>NC_080695.1:24994591-26235638 GCF_030445035.2 Dasypus novemcinctus | reverse complement strand
GATGCTTTGTCTACAAATCTTTCTAAACTTGGGTGCACTCTCCCTGTTTTTTTACTGAAATGGTCCTAACATGGTAAATGAATTTTCCTCCTTGCATATTGATTGGAAAATTCCTTAGAAATCTAAGGTTCCTTCAGAAGAAGGAAAAGTGCACAATACAAAGGTGCTCTGTTTCCATCCCTGTTTCTCTCCTTTCAAACACCCAACCTCAGTTCTTATTTTCACGGGAATCAGCTGTCTTTATCCTGGGCCTGCTGCCCTAGCACAGATCTTGGCTGTTGAAGCCCTTGTCCTTGCTCTCAGCTGCCTGCCCATGTCTCCTCCTGCTCTCCCTTGTCTTCTGCTTAGCATGACATGGGGGGAAAGGAAGCTCATTGCCTTCTGAGTGAGGCTGTGATGTTAGAGGTATACACATCACTTTCCCATTGTTTCTGGAACCATTTTCCAAAAGCAGTATTATCACGAATGGTGTGTGCATATACAATAATATTCCAATATCTCAGCAAGGTTTTTGGGCTGGCCTCAGCACCTGATGGCCACTTTTAACATTTGAATGTGGAAATAGGTTCCCAATGACCCTTTACAAGGGTTAAATGGGGTCCAGACTGAATTTTATTGAGCCGTAATTCAATTATCTCTTCAGGGGATGACTGGAGGTTTGGAAGCACTTTTGTCCTTTCTGGAAGATGTTGGCCAATATTTCTTTTGTTGTTTGTGCATTTCCTCTAGCACTGTCCCATTCATTTAATGATTAGATGACCTCTGATTTTTTTAATGGTCTGGGAGAGACATAGGACCTGGCTTATTGGAATAGTTTGCCAATTCAAAATTAACCAATTCTGAGTAAGATTTCAACAATACTTTTTCATTAGGGAAAGAAGTCTATCACAGTCCAAAGATTTTACATTTGTTTTGTTACAACTTTCTAAAACAATTTGTGGCTCTGGACCCCATTATGGCTATTGGAGTTGAGAAGTAAATGATTTCAAGCAACTGAAGCTTTAAGCATTTTCTTTTTAAATTGCCCCACTTTTCCATTATGACAGATAAGTAGATTTGTGCATGTGTAAGGGATAATTAAATAGAGCTTTACTTCCAAAATAATATATCTGCCTTAGTGCACCGGTTGAAAATTGTAAGTAAAAGTAACGATTAATTCTTACTGGCCTCAATATGGTTTGCCTTAGGATAACATCACAACACTTTCAGGACCTAAAGGACTCCTGCATAACGTAAGTCAGTCTCTGCATGTTACATCAGAATCTAAGAGACATCAACATGTCAAACATCGGGACTTGAAAAGAGTTTGGCTGCTATTAATAATAATTTGGCTTTTGATCCTTTTTGTACACCAGGTCTTTTGAGCCCTATATTTTTCCATGCTGTTGACAGCAGTAAGAGTTGGGAGTCTGGGAAACTCAGCCTTCTTTTGACTCTAGAATTCCAGTACTACTGCCAGAATGGCTTTAATGGCTTTTTATGTTTAAGGGCTTAGGAGGAATGTTTTCCCACAATTCCATGGGTAATTTTCACATCAATCAGCACTGCCCTCCTAGAAATGAATCAGAACAAAAAATCTTTAAGAGATGATTCTTGAGATTTTGCCCCAAATTGAACAGTCCTACCCCTTTTAATGAAGAAGAGAGAATTTTTAAAGTAAATTTAGCAATGTTTTGAATCACCATTATAAAAGTTTCATTTGCGCTATTTCACTTGAAAAAATTTCCATCTCCTTTGCTTTCCCCTTGTCATGCATTCATGAAGCACTCTATGTTGTAAACAGAAAAGTTGTGGATGCCATGAAATTTTATGACTTCAAGTATTTCCTTCATTCTTTACTTCGTTATGTGATTGTTTGACTAGGTACAAAATGGTCAATTCTTTTTACCTGAAATACAGGGCATAGGTTTGAAATATGAGTTGATGTTTCTCTTTTTAGCCTAAGTCCCAGTGTTTCTTTTGAAATTCTAATACATTTTTCTTCCTACCTTATATGCAAATATCAGAATAAGAAATATCTAGAGAAAAATTAAAAGATAGCATTTTCCCAAATGCCTCTGAATTTGCAGGAGCAAAGCTGTCTATACTTATTTCAGAATTTTCATTATATGCCTTACCTTTTATGAGGAATAAGTGTTTAGTATCTTAGAATATAAAAACTGTAAGATATCAGAGCGGGTTTAGCTTAATTTTGAACACCTGACTCACATATATGAGGTCCGAGGTTCAATCACCAGTACTTCCTTTAAAAACAAACATCAAAAAATCCACACACATACCCACAAAAAGCTGTGATATCTTGTTGGCATAAGGTACAATGTCTGTTGTGATCCTGGCAATTAATTCTCTAATAGGAATGTTTTGTTTTGGATTAAAATTAAACATCGTGACTCTCATGGTAGTGAAGCAAAGATGAACTGTGAAACACTTTAGGATCAAAAAGAAAGGGTTCACCTTAAGATTGAGAAGGAACAGATAAAGAACAGATAATTCTAGTGATGATTTAAATCACAGTCCTGAAAATCATCACATCTTAAATGTCTTTTCTCAAATCTGTTTGGTCAAGAGATGTGAGTGCAAGATTCCGATGCACATTTGCAGATTCACGGATTTGAAATGTGGCCTGAGGATGGAGACATGTGCAGATTACTTATCTCTTCTGCATTTCTGGTGCACAATTTCTTGTAACCTTCAGGACGGTGACTCTTTATTCTGTCATATTTCAACCAGTTACTAACCTAGGTAGCCCTTAGGAAGTGATGATGGACAGGCTAATTACGCCAAGGAATCAAAGCTTTGAAGATCCTCCTTGAGTAGTTACTCTTCAGTTGATCAGGTGAGGTATCAACATATGGAACTCTAGGCCTGGCACAGATTTTTGCTGGAGACACTGATAGGCTCATCCATTCACATGGGAAATAAATCATGTGAATTTCCTGCTTATTAAACAGTTACTTGTATGCAATAGGGTTTTCAGAAGGAAGTTCTAAACCGGCCCTGTTTCATCTTGCTAGATAATTGTTGTGGGTTGACTAATGTCTTAGAAAATTTGATATGTTGAAGTTCTAATCCCCAGTTCTCTAGAATGTAATCTTATTTGCAAATTGGGTAGTTTCCAATGGATGTAAGCAAGTTAAAATAAGATCATTCTGGAGTAGTTTGGTTCTTACAAGCAGAGGTAGTTTGGATATAGACAAAGTGGAGAACACATGGGATGACTGAGCAGAGAATGCCATGGGTTGTCAACAAATCAGCAGATGCTAGAAGAGATGTGGAATGGATTCTTCCCCACAGCTTTGAAAGAAGCATGGCCTAAGGCATCTTCATTTTGGAATTTCAGCCTCCAGAAATGTGAGACAATAAATTTCTGTAGATTTAAGCCACCAGTTTTTGGAAATTTGCAACAGAAGCCCTAGCAAAATAAGAAAATTTTTGCTACCAGGAAGTGGGGTGCTGCTTTAACAAATATCTAAACATATGGAGGTGACTTTGGAATTGAGTAATGGGTAAAAGCTGTAAGAATTTTGAGATGCTTGATAGAAAAATCCTACATTGCCCTGAAGACACTGTAGGTAGAAATATGGATGTTAAAGGTGATTCTGTTGGGGGCACAGAAAAAAGGAAAGGGAACTGTAGACAAAGATTATATTGTCTTAGAGAATATGTAGATCATCATGAACAGAATTCTGCTAGAAAGAGGAATATTAATGCAGTTGCTAATGGTAAGAACCAAAGGAAATGCTGAATGTGTTTTTGGAAATTGGAGGAAAGGTGATCCTTGTCCTGAAGTGGCATAGAACTTGGAAGAATTGTGCTCTGAAGCTGTATGGAAGGCAGAATTTGTAAGTGATAAGGACAGACTTTTAGTTAAGGAGATTTCCAAGCAAAGCTGGAAGGTAGAATCTGGTTTCTCCTTGCTACTTGTGATAAAATGTCTCAGGAAAGAGGTAAATTGAAGAATGAACTGTTAAACAAATAGGAACCAAGAATTCATTTGGAAAATTCTCAGCCTATGCAAATATTTAACTATGGAAACATGGCCATGGGTATGGCTGGACAACCATTTGCTAAAAATGATTAGATGTGTGACAAGTGGATCCAACAAACAATCTCAACAGAAGCCAGGAAGGGAGATGCAATTATCTCCCTCCCTGTGGAGGACCCTCTCAACTAATGGCTTAGAAACCCCAAAATTTCACAGAAGACGGACAGGGTTTTCAACAAGTTCATATCAGCAGAGAACCTGCCATCCTGGACTGAGAGGGACAGAGATGGGCTGGAATGAAGAAAGAATGACTCCAAGAGTCCAAGTTGCCCAATCTAATGTGACAGGTGTCCTTATAAGAGGAAATTTGGACCCAGACAGACAGAGCAGGGGACACCGTGTAATGATTGAGGCAGAGAATGCCTTGGATTGTTTGACACCAGAAGAAGCTAGAAGAGGCTGAATCTAGATTCAGATTCTGAGGCTGAATCTAGAACAGAATTATCTCTACTGGCTTTGAAGGATTCATGGCCCTGCTGAAATCTTGATTTTAGACTTCTAGTCTCCAGTACTGTGAGACAATTTCTGTTGGTTTAAGCCACCTAGTTTGTGGCACTTTGTTATGGCAGCCCAAGCAAAGTAAGGCAACAATTATTTCCGGGACTGCAAACACATATTTCTGTCCTTAATCTAGCACTGAGCATGAGGAACCTTCTCTGCTCATTTTTCCAAAGGTCTTAGGCTAGGAAAAGAGGCCTAGCAAGGGGGGCAGGGAGTCATGACTTCTCCATCCCTGCTTTAGTCTTATTTATTTAATTTATTTAATAAAGGTTTTTTTCACTTTTGTTGTAACAGGACATCGAAAGCTGTTTGAAAGAGCACATGGAGCTCAGTGAACAAAGCAAATCCTTCAAAACAACTCAGAAAGATTTGGAGGGAGTTCTGACTCCTGAAGATAATATTGAAGTAAGCTCATTCCTGTGTACACAGTTCAAAATCTAATTAAAAGTGGGAGAATCTTTCTGATTCTCTCTTGTTCTTTTTTTTTGGCTTTGACTAATTGCTCAGTGCAGTTGAAGGCTCTACGATGCAAAGATGAATCTCAGGCCAAAAAGACAGGAGGAAATACATTAAAAAGGAGAAATTTATCAGGTAAGATCAATGTCAGGGAGGTTGGATCACTTTGCCTTTAGTCAAGTACCCTCTTGATACTCTTGAACTTGATGTATCTCTTCCTAAGTATTGGCATTATAAAGTTCCATCCTTGGATTTGTTTACATGTCTGCCTGTGTTGGGCCCAGGTAGGTGCTGGGCATTGTAGAGCATTGGACAAGAACAGAACTCTAAGCCCTTTCCCCTATCCCTATGGAAATTAGACACATGAGGGGAAGTTAGAGCAGCATTAGTTGGGTCTTACCCCTCTATGTCCTGCACACTTTCCTGTCAGGTCCCATGTGATGACAGACTTGTTTCTCATCTCATGGAGATGGTCTTTTTATTGGTGCTCATCATCTCTGAAGCATCTGTGTGTTATCAAGACTTACAACCAGGGTTAGAACACAGAGATGGTAGAGCCACCTACTGGGGCATTGCCCTTAGAGGTGGGGGTATAGGAAGAGCAGTGGCCTTCTCTGCTAATGATGGACATGTTACTAGAGCCATTCCTCAAGTTGAATGTCACTACCACAAGTGTTCAAGTGATACAGTGTGTGTCTACTCCTGGGAAAGCTTCAGGGGAGAAGAGAAGAGGGAATGTGGGAATTGGGTCTTTTCCCAGACAGAAGTCAGATCTGGGAGAGAAGAGAGTCATTTTCACCCCTCCTTTCCTAGGACAACAAAGAGAACCTTTTCCTTCTACACACAGTCTTCATTCTTCCTAAGTTTTCAATTATTTTAAGAATGAATTGCCCGAATGAATCTTGACAGCTTATTGTAGTTTTTAAAAATTGTTTAAACATGAAATAATTGTTGAGTTTCTTGAAAAGACTGAATTCTTGTTTTTTAGGTGATTGCAATGGGAGGGTGGAAAATCGAATGCCTCAGATGGTGGATGTCTTGCAGGTATAACTCCTACTACAGAGTATCCTAAGTGCCGGGAGTTCCTACTATGCCTCACTTGTAACAAAATTTTCTCCCTGCTGTGACTTTTAGGCTCAAAATGCAATTCTGGAAGTAGAAAAAGATCTAAAACTGTTACAGGAGAGGCTGACAGCTTTGACAATCAATAAAGACAATGTGGCAGGTGGGTTGCTTGTTGAGAAGAAATTTCCATTCAGTGGAAATGATTTTGCAGTGTGAAGGTAAAGAATCCTTTCAGGATTCTCTGTCCTCAGCCCCCTAAACACATTTGAATGCCCAAGTGAACAAGTTGCAGCTGAAGAATGATTTGTCCTTTGCAGAATCCTTAAAGGAAGTAGAAAACGACTACAATTCATTGCTGTCTTTGAAAGCAGCAATGGAAAAGGAATGCAGATCCATGACCCTGAAAACAGAGTCTCTCCAGGAAGTCCATGAGAAGAGAAAGAAGGCCATACAAGATAAGAGGTTTTATATGTTCATTGTTTCAGATGTTGTAACGAGTGAACGTGAAGACTCATGAACGTATTTTATCTCTCCTCAGAAGAGGTACCACACTATGTCTACCATATTTAATCATCGTAGTATTGTGCTTCTTCCTGCCTGCCTTGACTTCTATCACCCTCATTGTTCTTTTACAGGGAATCTGGCCTGCAATTCTGGGGCTGAGTGGGGGGGAGGGGTGGTCCAGAAACCACTATTTATGGCTCTTGAGCTGCCTCCGTCTTTCTGATGTTCCAGTGCTCTCTGTATTTTTTCTTTTCGTTGTTGTTTTCACCTTTGCTTTCTCTCTGACCAAGTTATTGGATTCAGATTTCTCTTCTATTTCTTGCTTTGGCTCATAAAAATCTTGAGTGACAGGTATGAGGTGATCTTTTTTCAAAGAATAAAATTTTCCAGGACTTTAAGGAATTCTTAACGAACAAAGGTGTTTTACATTGTAGAATAAATATAAAATATTCAGCCCAAACATTATAGGACACCATTGTGGAAAGGAGGGTGGGAGTTGTGACCATAGAAAGCTTTGAATAGTTCATTATTCCTCCAGAATTTATATCTCAAATTTGGAGTTAGGTAACCTTTGAAATATAAACTCTTACACAGCATTTTGTGTTCTTGCTGCATAAAATCCATTTTTATTTCCTTGAAAATGGGTTTTTTGCATCTGTTGCTATTTCTGGCTGCTCATACATGTTATTATTCAGTGTACACAGAAATTTCCATGAAAGCATGTCTTGCTGAGAAAATAGTTCATCGCTCAGGAGCTACTGCCTGATGCCATTAAACATCAAAAATGGACCACTGCTTTTTCCCTCCTTTTGTGCTCATTGAGCAACCACAGTTTAATTTTTCCTAAAATTACTGTAGCTCACTAAATATCTGACCCACTAGAAAGAACCATTTCTCATTTCTGAAATAGTTTCAAAGAGCTTATATTTACCACCAGTAATCATTTGGTTACTTACATGCCAATTGTTCTTCTTTATGATATGGAATTAGCTTCTCCCACATCCATTTTATGCCCCTATCTGCCTATGGTTAGATCAGTCCCCCATCACCTTTCCTGCCTGGAAAGGCTGAATTATGACCTACAGAGAAATCAGGTCCTAATTCCTGGCACCTACGATTGTTGCCTTATGTGGCACAGATATTGCCAGTGTGATTGAGCATCTTGAGATGGAGAGAGTATCCTGGACTATCCAGGTGAGCCTTCGATGCCATCACAATTTTCCTTCTAAGACCAAGGCAGAGGGTGCTTACACACACACACTCACATGAGAAGGTGATGTGAAGACAGAGGCAGAGGCTGGAGATAGCGGCCACCAGCCAAGGAATGCTGCAAGCCACCAGAAGCTGGAAGATGCCCAGGACAGACACAAACTAGTGCCTCTATAGGGAGTGTGGCCCCGCCTGCCAAAACCTCGACTTGGACCCCATCATATTAATTTTGGACTTCTGGATTCCAGAGCTGTAAGAAAATAATTTTTTAAAAATAAATGTTTGAAGCCTCCACTTTGGTCATTTGTTGCAGCTTCCACACGAAATGAATATACTGCCCAGGTTTTCTAATTACTCTCCTTACCTCCACTTTCCCATCTTTAAACACATTTCCAACTCTGATTCATTCTCCCTATAGTTGCTAGAGTGTTCTTTGTAGGCAAGTTCTCTGTTCCTGCTTTCTTTTGATTCTGGGACATTCCATGCTCTGCAGGGTCAGTCCAGGGTTCCTCAGTAGGGCCTGGGGAGCTTCCCCTCAGCAGGTCCCTGGCGGCCTCTCCTTGTGCATTTTCTGCAGCTCCTTCTGATGCATCCCAAGCTGCAGCCACTCTGCTCAGGTCCCTTGGGCCTCCAGAAGCCTCTTTGCCTTTGTGTACACTATATATTTTCTGCTCTTCACCTGGCAATCTCCTACCCACTCAGATACTTACCTGCCTCAAAATCTCTTCTGGAGAGATGGATATAAACAAAATGGTGGATAGACATGGAGACTGAATGTCGGCTCAATCCTTTTACTTGTAAGGGAACCTCTGAATACATTAAGGTTCCTCTCATGTCAGCAAGTATATGCAATTCCTTTGTCTTTTTTTCTTTCTATCTTTTAGATTTTTAGTTATTCTACATTTCCTTTATTAGATTGGGTAGATATAGGTTGTATTTTCCTTCCCCCTTCCTTTTTTTTTTTTTTTTTTTGGTCATTTTCTGTATCCTTGATTTAATCTGCTAATAAGTGGTATTTTTACCTCTTCTTCTTGAGATTTAACTGTATCTATTTCCCTCTTTGCGCTATCATGGTAGTGTATTTTACCCTTATATACATTTAAAGCCATACAAGACATTTTTTGGTATTTTACAGTCCATTCTTTTTCTATATTCAAGTTTGTTGAAAATAATCCACAAAATCTCAAGGCCTCAAAAAGGAAGCAAGATTATGAAACCGATTCTGAGAAGCCCTGATGCGTAGAACCTTCCACAGAGAGGTAGGGAGCTTTATGTGGATGTGCAATTCCTTCTCTACTGTAAAACCCACTTCAAGGGCTTTTTGTTCCAGTGAGTAATCACTGTGATGCCTGGAAAGCATCCCAAGCACTTACTACAGCCTGAATGGCTCCTGCTCCTGTCCCCTTGCAGGGAGGGGTGTGCACCCCCCATGGACAGCAGACACCCCCACCCCAACTCTAGGCTACTTTTAGTAGAAGAGAAATCCTGAAAAGGAATCCAGTTAGCACCTACTTCCCACCTTCAAGTTAACTGTTCCAGGGATATACTTTCCCATTTATGTGAGAACTCTAACACAAACAACATATTTTAGTATGCAAGTTGTTTGTCCTGAAGAGTCAAGAAATTGTTGTGATTTCCCTTGGTGGATAGTCTACTGCAAGGCCTGTATTGGGAGAGGAAGCATTTGCTTACTATTGTTAGAGGTTCCTTTATTTGTATTCTGTAGCATAATACTTTATTCATAAATTGTCTTTCTCTGTAATTTTACTCTCCAAGATGATGAATTTCTCCTAATGCCCCATGGATCTTTCTTCTTCTTCTCATTATCATGCATTCATGCCTATGAGTCCATTTTCAGTCATAAATATTCATATGTTGCCTGGTAAGATATGGAAGTCAGATTTTACATAGACTGAAAGAATTTTTAAAATCTACCTGTGGCTTGAAGAAAAAGACCAGTGCCTCGGTTTTCCTGAAAATTTTCCTATCCAAGGCAGTTATTTTAATTTTTAATGTGTCTTAAATCTAAGTGAATTCCCTTTATATATTGGAGATCCTGGTTTTAGTGTTGAGTTCCCACTAGACTGGAGCCCTGCCCTGCCGAGAATTGACTAATTTGTTAGGGAGCCACCTACACTTACCGGCAGAGCTTTGTGGAGCTCAGGGAATGGGCATTCCCCTCATCCACAGCTTTCATTTGGGGTGTCTGGAAAACTCTCTGCCTCTGGTGAGGGACCTGAGTGGATTAAGGAGTTTAAGATGGTGGAGGAAGGAGGCAGAGGGTTTGTAATCCTTCCTCACAGAACTACAAGTCAGAATAGACCTCAGCCGATTTTTGTCCTTTGTCCTTTGTCAGATCCAGAACCTGGTGCTGCTCCCGTGAAGAACAGCAGCTGCAGAAGTGCATCCCCCCCTGAGGAGCTGGTGGACGGCAAGGTAAATGCTGCCCTCGATTGTTTTCAATTCTAACAAGTATTGAACAAAACTTTTCTCTTTTCTTCTAATCCCATTTTCTGGCCTTACTTCTTTCTGTGTGTTATGTTATACTTGAATTTTCTCTCTCCCTCTCTCTCTTGTTTTTTTAAAGCACAAAAACCAGACACTTTCCCAATTGAGTTACCTCTACATAGCTCACTTCCATATGTAACATTGTTTTTGTCAGAAAGTACATTCCTAGAACTCCAGGACTCCACACCTATCTGAAAGAACTTCGTGCCCACAGGAAAACCTCCAGAGACTAGATGACTCTTTTGTCAGGGAGGCGAGCAGAGGGAGTATGAGCAGGCACCTGCAAGCAGAATGTGTGGCCCTGGGAATGGATCTAATTCTTCTCAGAACGTCTGTTTCCTCAAATTTACAGCAGGGTGTTCATCCTTTACTTGCAGAGTCTGAGAATCAGAGAGAAGACATGATAAGATTGTGGAAGGGCTCTAAACAGTATCTAGAACCGCATGTGCAGAGCCTGGGATTTCATTTCCATTCCTTCTGTTTCATCTCATTTCTAAATAAGAATCTACTATGATGAAGGTGGAGGCAGGGCTGCGAAGGTTCTGGAAATGAAGTCTCTCTGAGGAGTACAGTTTCTGGCACTGATGCTGCTATTTGGGATCCTAGTGGAGGGGACATGCCAGGTGCTGACACCTGCTCCTTAGGGTTTGTGCTTTACGCGGCAATGGTGCTTTTGTCTATGACATCAAAATTTTTCAAAACTTTACCTGCAGATCAATAGGATTCAAGAGGATCCCCCTTTTTCCCAGGAAGCCCCCTCATGCTCTACCCCATGGGAGGCCCTCTGTCAGCGATGCTACGATATGGGCCATCTCTGCCTCCCTGGTGGCCTCTCGGTTCTGACCTGCTGCCTCCACCTTCACCAGTTGGTAAGATGATCAGAACAACACAAACAGACTAGTAAATTGGACTCTTCCTATCTCTCATTCCTTCCTTCTAGAAAATGTTGCAGGTCATCCTACAGAGCTTTGCAATGAAAGGACACTGTGCCTTTCTTCAAGTTTCTTAAGACACACACTGGGCTGCATCATCCCCCCCCACAGAGCCAGGCAGCAGGTGTCTCTTGTAGACAAGGAAATAGGCTGTTTGTAGAAAGCCAGAAATGTCAGTTCTGCAGATGTGTGTTGCACATTTTCTGGGTGTCCTGCTCTGGAAGGGTTATGCCTTGCCCCCAATTGCAAGAGCTGAAAATGTCCTGTCAGAATGACACATGCATTAAGCAGCACAAGGTCATGATCACTACTAATGGAAACACCAGTGAAGGCCTCCAGGGTGCAAGAGAGAGAGATTTCCTTTGGGGCCTCCTAAGACTTTCAGTTTTGTTATCTATGAAACAGGAATGATACTGATTTTATGAGGTTATTCTGAGGATGAAAAGATACAGTACATTAAAGAAAGTATCTTACAAAATGTCTGGCATAGTTTGGGCACTCTTCTCACAGTTTAAGTTAAAACTTTATGTACACCGAAGATTATCAAAAGATGTTTTTTGAACTGCATTAATCTGAAGTAAGAGTATAAAGAGTGTGGGTCCAGAGATTTGCAATCGCTGTTTCAAAAGGTAAGGGAAAGACCTCTTTATTAAAATTCAGCTTCCACAAGATAAAGGATAATTTTAAGATGCGTACCAGTCAGTTAAATTCAGAGATCTCTATCTGCCATCTGAAGACTGTTTTCATTACACACAGACAAACAGATGTGGGCACACATTAACATCACATCAGTGGGCTCAGAAATATCATAGAGGAGAAAATGTATATAGAAAAATCTATGATCAGATTGAAATAAACAAAACCTTCTTGCTTTACAGGACAACCAGTTGGAGATTTGGAGAGGACCCCCAGTTGTGTCAGCATACAAGAGCTACTTTAAATGTTCATATAAATAAAGTTTTTTCACATAAATGAAATCATTCAATATGTGGTCTTTTTGTGACAAGCTCCTTTCACTTAACATGATGCTTTCAAAGTTGATCCATGTCATAGCATGTATCAGTACCTCACTCTTTGTTTTGTCAAATCATATTCCACTATTTGATATATCATATTTTAAAAATCCTTTCACTAGTGGATGGACAGCACTTTTATTTTTTGGCTCTCTCTCTAGTCAATGACCCTTTCTCTACATCTTGGACCTTATTTTGTACAGCACAATACCACTGAATTCCCAGTGTTAGGTATTTCTGATCACTGCCTCCCTTTGCTTTTTAGATCACTTACACTTTCTTTATTGAAATTCTTTGCTTAAGAGGCTGCAAACACAAAAGTCTCCTCAACTTTCTTACCCTCCATGTGTACCCTAGTATCTTCATTTCTCCCCTTGTGCACCACTCCCTTTCAAACCCTTCTCTCTCCCTCTCCACTTCACTTGCTTCTAAAAACGTAGCAACCTTGTTCAGGTATAGGGATTTGCTTCTTAGGAATCTGCACTTGAGCAACTAAATATCACATGCCAATGGATGTAGTGTGTGATATTTACAAGTTCCCCCATATCAAATGGGCATTCAATTCTTTCTGTACTTCATTATTACCAGCTCCCAACTCCTCATGGGAGGCAGGGAGCTTCTTATCTCAGGAAACTGACAATCTTAAGAAAAGAGGTCTAGGGTCGCTCAGTGAAAATTACCTCCAGTAAGTAAAGTTCACCAGTTGATAAGGGTGTTCTCAGAATTTCTAGTTGGCTTATTTTTATTTTTTTAGATCCTGGGCCCAGGGATTGGATCCAACCCCGTATGTGGGAGGCAGGCACTCAACTACTTGAGCCTTGTCTTTTTAATGCCTTGCTTTTAATACACACAGCTAAGGTTCACTAAACATTTGAAGAAAGATCAACTGTGAATGAGCCACCAAAAGAAACTGAGAAAAAAACCTGGAACTAGGAGAGAAAAAAAGAAAATACAGGGCACCTTCAGGTTTTTGACAGAAAAATTTCTTACCTGAAAAGGATAACCAGCAACATTAACAAAAGTGAGGATATAATAGAGATGTTATCAGTGATACAAGGTCAAACACATTTGCTTTCCATGAACTCTTTTTTCTCAGGAAGCCCTGAAAAAATGAAGGAGTAAAGAAGAAAGTAAAAGTTTTGGCTTATGTGGAAGAAGGAAATCCATAGAATGATGAGAAGGGACTTCCAGGGATAGCAGCGGTGCAGCAGCCCAAGAGTTCACCCAGCGAAGCTGGGAGCAGTAGGGCAGAGCCCCAGGAGGGATATCCCCAAAGAAACAAGGGAGCTACTTACTGTGACCTAATCAGAGGAGTTTGACAGCTGGGGCAGAGAAATTCCCAGCTATCTAATAACACATTGAGAACTAAGCAAGTGAAAAGAGAGGCAATTTTCAACACCACAGAAAACACTGTTTCCTTTAGAAATGTATTTCAAGTATACAGTGTAGTTCACTCGTGCACAGTCTTTGTATAGGCATGATCATGTTAGTGCCTATTTAATAAAAATGAGTATAGGTCTTCTGGAAGAATAGGGGAGGTAAATTACCTGGGTGGGAGAGAGGTAGAATGAAAGAGGTGGAGTGAAAGACCTTCACTTTTCACAGTAGTAGAAAATAAAGTAGAAATATCAACAAATTGCAACATAAGCATGTCATTTAGAAGTAGGGAGGTAAATTGCAAAAAAAAAGATGAAATGGGGTTGGGAGATGCGGGAAAGGAGGATTCCTGTTTTTCAGTGTAAACCTCATATTGTTTGACTTTTACAATATGTACATTAATTGCTTGTAAATTCGATTGTCATTTTCAAGATAAAGGAACCATAACTGGAAAGATTAGTGAGAACTGCAGAGAAGCTAACTTTTTAATTTAAGAAAATAAAGTGGGACCATTGAAGAGGAACTAT
Source organism: Dasypus novemcinctus (assembly GCF_030445035.2). Classification (NCBI taxonomy): domain Eukaryota; kingdom Metazoa; phylum Chordata; class Mammalia; order Cingulata; family Dasypodidae; genus Dasypus; species Dasypus novemcinctus. Next base: position 26,221,501 of record NC_080695.1, on the reverse strand, counting down.
TATCTTCTTTATTATTAAGAGGTGCATTTAAAAAAAGAAAAAATATTAACACACACACACATGCAGAAAGACAATAGTCCAATCTGGAAAACTATATGAACCAAGGCACATAACAAATTCATGTGAAGAATTATCAACTAATAAGCTTCCAGGGATTTCAGATTCTTATCTGCATTGCATATATTGTTGGGGGTCACTATGCTTGATTCTTCCACTTTATTTAGTGGTTTTTCAAAATAAGGAAAAATAATGAGTTGGCTCCTTAGTATCCTCCAAAAGTGATGGAGTTTTTTAAGTATCATCATATATGCATGAATATTATATACTAAATTTGTTTTAGCACACTAAAGTTAATTGTTATTGATTCTAAATTTTTAGCATCAGTAAGAGGCTCCAGTTGGTTCATGACTTGTTTTTTGTTACGTTTTTAGATTCATAGATCATACAAAATGTTACATTAAAAAATAAGAGGTTTCCATATACCCTACTCCTCACACCCCCACTCCCATCACATCAACATCTTCTTTCATTAGTGTGGCATTCTGACTTCTTTTGACACAGCAAAGAAGTCTTTGAGAGCTTCTTTGGCAGGATTATCCCAGGCAGTTCCCAGGCTTTGGGTTCCCAGACCTGATTGATTCAATGGGAAATTATATTTCGTGATCACTATCTGAGAGCTAGGGGGTGATTGCTATTGGGTATGTCAATGGATCTAGAAATTTTACGTTCCTTCTTTTTTGAAGTATAAAAATCTACCATCAGCTCACATTTAGACTCCAAACCAATTCAGGACTACAGGTTTTTGGGTTTTTTTTAAAAAGACACATTTATTTTTTATTTCTCTCCCCCCTTCCCCTCTGCCCCATCCCCCAGTTGCCTGCTCTCTGTGTCCATTCACTGTGTATTATTCCGTGTCCTCTTGCATTCTTGTCTGTGGCACTGGGAATCTGTGTCTCTTTTTGTTGCCTCATTTTGCTGCATGAACTCTCCATGTGTGTAGCACCACTCCTGAGCAGACAGTGCTTTATTCAGGCAGGGTGGCTCCACTTGTGGGTGCACACTCCTTGCACTTGGGGCTCCCCTACATGGGGGACTCCCTTGCATGGCAAGGCACTCCTTGTGTGCATCAGCACTGAGCATGGGCCAGCTCTCCACACAGATCAGAAGGCCCTGGGTTTGAGCCCTGGACCTCCCATATGGTAGGCAGACACTCTATCAGTTGAGCCAAATCTGCCTCCTAAGATTACAAGCTTTTTACTTGACCTCTTTGGGCATTCTTCTGCATTTGTTTTTCTTCTATGCTAAAAACTCTGCTTGCCAATCTTACCAACATCCATTTTTATTCCTTATCCCTCAATGTATGCAGAACTCAGAATGACAATACCAATCTTATCGACAGCATTTTCACTATAGAAAAGTTAAAATCTTTTTTGAAAATAAGGAATTTTTTAATAACATACAACAAAACATTAGCAAATGGAATTCAAAAATACATAAAAATCAACTTTTTTTTTTGCAAATGAATAAAAAACAATGGCAAAATAAATAAGTGCTTACATACAAAAGTGGAAAGTATGCATCTCCAGCAGATCCACACTACAAGAAATGTTAAAAGGTGTGCATTAGGCAGAAGGAACATGATGCCAGTGAGAAATCCACAACAATACAAAAGAATCAACAGCACTGGAAATGGTTTATACATGAGTAAATTTATAAGATACATTTTTTCTTTAAAAATTTCTTCTGAAGATGATTATTTAAAAAATAACAAATTCTTTTGGGGTTTATACATGTAAATTTAAAATGTTTAACAATAGTAGCATAAAAGGTGAGATGGAAGTAAGTAGAAAGATGCTATATTAAGGTAATTCTACCATACACGAAGTGGTACAATGCCTCTACCAACAGAGATAAGGTAAAAATTTATACGACATGGAAGCAGATGCGGCTCAAGCGATTGAGTTCCCATCTACCATTTAGTAGGTCCAGGGTTTGATTTCCGGGGCCTCCTGGTGAATGCAAGCTAGCACACACAGTGAGCTCACCTGAGCAGAGTTCTGGCTCACACAGGAGTGCAGGACTTCATGGCAAGTTTACCTGAGTGAAGAGCTAGTGAAGCCAGATGGCGCAACAAAAAGAGACACAGAGCAGAGACAATAAGAGTCACAGCAAACCAAGGAGATAAGGTGGCACAAGTGATTGAACACCTCTTTTCCACTCCAGCCACCTAAAGAGAAGGAAAGACAGAAAAGAACTCACAGCAAATGGACAAAGAGAACAGACAATGGGGGTGGGGCAGAGGGAAATAAATAGATCTTTAAAATAAATTTATACTGCAAACCCTAAACAACAACTAACCTTAAAAAAAGTAAGTCTCAGCCAATATCTCACATAAGGAGATGACGTAGGTTTAAAGAACACTTTAAAAATTTATCAAAAAGAAGGCAGAGAAAGTGAAAAAACAACAATAAAGAACAGAGAAGAAAATAGAATCAAATTTCATCATAAACATATCAATAAGCACATGAATATTAATAGTCTAAAGACCTTAAATAAATGGCACAGATGATAAGATTGGATAAAAATCAAGACCCAACTATATGGCCAAGAAGAACTTCACTTTAAAGATGACACATAAAAGGGAAAGTAAAAGAGTAGAAAAAGACATACCATGGTAACACTAGTCAAAAGAAAGGCAGAGTGTTTATATTACCAGAAAAAGGCGATTTCAGGACAAAGAATACTGACATAGATAACGTCATTTAATAAAAAGGGTCAATTAATAAAGAGGCTTCAAATAGTCTAAACTGCATGTGTGCAATTACTAATAAAGCTTCAAAACACAAGAGCAGAAATGAATAGAACTGCAAGGAAAAATAAACAAATGCACAGTTAAAGTCAGCAATTCCAATACCCTGTCTTAGTAATTGATACAAAAGCAGGAAAGACTTGAGCTATAATATCCACCAACTTCATTTGAGTGTTCTTTACAGAACACTATGTGCAAAAATATCAGAATAAACATTCTCAAATGCCTCTGGAACAATAATCAAAATTGACCTATTGTGGGCCATAAAACAAGCCTCAATAAATTCGGAAGGACAATAATGGAATTAGATTAGAAATCAATAATAGAGACTTACTTGAAAACATGGAAAATAATAACACATTTCTAAAACACCATGGAATAAAGATGAAATCAAAGGTAAATTATAATGTATTTTGAACTGCATGAAAATGAAAACACAACATCTGCTTGTGGGATGCCACTACAGCAGTATTTAAGGAAAGATGTAAACAACCCAATATCTATAACAGGAAATAAAATGATCTCAAAACGATGGATTTAGTTTCTACATCAAGAAACAGGAAAAGTAAGAGCAAATTGAATCCATGAAAAGCAGAAAAAAAAGAAAATTATATAGACTGTAGTGGAAATCAATGTGACCACAAACAAAAATAATAGAGAATTATCAGAACATTAAAACTTAAAAACCTCTAGTCATAGATAGCAGGAAAATAAAAAAGAATATACAAATTACTGTTATGGGAATAAGAGGTATGAAACCCCTAACAATTCTATGGTTATTGAAAAGGATGATAAAGAAATATTAAAAACACCTTTACGTAATAGATTTGACAGTTGAGATAAAATAGACAAATTCCTAGAAAGTCACAAATGATCCCAAATCACTGAAGAATAAATAGATAACCTGAGTTGCCCTGTATATATTAAAGAAATTTTTATTACATAGAAATCTCCCCACAAAGAACTCAAGGCTGAGAGGGCTTCTCTGGTGAATTCTACTGAATATTTAAGGAATAAATAATACCAAAACTATGGAAACTTTTCCAAAAAGATTGAAGAGGAAAGACTAATTCCCAATCAGAAATGCCCTAATACTAAAATTAGGTTTTGCATTACCTACTTCTGGTCAACATAGTCTGTAGGTTCTAGCCAGTGATAGCACACATAAACAAGAAGCAAACAAACAAATAACAAATAAAATGCATGTACATAGGGAAAGAAGAAATAAAATTATCTTTTTATGCAGATGACATGGCTGGCTATGTAAAAAATCCAATGGAATCTACAAAAAAGATACAAAAACTAATTGTTTGACAGTTCCTTATAATATTGAACTTAAATATGTTTGTGATCAATATTTTGTCAGAACTGCTTCTCTTTCTTTCTCTGAAACTTTTCTTCTAATATTGTTTTCGCAATGTCTAACATCAAAGTGTAGGGTAGGAGTTCTAACTTAAAAACCTCGGTCCTTTATTGTAATAAAAATTATGAAAGAAGCATTATCAGTAAAATTTGATAAGAAAAAAAACCTAACAATTAGCTTTGTGTTTCTTTAGGGGAGAAAAGTAGAGCTTTATTTTACATGAATTTTTTTTAAACAAATCAATTCCATCCACTTGTCCCATGGGATCTAATCCCCCTCTCAATCAGAATCAGAGCAGGTATCACCACCCTAAAATCCTCAAGAGTGAGGAATGAACAAACATAAGGGAAAATGCAACCATGGACAAATGTAGACTTACTAATATTCTAAAAATGGGACAATTGTAACATACATATAAAAGCAGTGACAACCAGAGGTAATGAGGAGAGGGAGAAGGAAGAATAAGTATAAAATGGGGCACTTGGGGGACATTGGAATTGTCCTACATGACATTGCAATGATGAGTAAAGGCCATTATACGTTTTGTCATAACGTATAAAATTGTGTGGTTCAAAGTTTAAACTATAATGAAAACAGTAGCCCAATGTTAGTAGCAGTGCTTCAATATGAGTACAACAATTATAATAAGTGTACTACAATAGTGAAAGATATTGTTAATTGGGAAGTGAGGGAGGGGGAGAAGGTGGGGTATATAGGAACTCATATTTTTATGTAGCATTTCTGCAATCTAAAACTCCCTTTAAAATTAAAATTAAAAGAATTTTTTATAAATTATTAGTAGCCATTAATTTATTTGGCATTCTTAAAACCCAGTGTTTATGCTTCAATTTGGCTGAAAGTTCCTTTTGTTCAAAATCTTTCCCATCATCTGAATGTCATGGTTTACCACACAAAGAGAAAAAATATGCACATGGCACGTTGGACTTAACCAGGCAGTCCTATACAACCTCTGTGGATTTTAGATTAATCCAGCATCCAGAAAACTCTAATGAAAATCAGGCATAGTCAAATAAGCATCAGCACATTTGAAAACACAATCTGGTCTCCTGTTAGTAATTTAATTTACAGTTTAGCAAGAGTTACTAAAATTAGCTTAAGCTCAAGTTCTTTTCTCAGACTGTGAGGTGACATTCATGGCATATTATCATAATTGTTTCTGAGTCCTCTCACATTCATATTACTTACTTTGTAGGACCCCCAAGTGTACCGGCAGCCTCTGATGATTCTTTTTCCTACTTTTACTTCATCCATACTCCCAACCACAGCAAAGATTAAAAGTCCCGGAAGTGAAACCATGACATCAATGCATTCCTTAGTAGCAATATGGCTTACTATGTTATTCTTATTACTGTTATGGAAATAACAGAGGCAGGAATATCATACAAAATTTACTCAAAAAGAGGTCTGCCATGCCTCATGGAAGACTGGGTAGTGAATATGAGCTAACTGATTTCAACACTCATTAATAGCAAGCCATAAGTCCCAATGAAGTACAAATGCAATTTAGACCATTGAGAATCAGGGGGAGTCTGGAGAATGAGGCAAAACCCAAGCTGGATCTGGGAAGATGAGGAGCAAAGCAGGGATGAAAATCTTAGGTACAGAGGATGCTTTGAATAGGATACAGAAGCAGAAATAACAAGATAGAACTGTTTGCCTGAAGTTATTAAGTATTTGGTCTACCTGAATAGGAGGGTTGATATAAATGAAATGTTTAAGGCTAAAATTACTAAACTTTGTATTAAATATTTATATTTAGTAATTAAAAGCAAAATATAAAAAGAATTATATACCATGACCAAGTGGGGTTTATTCCAGGAATGCAAGTTACTTTAACACCAAAAGTCCATTAATGTAATATAACATATAAAAAGAATAAAAATAAACAAACAAAATGACATAAGCATCTCTTTGGATGCAGAAAAAGCATTTGACAAAATCCAGTACTGGGGCGGAGCAAGATGGTAGCTGAGTGAACTTGCCTGATAGTATCTCCTGCAGGGAAGCAACTGGACGGCGTTGGAGCCTCTTCGGGACCAGGCTGTTTCAGAACTTTTGTGGGTCGGGAGGTATCTGGACATGGATTTGGTGGGAAGGTAACAAAGAAAATACGTGTATAAAATATACAGGGAGGTCCCGGCTGGAGCGGAAAGTTCCCTCCTTGGGTGGGCGGAGCCGCGGCATTGGGCACTCCTCCCCACTGGGCGCTGTTGCAGCGGTTTTTTTTTTTTAATTTTTTTGGAGGCTCTGCAGTACTGGGGAATTCATAAGCCCTGAGCGGCCTATTGGGGGGTTAATAGGACAGGAGGCGCTTGCAGACTGATTTGGGGAGACAAACGGGAGTTTTATGGCAAAGCGGGGGGAATTTTTGATTGCAGACACAAACAATAGCGCTTCCGCCTAGAGCCACGCCCCCCCCCCAAACCCGGCTGCCAATCTACAGTGGACTTAAAGTGATAGCAATAAAGAGATGCCACCAGGGTCTGATAGGGTGGGAGATGTTTGGAAGCTGATTAGGGGAATATTTTGCGAAGCATGGGAATTTCGGGTTTGGACTCTGTTATTAGCATTTCCGGCTGGAGCCCCTCCCCCAGACCTGGCTATTGATCTGAATCATTAAATTGGCTGCACCCTAGAGGCGCTCCCAGGTGGCCGTTCGGGGGATCACAGGGTGGGAGGGGTCCTGAAGTCAACTGGTGATATATCCACAGAAAAGACCCCAGTGAGTGAGTGAATTGTTGGGTACAGAACACAGGATAGAGCTTGTGGATGTGACCGCACCCATAGGGCCGGCACCCAGCTGCGGGGATCCCTGAAGGCTGTGATGCACTGTGGTGCTCCCAGGCTTCCTGTTAACCCGACTTCAGGTTGCCAGGTCTGAGTCCCCTAAACCTTGGCGGCTCACACCCCAGAGACTCACATCTCTTGAGACCTCGATATCTCAGATTTTCCATCCCTGAATCCATCATGCCCTGAGGTCCATCTGAGGTCCTTGAATGTCCTAGCCCTCAACGTTTGCATTTTTTATTTTTATTTTCTTTTGTTTTGTTTTTGTTTTTATTCTATTTTTATTTTCTATTTTTTTAAATGTTCTGATTGCTAACATTGCATTATCCCCTAGTCTTTTCTCCCAGCATATCCCCCAAAGTCTTTTTTTTTCCCTCTTTCTCTTGTCCCCCATCTTCTTCTTATTCTATTTTATCTTAACTATACAATAGGTGCTACAGGAAACACCTCACATTTGCTGGGTTACCTCATCCTCCACTGCCTCATTTCCGTGAGAATAGATTTTGGCTATCTACACTATCCCCTTTCCCCTACATCTTGATATTCACCATCATCTACTATCTCTCCTATATTCCACCCCACTTTCTTTGATCCACAAAGTGTCTAACTCTTAATTTCTAATACCTTTGTTTTGTTTTCTGTCTGTTATGCATTCTTGAAAATATTACCTTTCTTTTCTCTTTCCCTCTCTCACGAAAACAATAGCTTTTTAGTTCATACCATCTTCCTCCCATATTTAGTCGTCTGCCTCATTATACGTACTCTACCTACTGCTATAACTCTACACAATTTACATGAATCTAACCTCCATCCTCCCAGATCTCATATTGTTGCTTTGTTAACATATATCACTAATACTACTTTACACACTTTTTCCTTGCTTACACAATTGCCTTTCCCCAGCACTAATGCTTTCCTTTAAAGTCAACTTAACCAGCAATAAGAAATTAGAATAAGAAGACCAAAGTGACAAAGAGAAGATATAACACTTATGCCAAAACAACGGCTAATTAATCTCCAAGACTAGACAAAGAAGCTAAGGAACTGATTAAACCCGTCAAGATAATATGATGACCAGACAGCAACAAAAATCTACAAACCAAACCAGTAATCAGGAAAACATCGCTGAATCCAATCAACAAACTAAAAATCAGTAAGGGGATCAGAACTTCGCACAAGCAATGAAAGATCTCAGAACATTTATCACCGACAAATTTCATGAAGTAAAGGAAGAGGTTAACAACATGAAGAAAACACTTGGAGGGGAAATTGCAGATATACGCAAAAAGATAACGGATATGATGGAAACGAACACCACAGTTCAAGAAATCAAAAATACACTTGCAGCAAATATCAGCAGACTAGAAGAGGCAGAGCAGAGAATTAGTGATGTGGAAGACAGTACATCGGAAATCAAACAGATAGTAGAAGTGGTCGATAAAAAGATAGAAAAAAATCCAGCTAGGACTTAGGGACCTGAATGATAATGCAAAACGCTCAAACATACGTATTATACGCATTCCAGAAGAAGAGGAAAAGGGAAAGGGGTCAGAAGGAATCTTGCAGGAAATAATGGCTGAAAACTCCCCAAATCTACTGAAAGAGACAGATGTACATATCGAAGAAGCACAGCGCACTCCACTGGTCATAAACCCCAACAGGCCCACCCCAAGACATCTACTTGTCAAATTATCCAATGCTCAAGACAAAGAGAAAATTCTAAAAGCAGCAAGACTAAAGAAAACCATCACATACAAGGGAAGCTCCATAAGATTAAGTGCTGATTTCTCATCTGAAACCATGGAGGCAAGAAGGCAGTGGTATGATATAGTCAAGGTACTAAAGGAAAAAAATTTCCAACCAAGAATACGCTATCCAGCTAAACTAGCATTCAAAAATGATGGAGAGTTCAAAATATTCGCAGATAAACAGAAACTGAAAGAGTATACCAACAAGAACCCTGCCCTTCAAGAAATTCTAAAGGGAGTTCTGCAGGAAGAAAGGAAAAAACAGGACAGGCAGAGTTGGAGGAGAGTGTAAGAGCAACAAAAAAAGACAAAAAAAGAAGGAAAAAAGCAAACAAAATATGAGAAACATAAGTCCTAACATAATATGTCAAACATAAATAATTTCCTGAAAGTAATAACACTGAATGTTAATGGATTAAACTCACCTGTCAAAAGATTCAGACTGGAAGATTGGATAAGAAAATATGACCCATCTATATGCTGTCTACAAGAAACATATCTTAGACTCAGGTATTCAAAGAGCTTGAAAGTGAATGGCTGGAAAACAATCTTACAAGCAAACAATAACCAAAAAAAGGCAGGAGTAACTATATTAATATCAGACAAAATAGACTTTAAATGTGAAATGATTGTGAAAGACAAAGATGGATACTACATATTAGTGAAAGGGATAATCTTTCAAGAAGAATGAACAATCATAAATATTTATGCTCCTAACAAGGACGCCTCCAAACACATGAGGCAAACACTGGAAAAACTAAGTGAAAGAATAGATGTCTCTGCAATTATACTGGGAGACTTTCATACACCAATACCAACTTTGGACAGAACATCTCAAAAGAGAATCAATAAAGAAACAAAAACTTTGAACAGTATATTAGAGGAGCTGGACCTAATAAACATATACAAATCATTACACCCGAATACAGCAGGACATACCTTTTTCTAAACTGCACATGGGTTTTTCTCCAAGATAGACCATATGCTAGGCCAAAAAGAAAGGCTCAATGAATTCAGAAAGATTGAAATCATACAAAATAATATCTCTGACCATAATGGAGTAAAGCTGGAAATCTGCAAGGGCCAGAGGCCCAGATTTCACACCAAGATATGGAAATTAAACAGCACACTCTTAGAAAAACAGTGAGTTACGGAGGAAATCTCTAAAGAAATTAATAACTACCTTGAAACTAATGAAAATGATAACATATCCAAACTTATGGAATGCAGCAAAAGCAGTACTGAGAGGGAAAACTATAGCCATAAATTCATACTTCAAAAAAGAAGAAAGCGCTAAAATTGAAGAACTAACTGCACATTTGGAGGAATTAGTAAAAAAAAGCAACAAAATAACCCCACAGGAAGAAGAAAGAAATAAAGAACAAAGCTAAGAGCAGAATTAAATGAATTAGAAATTAAGAAAACACTTGAAAAGATTAAAAAAACCAAGAGCTGTTTCTTTGAGAAGATCAGTAAAATTGAGAAACCCTTAGCTAGACTAAAAAAGAAAAGAAGAGAGAAGAGGCAAATACACAAAATAAGAAATGAGAAAGGAGACATCACCACTGACCCCATAGAAATAAACACTATCATAAGAGGATACTTTGAAAAACTATATTCCAACAGAAATGACAATTCAGGGGAACTGGACAAATTCCTAGAAACACATAAGCAGCCTATATTGATGAAAGAAGAAATTGACAATCTCAACAAACCAATCACAAGTAAAGAGATAGAATCATTCAAAAAACATTTGACATGATACAGCACCCTTTCTTGATAAAAACACTGCAAAAGATCAGAATACAAGGAAATTTTCTGAACATGATAAAGAGTATATATGAAAAACGCACAGCCAACATCGTTTACAATAGTGAAATCCTAAAATCTTTCCCTCTAAGATCAGGAACAAGACTAGGATGCCCACTATCACCTCTTCTATTTAACATTGACTTAGAAGTACTTGCTTGAGCACTGAGGCAAGAACCAGATATAAAAGACATTCAAACTGGAAAGGAAGAAGTTAAATTTTCATTATTTTCAAATGATATGATCCTATACATAGAAAACCCTGAGAGATCTACAACAAAGCTTCTAGAACTCATAAATGAGTTTAGTAAAATGGCAGGTTATAAGGTCAATGCACAAAAATCAGTAACATTTCTGTACACCAATAATGAGCAAGCTCAGGAGGAAATCAAGAAACAAATACCATTTACAATAGTAAATTAAAAAATCAAATACCTATGAATAAATTTGAATATGGAAAAACTTATACACAGAGAAATACACAACACTGTTCAAGGAAATCAAAGAAGACTTAAATAAATGGTAGAATATTCCCTGTTCGTGGATAGGAAGACTAAATATTATTAAGATGTTTATCCTATCAAAACTGTTCTACACATTCAATGCAATCCCAATAAAAATCAGGACAGCATTCTTTAATGAACTAGAAAAACTAGCTATGAAATTGATTTGGAAAGGAAAGAGGCCTAGAATAGCCAATTACTCTCTGAAAAAGAAAAACAAAATTGGAGGAATCACAATACCTGACTTCAAAACATACTACAAAGCTACAGTAGTGAAAACAGCATGGTATTGGCACAAGGATAGACACACAGACCAATGGAAACAAATTGAGAATTCTGACATAGATCATCATATATATAGTCATATAATATTCGATAAAGCCACCAAATTCTCTCAACTGGGAGAGAATGGCCTATTCAACAAATGGTGCCTGGAGAACTGGATATCCATATGTAAAAGAATGAAAGAGGATTACCAACTCACACCTTATACCAAAATCAACTCAAGATGGATCAAAGACCTAAATATAAGAGCCAAGACCATAAAGACTTTGGAAAGCAGTGCAGGGAATATCTACAAGAACTCGTAATAGGAAATGGCTTCATGAACTTCACACCAAAAGCATTAGCAGGAAAAGAACAAATAGATAAATGGAACTTCCTGAAAATTAAAGCCTTCTGCAGTTCAAAGGAGTTTGTCAAGAAAGCGAAAGAGAGCCTACACAATGGGAGAAAATATTTGGTCATCATATATCTGATAGGAGACTTATAATCTGCATATACAAAGAACTCCTATATCTTGAAAAGAAAAAGAAAAACAACCCATTTAAAAAATGGGAAAAAATTTTAAAAAGACACTTCACCAAGGAAGAAATACAAATGGCCAAAAAACACATGAAAAAAATGCTCCAAATCTCTAGCTATTAGGGAAATGCAAATCAAAACTACAATGAGATACCATCTTACTCCCATAAAATTGGCAGCAATGAAAAATACGAAGACTACAAATGCTGGAGAGGATGTGGAGGAATGGGAACACTCACCAACTGCTGGTGGGAATGCAGAAGGATCCAACCATTCTGGAGGACAGTTTAGCAGTTTCTCAAAAAACTAGCTATAGATTTGCCATATGACCCAGCAATTCCACTGCTGGGTATATACCCAGTAGAACTGAAAACAAGGACACAAACCGATATATGCACACCAATGTTCATAGCAGCATTGTTCACTATTGCCAAAGTTTGGAATCAACCCGAATGCCCATCAACAGATGAATGGATAAATAAAATGTGGTATATACATACAATGGAATACTACTCAGCTTTTAGAACGAATACACTACAAACACATGTAATAACATGGATGAATCTTGAGAACCTTATGTTGAGTGAAGCAACCCAGGCACTGAAAGGCAAATACTACATGACCTCAATGATATGAAATAAGTAAACCAAGCTGCCTCAGAGAGCTAGGGACTGGATGATAGGCTTAAAGGAAATTGGGGTGTAGAGGAAGGATGCAAGCTGACACCTACATAGGTGAAATCTATGATAAGCTGGAGGTAAGTATTTGTACAAGGAAGGGATAAAATGGGGGCATAGGGTTACCTTTGGATGAGGCTTTGCAGTCTTGAAGGGGGCTAGGGATTGGAGGATGGGTAATATTGCCCAAGAAATTGGGGGAAGGGTTGGGGAACATATGAACATAGGAGTTTGTCAGGTGTTTGGTTGAGAGTATAATGCTGAGAAAACTTTTCAAAAATATAATAAGCAGGGTTACCTGTTTAAGATACTTAAAGGGGATAATCTGATGCAGGGCAGGCTTCTAGGGACTGTGTGAGTGCTCATTTTGCCATAGTGGGTTATATCATTGGATAGAGACACATATAATGTGAGCGAAGGTATACCCACATCCTAGGGAGGACTGATGTTCTCAAATAGAGGGAATTGTATCTCTTGAGAGAAATGGTGGCTCCCAATGCATTAGGGAAGTTGAGCATGTCAAGCCCTCAACACTGTTGCAAGTATCTCTGAACATGGCCCTTCAAGCAATGAAGATTGACTGTCACTGTGGGCCCTAAGGGGAGGAGGAAAGAGGCATTGAATAGATGGAATCAATGTAAATGTGTGGGCAATAGAAGTGTTCCACAAGATGAGCAAGGATGGATATAAGACATGTTAAATTACACCAAAAATATATAGGGGCTGATAGGCTAAAATGTAAATCATAATGTAAACATAAGATAACTAAAAATTTAGAAAATTGTATAGTCCAAAATATAAACCACAATGTAAACCCAAATGTTTACCTTGTTTGAAAGCTATTGTCTTAAAAAATCTGTACATCAGTTTCAGTAAATATAGTATAAACATGTAAAAAGATTATTGCTGTGGAGGGGAAAAGGGTTTTATGTTGGATATGTGGAAGTACTGTATATTGTATATATGAATTACTGTGATCTAAAACTTTTGTGAAGATAAGCTTAATAATTAGGGGAAAAAAAGAAAAGAAAAGAAAAGAAAAGATGTAGACACTGAGGAAAAGACAGAAGAAGTTGCCTTGCCAATTTGCATAAACGGCAACACTTATTGCAGTGATAGAAGGCAAAACATCAAAAAAAAGCTTTTGCATTTTTTAATTTTTGATATCCCAATTTATTTTTACCTTAATTTTCCTAAATTAATATCTATTCTATATCTAACTTTTAAACTCATCACTATATTCCATTTTACTCTTAATGGAACCTGGTAATACATTGGGCTTCATTTTTGAAGAATTTTTGGATCAGAGAGAGGTTCAACAATGGCAGGGGATGAACACTGGTGAGGGATGTTACTGACAGGGCACACATGGTCGGCAGGGAGTTCTACAGGGCACATACCCAGAGTACATAAAAATGTTTGGATATTTTTATAGTGGTTACAATGAAAACAACAACTGAGGGAGTGCTGAGTTCCTAACCAGGGGAGCTCTATCACAGTCCCTAAAGGAACAGCAAAAACCCCCCAAGAGCAATGGCAAAGTCCAAAAAAGAAGGAAGGTCCAACAATGAGCCCTTGATACTAATGACTATGCTTGTAAGCCTGTGCACCTGAAATAAGAACAAGGCCTAGAGCTGCAGGATGCCTAAGAGTTCCCTCCTGAGTGCCTCCGTGTTGTTCAAATGTGGCCAGTCTCAAAGCCAAGCTCAGCATGTAAATGCGTTGCTTTCCCTTCAGAGTGGGACATGACTCCCGGGAATGAGCCTCCCTGGTGCAGAGGGATTACTACCAAGTACCAGCTGATGATGGAACTAGAAAATGACCTTGAATAAAAGGGTCAACTCGGACCAGCAGAATAGGTCAGTCTACATATAATACCAGGAGTTAAAAATGCTTTTTGAGGGAAACGGACTTGGCCCAGTAGTTAGAGCTTCCGTCTACCACATGGGAGGTCCGCGGTTCAAACCCCGGGCCTCCTTGACCCATGTGGAGCTGGCCCATGCGTAGTGCTGATGCGCGCAAGGAGTGCCGCCCAACGCAGGGGTGTCCCCCGTGTGAGGGAGCCCCACGTGCAAGGAGTGCACCTGTAAGGAGAGCCGCCCAGTGCGAAAGAAAGTGCAGCCTGCCCAGGAATGGCGCCGCCCACACTTCCCGTGCCGCTGATGACAACAGAAGAGGACAAACAAACAAGATCCAGCAAATAGACACAGAGAACAGACAACCAGGGAAGGGGGGGGGTAATTAAATAAATAAATAAATGTTTTTTTTTTTAATGCTTTTTGACCTGAATCAAGGGGGAAATGGAAAGGACAAATGAGTTTATATGGCTATGAATCTCCAAAAAAGAGCTGGGAGGTTATCAGAGGGATCGCCCTTATACACACCTCAGCAGAGTCCCAGAGACAGATAAAGTAGATACAACCCCAGATATTGGTTCTTCTGAGGATGACAGAGACCCACAGGTTCTATGGTCATCGCAGATGGAGTTCAATGCCATGTCAGTTGGCCCTTCTTTGGAGTTTATGTTTCTGTGTGATGGAGCTGGACTCAGATGTGATCTTTTCTCACAAGTCTCTCCTGTTACATTTACCAAAACTCTAGTTGGTGCTGGGGTTTAATATATACTCAGAGAATCTGAATCTCTGGACTGACCATATGATAGCCAGGCCCTGAGCCTAAACAGACTTCAGCTTCTACACTCTGATTTATTGGACTTACCCCACTCAGCCAACATGGAGTTGAAGAAGGTCAACCACCACACCATGGAGCCAAGAGTGGCTACAACTGAAAGCAGGAGGATTGCATCCAGCATCCAGGTGGAATCGAAGCCCCCTTTTGATATAGATGTAGAGTGGACACAACCAATGCAAATTCCACAGGATGGAGGAACAGAATATGGATTACAGTGTACTTACTGATATTCTATTCATGAACTACTGTGATTAGTAATCACAGAAAGTGTGGCACTGGTGTGGAGAAAGTGGCCATGGTGGCTGCTGGGGGTGGGGATGGGAGGAAGAGATGAGATGTGGAGGCATTTTCGGGACTTGGAGTTGTCCTGGGTGGTGCTGCAGGGCCAATTACCGGACATTGTGTGTCCTCCCATGGCCCACTGGATGGAACGTGGGAGAGTGTGGGCTACGATGTGGACCATTGACCAAGAGGTGCAGCAGTGCTCAGAGATGTATTCACCAATTACAATGAATGTCTCATGATGATGGAGGAGATTGTTGCTATGGGGGAAGGAGTGGGGTGAGGAGGTTGGCGTGTACATGGGGACCTCATATTTTCTGAATGTAATAAAAAATAATAATTAATTTTTTTTAAATACGCTTTTTGAACTGAATAAAAGGGGGAAATGGAAAGGACAAATGAGTTTATTTGGCTATGAGTCTCCAAAAAGAGTCGGGAGGTTACCAGAGGGGTCGCCCTTATGCACACCTCAGCAGAGTCGCAGAGACAGATAAAGTAGATACAAACTCAGGTATTGGTTCTTCTGAGGGCTAATGAGACCCACAGGTTCTATGGTCATCGCAGATGGAGTTCAGTATTATGTCAGTTGACCCTACTTTGGAGTTTGTGTTTCTGTGTGATGGAGCTGGACTCAGATGTGATCTTTGTCCACAAGCCTCTCCTGTTACTTTTACCAGATCTGTAGTTGATGCTGGACTTTAGTGTATACCCAGGGGACCTGAATCTCTGAACTGACCATTTGATAGCCAAGCCCTGAGCCTCAACAGACTTGCAATTCCTGCACTCTGGTTTATTGGACTTACCCCACTCAGCTAACATGGAGGTGAAGAAGGTCAACCACCACACCAGGGAGCCAAATGTGCCTACAACTGAAAGTAGAATTGCATCCAGCATCCATGTGGAATCTAAGCCCCCTCTTGACATAGATGTGGAGTGGACACAACCATTCTATGGTCCACAAGATGGAGGAATAGAGTATGGATTAGAGTGGGCTTATTGATATTCTATACATGAATTATTGTGATTAGTAATCGAAGAAAATGTGGCATTGGTGTGGAGAAAGTGTCCATGGTGGCTGCTGGGGGTAGGGAGTGGGAGGAAGAGATGTGATATGGGGGCATTTTCGGGGATTGGAGTTGTCCTGGGTGGTGCTGCAGGGGCAGTTACTGGACTTCGTATGTCCTCCCATGGCCCAATGGGTGGACCATGGGAGAGTGTGGGCTATGATGTGGACCATTGACCATGAGGTGCAGTGGTGCTCAGAGATGTATTCACCAAGTGCAATGAATGTCTCATGATGATGTAGGAGGTTGTTGTTATGGGGGGAGGAGTTGGGTGAGTGGGGTGGGTGGTTATATGCGGACCTCATACTTTTTGAATATAACATTAAAAAAAAAACACCAAAGAAGTGTGACTTTTAGTATAATTAGGAAAACTTCTTCCAGGTTTCCTTTCTTTTTTCTGTGAATACTTTTGTAGTTAGAGCTAATTAAGACTAGTCTGACTGGAGCTACTAAACATTCTTCACAGGCTTGTGATAAGAGCTGGATCACAAAGAGAAAAGCAAGGGAAGCGGACTTGGCCCAGTGGTTAGGGTGTCCGTCTACCACATGGGAGGTCCGTGGTTCAAACCCTGGGCTTCCTTGACCTGTGTGGAGCTGGCCCCTGCACATTGCTGATGTGCACAAGGAGTGCCTTGCCACGCAGGGGTGTCCTCCGTGTGGGGAGTCCCACGCACAAGGAGTGCTCCCCATAAGGAGAGCCACCCAGCGCGAAGGAAAGTGCAGCCTGCCTAAAAGTGGTGCTTCACACACAGAGAGCTGACACAAGATGACGCAACAAAAAGAGACACAGATTCCCATGCTGCTGACAACAACAGAAGCAGTAGAAACAAGACTCAGCAAATGGACACAGAGAACAGACAACTGGGGTGGCGAGGGGGTCGGGAGAGAAATAAATAAATCTTAGAAAGAAATAAAAACAAAGAGAAAAGCAAATTTTTACAACCTAGGGGTGAAGTGAAATAGGTCATGGTCTGCTACCAATGGAGTCCAAAATCCTCGTTGTCTCATATTTCATAGGAAATTAAATGCATCTTTAGGTTTATTCTTTCCACTCATGCTATTTTTGAAACGAAATGTTTGTGAAGATGGTGATTTGGACTTTGATACCAACTTGAATTATTTTATAGGTTCATGTGAATATATTTTAAGTGAAGTAGATAACTAGCTTGTGGGAGAATGACCCCACCATCCAATAACAAGAAATCCCTGACTACCCTTTAAAACTTGCCAGACTCAAAGAATCTAAAATTAGAACTGAACCAGCCTTTCTGTGATGGTTGTTCCTTATATTCTAAGTTTGCAGGAAATTCCTCCTTCCCTAGGCACCTTACCATATATGGATGTGGAGATCCCTTACTCTGCCTCAAAATTGCCATTCCTCTCTTGAACCTCCAAACAATTCTGATGTGCACTCTAGAACTCAAGGTCATCAACTAAAACTTCTATGTCCTCAACCTCTTCTTTTTTATTCTAGAAACAGTTTTATTGAGATAGAATTCACATACCATGCAATCTATCTAGTTAAAATTTACCACTCAATAGCATTTAATATATTCACAGTTTGTATCCATCACTACGATTTTAGAACACATAGACACAAACTATAGATTTCATTAAAAGATAGAACCAATTTTAGAAACAGATGTGCGCATACCATAGAAACCACAGCACAATAATAGACAACTTGCTAATTAACTGTTTCCCTGGTAACTGTAGAGAAACATGAAAAAACAGTAGTAGAAACAGAAGAAAATTCTCTTACCTGATGACTGAAAACACAGGCTGTGATAGAGGGTCTCACTGGATTTTAGGTGAACAAACAGATTTTGACCTCAACGCAACATATGAGAGTTCAAAGACTGGCTCATAATTTTTTATCCATCCTCTCAGTCTGTCTTTTTAATGGGAAGTTCAAATCATTGCCATTCAATGCTTTATTAAAAAGGTGTTTCTTACTTCATTCATTTTGTGCTTTGGCTTTCTGTTGTTATAGCTTAGTATGGTCTACCTTTTTACACCTTAATTTATACTACCTGAAAACCTTCATTTCTACATGCTTCTCCAAGTCTCTTACCTGTAATTTTCCTTTCAGTCTGCAGCTCTCCCTTTACCATCTCTTGTAATTCTGGTCTTTAAGTAGTGTACTCTCTCAATTTTTGTCAGTGAAGCCTTGAAACTCACCCTCAGGTTTGAAGGACGGTTTTACCAGACACTGCATTCTCAGCTCTCAGTTTGTCTCTTCCAGTGTTTTAAGCATATCATACCACTTCCTTCTTGCCCCCATGGTTTCTGATAAGACATCAGTACTTAGTCTTATTGAGGTCCTGTTGTATGTGATGCTTTGCTTTTCTCTTTCTGCTTTCAGAATCTTCTCTTTATCTCTGATATTTCTCATTCTGAACTGTAATTGTCTTAGAATAGGTCTATTCAGATTTATTCTGTTTGGAGTGCGTTGTCCTTCTTAGATATTGATATTTGTGCTTTTCATAAGTATTGGGAAGGTTTTGTTCATTATTTCCTCAGTTCTACCCTTTTCCACTCTCTTCTCCTTCTGGGACACTGACAATGTGTATGTTTGTGCCTTCTGCTGTGTCATTCAATTCCCTGAGTTGCTGTTCCATTTCTTCCATTCTTTTCTCGTTCTATTGACCTGTCTTTTCAAGTACAGATGTTCTATACTCAGCATCACTATTTCTTCTTTGAGCAATTCAAATCTGCCCTTATGTGCCACTAATTTATTTTCAAGGTCATCCATTGTGTCTTTCATTCCCATGAGTTCTGCTACTTTGTAGGTTTTTAAATTGTTCTTTATGCTCACCAAGTTTATTTTCAATATCCTTTAACTCAGTCATATTTTCCTTCAATTCTTGGAATTGATTTAAGAGATTTGTGGTTATGATTCATTAGTGGTCTTAAATCCTATATCTCATCAGGATATTTTGTTTATTGCTTTAGCTGGACCATCTCTTCCTGTTTCCTAATATGGCTTAGAATTTTTTGCTGATGTCTAGGCATCTTAATATGTTGGTGAATTTACTTTGGTCAATTTCTCTGTTACCAATTTTCTGGATTTTTCCTTCACTTCTTTTCTTTGATTTTTGGTTCCACTTATTCTAACTCTCCCAAGTTGCCCAATTTACACTAACAAAACCATGCCACAGACTCACTAATGGGGCAATTTTCTCCGAGGGGTGGGGCTAAAGAGAGATTGAATCACAGTTTTTTTCTTTGCAAGTCCCTGTCTGCCCAATAGGTGGCACTCATCATAGAACCTTTCCATGGATGTGTTTCTTTCACCTCTGCTTTCCTTTGTTTCTGGTCTGGACAGAGCTGAGATTCAAAACAGGCTGTGCTGGCTGAATTCACTGAAGAGAAGCCTTCTGACTCACCTTCCCTTTTCTCTTACAACAAGTGACAGGAAGGAAGACATCTGTTCCCCTCTCAGTCAGCTGCTATGGCCAGGGGTTTTATTCAGGCTTAATTTTCAGGGCTGGTGATGGGAACCCTTCCTGACTGCTGCAGTGGTGTAGTAACTCATATTTTTTGTCTCAGTTTCTTTAACTCTCTGTCCCTCACCCTCCTGAGAGTTTTGAAGCACTCTCCTGTTCTGCTGAGCCCCAAACAATGTCCCTTGGCCAGCTTTTGGCCCTGTCTCCATTTGTTCTGTGAGAGAGCTGTTCCCTGCCTGCCTACTGTATCACCATCTTCCTGGAACCTCTCATTTCAGTCTATGATAGCATCCTTCAAAGCACAAATGTTAATTTGGTGAAGTCCAATTTATCTTGTTTGTTCTTTTGTTGTTTATGCTGTTTGTGTCATCTCTAGGAATATAGTGCCAAAACAAAGATTATTAATCCAAGCTCCTATGTGTTTTCTTAGGAGACTTATAGTTTTAGCTACTATATTTAGATCTTTACTCCTTTACGAATTAATTTTTGTGTGTGGTCTGGTGTAAGGGTCCAATTGATTCATCCACAAGTGGCTGTCTGGTTGTCCCAGAACCATTTATTGAAGAGGCTGTTTTTCCCCATTGAATGGTCTTGGCACCTGTGATAGTTTGAATTTTGTGAATCCCAAAAAAGAAAGATTAAGATTTTGAACTAATCAATTCCTGTGGGTATGTTACCCTTAGACTCACTAAATTCAGTTGAAGGAACTTTGATTAGATTACTTGATAAAATTGCTTTGGTCCTTTTGATTGGACTACTTCAGTACCTCAAGTTGAGTGTCCACCCTCTTGCCCAATCTGATATAAATGGAGACACAGGGAGACAGTCACATAGAGGAAAAGGAAGGTGCCATATTTGATCCTGTAATGTGAAAGAATTGACTCCAGTTTGGCCCAAGGCTGAACTGCATGGAAAGAAGCCCCCTAGAGGCTCAAAATGCTGAGGCCCAGGGAGAAATGGGTCATATGCATGATAGCTTGAAGCTGAATTCAGGAAGAAAGCAGAGCAGCTGAAACTCATAGAGGAGGCCTGGAAAGAGACACCCCTATGACTGGTTGTGTCATGCTGAGCTCTGGGTGACAGTAGATTCTGGAAGGGAAGGCAGAGACCTTGGCATAGATTGGTGGCCATCTTGTTTCACCATTTGGCCAGACAACAAGATCAACAGTAGCTGAGTTTGGTGAGAAAGTGCCTCTGATGCTGCCTCAATTTGGACATTTCATGGCCTCAGAACTGTAAGCCTTTACCCCAAATAAATCCCCATTATAAAAACCTAAACATTTCTGGTAATCTGCATCAGCAGCCCTTTGGCAAACTAAAACAGCACCTTTTTAATTCCAGTGGGTCTATTCCATTGATCAACATGTCAAATGTTATGCTAGTTCATACTGTCTTAAGTACTGTTACGTTTTCAAATCAGGAAGTGTGAGTCTTCCAACTTTCTTCTACCTTCTCAAGGTTGTTTGCCCTACTTTGGGATCCTTGACTTTCCATAAGAATTTTAGGATCAGTTTGTCATTTTCTGAATATAATTTAGTTGCAATTTTGGCAGGGATTTCATTGAATATGTAGATCAATTTGGGGAGTATTTCCATCTTACCAATATTTAGTTTTTCAATCCATGAACATGGTATTTTTTTTTCATTTATTTAGATCTTCTTTGAATTCTTTCACCAATAGTTTGTAGTTCTCAGAGTATATGTTTTGTACTTTTTTGTTAAACATATTCCTAGTTTAAAATTTTTTTGATATTATAAATAGAATTATTTTCTTAATTTCATTTTTTAATTGTTCATTGCAAGTATAGAGAAATAAAATTGATTTTTATATAAATAAAATTGATTTTTGTATAAATTTTTGTATCCTGCAACCTTGTAGAACTCTTTTATTAGTTTGTTTTATCATGAATTCCTCAAGATTTTGTATACAAGATAATGTCGTTTGTGAATAGAGAGAGTTTTATTTCTTCTTTTCATTTGGATGTCTATTTCTTTTTCTTTTGTAATTTCACTGGCTAGACATCCATTACAATGTTATACTGAAGTGGTGAGAATGGGCATCCTTGACTTTTCCCTGATCTTAAGGGAAAGCACACAATCTCTCATTATTAGCTATGATGTTATCTGTGAATTTTTATTTTTAATAGATTTCCTTCAACAGGTTGTGAAAGTGTCTTTCTATTCCTGGTTTGTTGAGTGACTTTATCATGAAACAGTGTGGAATTTTGTCAGATCATTTACTGCGTGTATTGAGATAACTGCTTTCTTGTTTTCATTTTAAATCTGTTGTTATCATGAAATAAATTGATTTTCAGATGTTAAAACTTGTATTTGTCCAGAATCTCACAGGAATCTTACTTAGTCGTGGCATATAACTCATTTTAGATGTTGCTTATTTGGTATGCTAGTAGTTTTTTAAAAAATATTTTAGTTTATACTTTTAAGAGATATTGGTTTGCAGTTTTTTGTTTTGTAATATTTTGTCCTGTTTTGTCTATTTGTCAGGGTCATGTTAGCCTCATATATTGAGTTGGGAAGTGTTCCCTCCCCTTTCATTTCTTTGGAAAATTTTATATAATATTGATATTAATTCTTCTTTACAGATTTTCTAGGATTCACCAGTCAAGGCTTTGTGTGTGAGCTTTCCCTTGTGGGTACTTTTTAAAAAGTTGAGGCGAAATTCACAAACATAAAATTAACCATTTTAAAGTGAACAATTCAGAGACATATAGTACATTCCCAGTGTTGTGCAACCACCACCTCTACCTAGTTCCAAAACACTTTCCTTTGTGGATACTTTTTGAATTACAATTTCAATGGCTTTACTTCTTGTAAGTCCAGTTAAGCTATTTCTACTTTTTCTTGAGTCAGTTTCAGTTATTTGTCTTTTTCTAGTGATGGGTCACTTCACCTGTCACCTAATTTAATGGTATACTACTTTTCATAAAGTTTTTTTTAATTCTTTTTTACCCTGTAAGATTGGGAGTAATGTCCTGTCTTATTTTTTCTTTTTTAGTTAATTTTTTATTTTAAAGAGGACTTAGTTTACTTAAATGATACATCAAAAATACAGGGAAGTCCAACATCCACCACCCTCTCCCCCTCCCACACTTTCCCCCATTAAAAACATCTTTCATTACCGTGGTACATTTGTTACAACTGATGATTTCAGTTATTTGTGTCTTTTCTTTTTCTTTTGATTAATTTAGCCAAAGGTTTGTCAATTTTATTGAACTTTTCCAAGAACCAACATTCATCTTAGTTGATTTTCTCTATTGTTTTTTCTTTTCTATTTCTTTAGTTTCTCCTCTAATTTAAGTATTTCTTCTCTTCAGCTTGTTTTAAGTTCAGTTTGCATTTCTTTCTCCACTTTCTTAATGTGCATGGTTAGATTATTGAGTTGCTATCTTTTTTCTTTTTTTAATATTGGCAGGTGTATCCTATAAGTTTCATCTAAGTCTTGGGTTGATGCATCTGATAAGTTTTGGTGTGTTGTAACTTCATTTTTGTTCATCTGAATTATTTTCTGATTTTTCTTGTGATATCTTTTTTGACTCATTGATTATTTCAGTGCGTGTAGTTTAATTGCCACATACATGTGCATTGCCCAAATTTCTTTCTGTTATTGATATCTAATTGCATTATATTTTGGTCAGAGAACATTTTATATGATTTCGGTTCCATTAAATATGTTGAGGGTTTTTTTTTCTGGCATGGGATATGGTCTATCTTTGAGAATTTTCCATGTGGACTTGAGAAGAATGTTTATTCTGCTGTTATTGAATGGGTGCTGTACAGATTTTTGATAGGTCTAGTTAGTTTATTGTACTGTTCCAAAGATTTCTCTGTCCTTGTGATCTTCACCCCATTTGCTCTAGCCACTATTCAAAATAGGGTATTCTAGTTTCCAACCACTATAGCTCAATTATTTATTTTGTCCTTCATTTCCCCCATATTTCATTACTTTTGTGCTCTCATTTTTCTGATTTCTTTTATTTTGTTGTTTAGGGTTCATTCATCTATTCTTTCCTGTTTTACCCTGTATAGCTGGAAGCTGCATGATACATTTGCAGTCTTTCTTAACCAATATGTTAATTTAAAGGATATAACATAGTTCCTATGCACTATTTTCACTGTACCACAGATTTTTAAAAATTTATTTCTCTCCCCTTCCCCGCCTACGCCCGTCCCATTGTCTGCTCTCTGTGTCCATTCACTGTGTGTTCTTCTGTGACCACTTCTATCCTTATCAGCTGCACCAGGAATCTGTATTTCTTTTTGTTGTGTCGTCTTGCTGCGTCAGCTCTCCATGTGTGCGGTGCCATTCCTGGGCAGGCTGCACTTTCTTTCACGCTGGACAGCTCTCCTTGCTGGTGGGGCTCCCTACGCGGGGGACACCCCTGCATGGCACGGCACTCCATGGGCGCATCAGCACTGAGCATGGGCCAGCTCCACACAGGTCAAGGAGGCAGGGGGTCTGAACTGTGGACCTCCCATGTGGTAGGAGGACGTCCCATCCATTGGGCCAAGTCCGCTTCCTGTATCACAGATATTTTGATACACATATGCAGTATTTTCATTATCTTTCTGGTCAAAATGTATTCTTTGTTCTATTGTGGTTTCTTTTTGACTCTTGCTTTATTTAAAAGTATAGTTTGTGACATCCAGGAAGATGGCAGATGAGAAAGACAAGGGACTATCATCTCTCCCAGAAAAATAGCAAGAAGACAGGCAGAAATGACCTGGAAAAAAAAACTTCTAGGGAAGCAGATTTGGCTCAACTGATAGAGCATCCGCCTACCATATGGGAGGCCCAGGGTTCAAACCCAGGGCCTCCTGACCCATGTGGTGAGCTGGCCCTTGCACAGGGCTGATGCACACAAGGAGTGCTGTGCCACGCAGGGTTGTCCCCTGCATAGAGGAGCCCCACACGCAAGGAGTGTGTGCCACAAGGAGAGACACCCCAGGTGAAAAGTGTAACCTGTCCAGGAGTGGCACCACACACACAGAGAGCTGATGGAGCATGATGACACAAGAAAAGGAGACACTAATTCCCAGTGCCACTGAGAAGAATGCAAGGCAACACGGAAGAACACAACAAATGGACACAGTCAGGAGACAGGTGGAGGGGAGAGAAATAAATAAAAAATAAATCTTTTTAAAAAAAGAAAAAAATCTTCTAGGGTAATTATATCGGGGAAAGGCTGGAGACCACCCTACAGGGAGCGAAGCAAAGAATTGCAATGATAAAACTGTGAGTGACATTCCACAGCTGCAACTGGCAGCATCCTCCCCCACCCTACAGACACTTTGAATTCTCAGGCCTCATGCCCAGTAACGACAGACAAAGGGGCCCCAAAAGATTCACCTCCCCAGGAAAGGGGAGACAAATGGACACAGTGTAAGGCTGACTCAGCTTTTGACATACAAACTTGTGCTCCTGTGTCCCACGAGCCTTCCACGCTGGATGGGCTGGGCCATTTTTGTCTTGGGAACTTGTAAGAGATTACAGAGACTGGACCCTCTCCATCTTCCTCTGAACTGACTGGAACTGGTTGTTGAGGACAGAGAGGGGCATGGAATTATTTCCTATCAGGGAAAAAGGAGGCGGCTGCCAGCAAAGGTTGGAAACCTGACTCTGAGAAAGTCTGAATTACAAGGGTGTTAGCCTTCAGGCAGGATCCTCTATCAAACTGATCCTGTCTGTGTTGTAGCAAACACACTCCATCCAGGCACTGTACTGAGAGGGCTACCAAAGATCGCCATATCCTGGTGGACCAAGGAACTGCATGTGAGGAAATCAAAGCTAAATAAGAAGCTTTTTTGGGACTTTACAGCCTCCCTTGCCAAGGCCCAGGAAAGTGGGTCTGCAGCCCACTACTGGGTCCAGGGCCACATCTGAGCTGCTAACAGATGCAATCCTAAGACCCAGAACAGACTGAACCAAGAATCAAAGAACAGGACACACACATAGCCTCCTGCCACTAAATCCCTATGAAAGACAGAAAGTGTGCACCTGAGTAAACTCACCATCCTAATCAGATCCCTAGACATCAGCAAAAAATTCCAGTTCATACTAAGAAAATGGAAGGCATGGCTAAGCAAAAGATATATATATAAAAGATATATATCAAAGTCCAGAAGAGACACAGGATTTGAGACAATAAATAATGAGATGCACAGAAATGTTCAATACCAACAACTTTAATCTAGAAAAAGAACAGCAAACCAAGAACCAAAAACAATACAGAATAGCAACAAAACCAAAAGCTGGTTTTTTGAGAATATCAATAAAATTTACACACCCCTTGCTAGACTAACAAAGAAAAAACAAGGGAAGACGCAAATAAATAAAATCAGAAATGAAAGGGGAGAGGCTATGACTGACCACAGAAATTAAAGTGTACTTTTCAGTTTCCAAACATTTGGAGCCTTTCTAGTTATATTTTATCACTGATTTCTAGCCAATTGTGTCATGATCAAAGAACATGTGTCCTGTGCTTTTGCTACTCAGAAATTTATAGATACTTGTTTTATGGCCAAGTTATGTTCAATTTTTGTAAATACACCATGTGTGCTGAAAACAATGTAGCTTCTACAGTGGGTCAATGTACTATCCACAGGTGCCTATAAAGCTAGATTTGTTTGTTGTTCAGATCTTCTAAGTCGTTACTGAATTCTAATCTGCTTATTAAAGCAACTACTGAGAGGTGATATGAAAATCTTCCACTTTGCTGGATGGATTTGTCTGTGTCTTCTTGTAGTTTTGCCATGTTTTGCTTTATGGGTTTGTGGCCACAAGTTTACATTGTGATTTTTTTTTTCGGTGAACTGAACCTCTTATCTTTCTGTGAAAACCCTCCTTATGTTTACTAATGCTTTTCCCATAAATATCTTTAAGTGATACTACCACAACCAGAGCAGCTTTCTTTTGATTGGTATTTTAGTTACTTAGTGATTGATTTTAAAAATTTCCATATCCTTAAGCTATGGATATATCTCTTGTAAAGTGCGTACATTTGTGTTTTTGTTCCTTGGTGGGTTTGGTGTACTCTGACAGTCTTCAGCATTTAATAAGAACTTTGATCATTTTAACTCAATGTTATCCTCTTATATTTGAATTTACCTTCACCATTTTGTAATGTGCTTTCTATTTGCCCAGACATTTCTATGCTATTTTCCCTCTTTTTTTCTTCCTATTACTATATAGATGATATCCTGTCCTCACTGTCCCACGATCAAGAGCCATATGAAAATAGTTTGTTATTAATGATACTAAGTTTATTTGCTTACAATGATACTAAGTTTGATTATTTGCTTACAATGGTCTCCACTATCCATATCCTTTGTCCAACCTTCTTTCCCCAATGACATTTTTTAATTGTTTAAAGATTATTTATTTATTTATTCCCACCCCACCCCCATCGTTTTATACTCACTGTCTTCATGTCTTCATTTTTTTTTTTGGAGTCATGAGAACCTAAACCTTCAACCATCCATGTGGGAAGGATGCACCCAATCACTTGAGCCACCTCCATTCCCTGCTTTTTGTGTCTTTCATTGTGTATCTTATGTGATAGTCTTGTTCCGTCAGCCTTTCACTGCAGCCTCTCGTGTCAGCTCGCTGACTTGCTCATCTTCTTTAGGAGTCACTGGACACTGAACCCAGGACCTCCCATTTGGAAGGTAGGTGCCCAAGGGTTTGAGCCATATCTCCTTCCCCCCAATGAGTTTAGCAAGCATCGATGATTTGGGGCTCAAATCATTATTCCATTGATCATCAGAAGATGGTAATTTACTATTTCCATTATTCCTTGTACCTTCATTTCTTGGTAATCTCCTGTACAGAAGAGATTTCTCCTCTTCCAACCTCCTATTTAAACATTTAAGAGTATGGGTGGCTTGTGGATACTACCTTTTGCTGTTTTCAATGTGTTATAAAGCATCGTTGCCATGATTCACTTTAATGCTCAGGTTGTCCTGATTGGATCAGTGGCAGCCCCTTCAAGGTCGTTCCTGCCCCTTCCTCCCACTCTATTTTAATAACTTTATTTCAAATTCATAAAGTAAAATAACAGAAAAGGCAGCTCAACTAGTTATGGGAGCATAACTCCTAAAACGTTCTCTCTAGGCACTTTAATCTCATGAAATTCCAAATACCAACTTACCTGTTCTTCTAGTGTCCAAAAAGATACACAGATAAACACAGATTACTTAAATGACATAGTCAACGCCTCCTTATTGAGAAACATGAAGAGAAATAAAAATGCTTAATCATTTTCATATCTCACAACACCAAAGTGTTTGGTTGAGCTTTGAAGTTGACTGGTAACCTCAGCAGATGCCGCAGTGAGAAGCTACTGGTCCTGGGTGCCTGTGAAGTGCTCTGTAGCTAGCCTACCCTGGGTTGACTGTGCTGATGTTTCTTATACCCTAAGCCCCCAGCCTTAGAGCAAAGAGTGACCTTGAAAACGTGGGTTGAGAACAAGGGAGTTCCGTAGAGGAGGGAGGGACCCAAAAAGCCAGGAGTCGGGTGGGGCGTCGGGGAAGACAGGAAGAGCTGGGTGGGGAAGGACCAGAATTCAGAGGGTCCGCCAAGGCTCCAGAGAGGAGCTGTCCTTGGGATGGAGCAAGGTGAGGCTCAGGGGCGGGGGCGGGGCATGTGTAATAAGAGTGTGGGCGCGTGAAGGTTCCAAGGGAGGTGATTGGACGAGGGAGAGGGTTTAAAAAGCCCCGTTGCCAAGGGAGCGGTCAAACAGGAGAAGACTCGGAGGACGTGGAGCTCTCGTCCTCCTCCTGCTCCTGCTAGTCCCTTTTCCACTCCTTGTGTCCTGCTAACTTGGTATTAATTACCCTGTTGACCTGCTAATCTACTGACTAGTGTCTTAACCCTCCTACAAACCCTCTCCAGTGTATCCACCTGTTTCCGCCAGATTCCCACCCCCATTCTCTCCCACCCAGATTCCCACCCCCTATTCTGCCCCACCCTCATCCCCTTCCCACCTCGCCCCCTCCCCTCCCCGCCCCCCTCCTCTATCCCGCCTCCGCTTCTGGTCCAGCGTCCCTGGAGCTGCTGACATGGAGGCGCTGGAGCAGCTCTTCTGGATCCTCCTGCTCTGCTTGTCCTGGCAGGTGCCTGGTCACCCACCCGCCAGTGTGAGCAAACATTGCGCAAGCCTAAATTCCTTCCTGGTTATTGGGCGGTTAAAATACTGTGGTTTAGGATTTCGGTGTTCCTAGAGGTCTTTGGGCTCCAGCTCTTCTCTCGCAGACCCAGGACTTCAACGCAGGTTTCTTAACCAGACTGAACTGCTGCCCACGTCGAGTTCTGGGTCTGCGGCCTTGCTTGTTCCAGGCACGGGAAAGGCTGAAATGTTGGAAACGTTGAACAGCTAAGCTCTAGCTTTTTAAAGTAAGGCCCTCTTGGAGAGTAGATGTAGATCAAGTGGATGAGCATCTGCTTCTCATGTAACAGGTCCCAGGTTGCATCACGGGTACCTCCTCAAAATAAAATGAAAACACCAATTCACACTGAGGGACGGATTTAGCTCAGTGGATGTGCGCCTGCTTACCCTGTACAAGGTCCTGACTTCAATCCCTAGGACCTCCTTTATATATAGCTCCGATGTTAGCCTTTTTGCTCCTGGAAGTTCTGTTTAAGATCCTGCTTTAGGCTGTGCAAGTTTAGAGTTCATCCTGTGTGTACTTGGCTTTTTTTCTAGAACTACATTATTCCCGAAAGTCCAACAACCCTGGGAAGGCATTAATGATTGTCTGTCAAAAAAACAAAATGTGTCTGCACACCGTGTTTTCCTGTTTTTCCATGGCTTTTTAGCAACTTCTGGGTCATTCCTTTCCTTCAGCTCCTTCAGATGACCTTTGCTTCTGGAGTTTTCCCACAGGAGGTCAGTGCCAGCTGGTTTGATAGGAGCCCTGAGAAGTCGATCAGATGTGGAAATCAGTGGCTATGGCCTGCTTGGAAGTTTACAAGGAGAGGAGGGGAGCTTGGCAAGGAACATGACCAGGAAGGGACTGAGTTAACATCCTTCCAGCATGATATGTGTCACAGGCAGACTGTGGATTATCCACAGGTCCTTCTTTGATGTCCTTAGGTGTGTCCAAACATGGAGAAATACCCGGTTCCAACTCTAACAATTCACTTTTAAAAACCTGCAAACTCTCCCCACCCCTCCCCCACCAAAAATAAGTAAACAATGAGATTTGAAGAAATCCCACTAAGGGAAATAGATTTTTTTTTTTTTTTTTTTTTTTTTTTTTGCTTAGTATATCCCAGATTCCCAGGCAGGGACCTAGAAAAATTCAATGTACATTCAAACATAGGAGCAGAATCCTGGTCACTTCATTCAATACAAAGAAGAATCCGTTCGGTTTCTGTGAAGACTAACAAAGAAAAGTATTTATTATTTGTAAATAACCTTTACTCTTGGAACAATTAGAGGGGTGGAGTCCTTTGCTGCGTTTTTCACACAGGATAAGCTCTCTCTCTCCTGACCTCAACTTTGAGCATTTGGATAAATTGACGTCTTGTATCCCACCGCCACCGTCCCTTAAGGCCCTGTCCACCACTGGAAATCCTAGAGTTTCAGGTCAACTCTTACTCTCTGTACTTTTACAAAGTGCATCCTCCAGGCCCAGCCAGAGGGAATCTCTGTTTGAGAATGTTTCCAAGGTGCTTTGTTGGCATTGTCTTCTCTGCCTTGCTCTGTTGTTCATTTGTTTGCCTGGCTTTGTCTCCCTTAGAAAGGCTAAGGCTCTGTCAGACTCTTGTCCATCCTTCTACTTTCCAGGATTATTTCCATACAGGGGAGTGACTCTTATTTACGTGTTTCCTGAGAATTACTTATAGAGAATTTGTTCTATTGAAGCAATATGCTACTTGATTTTCCTAATCAAGTTAATGATTCCTTGGGAGAGGTGAGTTACAGAGGTTAAAATCAAGCATCAGAAAGACGGGTGGTTAGACATAAAGATAATTCCCATTCCCATGGTCTCAGGGAAAAAGTTCAAACAAAAGCAAATGTCCTTCTTGACTTCATATATCTCTGATTTCTTTGCTGCATTCATTCAGATTTTCCTTAGAATGAAAAGGTGGTTTTTCCCTCAACCTCCTCTATCATTTCAAGCCTTCCATGTAGGAAACTTAAAATCAGCTCTTCTTAGCTCTCAAAATGATTGTTATTGTGTCTTCATTTGCACTCTGCAGTATTACTTTTTTCATATTTCAGATATTAACCCTCAGAACTGCAGCTTTTAGTGCCCCGTCAATCTTGCTAATGCTCCACTTTGAATACTGGTGTCCAAACAGTTAACAGATATAACTAGTGTCCACGACTGGGGATGCTTTATCAGAATGTGACTAAGATGGCATTTGGCATTTGGCTTTTGTGGGTGTTTGACCCACATGCTTACTGATTGTGCTGAGAGCTATTGTTCCCTTTGTGACAGCGGCTTCTGAAGGTGAAAATGTTAGGTCGTTCAGAGGGACACGTAAAGTGTGTGCCCAACCTGTGAGCTACATTTGCTCCTCTAGACAGAGTTGTTTAACTTTTTAAATTTTTTTCAGGAAGTACTGGGTATCGAAACTGGGACCTTGTACATGGGAAGCAAGTGCTCAACCACTGCGCTCCAACCACTCCCCTCTAGAGGATTTTTTTCCCAATATACTTTTTAATGTTTGAAAGAGAAACTTAGATTACACAAATGTTACATACACAAAATTTAGAGGATTCTCACGTGTCCTGCTCCCTAGCCCTCCCATATTTTCCCACATCAATAACATCCTTCAGTAGTGTGGTACATCTGCCACAATTGATTAACATATCTGGGAGCATTGTCACTAAGTGATGATTATAGTTTACATTGTAGTTTACACTCTCTCCTGCACATTTTCACAAGTTATTACAGATAATCAGTGGCCTATATCTGCCATTGCATTGTCATTTGGGACAATCCCAAGTCCACACCTGTTTTTCCCTCTCCCTCCCCTCAGAACCTCCATTTGCCACTGTCTCCACAACCATCATAAAAGTTCTTCCATTGCTAGGATCACATTGAAAGGTTTTAACTGATGTGAAACCAATGTCTGGTGTGTGGATTACTGTGAATACATTAAAAATTTATTTTCTCCTCAAACACTCGTAAAATATACTTTTTTAAAGAATGATATCCTTACCTTTTGGTGCACCGGTGATACACTCAAGAAATTTAGGGAAACGGACTTTGGCCCAGTGGTTAGGGCGTCCGCCTACCACATGGGAGGTCCGCGGTTCAAACCCCGGGCCTCCTTGACCCGTGTGGAGCTGGCCTATGCGCAGTGCTGATGCGCGCAAGGAGTGCTGCGCCATGCAGGGGTGTGCTGCGCCACGCAAGGGTGTCCCCCGCGGTAGGAGAGCCCCATGCGCAAGGAGTGCGCCCCTTAAGGAGAGCTGCCCAGCGCGAAAGATAGTGCAGCCTGCCGAGGAATGGCGCTGCCCACACTTCCCGTGCCGCTGACGACAACAGAAGCGGACAAAGAAACAAAACGCAGCAAAAAGACACAGAAAACAGACAACCGGGGGAGGGGAGGGGAATTAAATAAATAAAAATAAATCTTAAAAAAAAAAAAAAAAGAAATTTAAAGGTGAATTCTTGCCAGAATTGTGTTTCTAACCAGACTGGATTCTCATAGCTTTTATCTCACAGTGTACCTACAGTCAACCCTTTGCAGATCTTCTGTCTACTTGAAAAGTTTGGCCTTATGTGTCCTATGTGCAGAATGAAGCTGAATGTTGAAAGAAAGCTTCAGTGGTTTCAGCCTAAATATATTCCTTTTTATTTTATTATTTTCTGCCTAACAATATTCTGTACTTGATTTTCATTGCAGTGAAGATCCCAGTGTAATAACAACCGCAGCTATCTAGCTTCTCAATTCTGTCAATATTGACAGCTATTATCTGTCTCCTCACAGCTAAGCATTCTCTCATGGTTATATGTTGTACGCAATTGTAATTGGTCTTTCTCCTTTTGCCTATTCTTTCTACAGGTTGGGTGTACTTTTAGATATTTCTCAACGGATTTGATCAAAGCAGTTTATGAATTTACTAATGAAAAACTAGGATACCTTACTGATGTAAGTTCTGGATATCTCTTTTTTATTCTTAATGATAAACTGGCTTGAAGTTCCTAAGCTGAATATCAATAATTATGGAAAGTCCTTGAATATTTATTTAATCAAGAAAATGAAAAGCTAATAGCTTGTGTATTGCCTTGATTTTCTTACTGTTTTATTGAGCTCTAAAAAATGCACAGCAAACAGCATCTATTTAAAATGTACAGTTGACTGAGTTTTGCTTTAGGTTCAAACCCATGAAAACAACTTAACAATGAAGATAGTGAACATATCCATCACCAGCAAACACTTCCTTGAGCCCCTGTGTAATCACACCCGCCATCCCCACTCCCACCACAAAACTCTTCACCCACTGACCTGCTTCTATCAATATAGATTAGGATTTTTGGGGTAGAATTTTATATAAAAGGAATCATAGAGCATGTACTCTTTTTTCCCTGTTTCTTTCACTAATGCAATTGTGTTTTATTTTGTGCTGACCTCAACATATAAAATAGGTGCCATTTTAACCCCTTTATGAGCACAATTCAGTGTCATTGATCACATTTACAATGTTGTACAACCATCATCATCACCATCCATTATCAAAACTCTTTCACCCAAAACAGAAACTCTTTAACATTTAAGCAATAACTCCCCACTACCTCTCTCCCCTAACCACTAGTAACCTCTAATCTATTTGCAGTCTCTGTGAATTTCCTTGTTCTAGAAAATTTCATATACATGGAATCATACAATATTTGTCCTTTTGTGCCGCTTATTTATTTATTTATTTACTATGCTTTCGATTGAAGTTAATAGATCACAGGGAATGTTACATTAAAAAACAAAAAACATAAGAAGTTCCCATATAACCCACTCCCCACCCCCCACATCATTTTTGTAAATTGTATGTTTTTGAAGATACATACAGCACACAAAAAAAGTTACAATTAAAAATATGAGTGGAATATATTTTTCCAACCTTTCACTTTCAATTTATTGTTATATAAATCACACTCGGAGAACACATTTTGGGGCACTGCCGCACCACATAGACAACAGTCTACCCTGTAGTTTGCACTCTCCCCCAGCACATCCACTGGGCTGTGGCAGGATATATAAATCCAGCATCTGACCCTGAAGTATCACTTAGCAGAGTGGTGACTCCTCCTCTTGGGTTCATTGGTCTTACCCAGGTCACCTAGCAGGGAGGCGAAGATGGTCAACCTCCACACCAGGGAGTCGAGAGTGCCTACAGCTGCAAGCAGAGGAATTGCATCCATCATCCATGTGGAATCTAAGCCCCTCTTGTGCTAGAGGTGGAGGGGACATCACCATCCCAGGGTCCACAGAATGGAGGAATAAAATATGGACTAGAGTAGACTTGCTGATAGTCTACTATAGAACTGTTGTGACGAGTAGTAGAAGCAATTTTAGCATCGATGTGGAGAAAGTGGCCATAGTAGTTGCTGAGGGCAGGGAGAGGGAGGAGATGTGATGCGGGGGCATTTTTGGGGGTTTTGAGTTGTCCTACATGATATTGCAGGGTCAGATGCTGGACTTTCTATATCCTGGTTTACTTAACTTAGCATAATGTTTTCAAGGGTCATGCATGTTGTAGAAGGCCTCACAGTTTTCATTGTTTTTTATGGTTGCAGAATAATCCATTTTATGTATATACTGCATTTTGCTCATCCATTCATTTGTCAGTATATATCTGGGGTATCTCCAATTTTTGGCTATTGTGAATAATGCTGCTTTGAACATCAGTGTATAAATATCGGAGTCCCTGCCTTCAATTCTTTTGGGTATATGCCTATGAATGGAATTTCTGGTTCATATGGTAATTGTGTGTTTAACTTTTTGAGGAAACACCAGACTGTTTCCCACAGCAGTTGCATCATTTATGCTCCCACCAACAATGAATGAAATTTCCAATTTCTCCACATCCTTATCAAGCTTGTGATTTTCTGACTTTATAAGAAAAGTCATTTGAGTGGGTGTGAAATGGTGTCTCATTGTGGTTTTGATTTGACTTTCCCTAATGGCTAATGATGTTGAACATCTTTTTGTGTGCTGATTGACCATTTGTTTGGAGCTGTCTAGTTGGTCACCTTGCACTCAAACTCCTCCATTATGAGTATTAATGAAATTAAGGTCAAATAAATGTAGCCCTGCAATCCTAAATGACCTTCATGTTGTCCAAAGCCACAGCTGGGACTTTTGATGCAAAGCTGAGGTCCACAGTAGCCAAAGAGGGCAGCAGCAGGGCTGGTCAGTTGTCTGGGTTTGGCAGAAAACTCTAGTATCATTGTTTTGAGATTTATCCATCATTTTGTACATATTTATATTGTATGGATATACCATAAACTTATAACATAAACCCAAGAAGCATTCCTTCTGTGGGATTATTCCAGCATTTATTTGAAGTTTGTAATTCTGTGAAAAAGGGTTTTGGAATAAAAATACAATTAGGTTTGTCCTTTAAATTATTCAAACTCTAGCCTATTAGCAGCAGTCATTTTTGGAACTACCACACTTCTTGTTCAAGAGAACGGTCATTTGTATGGCATTCGGTTTTGTGTACCTCTTAATCAACAAGTTCAAATACATAAGGTTGAATATTTAACATTTTTATAATTGCTTAATCACAAATCTGGCTGTCCATCTATCCACCCATCCACCTACCCATCACCCATCAACTTGCCCCCCCTCATTCTCTCCTTCCTTCCCTCCCTTCCTCCCTCTCTCTCTCCCTCACCCCCTCTCTCCCATGCATTCGTCATCTTATATTTGGTACATTTCAAACTAAATTTCAGACATCAGTACAGTTCCCCCTAATTCTATGGCAATCCTTAAATAGAGCTCAATATCCTTTCATGGATTACTTCATGATGAGCCATTTACAGAGAATGAAACATAGGTACACCTCAAGTGCGCATGTACCAGTGTTTGCAAAATGCACATGCCAGTGTAATGCAAACCCCTGTCAAGTCATATTACATTATCATCATCTCAGAAAATGCCACTGTGCCTCTTCCCAGATAATCTTATCTTCACTGCAGGTAAATTTTGCCTGTTAAAAATTTCATGTAAATGGACCAATGTCAAATGTACTTTACTTCTTGCTTCTTCTGCTTGGAATGGTGTTTTTGAGATTAACTCATCAAAATGTGAGCTCACTAAACCATTCCTTTCCATTGTTGAGTCATAATCTGTTGAATGACTATTTCTATGTAAAGTACAGTTTTCAGTGAAACAGTTGGAATTAAGGTATCAACCTTTCACAACAATACAGTTAAATCCTGAGCAGTCTATCTAGAGCACTTATCAAGAGCAGTCTGAACTTACACAGAAGAAATCTTTGTCTTCATTCACATAAGAGTGTAATAGAATGACAATCAAGAATCTTACAGAAATTGCAAATTATTAGTGTCCTCTTAATATCATCACATTGGTTCTATATACTATCTTAAAAGGTGATTACTTCTAAATTGAGTCATCGCTCCATTGTATTTTAAATTGTTTTGTTTTATGCATTGTAAAAATCAACTTATCTCAGAAAAACTTCATTCAGGCAGAACCCACTACAGTGTTACACATTGGATCAGGTAGGGCCTGTAGTAAACTAGAAGCCATTTCCTACCTAAGGACTCCCAAATTTTCAATATTTAACAACACCAAGACCACAAAAAAAAAAAACATGAATCTGCCAACTGCAAGTTTTTCTTAAGTAGCTCCTTCCTTTGAAGAGTTTTTAAAGGGTGTGGTTATCTGTTTGAGGCAGATTTAAAGTGACTATCAATAATTCAATGTATTTGCTGTATTCTATATTTCTTTAAGGCTTCTCACTGTTTCAACTATTATAATTTCAGCTACTTGATATCCTGCCTTACAATTTCCTATGTGGACCTGATTTTTATGGATATGCTGTCAACATTGTGGCCTCCTTAGGAATTATTTCAGTTGCTATTTTCTTCTGGAAATTTATCCTAGCTGTGAGTATATTAAATTAACTTGTAGGCATACTATGAGTTATAAAAAAGTAGCACTTTCATATACATGGTTCTTTTATGTTGTGTTAGATTAATAATGTACATATAAATTAATGCTTGAAATTGAAGCTAACCTTGTAAAATAATTCTTTTAGAAAGAACCCAGGGAAAAAGAGAACTGTATAAGCTCAATGAGAAATCTTCAAAGTATAAATTCTTTATATCAAAAAGTAAACATTGAGTACCAGGCAGGCACTTTCATACACTGTTAGAATAGTGAATTCTTACAACTATCCTCAAAACCAGTTTCATAATAAGTATCTGAAACGCTAAAAATGTTCCTATGTTTTCATTCAGTATAAGTGCATTTCTAGAAATCTAACTTAAAGAACTAGTCAGACATGCATTCTAAGATTTTGACCATGGATATTTAATGGGATAGTCTTTGTTAGACTCCAAACCTGGCAGCAAACTAAAAGCACAATAGTAGGGGACTTGATTAACTCATATATCTATGCATGTAGTCATCTAAAAGGATCTATTTTTGAGCAATGGAAGAAATAAGAAATCCCTTTGCAAAGCAAACATTTGTAGTATTTATTATAGAAACAACAACAGCATAAAGCCTGAGGCCAGAACTAGGACCAACTTAGTTGACATTTAAACATCACCCTTAAGGAATGAAATGACTTCAGACTCCAGATAAAAGTAGGGTCTCCTGTTCATGTTTTCTCATATTCCCTCATCTTTCTAGCACATTTAACTGACAGAGGGGACTTTGGACTTGATTTGTAATTTAGGCTCTTTTTAAAACATTAATGGAATAGAAAGTAAGACCTTAGTACATTTGGCCTTAAAGCCTCAGTTTTAAAACATAATTTGGAAAACATTATTTTGCATAAAATGAGCTTTGCAGGTGACTGCAACTTACCAGTTAAAATGGCCAGATGCTTTGTCTACAAATCTTCCTAAAGTTGGGTGCACTTTCCCTGTTTTCTTTATTGAAATGGTCCTAACATGGTAAATGAATTTTCCTCCTTGCATATAGATTGGAAAATCCTTAGAAATCTAAGTTTCCTTCAGAAGAAGGAAAAGTGCACAATACAAAGGTGAATGGATAGGGAGAAGGGGAAAGCATGTCCTATTTCCCTCCTTGTTTCTCTCCTTTCAAACACCCAACCTCGGTTCCTATTTTCCCAGAAATCAGCTGTCTATCCTGAGCCTGCTGCTCTAGCACAGTTTTTGGCTGTTGAAGCCCTTGTTCTTGCTCTCACCTGCCTGCCCATGTCTCCTCCTGCTCTCCCTTGTCTTCTGCTTAGCATGACATGGGGAGAAAGGAAACTCATTGCCTTCTGAGAGAAGCTGTGATGTTAGAGGTATATACATCACTTTCCCATTGTCTCTGGATGCATTTTCCAAAGACAGCATTATCATAAATGATGTTTGGATGTACAATAATATTCCAATATCTCAGCAAGGTTTTTGGGCTGGGCTCAGCATTTGATGGCCACTTTTAACATTTAAATGTGGAAATATGCTCCCAGTGACCCTTTACAAGGGGTTAAATGGGGTCCAGGCTGAATTTTACGGAGTCATAATTCATTTATCTCTTCAGGGAATGACTAGAGATTTGGAAGCACTTTTGTCCTTTCTGGAAGATGTTGGCCAACATTTCTTTTGTTGTTCATGCATTTTCCCTAGAAGTGTCCTATTCATTTTGCGATTGGATGACCTCTGATTTCAGTGGTCTGGGAAAACCATAGGACCTGGCTTGTTGGAATTCTTTCTCAATTCGAAGTTAGCTAATTCTCACTAAAATTTCTACAATGCTTTCTGGTTAGGGAAAGAGGTATATTTCAGTCCAAAGATTTTACATTTATTTGGTTCCAGCTTTTTTTTAAAACACTTTGTGCTTCTGGACCTCATTATGGCTATTGCAGTTGAGATGTAAATGATTTCTGAAACTGAAGCTTTAAGCATTTTTATTTTAAATTCTCCTACTTTTCCATTATGAGCAATAAGTAGATTCGTGCATGTGTAAGGGATAAGTAAACAGATCTTTAGTTACAAAATAATATATCTGCCTTAGTGCACCAGTCTAAAATTATAAGTAAATGTAATAATTAATTTTTACTGACCTCAATATGGTTTGCCTTAGGATAACATCACAACACTTTCAGGACCTAATAAACTCCTGCATTACGTAAGTCAATCTCTGCATGTTACATCAGAATCTAAGAGACATCAAAATATCAAACATCAGGACTTGGTAAGAGTTTTGCTGCTGTTAATCATAATTTGGCTTTTGAGCCTTTTTGTATACCAGGTCTTTCGAGCCCTATGTTTTTCCATGCTGTTGACAGCAGTATGAGTTGGGGGTCTTGGGAGTCTGGGAAATCGAGGCTTCTTTTGACTCTAGACCTCCCAGTACTACTACCCGAATGGCTTTAATGGCTTTTTATATTTATATTTAAGGGCTTAAGAGGTACGTTTTCCCACAATTCGATGGATAATTTTCACACCAATCAGCATTGCCCTCCCAGAAATGAATCAGAACAAAAAAACTTTAAGTGATAATTCTTGAGATTTCTCCCCAAATGGAATAGTCCTACCCCTCTTAATGAAAAAGAAAGAATTTTTAAGTAAATTTAGCAATGTTTTGAATCACCATTATAAAAATTTCATTTGTGCTATTTCACTTTTAAAAACTTTCCATCTTCTTTGCTTTCCCCTTGTCGTGCATTCATCAAACTATATTGTAAACAGAACGGTTGTGGATGCCATGAAATTTTATGCCTTCAAGTATTTCCTTCATTCTTTACTTCTTTATGTGATTGTTCGACTAGGTACAAAATGGATCAATTCCTTTAACCTGAAATATAAGGGATAGGTTTGAAATATGAGTTGATGTTTCTCCTTTTTAGCCTAAGCCCCAGTGTTTCCTTTGAAATTCTAATACATTTTTCTTCCTACCTTATATGCAAATGACAGACTAAGAAAAATCTAGAGAAAAATTAAAAGATATCATTTTCCCAAATGCCTCAGAATTCACAGGGGCAAAGCTGTCTATATTTATTTCAGAATTTCATTCTATGCTTTAGCTTTTATGAGAAATAAGTGTTTTGTGTCTTAGAATATAAAAACTGTGTGATGGCAGAGCAGATGTAGCTCCGTATTTGAACACCTGGCTCACATATATGAGGTCTCAGGTTCAATCCACAGTACTTCCTTAAAAAACAAAGAGACCAAAAAATCCACACACATACACACACAAAATTATGATATCTTGTTGGAATAAGGCACAATGTTTTTATGTGCTCCTGAGAATTAGTTCTCTAGTAGGAATGTTTTGTTTTGGATTAAAATTAAACATCGTGACTCTTCATGGTAGTGAAGCAAAGATAAACTGTTAAACACTTTGAGATCAAAAAGAAAGGGTTTACCGTAAGATTGAGAAGGAACAGATAAAGAACAGTTAATTCCAGTGATGATGTTAATCAGGGTCCTGAGAAGCATCACATCTTAAATGTCTCTTCTCAAATCTCTTTGGTCAAGAGATGTGAGTGCAAGATTTCGATGCACATTTACAGATTCACAGATTTTGAAATGTGGCCTCAGGATCAAGGCATGTGCAGATTACTTATCTCTTCTGCATTTCTCATGCACAATTTCTTGTAGCCTTCAGGAAGGTGACTCTTTATTCTGTCATATATCAACCAGTTACTAACCTAAGTAGCTCTCAGGAGGTGATGATGGACAGGCTAATTAGGCCAAAGAATCAAGGTTTTGAAGAGCCTCCTTGAGCAGTTACTGCTTCAGTTGACCAGGTGAGGTGTCATCATGTGGAACTCTAGGCCTGGTACAGGTTTTTTCTGGAGACACTGACAGGCTCATCCCTTGACAAGGGAAAGAAATCATGTGATTTTCCTGCTTATTAAACAGTTGCTTGTGTGCAACAGGGTTTTCTGAAGGATGCTCCAAATTGGCCCTGTTTCAACTTGCTAGACAATTGTTGTGGGTTGAATTATGTCTTACAAAATTCTATATGCTGAAGTCGTAATCCCCACTACTTCAGTAGGTAACCTTATTTGGAAATAGAGTAGGTACCAATGGATGTAAACAAGTTAAAATAAAATCATTCCGGAGTAGGTTGGTTCTTAAAACAAGAGGAAGTTCGGATACAGACAGAGTGGAAAACACAATGGGTGTGACTGAGCAGAGAATGACAAGGATTTTCAACAAAACAGCAAAAGTTAAAAGATTCATGGAACGGATTCTTCCCTATAGATTTTGAAAGAAGCCTGGCTTGCTGACATCTTGATTTTGGAATTTCAGCCTCCAGAACTGTGAGACAATAAATTTCTGTTTTTTAAGCCACCAGTTTGTGGAACTTTGCAACAGAAGCCCTAGCAAAATAAGACAACTTTTGGTCCCAGGAAGTGGTGTGCTGCTGTAACAAATACCTACACATGTGGAAGTGACTTTGGAATTGGGGAATGGGTAAAAGCTAGAAGAATTTTGAGACGTTTGATAGAAAAAACCTACATTGCCCGGAAGAGATTGTTGGTAGAAACATGGATGATAAAGATGATTCTGTTGGGGGCTCAGAAAGAAGGGACCTGTAGACAAAGATTATATTGTCTTAGAGAATATGTAGATCATCATGAATGGAACTCTGCTAGGAAGAGGAATATTAATGGTGTTAATGGTAAGAACTTAAAGGAAATGATTGATGTGTTATTGGAAATTGGAGGAAAGGTGATCCTTGCCCTAAAGTGGTAGAGAACGTGAGAGAATTGTGTTCTGATGTTGGATGGAAGGCAGAATTTGTAAGTGATGAGCATAGACATTTACTTAAGGAGATTTCCCAGGCAAGTATGGAAGATGCAGCCTGGTTTCTCCTTGCCACTTATCATAAAATAAGAGTGGAAAGAGATAAATTGAAGAATGACCTGTTAAGCAAAAAGGAACCAACATGTCATTTGGAAAATCCTCAGCCTATCCAGATAGTTTGCTCTGGAAACAGGGTCTAGGATGTGGCTGGACAACCATTTGCTATAAAGATGAGGTGTGTGACTTGCGGATCCAAAAACCATTTGAACAGAAGCCAGGAAGGGAGATGCAATTATCAAAGAAATACATGCAGAGGGTCCTCTCATCTAATGGCTTGGATAACCCAAATTGGACAGAAGACCAACAAGATTTTTGACAACTTTGTATCAGCAGGAAAGCGGGCAGCCATCCTGGACTGAGAGGGACAGAGATGTTGTAGAATGAGGAAAGAATGACTCCAAGGGTCCCAGTTTCCCAAGGTCATACGATGGGTGTCCTTATAAGAAGAGGAAATTTGGACCCAGACAGACAGAGCAGGGGACACCATGTGATGACTAAGGCAGAGAATGCCTTGGAAGCTAGAAGAGGCACAGAACTGGTTTTTCAATATGGATTGGAAGGAACATTGTCCCTGCTGACATCTTGATTTTAGACTTGTAGTCTCCAGTACTGTGAGAGGATTTCTGTTGGTTGAAGCCACGCAGTTTAGGGTACTTTGCAAACTAAGGCAACAGTTATTTCTGGGGCTGCAAATACCATTTCTATCCCCACTCTAGCACTGAGGGTGAGGCACCTGATCTGCTAATTTTTAATCAAGGCTTTAGGCTAGGTTCTAGAGTGCTAAGCTGGGAGTGGGGCATGCCTTCTCCTTCCCTGCTGTAGTCTTATGGTACTAGTGTCTCTTGAGGAAAAAATGCCAATTTATTTAATATGGGTATTTTTTCTTCTCTTCTCTTGCAACAGGAAATCAATGGCTGTTGTAAAGAGCACATGGAGCTCAGTGAAGAAAGCAAATCCTTGGGGAAATCTCAGAAAGATTTAAAGGTAGCTCTGACTCCTGAAGATAATATTGAGGGGGCTCTGACTCCCAAAAATAATATTGAAGTAAGATCATTCTTGTGAACACAGTTTGAAATCTAATTAAAAGTGGGAGACTCTTTCTCATTCTCTCTTGTTCCTTTCTTTGGCTTTAACTAATTGCTTGGTGCAGTTGAACCCGCTACAAGGCAAAGAGGAATCTAAGGCCAAAAAGACAGGAGGAGATACATTAAGAAATAGAACACTGACAGGTAAGATCATTGTCAGGGAGCTTAGACCACTTTGCCTTTAGTCAAGTACTCTCCTGATACTCTTGAACTTGATGTATCTCCTCTTAAGTATTGACATTGTAGAGTCTCATCCTTGGATTTATTTATATGTCTGCCTGTGTCGGTCTGAGGTAGGTGCTGGGCACTAGGGAGCATTGGAGAAGCACAGAACCCTAAACCCTTCCCCCATCCTTATGGAAATTAGATACATGAGGGGAAGTTACAGCAGCATGAGATGGATCTTGCCCCTCTAAGTCTTGCACATTTTCCTGTCAGGTCTCATGCGAGGATGGACTTGCTTCTCAACACATGGAGATGGTCATTTTGTTGGTGCTCATCTCCTCCAAAGTATCTGTGTGGTTTCGAGACCCCCAGGCAGGGTTAGAACACAGAGGTGCTGAGAGTCACCCACTGGGTATTGGCCTTGGAGGTGGGGATAAAGGAACAACAGTGGCCTTCTCTGCTGGTGGTGGACATGTTACTAGAGCTATTCCCCAAGTTGAATATCACTTTCGGTACACTGTGGGTCCACTCCTGGGAGAGTTCAGGGCAGAACAGAGGAGGGAATGTTGGAATCAGCCCTTTTTCCAGACAGAAGCAGATCTTGGTGAGAAGGGAGCCATTCTCGTCCCTCCTGCCCTAGGTCAAAAGAGAGAACTTTTCCTTCTACACACAGTCTTCATTCTTTCTAAATTTTCAATTATATTAAAAGTAAATTACCCTAATGAATCTTGCCTCCTTATTGATGTTGCTTTTTTTTCAATGTTTGAACATAATGAAATAATTGTTCAGTTTCTTGGAAAGTTTAAATTCTTGGTTTTTTTAGGTGATTGCAACAGGAAGGTGGACAATCAAAT
The DNA here is from genome assembly GCF_030445035.2 of Dasypus novemcinctus. Classification (NCBI taxonomy): domain Eukaryota; kingdom Metazoa; phylum Chordata; class Mammalia; order Cingulata; family Dasypodidae; genus Dasypus; species Dasypus novemcinctus. The sequence goes on along the minus strand of NC_080695.1, from coordinate 26,177,392 downwards.
GCCTCAGATGGTGGATGCCTTGCAGGTATAATTCCTTCTACAAAGTACCCTAACTGCTGCCTGGGAGTTCCTACTATGCCTCACTTGTAACAAAACTTTCTCCCTGTTGTGACTTTTAGGCCCAAAATGCGGTATCAGAAAATGAAGATCTAAACCTGTTACAGGATAGGCTGAGAGCCTTGACGATCAATAAAGATAATGTGGCAGGTAGGTTCCTTTTGAGAAGAAATTCCCATTCAGTGGAAATGATTTTACATTGTGAAGGTAAAGAATGCTTTCAGGATTCTACCTCTGTCCTCAGCCCCCTATCCACATTTGCATGCCCAAGTGAACAAGTTGCAGCTAAAGAATGTTTTGTCCTTTACAGAATGCTTAAAGGAAGTAGAAAATGACTACAATTCATTGCTGTCTTTGAAAGCGTCAATGGAAGAGGAATGCAGATCCGTGACGGTGAAAACAGAGTCTCTCCAGGAAGTCCGTGAGCAGAGAAAGAAGAACATGCAAGAGTAAGAGGGTTATATGTTCATTGTTTCAAATGTTGTAATGAGCAAACCTGAAGACCCATGAACATAATTTTATCTGTTCTCTGTACAATAGCCATAATATGTCTACCATATTTAATCAATGTAGAATTGTGCTTCTTCCATTTTGCCTTGAGTTCCATCACCTTCATTGTTCTTTTACAGGGATTCTGGTCTATAATTGAGGGGGTGGGTGGGAGAGGGGTGCTCCAGGTACCACACCATTTACAGCTACTGAACTGCTTCCATCTTTCTGAATATCCAGTGCTCTATATATTTTGTTTTGGTTTGGTTTGGTGTTTTGTTTTTCACCTTTGCTTTCTCTCTGACCAAGTTACTGGATTTGGATTTCTCTTCCATTTGTTTGACCCTTAAAAATCTTGAGTGACTGGTGTGAGGTGATTTTTTTAGTAAAATAAAATCTTCACAGACTTTAAGGATTTCTTAGCTATCGAAGATGTTTTACATTCTGTACTAAATAGAAAACAAATATTCAGACTACACATTATATAACATGATTGTGGTGAGGAGGGTGGGAGTTGTGTCCCTGACAGATTTGGGTAACTCATTACTCATCTGGAAGTTATATCTCAAATTGGGAATGAGGTAACTTTTGAAATATAAACTTTCCTGGAGCATTTTGTGTTCTTGCTGCATAAAATTCCATTTTTATTTCCTGGAAAATGGGCTTTCTGCAGCTCTTGCTATTTTTCTCTGCTCCTACACATGATGCTTCAGCAGCACAAATTTCCCCGAAAGCATGTCTTGCTGAGAAAATAGCTCATTGTTCAGGCTGCTACTGCCTGATGCTATTAAACATTGGAACTGGACCACTAATTTTTCCCTCCTTCTGTGAAACTGGACCACTAATTTTTCCCTCTTCCTGTGCTCATTGAGCAACCACAAGCTTAATTTTTTCCTAACATTGCAGAGTGGCTCACTAAATGTCTGACCCACTGGAAAGAACCATTTCTCATTTCAGAAGTCATTAAGAAGAGCTTATCTCTTCCACCATTAAGCATTTGATTTACCTAAATGGCAATTGTTTTTCTTCCTGATATGGATTCAGCTTCTCCCACATTCATCTGACACCCCTGTCTGCCTACTGCATTAGCTCAGGCCCCCATCATCTTTCTTGCCTGGAGAGGCTGAATTATGACCTATAGAGAAATTGGGTGCTAATTCCTGGCTCCTGTGATTGTTGCCTTATGTGGCAGAGATGTTGCCAATGTGAATAAAAGTCTTGAGATGGGGAAAGTATCCTGGATTATCCAGGTGAGCCTTCAATGCCATCACACGTTTCCTTCTTAGACAGAGGCAGAGGGCCCTTACACACACACACACACACACACACACACACACACACACACACCAGAAGGCGATGTGAAGACAGAGGCAGAGGCTGGAGAGATGTAGCCACCAGAAGCGGGAAGAGGCCGACTCCCCTTAGCACCTCTGCAGGGAGTGTGGCCCCACCCTTCCAACACCTCAACTTGGGCCCCATCACACTAATTTTGGACTTCTAGCTTCCAGAACTCTGAGAATATAATTTTTTAAAAATAAATGTTTAAAGCCACCAGTCTTTGGTCATTTGTTGCAGCTGCCACAGCAAGTGAATATATTGGCCAGCTTTTCTAACTCCTCTCCTTATCTCCATTTTCCCATCCTTAAGCAACTTTCCAACTCTGATTCATTCTCCTTATAGCTGTTAGAGTGTTCTTTGTAGGCTACACCTCCGTTCCTGCCTTCTGGTGGATTCCGGGGCATTCCATGCCCTGCAGGGGCACTTCCAGTTTCCTCATGGGGCCTGGGGAGCTTCCCCTCAGCATGTCCCTGGCGGCCTCTCCTTGTGCATTTTCTGCAGCTCCTTCTGATGCATCCCAAGCTGCAGCCACTCTGCTCAGGTCCCTTGGGCCTCTGGAAGCCTGTTGGCCTTTGTGTACACTATATATTTTCTGCTCTTCACCTGGCAATCTCCTACCCACTCAGATATTTACCTGCCTCAAAATATCTTCTGGAGAGATGGATATAAACAAAATGGTGGATAGACATGGAGACTGAATGTCGGCTCATTCCTTTTACTTGTAATGTAACCTCTGAATACATTAGGGTTCCTCTCATGTCATCAGGTGTATGCAATCCTTTCTCTTTTATTTTCTTCCTGTCTTTTAGATTTGTAGTTATTCTATTTTTCCTTGATTAAACAGGGTAGTTATGAGTTATTTCTTCCTTTCCTTTTCTTTTTCTTTTTCAGTCATTATCTGTATCCTTGATTTAATCTCCTAACAGGTCATATTTTCATCTCTTTTTCCTGATATTTAATTCTATTACTCCCTTCTTGCCTTTGTGCTATCATGATAGTGTATTTTAACCTTATATACATTTTAAGCCATGCAAGACTTTTTTGGTATTGTACAATGCATTCTTTTTCTATAATCAAGCTTGTTGGAGTTAATCCACAAAAACTCAAGGCCACAGGAGGGAAGCAAGATTATGAAACCGACTCTGCGAAGCCCTGATGCACGGAAACTTCCACAGAGAGGTAGGGAGCTCTTCGTGGATGCGCAATTCATCTTCTACTGCAAAATCCACTTCAAGGGCTTTTAGTTCCCATGAGTGATCGCTGCGATGCCTGGAAACAATCCCAAGCGCTTACTGCAGCCTGAATGGCTCTTGCTTCTGACCCCTGGGCAGGGTGGCACGTGCACCCCCCATGGACAGCAGACACCCCCACCAGGACCTCGAGGTTACTTTTACTTGAATAGAAATCCAGAGGAGGAATTGGTTAGCGCCTACTTCCCGCCTTAAAGTTCACTGTACAAAGGGTGTATTTTCCCTTTTATGTGAGAACTCTAATACAAACAACATTTTAGTATGCCGGCTGCTTACCCTAATGAAAATAGGAATTTTCTCCATAGCCCCTGGTGGATAGTCTACTGCAAGGCCTGTTGGAGAGAGGGAGGATTTTCTTACTGTTGTGGGAGGTTCCTTTCATTTTGTTTTACCTGTTTATTGTGTAGCACAACACTCATAAATTATATTTTCCTGTAATTTTACTCACCAAGGTAATAAATTTCTATTAATGCCTCATGGGTCTTTCCTCTTCTCATTACCATGCATTCATGCATAAAGGTCCATTTTTGGTCGTGAATATTTCTATGTTACTTGGTCAGATATGGAAGTCAGATTTTATATTGACTGAAAGAATTTTAAAAATCTTCCTGTGACTTGAAGAAAGGACCAATTTCTCAGGTTTCCTGATAGTTTTCCCATCCAAGGCAGTTATTTTAATTTTTAATGTGTGCTTAAATTCTAAGTGAGTTCCCTTTATACATTGGGAGATCCTGGTTTTAGTGCTGAGTTCCTGCTAGAGTGAAGCCCTGCCCTGCCGTGCCCAGAATCGGCTGGTTTGTTAGGAAGCCACCTGAACCTACAGCCAGAGCTTTGTGGAGCTCAGGGGACGGGCTTCCCCTGTGTTCTCAGCATTCATCTCGGGGGTCTGGGAAACCCTCTGCCTCTGGTGAGGGACTGAGTGGGTTCGAGGGTTTAAGATGATGGAGAAAGAGGTGGAGGGTTTGTTATCCTTCCTCACAGGAGACACGGGTCAGAATAAACTCAGTCAGTTCTTGGCCTTTTTCAGATCCTGAACCTGCTGCAGCTCCCGTGAAGAACAGCAGCTCTGGAAGTGCACTCCCCCCTGAGGAGGTGGCAGAGGGCAAGGTAAACGCTGCCCTTGTTTGTTTTCAACTGGAACAAATATTGAACGAAACTTTTCTCTTTTATTCAAATCCTGTTTTCTGGCCTTACTTATTTTGTGTGTTCTGTGATAATTTTCTCTCTCCATCTCTCTCTCTGTAAAAAACAAAAACAAAAACTCTGAAATCTGACACTGTCCCAAATGAGTTCGCTCTACATAGCAACTTCCATATGTAACATTGTTTTTGTCAGAAAATACATTCCCAGTGCTGCAGGACTCCACATCTCTCTGAGAGAACTTCATGCAGGCAAAACCTCCAGAGAGTAGGTGACCCTTTGGTCAGGGACCCTTTTGTCAGGGAAAGCAACAGAGCGGGTACGAGCAGGGGCTTGCAGGCAGACTGTGTGGCCCTGGGCAAGTGATCTAATTCCTCTCAGAACTCCTGTTCCCTCAAATTTACAGCAGGGTGGTCATCCTAAACTTGCAGACTTCTGAGAATCAGAGAGAAGACATGATAAGATTGTGAAAGGGCTCTAAAGAGTATCTGGACTCCCCTGTGCAGAGCCTAGAGTTTTCACTTCCTTTCATTTTGTGTTCATCCTTTGTAAATAACCATCTATTACGGTGATGGTGAAGGCAGGGCTGGGAACCTTCCCAGCACTGGGATAAGCTTTTTTCTTATTGTTAATCAGCTGGAGATTATATTCATCCTCTAGGCAGGCTCTTGCCATTTCCTGCCTCTGCAGACACAGGCAGTGACGCGTGTGGTGTCATTGGCCCCCTCCCCTCGGCTGTCATTGGGACCGAGAGGGAGGAGTACAGTTTCAGGCACTGATTCTGCTCTTTGGAAACCTTGTGGAGGGGATGTGCCAGGTGCTGACACCTGCTGCATTGGGTTTTAGCTTTAGGCGACAATGGTGCTTTTGTTGTGACATCAAAATATTTCAAAACTTTACCTGCAGATCAATACAGATGCAAGAGGATCCCCCTTTTTCCCAGGATCCCCCCTCATGCGCTACCCCATGGGAGGTCCTCTGTCAGCGATGCTACGATATGGGCCATCTCTGCCTCCCTGGTGGCCTCTCGGGTCTGACCTGCTGCCTCCACCTCCACCAGTTGGTAAGATGATCAGAACAGCATGAATGGACTTATAAAATGGACTCTTCCTTTCTCTCATCCCTTCCTTCTAGAAAATGTCACAGGTAGTTCTACAGAGCTTTGCAATGCGAGGTAAACCTGGCCGAGGACACTGTGACTTTCTTCAACTTTCTTAAGACACACACTGGGCTGCATCATCTCCCCCCACAGAGCCAGGCAGCAGGTGTCTCCTGTAGACAAGGAAAGAGGCTCTTTATAGGAAGCCAGAAATGTCAGTTCTGGGGATGTATGTTAAACATCCGCAGATAGTTCCAGGAAACTGGAAGGGATAAGCCCTGCTCCTAACTTCAAGAGCTGAAGATGTCCTGTCAGAAAGACACACGTGATAAACTACACAAGGTGTGACCACGAGTAATGGAAGCACCAGGGAAGGGCTCCTGTGTGCAAAAGAGACTTTCTGTGCAGCCTCCTAAGACCTTCAGTTTTGTTATCTATGAAACAGGAATAATACTTGTTGTATGAGGCTTGTGAGGATGAAGAGATACAGGACATTAAAGAAAATGTCTGACAAAATATCTGGTATAGGTTGGACATTCTTCTCACAGTTTAAGTAAAAATGTTTCCACACAGAGAATTATTAAAAGATGTTTTTGAACTGTATTAAACTAAACTAAGATTATCAACAGTGTAGGTCCAGAGATTTGCAATCACTACTTCAAAAAGTAAGGGAAAGACCTCTTTTATTAAAATTCAGCTTCCACAAGATAAATAATTTTAAGATGTGTACACAGTTATTTAAATTCAGAGATCTCTATCTGCTATCTGAAGACAAGTTTGTTTTCATTACAGAGAGACACACAGATGTGGGCACTCACTAAAATATCTTCAGGGGGCCCAGAAATATTATAAAAGAGAAAATGTATACAGGAAAAAATAGGATTAGACTGAAATAATCAAAACCTTTTTGCTTTACAGGACAACCAGTTTGAGATTTGACAGACCCCCAGTGGCGTCAGCATACCATAGCTATTTTAAATGTTCATATAAATAAAGTTTTTCACATAAATGAAATCATTCAATATGTGGTCTTTTTCTGACAAGCTTCTTTCACTTAGCATGATGCTTTCAAAGATCATCCATGCCATACCATATATCAGTACTTCATTCTTCTGCCAAATCATATTCCATTGTGTGATATATCACATTTTTTAAATCCTTTCATTAGTAGATGGACAACACTTGTGTTTTTTGGCTCTCGCTCTACTCAATGACCCTTTTTCTACATTTTGGACCTTATCACCTACAATACAGTACCCCTGAATTCCCAGTGTTAGTCATTTCTGATCATTGCCTCCCATTGCTTTTTTTTTTTTTATTTCTCTCCCCTCCCCCCCCCCCCCCCCCCGTTGTCTGTTCTCTGTGTCCATTTTTCTGCCTGTTTTTCTTTGTCTGCGGCATGGGAATCAGTGTTTCTTTTGTTGCATCATCTTATTGTGTCAGCTCTCCGTGTGGGCTGTCATTCCTGGGCAGGCTGCACTTTCTTTCTCAATGGGCGGCTCTCCTTATGGGGCACGCTCCTTGCACGTGGGGCTCCCCTATGCGGGGGCACTCCTGCATGGCAGGGCATTCCTTGCGCGCATCAGCACTGAGCATGGGCCAGCTCCACATGGGCCAGGGAGGCGTGGGGTTTGAACCGCGGACCTCCCATGTGGTAGACGGACGCCCTAACCACTGGGCCAAGTCCGCTTCACTCCCGTGGCTTTTTAGCACTTTGCTTTTAATACAGACAGGTAAGGTTCACCAGACATTTGAAGAAAAATAGGCTGTGAATGAGTCACCAAAAGAAATGAAGAAAAAAAGACAATGCACAGCACCTTCAGTTTTTTAACAGAAAAATTTCCTACCTAAAAAGCCATAACCAGCAGCATTATCAAATAGGAGGGTATAACAGAGATGTTATCAGAGACACAAGGTCAAAAACATTTGCTTTCCATGAACTATTTTTTCTCAGGAAGCCCAGAAAAAAATGAGGGAGTAACGAAAAAAATAAAAGTTGTTGCTTCTCAGGAAGAGGGGAATCCTTAGGATGATGAGAAGGAACTTCCAGGGATAGCAGCGGTGCAGCAGTCCAAGAGTTCACCCAGGGAAGCTGGGAGCAGTAGGGCAGAGCCCCAGGAGGGATATCCCCAAAGAAACAAGGGAGCTACTTACTGTGACCTAATCACAGGAGTTTGACAGCTGGGACAGAGAAGTTTCCAGCTATCTAGTAACACATCGAAAACTAAACAAATGAAAAAAGAGGCAATTTACAACACCAGAGAAAACATTGTCTCCTTTAGAAAAATAACTCAAGTATACCGTGTTGTTCACTGGTGCACAGTCTTCATATAGGAATGATCATGTAAGCACCTATTATTTTTTTAAAATGAATATAGGTCTTTTGGAAGAATAAGGGAGGAAAATTACATGGGTGGGAGAGAGTTGGAGTGAAAGACCGTCATCTTTCACTGTAGTAGAAAATAACTTAAAGTAGAAATATCAACAAATTGCAACATAAGAATGTCATTTAGAATAGGGAAGTAAGTGGCAGGAAAAAAAAATGTGGGTTTGGGAGAGGTGGGAAGGGAGGATTCCTGTTTTTCAGTGTAAACCTTATATTGTATGACTTTTACACTACATACATTAATTGCTTTGTAAATTCAATTATCGTTTTCAAGATAAAGGAACCAGAACTGAAAAGATTAGTGAGAACTATGAGAAACTAACTATTTAATTTAAGTAAATAAAATGGAACCATTGATGAGGAACAATTATCTTCTTTACTGTCAGAAGATACATAAAAAAAGAAAAGAAAAAATTATTACCAACACACACACACATGCAGAAACACAATAGTCCAAATCGGAAAAGTGTATGAACCAAGGCACATAACAAATTCATATGGGGAATTTTCAACTAATAAACTTCCAGGGGTTTCAGATTCTTATGTGCATTGCATATATAGTTGGGGGTCACGATGCTTGATTCTTTCACTTTATTTAGTGGTTTTTCAAAATAATGAAAAGTAATGAATTGGTTGCTTAGCATCCTCCAAAACTGATGGAGTTTTCTTTCTACGTATCATTATATATGCATGAATTTTATATACATGATTTGTTTTAGCCCACTAAAGTTATTGTTATTGATTCTAAAATATTAGTAAGAGGCTCTAGCTTGCTCCTGACTTCTTTTTTTTATTATTATTATTATTTTAGATTCATTGATCATACAAAATGTTACATCAAAAAATATAAGAGGTTCCCATGTACCCTACTCCCCACACCCTCCTCTCTTCCCACATCAAGAACTTCTTTCATTAGTGTAATCTGACTTCTTTTGTCTCAACAAAGAAGTCTTTGAGAGCTTCTTTGAGTGGATTATCTTGGGCAGTTCCCAGGATTGGGGTTCCCAGACATAATTCCTTCAGTGGGAAATTATATCTAGTGATCATTATCTGAGAGCTAGGGGAGCTGATTGCTCTGGGTAAGTCAGTGTATCTAGAAATTTTATGTTCCTTTTTTTTCGAAATATAAAAATCTATCATCAGTTCTTATTTTAGACTTCAAACCAAATTCAGGACTACAGGATTTTTACTTGACTTCTTTGGGCATCTTTATGCATTTGTTTTTCTTCTATGCTAAAAATTCTAGTTGCCAATCTTACCAACATACATTCTTATTCCTTATACCACAACACACGCTCAACTCAGAATAACAATACCAATATTATCACCAGCTTTTTCATTATAGAAAAGTTTAAAATCCTTTTGAAAATAAGGAATTTTTAATAACATTTGACAAAACATTAGGAAATGGAATTCAGAAATATATAAAAATCACCTCAAAGTTTTTTCAAATGAATAAAAAACTATGGTAAATTTAATAAGTACTTAAACATACAAAAGTTGAAAGCATGCATCTCCAGCAGATCCACACTACAAGAAATGTTCCAAGGTGTCCATTAGGCAGAAGGAACAAGATGTCAGTGAGAAATCTAGATCAATACAAAAGAGTCAGCAGCACTGGAAATGGTTTATACATGAGTCAATATATAAGATACGTTTCTTCTTTTAAAATTTCTTCTAAAGGTGATCATTTTTTAAAATAACAACAAACTACTGTGGGGTTTATAACATATAAATTTAATGTGTTTAACAATAGTAGCATAAAAAGCTGAGATGGAAGTAAGTAGAAAGATACTATATTAAAGGACTTATACCATACATGAAGTGGTATAAGGCCTCTACCAACAGAGATAAGTTAAAAATTTATACTACATGGAAGTGGATGTGTCTCAAGCATTTGGGCTCACAATTACCATATAGAAGGTCCAGGGTTCGACACCCAGGGTTGCCTGGTTAGCTCAAGCTCTCCCACGCGATGAGCTGGCCCACGCATACTGATGGCCCATGATAGAATGCAAAAAAATTTATACTACATGGAGCATGTGGCTCAAGCGATTGGGCTCCCATCTACCATGTTGGAGGTCCAGGATTGAATTTCTGGGGTCTCCACATGAATGCAAGCTAACCTACACAGGGAGCTGGCCCAAGCAGAGTGCTGGCCAGCACAAGAGTGCTGGCCCATACAGCAAGGTGACCCAAGCAAAGAGCTAGCGCAGCAAGATGATGCAACAAAAAGAAACGAAGAGAAGAGACAATAGGAGGCACAGCAGACCAGGGAGCTGAGGTGGTGCAAGGGATTGAGCACCTTCTTTCCAGTCCAGAAGGTCCCAGGATTGTTTCCCAGTGCCACTTAAAGAGAAGAAAAGAAGACACAGAAGAACACATAGCAAATGGACAAGGAAAGTAGACAATGTGGGGGAGTAGGAAATAAATATATCTTCAAAAAAATATTTATACTATAAACCCTAAAGCAACAACTAAAATTATAAAAAACTAAGTCATGGCTAATAACTCATATAAGGAGATGATATAGGATTAAAGGACACTTTAAACATTTATCCAAAAGAAGGCAGAAAGAGTGAAAAAAACGATAACAAAGAACAGAGAGGAAAAACGGAAATAAATTGCATCATAAACATATCAATAAGCACATGAATATTAATAGTCTAAAGACCTTAAATAAATGGCAGAGATGATAACATTGGATAAAAACTGAGACCCAACTATATGGCCAAGAAGAACTTCACTTTAAAGATGACACATAAAAGTTAAAAGTAAAAGGGTAGAAAAAGATGTCCCATGATAACACTAGTCAAAAGAAAGCCAGAGTGTTTATATTAGTATCAGACAAAGAACACTGACAGAGATAAGGTCATTTAATAAAAAGGGACAATTAATCAAAAGGCTGCAACTAGTCTAAACGCCATGTGTGCAATTACTAATAGAGCTTCAAAACACAAAAGCAAAAATGAATACAACTGCAAGGAAATATAATCGAATGCACAGTTAAAAGTCAGTGATTTCAATATCCTCTCTTAGAAATTGATGCAAAAGCAGCCAAGACTTGAGCTACACTATCCACCAACTTGACTTGAGTGATCTTTATAGAACACTGCATGCAAACATACCTGAATAAACATTCTCAAGTACATCTGTAACAATAATCAGAATTGGCCCTATTTTGAGCCATAAAACAAGCCACAATAAATTCAGAAGGACCATAATGCAATTAGATTGAAAATCAATAATAGAGAGTTCCCTGAAAACTTGGAAAATATTAACACACATCTAAAACATGTTAAAGAAGAAATCAAAAGGGAAATTATGAGTTATTTTGAACTGGATGAAAATGAAACCACAACATCTGAACTTGTGGGATGCAATTAAAGCAGTATTTAGAGGAAGATTTAAAGCACCCAATATCTATAACAGGAAATAAAATGATCTCCAAACAATGGATTTAGCTTCTTTATCAAGAAACTAGAAAAGAGCAAATCAAATCCATAATAAGCAGGAAAAAAGAAAATAATATGGATTGCGTAGAAATCAATGTGATCACAAACATAAAAACAATAGAGAATTATCAGAACAATAAAACTTAAAAACCTCTAGTCATAGATATCAGGAAAATAAGAGAGAATATACAAATTACCATTATTGAAATGAGAGATGTGAAATCTCTAACAGCTCTGTGGTTATTGAAAAGGATGATAAAGGAATATGAAAAACAACTTTATGTGGAACAGATTTGGCTCAATGATTAGAGTGTCCACCTACCACATGGGAGGTCCAGGGTTCAAACCCAGGGCCTCCTGACCCATGTGATGAGCTGGTCCACGTACAATGCTGATGCATGCAAAGAGTGCCGTGCCATGCAGGGGTATCCCCCACGTAAGGGAGCCCCACAGCAAGGTGTGCACCCCGTAAGGAGAGCCACCCAGTGCAAGAAAATTGCAACCTGTCCAGGAGTGGCGCTGCACACATGGAGAGCTGACACAGCAAGATGACACAACAAAAAGAGACAGAGATTCCTGGTGCCGCTGACAAGAATATAAGTGGACACAGAAGAATACACAGCAAATGGAAACAGAGAGTAGACAACTGGTGGGGAGGGCCAGGAAAGGGGAGAGAAATAAATAAAAAATAAATCTTTAAAACAAAAACTTTATGTAATAGATTTGACTGCTTAGATAGAAGAGACAAATTCCTAGAGTGCCACAAATGACCCAAATCACTGAAGGATAACCTGATTTGCCCTATACATATTAAGAAATTGTAATTACATAGAAATATTCCCAAAAAAGAACTCCAGGCTGAGATGGCTTCTCTGGTGAATTCCACTGAATATCTAAGGAATAAATAATACCAAATTTATGGAAACTTTTCCAAAAAATGTTGAAGAGGAAGGACTACTTCCCAACCCAGAATTGCCTTAATACTAAAATGAGAAAAAGGGAAGCGGATTTGGCCCAGTGGTTAGGGCATCCACCTACCAAATGGGAGGTCCACGGTTCAAACCCCGCGCCTCCTTGACCCGTGTGGAGCTGGTCCATGTGCAGTGTTGATGCACGCAAGGAGTGCCGTGCCATGCAGGGCGTTCCCCGCTTAGGGGAGCCCCACGCGCAAGGAGTGCACCCCACAAGGAGAGCCGCCCGGTGTGAAAGAAAGTGCAGCCTGCCCAGGAATGGTGCCGCACACACGGAGAGCTGACACAACAGATGACACAACCAAAAGAAACAGATTCCCAGTGCCGCTGATAAGGATAGAAGCAGTCACAGAAGAACACACAGCAAATGGACACAGAGAGCAGACAACTGGGGTGTGGGGCAGGGAGAGGAAAAAAAAAAACTTAAAAAATAAATAAAAATAAAATGAGAAAAAGACAGGATAAGAAGAGAAACCTATAGACCAATACACATTCTGAATTTTGACACCAATATGCATTATGATGCAAAAATTATAAACAAGAGTTTAGCAATCTGGACTCAACAAAATATTAAAAGGGTAATGCATCATAACCAGAGGCTGTTTATCCTAGGAAAGAGGGGTTGCCATAATATTCAAATATTCACAAATGTAATTCCCTATGTTAATAAACTTAAAAAGGAAAAAGCAATATGGTCATCTCAACAAACACAGAAAACACGTTTGCATAACTCCAACAGCCAATCCTGATAAAACCCTCAGTCTGCTAAGAATAGAAAGGAATTCCCTCAGGCTGATAAAGGGCATCTAGAAAAACCTCTCCCTTACATCAGACTTAATGCTGAGAAACTGAATGCTTTCAGCCTAAGATCAGGAGCTTGGCATGCTTTTACTACTTCTAGTCAACATTGTTTGTAGGTTTTAGCCAGTGAGAGCAGGCATAAACAGGCAAGCAAACAAATAACAAACAAAATGCATGTAGATTAGAAAAGAAGACATAAAATTATCTTTTTTGCAGACGACATGGTTGTCTATGTAAAATATCCAATGGAATCTACAAAAAAGCTACAAGAACTACTTGGTTGACAATTTCTTATAATTTTGAACTTAAATATAGTTTTGTGTTCAGTATTTTGTCAGAACTGCCAATGATGTTTATAAGAAATTGATATATATTTTTTCATATGGTACATGTATGAACAAATACTGTATAACACACACACTGCACTCCTAAATATTTACCTAGGCCAAAGAAAGCAAATATCTAGACAAGGACTTGTACACTCATGTTACGGCAACTTTTTTTGTAATCCATAACTGGAAAGAATTCAAGTATTCATCAGTCTGGAATTGATAACAAAGGTTAATTTACTCATATAATGGAATGCTGCTCATCAATAAAAAGTAAACAAATATTTAAACACATAACAGCAAAGATTAATCTCAAAATAATTATGCTGACTGAAAAAACTAGAGGAAAAAATGCATATTGAATGATATTAGTAGAACAAAATTCGTGAAAATATAAACGAATCAATAGGGGCAGAAAGATGAGAACTTGCCAGTTGGGCAAGTTGGGAGGATGAATATACAACATTAAACTAGGAAATTTTTTAAAATCCTCTTTATTTTTATAACATATGTAAAACTTAAAATCTCCCATTTTACCCACTTTCAAGTGTACAATTCAATAGCATTAACTACATTCACAATATTGTATCATCAACATCCATTACTCCAATTTTTTCATCACCTCAAACAGAAACTCTGCACCCATTAAGCAATAAATTTCCCTTCCCACTCTGCCCCTTTGCCCTGTCACTGGTAACCTATAATCTACTGTCTATAATCTACTATCTCTCTCTATGTCTCTTTGCAACCTCAAAGATACTTTTTAATGTCATGGTGACATTCAATCCACTCAAAAAGGTGAATTGACAAAGCCATGTTAAATGTGAAAATTCAGGATACAAAATCAGAAGGAAATTTTCAAAAGGAAGGAAAATGGAAAAAAAAAACCACCTTAGTTTCTAGAACCCTGGTGACTTTTGTTTGTATAACCTTTTTGACTTTAGTTTTAACACATACTCAAAGATAGAAGATTTGAGATTATCATGCAAATGCTATCCATGCTTTCCCATTGTATTCTACCTCTCTTTTTTTTCTCTGAAATTTTTCTTCTAATATTGTTTTAACAAGGTCTGACATCAAAGCATAGGGTAGGAGTTCTAATTTAAAAACCTGGGTCCTTTATTGTAATAAAAACTATCAAAGAAGCATTATCAGTAGAATTTGAAAAGAAAAAAAATCTAAGAATTAGCTTTTATTTTCTTCAGGGGAGAAAAGCAGAGTTTTATTTTACATCAATTTTTTTTAAGCAAATCAATTTTATTGATACATATTAATAAACCATACAATCCCTCCAAAGTGTACAATTAATGGTATTTGGTATAATCACATAGTTCTCCATCAATTCAAACATTATTGAAACATTTTCCTTATTCCAATAATAATAATATTAATAAGGAAAAACCAAACACAAACTCATCATCTCTCACTCTCTCTATACATCTCTTGTTGAACATAGCTACTATTCTATTTCTATCTTTCTAGTTTATTCATATTTACATTTTGTATAGATGGAGCCAAACAATATGTAGGACCTTCTGTCTAGTTTCTTTCCCTTAGTATATTTCTTTTCTTTCCTTTACCCTTACTGGAAAATTGTTAATATATTACTATATATTACTGTCCATAGTTTGCTTTGGTAGTATTTTTGCCTGACATGAACATAACAGTAACATACATTTATTCAGTTTCAAAGAAAAACAGTCATATATAAGCAACATTACCACATCCAAAATTCACATGAGGTTTCACTATACTATACGGTCCCATGTTAATTTTTTTAGCTTTCCTCTAGGAAGAGGCAGACCTTAGACTTTCGCTTTCAACCTGTCATACCCATATAGTAGCACTGCTAGTTACAAACACTATGATGTGCTTTCACCTTTTTCCATTCATTTCCGAAGATTAACTAACAACTTTATTACCAATTTTGCACAGATTAATCTTCAGGATTCCGTTCTCTAACCACATTCTATTTTCTGGTGACATATATTCTAACTATTAACTCCATGAGTTTACACAGTACATGTAGTTCATAATAGCACAATCATAGAGTAGTTGTCCTTTTGTGTCTGGCTTGCTTCACTCAATATAATGTCCTCCAGGTTCATCCATGTTGTCATATGCTTCACGACTTCATTTCTTCTTACAGCTGCATAATATTCCATCATGTGAGTGCACCACAATGTTTATTCATTGACTGGTTGATGGACAACTGGGTTGTGTCCATCTTTTGGCAGTTGTGAATAACGCAGCTATGGACACTGGGATGCAGATCCCCATTCATGTCACTGCTCTCAGCTAATAATTAGCTTATTATAGCAATATTTTATGTGCATGAGTCCCCAACAAATCTTCTAGCTTCTATTAAACAGTCATTTCTTGTGCCTGGGAGCCCCAGGCAGGGCTATGATAAAAGAATTTCCCCACTGAACTGACTTTTTTTAACACTATCCCATATATTCTTTGATCTTTTTATTTTATTTTTTCATTTTGGCAAATATCTCTTGAGCGCCAATTTTGTGCTCTTATTTGTTTTAAGTGGTAGGAATTCAGCACCTAACAAGGTGCCCACAGAACTTGCTCACAAGGAGTTCACCTTCCAGTTGGAGAAATGTACAGCAAATGAACAGATTAATTTTGAAGAAGAAGAACTTCAAACAGTGAAACGCATTGAAAACAGTAACAGGAAGTTGGCGTAGGCGTGATGGTCAGAGGACTACTTTTTACCATCTTTGTCCTTCTTTAAGTTGGTGCACACCTAGGCTCTCAGTGTTTCTAAGGCAGTCTTCATTTTATAAAAATCTATGATCTCTTCTTCTAATTGTTTTCTCTCTTCTTCAAGTTTTATTGTCTCCTCTTGTTGGACTTTTTTAAGGTGCGCAAACTTGTCCTGTAGCTATGAAATAAATGTGCGATTGTGACTCAAAGCAAAGGGTGAGGGCACATCCCTGGAACATGCTTATCTTTTCCCCTGGTTATTGTCAATCCATGAGGTAGGTTACAAACTTCAGGGAAACAGAAAAGCTTCAATAAAACAGCAGAAAGTGATTATAATTTCACGTGTTTCACAGGTTTTGATAACAATATTCAATACAAGCCTATCAGGCTTTCATTGAATGCTCAATCAATTAATAAGCAATAGTTTGTTGGGGGTTACTGATAACTAGCCATCATGCTTTGAAGGATACATGCTAACTGAGTCGGGACTCTGCTGCAATCCTTGGCAGCAGTGCTTTTGAAGATATGTACTGTTGTTCCATGATCCTTACTAATAAATCCATTTTGAGAAAATAGAAAGTAAAGCTAGGGAAAATGCATCTCTTTTTGTATATAGGTGACTTAATCTGATAATGAGCTCCCTGTATCTTGGGTTCTCCCTTATTGTCTGCAGTGCCTGAAAGTTGGACCAAGTATGTTTGCTCACTTGAAGCCAATTCCTATGGCCACGCATTCCAAGGCGCCGATCCTGGATTTTATTTCATTTTCTTTTTTATTGGTTCTCCTGTAGCTGTATTTTTATTGTAAATTGCCTAGAATACATTTTGGAAGCAGGTGAGACATAGATATTGAATGAATCAATTTTACTAGTGGATAGGCTTACATATATTAAGGAGAATATTAATACTTGAAAAATGGTTATGTATTTTATTTGAGGAATAAATATACTCCCATTTTTCTTGATATGGAAGATGGAGTATAAGAAAACTGAATGCCACTTATGCCTTATTAACTCATCTAGAGGAATATTAATAAAGATGTACAAAACACTAAAACAATAGTTGAACAATATTTCTTAATTATCTAAACAGGTAATATTCTCTTAGTATATATGTTTATCCAATCAACTCTATCAACTTATATATGAATATACATATACATATATCCATATTCATATGTAAGGGAGAGTAAGGGGTGAATGCTTGTTCCACAAAAGCTTAATAAAATATATTTTTAATATCAGAGCTCTCTCATATAGAATTTTGTAGTGTCTTGTGTTTGCAAAATTACCTTTGTATTAATGACTTCCTGTATTTCACTATAGTAATCATCTTTAAAATATCATCAGTTCTCTGTATGACTCACTAATCTTAAAAAAATCATCATCCTTATTGCTTGTTTCTCAAAACTACTTTCCTTAATATCTACATTTAGAAATAACTCAATTAGGGACTGTCCTTTATTAATAAAGAGACCTAACAACCAATGGCAATACGTGATCTGTGATTGTTTCTTATTTAAAACCAAAGAGATAAAAGTGACAACTTGGTACCACTGGGGAGTTTGAATGTCTATTGGATATTAATGATATTATGGAATTACTATTAATTTTTACTTGTGATATGGCTAATGTGGGTAGGTAGAAGAATGTCCTTACTCAGCCAACACACACGGAATTACCTAGGATTAAAGTGTCATACACCCTGCAATTTACTCTCCAATGGTGCAGGGGAAAAGAAGCTCCTGTGTCTCAGTATGTTTCCACATACACACACACACCAGGCACATATGCAAATATACACACCTAGAGATAAATAAAGCAAAATAGTAATTCTTGAATTTAGGTGGAGGAATACGAGTGTGTACTCCAAGCTCACCTTTTCTGTTTGACAGATGAAAATTGGGGGAAAAAGCAATCAAAGCATAAGTGTGTAACTCTTGTGATATTGTTAGTTTGTAGAAAAAGATGTAAAAATTGTATAAGCTTAGAAGCCGGCAACTAATCTACTAACCCAATTTAGTTTGATAAATAGTGCTTAGTATTTAAATGTGTAAATAATATTCCTTTTTCCCAATTTGCCTGCCATATGTGTCTTGAAGAGGTTCTAATTAAAATCTACAGTCAAAGAACAATGTTCCTTGACTTCTTTTTCCTTACTCTCTGTAATGGGGTTATAAAAAGTCAGGAAACTGCTTTGGATAGAATCAACATGGACATATCAATTTATGTTTGTTTATTTTCTCACAAAATCATAACGAATAATATGAATATCATTTGAGAGGACCATGCTCTCCTGTCAATTTGAAATGTAACTTTATCATATTACCATATTAAATTTCCATATGAGTTTTATTTCTGGACTCCCTGTTCGTTCCCTTTCTCCCTTCCTCCCTCTCTCCCTCCCTCCCTTCCTTTCTTTCTTTCTGTTGGAAACTGAGGCACAGCAGCCTCACAAAGAGAGATGTGCTGTCTCCATGGCTACTGTTGCAACCTAAGGAATGCAGTAATTAAGAGTTCCCGACAAATGGGATGAAGCTGTTAAAGGTTGAAAGAAAAGATGAGCACATACTTTTTGTAGTGAATGAAACACTTAGACTTTGTACCTTGAGATAAGATTTTTAAAATTCCTTAGACTATAGGTAATGCTGCTTGTCATCACGTAGGGTACACGTTCCTGCTTGTTGTCACGTAGACTGGGGTATATAGAGAGCCCCTTGTAAATAATAAAGGAGTCTGAGGAGTTATTACTCACAGACCCCCTGATCCCAGCTCTCTTGCTTGTTCTTACTCTTTGTTTCTTTCCCCCTTTTCTCTTTCTCTCATTCCTGATACCCTTTGGGTCCAAATTTCCAATACATTCTTTCTTTTTTATAAAAGGGAGTAAAGGGTTTATTAAGAAACAAAAACACAAGAAAAGTACATGGTCTGAGGCATGGACCACGGGCATGATGCAGAATGAGATGCACTGTAACTGGGTTGTAATAACACATTTTATACATTTACAATCTTCAGGTAAGGAAGGCCTTCATAGAGCAATACAAAGAATTGCAACATTTGTAATTGACAGAAATAGTGCATTAGACCATGTCAAAGTATAAAACTTCTATGCAACAAAGGACATTGTGAATTAAGGTAAAAGACAGGAGACAAATTAGGAGGGTTATTGCAAAATTTATGAAACAAAAGAACAGTATAATATATAAAGAAATGCAAACCATAAGAGAAAGTCTAATAGGAAAATACTGTGGACAAATAGACAATTCTCTGAAAAAATACAAATAAAAAATGAAAGCATGAAAACATGATGAACTCATTTACAAGCTCTTTATTAATGAGGGATATATTAAAACATATCAATTTTTTTGATATTTGAAAATTTTAAGGCTTGGGCTTGAATTTTGGATGATCCATCTGCTAGCTATGCTTGGAAAGTGTACTTTACATCTGTGAGCCTCTACTGTCCTTGTCAGTCAGAGTTGCTGTTTACTTATCATATTAAAAGCATTCCATTGTTCTTTTTTGAGCAAGTATTTCCCTATCACCTTGTTCTCCATGGATGCCCTAGCGGAGAAATAGAAAAATGTAAATGGTTTCTTTGTTTTCTGTTTGCTTCCTAGTTTGGGTTTAAGTCCTTAAGAGACACAGCTATGCTTCCCGTTCTGGGATGCCAAAAGATACTTTTGTATAATTCCAAACTTTTCCCTTCATATCTAAATTAATGGAATTTCTGTGATTTACAGTTTGGCTGTCCCTGACTGAGAAGTCTGGTCAACTACTGCACCTAATCACCATCTTGCTTCTTTAAAAAAGAAAGTCCAAGTTCCAATTTACCTACTGGTAAGGGGAGAAATGTGCCCTCCAAATAGATCTGTTGAGGTCCTAATCCCTAGTACCTCAGGAGGTGATCTTATTTGAAGATAGAACATTACAAATGGAATTAGGATGGTTAAAATGAGGCCATACTATTACTGATGTTTAGTGCATGTAGAAGTTTTAATTAAATTGACTGTGAATGTGTGGAAATGGATAAAGTTGATGGGAACACATTATAGTGAGTAGCAGCTGGCTTATAAATGGGATTGAGGCTGAAAAGGGTAGTCTAGGGATGTAAATGTCAATTGAAAGTATGGAATGCAATGAATGTCCCATGATGATGAAAGAGGTTGATATGGGAGGAGTGGGGTGAAGGAGTGGGAGGTATATGGGGACTTCATATTTTTTTATTGTAACATTTAAAAATAACAAAGAGAAAAAAAAAAGAAAATATGGAAGAGAAAAATCTAGGGTCTGAATATCACAGTGAACCCAGAGGTGGATGAGAATAGTTGTTGAAGGTACAGATGCAAGAGTGCCCTCTTTGAGTTAGAGCAGATGTACGTCACTCTTGCACAGTAGTGGAAATGTGCGGCGGCTTGCTCGGTTGGTAGAGGTGGGGTCTGGCTGCGGACGAGGGGTCGGTCCAGCTTAGGACGAGGGGTCGGTCCCACTTGGGACGAGGGGTCAGTCCCACTTGGGACGAGCGGTCGTTCCGGCAGCAGACGAGGGGTCGGTCTCACAGGGGTTGCGCGGTTCGGCTGACGGGGTCGCCCGGAGAAGCCGGCGATGAAGGGGTCATCCAGAGAAGCAGGCGACGAACTGGGGACAAGGGAGGCCAGGCCCTTGTCAGGGGCTCTCAGGACTGGAAGGCGCACGGCAGAAGAACTACCGCGGAGACAAGGTAAACATGCAAGTCCACTTTATTGAGGGAGATGCAACAGTTTTATAGGGGCTGGGGAAGGCTGATTGGTCGAAGCCACGCCCTGTTCTGATTGGTTGCCGGAGAAAGGTCAGTGGGAGGTGCTGGACGGGGGAGGGGTGGTGGTTAGGGATTGGCTGTCGCTGTTGCTGGGGGAAGGGGCAGGGTTTAGGGATTGGTGGCTGCTGTTGCTGGGGTGGAGGGCAGACTTGAGTTTCCCGCCCACGCCTGGCCGTTGCTGCTGTCGGGGGGAGGGAAAAGGGCAGACTGGAATTTTCCGCCCTGTGCCTGCGCAGGGAGAAAGAAGAAGAAGGGTGCCGCCCCACAGGCATCATGTGGCGTCATCCGGGAGGAGGGGCGGCCGCGGAAGCATGGCTGCCGAGAAGGGGAGACCCGAGGGCACTCTGCGCCCATGCCGAGCTTCCTTCAGGGGTGGCGGTGGGCCCGACCAACCACCCTATTATGGGGGCAGCGGTTTGGAATAGGCCTACCGCGGCCGCCGCCCCTCGCCAGGCCAGCAAACCACACTTCAGCCTGAGGGGTGTCCGCAGAAATGCGGATAAGCATCTGAAAAATACAATTGGTATGACCTATGGACCATGGTTAACAGCAATACTGTAATATTCTTGCATCAATGCCAAAGATGTACTGTGTTGATAATGGGGGAGGCATGGAAAAAGTGTGTCAAATGTATACTATGGACCATGGATAGTGGTAATAGTCTGATTCAGTTATCGGTACCAAATATTCCGTCACAACATGGTGTGTTGGTGAAATGATGTTGTCTGGGAATTCTGCACATGCGCAGGATTGTTTTGTAAGATCACAACTTCTGTAATAAAAAATATTTTTAAAAATTAAGGTAAATAGGGAAGCGGACTTGGCCCAGTGGTTAGGGAGTCGATCGACCACATGGGAGGTCCGTGGTTCAAACCCGGGGCCTCCTTGACCTGTGTGGAGCTGGCCCATGCGCAGTGCTGATACACACAAGGAGTGCCGTGCCATGCAGGGGTGTCCCCCGCATAGGGGCGCCCCACGCAAAAGAGTGCACCCTATAAGGAAAGCCACCCAGTGCAAAGGAAAGTGCAGCCTGCCCAGGAATGGTGCCGCACACACGGAGAACTGATGCAGCAAGACGACACAACAAAAAGAGACACAGATTTCTGTGCCGTGGACAACAACAGAAGCGGACAGAGAACATGCAGCAAAATGGACACAGAGAACAGACAACTCCCGGGGGGAGGGTTGCCGAGAAATAAGTAAAAATAAATCTTAAAAAAAAGTTAAGGTAAATAGAATTATTTGGAAAAGCAAAATAAAAATGAGGTCATGAGGTCATACTAGAGTGGGGTTCATCTTTAATTCAATAGGATGGATGTCCTTATAAGACAGGAGAGGAGGCACAGATGGACACAGAGAAAACAGCCATGTAATGATAGAGGCAGAGATTGAGTTCTGACACAAACCAAGGAACGCCAAAGATTACCGGACATGTCCAGAAGCCAAGAAAAGGCATGGAATAGATTCTTCCTTACACACTTCAGAATGAGCATGTCCCTTTTGACATCTGACTTCAGACTGCTGGCCTCCAGACCTGTGAGACAATAAATGCTATTGTTTTGAGCCCCAGGTTGTGGTTCTTTCTGATGGTGGCTCTAGGGAACTAAGACCCCCTACTAAAACTCAATTTTCTTAAACTGAACAGCACGTATACTCAAGAGAGAGATTTATGTTCCAAATATATTCATCCACCAAAAACTTATTTATGGTGAATAATTTAGAAGTCACGAATAGCCTCTTTTTGCATTTTCTTGGAAACAGAATGGAATGAAGTGAACAAGGAATACACTTAATTCACCAACTAAAAGTTCTCTAGTTACTTAAGGCTTGCATTAGTCAACATTTACTTATTTGTAAACATGAAGAACATTCCTACTGTAGTAGGAATGGTAGAAATTAAGTGGCTCTTCGCACAAGTTGAAAGCTTGAATTTGTTATAATTAAACTTTATGATGAAAACTCAAATTATAAAGATGAAGGTAAGTACATTTTTTGAAATGATTTTTAGGACCCATTGAAATAATAAATTCTACAAGTACTCTAGAAAAAATAACATTATAGACTATAATTTTTAAAGGCACTGTTAAAAACATGTTAAATGACTAAGTTTTGAAGAAAAGCAAGTGCTAAAAATGCCTTAACAAAACACTTGAGATTGAAGCCCCCAAATTTATAGGACACCTCCAAATGAGTACAAATTACATTAAACTAGCAGTACTTGCCTCTTTTTCAGCTTCTTTATTTTTTTTCTCTATTTTTTTTATTGACTTTGTAATAATATTACATTAAAAATATATATGTGAGGTCCCATTCAACCCCACCCCCACCCCCCCTCTCCCCCCCCCAACAACACTCGTTCCCATCATCATGACACATCCATTGGATTTGGTAAGTACATCTTTGGGCACCTCTGCACCTCATAGACAATGATCCACATCATGGCCCATACTATCCTCCATTCCATCCAGTGGGCGCTGTGAGGATTTACAATGTCCGGTGATTACCTCTGAAGCACCATCTAGGGCAGCTCCATGTCCCAAAGACGCCTCCACCTCTCATCTCTTCCTGCCTTTCCCCATACCCATCGTCCACCATGTCCACTTTTCCCAATCCAATGCCACCTCTTCTATGTGGACATTGGATTGGTTGTGTCCATTGCATCTCTATGTCAAGAGGAGGCTCAGATTCCACATGGATGCTGGATGCAATCCTCCCACTTTCAGTTGTAATCACTCTAGGCTCCATGCTGTGATGGTTGTCCTTCTTCAACTCCATCTTAGCTGAGTGTGGTAAGTCCAATAAATCAGATTGTAGGTGCTGGAGTCTGTTGAGGCTCAGGACCTGGCTATCACATTGTCAGTCCAGAGATTCAAATCCCCTAAATATATCTTAAACCCCAACATTAACTGCACCTCCAGCACATTAGCATGAAAGTCTTATGAAGGAAGATCCCATCTGAGTCCAGATTCATCACACATAAACACCATTTCCAAAGAGGGGCCATTTGCCCTGGTAGTTAACCCCATCGGCCATGACCATAACTCCCATGGGTCTCTTTAGCCCTCAAAGGAACCAATATCTGGGGGTTGCATCTGCTTTATCTGTCTCTCTGACTCTGCTCAGTTGTGCATGAGTGCAATCCTTCTCCCAGCCTCCAGACTCTTTTTTAGAAACTCGTAGCCATATAAACTCATTTCTCCTTTCCATTTCCCCCTTACTTTAGGTCAAACAGCATTTTAAAGTCATGTTATTTTATGTAGACAGGGATATTCTGCTGATCCGCATTGAACCTTCCGTTTAAGGTCATTTTCCAGTTGCATCATCAGTTGGTAGTTGATAGTGGTCCCTCGGTGCCAGGGAGGCTCATCCCCAGGTGTCATGTCCCACGCTGGGGGGAAGGCATTGCATTTACATGCTGAGTTTGGCTTCGAGACTGGCCACATTTGAGTAACATGAAGGCTGACAGGAGGAAATTCCCAGGCACAATGTTGCTCTAGGCCTTGTTCTTATTTTAGGCTTATCAGCTCACAAGCATAGTCGTTAGCATCAGGGGCTCACTGTTGAACCCTCACTCCCTCCCGGTCCCCGCCGCTGTACCTGGGAGACTGTCGCTGCTCCCCTAGGGACCACGACAGAGCACCACTGGCCAGGAACACAGTACCCCCCCTGCTGTGGTTTTTAATTGTTGCCACTATGAGTATATCCAAACATTACCATGCACCCTGGACATATGTTCTGTACAGCTCCCTGTCAGCCATATATCACCTGTCATTGGTATCCCATACCAGTATCCCTCCATTGCCATTGTTGAAACACTCTGTGATCCAGAACTCCCCGAAATTTGAAGCCCAATATACTGTCATGGTCCCTTACTAGGGAATGGCTTATAGCGATGGGTTTAAAGGTTAGATAAAGAACTTGGATAAAGTGAGATAAAGAACTTAGATAAAGAATGTTGACTTGAAAAAATTCTACATCCTATCTTTTTCTTTTTTTTTTTTCCCCCTAATTATTTAGCTTCTCTTCACAGGAGTCCTAGACCACAGCAATGCATATATATAATATACAGCACTCCCATACATCCACCACAAAACCTTTTTCCTTCCACAGCAATACTCTTACACCCTATTCACATCATATTTACTTAACGTGATATACAGAGTCTGAGACATTAGCTTTCTAACAAGGTGACATCTGTGCTTACATTATGGTGCATACTTTAGGATACACAGTTCTTTACATTCTTAGTTATCCTATGTTTTACATTATGGTTTACATTATCAGTCTGTCATCTCCTATATTTTATGGTGTAATATTACATGTTTTATATCCATCCTTGTGTACTCTCAAGAAACTCCTCTCTTACCCCCCATTTACCTTGGTTCCACACATTTAACATCCATTTTCCCTTCCACCTTGGTGTCCACAGTGACAGCCAACCTCTGTTTCCTGGGGAGCCACTTCCAGAGATAGATTGGAATAGTGTTCAGGGCCTAACTTGCTCAACTGCCCCAATGCCCTGGGAGCCACCCTTTCTCTCGAGGGATACAGTTCCCTCTATTTGGTGGCATTAGTCCTCCCCAGGATGTGGGTCCACCCCCACTCTCACTACTTGGGTTTCTACCCCATGGTGACACCCACTCTGGCAGAATGAGCATTTAGACATTCCCCAGGAGCCCGTCCTGCATCAGACCCTCCCCTCCGAGCATTCTAAACAGGTAACCCTCTTTATTATATTTTGATATGATTTTCTCGGCATTTTACTCTCCACCAACACCTGACCCTCTCCTGTGTTCGTATGCTACCCCTCCCTCCCCCCACTTTTGGGTTTTTCAGCTTCTTTAAATGCAGTTTCTTGTTCCTTTACTCGCTGCATAAACCTCTGTTTCAACACTTCTTCCTCCATCTGATATTGATCATAGAACTCTATTGATCATAGAACTCAACAGGTATTTTTATACTCTCATATTAATGTGTTAATATAAATAAACATATACAAACATGTCTATTTTGAATGTCAATTCCCACATAAGGTCATTTAGCATTATACTCTCATGTAGCAATGCAATATAGGGAACATTCTGTATCAGGAGACATAAAAAACAAGGTGCTCTCTTTAACATAAGTTTATACTAAAGTATATAGGAGTATATATAAAGAGTGGTAGAATTTTGAAACACTTATATCAGTGATTTTTCTTGTTCCTATTCACTTTCTATTATATCACACACCTCCACATCTTTTGACAATAAAATTTGGGGAAACCTCTAATTTATGAGACTATTCTCAAATAAATTTTACATAAAGCCAGGCATCTTTCCAAATGTCATTTAAAAGAGCCAGTTCAGTTTTGGTTATCTTCAAAGAACCATAACTGATACATCTGGATTGTCATGCACCGCCATAATTTACAGCATAAATCCTCTACCTCTCAGTGTGGCTAGCCACATCTGCTCTCAAACTTTTTCACTGGGCTTTCATAACATTACGTCACTGCTTTTCCTCTTTCCTCCAGGCAGCCCTTTGCAATGTTCTTTGCCAATTTGGTGTGATCTTTCTCAATTGCCTTTTAGAGTCTTTATTTTATGTTTATATTTCATATAAAAATAAAAATTATATTTATATGAAATTCATATAAAATAGAGCAAAATAATGTAGTTTTCTCTCAGATACATGTTTCTGCATACACTAAAATAAATGAGACCTTGTATTAGGCTGTTCCTAGGAGCTATCTGCATCTAAGTCGGAAGATGATTAAAAACCTAAAAGCCAGGATGCAAGAAATACAGTTATTCTCATTTCCAAACGATTCTGTCTCATGGTTGTGGGGGGAATCCTAAATTAGGCATTTGGTTGTCTTCACAAGACCCCCCACTCACCTGACTGGCTGGTTGTCTGGGCCCACATCTGTGAAGCCCACTGTAAGGAGTTTGGAGCACCCGTAACGTTCATAGTGTCGACTGCGGGTCTGTTCTTTCAAGTCTTCCATATTTGTACAAAGGAGCATATCCTGGAGCTTCACAAAGTCACGGTGATTTTCATTTTCCACTAGTAAGAAAAATAATAAAACTATAACATACTTTATCAATCCCTGGCACTCAGTAAGTATTCTTGAATGAAAGCATGCATGAAAACCACATTTAAAATGAGAAACAACTAACAATTTCTTTGATTAATAATTAATCAGTTAATTTTTAATGTACAATTTTTAGTTGTATTCTGTGTACCAATTATAGCTACACTTCATTTATGGTCCAGGAAATTTTCTTTGAATGTATCACCTAGTGAATAAATGGGAAATAGCAAAATAGTATGTTATATTAGTAAAGGTTATATGTTTTCATTTATGATTATGTTAGTATCTTACAAAATACACGCAAGATACATTACAGAGACCTAACAGAGTATGTAATATAATTTCACTAAAGTAAATAATTTCACTACAGTGAATTTTTCTAATGCAAAGGTGTTAACAAATGTGCATGCTTTATTTATCAAATTCTATTATACAATCCATATTTATGAGACTGCACTAGTCAATATTCAAATAACCAATAAATTCACATGTCTTTCTCTCATGTTTGTCATGTATAGGAGACAGAACACAAGAAATTATTGTATTATACATGATATTGTGACTAAATTATATATATATATAGTTCATGAAAAGATGTTAAGTTTTTAAGTGTGATTTTTTAATTTAAAATTTTCTAATAAGTTAATTTTTAAAACAAAATAATCTGGAATCCAGTATGGTTAGAGATAACCCATTCCCCATTAATTAGCATTATGGTATGTGAAACAAACAGTAAATTATTAATACTTCCTTTTACAATATTCCAACTTATCATAAAATTATATAAATAATAAAAATGTGAACAATCTAATTTACCTTTAGCCAAAGATAAATTACACTTATTTGGTATAGAAATAGTTGCTCATTCTTTTTTCTAGAGACCAGTTAAAAATGCTTTAAAAGCATCCTTTTGCTCAAATGTGGACTCTTTCTAAGGCGAACTAAGCATATAAATGCACTACATCCCACCCACCACTCCCAGGTGAGACCTGTCTCTTAGGGAAGAGCCAACCTAGAACCGAGGGATTATTACCAGGTAACCAACTAGCAATGCATTATTACCAAGCACCAACTGGCTACTAGCAATGCATTGGGAAAAAGACCATGACTAAAAGGAGGAAATATTAAATACAAATGAGTTTTTATGGCTAAGAGATTTCAAAGTGAGATGGGAGGTCATTCCAGAGTTTATGCTTCTGCATATCTCAGCAGGATCTCATTGATAGTCACGGTAAACAGTGCTTCAAACAGCGGTGCCTCTGAGGGCTCTAGAGACATCTAGACACTATAGGCAGGGCAGACAATATCAGGAATTCGGCACCCTGTCAGTGAGCCTTATTTTAGAATATTTGCTCCCCAATGTAACGAGTTAGACTAGTTTATCATTTCCCTACACATGGCTCTTCTGCCACTTTTATTTGAACCTATACTTAGCACTATACTCATTAAATATATGTCCCAGAGACTTAAATCTTGGGTCTGTTCATGTGCCATTTGAGCTCTGAATCTCAGCAGAGTTGCAACACCTACTCTCCAGTTCAGTGGACTTGCCCAGGACAACTAACAAAAGGATGATGATGGACAACACCCATCCCTTAAACAGAGTATCCACAACTGCAAGGAAGACCCACCAATCACTTGCCCCATGGGATCTGACTCCCATTCTAAATCTGAATCAGAGTGGGCATCACCATCCCTAAATTCTCAAGAGTGAGGCATGAACAGAAATAAAAGGACAATGAAACTATGGATGGATGTAGACTTATTATTATTCTAAAAGTGGAAGAACTTGTAACATTCCTATAAAGGCAGTGACAACCAGAGGTTCTGAGGAGACAGAGAAATAAGAATAAGTGTAAAGTGGGGCAATTTTGGGCCATTGGAATTGTCCTGCATAACATTGCAATGATGGATAAAGGCCATGATACATTTTGTCATAACCTGTAAAATGATGTGGTGCAAAGTTTACACTATAATGTAAATATATCCCATAGTTAGTAGCAATGCTTCAGTATGGGTTCAACAACTCTAATAAGTGTACCACAACAGGGAAAGATGTTGTTAATGTGGGAAGTGAAGGAGGGGTAGAGGGTGGAGTATATGGGAACCCTGTATATTGTTATGTAATATTTATGAAATCTAAAGCTTCTTTGAAAATAAAAATTTTAAAAATACTTTATAAATTAGGTAGCAATTAGTTTATGTAGCATGGCTAAACACCAGTATATATGCTCCAATTTGACTGAAACTTCCCTTTCTTCAAAATCTTTCCCGGGAAGCGGACTTGGCCAAACGGATGGGGCTTCCGCCTGCCACATGGGAGGTCAGTGGTTCAAAACCCTGGCCTCCTTGACCCATGTGGAGCTGGCGCATGCTCAGTGCTGATGTGTGCGAGGAGTGCCCTGCCACGCAGGGATGCTCCCCGTGAAGGGGTGCCCCCCAAGATGGGGAGTCCCACGCGCAAGGAGTGTGCCCCATAAGGAGAGCCACCCAGCATGAAAGAAAGAGCAGCCTGCCCAGGAATGTCGCCGCACACACAAGGAAAAGAAACAGATTCCTGTGCCTCTGACAACAACAGAAGCAGACAAAGAAGAACACACAGCAAAATGGACACAGAGAACAGGCAACTGGGGGGGGAAGGGAAGAGAAATAAATGGGAAAATATATCTTTAAAAAAACGTCTCCCAATCATCTGAATGTTACACACACAGACAGAAAAATGCACATGGCACATTGGGCTTAACTAGGCAGTCCTACCCAGCCTCTGGATTTTAGCTTAAACCAGCATCGAGAAAACTCTTACGAAAATGAATCATAGTCAAGTAAGAATTAGCTTATTTGAAAACGCAATCTGTGTTCCTATTAGTAACTTAATTTACAGTTTAGCAAGAGTTTTCAAATGAGCTTACACTAAAGTCCTCTTGTGAGACTGTGAGGTGACAAGCATGGTGCATTATCATAATCGTTTCTGGCCTGCTCACATCATATTTACCTTGTATGACCCCCCAAAGATAGTGGCCACCTCTGAACATCTTTTTCCTATTTTTACTTCATCCATACTCCCAACCACAGCAAAGGGTAAAAGACCCTGGAAAGAAACAATGATATCAATGCATTCCTTAGTACCAATAAGGCTTACTAGGTTATTATTATTACTATTATGAAAATAATAGAGACGGGAATATTATACTACATTCACTCAAAAGGAGATATGCCCTGCCTCAGGTCAGACTGGGCAGTGAAGATGAGCTAACTGATTTCCACACTCATTAATGTCAGGCCATATACACACTTGAAAATTATCTGCCTAACAGAACTTAGAACAAGGCATTCTGCTATGGGGAATAAAAAGAGGGGAAATTTTTTAGTAGATATATCATTACTCTTCTGTTATCTTTCTGCTCAAACACAAGGGTAATGATTAAGAAATGATATGTACTGTAAAATACAATAATAAACAGGACCATATAAGTCCCGATGAAGTGTAAAAGCCATTTTGAGCTTTAAGAGGCAGGGTGAGTCTGGAAAATGAGGTGCACCCCAAGCTCTATCGGGGAAGATGACAACCAAAGGGACGGAAACCTTAGGTAAGGGGAATGCTTTGAATAGGATACAGGAGCAGAAATAGCAAGATAGATCCATGATCTGCCTAAAGTTAAATAGTTTGGTCTAGGAGGGTTGGTGTAAAGGAAATGTCTACGGTTAAAATTAGTAAACATTGTATCAAATATTTATATTTAGTATTTAAAAGCAAAATATAAAAACAATTATATACCATGAACAAGTGGGATTTATTTCAAGAATGCAAGGTTGCTTTAATACCAAAAGTACATTATTGTAATATATAAAAAGAATAAAAAGAAACAAGAAACCACATGACCATCTCAATACATGCAGGAAAAGCCTTTGATAAAACCCAGTAATACCCTTTGATGATTAAAAAACATTGAAGAAATGGAATAGAAGGGAACTTCCTCAACCTAATTAAGGACTTCTACAAAAAAATCCACAGCTAACATCAGAGTTAATGGTGAAAAGACTGGGTGCTTTCCTTCCTAAAATTAAAAGCAAAAACAAGTGTATTTACTTTCACCATTTCGGTTTAACATTGAACTTGATTTCTAGCCTTGGCAAGTAGGTAAGAAAAAGAAAAGAAGTCAAATAATCTCTATTCAAAGATGGCATGATCTTGTACATAGGAAAAACTAAGGAATTCATGAAAAGTTATCAGACCTAATGCATGAGTTCAGCAGGGTTGCAGGATACAATATCAATACACACGGACACGTACAATTGTATTTCTACACATTTGCAATGAACAGTCCAAAAATTATATCGAGAAAACAATTACACTGATAATGGCATAAAAATAATAAAATATATAGTAATAAATTTAACAGAAATCCAAAATTGATATTCTGAAAACTACATAAAATTGCCAAAAGGAATTTTCAAAGCTCTTAATAAATGGGAAACCATTTCCTGTTCATGAATCAGACACTCAGTATGTTTTAAGATGGCAATACTCCCCAGACTAATTGACACATTCAAGAGAATCCCTATTAGAATCTCAACTGACTTCTTTGTAGAAATTGACAAGCTGATTCGAAAATTTGTATTGAATTGCAAAATATCCAGAATAGCTAAAACGATCTAGAAAAACAAGAACAAAGTTGAAGGACTTGCACTTTCTGATTTCAAAACCAACTACAAAGCAATCATAATGATAGAACAAGAAGTAATTGTATGATATTGGCACAAAAGTAAACATATGGATCAATGGAATAGTATTGACAGTCTAGAAATAAACCCATATCTATGATCAACTGATCAAAACCGCTCAATGGGGGAAAGAATAGTCTTTTCAACAAATGAGGCTGGACAACTGGATAGCCACATTCAAAAGAAAACCATTGAAACTTTAAATTACATAATATAAAAAAATTAACCCAAAATGCACCAAAGACATTAATATAAGAACTAAAAGTATAAAACTGTTAGGAGAAAATCAGAATAAACTTTCTTGACCTTGGATTAGGAAACAGTTTCTTAGGTATAACATCAAAACACGAGCCACAAAATAAAAAATAAATTAAAATTCATAAAAATTCAAAACTTTTGTGTTTCAAAGGACACCATCAAGAAAGTGAAAAAGACAACCCACAGAATAGGAGAGAAGATTTTCAAAACATATCTGATATATGTGAGACATATATGTATATATCACATAATATATAAATAACATTTACAACTAAAAGAAAAAGAAAAAAATCCAATTAAAAAGACAGGGCAAAGGATCTGAAGAGATATTTCTCCAAGTAAAATACAAAGATAGCCAGTAGATGCATGAAAACATGCTCAAAATCATTATTTTGTCATGAAAATGCACACCCCGACCACAAAGAGATATCATTTCCTGCCCACTAGGAGGGGTAGCATCAAAATGTCAGATGACAACAAGTGGTGACAAGGATGTGAAGAAACCAGAACCCTCATACACTGCAAATGGGAATAAAAATGATGCAGGTGCTTTGGAAAACAGTCTCAGTTCATCAAACAATTAAACATAGAGTTAACATATGACACAGATATTCTACTCCTAGGCATATACTCATGAAAAATTAAAACATTTCTACACAAAAACACGTACATGAATGTTTAAAGCAGCATTATTCATAATACCCAAAAGGCAGAAACTCAAATGTCCATAAACTGATGAATGGATACACAATATTTGGTATATTCATACAATGAAATATTATTTGGCCATTAAAGGAATGAAGTATTTTTACATGCGACAATGCAAATTAACCTTGAAAATGCAGTAAGTAAAAGAAACCAGTCACAAAAAATATGTATTATATGTTGCGGTTTGCAGCTGTATGTACCTCAGAAAAACATATTAAACTTACTCCATTCCCTTGAGTATGAACCCATTGTAAACAGGACTTTTTGATGAGGTTACTTCAGTTCAGGTACAGCCTACCTCAATCTGGACGGGTCTTAATCCTATTACTGGAGTCCTTCAGAAACACAGTGAAATTCAGACAGAAAGAGAGAAAGCCCATGGAAGTAAGAAACTGAAATTCAACAGAACCCAGAATAGAACTGAGAAGCAGGAGAGGTCGCCGTAAGCAGTGCCATGTGACAGAGGAGGCAAGGACCAAGGATGGCTGGCAGCCAGCTCCAGAATGCCAGTCTTCAGAAAGAAAATATCACCTTGATGACAACTCGACTGGGAATTTCTTGGCCTCAAAACTGTGAGCCACTAAATTCCCATGATTTACGTCATCCCTTTGCAAAGAATTTCCTTGAGCAGCCTAGAAAACTAAAACCTAGTATCATTTCATTCATCTCCAATGTAAAGAACAGGAAAATCTATAGAGAGAGCTATTAGATAGTCATAGCCTAGGACTGATGGGAGGGTGGAAAGCTAAAAAGGTGGAATACCTAAAAGATATGGAATTTACTTTGATACGATGAAAATGTAAAATTAATTGCAATGATGATTGCACATATAAGTGAATACACTATCAACCACTGAACTATACACTTTAAATGGATTCATTTGGTATATGAACTCTATAAAAAAGATAAAAAGGAAATGATTCACACCTGATTTTTTTTAATTCAAGAAAATAAAACATTTTCCCATATGCGACTTTGAAAAAAATTACCTTGTTTTTGTTGACAATATGTCACTAATACTGTTCCTTATAAATTGTATTTTCATTCCACATGTAAAATACAATTAATATTGAACAGTTTGAAGCTTACATTCATCAAAGAGTTAGTCTGAGTTGTAGTTTCATCCTCTATTGGGAACTGGAGTATTTCAATGCCATTGCTGACCAATTCTCTCATTATCTTACTCTTAAACATCCGTAAATCATTTTTAGATATCGTATCTGCTTTGGCAATCAGCGGTATAATGTTGACATATTAAGAAGGAAGTAAACAAAACCTCATCATAGAGAATTTGTTGTCCATCCTATTGTTTTTATAGTCAAAACATTATCACCTCTGACAATAAATTTTATAATTAGATAATCAATGCCTGCCATTCCTAGAAACACCTTCCTTCAAAAATACTTCCCCAAATCATCAGTGCTTTTTTTTGTATGTCCAAAGCCATGGATCTATTAGAACTTTGTAGCATCTGCATTTTAGATCCTGTAAGAAGTAAAAAGGAGAGTTACATTACAAAAATATAATACAATAATGCTGGCATTTATAATTACTCAGGTACCAGAAGTCTGTATTTCTCATGCAACTTCTAATTACTGTCTAATTTCCTTTCCTTTCAGTCAGAAAAACTCCCTTTAGGATTGCTTGCAGGGCAGGTCTTATGGTGATGAAGTTCCTCAGCTTTTGTTTCTCTGGGAATGTCTTAATATCTATCTCATTTTTGAAAAACAGTCTCTCCAGACATAAAATTCTTGTTAGGCAATTTTTTCTTTTGCACTTTAAATAATTCATCTCTCTGCCTTCTGTCCTCCATGGCATTTGGTGAGAAACTGGCACTTGATCTTATTAGGACTCCCTTGTACATAACACATACATTTCTTTTGCACCTTTCAGATCTCTTTCCTTGTTCTTCACATTCAACAGTTTGACTATGGTATGTCTGCATCTATTTTCTACTTTATCCTGTTTAGAATGCATTGAACTTCTTGAATTTGTATAATTATCTTGTTCATTAAATTTGTGAAGTTTTCTGACATTATTCCTTTAAATATTCTTTCTGCACTTTTCTCCCTTTCTACTCCTTCTGGGACTCCCATAATGCATATATTGGTGGTTTGTTGGTATCCCACAAGTTTCTTAGGCTCTGTTTAGTTTTTTTTCAATTCTTTTATCTTCCTGTTTCTCACTCTGGATCATTTCAACTGCCTTGTCTTTGAGATAACTTATTCCTTCTTCTTCCAGCTCCAATCTACTTTTGAAACTCTGCTCAGAATTTTTCATTTCTGCTATTACATTCTGTACTCCTGCAGTTCTGTTTGGTTCCTTTGAAAATCATCTATCTCTTTATTGATATACTCATATTGTTCATTCATCATTTTCCTGATATTCTTTAGCTATTTCTTCATGTTATCTTATCTCTTTGAGCATACTGGTTATCTTTTTTATTTTAATCTTTGCCCATTATGTCCAAGGTCTTGTCCTCTTCATTGATGGTTTTACAGATTTTTGTCTCATTCCTTTGGATAGACCATAATTTCCTGTTTCTTTATCTTGCAATCTTTTGGAACACTCTACATTTTAATATTTCAGAGTGCTAACTCTGGGATATGGTATTTGAGCTCTCTTGGCCTTAAATTTGGATCCCCCTAGTGATAAAGACATATTTCCTTGAGTGCCTGGAGTTAAGACCCAGTAAATCTCGGACACTGGCTCCTATTGCCTCTGCCTCTGGGTACAGCTTCTTCACCAGTTCGAAAGACCCCCACATGGTTTTGTTATAACTCAGAAATGATTTTCTTACTTTAAGTCTGTGTTTCAGACAATGTTCCATAACAATAAAGAACTGCTGCAAGCGGGGATAGTCAGAATCCAAAGGGCAGCCAAAACCTAGAGCTGATTCAACAAGTCCTTTGATCCTCAGTTTAGCCAGATTTAACAAGTTTGATCTCTATACAGCTGTGGGGTCTTTTGCAGCCAGGGCAGCACCATGGTCTCTGGCTGTGGCTCCATGATTCCCCCCAACACTCAGCTGCTTCTCAATCTGCAGCAGATGCCACAGTGTCTCCATCAGTGCTCTTTGAAAATAAATGATTTATTAGAATTCAGGTTTAGGAATCTCAGTCTTCTTCCTCTTGTTCTCAAAATCTCTTACACTTGCAACATATCAGGAAGATATAAACTACCAGCAGTAGAGTGAAGTAGTCTAATTCATTAACAATTTCATTTCTTATTAAACTGTGTGCTGGAAAGTCAGAATGAAAGATCTTTATTCGAAAGTGTAGAACAGATGAAATTTGTCCTTCTACCTGTCATTTGTGCATGCCACCTTTTTCCAATAAATCCATCTTAGTCAATGCACCATTTTCATAGACCACAATGTTCTGAAGGTAGATTTGCTTTTTTCGCCATAGACTCCCTAAAATATATGTAGTCTGTTTTCGGTACCATACTCTAAAGGCTGAATTTGTGTGTTTGTGTGTACACAGCACCTTTTTAACAAATATGGAGATAATTCATTTTTACACATGAGCATATTATATTCACACTTTTTTTCTAGTTTAAATATAGCCTGTGCATGAATTCAAAAATATCTAATCCTGTATCCAAGTGTGCCGAGTTTCTAGAAAACCAATTAAGTAATATAGGCTCTATATGCTTTAAATATTCAGAAAGGAGGTAGACTGAATGTGTATTCAAAGTTATATCCAGACAGAATTTGGGCAATATGTTAATTCACGCTTACCTGGAATGTAGGCAATATGTTAATTCAAGCTTACCTGGAGTGTGGGGGATATGCTAATTTAAAACCTATCTGGTACTCAAACAAACTCTTAAAACTCTAAGAAACTAACAAAGAAAAGTCCTTTTTGCAGAAAAGCACCGTTTGACTCCCCACTCTTACATCCTCTGTATAAAAGTTACCGAGAAATCCTACTTGGGTCTCGGCTTTTTGGACAGGAGTCCACCAGGCCCAGCCTGATGTAATAAATCTTCCTTCTCAGGATATTCCTGAGCCCTAGCCTTCAATACACAATCACTGAATCCTTTCTGCTTCCACAACAGTTCCACAATCTGATCACTCATGTCCTCATGCATTTACATCTTAAAAATTAAACTTTGTAGAAAATAGCAGTATGCAAATTCCAAAACATATTTTATTCCTGTTGAAAAGCATTAGTGGGAAGTGAATTTGGCCCAATAGATGGGACATCTGCCCACCACATGGGAGGTCGAAGGTTCAAACCTAGGGCCTTTGGCCGGTGTGATGAGCCAGCCCATGTGCAGTGCTGGTGTAAGCAATGAGTGCGGTGCCAGGCAGGGGAACCCCGTGCATAGGGGAGCCTTATGCACAAGGAGTGCACCCCAAAGGAGAGCTGCTCAGTGCAGAAAAAAGTGCGACGTGCCCAGGAATAGTGCCACACACACAAAGAGCTGATGCAGCAAGATGACACAACAAGGAAGTGGACTTGGCCCAAAGGATAGGGCATCCGCCTGCCACATGAGAGGTCTGCGGTTCAAACCCTGGGCCTCCTTGACCCGTGTGGAGCTGTCCCATGCACAGGGCTGATGCGCACAAGGAGTGCTGGTCCACGCAGGGGTGTCCCCCACATAGGGGAGCCCCATGCACAAGGAGTGTGCCCCATAAGGAGAGCAGCCCAGAAGGAAAGAAAGTGCAACCTGCCTAAGAATGGTGCCACACACACGGAGAGCTGATACAACAAGATGACGCAACAAAAAGAAACATAGGTTCCTGGTGCCACTCATAAGGATAAAAGTGGTCACAGAAGAACACACAGTGAATGGACACAGAGAACAGACAACTGGTGGGGAAGAGAGGGGAGATAAACAAATAAATAAATAAATAAATCTTTAAGAAAAAAAGATGAAACAACAAGGCAAGGCACAGACTCTGGGTGCCACAGACAATAATACAAGTGGACACAGAAGAGCACACAGCGAATAGACACAGAGAGCAGACAACTGGGGGGAGGGGGCAGGGAAGGGGAGAGAAATAAATAAAAATAAATAAAATTAATAAATAATTATGGGAAAGAAAGAAACACATTATCTTATCAAATCCTAGCACACAGTGTCAAGTTCTTCAATATAGAAGGCATATCTATACATCAGTTTTGGATAGATTGTTTTTATTTTATGTTTCTCAAAGTACATTCAAATATCCATGGGAAGAAGCGGACTTGGCCCAGTGGTTAGGGCGTCCGTCTACCATATGGGAGGTCCGCGGTTCAAACCCCGGTCCTCCTTGACCCCTGTGGAGCTGGCCCATGCGCAGTGCTGATGCCCGCAAGGAGTGCCGTGCCATACAGGGGTGTCCCCCTCGTAGGGGAGTCACACACGCAATTAGTGAACCCCGTAAGGAGAGCCACCCAGTGCAAAAGAAAGTGTAGCATGCCAAGGAATGGCACCGCACACACAGAGAACTGACACAACAAGATGTCGCAACAAAAAGAAACACAGATTCCTGTGCCGCTGACAACAACAGAAGCCAACAAAGAACACGCAGCAAATAGAAACAGAGAACAGACAACTGGGGTGTGGCGGGGGGGGAGAAGGGGAGAGAAATAAATAAACAAACAAATAAATAAATAAATAAATATCCATGGGCAAGTTAAGGGCTTCAATATTATAAATGAGATGTTCATAATTTTGTCTGATATTAATATCTGATTTAAGGGCTTTTACAGTCAAGAGCACACAACTGCTAAGGTAAATTCAAGCCTAACTTAACTGTTTTGAGCTGTATTGGTGAGAAAGTGGGAAAAAATACCCTTCAGGAATGGTAAATCATTAACACATAAGAAAAGGGAAATTTTTAGGACAATAACATCTCAAGAGTTCAGATTTGAGGAACAAAAGGCAGCTATTGCAAGAACTGAGCAACTGGGAAGAGAAGGCAGGAGACACACTCTGCAAGGCAGACTCTTGCTCAGGTCTCTAAGTAATGGTCTTGTGATGGGGATTTCCTTTTTCTGGAAAACAGCTTAAAGGTTACAGCTGCCCAGAAAATTTAAAATAAACTCTTCATCCTTGACTATTGAACGATGAAGAATTTGAACCACCTCTTCATTTTCATTAGGAAGCTTAGTTCTTTCAACTATTTGGTGACAATTGAGATGAATTACAAGTTTCTTTTGAGTTCGAATAATACATAGTGAAAGGCAGGACTTCTCTGATAAAGGGAAACAAACTTTAGAACTTCTCCTTTCTTTAACTGAATGAAGTTGAAAAGGGCATTTTTTCCCCATCAGGGTTGAGTGCAGAGAAGAATCTGATGATGTGACAGTTGCTGTCATATGTATATTCACCCCCTATTGAAAAAAAGATAAAACTTTAAAGTTTTTATGTGAAATAATTTCAGACTTAAGGAAGAGTTGTAAAAATAGCATAGAGGAAGAAACCAAGGCTTCAAAATTTGCCCAAAAGTAACGGAACTAACAATTGGTGAGGCAGATTTTGAAAGTAGGTAGATTGAACCGCTGCGGCACTTTAATTTTTTTTCTTCTCTTCTCTTTTCTTTTCTTTTCTTCTTTTCTTCATCTTTCTTTTCTTTCTTTCTTTCCCTCTATCTCTCTCTTCCTTTCTCACTTCCTTCCTTCCTTCCTTTCTTCCTTCCTTCCTTTCTTCCTTCCTTCCTTCCTTTCTTCTTTCTTTCTTCACATGTTTCAGCACCAGACAGTGCAAGGCATTTCCCGGAGTTCACAGAACTCTAATAAGTAATAGAGTAAATATTAAGAAACCTGTTTACTTTAGCAGCAAATCTCGTGATCTCTTGATATACATAAAGACATATATAAAGTATATAAATTATTTCTGTATAGTTACTACTACAAAGTTGCATGTTCTGATTTTCATACATATTTAATACAATGACATTTTGTACAAACTGAATTATGAAAAAACCTAAGTGATTAAAAATTAAATCAAAAGAGCAGGTGTCATATAATTTTCATCAAGATTTCTCTAAAGCCTCAGCCTGTCAAGAGAAAATCCACATATGTCCCAAACCTTAGATAGAACGAGTTCTGCTTGCCTGCCCTTGCCTGCCCTTGCATCCAGAGTCTTCCCTGATAGGACAGCAGCCAGGATTATGAAAACTTCATGTTTCACACCTTTGTTTGTACCAGACAAACATTCATAGAGGCAGTTTGGTATAAGAAAGCAGGCTTTAGTGATTTTTAAAGAAAGAAACCAGCGACAAAACAAAACAATAAAGAAACAAAAAACCCTGAAGTGAGTTAATCTGGGAGAATACACACAAACATACATACACACACACACATATTCATTTTTTTAAAAATTTATTTATTTATTTATTTCTCTCCCCTTCTCCTCCCCACCCTTGTTGTCTGTCTCTGTGTCTTTTTGCTGCATCTTCTTGTCCACTTCTGTTGTTGTCAGCGGCACGGGAATCTGTGTTTCTTTTTGCTGCGTCATCTTGTGTCATTTCTCCGTGTGGGTGGTGTCATTCCCGGGCAGGCTGCACTTTCTTTCACGCTGGGGGTTGAACCGCGGACCTCCCATGAGGTAGACGGATGCCCTAACCACCGGGCCAAGTCTGCCACCCACACATATATTCTTGATTCAGAAATTCAAAAACTGGTTTTCTTAGTAAAAGGAAAAAATACTTTACCAAAATATATGCTTAACATTAGACCTTAACCTCCTTCTTTTATATTATATAAGTATATAATGAATTCAATTTCAAAAATATGGGTAAATGACCATAAGCAGAATTACCAATCACAGAAAAAAATTAGCTAAATTTTCATTAAAATACTATTTAGAAATTAAACATTTAATGTGTTTTTTTAAACTGCATCTCATTGTTCAAACTGATAATTTTTAAATTTAATTTCTCTGAAAGTTAGCTAAGGTTGAAATAAAACAAAAGCTTTAAAGATTAACAGAAAAATGTAATTAGCATATGTGGCCCTATTATAGAATAACAGGTACATGTATGCAAATAACTTCAAGATATATCATTATCTCAAAATAAACATTAAATTTTGAAACATTGATGGGTTTACAAACCACACCTTATTGTCAGTGCTTTCCATGGTTAATAGATCAAGTGACTTCAGAGAACGTCCTGTGGGTGAAATTAAGTAGAGACACAGGTGGATGTGAGAAATGTAGTACTTAAGGAAAGAACGTTTAATCTTCAGTTCTTCTTGAAGAGAGGCCTCAAACTGAGCATCTGTGTAGTCCACTATGGGTCAGTAGCTGAAAGATGATTACTTAAACCTTTAGCATAAAAGAAAAACAAAATCTGAAATCTGAATTTTCACCATTAAATAGTTATTAGGTTGGTGCAAAAGGAATTGTGGCTTCACGGTGAAATGTAAATCAATGTAACTAGGCTCCAACACATCTTTATTAATCAAAATAGGAGCCATTACAATCAACCCATTTTTGCCAATGAGAAATAAATTTGTTTATTCCTATAGCGTAAAAATCCATGCTTCTGGATTCAACAAACTCCTGGGAAGCATACTCTGCATCCTGCTGGCTGTGGAGGCGTTTTCCCTGCAAAAGGTGTCGAGATGCTTGAAGAAGTGGTAGTCCGTTGGTGAAAAGTCAGGTGAATACAACAAATGAGGCAAAACTTTGTAGCCCAATTTCTTCAGCTTTTGAAGCATTAGTTGTGTGACACGCGGTCGGGTGTTAGGGAGAAGATTTCGATCCTTTCTATTGACCAAGGCCGGCTGCAGGCATTGCAGTTTTTGGTGCATCTCACCAACTTGCTGAGCATACTTCTCAGATAGAATGGTTTCACCAGGATTCAGAAAACTGTAGTGGATCAGACCAGCAGCAGACCACCAAAGAGTGACCATGACCTTTTCTTGCTGTGTGTTTGGCTTTGGGTAGTGCTTTGGCACTTCTTGCTCCAGCCACAGAGCTGGTTATCACCGGTTGTCATATAAAATCCACTTTTCATTGCACATCACAATCTGATTGAGAAATGGTTCATTGTTGTTGTCTAGAATAAGAGAAGATGACACTTCAAAAACCATTTTTTAATTTTCGGTCAGCTCATGAGGCACCCACTTATCGAGCTTTTTCACCTTTCCAATTTGCTTCAAATGCTGAATGACCACAGAATGGTCAATGTTGATTTTTTTGGCAACTTCTCATGTAGTTGTGAGAAGATCAGCTTTGATGATCGCTCTCAGTTGGTTGTTATCAGCTTCCGATTGCCAGCCACTACGCTCATCTTCAAGGCTCTTGTCTCCTTTGTAAAACTTCTTGAACCACCACTGCACTGTACATTCGATAGCAGCTCCTGGTCAAATGTGCTGTTGATGTTAAGAGTTGTCTATGCAGCTTTATGATCCATTTTGTACTCAAATTTCAAAAATCACTTGAATTGGCTTGTTGTCTAACATCATTTCCATAATCTAAAATAAATAT
The DNA here is from genome assembly GCF_030445035.2 of Dasypus novemcinctus. NCBI lineage: Eukaryota > Metazoa > Chordata > Mammalia > Cingulata > Dasypodidae > Dasypus > Dasypus novemcinctus. The sequence goes on along the minus strand of NC_080695.1, from coordinate 26,135,367 downwards.
TAACTAAACAGCAAGTAATAAGTTATTAGCAAAAAAACCATAAAGCAAGAAATGCACATTGAAATGATGTGTAACATAACCACATTGATTTAAGAGTATATCCCGTTATCAAATGGCAAATTTCAACATGCAAAACCTCAGTTACTTTTGCACCAACTCATTAATGTGTCTGAACAGTTTGCTATAGTGAGAAAAGATAAAGTGCATAACATGCCATACAAAGATATAACAATTCAAAACCAACAATAAGACCTGTGCTTTACATCATTTATAGAAATGTCAAGACAATCTATCAATTCCATGCAATCCTAATCAGAAACCCAATTTTATATGCATTTGTATGTAAAAGTGCAAAGGAACCCAAATGCCCAAGTGATGTTAAAGAAAACGAAGTAAGATATACTCTTCAAGTGTCAGGACTTGTTATGAACCTAAAATAATTAATGCAGTATGGAAACAGCATAGGGATAAAAAGACCAAACTACACAGGAATTTTTTTTTTGCAGTGAAAATGTGGTAGAACTTTTCTATGTCATGAGAGAGATACACAATTCTAGGCATTTTTAAAAGATTTATTTCGACACACACACACCGTTGTCTGCTTTCTGTGTCCATTTGCTGTGAGTTCTTCTGTGTCTGCTTATATTCTCATTATGCAGCTAGGGGAAGCAATTCTAGGACCTTCTGGGGTGGGAGAGAGGTGATCATTCTCTTGCACCACCTCAGCTCCCTGCTCTGCTATATCTCTTATTGTCCCTCCTCTGTGTCTCTTTTTGTTGTGTCATCTTGTTTAGGCAGCTCTCCGTATGGGACAGCACTCTAGAGCAGGCAGTGCTCTGCAAGACCAGCACTCCGTGTAGGCCAGCACTCCACACAGTCCAGCTTGCCTTCACTTGGAGGCCCTGGGCATCGAACCCTGGATGTCCAATATGGTAGATGGGAGCCCAATTGCTTGATCCATATCTGCTTCCCAATTCTACGCATTTTTCAAAACTCATAGCTATGTACACTAAAAATCATGAATTTTACTGTACATAAAATTTTAAAGATGGTAACCTAAATAAATAAATGAAATAAACCTGTGGCAGGTGAATTATGTCCCCAATGAAAGACATGTTCTTAATCTTAATCTACATTCCCATGGGTGTGAATTCATGTGTAAATAGGATGATATTTTTATTTAAGGGGTGGTCCCAGGCAATCAGGGTGGGCCTTAACTCATTCCTGGGGTCCTCTATTAGACTTACCAGAAGAAATTTGTACACAGCCAGAGAAGGTCACACAGGAGTAGGGGCAAGTCAGCAGAAACTGGGATCCCAGACACAGGTAGACAGATGACCACGCAACAGGAGGCAGAGATGCAAGCCAAGGGACCCCAAGAATTGCAACTAGCCAGCACCAGACTGGAACAGAATTTTGGGGAGAAAGCATGGCCTTCCTGAGCCATTCTTTCTTCATTCCACCCCATCTCTGTCCCTCTGAGTCCAGGATGGCAGATTTTCTGCTGAGATAACATTTTTGAAAATCTTGTCAGTCTTCTGTGCAATTTTGGGGTGTCCAAGTGATTAGATGGAAGGGTCCTCCACAGGTATTTCTTTGATAATTGCATCTCACTTCCAGCTTTCTGTTGAAATGTTTGATTGGATCCACAAGTCACACACCTAATCTTTTTAGCAAATGGTTGTCCAGCTATACCCACGGCCATGGTTCCAGAGCAAACTATGTGCCTAGGCTGAGAATTTTCCAAATAAATTCTTGGCTCCTTTTTGCTTAGCAGTTCATTCATCAATGTATCTCTTTCCTGTCACATTTTATCACAAGTAGCAAGGAGAAACCAGGCTGCACCTTCCACATTTTATTTGGAAATATCCTTAAGTAAACATCTATGCTTATCACTTACAAATTCTGCCTTCCATCCAACATCAGAACACAGTTCTTCCAGGTCTCTGCCACTTTACGGCATAGATCACCTTTCCTTCAATTTTCAATAACACATTGAGCATTTCCTTTAGTTCTCACAATTAACAACCTTTTTTTTATTTTTAGATTTTATTATTTTATTTATTTCTCTCCCCTTCCCCCCGCATCCCGGTTGTCTGTTCTCTGTGTCTAATTGCTATGCCTTCTTTGTCCGCTTCTGTTGTCGTCAGCGGCATAGGAATCTGTGTTTCTTTTCATTGCATCATCTTGTTGTGTCAGCTCTCCGTGTGTGCGGCGCCATTCCTGGGCAGGCTGCACTTTATTTCGCGCTGGGCGGCTCTCCTTACGGGGCGCAATCCTTGTGTGTGAGGTTCCCCTACGCAGGCGACACCCATGCATGGCACGGCACTCCTTGCGCATATCAGCACTGCACGTGGGCCAGCTGCACACGGGTCAAGGAGGCCCAGGGTTTGAACCGCGGACCTCCCATGTGGTAGACAGACGCCCTAACCACTGGGCCAAGTCCGCCGCCTTAACAACCTTAATATTCCTCTTTCTAGCAGAATTCTGTTCATGATGATCTACATATTCTCTAAGACAATATAATCTTTGTCTACAGGTCCCTTTATTTCTTTCTGAGCCCCCAACATAATCACCTTTCATATCCGTATTTCTACCAACAGTCTCTTCATGGCAATACAGCCATTTTTTATCAAGCATCTCAAAGATCTTCCAGCTTTTACCCATTACCCAATTCCAAAGTCACTTCCACATGTAGGTATTTGGTACAGCAGGACCCCACTTCCTGGTACCAAAAAATTGCCTTATTTTGCTTGGGCTTCTTTTGCAAAGTTCTACAAAGTGGTAGATTAAAACAACAGAAATTTATTTTCTCACAGTTCTGGAGTCTGAAAATCCAAAATCAAGATGTGAGCAGGCCAGCCTTCTTTCAAAATCTATAGGGAAGAATCTGTTCATGTCTCTTCTAGCTTCTGCTAGTATGTTGACATTCCAGGCATTTGAAAATTCTGCCGTAAGTATAGGCAGGTTTGCCCCTGCAAATTCTGAGATATTTGACAAAATTATGTCTTTTAACTTTTCTCTAGATTTTTTTATTCTGACATTTGCATATAAGATAGGAAGAAAAATGTGTTAGAATTTAAAAGAAACACTGGGGCATATGCTAAAAAGAAGAAACATCAACTCATATTTCAAACCTATCCCCTATATTTCAGCTAACAGCAATTGATCCAGTTTGGACCTAGTCTAACAAGCACATAAAGAAATAAAGAATGAAGGATCTATTTGAAGGCATAAAATTTCATGGCATCCACATTTTTCTGTTTATGAGCTAGAGTGCTTGATGGATGAATGTCAAAGGGAAAGCAAAGAAGAAGGAAATATTAGCAAGTAAAATAGCACTAATACAATTATTTATGTGGTGATGCAAAAGATTGATAATTCACTTTAAAAATTCTCTCTTCTTCATTAAGAGGGATAAGACTGTTCAATTTGGGGAGAAATCTGAACAACCATCTCTCCTGCAGTTTTCTTGTTCTTATGCATTTCTAGAAGAGAAGTGCTGAATGATGTGAAAATTACCCAAGGAATTGTGGGAAAAAATACCCCCTAAGTACTGGATGGGGTATAAATTATATATATATTAAATATAAAATGACACTTTATATATATTAAATATAAAATGACACTAAAGCCATTGTGGTCCAAGTAGTGAGAGTTCTAGAGTCAAAAGAAGGTTCAGCTTTCCAGATTCCCAAATCTTACTGCTGTCCACAGAATGGAAAAATGTAGGGCTCAAAAGACCTGGTGTACAAAAAGGCTCAAAAGCCAAATTACGATTAACAGCAGCAAAACTCTTACCAAGTCCTGATGTTTGACATTTTCATGTATCTTAGATTCTGATGTAACATGCACAGTTTGACTTACATCATGCAGTTCACTAAGTCCTGAAAGTGTTGTGATGTTAACATCCTAAGACAAACCATGTTGAGATCAGTAACATTTAATCATTACATTTACTTGTAAGTTTAGACTGGTGCACTAAGGCACTAAGGTTCTGTTTACTTATCCCTTACACAAGCACAAATCTACTTATCTCTCATAATGGAAAAGTGGGTCAATTTAAAATAAAAATACTTAAAGCTTCAGTTGCCATAAATCATTTACTTCTAAACTCCAATTGCCATAATGAGATCCAGAGCCACAAATCGTTTTAAAAAGCTGTGGCAAAATAAGTGTAAAAGACAACCAGCAAGATGGCAATGGAATAAGGAGCTCCTAGAATCAGCTCCTGCTACAGGGCAGTTAGCAAACACCCAGAGCTCTCTGGAGCTAGCTGGAGCACCTGTTTCAGGGCTCCAGGAGCCCAGAAGAGCATCCTGCAACATCCTTGAAGGAGTGGAATGAGGAGACTGCCCAGATGCAGAGACGATTCATAATTAGAGGTTCCACGCCACAGAGGGCGGTGCCCATCCTCCACTGGAGCCACATGCCGCCTCGGGAGCTGTTTCATGGCTGGAATTGGAAGCTCCACTTCCCAAAACAGGGGAGGAAGTTTCAGCTATTGATGAGGACATTCAGTGGGTTACAGTAAAATCCTGAGAACAGCTAAAGCTTGAGCCTGTCTAAGTCAGAAAGAGGCTGGGAGCTGCCATCTTAACTCCAAGTCTGGCAAGAGGGAAGTAGGGCAGTTTGAGGATCCCAGTGCTGGTGGGGACCAGCTTCTTCCCATCCAGATCATATTATGGTCTAGCCTAGGCCTCTGTGCCACCTCCAGCAGGGAGGAAGCTGTGAGGACCTGCGCCAGCCTCTCTGGGAAATTACCCACCAAGCCACGGAGGCCAGTGATTGTCCTGCTCTGGCTGCACTAGCAGTCCCAGGAGCTGTTCTGTGACAGGAATTGGAAGCTCCATCTCCCAGAAACAGGGGAGGAGGAGACGGTTGGCTGCCGATTTCCACTACTGAATGGAAGACTTGTCTGGCTAAGAGATAACCCTGGAAACAGGAAGGTGTGAACCAGCCCAAATCAGAAAGAGGCCAGTAGCCACCAATCTGACTCTGCCCCCAGCCTGAGGGGAAGCCAGGCTGCCTGAAACTCTCAGTGTCAGCAGGAACCGGTTTCTTTCACACAGATCAGCCTACAGACCTAGCCTAGGCTTCAGCCCCCCCTCTGGTGGGGAGGAGGCTGAGGAGCCCTGCACCAACCTAGATAGGTAACTGCAGGTAACTTTGGCTGGCAAAGGCTGAAAATCAGAAGTCCGCCAGGGCAACTGCAGTCATCTTGAACCTGCACTGCATAGATTGCTGCCTACACCTGCAGCTCCATCCCTGCCCCAGGCACAGGAGAAAGAGATGTGAAGCTTCCTCAGTCTCTCCGGGCAACTACAGTCTAGGCCTGCACGTGGATTATTTCACATAGCTGTGACAATGTCTCTACCCCTGGCAAAGGAGAAAGTTGGCAGAAGCTTCACTGGTCCCTGGTGCAATGAGGGCAGCTTGAGCCTCCACAGCTTACAACACTAGCTACATGTTTGGCTCCTACTGCATAACCAGCAAGGGAGAAATGATAGGAAGCCTTAAACTAAAGAGAAAAACTGCACCCAGAATAAATACTCTAGTAAACCAGATGCAAAGACACCAACAAAAAGTTACACTCCACACCAAGAAACAGGAAGCTATGGCCCAGTTAAAGGAACAAGATCAGCCTCCAGATGACATAAAAGAGTTGAGACAACTAATTATCGATGTTCAACAGATCTTCTAAATAAATTCAATGAGATGGCTAAAGAGGTTAAGGATATTAAGAAGACAGTGGATGAGCTCAAAGAAGAATTTGAAAGTATGCATAGGAAAATAGCCGATCTTATGGGAATGAAAGGTACAGTCAACGAAATTTAAAAAACATTGGAATCATATAATAGCAGATTTGAGGAGGCAAAGAAAGGATTGGTGAGTTTGAAGAAATGGCCTCAAAGTGAACATACAAAAGAAGAGATGAAGAAAAGAATGGAAAAAATGAACAAGGTCTCAGGGAACTAAATGACAGCAAAAGGCATGCAAACATATGTGTCGTGGGTGTCCCAGAAGGAAAAGAGAAGGGAAAAGGGGCAGAAGGAATATTGTTATTATGTTAGAAATAATGTTAGAAAATTTCCCAACCTTATTGAAGGACATAGATATCCTTGTCCAAGAAGCACAACATACTCCCATCTGAAAAAATCCAAATAGACCAACTCTAAGACACATGCCCATCAGAATATCAAAGGCCAAAGACAAAGAGAGAATTCTGAGAGCAGCAACAGAAAAGCAATGCATAACATATATGGGGTATCCAATAAGATTAAGTGCTGATTTCTCTCCAGAAACCATGGAGACAAAGATATATTTAAGATACTACAAGAGAAAAACTTCTAACCAAGAATCTTATATTCGGCAAGACTATTTTTCAAAAATGAGAGTGAAATTAGAATATTCACAGATAAACGGAAACTGAGAGAATTTCTAAGCAAGAGACCAGATTTTCAGGAAATACTAAAGGGTGTGCTAGAGCCTGAAAATAAAAGACAGGAAAGAGTTCTGGAAGAGAGTCTAGAAATGAAGATTATATCGATTAAAATAACTAAAAGTGTCAAAAGAGTGGTGAAAAGAAAATATGGCAGATAAAACTCAAATCGTCAGGAATAAACTTAATCAATGTTGTAAAGCACTTGAATTCAGAAAACTGAAACTCAATGTAAAAACAAGTCAAAAAAGCCCTAAATAACTGGAAGAACATTCCATGCTCATGGACTGGAAGACTAAATATCATTAAGATGTCAATTCTACTCAAATTGATATAACACAGATTTAATGCAATCCTGATAAAAATTCCACCAGCATTAAAGAAAAAATTGAAAACATGATCATTACATTTATTTGGAAGGGTAAGGAGTCCTGAATAGCCAGAAACATCATAAAAAAGGAAAAGTGAATCCTCATCTCCAGACTCTAAATCATAATAACTATCTATAGTGGTAAAAAACAACATGGTACTAGCCTAAAGACAGACACAATAGACCAATGGAACCTAATTTATGGTTCAGAAACAGACCCTCACAGGTATGGTCAAGTGATTTTTGACTGGCCTGTCAAACTCACAAATGGGCAGAACAACCCATTCAACAAATGGTGCTGAAAAAATTGGACATCCATAGCTGAAAGAAGGAAAGAGGACCTCTATCTCACACCTTATCCAAAAGTTATCTCAAAATGGATCAAAAAACTAAAAATAAAAGCAAAAACCATAAAACTTCCAGAAGAAATTATTGGAAAATATCTTTAAGACCCGGTAGTAGGTGGTGGATTCTTAAAGGAGATAAGAGAAGGACTGAGTGGACTAGTGATGTTTAATGTGCGTAGAAGTGTTAAATAGCTTTACTGTAAAATTGTGGAAATGTATAGTGTGGATGGCAACACCCAGTATGTAACAGTTAGCTTATAAATGGGGATGTGACTGAAAATGGTAGTCTAGTTATGTAAATACCAGTTGATAGAATGCTTGAGAATAATCTAGGAACTGGATAGCACAGTAAACCAAGAGGTGGGTGACAATTGTGACTGATGGTACAGATGCAAGAATGTCCTTTGTTAGCCAGAACAAATGTATATCACCACTGCAGGGTGTTGGCAATGTGGAGAAGCATGGGAAAAATACAGGTGGAGTGACCTAAGGACTGTGGTTAGTAGTAACATTATAATACTCTTGCATCTATGAAAAAAGTGTACTGTGTTGATACTGAGTCAGTATAGAAAATGTGAGCCAAATGTATGCTATGGACATGGTAACAATTAGATGATGTTATTTTATCTATAGCAAATGACACACCTCATTATGGAGTGTTGATGGAGGGGTGTTGTTTGGGAATTCTGAATATGTGCATGATTGTTTTATAAGTTTACCACTTCTGTCTTTAAAAATATATTTAAAAAATAATAATAGGATGGGTTGGGGGGAAAGCACACCAAATGTAAGATAAGGACGATGATTAGTAGTAAGATTTTGACAGTGTTCTTTCATAGTTTATAACAAACATCTCATGACAATGCAAGGTGTTGGTGGAGGGTTGATGTACGGGACCCCTGTATGATGTTATGCACGTTTGCTTTGTAAGTTCACTTTGTAAGTTGCTTTGTAACTTTTATTATACACTTAATTGTTTATGTATGTTCATATATAAATGATATAAAGATAATAACAATTGATTGGTTAGAGGAAAACTACTTTGTTTAGTAGTAATATTTTGACAATGCTCTTCAATCATTAGTTAAAAAGGTTTAAAAACAATGCAAGTTATTGGTGGTAGGGTAAGATGTTATATATGTTCGTTTGATGTTACATATGTTTGTTTTGTAAGTTCACAACTATAATACACTTATTGTTTATGTATGTTTATGTATGAGTGGTATATTTCAATAAATTAAAAAATATATATATATGCAAAATCTTTGGTCTAAGATATACCTTTTTCCCTAACCAGAAAGTATTGAAGAAATCTTACTCAATTGGGTAACTTTGAATTAGCAAACAATTCCAACAACCCAGGTCTAATGGTTTTCCCAGACCACTGAAATCAGGGGTCACCCAAACATTAAATGAATTGGACACTGCATAAGAAAATGCACAAACAACAAAAGAAATGTTGGCCAACATCTTCCAGAAAGGATAAAAGTGCTTCCAAACCTCCAGTCAGCCCCTGAAGAGATAATTGAATTATGACTCAATAAAATTCAGCCTGGACCAAACTTAACCCTTGCAAAGGGTCATCTGGAACATATTTTCTCATTCAAATATTGTAAATGGCAATCAGATGCTGAGGCCAGCCCAAAAAACTTGCTGAGATATTGGAATATTTTTCTATATCTAACTACCATTTATGATAATACTGCTTTTGGAAAATGCATCCAGAGGCAATGGGAAAGTGATGTATATATCTCTAATGTCACAGCCTCACTCAGAAGGCAATGAGCTTCCTTTCCCCCCATGTCATTCTAAGCAGAAGACAAGGGAGAGCAGGAGGAGACATGGGCAGGCAGCTGAGAGCAAGGACAAGGGCTTCAACAGCCAAGAGCTGAGCTAGAGGAGAAGGCTCAGGAAAAAGACAGCAGATACCTGTGTAAATAAGAACTGAGGTTGGATGTTTGAAAGGAGAGAAACAGAGAGGGAAATAGGAAACACTTTTCCCTTCTCCCTATCCATTCACATTTGTATTCTGAACTTTACCTTCTGATTTCCAAGGAATTTTCCAATCAATATACAAGGAGGAAAATTCATTTACTATGTTAGGTCCATTTCAATAAATAAAATAGGGAAAGTGTCTTCAACTTTAGAAAGATTTATATCCATAGCTTCTGGGCATTTTTTTTTTATTGACTTTGTAATAATATTACATTAAAAATATATATGTGAGGTCCCATTCAACCCCACCCCCCACCCCCCCTCTCCCCCTCCCAACAACACTCGTTCCCATCATCATGACACATCCATTGGACTTGGTAAGTACATCTTTGGGCACCTCTGCACCTCATAGACAATGGTTCACATCATGGCCCATACTCTCCTCCATTCCATCCAGGGGGCCCTGTGAGGATTTACAATGTCCGGTGATTACCTCTGAAGCACCATCCAGGGCAGCTCCACGTGCTTCTGGGCATTTTTAACTGCTAAGTTGCAGTCACTTGCAAAGCTCATTTTATGCAAAATAATTAGTTCCAAATGATGTTTTCTTCTTTTCTTTAAAGATTTATTTATTTAATTAATTTCTCCCCCCTCCCCACCCCAGTTGTCTGTTGTCTGTGTCTAGTCACTGGGTGTTCTTCTTTGTCCGCTTCTGTTGTTGTCAACGGCACGGGAATCTGTGTTCCTTTTTGTTGCATGATCTTGTTGTGTCAGCTCTCCGTGTGCGCGGCACCATTCCTGGGCAGGCTGAACTTTCTTTTGCACTGGGAGGCTTTCCTTACGGGGTGCACTCCTTGCGCATGGGGTTCCAAATCTGCTTCCTCCCAAATGATGTTTTAAATCTCAGGCTTTAGGCCAAATGTATTAAGGTCTTACTCTCTCTTCCATTATTAACATGTTCAAAAGTACCTAAATTTTACACAAGTCCAAAGTCCCCTCATTTGGTTGAATGTGCAAGAAAGATGAGAGAATGAGAAAGAACATGATCAGAAGATACCACTTTTACCTGGAGTCTGAAGTCATTTCAGTCCTTAAGGGTGACTTATGAATGTCAACTAACTGTGTCCTAGTATCACGTTCAGGTATTATCCTGCTGTTTTTTTTTTTTTAATAAATACTATGAATGTTTGCTTTGTGAAGTGATTTCTTATTTTTCCCATTGGTCAAAAACAGATCCTTTTAGGTGACTACAAGAATAGGTGAGGTGGGGGGTATATGGGGACCTCTTATATTTTTTTAATGTAACGATTTTTAAAAAGAGAAAAAAAGAATAGATACATGTGATACACAAGTCCCCTACATTAAGGTTGTTGCCATGTTTGCAGTCTAACAAAGACTATCCCATTAAATATCCATGGTCAAAGTCTTAGAATGCATGTCTGACTAGTTCTTTAAGCTAGATTTCTATAAGTGGACTTGTAGTGAATATAAAGATAGGAAATTTTTAGGGTCTCAGATACATATTATGAAACTGGTTTTCAGGATGGTTGTAAGAATTCACAATTCTAAAACTGTATGAAAGTGACTGATACATAATATTTACTTTTTGATATAAAGAATTTGAACATTGACGTTTTCTCATTGAGATTATACAGTTCTCTTATTCCTTGGGTTCTTTCCTAAGACAATTATTTTACAAGGTGGGCTTCAATTTTAAGCATTAATTTGTATGTACATTATTAATCTAAAAGAAAATAAAAGAACCATGACTATAAAAGTGCCGCTTTTTTATAACTCGCAACTTGCCTACAAGTTAATTTACTGTGCTTACAGGTAGAATAACTTTCCAGAATAAAATAGCAATTGAAATAATTCCTAATGAGTGAGCAGTGTTGACAGAAAATCCATAAAATTCAGGTCCAGATAGGAAAATGTAAGGCAGAATATCAAGTAGCCGAAACTATAATAGTTGAACTAGTGAGACGTCTTAAAGAAATATGGAATATAGCAAATACGATGAATCATCAATAGGTAGTTTAAACCGAACTCTAAGGAATAACCATGCCCTTTAAAACTGTCCAATGGAAGGAGCTACTCAAGAAAAACTTGAAGTTGTCAGCTTCAGGATTTTTTTGTATCGTCTCAGTGTTGTTATATATGGCAAATTTGGGAGTCGTTTAGTAGGAAATTGCTTCTAGTTTACTATGGGCCCTACCTGATCCTGTGTCTAACACTGTAGTGGGATCTGCCTGAAAGATGTTTTTGTGGGTAAGTTGATTTTTACCATGCATAAAACCAATTTTAAAAACAATGGAGTGATGACTTGATTTATAAGTAATCAACTTTTAAGGCAGTAAATAGAACCAATATGCTGATATTAAGAGAATACTAATAACGTGCAATTTCCCCAAGATTCTTGATTTTGATTCTATTACACTCTTATGTGAATGAAGACAAAGATTTCCGTGGAGTCAGTTCAGACTACTCTTGATAACTGCTCTACATAAATTGCTCTGGATTTAACTCTATTGTCGTTAAAGCTAGATACCTTAATTCCAACTGTTTCTTTGAAAACAGGTCTTTAGATGAAGATATTCATTCAAGAGAATATGACTTAGCAATGGATAGGAATCATTTAGTGAACCATACACCTTGATGACTTAATCTCAAAAACACCATTCTAAGCAGAAGAAGCAAGACATAAAATACATATGACATTGTTCCTTTTATATAAAATTTTTAACAGGCAAAATTTACCTGCAGTGAAGCTAAGATTATCTGGGAAGGGGCATAGTGGCACCTTCTGAGATGATGATAGTGTGCTATGACTTCAAAGAGTTTTGCATTCCACTGGCATGTGTATTTGGCAAACACTAGTACATGTGCACTTGAGGTATGTGTGTTTCATTCTTGTAAATGGCTCATCAAGAGGAAATGGATAGATGACATTATGCTCATTAACAAAGTAAAATCGCCATGAGAGGGAACAAGTGAATCATCATAACTACTGCAGGGTCACAAAAGGGAAGCAATGTGTGATATATGATGACCTGGCAGTTCATCATGAACTCTCCACATCTAGTAAATTTTTCCAGCCCCTCAAAAATATCATGTACTGAATTGAATTATTTCAAACATTTTTCAAGTCTTGATTTAAAAGCCTTGTGTTCTCATTATAATTGTATTTAAAAAGAACAGGCAATCTGTAAACAGTATTGAGCTCTATTTAAGGATTGTCATAGTATTAGGGGGAAGTGTACTGATGTCTAAATTTAGTTTGAACTGCACCAAAAATAAGAGGGAAAGTGAGGGAGAGAGAGAGGGAGGGAAGGAGGGAAGGAGCAGAGGCAGGTTGATGGGTGATGGGTGGGTGGATGGGCGGATGGATGGACAGACAGATCTGTGATTAAGCAAGTACATAAAATGTTAAAAATTCAGCCTCACTATTTGAACATGTTGATGAAGAGGTAGGCAAATCCAAAATACCATGTAAATGACCGTTCTTTTGAACAAGAAGCATGGAGTTTCTACAAGGGACTGCTATTAATAGGCTAGATGTTTGAACAATTTAAAGCACAAACCTAATTGTAATTTTATTCCAAAACAATTTTTTTCAAAGAATTACAAACTTCAAATGATGCTGGAATAATCCCACAGAGGGGCTACTTCTTGGGTTTATTTCTTAATTGGTTTACATTCAATAGTCAAGGATGCAGAGTTTTATTTTAAATTTTGGGGGCATTTAAGCCATTAAGAAATCGGAAATCCCCATCACAAGATCATTACTAAGAGGTGAGAGCAAGAGTCTGCCTCGCAGAGTGTTTCTCCTGCCTTCTCCTCCAAATTGATCAGTTCTTGCATTAGCTGCCTTTTGTTCCTCAAATCTGAACTTCTGAGGCATTACTGTCACAGAAATTACCTTTCTCTTTTGTGTTAATGATTTACAATTACTGAAGGTATCTTTTCCCACCTTTCTCACCAATACAACCAAAGACACTTAACTTAGGCTTGAATTTACCGTAGCAGTTTTGTGCTCTGGTTGTGAAAGCTCTTAAATTATCTATTACCATCAAACAAAATTATGAACATCTATATTTATAATATTGAGGCCCTGGACTTGCCCATGGACTTTTAAATGTACTTTCAGAAACCTAAAATAAAATCAATCTATCCAAAACTGATTTATTGATATTCTTTATATATTACAGAACTTGACAGAGTATCCTATGATTGGTAAGATATTGCCTTTCAACAGAAATAAAATATATTTTGGAATTTGCAGACTGTTATTCTCTACAAAGTTTAATTTTTAAGATGTAGATGCATGAGGACACGAGTGATCAGACTGTAGAACTAGTAAAAAAGGTATGAATAAATTTCAACCTCAAATATATAATATGTTCATGTGTAAAAAGGAATTATCTACATATTTCTTTAAAAGGTGCTGTGCACACGCATGCAAAAAAAATAGATACCCACAAAAACACACAAATTCAGCCTTTAAAGTATGGTACCAAGAAACAGACTATATATATTTTTTTCACCTTTTAATTTTTTTGGCTTTTTTTTCAATTGAAGTATATCATTCATACATGAACACACATAAACAAAAAGTGTATAGTAAAAATTGTGAACTTACAAAATAAACATACCTAACATCACACAGGGGTCTCATACATCACCCCTCCACCAACTCTTTGCACTGGTATGAAACATTTGTTACAAACTATACAAGAGCATCATCAAAATATTACTACCAATTATATTCCTTATCTTACATTTGGTGTATTTTGCCCCCAACCAGTACTTTTTTTTCTTTTAGGGAGTCTCTGTGAAAAAAAGCAAATCCACTTACAAGTACACCTAGGTTTATGAAAATGGGGCATTGACTAAGAAGGATTTATTGGAACAAGGGGACATGCATGAATGACAGGTAGAAGGACAAATTTCATTGTTCTACAGTTTTGAGAAAAGAGCTCTCATTTTGACTTTCTGGCACACAGTTTAATAAGAAATGAAATTGTTAATGAGTTAGAATACCTCACCCTACTGCTGACATTTTATTTACTTATGATATGGTGCAAGTGTAAGAGAGCTTGAGAAGAAGAAAAAAACTGACATCTCCAAACCTAAATTCTGATAAAAAACTTTCAAAGAGCGCTGATGGGGACAACATGGTTTCTGCCACAGACTAGGGGGAGCCGGCTGTTGGAGGGAACTGTGGAGCCATAGTCAAAGGCTGTGGAGCTGCCATGGCTGCAAAAGACCCCACAGCTGTAGATTGAACAAGCTTGTTAGATATAACTCAACTGAGTATCAAAAGACTTGTTGAATCTGCTAGAAATTTTAGCCGACCTTTGGATTCTCACTATCCCCACTTGTAGCAGTTTTTATTGCTATGGAACATAGTCCGAAGCACAGATATAAAGTAAGAAAATCATTTTTGAGGTAAAGCAAAACCATCTGGTACTCTTTGGAATTGGTGGAGAAGCTGTACCCAGAGGCAGAGAAAATAAGAACCACTGTCCAGATTTACCTGGTCTTACTCCAGGCACTCAAGGAAATATGTCCTTATCAAGAATTGGAGACAAATTAAAGGCTCAGACAGCTCAGATACTATAGCCCAGAGTTAATAATGTGTTACAAAAGATTACAAGAAAAAGAAACGGGAAATTAAGGCCTATCTGAAGGAATGAGACAAAAAAACAAAACCATCAATGAAGAGGACAAGATGTTGGACATAGTAGGCAAAGATTTTTTTTAAATGATTCTAAGTATGTTCAAAGAGATAGTATAAAAAATAACTAAAGGATATCTAGAAAACAATGAACAATATGAGAATATCAGTAAAGAGATAAAAGATTTTCAAAGGAACCAATCAGAACTACTGGAGTTGAAGATCATAATAACTGAAACGAAAATTTCCCTGGAGGGTTTTAAGAGGAGATCAGAGCTGGAAGAAGAGATCTCAAAAACAGTGAGTGATATCAAAGACAAGACAGTTGAAATGATCGAGAGTGAGAAACAGAAAGATGAAAGAATTGAAAAAACAGAACAGAGCCTAAGAGACCTTTGGGATACCGTCAGACACGCCAATATATGCATTACGGGGATCCCAAAAGGAGAAGAAAGAGAGAAAAGGGCAGAAAGAATATTCAAAGAAATAATGGCAGAAAACTTCATACATTTTGTGAACAATATGATTATACAAATTCAAGAAGTTCAATACACCCCAAACAGGATAAAGTAGGAAATAGATCCAGACACACGATAGTCAAACTATTGAATGTTAAGAACAAGAGTCCTGTAAAGTCCTACTGAAAACTGAGTTATGTACAAGGGAGTCCTAATAAGATCAAGGGCCAGTTTCTCACCAAAAAGCATGGAGGACTGAAGGCAGAGGGATGAAATATTTAAAGTGCTGAAAGGAAACAATTGCCTAACAGGAATTTTATGTTCAGAGAGACTGTTTTTCAAACTTGAGGTAGATATTAAGACATTCCCAGATAAACAAAAGCTGAGGGAGTTCATCACCATGAGTCATGCCACACAAGCAATCCTAAAGGGAGTTTTTCTGACTGAAAGGAAAGGAAATTAGACAGTAATTAGAAATTGCATAAGAAATAAAGGCCTCTGGTAAAGGTAACCATCTGAGTAATTATAAATGCCGGCATTACTGTATTATATTTTGTGGTATATAACTCTCCTTTGTACTTCTTACAGAATCTAAAATGCATATGCATAAGAAGTTCTAATAAATCTGTGGTTTTTGACATACAAAAAAAGCATTGATATTTTGGAAAGCAATTTTGAAGGAAGGTATTTCTAAGAATGGCAGCCAGTGATTATCTAATTATAAAATTAATTGTCAGAGATGATAAGGCTTTGACTGTAAAAACTAAAGGATGGACAACAAATTCTCTCTAAAATGAGATTTTGTTTGACTTCCTTCTTAATAGGTCAACATTATACCAATGATTGCAAAATCAGATATAATATTTAAAAATGATTTATAGATGTTTCAGAGTAAGATAATGAGAGAATTGGGCAGCAATGTCATCGAAATACACCAGTTCTCAATAGGTGGTGAAACTACTGTTCAAACGAATGCATCAATGAATGTAAGGTTCTAACTGTTGAATATTAGTTATATTTTACACGTGGAAATGAAAATATAGTTTATAAATAACAATATTAGTAACATAGTGTCACCAAAAACAAGGTAATTTTTTTTCAAAGTCTAGAATGGGAAACGTTTTATTTTCCTAATATTGACAAAAATTTCACTGAGAATCAATTCCTTTTTAATGGCTTTTTTCAGATAGAGTTCATTCACCAAATGAATCCATTTAAAGTGTACAGTTCAATGGTTTTTAGTATATTCTCATATATGAGCAACCATCATCACAATTAATTTTACATTTTCATCATCTCAAAAAGAAACCCCATAGCTTTTAGCTATTCCACCTTTCTAGCCCTCTGCACTCCCATCAGTCCTAGGCAATGACTAATCTGTCTCTCTATAGATTTTCCTGTTCTTTACATTTAAGATGAATGAAATCATATTAGGTATTAGTTTTCTAGACTGCTAAAGTAAATTCCTTTCAAAGAGAAGACATAAACAATGGGAATTTAATGGCTCACAGATTTGAGGCCCAGAAAGTCCCAATCAAGTTGTCATCAAGGTGATGCTTTCTTCCTGAAGACCAGCATTCTGGGGCTGGCTGCCAGCCAGCCTGGGTCCTTGCCTCCTCTGTCACATTGCACGACACATGGCGGCCTCTCCTGGCTTCTGAATTCTCTTCTGGGTTCTGTTGACTCTCAGCTTCTTACTTCCATTTTTTTCTCTCTTTCTGTCTGAATTTCACTCTGCGTTTGAAGGTTCATACTCATGGGAATGGATGAAGTTTCACACATTTTTGTGAGATACATACAGCTTCAAACAACCACATGTAATGCATATTTTTTGTGACAGATTTCTTTCACTTACTGTATTTTCAAGGTTTATTCATATGGTCACATGTAAAAATACTTCATTCTTTACTGGCCAAATAATATTCCATGTATGGAGATGCCAAATATTGCTGATGCAATCATCAGTTCATAGACATTTCAGTTGTTTCTCTCTTTTGACTGTTATGAATAATGCTGTGATAAACATTCATGTGCATGTTTTTTGTGGACATGTTTTCATTTCTCTTGGGTATATGCCTACAAGTGGCATATCTGGGTCATATGGTAACTCTGGGTTAATTGTTTGAGGACCTGAGACAGTTTTACAAAACACCTGCATCATTATGAGAGTTCTGATTTCTTCATATCCTTGTCAACACTTGTCATTATGTGACATTTTGATTCTAGCCATCCTAGTGTGCATAAAATGATATCTCATTTTGGTTGGGATTTGCATTTTCATAACAAAATAATGATTTTGAGCATGTTTCCATGTGTCAATTTGCTATTTTTATATCTTTCTTGGAGAAGGATCTATTGAGATCCTTTCCCTATGTCTTTTTCATTGAATTTTTGGCTTTTTATTTCTGAGTTGTAAGAGTTATTTATATACTATGTGATATATACATATATATCTCATATATATCAGGTATGTTTTGAAAATCTTTTCTCTCATTCTGTAGATTGTCTTTTTCACTTTCTTAATCATGTCTGTAACAGTTTGATATGGGTATGAATTACAAAAACAGATATTGGATTATGTTTGTAATCTGGTCTGTACCTGGGCATGATTAAGTTATGATTAGGGTTTGATTGGGCCACATCATTAGGGTGTTGGGTCTCCACCCCTCGATGTGTGGGGACTCATGATAAAAGACATGGCAAAGGACAGAGTTGGAATGGTCTTTGATGCCGGAGTTTTGATGTTGGAATTTGATGCTGAAGCCTTAAACTGGAGCCCCAGGAAATAAGCTCACAGAGGAAAGACAAGCCAGCCTCAGGAAGAAAGACAAGGAAGTCCAGGAAGATGCAAGCCCTGGGAAGAAAGGAACCTTGATCCTAGAGATAAACAAGACCCTGGAAGGAAGGAACCCAGGACAACTGAACCCTCACAGTCATTGGCAGCCATCTTGCTCCAACATGTGAAAATAGACTGTGGTGAATGAAGTAACTTATGCTTTATGGCCTGGTATCTGTAAGCCCCTAATCCAAATAAATACCCTTTTGAAAACCTAACAATTTCTGGTATTTTGCATCAGCTCCCCTTTGGCAGATTAATACAGCATCCTTTGAAACACAAAAGTTTTACATTTTTATAAAGTCCAATTTATCTGATTTGTTGTTGTGTTTTGATGTCATACCTAAGAATCCATTTTCAAATCCAAAATCATGAAAATTCATTCTGATTTTCTTCTAAGTTTTATCATTTTAGTTCTTATGTTTAGGTTTTTGGTATATTTTGAGTTAATTTTTGTATATCATGTGTGCTAAAGATCCAATATCATTCTTTTGCATGGGGCTCTCCAGTTGTCTGAGCACCATTTGTTCAAAAGACTATTCTTTCCACCATTGAATGGTTTTGATCTATTGTTCTAGATTCTCAATTCTAGTCCAATGATATGGATGTCTGTCTTTGTACCTATACCATACCAGTCTGATTACAGTTGCTTTGTAGTTGGTTTTGAAATCAGAAAGTACAAGTCCTTCACCTTTTCCTTCTTTTTCAAGATTGTTTCAGCCATCCTGGATCTTTTGCAATTCCATATGAATTTTAGAATCAGCTTGTCAGTTTCTACAAAGAAGTCTGTTGACAGTCTAATAGGGATTCTGTTGAATGTGTAGATTAGTTTGGGGAGTATTGCCATCTTAAAACATATTAAGTCTCTGATTCATGGAGAGGGAATGTTTCCCAATTATTAAGATCTCTGAAAATTCCTTTTGACAATTTTACGTAGTTTTCAGAATATCAATTTTGCACTTCTGTCAAATTGATTTCTAAGTATTTTATTATTTTTATGCTATTGTAAGTAGAATTGCTTTCTTAATATTACTTTTGGATTGTTCGTTGTAAATGTATAGAAATACAACTGTGTGTGTGTCTGTGTGTATTGATCTTGTATCCTGCAACCATGCTGAATTCATTCATTAGTGCTAATAATTTTTCATGAATTCCTTAGAGTTTCCTATGAAAAACACCATGTCATCTGTGAATGGAGTTAATTTGACTTCTTTTCTTTCCCTCACCTACTTGCCCTGGCTAGAACATCAAGTGCAATGTTAAACAGAAATACTGAAAGTTAATATACTTGTTATTGTTTTTAATTTTAGGAGGAAAAGCATTCTGTCTTTTCACCATTAACTCTGATATTAGCTGTAGATTTTTTCTGGACATGTCTTTAATCAGGTTGAGGAAGTTCCCTTCTATTCCTAGTTTGTTGAGTGTTTTTTATCATGAAAGCATTTCAGATTTTGTCAAATGCTTTTTCTGCATTGATAGAGATGGTTATATGATTTTGTTTGTTTCTTCTTATTCTTTTTGTATAATATATTACATTAATGAACTTTTGATACTAAAGCAACCTTGCATTCCTGGAACAAACCCCACTTGGACATGGTATATAATTCTTTTTATATTTTGCTGTTAATTACTAAATATAAATATTTAATGCAATGTTTACTAATTTTAAACTTAGACATTTCCTTTATATCAACCCTCCTATTCAGGTAGATGAACCTGTTTAACTTCAGGCAGACCATGGCAGATCTTGCCTATTTCTGCTTCTGTATCCTATTCAAAGCTTTCTGCTTACCTAAGGTCTGCCTCCCTGCTTTGCTCATCATCTTCCCACATCCAGCTTGGGTTGCACCTCATTCTCCAGACTCCACCTGACTCTTAATGCTCTAAATTGCATTTAGATTTCACTGGGAGTTATATGGTACAGTTTTCACTCGATTCTAGAGTACACATCATTCCTTTCTTTTTATAGCAGGTGTTCAGCAAATATGTATTAAATGAGTTAGGTACTCTTACTTTCTTCACTTTATGGATTACGGAAATGAGGCACAAATTGGTTAAATACTTTGCACAGGGTCACACAGCTGGGACCCAACCTCAAGCCTGTCTGATTCCAAAACCACTCTGCTATACTACATACGTGTGCTTGGAGAAAAATCAGGCAGGGACTTTCCTTGTTTGTCTTTCTAATCCTAGTCTATTATAGCGCATATACATACTACAGGATCATTAAATATTTGTTGAATAAAAGAAGACTGATCCCAACATTTGTATTATAATATCTAGAGATAGTTTCAGAAACCAGACTTAGTAGGACATAAGGAAAAAATAGGAATAAAATGTGGCTCCCCTTACTGGTACTCCGCCATGGAACCACCGTGACCAGTAACGGAAGAAACCGCAGCATCGATCCTGAGAGAGTGGCCACGGCAGCCACCGCGGGCAGGAAAGGGAAGAGGAGACGCGACGTGGGGGCACCCCCGGGACCCAGAGGTGCCCCAAAGGATACCGCAGGGACAGACGCGGGACACCAATACATGCCACCACAACCCACCGAAAGTACCCGAGGAGAGTGCAAACCACAATCCATGTGGTGCAGCAGCGCTCCAAAATGCATTCAGCAAATAACGACCGTGCCACAGCGGTGAAAGAGGTTGTGGATGCTGCAGGAGCGGGTGGGGTGTACGTGGGGCTCCCATACTTTTTTTTATTTCTTTTTGTTTGTTTGTTTCATATTCCTTAAACATTACCTTTGTTTTTGAGGAGAAAGATAACAGAAGAGTAATGATATATCTACTAAAAATTTCTCCTCTTTATATTCCCCATAGCAGGATGCCTTGCTTTAAGCTCTGTTCAGTAGGTAATTTTCATGTGTGTGTATGGCCTGATATTAATGAGTGTAGAAATCAGTTAGCTCATAATCGCTGCCTAGTCATCTGTGAGGCAGAGCAGATGTCTTTTTGAGTACATTTCGTATGATATTCCTATTTCCTATTTCCATAACAGTAATAAGAATAACATAGTAAGCCGTATTGGTACTAAGGAATGCATTGATGCCATTGTTTCTTTCCAGAGACTTTTACCCTTTCCGGTGGTCGGGAGTATGGATGAAGTAAAAGTAGGAAAAAGCATGTTCAGAGGCTGCCAGTACCCCTGGGGAGTCTTACAAGGTACTGTGTGATGAATGTGAGCAGGCTCAGAAACAATTATAATAATATACCATGCTTGTCACCTCACAGTCTCAGAAAAGGACTTTAGCTTAAGTTAATTTTAGTAACTCTTGCTAAACTGCAAATTAAATTACTACTAGGAGCACAAATTGGTTTTCAAATGTGCTAATATTTATTTGACCATGATTCATTTTCATCAGGGTTTTCTGGATGCTGCTTTAAGCTACAATGCACAGAGGCTGGGTAGGACGGCCTCTTTAAGCCCAACGTGCCATGTGCGTATTTTCTCTCTTTGTGTGCGTAAACCATGACATCCAGATGATTGGGAAAGATTTTGAACAAAAGGAACTTTCAGCCAAATTGGAGCATAAATACTGGTGTTTAACCATGCTGAATAAACTAATTGCTACATAATTTATAAAGTATTCTTTTAATTTTTATTCTTAAGGAAGTTTTAGATTATACAAATGTTATGTAAAAATATAAGGGGCTCCCACATACCCCACCCTCTCCCCACTCTCACTTCCCTCATTAACAAAGTCATATTATTGTGATACACTTGTTACAATTGATGAAAACATATTGAAGCATTGCTACTAACCATGGCTTATAGTTTTCAATATACTTTAAACTTTCCACAGCACAATTTTACAGGTTAGGACAACATGTATAATGGCCTTTACCTGTCATTGCAATGTCATGCAGGACAATTCCAAAGTACCAAAAGTGCCCCATTTGACACCTATGCTTCCCTCTCCCTCTCCTCAGAACCTCTGGTTGTTACTGCTTTTATATGAATGTTACAAATTCTTCCATTTTTAGTGTAATAATAAGTCTACATCCACCCATAGTTGCATTGCCCTCTTTGGTTTGTTCATTCATCACTCTTGAGGATTTTAGGATGTGATGCCCACTCTGATTCTGATTGAGAGGGCCAAATGGATGGAACTGTCTTCCTTGCAATTGTGGATACTTTCTATATTTTGGGATGGGTGTTTTCCATCATCTTCCTTTTGTTAGTAGTCCTGGGCAAGTCCAATGAACTGAAGAGTAGGTGTTCCAATTCTGCTGAGATTCAGGGCTCAAAAGGCATATGAACAAACCAAAGATTTAAGTCTCTGGAACATGTATTTAATGAGTATAGTGCTAATTATAGGTTCAAATAAAAGAGGCAGAATAGCCATGTGGAGGGAAATTATAAATGAGTCTAACCCTTTACATTGGGAACATGTATTCCAAAGTAAGACCCACTGACAGAGTGCTGAATTCCTGAGATTATCTGCCCTGTCTATAATGTTTAGATGTCTCTAGAGCCTTCAGAAACTCCAGTGTTTGAGGCACTGTTTACTGTGACCATGAATGAGATCCTGCTGAGATGTGCATAAGCATAGCCTCTGGAATGACCTCAAAACTCACTTTGAGATCTCTTAGCCATAAAAGCTCATTTGCATTTAATATTTCCTCCTTTTGATCAAGGTATTTTTCCAAATGCATTGGCAGTTGCCTCCTGGTAATAATCCCTCAGTGCTAGGAAGGCTCATCCCCCTGAGTCCTGTCCCAGAAATTAGGGCGGGGGAGGTAGTGCATTTATATGCTAAGTTTGCCTTAGCAAATTTAGGCTTAGGCTACATTTGAGCGACAAGGAAGTTTATGAAGCATTTTTAACTGGTCTCTAGAAAAAAGAATGGGCAACCATTTCTAAACCAAAGAAGTGTAATTTACCTTTGGCTAAAGGTAAATTAGACCCTTGACATTTATATTATATCATTTTATGATGAGTTGTAATATTATAAAAAGAAGTATTAATAATTAACTGTCTGGTTCATATACCTTAATGCTAATTAATGGACAATAGATTATCTTTACCCATACTGGATTCCAGATTCTTTGGTTTTAAAAATTAACTTATGTGCTAGGCAGGAATCCCCTGAGCTAACCTGTCAACATCACCATCCCAGGGTCAATGGAATGGAGGAATAAAATATGATTTAGAGTGGACTTACTGGCATTCTACTATAAAGCTATTGTGACTCTAGCAATGAAGAGATTGTGTCATTGATGTGGAGATAGTGGCCACAGTAGTTGCTGAGGGCAGGGAGAGGGAAGAAAAGATGTGATGTGGGGCATTTTTGGGACTTGGAATTGTCCTAAATTATATTGCAGGGACAGATGCTGGACGTTACATTTCCTGGCTTAACCAACTGAATGGAGTGGGGAAGACTGGAAACTACAATGAAAACTGTAATCCATGCAGTGTTTCAAAATGTACTCATGAAAAGCAGTGAATGTGCCACAATTCATTGCATTGAAAGAGGTTGTTGATGTGGGAGGAGTGGGGGACAGTAGGGGTGGGGTATATGGGAACCTCTTACATTTTTTAATGTAACATTTTTTGTGATCTATGTATCTTTTTAAAAAAAGAAGAAAAGAAAATGAAACAAATTAACTCATTAGAAAATTTTGAACTTAAGAAACATTTAAAATGACATCTTTTTATGAACTATATATATAATTTAGTCACAATATCATATACAATGCAATAATTTCTTGTGCTTAGTCTTTTGACACAACAAACAGGAGAGAAAGTCACAGGAATTTATTCATTAATTTCGAATATTGACTAATGCAGTCTCATAAATATGGGTTGCATAAATAGAATTTGATAATTAAAACATGCACAGATGTTAAGGTCTTTGCATTAACAAAATTCACTTTAGTGAAATTATCTTACATACTCTGTTAGGTCTCTGTAATATATCCTGAGTGTATTTAGTAAGATGCTAAGATAATTATAAATGAAAACAACCTATCCTAATATAACTTACTATTTTTTCTATTTCCCATTTATGCATTTGATTATACATTCAAAGAAAATTTCCTGGTCCATTAATGAACTGTACTTATAATTGGTATATAGAATGCAACCAAAATTGTACTTTAAAAATTATTAACAGATTAACTATTAATAAATTAAATTGTTAGCTATATGTCATTTCAAATGTGTTTCTCATGCATGCCTTCATTACTGAGTGCCAGGGATTGATAAAGAGTGTTACGACTTCATTGTTTTTCTCACTAGTGGAAAATGAAAATCACCATGACTTTGTTAAACTCTGGGATATTCTCCTTTGCACAAATATGGGAGACATGAAAGAACAGACCCACACTCGACACTATGAACGTTACAGGTGCTACGAACTCCACACAATGGGCTTCACAGATGTGGGTGCAGACAACCAGCCAGTCAGGTGAGTGGGGGAACTTGCAAAGACAAAGAAATGCATAATTTGGAATTCCCCCCACAACCATGAGAAGGAATGAATTGGAAAGGAGAATAATCATATTTCTTGCATCTTGACTTTTACGTTTTCAATCATCTAATGACTTAGATGGAGATATTTCTTAGGAGCAACCTAATACAAGGTCTCTTTTATTTCAGTATATGTTGAAACATAGGTCTGAGAGAAAACTACATTATTTTGTTCTATTTTTTTATGAAATATAAAATTCCATATAAATATATTTATATGAAATATAAATATAAAATAGAGACTCGAAAAGAAGATTGGCAAAATTGCACCAAATTGGCAAAGAATATTGAAAAGGGCTGGAAGGAGGAATGATGAAAAACAGTGATGTAATATCATGAAAGGTAAGTGAAAAGTCTGAGAGCAGATGTGGTTAGCCTCATTGAAGAGGAAGAGGATATATGCTGCCAAAGTATGGCAGTGCACGACAATACAGATGTATCAGTTATGGCTCCTTGAAGACAACCAAAATTGAACTGGCTCTTTTAAATGATATTTAGAAAGGCGACTAGCTTTATTTAAAATTTGAAAATAGTCTCATAAATTAGAGGTTTCCCCAAATTTTATTATCTAAAGATGTGAAAGTGTGTGATATAATAGAAAGGGAATAGGAACAAAAATTCACTGATATATGTGTTTCAAAATTCTACCATTTTTAATATATACTTCTACATACTTTAGTATCAATGCATATTAAATAGAGCACCTTGCTTTTTACATCTCCTGATATAGAAATTTCCATATATTGCATGGCTACACATGAGAGTATATTGCTAAATGTTCTTATGTGGGAAATAACATTAAAAATATACATATTTGTACATGTTTATTTATATTAACACATTAATATGAGAGTATAAAAATCCCTGTTTAGTTTTCAAGAGATCTATGAAGTCAAAAGACAAGAGTTCTATGATCAATGCCAGAGAGAGGAAGAAGAGTTGAAACAGAGGTTTATGTAGCAAGTAAAGGAAAGAGTAAAGGAAAAAGAAACTGCATTTAAAGAAGCTTAAAAGGAGGCAAGTACTGCCAATTTAATGTAATTTGTACTCATTTGGATGAGAGCTTTAATCTCAAGTGTTCAGTTAAGACATTTTTAGCTACTTGCTGTTCTTCAAAGCTTAGCCATTTAACATGTTTCTTAACACTGCCTTTAGAAACACTGCCATTTAGAAATTATGGTCTGTAATTTTATTATTTTTAGAGCACTTGTAGAACTTATTATTTCAATGATTCCTAAAAATCATTTTGAAAAATACACTTACTTTCATCATCTTTAGAATTTGAATTTTCACACAAAAGGAAGCTCAATAAAATTAAGTGCTGATTTCTCATCTGAAACCATGGAGGCTAGAAGGCAATGGTCTGACATAACAAGGTACTGAAAGAAAAACATTTCCAGCCAAGAATACTCTATCCAGTAAAGCTGACATCCAAAAACAACAGAGTGTTCAAAATGTTCACAGATAAACAGAAACTAAGAGAGTATGCCAATAAGAAACCTACACTTCAAGAAATATTAAAGGGAGTTCTGCAGGAGGAAAAAAAAAAAACAGGACAGTCTGAGTTGGAGGAATGTGTCAGAACAACTAAAATGACAAAAAGACAAATAAAAACATCTGACATACACAAATCCAAAGAAAATAAGGCTAATGTAAGTAATTCTTTCAGAATAATAACACTGAAGGTTAATGGATTAAACTCACCTGTCAGAGACACAGATTGGCAGAATGGGTAAGGAAATAAGCCCCATCTATATGCTGTCTACAATAAGCCCTCCTTAGACCAAGGGATTCAAGGAGGTTGAAAGTGAATGGCTAGAAAACATTCTTACCAGCAGACATTAGCCAAAAATGGCAGGAGTAGCTATACTAATATTGGACAAAATAAACTTTAATCACAACACTAACGTAAAAGAAAAAAATGAACACTAAATATTAGTAAAAGAGGTAATCTTTCAAGAAGAAAGAACAATCATAAACATTTATGCACCTAACCAGAGCACCTCCAAATATGAGAGGCAAACACTGAAAAACCTAAGTGAAGGAATAGAAGCCTCTACAATTATAGTGTAGGACTTTAATACACCATTATCGCCATTAGACAGAACATCTCAACAGAGAATCAATAGAGATAAAAGATAATGTGCATAACACACCATACAAAGATAACAATTTAAACCAACAATAAGAACTGTGCTTTACATTGGTTATAGAAATGGCTAGACAATTTATCAATTCCATGCAATCCCGAACAGAAACCCAATTTTGTATGCATATACACAAAAAAGTGCCAAGGACTAAGAA
Source organism: Dasypus novemcinctus (assembly GCF_030445035.2). NCBI lineage: Eukaryota > Metazoa > Chordata > Mammalia > Cingulata > Dasypodidae > Dasypus > Dasypus novemcinctus. The sequence goes on along the minus strand of NC_080695.1, from coordinate 26,108,521 downwards.
TGCACAAGTTATATTAAAGAAAACAAAATAAGACATGCTCTTCAGATATTAGGCCTTGTGATAAATCTAAAATAATTAATGCAGTGTGGAATCAGCACAGGGATAAAAAGACCAAAGTTCAAGGGAATTTTTTGGTTTTCTTTTGCAGAGTGAGTGTTGTAGAACCTTTCTATGTCCTGAGAAAGATCCACAATTCTATGCATTTTTCAAAACTCATAGCTATGTACACTATGAAGCATGAATTTTACTGTATATAAAATTTAAAAAAGAGTAACCTAACTGAATAAATGAAATAAACCTGTGATAGGGTTAATTATGTCCCCAATGAAAGACATGTTCTTAATCTTAATCTACATTCCTGTGGGTGTGAACTCATGTGTAAATAGGGTGTTATTTTCAGTTAAGGGATGGTCCCAGGGAATCAGGGTGGGCCTTAATTCGTACTCCTGGGGTCCATTATCAGACTTACCAGGAGAAATTTGGACACAGGCAGAGAAGGCCACACAGAAGGGGCAAGTCAGCAGAAAATGAGATCCCAGACATAGGGAGACAGATGACCACGCAACAGGAGGCAGAGAAAAAGCCAAGGGATCCCAAGGATTGCAACAAGCCAGCACTGGACTGAAACAGAATTTGGGGAGAAAGCATGGCCTTCCTGAGGCCTTGATTTTGGACTTCTAGCCTCTGGAACCATGAGCCAATAAATTCCTGTTGTTAAGCCAACCTTTTGGGTGATATTGTCAGAGAAGCCTGGCAAGCCGAGACAAGGTCCAATGAAGGAGACAGAGAAAGAGAAGGCTTCTTTTAGTGTCTATAGATTAAGTGTACTAAGATATCGATTAGGAAATGGGACAGATACCAGTAAGGCTTGGTTTAAAAAAACTAGGTAAATACACACCCCCTCCCAAAAACAAATACATACTTGGGGAGTCAGAACAGATGACAATCACGACTGGATTAAGCAAAATCACCACTTACTTTCTGGTTGAAGTGAGAAAATAACCTCTGAGGATATGTGCTGTCAAACCAAAGAGGTGAAAAATATGGAATTTTATAACTCTGATGAAAGTAAAATGAAAGAAAATCTACATCATCTCTAAAAATATCAACCATACTGTAGGAGAAATCCAAAATAGTATGCAAACTTTAAAAAATGAACCTAAATCTATTACGAAGAAATAACAACCACAATGAAAGGGGTAGGAAAGGAAAGAACGTACTGAGAGTAACTAGGGAAAACAATATTTTGATACGGTGATGCTGAGAACAACAACAAAAAAAACTCCTCTGCATAGCTATTGTATTCTAGTTAGTAAATTTAGTTCTCACACAGAATGGGCTAGCAATTTTAAAATGACTTTATGCATAAAAACTTGGGTTAAATGAGTAAAGAAATATATTATAGATATGGAAAGCCAGTTTTCTCATTGTTGGGAAAGAAATTACAATCAAGGAAAGGGGCAGATCTAGAATAAACCTTATGATTGTTGGATTTTAATCAGAGGTTTACAAATATAATCAGGTTTTTAAATACAGGCAGATTTAGAAATAAATATATAAGTATATGTATACATGAGCTACTGTACTTATATTACTTCCAACCTTTGTCTGCTGAGAAGGCCAAGAAGCATTGACACCCCAATAGAAAGAGGACATCTGGTGCCCAGATCTTGCTTTCTAAATATCCTTTAAATTAAAGGAATCAGGAATCCTTGGAGAAGTAGTTGATTCCCAGGGTGAGCAGGGGGATATAGAAGATGAACCAGGAGCATCATGTTTTAACAAACTACAACAAATTTCTCAGTAAAGGATAGGAGGTGAGTTCAGGTTTCTCTCTTGGACAGAGAGAGCTGGAAAGAACATTGTTCCCATACTTAAACACAACAACGGAAAAACAAATTAATTCCAAATTCATGACTTTTTTTTCAAATCCATTGGAAAATGGTCACAGAGAAACCGAGTGACTCAGTCTAAGATGACCAGGAGCCTACAGGGAGAAAAGAGATGCAAGGACTCACTTACCTGGGGTGGATGCAACCAGACTCACAGAAGAATTCAGCTAGAATCGTTCACGATTTGGTGAAGATTAAGGGTGGACTGACCAGCCAGAGCACAGCCCCTATGGACTGCAAAAATTGGACAGAGGAGGTTCTCTCCCTCTTAAAGGCTCTTTCTCCTTAAACCCAAATGGGAGCTCACAGGAAAGATCAGAGATTGTCATAAGAAAGTGTCTGTTGACAAACCTGGCAGAAGAGAACAGCAACCAAAGACATGAAATTGCCTGAAATGTTTTCCCCATGTCCCTTTGTGGAACAAAACATTTAATCAAATGGGGAAAGAATAAAAACAGTCTCCCCCCTAGGTAACTGGTGAAAATTCACTGCAGCTGTGGAAAGAGGAAAAGATAAAACAAAAGCTCAACTTCTGCATGATGGGCAAAATCCAAACTGGACCCACAACTACAGCTGAGACAGAGGGGCTGGAAAACTGAGTTAGGTGTACTGCCACTGCTCTCCTCCCTACCCAGGTTCTAGGAAAATGTGGCAGCCTAAGACTGAAGCTTAATTATAGGAACAGAGGGGAAATCTGCAGAACTTTTGTTCACACGCACAAAACTATACACCACTTTTCTAACACCCTTATTCATAATTTCTAAAAACCTAGAAAAACCCAACCATATTACCAAAGGTTTATAAACAAGCAGTTTGTAGAAAATCCATAAATTGGAACACAACAACACAGAAAATCTGAACTATTGAATCAAACAACTTGAATGAATCGAAATGCATTTTGTTATATGAAAAGACAGAGCCAAAAGTCTGCATATTATATGATTCCATGTATATAACACTGGGCATAGGGATAAAAAATAGATTAATGGCTTTTAAAAATTATGGTGACTTCTAATTTGTCCGAATGTATTAATGCCAAATCCAAAGTCATGAAGATTTTCCCCTATGTTATATGCTAAGGCTTTAATACTTTTAGATCTCATACTTAGATCATTGATCTATTCCAAGATATGTTTTATATATGGTATGAAGTAGGGGTCCAAATTTATTCTTTTGCATTTGGCTATCTAGTTGTCACAGCACTATTTTTTGAAAAGACTTTTCTTTTCCCATTGAAAAGACTCTTCTTTTCCCATTGAATAGTCTATCAAAAATCAATTGGCCATGAAGGTATGGGTTTCTTTCTGAACTTTCAATTCTTTTCCATTGGTCTAGGCTTTAGTTTGCCAATGGACTACCATCGCAAAGACCCAGAAATGTGTTGGCTTTTATAAAGCATATTTATTTGGGGTAAAAGCTCACAGTTCACAGTTCCAATTTGTGAAAAGTCCAACTTGATGTACCATAAAAGGTACTGTCCCAATAAGTCAGCCGCCTCATGCTAAAGCAAGATGGTGGGCAATCTCTGCCTCGTCTCTGCCTTCCCCTTCAAGCTTTCTCTCACTCATCATCTAATATGATGTTGGATCAGGTCTTTCAGACTCACCTGCACCACTTTCTTCCCAAATTCAGCTGCAATTTGGCAAAGAGCTTGCCTCTTTCTGGGCCTCCATGTCCGTCTTGCCTGTTCTGCTCTCTTCCCAAATTCACCTGTAAGCTATCAGGCATAGAGCAGGGCAGGTTTTCTCTTGAGCTTCTCCATGGGCCCAGTCTCTTGGGGTTTCATGCTTAAGTTATCCTCTCACACACTGCAGATACAAAATCAGGTTGCTGGGTTGCATTTCCTCTGTCCATCTGAGGACAAAGTGAGTTTATATCAGAACCAGCAAGGGGGCAAGGTCAAATGTGAGTCACACCTCACTGACATAGTGGAATAAAAAGCCCTAAAACAATCTTTACAGGTAATTAAATAAAAATCCACTCTGCTAAGTTTAATGCAACCGAAGGGTACCACACAGAGAAATAGATTCATTTACAAACATAATCTTTCTCTTTTTGGGATTCATAAAATAATATCAGTCTTCCACACTCTGTATGTATATTCTTATGCCAGTACCACACTGACTAGTTTACTGTTGCATTGACGTGAGCTTTCAAATCAGAAAGTGTGACTCTATCAACATAGTTCTTTTTCAAGATTATTTTGGCTATTTCTGGTACCTTGCATTTCTATGTTAATTTGAAGATCAATATTTCCATTTCTGAAAAAATGTTGTTGGAAGTTTTACTGGGATGCTAGAGAATCTCTAGATTGCTCTGGATAGCATTTTTAAACATACTTTTTTATTTTTTACTTGCCAAAGATGCTTAGATTACATAAATGTTACATGAAATAAAGAGGGGATTCCCATATGCCCCACTCATATCACTCCCACATTGTTCGACTTTAATAACATCATTCATTAGTGTGATACATTTGTTACAGTTGATGAAAACATTTTGGAGCATTGCCACTAAATGTGGATTTTAGTTTATATTGTTGTTTTTGTAACTTATTACAAGATTTATAATGACCTGTATCTGTCATTGCAATGTCTGAAAATGCTCCCAAATTGCAGCTATTTTTCCCTCTCCATCCTCTCAGAACCTCCAGTGGTCATTGCCTCCACATCAATGATAAAACTTCTTCCATTGCTAGAGTCACAATAAGTCTATAGTAGAATAGCAATTACTTTACTCTAGTCCATCGGGTATTCCCCAATCCTGAGGATTCTGGGATAGTGATGCCCACTACAATTCTAACTGAGAGGGACCTTAGATCCCATGGGGCAGATGGATGGGACTATCTTGCTTGCAGCTGCAGACTCTCTGTTCCTTGAGATGCTCATTATACATCATCATCTCCTTGTTATATGTCCTGGGTAAGTCCAATGAACTGGAGAGTAGGTGGTGCAACACTGTTGAGATTCAGGGCCCAACTGGCACATGGACAGCTCAAAAATGTAAGTCTTTTGGGCATACACCTATCAACTCTACTACTAATTATAGCTTCCAATAGAAGGTACAGATGAACTTGTGTAGGAAAACCACTACTGAGTAACTCTGTCACATTAGGGAGCATAAATTCCAGCCAGACTCCTAAGCTGTCAGTTCTGCCTATAATATTTGGATTTCTCGAAAACTGTCATATGGTCCAGTAATCTCACGGCTCGGTGTATGCCCAAAAGAATTGAAAACAGTGACACGAACAGATGTATGCACACCAATGTTCATAGCAGCATTATTCACTATTGCCAAAAGTTAGAAATACCCCAAGTGTCCATCAACCGATGAACGGATAAACAAACTCTGGTATATACATACAATGGAATAATACTCAGCTGTAAGAAGGAATGCAGTATTAATACACTGAATAACATGAATGAATCTTGAAGAAATCATGTTGAGTCAAGCAAGCCAGACACTGAAGGACAAAATTACATTAGCTCACGGATATGAACTAAGCAAATTGAGCAGACTCACAGAGTTAGAGTCTGGATGATAGGTTTACAGGAGACAGAAAGGGAGAAGTTTGTGAGTCAAAACCCATATGTACAAAAGCTATGATAAGGTGGAATTGCATAGTTGTGTGGTGGACTGGCACAACTGTGATGCAGTGATGTTACTAGGTTGGGGGTGCTGGTCTGTGAGGGGGCAGGAGGGTAGGTTGGACTGTCCATGGAACTGGAGATTTGCAGGTATGTGGTTTAAACTACAATGTTGGCAATGTTCTTTTGCCAAATATGGCAGGGGAGGATTACTTAGGGTGCTGCATGTGGGGGGTATGCAAGAAAGGGCACAGCTGGGGCAGGCTTCTAGGGAATGTGTAGTGTTGATCCTTTCATGGTGTGTTGTATCAGTGGTTGGAGATCCACATAATGAGTGGGAAGGTGTTGGACTCCCATCCTGGAGAGTCCTGCTATGCTCTCAAATAGAGTGGTGGGAGACTCTTGAGAGCATGAGCAGAGTCTTAAGGAGAAGACAGGCCAGTATGTCAAGCCCTCAATGTTGTTGCAAGTAACTATGAATCTTATGCTCCAATGAGTTAATCTTGGTGGTTACCTTGGACCCCAAAGTTAGGGGAAGGGAGAATAAGAACAGATGGAACATGGGGCATTTTAGGTGTGATGGAATTCTTCTATATGTTAATGCAATGTTGGATATAGACCAAGTTAAATTTCATTAAAGTTTATAAAAGTGTATGGCCCAACATATAAAGCATAAAGTAAATCAATGACTTTTGTTAGTAGCAATGTTTCACTATTTGTACATCAATTTTTGTACTTTTGCCAAGTTCCAGCCATGACATGGGTTCCATCAGTCTCTCATAATTATTCTTACTTACTAAAGATATATTTATTTATTCCCCCCCTCATTGTTGTGCACTCATTTTCTGCTCTCTGTGTCCATTTGCTGTGTGTTCCTCTCTGTCTACTTGTCTTCTCTGTAGATGACATGGGGAACTGACCCTGGGACCTTCCAGAGTGAAAGAGAGGAACTCATTCTGTTTTGCTACCTCCTCTCTCTGGACTGCTACATCTCTTATTGACTCTCCTCTGTGTCTCCTTTTATTGTATCATCTTGCTAAGTCAGCTCTGTTCTCAGGCCAGCTCTCCACCCAGGACAGCACTCTTTGTGGGGTAGCTCAAAATGTGGGCCAGCTTGCCTCCACCAGGAGGCCCTGGGAATTGAACCCTGGACTTCCCATATATAGATGGGAGCCCAGTTACCTGAGACACATATGCTTCCCCCTCAATATTCATAAAAGACAGAAATAGAAGTTTTAAAAAGTTAATAAGGGAAGGGCTATTCCAGTGGGTTATTACATTGCAGTTTCATTAAGAGTGACTTTTAGTATAATTAGGAAAATTTCTTCCAGGTTACCTTTCTTTTTTCTGTGAATATTTTATTGGCTAGAGCTAATTAAGACTAGTCTGGCTGGAGCAGCTAAACACTCTCCACAGGCTTGTGATAAGAGCTGGGTCTCAAAGAGAAAAGCAAATTTTACGACCTAGGTGTGAAGAGAAATGGGTCATGGTCTGCTACCATTGAGTCCAAAATCCTCCTCTCATATTTCATAGGAAATTAAATGCCTCTTTAGGTTATTCTTTCCACACGTGCTACTTTTTGAAATGAAATGTATGTGAAAATGGTGATTTGGACTTTGATACCAACTTGAATTATTTTATAGGCTCATGTGAATATATTTTAAGGGAAGAAGACAACTAGCTTCTGGGAGAATGACCCCACCCTCCATCAACAAGAAATCCCTGGTTACCTTTTAAAACTTGCCAGTCTCAAAGAATCTAAAATTAGAATGGAACCAGCCTTTCTGTGATGGTTGTTCCTTATATTCCAAGTTTGCAGGAAATTCCTCCTTCCCTAGGCACCTCGCCACATATGGATGTGGAGATCCCTACTCTGCCTCAATTTTCACTCCTCTCTTGAACTTCCAAACCCTTCTAATGTACACTCTAGAATTCAAGGTCATCAGCTAAAGCCTCTATGTCCTCAACCTCTTCTTCTTTTTATTCTGGAAACAGCTTTATTGAAATAGAATTCTCATACCATGCAATCTCTCAAGTTAAAGTGTACCACTAAAAAGCATTTAATATATTTACAGAGTTTGTATCCATCACTACAACTTTAGAAGACAGAGACACAAACCATAGATTTTATTAAAAGATAGAACCAATTTTAGAAACAGATATGCATATAGCATTGAAACACTGCAGCACAATAATAGAAAACTTACTAATTGATGGTTTCCCCTGGTAAATCTAACCACTAGGAAAACAAAAGTAGAAACAGAAGAAAATGCTCTTACCTGATGACTGAAAACACAGGCTGTGACGGAGGGCCTGACCAGATTTTAGGTCAACAAACAGAATTTGACCTCATGCAACATGTGTTCAAAGATTGGCTCATAATTTTTTATTCATCCTATCAGTCTGTCTTTTAAATGGGAAGTTCAAATCATTGCCATTCAAAATTTTTACTATAAAGGTATTTCTTCATTCATTTGGTTCTTTGTCTTTCTGTTGTTATACCTTGCTATTGTCTGCCATTTTACCCTTCAATTTATACTTCCTAAAATCTTCATTTCTATACTCGTCTCCAAGCCTCTTATCTGTACTTTTCCTTTCAGTCTGCAGCTCTCCCTTTACAATCTCTTGTAATTCTGGTCTTCCTGTAGCATATGCTCTCAATTTTTGTCAGTGAAGCCTTTAAACTCACCCTCAGTTCTGAAGGACAGTTTTGCCAGATACTGGATTCTCAGATAGTAGTTTGTCTCTTCCAGTACCTTAAGCATATCGTACCACTTCCTTCTTGACTCCATGGTTTCTGATAAGAGATCAGCATTTAGTCTTATAGAGGTTCCATTGTATGCGATGCTTTGCTTTTCTCTTTCCACTTTCAGAATCTTCTCTTCATCTCTGATATTTCTCATTCTGAATTGTGATTCTCTTGGAATAGGTCTATTCAGATTTATTCTGTTTGGAGTGCACTGTCATTCTTAGATATTGATGTTTGTGCTTTTCATAAGTGTTGGGAAATTTTGTTCATTATTTCCTCAATTCTACCCTTTTCTATTCTCTTCTCCTTCTGGGACACTGACAATGTGTATGTTTCTGCCTTCTGCTATGTCATTAAATTCCCTGAGATGCTGTTCCATTTCTTACATTCTTTTCTCTTTCTGTTCACCTGTCTTTTCAAATACAGATGTTCTATCCTCAGAATCCCGAATTCTTCTTTGAGCAATTCAAATCTGCTCTTGTGCCATGAATGTATTTTCAATGTCATCCATTGTGCCTTTCATTCCCATGAGCTCTGATATTTTGCAGGTTTTCAAATTGTTCTTTATGTTCACCAAGTGCATTTTTAACATCCTTTAACTCTTTAGTCATATTTTCCTTCAATTCTTGGAACTGACTTCAGAGATTTATGATTATGATTCGTTAGTTGTCTTAAATCCTATATCTCTTCTGGGTATTTTGTTTATTACTTTAGCTGGACCATCTCTTCCTGTTTCCTAATATGGCTTAGAATTTTTTGGAGATGTCTTGGCATCTTAATATGTTGGTGAATTTACTCTGTTCAATTTCTCTCTATTATGTAGTTTTCTGGATTTTTCTTTACTTTTCTTTGATTTTTGGTTCCACTTATTCTAACTCTCCCAAATTGCCCAACTTACACTATCAAAATCAGGCCACAGACTCACTAATGGGGCAATTTTCTCCCAGGGGTGGGACTAAAGGGAGACCAAAAAGCAGATATTTCTTTGCAATTCCCTCACTGCCCAATTGATGGCACTCATCATAGCACCTTTCAGTGGATGTGTTTCTTTCACTTCTGCTTTTCTGTGTTTCTGGTCTGGACAGAGCTGAGATTCAAAACAGGCTGTGCTGGCTGAATTCACTGAAAAGAAGCCTTCTGGCTCACCTTTCCTTTTCCCCTTATAACAACTGACAGGAAGGAAGACATCTGTTCCCCTCTCAGTCAGCTGCCATGAGCCATGGGTTTTATCCAGTCTTAATTTTGAGGGCTGGTGATGGGAAAACTCCTGGCTGCCACAGTTATTTGGTAACTCATATTTTTTGTTTTAGTTTCTTTTTCTCTCTGTCTCTTACCCTTCTGAGAGTTGTGCACCACTGTCCTGTTGTGCTGACCCCAAACAAGGTCCCTTGGACACCTTTTGGCTCTCCATTCGTTCTGTGAGAGAGCTGTTCCCTGCCTGCCTACTGTGATACCAACTTCCTGGAAACTCTCATTTCACTCTTTGATAGCATCCTTCGAAGCACAAATGTTAATTTGGTGAAGTACAATTTATCTTGTTTATTCTTTTGTTGTTTATGCGTTTGTGTCATCTCTAGGAATATAATGCCAATTCAAAGGTCATTAATCCAAGCTCCTATGTGTTTTCTTAAGAGACTTGTAGTTTTAGCTACTATATTTAGATCTTTACTCCTTTATGAATTAATTTTTGTGTGTGGACTGATGTAAGGATCCAATTCATTCCTCCACAAGTGGCTGTCTGGTTGTCCCAGAACCATTTATTGAAGAGGCTGTTTTTCCCCACTGAACGGTCTTGGCACCAGTGATAGTTTGAATTTTGTGAATCCAAAAAAAGAAAGATTAAGATTTTGAACTAATCGATTCCTGTGTGTATGTTACACTTAGACTCACTAAATTCAGTTGAAGGAACTTTGATTAGATTACTTGATAAAATTGCTTTGGTCCTTTTGATTGGACTACTTCAGTACCTCAAGTTGAGTGTCCACCCTCTTGCCCAATCTGATATAAATGGAGACACAGGAAAGATAGTTACATAGAGGAAAAGGAAGGTGCCATATTTGGTACTGTAATGTGAAAGAAATGACTCCAGTTTGGCCCAAGGCTGAACTACATGGAAAGAAGCCCCCAAGAGGCTCAAGATGCTGAACCCCAGGGAGAAATGAGCCATATGTCTGATAGCTTGAAGCTGAATTTAGAAAGAAAGCAGAGCTACTGAGACTCATAGAGGAGGTCTGGAGAGAGACATGCCTATGACTAGTTGTGTCACAGGTGAGCTCTGAGTGACAGATTCTGGAAGGGAAGGCAGGCACATTGGCATAGATTGGTGACTATCTTGTTTCACCATTTGGCCAGACAGCAAGATCAACAGTAGCTGAGTTTGGTGAGAAAGTGCCTCTGATGCTGCCTCAATTTAGACATTTCATGGCCTCAGAACTGTAAGCCTTTACCCCAAATAAATCCCCATTATAAAAGCCTAAACATTTCTGGTAATCCACATCAGCCCCTTTGGCAAACTAAAACAGCACCTTTGTAATTCCAGATCCCCAAGTCTATTCCATTGACCAACATGTCAATCTTCATGGCAGTTCATACTGTCTTAATTACTGTTATTTTGTAGTATGTTTTGAAATCAGGAAGTGTGAGTCTTCCAAATTTGTTCTACTTTCTCAAGGTTGTTTGCCCTAACTTGGGTTCCTAGAGTTTCCATATGAATTACAGGATCAGTTTGTGATTTTCTGAAAATAATTTAGTTGGGATTTTGTCAGGGATTTCATTGAATATGTAGATCAATTTGGGGGTTATTTCCATCTTACCAAGTCCTACAATCCATGAACATGGTATTTTTTTCATTTGTTTAGATTTTTGAATTCTTTCAACAATAGTTTGTAGTTCTCAGAGTATTAGTTTTCTACTTTTTTGTTAAACTTATTTCTAGTTAAAAATGTTTTTGATATTATACATAGAATTATTTTCTTAATTTCATTTTTTTAATTACTCATTGAAAGTGTATAGAAATAAAATTGGTTTTTGTATAATATCCTGTGTCCTGCAACCTTGCTGAACTCTTTTATTACTTTGTTTTATGATGGATTCCTCAAGATCTTGTATACAGAATAATGTTATTTGTGAATAGAGAGAGTTTTATTTCTTCTTTTCCAATTTGGATGCCTTTTATTTCTTTTCTTGTGTACTTTCACTGGCTAGACATCAATTAAAATGTTATATTCAAGTGGTGAGAATGGGCATCCTTGACATTTCCCTGATCTTAAGGGAAAGCATACAATCTCTCATCGTTAAGCATGATGTTAGCTATGAATTTTTATTTTTAATTGTTTTCCTTCACCAGGTTTAGAAAGTTTCTTTCTATTCCTGGTTTGTTGAGTGTCTTTATCATGAAACAGTGTGCAATTTTATCAGATCATTTACTGCATGTATTGAGATGACTGCTTTTTTGTTTTCCTTTTAAATCAAATGTTATCATGAATTAAGTTCATTGATTTTCAGATGTTAAACCAACCTTGTACTCCTGGAGAATCTCACAGGAATCTTATTTAGTCATGGCATATAATTCATTTTATATGTTGCTTATTTGGTATTCTAGCAGTTTTTTTTTAAAACAATTTTATTCTATACTTTTAAGAGATATTGGTTTGTAGTTTTTTGTTTTGTCATATTTTGTATTGTTTTGGTATCAAGGTAATGATAGCTTTATATAATGAGTTGTAAGTATTCCCTCCCCTTCCATTTTTTTGGACGAGTTTATATAATATTGATATTAATTCTTCACAGGTTTTCTGGGAATAACCAGTCAAAGCTTTGGGGATGAGCTTTTCTTTGTGGGTATTTTTTTAAAAGTTGAGGTGAAATTCTCAAACAGAAAATTAACCATTTTAAAGTGAGATATTCGGCAACATTTAGTATATTCCCAGTATTGTGCAACCACCAACTCTACCTTGTTTCAAAACATTTTTCTTTGTGGATACTTTTTTAATTACAATCTCAATGTCTTTACTTGCTTACGTCCAATTAAACTGTTTCTATTTCTTCTTAAGTCAGTTTCAGTTATTTGTCTTTTTCTAGTGATGTGTCATTTCACCTGTTACTTAATATAATGGTATACAACTTTTCATAATATCTTTTAAAATTCTTTTTTACCCTGCAAGGTTGGTAGTAATGTCCTGTCTATTTTGGTTTTTTTAGTTAATTTTTTATTTTTAAAGAGGGCTTAGATTACTTAAATGATATATCAAAAATACAGGGAACTCAATATACCCCACCCTCTCCCCCATCCACAATTACCCTCATTAAAAACATCTTTCATTAGTGTGGTACATTTGTTACAATTGATGGTTTTCGTTATTTGAGTCTTCTTTCTTTTTCTTTTGATTAATTTAGCAAAAGATTTGTCAATTTTATTGAAATTTTCCAAGAACCAACTTTTGGCTTGGTTGATTTTCACTCTTGTTTTTTCTTCTCTATTTCTTTAATTTCTGCTCTAATTTAATTATTTCTTCTCTTGTGCTTAATTTAGATTTAGTTTGCATTTCTTTTTCCACTTTTTAATATGTATGGTTAGATTATTGCGTTGATTTGTTTTTCTTTTTTAATATAGGCATGTATATGCTATAAGTTCATCTAAGCCTTGTATTGATGAATCGATAAGTGTTGGTGTGTTGTAAATTCATTTCCGTTCATTTCAATTATTTTCTGATTTTTCTTGTGATATCTTTTTTGACTCACTGATTATTTCAGTGCTTGTTGTTTAATTGGCACATATAGGTCCATTGCCCAAATTTCTTTCTGTGATTGATATCTAATTGTTTTATATTTTGGCCAAAAACCATTTTGTATGATTTCAATTCCATTAAATATGTTGAGGTTTTTTGTGGCATAGAATATGGTCTCTCTTTGAGAATTTTCCATGTGGACTTGAGAAGAATGTTCATTCTGCTGTTGCAAGGGAAGATGCAAATAAATAAAATCAGAAATGAAAGGGGAGAAGCTATGACTGACCACAAAAATTAAAGTGTACTTTTCCGTTTCCACACATTTGTAGGCTTTCTAGTTATATTTTATCACTGATTTCTAGCCAGTGGTGTCATGATTCAAGAAAATGTGTCCTGTGATTTTGCTATTCAGAAATTTATAGATACTTTTTTTAGGGCCAAGTTATGTTTAATTTTTGTAAATATACCATGTGTGCTGAAAACAATGTAACTTCCACAGTGGGTCAGTGTACTATCCACATGTACTTATAAAGCTAGTTTGTTTATTGTTCAATCTTCTAAATCATTCCTGAATTCTAATCTGCTTATTAAAGCAATTACTGAGAGGTGATATAAAAATCTTCCACTTTGCTAGGATGGATTTGACTATGTCTACTTGTTGTTTTGCCACATTTTGCTTTATGTGTTTGTAGCCACAATTTTACATTGTGATTTCTTTTCTGGTGAACTGAACCTCTTATCTTCTGTGAAAACCCTCCTTATGTTTACTAATGCTTTTCCCGTAAATAATTTTAAGTGATATTACCACAACCAGAGCAGCTTTCTTTTAATTAGTATTTTAGTTATTTAGTGATTGATTTTAAAATTTTCTGTATCCTTAAGCTATGGATATATCTCATATAAAGTGCATACATTTGTGTTTTTGTTCTTGGTGGGTTTAATATAATCTGACAGTTGTCAGCATTTAATAAGAACTTTGATTCTTTAAACTCAATGTTATCCTCTTAATTTTCAGTTTACAGTCACCATTTTGTAATGTATTTTCTTTTTTCCCAGACTTTTCTATGCTATTTCCCCCTTTTTTTCATTCCTTTACTATCTAGATGATATCCTGTCCTCACTGTCTCACCATCAGGAGCCATATGAAAACAGTTTATTATTAATGATACTAAGTTTGACTATTTGCTTGCAATGGTCTCCACTATCCATATCCTTTCTTCAACCTTCTTTTCCCAGTGACTGTTTTTTTAATTTTTTAAAGATTTATTTATACCCACCCCCACACCCCATTGTTTCACACTCACTGTCTTCATGTCTACCTTTTTTCTAGGCTCCACCAGGACCCAAATTCTCAACCTCCCATGTGGGAAGGATGCACCCAATCACTTGAGCCACCTCCACTCCCTGAGTTCTATGTCTTTCATTGTGTGTCCTTGTGTGATCATCTTGTTGCATCACCCTTTCACTACAGCCTCTCTTGTCAGCTCGCTGACTTGCTCATCTTCTTTAGGAGTCACTGGACACCAAACCCAGGATGTCCCATTTGGGAGGCAGGTGCCCAAGGGTTTGAGCCATATCTGCTTCCCCCCAATGACTTTAGCATGCATCGATGATTTGGGGCTCAAATCATTATTCCATTGATCATCAGAAGATGGTAATTTGCTATTTCCATTATTATTCCTTTTACCTTCAATTCTTGGTAATCTCCTGTACAGAAGAGATTTCTCCTCTTCCAGCCTCCTATTTAAACATTTAAGTATATGGGCGACTCGTGGTTACTTCTTTTTGCTGTTTCCAATGTGTTATAAAGCATTGTTGCCATGATTCATTTTAATGTTCAGGTTGTCCTGATTGGGTCAGTGGCAGCCTCTTCAAGCTCATTCCTGCCTCCGCTCCCCACCCATTTTTAATATCTTTATTTCAAATTCATAAAGTAAAGTAACAGAAAAGGCAGCTCAACTAGTTATGGGAGCATAACTCCTAAAATGTTCTGTCTAGACACTTTAATCTCATGAAATTCCAACTACTAACTTAGTTATTCCTCCAGTGTCCAAAAAGATATACAGATAAACATAGATTACTTAAGTGACATAGTCAAGGTCTCCTTATTGAAAAACATGAAGAGAAAAAAAAAGTTTAATCATTTTCATATCTCACAACACCAAAGTGTTTTGTTGAGCTATGAAGTTGACTGGTAACCTCAACAGATGCTGCAGTGAGAAGCTACAGGTCCTGGATGCATGCAAAGTGCTCTGTAGCTAGCCTACCCTGGGTTGGCTGTGCTGATGTTTCTTATACCCTAGGAAGGGGACTTAGAGCAGAGACTGACTTTGGAAACGGGTTAAAAACAAGGGATTTCCATAGAGGAGGGAGGATCCCACAAAGCAGGAATTGGTTGGGGCATAGGGGAAGACAGGAAGAGCTGGTTGGGGAAGGACCAGAATTCAGAAGGTCCGCAAAGGCTCCAGAGAGGAGCTGTCCTTAGGATGGCACAAGGAGGGAATCAGGGGGAGGGGGCGGATAGTGGTTAATAAGAATGTGGGCGCATGAAGGTTTCAAGGGACGTGATTGGACGAGGGAGAGGGTTTATAAAGCCCCGTTGCCAAGGGAGCGGTCAAACAGGAGAAGACTCAGAGGAAGAAGGAGCTCTCGTCTTCCTCCTGCTCCTGCCAGTCCCTCTTTTCCACTCCTTGCTTCCTGCTGACTTGCTATTAATTAACCTGTTGACCTGCTAATCTACTGACCTGTCTCTGAACCCTCCTACAAACCCTCTCCAGCGTGTCCACCTGTTTCCACCGGATTCCCACCCCCATTCCCTCCTGCCCAGATTCCCACCCCCTATTTCCCCCCGCCCCTGCCCCTTCCCTCCCTGCCCCCCTCCCCTGTCCCTCCTCTGCTACTGGTCCTGTATCCCTGGATCTGCTGACATGGAGGTGCTGGGGCACCTCTTCTGGCTCCTTCTGCTTGTCTTGTCCTGGCAGGTGCCTGGTCACCCACCCACCAGTGTGAGCAAACATTGAGCAGACATAAGTTCCTTCCTGGTTATTGGGCGGTTAAAATACTGTGGTTTAGGAATTTGGTGTTCCTGGAGGTCTTTGGGCTCCAGCTCTTCCCTGGCAGACCCAGGACTTCAGCGCAGGTTTCTTAACAAGACTGAACTGCTGCCCACTTCGACTTCTGGGTCTGCGGCCTTGCTTGTTCCAGGCATGGGAAAGGCTGAAATGTTGGAAACGTTGAACAGCTAAGCTCTAGCTTTTAAAAGTAAGACCCTGTTCAGAAGCAGATGTAGCTCCAGTGGTTGAGAATCGGTTTCTCATGTACAGGTCCCAGGTTGCATCATGGGTACAGCTTCAAGACAAAACGAAAACACCAATTCTCATTGGGGGGTGGATTTAGCTCAGTGGTTGTTTGTCTCATTAACATGTACGAGGTGCTGGGTTCAATCGCTAGGGCCTCCTTAAAATATGTGTGTATATATATATATATTACTCCGATGTTAGGCTTTTTGCTCCTGGAAGCTCTGTTTAAGATCCTGCTTCAGGCTGTGCAAATTTAGAGTTCAACCCGTGTGTACTTTGCTTTTTTCCTAGAACTATGTTATTTTGAAAGCTTGACAACCCTGGGAAGGGTGGTACCTAATCCTTGGCATTATTGCTTGTCTGTTAAAAAAAACAAAATGCTGTCTGCACGTTGTACTTTCCTGTTTCTTTGTGGCTTTTAGCAACTTCTGGGTCATCCCTTTCCTTCACCTCCTTCAGATGACCATTGCTTCTGGAGATTTCCCACAGGAGATCAGTGCCAATTGTTTTGATGGGAACCCTGAGAAGTCAATCAGATGTGGAAATAAGTGCCTATAGCCTGCTTGGATGTATACAAGGAGGGGAGGGGAGCTTTGCAAGGAAAATGACCAGGAAGGAGCTGAGTTAATATCCTTCCAGCCTGAAATGTGTCACGTGCAGCCTGTTGATTTACCCAGAGAAGGATAGGTCCTTCTTTGATGTCCTTAGGTTTGTCCAACCATAGAGAAAAACTCGGTTCCAACTGTAACAATTCACTTTTAAAAAACAGGAAACTCTCCCTTCCCCCCACAAAAAAGAAGAGGAACAACAAGATTTGGAGAAACCCCATGAAGAGAAATTGGTGTTGTTTGTTTGTTTGCTTAGTATATCCCAGATTCCTAGGCAGGGATCTAGAAAGACTCAATGTACATTCACATGTAGGAACAGAATCCTGGTCACTTCACTCAACACAAAGAAGAAACTATTCTGCTTCTGTGAATACTAACAAAGGAAAGAACTGTTTATTTGTAAATAACCTTTACTCTTGGAACAATTGTGGGGTCGGGGACTTTGCTGCATTTTTCACACAGGTAAGCTCTCTCTCTCCTGACCTCAACTTTGAGCATTTGGACAAATTCACCTGTCTTGAGTCCGACCACGACCATCCCTTCTGGTCATGTCCACCTCTAGAAATCCTTGAGGGTTAAGGTCAACTCTTAGTCTCTGCACTTTTTGGAAGTACATCCTCCAGGCCCAGCCAGAGGGAATCTCTGTTTGAGAATGTTTCCAAGATGCTTTGTTGGCATTGTCTTCTCTGCCTTGCTCGGTTGTTCATTTGCCTGGCTTTGTCTCCCCTAGAAAGGTCAAGGCTCTGTCAGGGTCTTGTCCATTCTCCTGCTTTTCCGGAATAATATCCATACAGGGGAGTGGCTCTTATTTACCTGTCTCCTGAGAGTTATTTATACAGAATTTGTTCTGTTGAAGCAATATGCTACGTGATTTTCCAAATCAAATTGATGATTCTTTGGCCGAGGTGAGTTACGGGTTAAAATCGAGCATCAGAAAGACGGGTGTTTGGACATGGAGATAATTTCCATTCTCATGGTCTCAGGGACAAAGTTCAAACAAAAGCAAATGTCCTTCTTTACTTCATATATCTCTGATTTCTTTTCCGGATTCACTCAGATTTTCCTAAGAAAAAGGTGGTTTTCCCCTCAACCTCTTCTTTCATTTTCAAGCTTTCCACATAAGAAACTTAAAATCAGCTCTTCTTAGCTCTCAAGGTGATTGTTATTGTGTCTTCGCTTGCATTCTGCAGTATTGATTTTTTTGTGTGTTTCAGATATTAACCTCAGAACTGCAGCTTTTAGTGCCCCGTCAATATCACTAGTGCTCCACTGTGCATACTGGTGTCTAGACAGTTACCAGATAGAGCAAGTGTTCAGGAACGGGGATGCTTTACCAGGATGTGACTAAGATGGCATTTGGCATTTGGCTTTTGTGAGTGTTTGACCCACATGCCTAATGATTGTGCCAAGAGCTATTGTTCCCTTTCTGATGGTGGCTTCTGAATATGAAAGTGTGAGGTAGTTCAGAGAGACATGTGAAGTGTTTGCTCAACCAGTGAGCTACATACAGTCCTCTAGAGAGGATGGTTTATCTTTTTTATTTTTTTCAGGAAGTACTGAGTATCAAAAATGGGACCTTGTGCATGGGAAGCAGGTGCTCAAACACTGAGTTCCATCCACTCGCCTGTAGAGGGTTTTTTTCCCCAATGAACTTTTTAATTTTTTTAAGAGAAACTTAGATTACATAAATGATACACATACAAAAATTAGATGATTCCCATGTGCCTTGCTCACATATTTTCCCACATTAATAACATCCTTCATTAGTGTGGTACATCTGCCACAATTAATGAACATATCTGGGAGCACTGTCATTAAGTAATGATTATAGTTTACATTGTAGTTTACAACTCTCTCCCGCACATTTTTACAAGTTATTACAAGATATACAAGGGCCTATATCTGTCATTGCAATGTCATTTGGGACAATCCCAAGTCCACACCTATTTTTCCCTCTCCCTCTCCTCAGAATCTCCAGTTGCCACTGCCTCCACAACCATCGTAAAAGTTCTTCCATTGCTAGGATCACATTGAGTGGTGTT
Organism: Dasypus novemcinctus; assembly: GCF_030445035.2. Classification (NCBI taxonomy): domain Eukaryota; kingdom Metazoa; phylum Chordata; class Mammalia; order Cingulata; family Dasypodidae; genus Dasypus; species Dasypus novemcinctus. The sequence continues at coordinate 26,089,617 of NC_080695.1, read as the reverse complement.
AACTGATGTGAAACTGAAGCTTGGTGTGTGGATTATTGTGAATACATAAAAAATTTATTTTCACTTTTACACTCATGAAATATACTTTTTCAAAGAATGTTATCTTTGCCTTTTGCTGCACTAGTCATACACTCAAGAAACTTAAAGGTGAATTCTTGTTAGAATTGGGTTTCTAATCAGATTAGATTCTCATAGTTTTTATCTCACAGTATACTTACAGTCCACACTTTGCAGATCCTCTATCTACTTGAAAAGTTTGGCATTATGTGTCCTGTATGAAGGAATGAAGCTGAATGATGAAAAAAACATTAAGTGGTTTCATTCTAAATATATTCCTTTTTATTTTATTTTTTTCTGCCTAACAGTATTCCGTACTTGATTTTCATTGCAGTGAAGACCTCAGTGTAATTACACCGCCGCTATCTAGCCTCTCAGTTCTGTCAATATTGACAGCCATTACCTGTCTCCTCACAGCTAAGCATTCTCTCATGGTTATCTGTTGTACAGAATTGTAATTGGTCTTTGTCCTTTTGTCTATTCTTTCTACAGGGTGGGTGTACTTTTAGATATTTTTCAACGGACTTGATTAAAGCAGTTTATGAATTCACTACTGAAAAACTAGAATTCCTTACTGATGTAAGTTCTGGATTTCTCTTTTTTATTCTCAGTGATGAACTGGCTTGAAGTTCCTAAGTTGAATACCAATAATTGTGGAAAGTCCTTGAATATTTACTTAATTAAGAAAATGAAAATCTAATAGCTTGTGCATTGCCTTGATTTTTCTACTATTTTATTGAGCTCTAAAAAAATGCACAGCAAATAGTATGTATTTAAAATGTACAGTTGACTGAGTTTTGCCCTAGTTTCAAACCCATGAAAACATCTTAACAATGAAAATAGTGAACATATCCATCACCAGCAAACATTTCCTTGTGCCCCTGTGTAATCACACCCACATCCCTGCTCCACCATGAAACTTCACCCACTGACCTGCTTTCTGTCAATATAGATTAGGATTTTTTTGGTAGAATTTTATATAAAAGGAATCATAGAGCATATACTCTTTTTCCCTGTCTCTTTCACTGGTGCAACTGTATTTTATTTTGTGCTGACATCTACATTTAACATAGGTGCGATTTTAATCCCTTTATGAGCACAATTCAGTGTCATTGATCACATTTACAATATTGTGCAACCATCATCATCACCATCCATTATCCAAACCCTTTCACCCAAAACAGAAATTCTTTAACCTTTCAGCAATAATTCCCTAATACCTCTCTCCCCCAGCCCCTAGTAACTTCTAATCTACTTTCAGTCTCTGTGAATTTGCTTGTTCTAGATAATTTCTTATACATGGAATCATACAACATTTGTCCCTTTTTTCCAGGCTTATTTAACTTAGCATAATGTTTTCAAGGTTCATCCATGTTGTAGTAGGCCTCACAGATTTCACTGTTTTTTATGATTGAAGAATAATCCATTTTATATATATACTGCATTTCGTTCATCCTTTCATCTGTCAGTGTACACCTGGGCAGTCTCCATTTTTTGGCTATTGTGAATAATGTTGCTATGTACATTAGTGTATAAATATCGGAGTCCCTGCCTTCAATTCTTTTGGGTATATGCCTATGAATGGAATTTCTGGTTCATATGGTAAATGTGTTTAACTTTTTGAGGAAACACCAGACTGTTTCCCATAGCAGCTGCATCATTTTATGCTCCCACCAACAATGAAAGAAATTTCCAATTTCTCCACATCCTTTTCTAGCCTGTTATTTTCTGGCTTTTTAAGAAAAGCCATTTGAGTGGGTATGAAATGGTGTCTCATTGTGGTTTTGATTTGATTTTCCCTAATGGCTAGTGATGTTGAACATCTTTTCCTGCACTGGTCAACCATTTTTTTGAAGCTGCCTAGTTGGTCATCTTGCACTCAAACTACTCCATTATGAGTATTAATGAAATCAAGGTCAAATAATATAGCCCTGCAATCCTAAATGACCTTCATGTTGTCCAAAGCCACAGCTGGGACTTTTGATGCAAAGCTGAGGTCCTCAGTAGCCGAAGTGGGCAGCAAAGGGCTGACCAGTTGCCTGGGTTTGGCAGAAAACTCTAGTACTTTTTTTCTGAGATTTATCCATGATTTTGTACATATTTATATTGCATGGCTATACCATAAACTTATAACATAAACCCAAGAAGCATTCCCTCTGCGGGATTATTCCAGCAATTATTTAAAGCTTGTAATTCTGTGAAAAAGGGTTTTGGAATAAAAATACAATTAGGTTTGTGCTTTAAATTATTCAAACCCTAGCCTGTTAACAGCAGTCATTTTTGGAACTACCACATTCTTGTTCAAAAGAATGGTCATTTGCATGGTATTTCAGTTTTGTGTGTCTCTTTATCAACATGTTCAAATACAGTGAGGTTGAATATTTAACATTTTATATACTTGCTTAATCACAAATCTGTCTGTCCCTTCATTCACCCATCCACCCACCCATCACCCATCAACCTGACCCCCCTCCCTCCCTCCGTCTCTTCTTCCCTCTCTCTCTCCCTCACTCCCTCTCTCTCATGCATCCATCCATCTTATATTTGGTACATTTCAAGCTAAATTTCAAACATCAGTACACTTCCCCTTAATACTATGGCAATCCTCAAATAGAGCTTAATATCCTTTTATGGATTGCCTCTTGATGAGACATTTACAATGAAACATAGATACCTCAAGTGTACATGCACTAATGTTTGCAAAATGCACATGCCAGTGTAATGCAAATCCCTGTCAAGTCATATTACATTATCATGTCAGAAAGTGCCACTAGCCCTCTTCCCAGATAATCTTTTCTTCACTGCAGGTAAATTTTGCCTGTTAAAAATTTCATGTAAATGGACCAATGTCATATGTACTTTATGTCTTGCTTCTTCTGCTTAGAATGGTTTTTTTGAGATTAATTCATCAATATGGTTCACTAAACCATTCCATTCCATTGCTGAGTCATATTCTGTTGAATGACTACCTCTATTTAAAGCACTGTTTTCAAAGAAACTGTTGGAATTAAGGTATCAACCTTTCATGACTATATAGTTAAATCCAGGGCAGTCTATCGAGAGCAGTTATCAGGAGCAGTCTGAATTTACTCTGAGGAAATCTTTGTCTTCATTCCATAAGAGTGTAATAGAATGAAAATCAAAATCTTACAGAATTTGCATATTATTAGTGTCCTCTTAATATCATGATGTTAGTTCTATGTATTGTCTTAAAAGTTGATTACTTCTAAATCAGCTCATTGATCCATTGTATTTAAAATTGTTTTATTTTATGCAAGGTAAAAATCAACTTATCCCAAAAACACTTCATCAGGCAGATCCCACTACAGTGTTAGTCATAGGATCAGGTAGGGCCCATAGTGACCTAGAAGCCATTTGCTACTTAAGGACTCCCAAATTTGCAATATGTAACAACACTGAGACCAAACAAAAAAAACATGAAGCTGCCAACTTCAAGTTTTTCTTGAGTAGTTCCGTGTTTTGGAGAGTTTTTGAAGGGCATGGTTATTTCTTTGAGGTAGATTTAAAGTAACTATCAGTGATTCATTTTATTTGCTATATTCTACATTGCTTTAAGGCTTCTCATAATTTCAACTATTACAATTACAGCTACTTGATATTCTGCCTTAAAATTACATATGTGGACCTGATTTTTATGGATTTCCTGTCAGCATTGTTGCCTCCTTTGGAATTATTTCAGTTGCTATTCCATTCTGGAAATTTATTCTAGCTGTGAGTATATTAAATTAACTTGTAGGCATACTGTGAGTTGTAAAAAAGCAGCACTTTCATAGACATGGTTCTTTTATTCTGTTTTAGATTAACAATGTACATACAAATTAATGCTTAAAATTGAAGCTACCCTTGTAAAATAATTGTTTTAGAAAGAACCCAGGGAACAAGAGAACTGTATAATCTCAATGAGAAGTCTTCAAAGTATAAATTCTTTATATCAAAAAGTAAACATTGAGTATCAGGCAGGCACTTTCATACATTGTTAGAACTGTGAATTCATACAATTATCCTCAAAACCAGTTTCATAATAAGTATCTGAAACCCTAAAAATGTTCCTATGTTTTTATTCAGTATAAGTCCATTTCTAGAAATCTAACTTAAAGAACTAGTCAGACATGCATTCTAAGATTTTGACCATGGATATTTAATGGGATAGTGTTTGTTAGACTCCAAACCTGGCAGCAACCTAAATGCACAATAGTAGGGGACTTGTTTAACTCATATATCTATGCATATAATCACCTAAAAGGATCTGGTTTTGACCAATGGGAGAAATAAGAAATCCCTTTGCAAAGCAAACATTTGTAGTATTTATTATGAAAAACAACAGGATAAAGCCTGAGGCCAGAACTAGGACCCAGTTAGTTGATATTCAAACATCACCCTTAAGGAGTGAAATGCAGAGTAAAAGCAGGGTCTCCTGTTCATGTTCTCTCATATTCCCTCATCTTTCTAACACATTTAACTGAGAGAGGGGACTTTATACTTGATGTATATTTTAGGTTCTTTTTAATATGTTAATGGAAGAGAGAGTAAGACCTTAGCACATTGGGCCTTAAATCCTCAGTTTTAAAACATAATTTGGAACAAATTATTTTGCATAAAATGAGCTTTGCAGGTGACTGCAACTTACCAGTCAAAATGCCCAGATGCTTTGTCTACAAATCTTTCTAAACTTGGGTGCGCTCTCCCTGTTTTTTTACTGAAATGGTCCTAACATGGTAAATGAATTTTCCTCCTTGCATATTGATTGGAAAATTCCTTAGAAATCTAAGGTTCCTTCAGAAGAAGGAAAAGTGCACAATACAAAGGTGCTCTGTTTCCATCCCTTTTTCTCTCCTTTCAAACACCCAACCTCAGTTCTTATTTTCACGGGAATCAGCTGTCTTTATCCTGGGCCTGCTGCCCTAGCACAGATCTTGGCTGTTGAAGCCCTTGTCCTTGCTCTCAGCTGCCTGCCCATGTCTCCTCCTGCTCTCCCTTGTCTTCTGCTTAGCATGACATGGGGGGAAAGGAAGCTCATTGCCTTCTGAGTGAGGATGTGATGATGTTAGAGGTATACACATCACTTTCCCATTGTTTCTGGAATCATTTTCCAAAAGCAGCATTATCATGAATGGTGTGTGCATATACAATAATATTCCAATATCTCAGCAAGGTTTTTGGGCTGGCCTCAGCACCTGATGGCCACTTTTAACATTTGAATGTGGAAATAGGTTCCCAATGACCCTTTACAAGGGTTAAATGGGGTCCAGGCTGAATTTTATTGAGCCGTAATTCAATTATCTCTTCAGGGGATGACTGGAGGTTTGGAAGCACTTTTGTCCTTTCTGGAAGATGTTGGCCAATATTTCTTTTGTTGTTTGTGCATTTCCTCTAGCACTGTCCCATTCATTTAATCATTAGATGACCTCTGATTTTTTTAATGGTCTGGGAGAGACATAGGACCTGGCTTATTGGAATAGTTTGCCAATTCAAAGTTAGCCAATTCTGAGTAAGATTTCAACAATACTTTTTCATTAGGGAAAGAAGTCTATCACAGTCCAAAGATTTTACGTTTGTTTTGTTACAGCTTTCTAAAACAATTTGTGGCTCTGGACCCCATTATGGCTATTGGAGTTGAGAAGTAAATGATTTCAAGCAACTGAAGCTTTAAGCGTTTTCTTTTTAAATTGCCCCACTTTTCCATTATGACAGATAAGTAGATTTGTGCATGTGTAAGGGATAATTAAATAGAGCTTTACTTCCAAAATAATGTATCTGCCTTAGTGCACCGGTTGAAAATTGTAAGTAAAAGTAACGATTAATTCTTACTGGCCTCAATATGGTTTGCCTTAGGATAACATCACAACACTTTCAGGACCTATTGAACTCCTGCATAACGTAAGTCAGTCTCTGCATGTTACATCAGAATCTAAGAGACATCAACATGTCAAACATCGGGACTTGAAAAGAGTTTGGCTGCTATTAATAATAATTTGGCTTTTGAGCCTTTCTGTACACCAGGTCTTTTGAGCCCTATATTTTTCCATGCTGTTGACAGCAGTAAGAGTTGGGAGTCTGGGAAACTCAGCCTTCTTCTGACTCTAGAATTCCAGTACTACTGCCCGAATGGCTTTAATGGCTTTTTATGTTTAAGGGCTTAGGAGGAATGTTTTCCCACAATTCCATGGGTAAATTTTCACATCAATCAGCACTGCCCTCCTAGAAATGAATCAGAACAAAAAAATCTTTAAGAGATGATTCTTAAGATTTTGCCCCAAATTGAACAGATCTACCCCTCTTAATGAAGAAGAGAGAATTTTTAAAGTAAATGTAGTAATGTTTTGAATCACCATTATAAAAATTTCATTTGTGCTATTTCACTTGAAAACATTTCCATCTCCTTTGTTTTCCCCTTGTCATGCATTCATGAAGCATTCTATGTTGTAAACAGAAAGGCTGTGGATGCCAAGAAATTTTATGCCTTCAAGTATTTCCTTCATTCTTTACTTCATTATGTGATTGTTTGACTAGGTACAAAATGGATCAATTCCTTTTACCTGAAATACAGGGCATGAAATATGAGTTGATGTTTCTACTTTTTAGCCTAAACCCCGGTGTTTCTTTTGAAATTCTAATACATTTTTCTTCCTACCTTATATGCAAATATCAGAATTTAAAAAATCTACAGAAAAATTAAAAGGTAGCATTTTCCCAAATGCCTCCGAAATTTCCAGGAGCAAAGCTGCTATACTTATTTCAGAATTTTCATTATATGCCTTAGCTTTTATGAGGAATAAGTGTTTTGTATCTTAGAATATAAAAACTGTAAGATGTCAGAGCGGGTTTAGCTTAATTTTGAACACCTGACTCACATATATGAGGTCCCAGGTTCAATCACCAGTACTTCCTTTAAAAACAAACATCAAAAAATCCACACACATACCCACAAAAAGCTGTGATATCTTGTTGGCATAAGGTACAATGTCTGTTGTGATCCTGGCAATTAATTCTCTAATAGGAATGTTTTGTTTTGGATTAAAATTAAACATCGTGACTCTCATGGTAGTGAAGCAAAGATGAACTGTGAAACACTTTAGGATCAAAAAGAAAGGGTTCACCTTAAGATTGAGAAGGAACAGATAAAGAACAGATAAATCTAGTGATGATTTAAATCACAGTCCTGAAAATCATCACATCTTAAATGTCTTTTCTCAAATCTGTTTGGTCAAGAGATGTGAGTGCAAGATTCCGATGCACATTTACAGATTCACAGATTTGAAATGTGGCCTGAGGATGGAGACATGTGCAGATTACTTATCTCTTCTGCATTTCTGGTGCACAATTTCTTGTAACCTTCAGGACGGTGACTCTTTATTCTGTCATATTTCAACCAGTTACTAACCTAGGTAGCCCTTAGGAAGTGATGATGGACAGGCTAATTACGCCAAGGAATCAAAGCTTTGAAGATCCTCCTTGAGCAGTTCCTGCTTCAGTTGATCAGGTGAGGAATCATCATATGGAACTCTAGACCTGGCACAGATTTTTGCTGGAGACACTGAAAGGCTCATCCATTCACATGGGAAATAAATCATGTGAATTTCCTGCTTATTAAACAGTTACTTGTATGCAGCAGGGTTTTCAGAAGGAAGTTCTAAACCGGCCCTGTTTCATCTTGCTAGATAATTGTTGTGGGTTGACTAATGTCTTAGAAAATTTGATATGTTGAAGTTCTAATCCCCAGTTCTCTAGAATGTAATCTTATTTGCAAATTGGGTAGTTTCCAATGGATGTAAGCAAGTTAAAATAAGATCATTCTGGAGTAGTTTGGTTCTTACAAGCAGAGGTAGTTTGGATACAGACAAAGTGGAGAACACATGGGATGACTGAGCAGAGAATGCCATGGGTTGTCAACAAATCAGCAGATGCTAGAAGAGATGTGGAATGGATTCTTCCCCACAGCTTTTGAAAGAAGCATGGCCTATGGCATCTTCATTTTGGAATTTCAGCCTCCAGAAATGTGAGACAATAAATTTCTGTAGATTTAAGCCACCAGTTTTTGGAAATTTGCAACAGAAGCCCTAGCAAAATAAGAAAATTTTTGCTACCAGGAAGTAGGGTGCTACTTTAACAAATATCTAAACATATGGAGGTGACTTTGGAATTGAGTAATGGGTAAAAGCTGTAAGAATTTTGAGATGCTTGATAGAAAAATCCTACATTGCCCTGAAGACACTGTAGGTAGAAATATGGATGTTAAAGGTGATTCTGTTGGGGGCACAGAAAAAAGGAAAGGGAACTGTAGACAAAGATTATATTGTCTTAGAGAATATGTAGATCATCATGAACAGAATTCTGCTAGAAAGAGGAATATTAATGCAGTTGCTAATGGTAAGAACCAAAGGAAATGATGAATGTGTTTTTGGAAATTGGAGGAAAGGTGATCCTTGTCCTGAAGTGGCATAGAACTTGGAAGAATTGTGCTCTGAAGCTGTATGGAAGGCAGAATTTATAAGTGATAAGGACAGACTTTTAGTTAAGGAGATTTCCAAGCAAAGCTGGAAGGTAGAATCTGGTTTCTCCTTGCTACTTGTGATAAAATGTCTCAGGAAAGAGGTAAATTGAAGAATGAACTGTTAAACAAATAGGAACCAAGAATTCATTTGGAAAATTCTCAGCCTATGCAAATATTTAACTATGGAAACATGGCCATGGGTATGGCTGGACAACCATTTGCTAAAAATGATTAGATGTGTGACAAGTGGATCCAACAAACAATCTCAACAGAAGCCAGGAAGGGAGATGCAATTATCTCCCTCCCTGTGGAGGACCCTCTCAACTAATGGCTTAGAAACCCCAAAATTTCACAGAAGACGGACAGGGTTTTCAACAAGTTCATATCAGCAGAGAACCTGCCATCCTGGAGTGAGAGGGTCAGAGATGGGCTGGAATGAAGAAAGAATGACTCCAAGGGTCTAAGTTGCCCAATCTAATGTGACAGGTGTCCTTATAAGGGGAAATTTGGACCCAGACAGACAGAGCAGGGGACACCGTGTAATGACTGAGGCAGAGAATGCCTTGGATTGTTTGACACCAGAAGAAGCTAGAAGAGGCTGAATCTAGATTCAGATTCTGAGGCTGAATCTAGAACAGATTTTTCTCTACTGGCTTTGAAGGACTCATGGCCCTGCTGAAATCTTGATTTTAGACTTCTAGTCTCCAGTACTGTGAGACAATTTCTGTTGGTTTAAGCCACCTAGTTTGTGGCACTTTGTTATGGCAGCCCAAGCAAAGTAAGGCAACAATTATTTCCGGGACTGCAAACACATATTTCTGTCCTTAATCTAGCACTGAGCATGAGGAACCTTCTCTGCTCATTTTTCCAAAGGCCTTAGGCTAGGAAAAGAGGCCTAGCCAGGGGGACAGGGAGTCATGACTTCTCCATCCCTGCTTTAGTCTTATTTATTTAATTTATTTAATAAAGGTTTTTTTCACTTTTGTTGTAACAGGACATCGAAAGCTGTTTGAAAGAGCACATGGAGCTCAGTGAACAAAGCAAATCCTTCAAAACAACTCAGAAAGATTTGGAGGGAGTTCTGACTCCTGAAGATAATATTGAAGTAAGCTCATTCCTGTGTACACAGTTCAAAATCTAATTAAAAAGTGGGAGAATCTTTCTGATTCTCTCTTGTTCTTTTTTTTGGCTTTGACTAATTGCTCGGTGCAGTTGAAGGCTCTACGATGCAAAGATGAATCTCAGGCCAAAAAGACAGGAGGAAATACATTAAAAAGGAGAAATTTATCAGGTAAGATCAATGTCAGGGAGGTTGGATCACTTTGCCTTTAGTCAAGTACCCTCTTGATACTCTTGAACTTGATGTATCTCTTCCTAAGTATTGGCATTATAAAGTTCCATCCTTGGATTTGTTTACATGTCTGCCTGTGTTGGGCCCAGGTAGGTGCTGGGCATTGTAGAGCATTGGACAAGAACAGAACTCTAAGCCCTTTCCCCTATCCCTATGGAAATTAGATACATGAGGGCAAGTTAGAGCAGCATTAGTTGGGTCTTACCCCTCTATGTTCTGCACACTTTCCTGTCAGGTCCCATGTGATGACAGACTTGTTTCTCATCTCATGGAGATGGTCTTTTTATTGGTGCTCATCATCTCTGAAGCATCTGTGTGTTATCAAGACTTACAACCAGGGTTAGAACACAGAGATGGTAGAGCCACCTACTGGGGCATTGCCCTTAGAGGTGGGGGTATAGGAAGAGCAGTGGCCTTCTCTGCTAATGATGGACATGTTACTAGAGCCATTCCTCAAGTTGAATGTCACTACCACAAGTGTTCAAGTGATACAGTGTGTGTCTACTCCTGGGAAAGCTTCAGGGGAGAAGAGAAGAGGGAATGTGGGAATTGGGTCTTTTCCCAGACAGAAGTCAGATCTGGGAGAGAAGAGAGTCATTTTCACCCCTCCTTTCCTAGGACAACAAAGAGAACCTTTTCCTTCTACACACAGTCTTCATTCTTCCTAAGTTTTCAATTATTTTAAGAATGAATTGCCCGAATGAATCTTGACAGCTTATTGTAGTTTTTAAAAATTGTTTAAACAAGAAATAATTGTTGAGTTTCTTGAAAAGACTGAATTCTTGTTTTTTAGGTGATTGCAATGGGAGGGTGGAAAATCGAATGCCTCAGATGGTGGATGTCTTGCAGGTATAACTCCTACTACAGAGTATCCTAAGTGCCGGGAGTTCCTACTATGCCTCACTTGTAACAAAATTTTCTCCCTGTTGTGACTTTTAGGCCCAAAATGCAATACTGGAAGTAGAAAAAGATCTAAAACTGTTACAGGAGAGGCTGACAGCTTTGACAATCAATAAAGACAATGTGGCAGGTGGGTTGCTTGTTGAGAAGAAATTTCCATTCAGTGGAAATGATTTTGCAGTGTGAAGGTAAAGAATCCTTTCAGGATTCTCTGTCCTCAGCCCCCTAAACACATTTGAATGCCCAAGTGAACAAGTTGCAGCTGAAGAATGATTTGTCCTTTGCAGAATCCTTAAAGGAAGTAGAAAACGACTACAATTCATTGCTGTCTTTGAAAGCAGCAATGGAAAAGGAATGCAGATCCGTGACCCTGAAAACAGAGTCTCTCCAGGAAGTCCATGAAAAGAGAAAGAAGGCCATACAAGAGTAAGAGGTGTATATGTTCATTTTTTCAAGTGTTGTAATGAGTGAACTTAAGACTCATGAACATAGTTTTATCTCTCCTCAGAACAGGTACCACACTATATCTACCATATTTAATCACTGTAGAATTGTGCTTCTTCCTTCCTGCCTTGACTTCTATCAGCCTCATTGTTCTTTTACAGGGAATCTGGCCTGTAATTCTGGGGCTGAGTGGGGGAGGGGTGGTCCAGAAACCACTATTTATGGCTCTTGAGCTGCCTCTGTCTTTCTGATGTTCCAGTGCTCTCTGTATTTTTTCTTTTTGTTGTTGTTTTCACCTTTGCTTTCTCTCTGACCAAGTTATTGGATTCAGATTTCTCTTCTATTTCTTGCTTTGGCTCATAAAAATCTTGAGTGACAGGTATGAGGTGATCTTTTTTCGAAGAATAAAATTTTCCAGGACTTTAAGGAATTCTTAACGAACAAAAGTGTTTTACATTGTAGAATAAATATAAAATATTCAGCCCAAACATTATAAGACACCATTGTGGAAAGGAGGGTGGGAGTTGTGACCATAGAAAGCTTTGAGTAGTTCATTACTCCTCCACAATTTATATCTCAAATTTGGAGTTAGGTAACTTTTGAAACATAAACTCTTATGCAGCATTTTGTGTTCTTGCTGCATAAAAATCCATTTTTATTTCCTTGAAAATGGGTTTCTTGCATCTGTTGCTATTTCTGGCTGCTCATACATGTTATTATTCAGTGTACACAGAAATTTCCATGAAAGCATGTCTTGCTGAGAAAATAGTTCATCGCTCAGGAGCTGCTGCCTGATGCCATTAAACATCAAAAATGGACCACTGCTTTTTCCCTCCTTTTGTGCTCATTGAGCAACCACAGTTTAATTTTTCCTAAAATTACTGTAGCTCACTAAATATCTGACCCACTAGAAAGAACCATTTCTCATTTCTGAAATAGTTTCAAAGAGCTTATATTTACCACCAGTAATCATTTGGTTACTTACATGCCAATTGTTCTTCTTTATGATATGGAATTAGCTTCTCCCACATCCATTTTATGCCCCTATCTGCCTACTGGGTTAGATCAGTCCCCCATCACCTTTCCTGCCTGGAAAGGCTGAATTATGACCTACAGAGAAATCAGGTCCTAATTCCTGGCACCTACGATTGTTGCCTTATGTGGCACAGATATTGCCAGTGTGATTGAGCATCTTGAGATGGAGAGAGTATCCTGGACTATCCAGGTGAGCCTTTGATGCCATCACAATTTTCCTTCTAAGACCGAGGCAGAGGGTGCTTACACACACACACACTCACATGAGAAGGTGATGTGAAGACAGAGGCAGAGGCTGGAGATAGCGGCCACCAGCCAAGGAATGCTGCAAGCCACCAGAAGCTGGAAGATACCAAGGACAGACTCAAACTAGTGCCCCTATAGGGAGTGTGGCCCCGCCTGCCAAAACCTCGACTTGGGCCCCATCATACTAATTTTGGACTTCTGGATTCCAGAGCTGTAAGAAAATAATTTTTTAAAAATAAATGTTTGAAGCCTCCACTTTGGTCATTTGTTGCAACTTCCACACGAAATGAATATACTGCCCAGGTTCTCTAATTACTCTCCTTACCTCCACTTTCCCGTCTTTAAACACATTTCCAACTCTGATTCATTCTCCCTATAGTTGCTAGAGTGTTCTTTGTAGGCAAGTTCTCTGTTCCTGCCTTCTTTTGATTCTGGGACATTCCATGCTCTGCAGGGTCAGTCCAGGGTTCCTCAGTAGAGCCTGGGGAGCTTCCCCTCAGCAGGTCCCTGGCGGCCTCTCCTTGTGCATTTTCTGCAGCTCCTTCTGATGCATCCCAAGCTGCAGCCACTCTGCTCAGGTCCCTTGGGCCTCCAGAAGCCTCTTTGCCTTTGTGTACACTGTATATTTTCTGCTCTTCACCTGGCAATCTCCTACCCACTCAGATACTTACCTGCCTCAAAATCTCTTCTGGAGAGATGGATATAAACAAAATGGTGGATAGACATGGAGACTGAATGTCGGCTCATTCCTTTTACTTGTTTTGTAACCTCTGAATACATTAGGGTTCCTCTCATGTCATCAGGTATATGCAATTCCTTTGTCTTTTTTTCTTTCTATCTTTTAGATTTTTAGTTATTCTACATTTCCTTTATTAGATTGGGTAGATATAGGTTGTATTTTCCTTCCCCCTTCCTTTTCTTTTTTTTTTTTGGTCATTTTCTGTATCCTTGATTTAATCTGCTAATAAGTGGTATTTTTACCTCTTCTTGAGATTTAACTGTATCTATTTCCCTCTTTGCGCTATCATGGTAGTGTATTTTACCAGTATATACATTTAAAGCCATACAAGACATTTTTTGGTATTTTACAGTCCATTCTTTTTCTATATTCAAGTTTGTTGAAAATAATCCACAAAATCTCAAGGCCTCAAAAAGGAAGCAAGATTATGAAACCAATTCTGAGAAGCCCTGATGCGTAGAACCTTCCACAGAGAGGTAGGGAGCTCTATGTGGATGTGCAATTCCTTCTCTACTGTAAAACCCACTTCAAGGGCTTTTTGTTCCAGTGAGTAATCACTGTGATGCCTGGAAAGCATCCCAAGCACTTACTACAGCCTGAATGGCTCCTGCTCCTGTCCCCTTGCAGGGTGGGGTGTGCACCCCCATGGACAGCGGACACCCCCGCCCCAACTCTAGTCTACTTTTTGTTGAAGAGAAATCCTGAAAAGGAATCCGGTTAGCACCTACTTCCCACCTTCAAGTTAACTGTTCCAGGGATATACTTTCCCATTTATGTGAGAACTCTAACACAAACAACATATTTTAGTATGCAAGTTGTTTGTCCTGAAGAGTGACGAAATTGTTGTGATTTCCCTTGGTGGATAGTCTACTGCAAGGCCTGTATTGGGAGAGGAAGCATTTGCTTACTATTGTTAGAGGTTCCTTTATTTGTATTCTGTAGCATAATACTTTATTCATAAATTGTCGGGAAACGGACTTTGGCCCAGTGGTTAGGGCGTCCGTCTACCACATGGGAGGCCCGCTGTTCAAGCCCCGGGCCTCCTTGACCCGTGTGGAGCTGGCCCATGCGCAGTGCTGATGCGCGCAAGGAGTGCCGCGCCACGCAGGGTGTCCCCCGCGTAGGGGAGCCCCACGCGCAAGGAGTGCACCCATAAGGAGAGCCGCCCAGCGCGAAGGAGGGAGCAGCCTGCCCAGGAATGGCGCCGCCCACACTTCCCGTGCCGCTGACGACAACAGAAGCGGACAAAGAAACAAGAAACAAGACGCAGCAAAAAGACACAGAAAACAGACAACCGGGGGAGGGGAGGGGAATTAAATAAATAAAAATAAAATCTTTAAAAAAATAAAAAATAAAAAATAAATTGTCTTTCTCTGTAATTTTACTCTCCAAGATGATGAATTTCTCCTAATGCCCCATGGATCTTTCTTCTTCTTCTCATTATCATGCATTAATGCCTATGAGTCCATTTTCAGTCATAAATATTCATATGTTGCCTGGTAAGATATGGAAGTCAGATTTTACATAGACTGAAAGAATTTTTAAAATCTACCTGTGGCTTGAAGAAAAAGACCAGTGCCTCAGTTTTCCTGAAAATTTTCCTATCCACGGCAGTTATTTTAATTTTTAATGTGTCTTAAATCTAAGTGAATTCCCTTTACATATTGGAGATCCTGGTTTTAGTGTTGAGTTCCCACTAGACTGGAGCCCTGCCCTGCCGAGAATTGACTAATTTGTTAGGGAGCCACCTACACTTACCGGCAGAGCTTTGTGGAGCTCAGGGAATGGGCATTCCCCTCATCCACAGCTTTCATTTGGGGTGTCTGGAAAACTCTCTGCCTCTGGTGAGGGACCTGAGTGGATTAAGGAGTTTAAGATGGTGGAGGAAGGAGGCAGAGGGTTTGTAATCCTTCCTCACAGAACTACAAGTCAGAATAGACCTCAGCCGATTTTTGTCCTTTGTCCTTTGTCAGATCCAGAACCTGGTGCTGCTCCCGTGAAGAACAGCAGCTGCAGAAGTGCATCCCCCCCTGAGGAGCTGGTGGACGGCAAGGTAAATGCTGCCCTCGATTGTTTTCAATTCTAACAAGTATTGAAGAAAACTTTTCTCTTTTCTTCTAACCCCATTTTCTGGCCTTACTTCTTTCTGTGTGTTATGTTATACTTGAATTTTCTCTCTCCCTCTCTCTCTTGTTTTTTTAAAGCACAAAAACCAGACACTTTCCCAATTGAGTTACCTCTACATAGCTCACTTCCATATGTAACTTTGTTTTTGTCAGAAAGTACATTCCTAGAACTCCAGGACTCCACACCTATCTGAAAGAACTTCGTGCCCACAGGAAAACCTCCAGAGACTAGATGACTCTTTTCTCAGGGAGGCGAGCAGAGGGAGTATGAGCAGGCACCTGCAAGCAGAATGTGTGGCCCTGGGAATGGATCTAATTCTTCTCAGAACTTCTGTTTCCTCAAATTTACAGAGGGTGTTCATCCTTTACTTGCAGAGTTCTGAGAATCAGAGAGAAGACATGATAAGATTGTGGAAGGGCTCTAAACAGTATCTAGAACCGCATGTGCAGAGCCTGGGATTTCATTTCCATTCCTTCTGTTTCATCTCATTTCTAAATAACCATCTACTATGATGATGGTGGAGGCAGGGCTGCGAAGGTTCTGGAAATGAAGTCTCTCTGAGGAGTAGAGTTTCTGGCACTGTTGCTGCTCTTTGGGATCCTAGTGGAGGGGACATGCCAGGTGCTGACACATGCTCCTTAGGGTTTGTGCTTTACGCGGCAATGGTGCTTTTGTCTATGACATCAAAATTTTTCAAAACTTTACCTGCAGATCAATATGGATTCAAGAGAATCCCCCTTTTTCCCAGGACGCCCCCTCATGCTCTACCCCATGGGAGGCCCTCTGTCAGCGATGCTACGATATGGGCCATCTCTGCCTCCCTGGTGGCCTCTCGGTTCTGACCTGCTGCCTCCACCTTCACCAGTTGGTAAGATGATCAGAACAACACAAACAGACTAGTAAATTGGACTCTTCCTATCTCTCATCCCTTCCTTCTAGAAAATGTCACAGGTCATCCTACAGAGCTTTGCAATGAAAGGACACTGTTCCTTTCTTCAAGTTTCTTAAGACACACACTGGGCTGCATCATCCCCCCCCACAGAGCCAGGCAGCAGGTGTCTCTTGTAGACAAGGAAAGAGGCTGTTTATAGAAAGCCAGAAATGTCAGTTCTGCAGATGTGTGTTGCACATCTTCTGGGTGTCCTGCTCTGGAAGGGTTATGCCCTGCCCCCAATTGCAAGAGCTGAAAATGTCCTGTCAGAATGACACATGCATTAAGCAGCACAAGGTCGTGATCACTACTAATGGAAACACCAGTGAAGGGCTCCAGGGTGCAAGAGAGAGAGATTTCCTTTGGGGCCTCCTAAGACTTTCAGTTTTGTTATCTATGAAACAGGAATGATATTGATTTTATGAGGTTATTGTGAGGATGAAAAGATACAGTACGTTAAAGAAAGTATCTTACAAAATGTCTGGCATAGGTTGGGCACTCTTCTCACAGTTTAAGTTAAAACTTTATGTACACCGAAGATTATCAAAAGATGTTTTTTGAACTGCATTAAACTGAAGTAAGAGTTTAAAGAGTGTGGGTCCAGAGATTTGCAATCGCTGTTTCAAAAGGTAAGGGAAAGACCTCTTTATTAAAATTCAGCTTCCACAAGATAAAGGATAATTTTAAGATGCATACCAGTCAGTTAAATTCAGAGATCTCTATCTGCCATCTGAAGACTGTTTTCATTACACACAGACAAACAGATGTGGGCACACATTAACATCACATCAGTGGGCTCAGAAATATCATAGAGGAAAAATGTATATAGGAAAAACTATGATCAGATTGAAATAAACAAAACCTTCTTGCTTTACAGGACAACCAGTTGGAGATTTGGAGAGGACCCCCAGTTGTGTCAGCATACAAGAGCTACTTTAAATGTTCATATAAATAAAGTTTTTTCACATAAATGAAATCATTCAATATGTGGTCTTTTTGTGACAAGCTCCTTTCACTTAACATGATGCTTTCAAAGTTGATCCATGTCATAGCATGTATCAGTACCTCACTCTTTGTTTTGTCAAATCATATTCCACTATTTGATATATCACATTTTAAAAATCCTTTCACTAGTGGATGGACAGCACTTTTATTTTTTGGCTCTCTCTCTAGTCAATGACCCTTTCTCTACATCTTGGACCTTATCTCGTACAGCACAATACCACTGAATTCCCAGTGTTAGGTATTTCTGATCACTGCCTCCCATTGCTTTTTAGATCACTTACACTTTCTTTATTGAAATTCTTTGCTTAAGAGGCTGCAAACACAAAAGTCTCCTCAAATTTCTTGCCCTCCATGTGTACCCTAGTATCTTCATTTCTCCCCTTGTGCACCACTCCCTTTCAAACCCTTCTCTCTCCCTCTCCACTTCACTTGCTTCTAAAAACGTAGCAACCTGGTTCAGGTATAGGGATTTGCTTCTTAGGAGTCTGCACTTGAGCAACTAAATATCACATGCCAATGGATTTAGTGTGTGATATTTACAAATTCCCCCATATCAAATGGGCATTCAATTCGTTTGTCCTTCATTATTACCAGCTCCCAACTCCTCATGGGAGGCAGGGAGCTTCTTATCTCAGGAAATTGACAACCTTAAGAAAAGAGGTCTAGGGTAGCTCAGTGAAAATTACCTCCAGTAAGTAAAGTTCACCAGTTGATAAGGGTGTTCCCAGAATTTCTAGTTGGCTTATTTTTATTTTTTTAGATCCTGGGTCCAGGGATTGGATCCAACCCCGTATGTGGGAGGCAGGTACTCAACTACTTGAGCCTTGTCTTTTTAATGCCTTGCTTTTAATACACACAGCTAAGGTTCACCAGACATTTGAAGAAAGATCAACTGTGAATGAGCCACCAAAAGAAACAGAGAAAAAAACCTGGAACTAGGAGAGAAAAAAGACAATGCAGGGCACCTTCAGGTTTTTGACAGAAAAATTTCTTACCTGAAAAGGATAACCAGCAACATTAACAAAAGTGAGGATATAATAGAGATGTTATCAGTGATACAAGGTCAAACACATTTGCTTTCCATGAACTCTTTTTTCTCAGGAAGCCCTGAAAAAATGGGGGAGTAAAGAAGAAAGTAAAAGTTGTGGCTTCTGTGGAAGAGGGAAATCCATAGAATGATGAGAAGGGACTTCCAGGGATAGCAGTGGTGCAGCAGCCCAAGAGTTCACCCAGGGAAGCTGGGAGCAGTAGGGCAGAGCCCCAGGAGGGATATCCCCAAAGAAACAAGGGAGCTACTTACTGTGACCTAATCACAGGAGTTTGACAGCTGGGACAGAGAAATTCCCAGCTATCTAGTAACACATTGAGAACTAAGCAAGTGAAAAGAGAGGCAATTTTCAACACCAGAGAAAACACTGTTTCCTTTAGAAATGTATTTCAAGTATACAGTGTTGTTCACTCGTGCACAGTCTTTGTATAGGCATTATCATGTAAGTGCCTATTTAATAAAAATGAGTATAGGCCTTCTGGAAGAATAGGGGAGGTAAATTACATGGGTGGGAGAGAGGTAGAATGAAAGAGGTGGAGTGAAAGACCTTCACTTTTCACAGTAGTAGAAAATAAAGTAGAAATATCAACAAATTGCAACATAAGCATGTCATTTAGAAGTAGGGAGGTAAATAGCAAAAAAAAAAAAAAATGAAATGGGGTTGGGAGATGCGGGAAAGGAGGATTCCTGTTTTTCAGTGTAAACCTCATATTGTTTGACTTTTACAATATGTACATTAATTGCTTGTAAATTCGATTGTCATTTTCAAGATAAAGGAACCATAACTGGAAAGATTAGTGAGAACTGCAGAGAAGCTAACTTTTTAATTTAAGAAAATAAAGTGGGACCATTGAAGAGGAACTATTATCTTCTTTATTATTAAAAGGTGCATTTAAAAAAAGAAAAAGAATATTAACACACACACACATGCAGAAAGACAATAGTCCAATCTGGAAAACTACATGAACCAAGGCACATAACAAATTCATGTGGAGAATTATCAACTAATAAGCTTCCAGGGGTTTCAGATTCTTATCTGCATTGCATATATTGTGGAGTCACTATGCTTGATTCTTTCACTTTATTTAGTGGTTTTTCAAAATAAGGAAAAATAATGAGTTGGCTCCTTAGTATCCTCCAAAAGTGATGGAGTATTTTAAGTATCATCATATATGCATGAATATTATATACTGAATTTGTTTTAGCCCACTAAAGTTGTTGTTATTGATGCTAAATTTTTAGCATCAGTAAGAGGCTCCAGTTGGTTCATGACTTGTTTTTTGTTACGTTTTTAGATTCATACATCATACAAAATGTTACATTAAAAAATAAGAGGTTTCCATATACCCTACTCCTCACACCCCCACTCCCCTCACATCAACATCTTCTTTCATTAGTGTGGCATTCTGACTTCTTTTGACACAGCAAAGAAGTCTTTGAGAGCTTCTTTGACAGGATTATCCCAGGCAGTTCCCAGACTTTGGGTTCCCAGACCTGATTGATTCAATGGGAAATTATATTTAGTGATCACTATCTGAGAGCTAGGGGGTGAATGCTATTGGATATGTCAATGGATCTAGAAATTTTACGTTCCTTCTTTTTTGAAGTATAAAAATCTACCATCAGCTCACATTTAGACTCCAAACCAATTCAGGACTACAGGTTTTTGGGTTTTTTTTTAAAAGACACATTTATTTTTTATTTCTCTCCCCCCTTCCCCTCTGCCCCATCCCCCCCAGTTGCCTGCTCTCTGTGTCCATTCACTGTGTATTATTCCGTGTCCTCTTGCATTCTTGTCTGTGGCACTGGGAATCTGTGTCTCTTTTTGTTGCCTCATTTTGCTGCGTGAACTCTCCATGTGTATAGCACCACTCCTGAGCAGACAGTGCTTTATTCAGGCAGGGTGGCTCCACTTGTGGGTGCACACTCCTTGCACTTGGGGCTCCCCTACATGGGGGACTCCCTTGCATGGCAAGGCACTCCTTGTGTGCATCAGCACTGAGCATGGGCCAGCTCTCCACACAGGTCAGAAGGCCCTGGGTTTGAGCCCTGGACCTCCCATATGGTAGGCAGACACTCTATCAGTTGAGCCAAATCTGCCTCCTAAGATTACAAGCTTTTTACTTGACCTCTTTGGGCATTCTTCTGCATTTGTTTTTCTTCTATGCTAAAAACTCTGCTTGCCAATCTTACCAACATCCATTTTTATTCCTTATCCCTCAATGTATGCAGAACTCAGAATGACAATACCAATCTTATCGACAGCATTTTCACTATAGAAAAGTTAAAATCTTTTTTGAAAATAAGGAATTTTTTAATAACATACAACAAAACATTAGCAAATGGAATTCAAAAATACATAAAAATCAACTTTTTTTTGGCAAATGAATAAAAAACAATGGCAAAATAAATAAGTACTTACATACAAAAGTGGAAGTATGCATCTCCAGCAGATCCACACTACAAGAAATGTTAAAAGGTGTGCATTAGGCAGAAGGAACATGATGCCAGTGAGAAATCTACATCAATACAAAAGAATCAACAGCACTGGAAATGGTTTATACATGAGTAAATTTATAAGATACATTCTTTCTTTAAAAATTTCTTCTGAAGATGATTATTTAAAAAATAACAAATTCTTGTGGGGCTTATACATGTAAATTTAAAATGTTTAACAATAGTAGCATAAAAGGTGAGATGGAAGTAAGTAGAAAGATGCTATATTAAGGTAATTCTACCATACACGAAGTGGTACAATGCCTCTACCAACAGAGATAAGGTAAAAATTTATACGACATGGAAACAGATGCGGCTCAAGCGATTGAGTTCCCATCTACCATTTAGTAGGTCCAGGGTTTGATTTCCGGGGCCTCCTGGTGAATGCAAGCTAGCACACCAGTGAGCTCACCTGAGCAGAGTTCTGGCCCACACAGGAGTGCAGGACTTCATGGCAAGTTTACCTGAGTGAAGAGCTAGTGAAGCCAGATGGCGCAACAAAAAGAGACACAGAGCAGAGACAATAAGAGTCACAGCAAACCAAGGAGATAAGGTGGCACAAGTGATTGAACACCTCTTTTCCACTCCAGCCACCTAAAGAGAAGGAAAGACAGAAAAGAACTCACAGCAAATGGACAAAGAGAACAGACAATGGGGGTGGGGCAGAGGGAAATAAATAGATCTTTAAAATAAATTTATACTGCAAACCCTAAACAACAACTAAACTTAAAAAAAGTAAGTCACAGCCAATATCTCACATAAGGAGATGACGTAGGTTTAAAGAACACTTTAAAAATTTATCAAAAGGAAGGCAGAGAAAGTGAAAAAACAACAATAAAGAACAGAGAAGAAAATAGAATCAAATTTCATCATAAACATATCAATAAGCACATGAATATTAATAGTCTAAAGACCTTAAATAAATGGCACAGATGATAAGATTGGATAAAAATCAAGACCCAACTATATGGCCAAGAAGAACTTCACTTTAAAGATGACACATAAAAGGGAAAGTAAAAGAGTAGAAAAAAGACATACCATGGTAACACTAGTCAAAAGAAAGGCAGAGTGTTTATATTACCAGAAAAAGGCGATTTCAGGACAAAGAATACTGACACAGATAACGTCATTTAATAAAAAGGGTCAATTAATAAAGAGGCTTCAAGTAGTCTAAACTGCATGTGTGCAATTACTAATAAAGCTTCAAAACACAAGAGCAGAAATGAATAGAACTGCAAGGAAAAATAAGCAAATGCACAGTTAAAGTCAGCAATTCCAATACCCTGTCTTAGTAATTGATACAAAAGCAGGAAAGACTTGAGCTATAATATCCACCAACTTGATTTGAGTGTTCTTTGCAGAACACTATGTGCAAAAATATCAGAATAAACATTCTCAAATGCCTCTGGAACAATAATCAAAATTGACCTATTGTGGGCCATAAAACAAGCCTCAATAAATTCGGAAGGACAATAATGGAATTAGATTAGAAATCAATAATAGAGACTTACTTGAAAACATGGAAAATAATAACACATTTCTAAAACACCATGGAATAAGGATGAAATCAAAGGTAAATTATAATGTATTTTGAACTGCATGAAAATGAAAACACAACATCTGCTTGTGGGATGCCACTACAGCAGTATTTAAGGAAAGATGTAAACAACCCAATATCTATAACAGGAAATAAAATGATCTCAAAACGATGGATTTAGCTTCTACATCAAGAAACTGGAAAAGTAAGAGCAAATTGAATCCATAAAAAGCAGAAAAAAAAAGAAAATTATATAGACTGTAGTGGAAATCAATGTGACCACAAACAAAAATAATAGAGAATTATCAGAACATTAAAACTTAAAAACCTCTAGTCATAGATATCAGGAAAATAAAAAAGAATATACAAATTACTGTTATGGGAATAAGAGGTATGAAACCCCTAACAATTCTATGGTTATTGAAAAGGATGATAAAGAAATATTAAAAACACCTTTACGTAATAGATTTGACAGTTGAGATAAAATAGACAAATTCCTAGAAAGTCACAAATGATCCCAAATCACTGAAGAGTAAATAGATAACCTGAGTTGCCCTGTATATATTAAAGAAATTTTTATTACATAGAAATCTCCCCACAAAGAACTCAAGGCTGAGAGGGCTTCTCTGATGAATTCTACTGAATATTTAAGGAATAAATAATACCAAAACTATGGAAACTTTTCCAAAAAAATTGAAGAGGAAAGACTAATTCCCAATCAGAAATGCCCTAATACTAAAATTAGGTTTTGCATTACCTACTTCTGGTCAACATAGTCTGTAGGTTCTAGCCAGTGATAGCACACATAAACAAGAAGCAAACAAACAAATAACAAATAAAATGCATGTACATAGGGAAAGAAGAAATAAAATTATCTTTTTATGCAGATGACATGGCTGGCTATGTAAAAAATTCAATGGAATCTACAAAAAAGATACAAAAACTAATTGTTTGACAGTTCCTTATAATATTGAACTTAAATATGTTTGTGATCAATATTTTGTCAGAACTGCTTCTCTTTCTTTCTCTGAAACTTTTCTTCTAATATTGTTTTCGCAATGTCTAACATCAAAGTGTAGGGTAGGAGTTCTAACTTAAAAACCTCGGTCCTTTATTGTAATAAAAATTATGAAAGAAGCATCATCAGTAGAATTTGATAAGAAAAAAAACCTAACAATTACCTTTGTGCTTCTTTAGGGGAGAAAAGTAGAGCTTTATTTTACATGAATTTTTTTAAAACAAATCAATTCCATCCACTTGTCCCATGGGATCTAATCCCCCTCTCAATCAGAATCAGAGCAGGTATCACCACCCTAAAATCCACAAGAGTGAGGAATGAACAAACATAGGGGAAAATGCAACCATGGACAAATGTAGACTTATTAATATTCTAAAAATGGGACAATTGTAACATACATATAAAAGCAGTGACAACCAGAGGTAATGAGGAGAGAGAGAAGGAAGAATAAATATAAAATGGGGCACTTGGGGGACATTGGAATTGTCCTGCATGACATTGCAATGATGAGTAAAGGCCATTATACGTTTTGTCATAACCTATAAAATTGTGTGGTTCAAAGTTTAAACTATAATGAAAACAGTAGCCCAATGTTAGTAGCAGTGCTTCAATATGAGTACAACAATTATAATAAGTGTACTACAATAGTGAAAGATATTGTTAATTGGGAAGTGAGGGAGGGGGAGAAGGTGGGGTATATAGGAACTCATATTTTTATGTAGCATTTCTGCAATCTAAAACTCCCTTTAAAATTAAAACTAAAAGAAATTTTTATAAATTATTCGTAGCCATTAATTTATTTGGCATTCTTAAAACCCAGTGTTTATGCTTCAATTTGGCTGAAAGTTCCTTTTGTTCAAAATCTTTCCCATCATCTGAATGTCATGGTTTACCACACAAAGAGAAAAAATATGCACATGGCACGTTGGACTTAACCAGGCAGTCCTATACAACCTCTGTGGATTTTAGATTAATCCAGCATCCAGAAAACTCTAATGAAAATCAGTCATAGTCAAATAAGCATCAGCACATTTGAAAACACAATCTGGTCTCCTGTTAGTAATTTAATTTACAGTTTAGCAAGAGTTACTAAAATTAGCTTAAGCTCAAGTTCTTTTCTCAGACTGTGAGGTGACATTCATGGCATATTATCATAATTGTTTCTGAGTCCTCTCACATTCATATTACTTACTTTGTAAGACCCCCAAGTGTACCGGCAGCCTCTGATGATTCTTTTTCCTACTTTTACTTCATCCATACTCCCAACCACAGCAAAGATTAAAAGTCCCGGAAGTGAAACCATGACATCAATGCATTCCTTAGTAGCAATATGGCTTACTATGTTATTCTTATTACTGTTATGGAAATAACAGAGGCAGGAATATCATACAAAATTTACTCAAAAAGAGGTCTGCCATGCCTCATGGAAGACTGGGTAGTGAATATGAGCTAACTGATTTCAACACTCATTAATAGCAAGCCATAAGTCCCAATGAAGTACAAATGCAATTTAGACCATTGAGAATCAGGGGGAGTCTGGAGAATGAGGCAAAACCCAAGCTGGATCTGGGAAGATGAGGAGCAAAGCAGGGATGAAAATCTTAGGTAAGGAGGATGCTTTGAATAGGATACAGAAGCAGAAATAACAAGATAGAACTGTTTGCCTGAAGTTATTAAGTATTTGGTCTACCTGAATAGGAGGGTTGATATAAATGAAATGTTTAAGGCTAAAATTACTAAACTTTGTATTAAATATTTATATTTAGTAATTAAAAGCAAAATATAAAAAGAATTATATACCATGACCAAGTGGGGTTTATTCCAGGAATGCAAGTTACTTTAACACCAAAAGTCCATTAATGTAATATAACATATAAAAAGAATAAAAATAAACAAACAAAATCACATAAGTATCTCTTTGGAGGCAGAAAAAGCATTTGACAAAATCCAGTACTGGGGCGGAGCAAGATGGTAGCTGAGTGAACTTGCCTGATAGTATCTCCTGCAGGGAAGCAACTGGACGGCATTGGAGCCTCTTCGGGACCAGGCTGTTTCGGAATTTTTGTGGGTCGGGAGGTATCTGGACATGGATTTGGTGGGAAGGTAACAGAGAAAATACGTCTATAAAATATACAGGGAGGTCCCGGCTGCGAGCAGAAAGTTCCCTCCTTGGGTGGGCGGAGCCGCGGCATCCGGCACTCCTCCCCACTGGGCGCTGCTGCAGCGGCTTTTTTTTTTTAATTTTTTTGGAGGCTCTGCAGTACTGGGGAATTCATAAGCCCTGAGCGGCCTATTGGGGGGTTAATAGGACAGGAGGCGCTTGCAGACTGATTTGGGGAGACAAACGGGAGTTTTATGGCAAAGCGGGGGGAATTTTTGATTGCAGACACAAACAATAGCGCTTCCGCCTAGAGCCACACCCCCCCACCAAACCCGGCTGCCAATCTACAGTGGACTTAAAGTGATAGCAATAAAGAGATGCCACCAGGGTCTGGTAGGGTGGGAGATGTTTGGAAGCTGATTAGGGGAATATTTTGCGAAGCATGGGAATTTCGGGTTTGGACTCTGTTATTAGCATTTCCGGCTGGAGCCCCTCCCCCAGACCTGGCTATTGATCTGAATCATTAAATTGGCTGCACCCTAGAGGCGCTCCCAGGTGGCCGTTCGGGGGATCACAGGGTGGGAGGGGTCCTGAAGTCAACTGGTGATATATCCACAGAAAAGACCCCAGTGAGTGAGTGAATTGTGGGGTACAGAACACAGGATAGAGCTTGTGGATGTGACCGCACCCATAGGGCCGGCACCCAGCTGCGGGGATCTCTGAAGGCTGTGATGCACTGTGGTGCTCCCAGGCTTCCTGTTAATCAGACTTCAGGTTGCCAGGTCTGAGTCCCCTAAACCTTGGCAGCTCACACCCCAGAGACTCACATCTCTTGAGTCCTCGATATCTCAGATTTTCCATCCCTGAATCCATCACGCCCTGAGGCCCATCTGAGGTCCTTGAATGTCCTAGCCCTCAACGTTTGCATTTTTCCTTTTTTATTTTCTTTTGTTTTGTTTTTGTTTTTATTCTATTTTTATTTTCTATTTTTTTAAATGTTCTGATTGCTAACATTGCATTATCCCCTAGTCTTTTCTCCCAGCATATCCCCCAAAGTCTTTTTTTTTCCCTCTCTCTCTTGTCCCCCATCTTCTTCTTATTCTATTTTATCTTAACTATACAATAGGTGCTGCAGGAAACACCTCACATTTGCTGGGTTTCCTCATCCTCCACTGCCTCATTTCTGTGAGAATAGATTTTGGCTATCTACATTATCCCCTTCCCCCTAAATCTTGATATCCACCATCATCTACTATCTCTCCTATATTCCACCCCACTTTCTTTGATCCACAAAGTGTCTAACTCTTAATTTCTAATACCTTTGTTTTGTTTTCTGTCTGTTATGCATTCTTGAAAATATTACCTTTCTTTTCTCTTTCCCTCTCTCACGAAAACAATAGCTTTTTAGTTCATACCATCTTCCTCCCATATTTAGTCATCTGCCTCATTATAGGTACTCTACCTACTGCTATAACTCTACACAATTTACATGAATCTAACCTCCATCCTCCCAGATCTCATATTGTTGCTTTGTTAACATATATCACCAATACTACTTTACACACTTTTTCCTTGCTTACGCAATTGCCTTTCCCCAGCACTAATGCTTTCCTTTAAAGTCAACTTAACCAGCAATAAGAAATTAGAATAAGAAGACCAAAGTGACAAAGAGAAGATATAACACTTATGCCAAAACAACAGCTAATTAATCTCCAAGACTAGACAAAGAAGCTAAGGAACTGATTAAACCCGTCAAGATAATATGATGACCAGACAGCAACAAAAATCTACAAACCAAACCAGTAATCAGGAAAACATCGCTGAATCCAATCAACAAACTAAAAATCAGTAAGGGGATCAGAACTTCGCGCAAGCAATGAAAGATCTCAGAACATTTATCACCGACAAATTTCATGAAGTAAAGGAAGAGGTTAACAACATGAAGAAAACACTTGGAGGGGAAATTGCAGATATACGCAAAAAGATAACAGATATGATGGAAATGAACACCACAGTTCAAGAAATCAAAAATACACTTGCAGCAAATATCAGCAGACTAGAAGAGGCAGAGCAGAGAATTAGTGATGTGGAAGACAGTACATCGGAAATCAAACAGATACTAGAAGTGGTCGATAAAAAGATAGAAAAAATCCAGCTAGGACTTAGGGACCTGAATGATAATGCAAAACGCTCAAACATACGTATTATATGCATTCCAGAAGAAGAGGAGAAGGGAAAGGGGTCAGAAGGAATCTTGCAGGAAATAATGGCTGAAAACTCCCCAAATCTACTGAAAGAGACAGATGTATATATTGAAGAAGCACAGCGCACTCCACTGGTCATAAACCCCAACAGGCCCACCCCAAGACATATACTTGTCAAATTATCCAATGCTCAAGACAAAGAAAAAATTCTAAAAGCAGCAAGAGTAAAGAAAACCATCACATACAAGGGAAGCTCCATAAGATTAAGTGCTGATTTCTCATCAGAAACCTTGGAGGCAAGAAGGCAGTGGTATGATATAGTCAAGGTACTAAAGGAAAAAAATTTCCAACCAAGAATACACTATCCAGCTAAACTAGCATTCAAAAATGATGGAGAGTTCAAAATATTTGCAGATAAACAGAAACTGAAAGAGTATACCAACAAGAAACCTCCCCTTCAAGAAATTCTAAAGGGAGTTCTGCAGGAAGAAAGGAAAAAACAGGATAGGCAGAGTTGGAGGAGAGTGTAAAAGCAAAAAAAAAGACAAAAATAGAAGGAAAAAAATACAAACAAAATATGACAAACACAAATCCAATCAAAATATGGCTAACACAAATAATTCCTTGAAAGTAATAATACTGAATGTCAACGGATTAAACGCACCTATCAAAAGATTCAGACTGGGACATTGGATAAGGAAATATGACCCATCTATATGCTGTCTACAAGAGACACATCTTAGACCCAGAGACTCATGGAGGTTGAAAGTGAATGGTTGGAAAACAATCATACAAGCAAACAATAACCAAAAAAAGGCAGGAGTAGCTATATTAATATCAGACAAAATTAAATGCGAAAAATTGTGAGAGACAAAGAAGGATACTACATATTAGTGAAAGGGATGATCTGTCAAGAAGATCGAACAATCATAAATATTTATGCTCCTAACAAGGGTGCCTCTAGATACATGAGGCAAACGCTGGAAAAACTAAGTGAAACAATAGATGCAGCTACAATTATAGTGGGGGATTTTAATACACCACTATCAACTCTGGACAGTACATCTCAAAAGAGAATCACTATAGAAACAAAACATTTGAACAGTATATTAGAGGAGCTGGATCTAATAGACATATATAGATCATTACACCCAAACACAGCAGGATATACATTTTTCTCAAGCACACATGGATCATTCTCCAAGATAGACCATATGCTAGGCCACAAAGAAAGGCTTAAAGAATTGAGAAATATTGAAATCATACAAAACAATATCTCTGACCACAGTGGAGTGAAGCTGGAAATTTGCAAGGGACAGAGGCCCAGATTTCACACCACAATTTGGAAATTGAACAGCACACTCTTAGAAAAACAGTGGGTCAAAGAGGAAATCTCAAAAGAAATCAATGATGACCTTGAAACAAATGATAATGATAACACAACATACCAAAATTTATGGGATGCAGCAAAAGCAGTACTGAGAGGGAAATTTATAGCCATAAATTCATATATCAAAAAAGAAGAAAGAGCAAAAATTGAAGAACTAACTGCACATTTGAAGGAATTAGAAAAACATCAACAAAGTAACCCAACAGGAAGAAGAAGGAAGGAAATAACAAAGATAAGAGCAGAACTAAATGAAATAGAATATAAGAAAGCACTTGAAAAGATAAACAGACCAAGAGCTGGTTTTTTGAGAAGATCAACAAAATTGACAAACCTTTAGCAAGACTAAAAAGAAAAAAGAGAGAGAAGATGCAAATACACAAAATAAGAAATGAGAAAGGCGATATCACCACTGACCCCACAGAAATAAAGACTATCATAAGAGGATACTTTGAAAAACTATATTCCAACAAAAATGACAATTTAAAGGAAATGGACAAATTCCTAGAAAAACATAAGCAGCCCATATTAACGAAAGAAGAAATTGATGATCTTAACAAACCAATCACAAGCATAGAGATAGAATCAGTCATTAAAAATCTCCCAACTAAGAAGAGCCCAGGGCCAGATGGCTTCATAGGTGAATTCTACAAAACATTCCGGAAAGAACTAACACCAATCCTGCTGAAACTATTCCAAAAAATCGAAACAGTAGGAACATTGCCTAACTCCTTCTATGATGCCTACATTACCCTAGTACCAAAGCCAAACAAAGACACCACAAGAAAGGAAAATTACAGACCAATTTCTCTAATGAACCTAGATGCAAAAATACTTAACAAAATACTTGCTAATCGTATTCAACAACACATTAAACGAATTATATACCACGACCAAGTGGGATTTATTCCAGGTATGCAAGGATGGTTCAACATAAGAAAATCAATCAATGTAATACACCATATAAACAGATTGAAGGAAAAAAACCACATGATTATATCTATAGATGCAGAAAAAGCATTTGACAAAATACAGCACCCTTTCTTGATATAAACACTCCAAAAGATAGGAATACAAGGAAATTTTTTGAACATGATAAAGAGTATACATGAAAACCCTACAGCCAACATTGTTTACAAAGGAGAAATCTTGTGTCGTGATGGTGGGAGAGAGTGTTGCTGTGGGGGGAGTAGGGGTGGGGGCGGTGGGGTTGAATGGGACCTCATATTTTTTAAATGTAATATTTTTAAAATAAAATTAAAAAAAAAAAAAGGAGAATTCCTAAAATCCTTCCCTCTAAACTCAGGAAGAAGACAAGGATGCCCATTGACTCTACTCCTATTTAACATTGTCTTAGAAGTACTTGCTCAAGCACTGAGGCAAGAACCAGATATAAAAGGCATTCAAATTGGAAAGGAAGAAGTCAAAATTTCATTATTTGCAGATGACATGATCCTATACATAGAAAACCCTGAGAGATCTACAACAAAGCTTCTAGAACTCATAAATGAGCTTAGTAAAGTCGCAGGTTCTAAGATCAGTGCGCAAAAATCAGTACCATTTCTGTACACCAATAATGAGCAAGATCAGGAGGAAATCAAGAAACAACTACCATTCACAATAGTAACTAAAAAAATCAAACACTTAGGAATAAATTGAACTGAAGAGGTAAAAAACTTATACACCGAGAACTATACAAGATTGTTCAAGGAAATCAAAGAAGACCTAAATAAATGGAAGAATATTCCTTGTTCATGGATAGGAAGACTGAATATCATTAAGATGTCTATCCTACCAAAACTGATCTAAACATTCAAAGCAATCCTAATAAAAATCAACACAGCCTTCTTTAAGGAACTAGAAAAACTAACTATGAAATTTATTTGGAAAGGAAAGAGGCCCCGAATAGCCAAAGACATATTGAAAAAGAAAAACAAAATTGGAGGAATCACACTTCCTGACTTCAAAATATACTACAAAGCTACAGTAGTGAAAACAGCATGGTATTGGCATAAGGAGAGACACACAGACCAATGGAATCGAATTGAAAGTTCTGATATAGAACCTCATATATATAGCCATATAATATTCGATACAGCCACCAAACCCTCTCAACTGGGAGAGAATGGCCTATTCAACAAATGGTGCCTGGAGAACTGGATAGCCATATGTAGAAGAATGAAAGAGGATTACCATCTCACACCTTATACAAAGATCAACTCAAGATGGATCAAAGACCTAAATATAAGAGCCAAGACCATAAAGATCTTGGAAAGCAGTGTAGGGAAACATCTACAGGAACTTGTAATAGGAAATGGCTTCATGAATATCACACCAAAAGCATGAGCAGCAAAAGAACTACTAGGTAAATGGGACTTCCTCAAAATTAAAGCCTTCTGCACCTCAAAGGAGTTTGTCAAGAAAGTAAAAAGGGAACCTACACAATGGGAGAAAATATTTGGCAACCATATATCTGATAAGAGACTTATAACTTGCATATATAAAGAACTCCTATATCTTGAAAATAAAAAGATAAACAACACATTTAAAAAATGGGAAAAAGATTTAAAAAGACACTTCTTCAAAGAAGAAATACAAATGGCTAAAAAGCACATGAAAAAATGCTCCAAATCTCTAGCTATGAGGGAAATGCAAATCAAAACTACAATGAGATACCATCTTACTCCCATAAGATTGGCAGCTATGAAAAAAACAGAAGAATACAAGTGCTGGAGAGGATGTGAAGAAAGGGGAACACTCATCCACTGCTGGTGGGAATGCTGAAGGCTCCAACCATTCTGGAGGACAGGTTGGCGGTTTCTCAAAAAACTAACTATAGATTTGCCATATGACCCAGCAATACCACTGCTGGGTATATACCCAGCAGAATTGAAAACAAGGACACAAATCAATATATGCACACCAATGTTCATAGCAGCATTGTTCACTATTGCCAAAAGTTGAAATCAACCCAAATGCCCATCAACAGACGACTGGATCAATGAAATGTGGTATATACACACAATGGAATACTACTCAGCTGTAAGAACAAATAAACTACAAACACACGTGGTAACATGGATGAATCTTGAGAACCTTATGTTGAGTGAAGCAACCCAGGCATTGAAGAACAAATACTACATGACCTCAATGATATGAAATAAGCAAGCAGCCTCAGAGAGCTAGAGACTGGAACATAGGCTTACAGGAAATCGGGGAGTTGAGGGAGGATGTGAGCCGACGTCTGCAGGGGTGGAATCTATGATGAGCTGGCGGTAAGTATGAGCACAAAGAAGAGATAAAATGGGGGCAAGGGGTTGCCTTTGGGTGGGGCTTTGTGGGTTTGAGGGGGGCTGGGGATGGGCGGATGGGTAATACTGCCCACCAAATTGGGGGGAGGGAGGGGCAACATACGAACATAGGAGAGTGTCAGGTGTTGGCTGAGAGTAAAAAGCTGAGAAAATCATATCAAAATATAATTAGGAGGATTACCTGTTTAGGATGCTCGGAGGGGATGGTCTGATGTGGGACAGACTCCTGGGGAATGTCTGAATGCTCATTTTGCCAGGGTGGGTTGTACCATTGGGTAGAGACCCAAGAAGTGAGAATTGGCGTGGACCCACATCCTGGGGAGGACTAATGCCATCAAATAGAGAGAACTGTATCTCTCGAGAGAAAGGGTGGCTCCCAGGGCATTAGGGCAGTTGAGCAAGTCAGGCCCTGAACACTGTTGCAAGTATCTCTGGACATGGCTCCTCGGGAAATGGAGATTGGCTGTCACTGTGGGCCCCAAGGGGAGGGGAAAATGGATGTTGAATGGATGGAACCAAGGTAAAGGTGGGGGCAAGAGAGGAGTTTCGCTAGAGTACACGAGGATGAATATAAAACATATAATATTACACCAAAAACATATAGGGGACGACAGACTAATAATATAAACCATAATGTAAGACATAGGATAACTAAAAAATTTAGAAAACTGTATATCCTAAAGTATGGACCACAATGTAAGCACAGATGTCACCTTGTTTGAAAGCTATTGTTTCAGAGTCTGTACATCAGTCTCAGTAAATATGATATGAATAAGTTAAAAGATTATCGCTGTGGAAGGGAAAAGGTTTTATGGTGGATGTGTGGGAGTACTGTATATTGTATATATGAATTACTGTGATCTATGACTCTTGTGAAGAGAAGCTCAATAATTAGGAAAAAAGAAAAGAAAAAGATAGGATGTAGAAATTTTTCCAAATCAATATGTACTCTAGATCTAACCTTTAAACTCATCGTTATATTCCATTTTACTATTAAGGGAACCTGACATTATATTGGGATTCACTTTACAGGAAGTTTTGGATCACAGAGTGGTTCAACAGTGGCGGTGGAGGAATACTGGTATGGGATGTTATTGACAGGCTATATATGATTGACAAGGAGTTATACAGGGCATATGTCCAGGGTGCATGGTAATGTTTAGATATACTCTTAGTGGAAACAATTAAAAACAACAGCTGGGGGGATACTGGGTTCCTGGCCAGGGGGGCAATGTCATGGTCCCTAGGGGAGCAGCGGCAGTCCCCCAGGTGCAATGGTAAGAACCAGGAAGGAATGAGGGTCCAACAGTGAGCCCCTGATACTAATGACTATGCTTGTGAGCCTATACGCCTGCAATAAGAACAAGGCCTAGAGCAGCATTGTGCCTGGGAGTTTCCTCCTGACAGCCTTCATGTTACTCAAATGTGGCCAGTCTCGAAGCCAAACTCAGCATGTAGATGCAGTGCATTCCCCCCAGCACGGGACATGACACCCGGGGATGAGCCTCCCTGGCACCGAGGGATCACTACCAAATACCTTCTGAAGATGCAACTAGAAAATGACCTTGAATTAAAGGTTCAATGCGGATCAGCAGAATATCCCTGTCTACATATAATAACATGACTTTAAAATGCTGTTTGACCTAATGTAAGGGGGAAATGGAAAGGAGAAATGAGTTTATATGGCTACGAGTCTCTAAAAAAGAGTCTGGAAATTGTCAGAAGGATTGCCCTTATGCACAACTAAGCAGAGTCTAAGAGAAAGATAAAGTAGATACAACCCCAGGTATTGGTTCTTTTGAGGGATAAAGAGACCCACGGGTCCTATGGTCATGGCAGGTGGGGTTCACTGCCATGTCAGATGGCCCTTCTTTGGAGCTGGTGTTTCTGCATGATGGAACTGGACTCAGATGGGATCTCTTTTCACAAGACTTTCATGCTACTTTACTGCAATTGTAGTTGGTGTTGGGGTTTAAGATATATTTAGGGGATTTGAATCTCTGGACTGACAATGTGATAGCCAGGCCCTGAGCCTCAACAGACTTCAGCTCCTACACTCTGATTTATTGGACTTACCCCACTCAGCTAACATGGAGTTGAGGAAGATCAACCACCACATCATGGAGCCTAGAGTGCCTACAACTGAAAGCAGAAGGACTGCATCCAGTATCCATGTGGAATCTAAGCCCCCACTTGACATAGATGTGCAATGGACACAACCAATCCAATGTCCATAGAGAAAATGTGGCATTGGTGTGGGAAGGGTGGCCATGGTGGCTGCTGGGTGCGGGGAATGGGAGGAAGAGATGAGATGGGGAGGCATTTTCGGGACTTGGAATTGTCCTGGGTGGTGCTTCACAGACAACTATGGGACATTGTAGATCCCCCCAGAGCCCACTGGATGGAACATGGGAGAGTGTGGACTATGATGTGCACCATTGACTATGGGGTGCAGGGATGCCCAGAGATGTACTCACCAGGTGCAATGGATGTGTCATGATGATGGGAGAGAGTGTTGCTGTGGGGAGAGTGGGGGGTGGGGGCGGTGAGGTTGAATGGGACCCCATATTTTTTTAATGTAATTTTTTTTTAATGAATTTTTTAAAAAAAAAGGTTCTGATAGGCAGCGGACTTGGCCCAGTGGTTAGGGCGTCCATCTACAACATGGGAGGTACAGTCCGCGGTTCAAATGGGCCTCCTTGACCCGTGTGGAGCTGGCCCATGTGCAGCACTAATGCATGCAAGGAATGTCTTGCCAGGCAGGGGTGTCCCCCGTGTAGGGGAACCCCACACGCAAGGAGTGTGCCCTGTACGGAGAGCCGCCCAGCGCAAAAGATAGTGCAGCCTGCTCAGGAATGGTGCCGCACACACGGAGAGCTGACACAACAAGATGACGCAACAAAAAGAAACACAGATTCCCGTGCCACTGACAACCACAGAAGTGGACAAAGAAACAAGACACAGCAAATAGACACAGAGAACAGACAACAAGGGGTGGGGGGGGAGGGAAGAGAAATAAATCAATAAATAAATCATTTTAAAAAATGTTCTGATATATGTTGGATATTTTTAGAGTAGTTACAGTTACAAATATCAACTGAGGGAGTGCTGAGTTCCTACTCAGTGGAGCTCTGTCACATTCCCCAATGGAACAACAGTAATTCTCCAAGTGCAATGGCAAAGACCAACAAGTAAGGATGGTCTAATAATGAGCCCTTGATACCAATGACTATGCTTATGAGCCTGTGTGCCAGAAATACGAACTAGGCCTAGAGCTGTAGGGTGCCTATGAATTACCTCCTGAGAGCTTCCATGTTGCTCACATGTGGCCATTCTCTAAGCCAAACTCAGCATGTAAATGCATTACCTTTCCCCCAGCATGGGACATGACTCCTGGGTATAAGCCTCCCTGGCACTGAGGGGTTACTACCAATCACTAACTGGTGATGCAGCTAGGAGACCTTGAATAAAAGGGTCAACTCAGACCAGCAGAAAATCTCAGCCTACATGTTGGATTGTCAAAAACTGCTTTTTGACCTTGAATAAAAGGAGGAAATGGCAAAGGCAAATGAGTTAATATGGCTACAAGTCTTCCAAAAACAGTCAGGAGGTCATCAGAGGGGTCATGCTTATGCACACCTCAGCAGGACCCCAGAGAGAGACAAAGTAGATACAACCCTAAGTACTGGTTCATCTGAAGGCTCTGGAGATCCAAAAAGTATTTGGTCATGGTAGATGCATTTGGAGTTCTGTGCCATGTTCGAGGGCCCTACTTTGGAGTTTGTGCTTCTGAGTGTGATGGAGCTGGACTCAGATGTGACCTTCCGACACATGCCTCTTTTGTCAATTTTACCAAACCTGTGGTTGGCACTAGGGATGTTTCATACTCAGGGGACTTAAATCTCTGGACTGCCCATGTGTCACCAGGGCCCCGAGCCTCAGCAGAGTTGCACCTCCTACTCTCTGGTTCATTGGACTTACCCAGGTCAGCTAACAGGTAGATGAAGATGGTCAACCACACACCATGGAATCAAGAGTGCCAACAACTGCAAGTGGAGGAATTGCATCCATCATCCATGTGGAATATAAGCCACCTCTTGGTCCAGAGGTGGATGGACATCACCAACCCAGGGTCCACAGAATGGAGGAATAAAATATGGATTAGAGTGGACTTACTGATATCCTACTATAAAAACTATTTTGACTAGTAATGAAAGAAATTGTAGCATTGAGGTGGAGAAATGGAAAGGGAAGAAGAGATGCAATGTGGGGGCATTTTGGGGACTTTGAGTTGTCCTAAATGATATTGCAGGGTCAGATGCTGGACTTTGTATATCCTGCCATAACCACTGAATGTACTGGGGGAGAGTGTGAACTACAGGGTAAACTATTATTTATGGGGTGTAGCAGTGCTCCAAAATGTGTTCCCTGAGTTTGATGAGTGACACAGTGATGGAGGAAGTTGTTGGTGTGGAAGGAGTGGGGGAGGAGGGGGGTATATGGGAACCTCTTAAATTTTTTAATGTAAGTTTTTTGTATGATGTATATATCTTTAAAAAATACAATTTATAAAACTGAAGGGGTGGGGGTGGGGAGTGGGGTATATGGGAACCTCATGTTTTTTATGTTTTTTTTAATGTTTTTTAATGTAATGTTCTTTGTGATCTATTAACTTTAACTCAAAAAGTGTAAAAAAAAATTGTAAAGTGCAAAGTATAAACTATATTGTAAACTACAAAAAAAAAAAAAAAAAATCCAGTACCCTTTCATGATAAAAAACAATCAAGAAACTAGGAATAGAAGGGAACTTCTTCAACCTGATTAATGACATCTACCAAAAAAGCCACAGCTAACATCAGAGCTAATGCTGAAAAGACTGGATGATTTCCCTCCTAAAATTAAAAGCAAAAAGAAGTATATTCACTTTCACCATTTCAGTTTAACATTGCACTTGATATTCTAGCCATGGCAAGTAGGTAAGAGAAAGAAAAGCAGTCAAATTATCTCTATTCAAAGATGGCATGATCTTGTATATAGGAAACCCTAAGGAATTCATGAGACGTTATTAGACCTAAAGAATGAGTTCAGCAGGGTTGCAGGATACAAGATCAATACACACACACACATACAATTGTATTTCTACACATGTTAAATGAACAATCCCAAAATTATTTAAGAAAGCAATTCCACTTAAATAGCATAAAAAATAATAAAATATTTAGGAATAGATTTAACAGAAGTGCAAAATTTGTATCTGAAAACTACACAAAATTGGCAAAAGAAATTTTCAAAGATCTTAATAATTGGGAAAACATTCCCTGTCCATGAACCAGAACTTAGCATATTTTATGATGGCAACACTTCCCAAACTAATCTACACATTCAACAGAATCCCTATTAGAATCTCAACAGACTTCATTTTAGAAAGTGACAAGCTGATTCTAAAATTCATATGGAATTGCAAAAGATCCACAATAGCCAAAACAACCTTGAAAAAGAAGAACAAAGTTGAGGGACTTGCACTTTCTGATTTCAAAACCAACTTCAAAGCAACTGTAATCAGGCCAGTATGGTATTGGCACAAAGACAGACATATAGAGATTAATGGAATAGAATGGAGAGTCTAGAAATAAACCCATATCTATGACCAACTTATCAAAACCATTCAATGGGGAAAAGAATAGTCTTTTCAAAAATGGTGCTGGGACAAGTGGACAGGCACATGCAAAAAAGGACACTGGATCGTTAAGTCACATGATATACAAATTTAACTCAAAGTACACCAAAGACCTAAATATAACAACTAAAAGTATAAAACTGTTAGATGAAAAATCAGAATAAACATTCATGAACTTGGAGTTGGAAACAGATTCTTAGATATGACATAAAAACACAAACAACAAAATAAAAAATAGATAAACCGGACTTCATAAAATATATAACTTTTGTGTTTCAAAGGACAACATCAAGAGAGTTAAGAAACAACCCAGAGAATGGGAGACAATATTCTTAAAACATTTCTGATATGTGTGAGATATATACATATATGTCACATAATATGTAAATAACTAAAAGACATGGGCAAATGGTCTCGATAGATATTTCTCCAAGGAAGATATAAAAGTAGACACGTGAAAAGATGCTCGAAATCATTTTGTCACGAAAATTCAAACCACAGCCAAAATGAGATAATATTTCACACGCATTGATGGCTAGAATCAAAATGTCAGATAATAATAAGTGTTGACAAGGATGTGAAGAAATCAGAACCTTTATACACTGCTAATGGGAATAAAAATGATGCAAGTGCTTTGGAAAACAGTCTCAGTTCCTCAAACAATTAAACATAGTGTCACCATATGACTCAGATATTCCGCTCCTAGGCATATACCCAAGAGAAATGAAAACATGTCCCCACAAAAACATGTACCTGAATGTTCATAGCAGCATTATTCAAAATAGCCAAAAGGCAGAAACAACTCAAATGTCTATGAATTGATGAATGGATAAGCAATATTTGGTCTATCCACACATGGACTATTATTTTGCCAGTAAATGCATGAAGAACGTTTACATGTGACAATGTGAATCAACCTTGAAAATACAGGTAGTGAAAGAAACCAGTCACAAAAAATGCATATTTTATGTGGTTTGAATCTCTTTGTACTTCAGAAAAGCATATTAAATGTAATCCATTCCCATGAGTATGAATCCATTGTAAACAGGACTTTTTGATGAGGTTACTTCAGTTCAGGTGTAGCCCACCTCGATCAGAATGGGTCTTAATCCTATTACTGGAGTCCTTCAGAAGCAGAAGGAAATTCAGACAGAAAGAGAGAAATAATGGAACTAAGAAGCTGAAATTCAATAGAATGCAGACATGATTTGAGTAGTCAGGAGAGGCCGCCATGTGCAGTGCCACGTGACAGAGGAGGCAAGGACCAAGGTTGGCTGGCAGCCAGCTCCAGAATGCCAGTCTTCAGGAAGAAAGCATCACCTTGATGACACCTTTTTTGGGACTTTCTTGGCCTTAAAACTATGAGCCATTAAATTCCCATTGTTTCTGTCACTCCTTTGCAAAGAATTTTCTTAAGAAGCCTAGAAATCTAAAACATAATATGATTTCATTCATCTGAAAGGTAAGGAACAGGAAAATCTATAGAGAGAGATGTTAGATAAGTCATTGCCTAGGACTGATGGGGGGCTCGAGGGTCCTTTTCTATCCTTCTTCTCCTTCTGGGTCTCCTATAATGCATAAATTGGAGTGTAAGATGGTATCCCATAGATCTCTTAGACTTAATTTAATTTTTTCAATTCTCTTATCCTTCTGTTTCTCACTCTGGATCATTTCAACTGTATTGTCTTTGAGACGATTGATTCTTTCTTCTTACACCTCCAATCTCCTGTTGAAACCATCCAGGGAATTTTTCATTTCACTTATTAAAATCTTCACCTCCAGTAGGTCGCTTTGGTTACTTTGAAAATTTTATTGATATCTTTATTGATATTCTCATATTATTCATTCATTGTTTTCCTGATATGCTTTACTTATTTCTTCATGTTACCTTATCTCTTTGAGCAAACTGAGAATCATTATTTAAAAAATCTTTGCCCGGTATATCCAAGGTTTTTTCCTCTTCAATGATGGTTTCTGGATAGGTCATGATTTCCTGGTTTTTTTTTTTGCCTTATAATATTTAGTAACACTTTACATTTTCATATTTTAAAATGTTAACCTGGGATATGGTATATGGTATCTGAGCTCTCTGAGCCTTAAATGTGTATCCAGTTAGTGATAATGACATATTTCCTCGAGTGCCTGGAGTTAAGACCAGGTAAATTCAGACACTGGCTTCTATTTCCTCTGCCTCTGGGTACAGCTTCTCCACCAGTTTCAAAGGGAGACAGATGGTTTTGTTTTAACTCAAAACTTGTTTTCTTACTTTAAGTCTGTGCTTCAGACAATGATTCATAGCAATAAAGAAATGCTACAAGGGGGAATAGTCAGAATCCAAAGGGCGGCTAAAACTTAGAGTAGATTCAATGGGTCCTTCGATACTCAGTTTAGCCATATTTATCAAGTTTGCTCTCTCTACAGCTGTGGGGTCTTTTGCAGTCAAGGTGGTACCACGGTTTAGGGTGGCTCCACGGTTCCCGCCAACAGCCAGCTCCTTCTAATTCTGTGGCAGATGCCACAGTGTCTCCATCAGTGCTCTTTGAATATTAATCTTCTATCAGAATTCAGGTTTAGAAAGTCCAGCCTTCTTCTTCTTCTTCTCAGATTCTCTTACACTGGCAACATATCAAGACTAAATAAGAAGGTGGAGTCAGGAAATCAATTA
This sequence comes from Dasypus novemcinctus, assembly GCF_030445035.2. Lineage (NCBI taxonomy): Eukaryota > Metazoa > Chordata > Mammalia > Cingulata > Dasypodidae > Dasypus > Dasypus novemcinctus. Next base: position 26,048,826 of record NC_080695.1, on the reverse strand, counting down.
GACTTCCCCTAGCACACATAACGGGGAGAGACTGTAGGACGTGCTATCCAAGCTTCCAATATCATATTTGGGGTTTCTGGCGAGGTGTAGGTGCATTCACACAGGAAATAAAGGGTCATACTCTTCTGTGTTGAGTTGGTTCAACAAGGACCCACTTGAATCTCTCAGAGGACCCACCAGACCTCTCAGGCAGCTTTCCTGCTGCCCTGAGAGAGAGAGAAGTGAGGAAGGGAGAAAGGGGGAAGGTCAGATCTCTAAGTGTTTTATTTAACTGCAAAGAGGATTCCTACCTTGAAACGTTGGTTCTTTTTTTTTTTTTTTTTCCATGGTTGCTAATATTGCATTGTCTCCTGGTCTTTTCTCCCGTTTTATCCCCCAAGGTCCTTTTTCATTTATTTAGTTTTTTCTCTTTTTCTTTTTCTTGCTTGTTTCTCCCCCTTTTCTTTGCCTTCCCCCTTTTTCTCTTCTCTCTTTTTTTTTTCTTTCTTTTCTCTCTTTTTCTTCTTTTTTATTTTCTTTATATAATAGGTGCTGCATGGAGCACTTCACATCTGCTGTGTTTCTTCATCCCCCATTTCCTCTTTTCTGTGTGTACTTTCCACTACATCTTTCCACTATATCTTTCTATCCTCCATCATCTACTGTTACTCTTACATTCCACCTCCCTTTCTTTGGCTCCCAATTTGTCTGACTTCTATTTCTAATACCTTTGTTCTGTTTTCTGTCTTTTATCCACTCTTGATATTATTGTCTTTCTTTTCTCTTTCCCTCTCTCATGAAAACATTGGCCTCTTAATTCATACTACATTCCTCCCCATATTCAGTTTACTCTCTCATTATAGGTACTCTACTAACTTCTATAACTCTACACAACTTACATGAGTCTAATATCCATTCTCCTAGATCTCACATTGTTGCTCTGTTAACATTTATTAACAATACTACTTTATACATTTTCTTTTCTTACACATTTTGCTTTCCCTGGCCCTAATATTTTCCTTCAAAGTGAACTTAGCCAGCAACAAGAAAATAGAGTAAGAAACGAAGTGACAAAGAGAAGCCATAACACTTATGCACGAACAACTAATTAATCCCCTAGACTAGACAAAGAAGCTAAGGAACTGATTAAACCTGTCAAGATAAAGTGATGACCAGACAGCAACAAAAACTACAAACCAAACCAATAATCAAGAAAACATGGCTGAATCCAGTGAACTAACTGAAAACCAGGAAGGGGACCAGAACATCAGAAAAGTAATTAAAGATCTCAAAACATACATTAGAGACCAACTTAATGAAGTAAAGGAAGAGATTAACAATGTGAAGAAAACACTTGGAGAGGTAATTGCAGACATACACAAGAAGATAACAGATATGATGGTGATGAACACCACAGTTCAAGAAATCAAAAATACACTCTCAGCAAATAGCAGCAGATTAGAAGAGGCAAGAAGAGAATTAGCAATGTGGAAGACAGTACATCTGAAATTAAACAGATAGTAGAGCTGATTGAAAAAAAGATAGAAAAAGTCCAACTGGAACTTAGGGACTTGAATGACAATGCAAAATACACAAACATATGTATTATAGGCATCCCAGAAGGAGAAAAGAAGGGAAAGGGGACACAAGGGGTGTTGGAGGAATGGCTGAAAACTTCTCAAATCTACTGAGAGAGATGGATGTACATGTTCAGGAATCCCAACACACCATAAATTCCAACAGGCTGACTGCAAGACATATACTTGTGAAATTACCCAATGCTCAAGACAAAGAGAAAATTCTAAAAGCAGCAAGAGAAAAGAAACCATCACATACAAGAGAGGCTCCATAAGATTAAGTGCTGATTTCTCATCTGAAACCATGGAGGCAAGAAGGCAGTGGTATCATATAGTCAAGGTACTAAAGAAAAAACTTTCCAGCCAAGAATACTCTACCCAGGCTAAGTTAGCATTCAAAGATGATGGAGATTTCAAAACATTCACAGATAAACAGAAATTAAAAGAGTATGCCAACAAGAACCCTGCCCTTCAAGAAATACTAAAGGGAGTTCTGCAGGAAGAAAGGAAAAAACAGGACAGGCAGAGTTGGAGGAGAGTGTAAGAGCAACAAAAAAAGACAAAAAAAGAAGGAAAAAAGCAAACAAAATATGAGAAACATAAGTCCTAACATAATATGTCAAAGATAAATAATTTCCTGAAAGTAATAACACTGAATGTTAATGGATTAAACTCACCTGTCAAAAGATTCAGACTGGAAGATTGGATAAGAAAATATGACCCATCTATATGCTGTCTACAAGAAACATATCTTAGACTCAGGTATTCAAAGAGCTTGAAAGTGAATGGGACTTCCGGCAAGATGGTGGCTGAGTGAGCTTGCCTTGCCGTCTCTCCTGGGAAGAGGCAGCTGGGCACCGCTGGAGGTTCTCCGGGACCAGGCTTTTTCAGGATTTTTTCAGGGCAGGAAGTGTCTGGACATCGATTTGGTGGGAAGGTAATGGAAAGGACTGGTCTATAAGATATAATTTGGGACTTTTCAGGAGGGGGAGGCATGATGGCAGCTGAGTGAACTTCCCGGTTACTAGCTCCTGAGGGGAATCAGCTGGGAGGCGTTGGAGACTCTTTGGGACCGGTTGTTTCGGGATTTTTCCTGGTCCGGAGGTGTCTGGACATCGATTTGGAGGGAAGGTAACAGAGAGGATCCATCTGTGAAATATACACGGAGATCCCAGCTACGTGTGGAGGACTCCCTCCTTGGGTAGGCGGAGCCGAGACACCTAGCACCGCGGCGGGTGGCGGGCGGGAGAGCCGAGCCGCGCTGTGCCGCGGCGGGCGGCGGGCGAAGGAGACAAGCCCAGCCGAGCCTAGCCATGCCGCGGTGGGCGGCGGGCGGGAGAGCCGAGCCGCGCTGCGCCGCGGCGGCGGGCGGTGGGCGGGGAAGCCGAGTCCGGCTGAGCCCGGCTGAGCCGCGGCAGGCGGGGACCGGAGCCCAGCTGAGCCCAGCCGAGCCTGGCGGCGGGGTTTCTGTTCTTTGTTTTTTTTTTTTTTTAATTTTTTGTTGTTGTTGTTGTTCTTGTTGTTCTTTTTTTTTTTTTCAATCCTCTCTTTCTTGTCCCCAATATTCTTCTTATACTATTTTACCTTAACAATACAATAGGTCCTACAGGAAATACCTCACATTTGCTGGGTTTCCTCACCCTCCACTGCCTCATTTCTCTGTGAATAGATTTAGCCTATCTACACTATCCCCTTTCCCCTACAACTTGATATCCTCCACCATCTACTATCTCTCCTATATTCCATCTGCCTTTCTTTGATCCACAAAGTGTCTAACTCTTAATTTCTAATACCTTTGTTTAGTTTTCCATCTGGTATTCATCCCTGAAACTATTACCTTTCTTTTCTCTTTCCCTCTCTCACGAAAACAATAGCCTCTTAGTACGTACCACATTCCTCCCATATTCAGTCATCTACCTCATTATAGGTACTTTCCTACTGCTATAACTCTACACAATTTACATGATCTAACCTCCATCCTCCCAGAACTCATATTGTTGCTTTGTAAACATATATCACCAATACTACTTCACACTTTTTCCTTCCTTACACAATTGACTTTCCCCAGCACTAATACTTTCCTTTAAAGTGAGCTTAACTAGCAATAAGAAATTGGAATAAGAAGAACAAAGTGACAAAGAGAAGATATAACACTTACGCAAAAACAACAGCTAATTAATCTCCAAGACTAGACAAAGAAGCTAAGGAACTGATTAAACCCGTCAAGAAAAAATGTTGACAAGACAGCAACAAAAATCTACAAACCAAACCAGTAATCAGGAAAACATGGCTGAATCCAATCAACAAACTGAAAATCAGGAAGGGGGGCAGGACTTCGCACAAGCAATGAAAGATCTCAGAACATTTATCACCGACAAATTTGATGAAGTAATGAAAGAGGTTAACAGCGTGAAGACAACACTTGGAGGGGAAATTGCAGACATGCGCAAAAAAATAACAGATATGATGGAAATGAACACCACAATTCAAGAAATCAAAAATACACTTGCAGCAAATATCAGCAGACTAGAAGAGGCAGAGCAGAGAATTAGTGATGTGGAAGACAGTGCATTGGAAATCAAACAGATAGTAGAAGTGGTCAATAAAAAGGTAGAAAAAATCCAGATAGGACTTAGGGACCTGAATGATAACGCAAAACGCTCAAACATACGTATTATAGGCATTCCAGAAGGAGAAGAGAAGGGAAAGGGGTCAGAAGGAGTGTTGCAGGAAATAATGAATGAAAACTTCCCAAATCTACTGAAAGAGACAGATGTACATATCCAAGAAGCACAGCGCACTCCACTGGTCATAAACCCCAACAGGCCCACCCCAAGACATATACTTGTCAAATTATCCAATGCTCAAGACAAAGAAAAAATTCTAAAAGCAGCAAGAGAAAAGAAAACCATCACATACAAGGGAAACTCCATAAGATTAAGTGCTGATTTCTCATCTGAAACAATGGAGGCAAGAAGGCAGTGGTATGATATAGTCAAGGTACTAAAGGAAAAAAATCTCCAACCAAGAATACTCTATCCAGCTAAACTAGCATTCAAAAATGATGGAGAGTTCAAAATATTCACAGATAAACAGAAACTGAAAGAGTATATCAACAAGAAACCTCCCCTTCAAGAAATTCTTAAGGGAATTCTGCAGGAAGAAAGGAAAAAACAGGACAGTCAGAGATGGAGGAGAGTGTAAAAGCAACAAGAAAGACAAAAATAGAAGGGGAAAATAAAATAATACAAACAAAATATAACAAACACAAATCCAACCAAAATATGGCTACCATAAATAACTCTCTAAACGTAATAACACTGAATGTCAACAGATTAAACTCACCTATCAAAAGATTCAGACTGGGACACTGATTAAGGAAATACGACCCATCTATATGCTGCCTACAAGAGACACATCTTAGACCCAGAGACTCATGGAGGTTGAAAGTGAATGGCTGGAAAACAATCATACAAGCAAACAACAACCAAAAAAAGGCAGGAGTAGCTATATTAATATCAGACAAAATAGACTTTAAATGCGAAACAATTGTGAGAGACAAAGAAGGATACTATATTTTAGTGAAAGGGACAATTTGTCAAGAAGATCGAACAATCATAAATATTTATGCTCCTAACAAGGGCGCCTCTAAATATGTGAGGCAAACGCTGGAAAAACTAAGTGAAAGAATAGATGCATCTACAATTATAGTGGGGGATTTTAATACACCACTATCAACTCTGGACAGAACATCTCAAAAGAGAATCACTAAAGAAACAAAACATTTGAACAGTATATTAGAAGAGCTGGATCTAATAGACATATATAGATCATTACACCCAAACACAGCAGGATATACATTTTTCTCAAGCGCACATGGAACATTCTCCAAGATTGACCATATGCTAGGCCACAAAGAAAGGCTTAATGAATTCAGAAAGATCGAAATCATACAAAACAATATCTCTGACCACAGTGGAGTCAAGCTGGAAATTTGCAAGGGACAGAGACCCAGACTTCACACGACAATTTGGAAATTAAACAGCACACTCTTAGAAAAACAGTGGATCAAAGAGGAAATCACAAAAGAAATCAATGACTATCTTGAAACAAATGATAATGATAACACAACATACCAAAATTTATGGGATGCAGCAAAAGCGGTACTGAGAGGGAAATTTACATAAATTCATATATCAAAAAAGAAGAAAGAGCAGAAATTGAAGAATTAACTGCACATTTGAAGGAATTAGAAAAACAACAACAAAGTAACCCAACAGGAAGAAGAAGGAAGGAAATAACAAAGATAAGAGCAGAACTAAATGAAATAGAAAATAAGAAAGCACTTGAAAAAATAAACAAGACCAAGAGCTGGTTTTTTGAGAAGATCAACAAAATTGACAAACCTTTAGTGAGACTAACAAAGAAAAAAAGAGAAAAGATGCAAATACACAAAATAAGAAATGAGAAAGGTGATATCACCACTGACCCCACAGAAATAAAGACTATCATAAGAGGATACTTTGAAAAACTATATTCCAACAAAAATGACAATTTAGAGGAAATGGACAAATTCCTAGAAATACATAAGCAGCCCATACTGACGAAAGAAGAAATTGATGATCTTAACAAACCAATCACAAGCAAAGAGATAGAATCAGTCATTAAAAATCTCCCAACTAAGAAGAGCCCAGGGCCAGACGGCTTCACAGGTGAATTCTACAAAACATTCCAGAAAGAACTAACACCAATCCTGTTGAAACTATTCCAAAAATTCGAAACAGAAGGAACACTGCCTAATTCCTTCTATGATGCCAGCATTACCCTAGTACCAAAGCCAAACAAAGACACCACAAGAAAGGAAAATTACAGACCAATTTCTCTAATGAACCTAGACGCAAAAATACTTAACAAAATACTTGCTAATCGTATTCAACAACACATTAAACGAATTATACACCATGACCAAGTGGGATTTATCCCAGGTATGCAAGGATGGTTCAACATAAGAAAATCAATCAATGTAATACACCATATAAACAGATTGAGAGAAAAAAACCACATGATTATATCTATAGATGCAGAAAAGGCATTTGACAAAATACAGCACCCCTTCCTGATAAAAACACTCCAAAAGATCGGAATACAAGGAAACTTTTTGAACATGATAAAGAGTATATATGAAAAACCTAAAGCCAACATTGTTTACAATGGCGAAGTCCTGAAATCCTTCCCTCTAAAATCAGGAACAAGACAAGGATGCCCATTGTCTCCGCTCCTATTTAACATTGTCTTGGAAGTACTGGCTCGAGCACTGAGACAAGAACCAGATATAAAAGGCATTCAAATTGGAAGGGAAGAAGTCAAAATTTCATTATTTGCAGATGACATGATCCTATATATAGAAAACCCTGAGAGATCTTCAACAAAGCTCCTAGAACTCATAAATGAGTTTAGCAAAGTCGCAGGTTATAAGATCAATGCGCAAAAATCAGTAGCATTTCTATACACCAATAATGAGCAAGATCAGGAGGAAATCAAGAAACAAATACCATTCACAATAGTAAATAAAAAAATCAAATACTTAGGAATAAATTTAACTAAAGAGGTAAAAAACTTATACATCGAGAACTATACAAGATTGTTCAAGGAAATCAAAGAAGACCTAAATAAATGGAAGAATATTCCCTGTTCATGGATAGGAAGACTGAATATTATTAAGATGTCTATCCTACCAAAACTGATCTACACATTCAATGCAATCCCAATAAAAATCAACACAGCCTTCTTTAAGGAACTAGAAAAACTAACTATGAAATTTATTTGGAATAAAAAGAGGCCCCGAATAGCCAAAGACATATTGAAAAAGAAAACCGAAATAGGAGGAATCACACTTCCTGACTTCAAAACATACTACAAAGCTACAGTAGTGAAAACAGCATGGTACTGGCATAAGGAGAGACACACAGACCAATGGAATCGAATTGAAAGTTCAGATATAGAACCTCATGTATATAGCCATATAATATTCGATAAAGCCACCAAACCCTCTCAACTGGGAGAGAATGGCCTATTCAACAAATGGTGCCTGGAGAACTGGATATCCATATGTAAAAGAATGAAAGAGGATTACCAACTCACACCTTATACCAAAATCAACTCAAGATGGATCAAAGACCTAAATATAAGAGCCAAGACCATAAAGACTTTGGAAAGCAGTGCAGGGAATATCTACAAGAACTCGTAATAGGAAATGGCTTCATGAACTTCACACCAAAAGCATTAGCAGGAAAAGAACAAATAGATAAATGGAACTTCCTGAAAATTAAAGCCTTCTGCAGTTCAAAGGAGTTTGTCAAGAAAGCGAAAGAGAGCCTACACAATGGGAGAAAATATTTGGTCATCATATATCTGATAGGAGACTTATAATCTGCATATACAAAGAACTCCTATATCTTGAAAAGAAAAAGAAAAACAACCCATTTAAAAAATGGGAAAAAAATTTAAAAAGACACTTCACCAAGGAAGAAATACAAATGGCCAAAAAACACATGAAAAAAAATGCTCCAAATCTCTAGCTATTAGGGAAATGCAAATCAAAACTACAATGAGATACCATCTTACTCCCATAAAATTGGCAGCAATGAAAAATACGAAGACTACAAATGCTGGAGAGGTTGTGGAGGAATGGGAACACTCACCAACTGCTGGTGGGAATGTAGAAGGATCCAACCATTCTGGAGGACAGTTTAGCAGTTTCTCAAAAAACTAGCTATAGATTTGCCATATGACCCAGCAATTCCACTGCTGGGTATATACCCAGTAGAACTGAAAACAAGGACACAAACCGATATATGCACACCAATGTTCATAGCAGCATTGTTCACTATTGCCAAAGTTTGGAATCAATCCAAATGCCCATCAACAGGTGAATGGATAAATAAAATGTGGTATATACATACAATGGAATACTACTCAGCTTTTAGAACGAATACACTACAAACACATGTAATAACATGGATGAATCTTGAGAACCTTATGTTGAGTGAAGCAACCCAGGCACTGAAAGACAAATACTACATGACCTCAATGATATGAAATAAGTAAACCAAGCTGCCTCAGAGAGCTAGGGACTGGATGATAGGCTTAAAGGAAATTGGGGTGTAGAGGAAGGATGCAAGCTGACACCTACATAGGTGAAATCTATGATAAGCTGGAGGTAAGTATTTGTACAAGGAAGGGATAAAATGGGGGCATAGGGTTACCTTCAGATGAGGCTTTGCAGGCTTGAGGGGGGCTAGGGATTGGAGGATGGGTAATATTGTCCAAGAAATTGGGGGAGTGTGGGGGAACATACAAACATAGGAGTTTGTCAGGTGTTTGGTTGAGAGTATAATGCTGAGAAAACTTTTCAAAAATATAATAAGCAGGGTTACCTGTTTAAGATACTTAAAGGGGATAATCTGATGCAGGGCAGGCTTCTAGGGACTGTGTGAGTGCTCATTTTGCCATAGTGGGTTATATCATTGGATAGAGACACATATAATGTGAGCGAAGGTATACCCACATCCTAGGGAGGACTGATGTTCTCAAATAGAGGGAATTGTATCTCTCGAGAGAAATGGTGGCTCCCAATGCATTAGGGAAGTTGAGCATGTCAAGCCCTCAACACTGTTGCAAGTATCTCTGAACATGGCCCTTCAAGCAATGAAGATTGACTGTCACTGTGGGCCCTAAGGGGAGGAGGAAAGAGGCATTGAATAGATGGAATCAGTGTAAATGTGTGGGCAATAGAAGTGTTCCACAAGATGAGCAAGGATGGATATAAGACATGTTAAATTACACCAAAAATATATAGGGGCTGATAGGCTAAAATGTAAATCATAATGTAAACATAAGATAACTAAAAATTTAGAAAATTGTATAGTCCAAAATATAAACCACAATGTAAACCCAAATGTTTACCTTGTTTGAAAGCTATTGTCTTAAAAAATCTGTACATCAGTTTCAGTAAATATAGTATAAACATGTAAAAAGATTATTGCTGTGGAGGGGAAAAGGGTTTTATGTTGGATATGTGGAAGTATTGTATATTGTATATATGAATTACTGTGATCTAAAACTTTTGTGAAGATAAGCTTAATAATTAGGGGAAAAAAAGAAAAGAAAAGAAAAGAAAAGATGTAGACACTGAGGAAAAGACAGAAGAAGTTGCCTTGCCAATTTGCATAAACGGCAACACTTATTGCAGTGATGGAAGGCAAAACATCAAAAAAAAGCTTTTGCATTTTTTAATTTTTTGATATCCCAATTTATTTTTACCTTAATTTTCCTAAATTAATATCTATTCTATATCTAACTTTTAAACTCATCACTATATTCCATTTTACTATTAATGGAACCTGGTAATACATTGGGCTTCATTTTTGAAGAATTTTTGGATCAGAGAGAGGTTCAAAAATGGCAGGGGATGAACACTGGTGTGGGATGTTACTGACAGGGCACACATGGTCGGCAGGGAGTTCTACAGGGCACATACCCAGAGTACATAAAAATGTTTGGATATTTTTATAGTGGTTACAATTAAAACAACAACTGAGGGAGTGCTGAGTTCCTAACCAGGGGAGCTCTATCACAGTCCCTAAAGGAACAGCAAAAATCCCCCAAGAGCAATGGCAAAGTCCAAAAAAGAAGGAAGGTCCAACAATGAGCCCTTGATACTAATGACTATGCTTGTAAGCCTGTGCACCTGAAATAAGAACAAGGCCTAGAGCTGCAGGATGCCTAAGAGTTCCCTCCTGAGTGCCTCCGTGTTGTTCAAATGTGGCCAGTCTCAAAGCCAAGCTCAGCATGTAAATGCGTTGCTTTCCCTTCAGAGTGGGACATGACTCCCGGGAATGAGCCTCCCTGGTGCAGAGGGATTACTACCAAGTACCAGCTGATGATGTAACTAGAAAATGACCTTGAATAAAAGGGTCAACTTGGACCAGCAGAATAGGTCAGTCTACATATAATACCAGGAGTTAAAAATGCTTTTTGAGGGAAACGGACTTGGCCCAGTAGTTAGGGCTTCCGTCTACCACATGGGAGGTCCATGGTTCAAACCCTGGGCCTCCTTGACCCATGTGGAGCTGGCCCATGTGCAGTGCTGATGCGCGCAAGGAGTGCCGCCCCACGCAGGGGTGTCCCCCGTGTGAGGGAGCCCCACGTGCAAGGAGTGCACCCGTAAGGAGAGCCGCCCAGTGCGAAAGAAAGTGCAGCCTGCCCAGGAATGGCACCGCCCACACTTCCCGTGCCGCTGATGACAACAGAAGAGGACAAACAAACAAGATGCAGCAAATAGACACAGAGAACCGACAACCAGGGGAGGGGGGGGGGGAATTAAATAAATAAATTAATCTTTTTTTTTTTAATGCCTTTGACCTGAATCAAGGGGGAAATGGAAAGGACAAATGAGTTTATATGGCTATGAATCTCCAAAAAAGAGCTGGGAGGTTATCAGAGGGATCGCCCTTATACACAGCTCAGCAGAGTCCCAGAGACAGATAAAGTAGATACAACCCCAGGTATTGGTTCTTCTGAGGATGACAGAGACCCACAGGTTCTATGGTCATCGCAGATGGAGTTCAATGCCATGTCAGTTGGCCCTTCTTTGGAGTTTATGTTTCTGTGTGATGGAGCTGGACTCAGATGTGATCTTTTCTCACAAGTCTCTCCTGTTACATTTACCAAAACTGTAGTTGGTGCTGGGGTTTAATATATACTCAGAGAATCTGAATTTCTGGACTGACTATATGATAGCCAGGCCCTGAGCCTCAACAGACTTCAGCTTCTACACTCTGATTTATTGGACTTACCCCACTCAGCCAACATGGAGTTGAAGGAGGTCAACCACCACACCATGGAGCCAAGAGTGGCTACAACTGAAAGCAGGAGGATTGCATCCAGCATCCAGGTGGAATCGAAGCCCCCTTTTGATATAGATGTAGAGTGGACACAACCAATGCAAATTCCACAGGATGGAGGAACAGAATATGGATTAGAGTGTACTTACTGATATTCTATTCATGAACTACTGTGATTAGTAATCACAGAAAGTGTGGCACTGGTGTGGAGAAAGTGGCCATGGTGGCTGCTAGGGGTGGGGATGGGAGGAAGAGATGAGATGTGGAGGCATTTTCGGGACTTGGAGTTGTCCTGGGTGGTGCTGCAGGGACAATTACCAGACATTGTGTGTCCTCCCATGGCCCACTGGATGGAACGTGGGAGAGTGTGGGCTACGATGTGGACCGTTGACCAAGAGGTGCACCAGTGCTCAGAGATGTATTCACCAATTACAATGAATGTCTCATGATGATGGAGGAGATTGTTGCTATGGGGGGAGGAGTGGGGTGAGGAGGTTGGCGTGTACATGGGGACCTCATATTTTCTGAATGTAATAAAAAATATTAATTAATTTTTTTTAAAATACGCTTTTTGAACTGAATAAAAGGGGGAAATGGAAAGGACAAATGAGTTTATTTGGCTATGAGTCTCCAAAAAGAGTCGGGAGGTTACCAGAGGGGTCGCCCTTATGCACACCTCAGCAGAGTCACAGAGACAGATAAAGTAGATACAACCTCAGGTATTGGTTCTTCTGAGGGCTACCGAGACCCACAGGTTCTATGGTCATCGCAGATGAAGTTCAGTATTATGTAAGTTGACCCTACTTTGGAGTTTGTGTTTCTGTGTGATGGAGCTGGACTCAGATGTGATCTTTGTCCACAAGCCTCTCCTGTTACTTTTACCAGATCTGTAGTTGATGCTGGACTTTAGTGTATACCCAGGGGACCTGAATCTCTGAACTGACCATTTGATAGCCAAGCCCTGAGCCTCAACAGACTTGCAATTCCTGCACTCTGGTTTATTGGACTTACCCCACTCAGCTAACATGGAGGTGAAGAAGGTCAACCACCACACCAGGGAGCCAAAAGTGCCTACAACTGAAAGCAGAATTGCATCCAGCATCCATGTGGAATCTAAGCCCCCTCTTGACATAGATGTGGAGTGGACACAACCATTCTATGGTCCACAGGATGGAGGAATAGAGTATGGATTAGAGTGGGCTTATTGATATTCTATACATGAATTATTGTGATTAGTAATCGAAGAAAATGTGGCATTGGTGTGGAGAAAGTGTCCATGGTGGCTGCTGGGGGTAGGGAGTGGGAGGAAGAGATGTGATATGGGGGCATTTTCGGGGATTGGAGTTGTCCTGGGTGGTGCTGCAGGGGCAGTTACTGGACTTCGTATGTCCTCCCATGGCCCAATTGGTGGACCATGGGAGAGTGTGGGCTATGATGTGGACCATTGACCATGAGGTGCAGTGGTGCTCAGAGATGTATTCACCAAGTGCAATGAATGTCTCATGATGATGTAGGAGGTTGTTGTTATGGGGGGAGGAGTTGGGTGAGTGGGGTGGGTGGTTATATGCGGACCTCATACTTTTTGAATATAACATTAAAAAAAAACACCAAAAAAGTATGACTTTTAGTATAATTAGGAAAACTTCTTCCAGGTTTCCTTTCTTTTTTCTGTGAATACTTTTGTAGTTAGAGCTAATTAAGACTAGTCTGACTGGAGCTACTAAACATTCTTCACAGGCTTGTGATAAGAGCTGGATCACAAAGAGAAAAGCAAGGGAAGCGGACTTGGCCCAGTGGTTAGGGCGTCCGTCTACCACATGGGAGGTCCGTGGTTCAAACCCTGGGCTTCCTTGACCTGTGTGGAGCTGGCCCCTGCACATTGCTGATGTGCACAAGGAGTGCCTTGCCACGCAGGGTTGTCCCCCATGTGGGGAGTCCCACGCGCAAGGAGTGCTCCCCGTAAGGAGAGCCACCCAGCGCGAAGGAAAGTGCAGCCTGCCTAAAAATGGTGCTTCACACACAGAGAGCTGACACAAGATGATGCAACAAAAAGAGACACAGATTCCCGTGCTGCTGACAACAACAGAAGCAGTAGAAACAAGACTCAGCAAATGGACACAGAGAACAGACAACTGGGGTGGCAAGGGGTTCGGGAGAGAAATAAATAAATAAATCTTAGAAAGAAATAAAAACAAAGAGAAAAGCAAATTTTTACAACCTAGGGGTGAAGTGAAATGGGTCATGGTCTGCTACCAATGGAGTCCAAAATCCTCGTTGTCTCATATTTCATAGGAAATTAAATGCATCTTTAGGTTTATTCTTTCCACTCATGCTACTTTTTGAAACGAAATGTTTGTGAAGATGGCGATTTGGACTTTGATACCAACTTGAATTATTTTATAGGTTCATGTGAATATATTTTAAGTGAAGTAGATAACTAGCTTGTGGGAGAATGACCCCACCATCCAATAACAAGAAATCCCTGACTACCCTTTAAAACTTGCCAGACTCAAAGAATCTAAAATTAGAATTGAACCAGCCTTTCTGTGATGGTTGTTCCTTATATTCCAAGTTTGCAGGAAATTCCTCCTTCCCTAGGCACCTTACCATATATGGATGTGGAGATCCCTTACTCTGCCTCAAAATTGCCATTCCTCTCTTGAACCTCCAAACAATTCTGATGTGCACTCTAGAACTCAAGGTCATCAACTAAAACTTCTATGTCCTCAACCTCTTCTTTTTTATTCTAGAAACAGTTTTATTGAGATAGAATTCACATACCATGCAATCTATCTAGTTAAAATTTACCACTCAATAGCATTTAATATATTCACAGTTTGTATCCATCACTACGATTTTGGAACACATAGACACAACCTATAGATTTCATTAAAAGATAGAACCAATTTTAGAAACAGATGTGCGCATACCATAGAAACCACAGCACAATAATAGACAACTTGCTAATTAACTGTTTCCCTGGTAACTGTAGAGAAACATGAAAAAACAGTAGTAGAAACAGAAGAGAATTCTCTTACCTGATGACTGAAAACACAGGCTGTGATAGAGGGTCTCACTGGATTTTAGGTGAACAAACAGATTTTGACCTCAACGCAACATATGAGAGTTCAAAGACTGGCTCATAATTTTTTATCCATCCTCTCAGTCTGTCTTTTTAATGGGAAGTTCAAATCATTGCCATTCAATGCTTTATTAAAAAGGTGTTTCTTACTTCATTCATTTTGTGCTTTGGCTTTCTGTTGTTATATCTTAGTATGGTCTACCTTTTTACACCTTAATTTATACTACCTAAAAACCTTCATTTCTACATGCTTCTCCAAGTCTCTTACCTGTAATTTTCCTTTCAGTCTGCAGCTCTCCCTTTACCATCTCTTGTAATTCTGGTCTTTAAGTAGTGTACTCTCTCAATTTTTGTCAGTGAAGCCTTGAAACTCACCCTCAGGTTTGAAGGACGGTTTTACCAGACACTGGATTCTCAGCTCTCAGTTTGTCTCTTCCAGTGTTTTAAGCATATCATACCACTTCCTTCTTGCCCCCATGGTTTCTGATAAGACATCAGTACTTAGTCTTATTGAGGTCCTGTTGTATGTGATGCTTTGCTTTTCTCTTTCTGCTTTCAGAATCTTCTCTTTATCTCTGATATTTCTCATTCTGAACTGTAATTGTCTTAGAATAGGTCTATTCAGACTTATTCTGTTTGGAGTGCGTTGTCCTTCTTAGATATTGATATTTGTGCTTTTCATAAGTATTGGGAAGGTTTTGTTCATTATTTCCTCAGTTCTACCCTTTTCCACTCTCTTCTCCTTCTGGGACACTGACAATGTGTATGTTTGTGCCTTCTGCTGTGTCATTCAATTCCCTGAGTTGCTGTTCCATTTCTTCCATTCTTTTCTCGTTCTATTGACCTGTCTTTTCAAGTACAGATGTTCTATACTCAGCATCACTATTTCTTCTTTGAGCAATTCAAATCTGCCCTTATGTGCCACTAATTTATTTTCAAGGTCATCCATTGTGTCTTTCATTCCCATGAGTTCTGCTACTTTGTAGGTTTTTAAATTGTTCTTTATGCTCACCAAGTTTATTTTCAATATCCTTTAACTCAGTCATATTTTCCTTCAATTCTTGGAATTGATTTAAGAGATTTGTGGTTATGATTCATTAGTGGTCTTAAATCCTATATCTCATCAGGATATTTTGTTTATTGCTTTAGCTGGACCATCTCTTCCTGTTTCCTAATATGGCTTAGAATTTTTTGCTGATGTCTAGGCATCTTAATATGTTGGTGAATTTACTTTGGTCAATTTCTCTGTTACCAATTTTCTGGATTTTTCCTTCACTTCTTTTCTTTGATTTTTGGTTCCACTTATTCTAACTCTCCCAAGTTGCCCAATTTACACTAACAAAACCATGCCACAGACTCACTAATGGGGCAATTTTCTCTGAGGGGTGGGGCTAAAGAGAGATTGAATCACAGTTTTTTTCTTTGCAATTCCCTGTCTGCCCAATAGGTGGCACTCATCATAGAACCTTTCCATGGATGTGTTTCTTTCACCTCTGCTTTCCTTTGTTTCTGGTCTGGACAGAGCTGAGATTCAAAACAGGCTGTGCTGGCTGAATTCACTGAAGAGAAGCCTTCTGACTCACCTTCCCTTTTCTCTTTTAACAAGTGACAGGAAGGAAGACATCTGTTCCCCTCTCAGTCAGCTGCCATGGCCAGGGGTTTTATTCAGGCTTAATTTTCAGGGCTGGTGATGGGAACCCTTCCTGGCTGCTGCAGTGGTGTAGTAACTCATATTTTTTGTCTCAGTTTCTTTAACTCTCTGTCCCTCACCCTCCTGAGAGTTTTGAAGCACTCTCCTGTTCTGCTGAGCCCCAAACAATGTCCCTTGGCCAGCTTTTGGCCCTGTCTCCATTTGTTCTGTGAGAGAGCTGTTCCCTGCCTGCCTACTGTATCACCATCTTCCTGGAACCTCTCATTTCAGTCTTTGATAGCATCCTTCAAAGCACAAATGTTAATTTGGTGAAGTCCAATTTATCTTGTTTGTTCTTTTGTTGTTTATGCTGTTTGTGTCATCTCTAGGAATATAGTGCCAAAACAAAGATTATTAATCCAAGCTCCTATGTGTTTTCTTAGGAGACTTATAGTTTTAGCTACTATATTTAGATCTTTACTCCTTTACGAATTAATTTTTGTGTGTGGTCTGGTGTAAGGGTCCAATTGATTCATCCACAAGTGGCTGTCTGGTTGTCCCAGAACCATTTATTGAAGAGGCTGTTTTTCCCCATTGAATGGTCTTGGCACCTGTGATAGTTTGAATTTTGTGAATCCCAAAAAAGAAAGATTAAGATTTTGAACTAATCAATTCCTGTGGGTATGTTACCCTTAGACTCACTAAATTCAGTTGAAGGAACTTTGATTAGATTACTTGATAAAATTGCTTTGGTCCTTTTGATTGGACTACTTCAGTACCTCAAGTTGAGTGTCCACCCTCTTGCCCAATCTGATATAAATGCAGACACAGGGAGACAGTCACATAGAGGAAAAGGAAGGTGCCATATTTGATCCTGTAATGTGAAAGAATTGACTCCAGTTTGCCCCAAGGCTGAACTGCATGGAAAGAAGCCCCCTAGAGGCTCAAAATGCTGAGGCCCAGGGAGAAATGGGTCATATGCATGATAGCTTGAAGCTGAATTCAGGAAGAAAGCAGAGCATCTGAAACTCATAGAGGAGGCCTGGAAAGAGACACCCCTATGACTGGTTGTGTCATGCTGAGCTCTGGGTGGCAGCAGATTCTGGAAGGGAAGGCAGAGACCTTGGCATAGATTGGTGGCCATCTTGATTCACCATTTGGCCAGACAACAAGATCAACAGTAGCTGAGTTTGGTGAGAAAGTGCCTCTGATGCTGCCTCAATTTAGACATTTCATGGCCTCAGAACTGTAAGCCTTTACCCCAAATAAATCCCCATTATAAAAACCTAAACATTTCTGGTAATCTGCATCAGCAGCCCTTTGGCAAACTAAAACAGCACATTTTTAATTCCAGTGGGTCTATTCCATTGATCAACATGTCAAATGTTATGCTAGTTCATACTGTCTTAAGTACTGTTACGTTTTCAAATCAGGAAGTGTGAGTCTTCCAACTTTCTTCTACCTTCTCAAGGTTGTTTGCCCTACTTTGGGATCCTTGACTTTCCATAAGAATTTTAGGATCAGTTTGTCATTTTCTGAATATAATTTAGTTGCAATTTTGGCAGGGATTTCATTGAATATGTAGATCAATTTGGGGAGTATTTCCATCTTACCAATATTTAGTTGTTCAATCCATGAACATGGTATTTTTTTTTCATTTATTTAGATCTTCTTTGAATTCTTTCAACAATAGTTTGTAGTTCTCAGAGTATATGTTTTGTACTTTTTTGTTAAACATATTCCTAGTTTAAAATTTTTTTGATATTATAAATAGAATTATTTTCTTAATTTCATTTTTTAATTGTTCATTGCAAGTATAGAGAAATAAAATTGATTTTTATATAAATAAAATTGATTTTTGTATAAATTTTTGTATTTTGCAACCTTGTAGAACTCTTTTATTAGTTTGTTTTATCATGAATTCCTCAAGATTTTGTATACAAGATAATGTCGTTTGTGAATAGAGAGAGTTTTATTTCTTCTTTTCATTTGAATGTCTTTTATTTCTTTTTCTTGTGTAATTTCACTGGCTAGACATCCATTACAATGTTATACTGAAGTGGTGAGAATGGGCATCCTTGACATCCCTGATCTTAAGGGAAAGCACACAATCTCTCATTATTAGCTATGATGTTATCTGTGAATTTTTATTTTTAATAGATTTCCTTCAACAGGTTGTGAAAGTGTCTTTCTATTCCTGGTTTGTTGAGTGACTTTATCATGAAACAGTGTGGAATTTTGTCAGATCATTTACTGCGTGTATTGAGATAACTGCTTTCTTGTTTTCATTTTAAATCTGTTGTTATCATGAAATAAATTGATTTTCAGATGTTAAAACTTGTATTTGTCCAGAATCTCACAGGAATCTTACTTAGTCGTGGCATATAACTCATTTTAGATGTTGCTTATTTGGTATGCTAGTAGTTTTTTAAAAAATATTTTAGTTTATACTTTTAAGAGATATTGGTTTGCAGTTTTTTGTTTTGTAATATTTCGTCCTGTTTTGTCTATTTGTCAGGGTCATGTTAGCCTCATATATTGAGTTGGGAAGTGTTCCCTCCCCTTTCATTTCTTTGGAAAATTTTATATAATATTGATATTAATTCTTCTTTACAGATTTTCTAGGATTCACCAGTCAAGGCTTTGTGTGTGAGCTTTCCCTTGTGGGTACTTTTTAAAAAGTTGAGGCGAAATTCACAAACATAAAATTAACCATTTTAAAGTGAACAATTCAGAGACATTTAGTACATTCCCAGTGTTGTGCAACCACCACCTCTACCTAGTTCCAAAACACTTTCCTTTGTGGATACTTTTTGAATTACAATTTCAATGGCTTTACTTCTTGTAAGTCCAATTAAGCTATTTCTACTTTTTCTTGAGTCAGTTTCAGTTATTTGTCTTTTTCTAGTGATGGGTCACTTGACCTGTCACCTAATTTAATGGTATACTACTTTTCATAATGTTTTTTTTAATTCTTTTTTACCCTGTAAGATTGGGAGTAATGTCCTGTCTTATTTTTTCTTTTTTAGTTAATTTTTTATTTTAAAGAGGACTTAGTTTACTTAAATGATACATCAAAAATACAGGGAAGTCCAACATCCACCACCCTCTCCCCCTCCCACACTTTCCCCCATTAAAAACATCTTTCATTACTGTGGTACATTTGTTACAACTGATGATTTCAGTTATTTGTGTCTTTTCTTTTTCTTTTGATTAATTTAGCCAAAGGTTTGTCAATTTTATTGAACTTTTCCAAGAACCAACATTCATCTTAGTTGATTTTCTCTATTGTTTTTTCTTTTCTATTTCTTTAGTTTCTCCTCTAATTTAAGTATTTCTTCTCTTCAGCTTGTTTTAAGTTCAGTTTGCATTTCTTTCTCCACTTTCTTAATGTGCATGGTTAGATTATTGAGTTGCTATCTTTTTTCTTTTTTTAATATTGGCAGGTGTATACTATAAGTTTCATCTAAGTCTTGGGTTGATGCATCTGATAAGTTTTGGTGTGCTGTAACTTCATTTTTGTTCATCTGAATTATTTTCTGATTTTTCTTGTGATATCTTTTTTGACTCATTGATTATTTCAGTGCGTGTAGTTTAATTGCCACATACATGTGCATTGCCCAAATTTCTTTCTGTTATTGATATCTAATTGCATTATATTTTGGTCAGAGAACATTTTATATGATTTCGGTTCCATTAAATATGTTGTGGTTTTTTTTTATGGCATGGGATATGGTCTATCTTTGAGAATTTTCCATGTGGACTTGAGAAGAATGTTTATTCTGCTGTTATTGAATGGGTGCTGTACAGATTTTTGATAGGTCTAGTTAGTTTATCGTACTGTTCCAAAGATTTCTCTGTCCTTGTGATCTTCACCCCATTTGCTCTAGCCACTATTCAAAATAGGGTGTTCTAGTTTCCAACCACTATAGCTGAATTATTTATTTTGTCCTTCATTTCCCCCATATTTCATTACTTTTGTGCTCTCATTTTTCTGATTTCTTTTATTTTGTTGTTTAGGGTTCATTCATCTATTCTTTCCTGTTTTACCCTGTATAGCTGGAAGCTGCATGATACATTTGCAGTCTTTCTTAACCAATATGTTAATTTAAAGGATATAACATAGTTCCTATGCACTATTTTCACTGCACCACAGATTTTTAAAAATTTATTTCTCTCCCCTTCCCCGCCTACCCCCGTCCCATTGTCTGCTCTCTGTGTCCATTCACTGTGTGTTCTTCTGTGACCACTTCTATCCTTATCAGCTGCACCAGGAATCTGTATTTCTTTTTGTTGTGTCGTCTTGCTGCGTCAGCTCTCCATGTGTGCGGTGCCATTCCTGGGCAGGCTGCACTTTCTTTCACGCTGGACAGCTCTCCTTACTGGTGGGGCTCCCTACGCGGGGGACACCCCTGCATGGCACGGCACTCCATGGGCGCATCAGCACTGAGCACGGGCCAGCTCCACACAGGTCAAGGAGGCCCGGGGTTTGAACTGTGGACCTCCCATGTGGTAGGAGGACGTCCCATCCATTGGGCCAAGTCCGCTTCCTGTATCACAGATATTTTGATACACATATGCAGTATTTTCATTATCTTTCTGGTCAAAATGTATTCTTTGTTCTATTGTGGTTTCTTTTTGACTCTTGCTTTATTTAAAAGTATAGTTTGTGACATCCAGGAAGATGGCAGATGAGAAAAACAAGGGACTATCATCTCTCCCAGAAAAATAGCAAGAAGACAGGCAGAAATGACCTGGGAAAAAAAACTTCTAGGGAAGCAGATTTGGCTCAACTGATAGAGCATCCGCCTACCATATGGGAGGCCCAGGGTTCAAACCCAGGGCCTCCTGACCCATGTGGTGAGCTGGCCCTTGCACAGGGCTGATGCACACAAGGAGTTCTGTGCCACGCAGGGTTGTCCCCTGCATAGAGGAGCCCCACATGCAAGGAGTGTGTGCCACAAGGAGAGACACCCCAGGTGAAAAGTGTAACCTGTCCAGGAGTGGCACCACACACACAGAGAGCTGATGGAGCATGATGACACAAGAAAAGGAGACACTAATTCCCAGTGCCACTGAGAAGAATGCAAGGCAACACGGAAGAACACAACAAATGGACACAGTCAGGAGACAGGTGGAGGGGAGAGAAATAAATAAAAAATAAATCTTTTAAAAAAAAGAAAAAAATCTTCTAGGGTAATTATATCGGAGAAAGGCTGGAGACCACCCTACAGGGAGCGAAGCAAAGAATTGCAATGATAAAACTGTGAGTGACATTCCACAGCTGCAACTGGCAGCATCCTCCCCCACCCTACAGACACTTTGAATTCTCAGGCCTCCTGCCCAGTAACGACACACAAAGGGGCCCCAAAAGATCCACCTCCCCAGGAAAGGGGAGACAAATGGACACAGTGTAAGGCTGACTCAGCTTTTGACATACAAACTTGTGCTCCTGTGTCCCACGAGCCTTCCACGCTGGATGGGCTGGGCCATTTTTGTCTTGGGAACTTGTAAGAGACTACAGAGACTGGACCCTCTCCATCTTCCTCTGAACTGACTGGAACTGGTTGTTGAGGACAGAGAGGGGCGTGGAATTATTTCCTATCAGGGAAAAAGGAGGGGGCTGCCAGCAAAGGTTGGAAACCTGACTCTGAGAAAGTCTGAATTACAAGGGTGTTAGCCTTCAGGCAGGATCCTCTATCAAACTGATCCTGTCTGTGTTGTAGCAAACACACTCCATCCAGGCACTGTACTGAGAGGGCTACCAAAGATCGCCATATCCTGGTGGACCAAGGAACTGCATGTGAGGAAATCAAAGCTAAATAAGAAGCTTTTTTGCGACTTTACAGCCTCCCTTGCCAAGGCCCAGGAAAGTGGGTCTGCAGCCCACTACTGGGTCCAGGGCCACATCTGAGCTGCTAACAGATGCAATCCTAAGACCCAGAACAGACTGAACCAAGAATCAAAGAACAGCACACACACATAGCCTCCTGCCACTAAATCCCTATGAAAGACAGAAAGTGCGCACCTGAGTAAACTCACCATCCTAATCAGATCCCTAGACATCAGCAAAAAATTCCAGTTCATACTAAGAAAATGGAAGGCATGGCTAAGCAAAAGATATATATATAAAAGATATATATCAAAGTCCAGAAGAGACACAGGATTTGAGACAATAAATAATGAGATGCACAGAAATGTTCAATACCAACAACTTTAATCTAGAAAAAGAACAGCAAACCAAGAACCAAAAACAATACAGAATAGCAACAAAACCAAAAGCTGGTTTTTTGAGAATATCAATAAAATTTACACACCCCTTGCTAGACTAACAAAGAAAAAACAAGGGAAGACGCAAATAAATAAAATCAGAAATGAAAGGGGAGAGGCTATGACTGACCACAGAAATTAAAGTGTACTTTTCAGTTTCCAAACATTTGGAGGCTTTCTAGTTATATTTTATCACTGATTTCTAGCCAATTGTGTCATGATCAAAGAACATGTGTCCTGTGCTTTTGCTACTCAGAAATTTATAGATACTTGTTTTATGGCCAAGTTATGTTCAATTTTTGTAAATACACCATGTGTGCTGAAAACAATGTAGCTTCTACAGTGGGTCAATGTACTATCCACAGGTGCCTATAAAGCTAGATTTGTTTGTTGTTCAGATCTTCTAAGTCATTACTGAATTCTAATCTGCTTATTAAAGCAACTACTGAGAGGTGATATGAAAATCTTCCACTTTGCCGGATGGATTTCTCTGTGTCTTCTTGTAGTTTTGCCATGTTTTGCTTTATGGGTTTGTGGCCACAAGTTTACATTGTGATTTTTTTTTTCGGTGAACTGAACCTCTTATCTTTCTGTGAAAACCCTCCTTATGTTTACTAATGCTTTTCCCATAAATATCTTTAAGTGATACTACCACAACCAGAGCAGCTTTCTTTTGATTGGTATTTTAGTTACTTAGTGATTGATTTTAAAAATTTCCATATCCTTAAGCTATGGATATATCTCTTGTAAAGTGCGTACATTTGTGTTTTTGTTCCTTGGTGGGTTTGGTGTACTCTGACAGTCTTCAGCATTTAATAAGAACTTTGATCATTTTAACTCAATGTTATCCTCTTATATTTGAATTTACCTTCACCATTTTGTAATGTGCTTTCTATTTGCCCAGACATTTCTATGCTATTTTCCCTCTTTTATTCTTCCTATTACTATATAGATGATATCCTGTCCTCACTGTCCCATGATCAAGAGCCATATGAAAATAGTTTGTTATTAATGATACTAAGTTTGATTATTTGCTTACAATGATACTAAGTTTGATTATTTGCTTACAATGGTCTCCACTATCCATATCCTTTGTCCAACCTTCTTTCCCCAATGACATTTTTTAATTGTTTAAAGATTATTTATTTATTTATTCCCACCCCACCCCCATCGTTTTATACTCACTGTCTTCATGTCTTCATTTTTTTTTTGGAGTCATGAGAACCTAAACCTTCAACCATCCATGTGGGAAGGATGCACCCAATCACTTGAGCCACCTCCATTCCCTGCTTTTTGTGTCTTTCATTGTGTATCTTATGTGATAGTCTTGTTCCGTCAGCCTTTCACTGCAGCCTCTCGTGTCAGCTCGCTGACTTGCTCATCTTCTTTACGAGTCACTGGACACTGAACCCAGGACCTCCCATTTGGAAGGTAGGTGCCCAAGGGTTTGAGCCATATCTCCTTCCCCCCAATGAGTTTAGCATGCATCCATGATTTGGGGCTCAAATCATTATTCCATTGATCATCAGAAGATGGTAATTTACTATTTCCATTATTCCTTGTACCTTCATTTCTTGGTAATCTCCTGTACAGAAGAGATTTCTCCTCTTCCAACCTCCTATTTAAACATTTAAGAGTATGGGTGGCTTGTGGATACTACCTTTTGCTGTTTTCAATGTGTTATAAAGCATCGTTGCCATGATTCACTTTAATGCTCAGGTTGTCCTGATTGGATCAGTGGCAGCCCCTTCAAGGTCGTTCCTGCCCCTTCCTCCCACTCTATTTTAATAACTTTATTTCAAATTCATAAAGTAAAATAACAGAAAAGGCAGCTCAACTAGTTATGGGAGCATAACTCCTAAAACGTTCTCTCTAGGCACTTTAATCTCATGAAATTCCAAATACCAACTTACCTGTTCTTCTAGTGTCCAAAAAGATACACAGATAAACACAGATTACTTAAATGACATAGTCAACACCTCCTTATTGAGAAACATGAAGAGAAATAAAAATGCTTAATCATTTTCATATCTCACAACACCAAAGTGTTCGGTTGAGCTTTGAAGTTGACTGGTAACCTCAGCAGATGCCGCAGTGAGAAGCTACTGGTCCTGGGTGCATGTGAAGTGCTCTGTAGCTAGCCTACCCTGGGTTGACTGTGCTGATGTTTCTTATACCCTAAGCCCCCAGGCTTAGAGCAGAGTGACCTTGAAAACGTGGGTTGAGAACAAGGGAGTTCCGTAGAGGAGGGGGGACCCAAAAAGCCAGGAGTCGGATGGGGCGTCGGGGAAGACAGGAAGAGCTGGGTGGGGAAGGACCAGAATTCAGAGGTCCGCCAAGGCTCCAGAGAGGAGCTGTCCTTGGGATGGAGCAAGGTGAGGCTCAGGGGCGGGGGCGGGGCATGTGTAATAAGAGTGTGGGCGCGTGAAGGTTCCAAGGGAGGTGATTGGACGAGGGAGAGGGTTTAAAAAGCCCCGTTGCCAAGGGAGCGGTCAAACAGGAGAAGACTCGGAGGACGTGGAGCTCTCGTCCTCCTCCTGCTCCTGCTAGTCCCTTTTCCACTCCTTGTGTCCTGCTAACTTGGTATTAATTACCCTGTTGACCTGCTAATCTACTGACTAGTGTCTTAACCCTCCTACAAACCCTCTCCAGCGTATCCACCTGTTTCCGCCAGATTCCCACCCCCATTCTCTCCCACCCAGATTCCCACCCCCTATTCTGCCCCACCCTCATCCCCTCCCCACCTCGCCCCCTCCCCTCCCCGCCCCCCTCCTCTATCCCGCCTCTGCTTCTGGTCCAGCGTCCCTGGAGCTGCTGACATGGAGGCGCTGGAGCAGCTCTTCTGGATCCTCCTGCTCTGCTTGTCCTGGCAGGTGCCTGGTCACCCACCCGCCAGTGTGAGCAAACATTGCGCAAGCCTAAATTCCTTCCTGGTTATTGGGCGGTTAAAATACTGTGGTTTAGGATTTCGGTGTTCCTAGAGGTCTTTGGGCTCCAGCTCTTCTCTCGCAGACCCAGGACTTCAGCGCAGGTTTCTTAACCAGACTGAACTGCTGCCCACGTCGAGTTCTGGGTCTACGGCCTTGCTTGTTCCAGGCACGGGAAAGGCTGAAATGTTGGAAACGTTGAACAGCTAAGCTCTAGCTTTTAAAAGTAAGGCCCTCTTGGAGAGTAGATGTAGATCAAGTGGATGAGCATCTGCTTCTCATGTACAGGTCCCAGGTTGCATCACGGGTACCTCCTCAAAATAAAATGAAAACACCAATTCACACTGAGGGACGGATTTAGCTCAGTGGATGTGCGCCTGCTTACCCTGTACAAGGTCCTGACTTCAATCCCTAGGACCTCCTTTATATATAGCTCCGATGTTAGCCTTTTTGCTCCTGGAAGCTCTGTTTAAGATCCTGCTTTAGGTGTGCAAGTTTAGAGTTCATCCTGTGTGTACTTGGCTTTTTTTCTAGAACTACATTATTCCTGAAAGTCCGACAACCCTGGGAAGGCATTAATGATTGTCTGTCAAAAAAACAAAATGTGTCTGCACACCGTGTTTTCCTGTTTTTCCGTGGCTTTTTAGCAACTTCTGGGTCATCCCTTTCCTTCAGCTCCTTCAGATGACCTTTGCTTCTGGAGTTTTCCCACAGGAGGTCAGTGCCAGCTGGTTTGATAGGAGCCCTGAGAAGTCGATCAGATGTGGAAATCAGTGGCTGTGGCCTGCTTGGAAGTTTACAAGGAGGGGAGGGGAGCTTGGCAAGGAACATGACCAGGAAGGGACTGAGTTAACATCCTTCCAGCATGATATGTGTCACAGGCAGACTGTGGATTATCCACAGGTCCTTCTTTGATGTCCTTAGGTGTGTCCAAACATGGAGAAATACCCGGTTCCAACTCTAACAATTCACTTTTAAAAACCTGCAAACTCTCCCCATCCCTCCCCCACCAAAAATAAGTAAACAATGAGATTTGAAGAAATCCCACTAAGGGAAATAGATTTTTTTTTTTTTTTTTTTTTTTTGCTTAGTATATCCCAGATTCCCAGGCAGGGACCTAGAAAAATTCAATGTACATTCAAACATAGGAGCAGAATCCTGGTCACTTCATTCAATACAAAGAAGAATCTGTTTGGTTTCTGTGAAGACTAACAAAGAAAAATATTTCTTATTTGTAAATAACCTTTACTCTTGGAACAATTAGGGGGGCGGCGCCCTTTGCTGCGTTTTTCACACAGGATAAGCTCTCTCTCTCCTGACCTCAACTTTGAGCATTTGGGTAAATTGACGTCTTGTATCCCACCGCCACCGTCCCTTAAGGCCATGTCCACCACTGGAAATCCTAGAGTTTCAGGTCAACTCTTACTCTCTGTACTTTTACAAAGTGCATCCTCCAGGCCCAGCCAGAGGGAATCTCTGTTTGAGAATGTTTCCAAGGTGCTTTGTTGGCATTGTCTTCTCTGCCTTGTTCTGTTGTTCATTTGTTTGCCTGGCTTTGTCTCCCTTAGAAAGGCTAAGGCTCTGTCAGACTCTTGTCCATCCTTCTACTTTCCAGGATTATTTCCATACAGGGGAGTGGCTCTTATTTACGTGTTTCCTGAGAATTACTTATAGAGAATTTGTTCTGTTGAAGCAATATGCTACTTGATTTTCCTAATTAAGTTAATGATTCCTTGGGAGAGGTGAGTTACAGAGGTTAAAATCAAGCATCAGAAAGACGGGTGGTTAGACATAAAGATAATTCCCATTCCCATGGTCTCAGGGAAAAAGTTCAAACAAAAGCAAATGCCCTTCTTGACTTCATATATCTCTGATTTCTTTGCTGCATTCATTCAGATTTTCCTTAGAATGAAAAGGTGGTTTTTCCCTCAACCTCCTCTATCATTTCGAGCCTTCCATGTAGGAAACTTAAAATCAGCTCTTCTTAGCTCTCAAAATGATTGTTATTGTGTCTTCATTTGCACTCTGCAGTATTACTTTTTTCATATTTCAGATATTAACCCTCAGAACTGCAGCTTTTAGTGCCCTGTCAATCTTGCTAATGCTCCACTTTGAATACTGGTGTCCAAACAGTTAACAGATATAACTAGTGTCCACGACTGGGGATGCTTTACCAGAATGTGACTAAGATGGCATTTGGCATTTGGCTTTTGTGGGTGTTTGACCCACATGCTTACTGATTGTGCTGAGAGCTATTGTTCCCTTTGTGACAGCGGCTTCTGAAGGTGAAAATGTTAGGTCGTTCAGAGGGACACGTAAAGTGTGTGCCCAACCTGTGAGCTACATTTGCTCCTCTAGACAGAGTTGTTTAACTTTTTAAATTTTTTTCAGGAAGTACTGGGTATCGAAACTGGGACCTTGTATATGGGAAGCAAGTGCTCAACCACTGAGCTCCAACCACTCCCCTCTAGAGGGTTTTTTTTCCCAATATACTTTTTAATGTTTGAAAGAGAAACTTAGATTACACAAATGTTACATACACAAAATTTAGAGGATTCTCACGTGTCCTGCTCCCTAGCCCTCCCATATTTTCCCACATCAGTAACATCCTTCAGTAGTGTGGTACATCTGCCACAATTGATTAACATATCTGGGAGCATTGTCACTAAGTGATGATTATAGTTTACATTGTAGTTTACACTCTCTCCTGCACATTTTCACAAGTTATTACAGATAATCAGTGGCCTATATCTGCCATTGCATTGTCATTTGGGACAATCCCAAGTCCACACCTGTTTTTCCCTCTCCCTCCCCTCAGAACCTCCATTTGCCACTGTCTCCACAACCATCATAAAAGTTCTTCCATTGCTAGGATCACATTGAAAGGTTTTAACTGATGTGAAACCAATGTCTGGTGTGTGGATTACTGTGAATACATTAAAAATTTATTTTCTCCTCAAACACTCGTAAAATATACTTTTTTAAAGAATGATATCCTTACCTTTTGCTGCACCAGTGATACACTCAAGAAATTTAGGGTAACGGACTTTGGCCCAGTGGTTAGGGCGTCCGCCTACCACATGGGAGGTCCGCGGTTCAAACCCCGGGCCTCCTTGACCCGTGTGGAGCTGGCCCATGCGCAGTGCTGATGCGCGCAAGGAGTGCTGCGCCATGCAGGGGTGTGCTGCGCCACGCAAGGGTGTCCCCCGCCGTAGGACAGCCCCATGCGCAAGGAGTGCGCCCCTTAAGGAGAGCTGCCCAGCGCGGAAGATAGTGCAGCCTGCCGAGGAATGGCGCTGCCCACACTTCCCGTGCCGCTGACGACAACAGAAGTGGACAAAGAAACAAGACGCAGCAAAAAGACACAGAAAACAGACAACCGGGGGAGGGGAGGGGAATTAAATAAATAAAAATAAATCTTAAAAAAAAAAAAAAAAGAAATTTAAAGGTGAATTCTTGCCAGAATTGTGTTTCTAACCAGACTGGATTCTCATAGCTTTTATCTCACATTGTACCTACAGTCCACCCTTTGCAGATCTTCTGTCTACTTGAAAAGTTTGGCCTTATGTGTCCTGTGTGCAGAATGAAGCTGAATGCTGAAAGAAAGCTTCAGTGGTTTCAGCCTAAATATATTCCTTTTTATTTTATTTTTTTCTGCCTAACAATATTCTGTACTTGATTTTCATTGCAGTGAAGATCCCAGTGTAATAACAACCGCAGCTATCTAGCTTCTCAATTCTGTCAATATTGACAGCTATTATCTGTCTCCTCACAGCTAAGCATTCTCTCATGATTATATGTTGTACGCAATTGTAATTGGTCTTTCTCCTTTTGCCTATTCTTTCTACAGGTTGGGTGTACTTTTAGATATTTCTCAACGGATTTGATCAAAGCAGTTTATGAATTCACTAATGAAAAACTAGGATACCTTACTGATGTAAGTTCTGGATATCTCTTTTTTATTCTTAATGATAAACTGGCTTGAAGTTCCTAAACTGAATATCAATAATTATGGAAAGTCCTTGAATATTTATTTAATCAAGGAAATGAAAAGCTAATAGCTTGTGTATTGCCTTGATTTTCTTACTGTTTTATTGAGCTCAAAAAAATGCACAGCAAACAGCATCTATTTAAAATGTACAGTTGACTGAGTTTTGCTTTAGGTTCAAACTCATGAAAGCAACTTAACAATGAAGATAGTGAACATATCCATCACCAGCAAACACTTCCTTGAGCCCCTGTGTAATCACACACGCCATCCCCACTCCCACCACAAAACTCTTCACCCACTGACCTGCTTCTATCAATATAGATTAGGATTTTTGGGGTAGAATTTTATATAAAAGGAATCATAGAGCATGTACTCTTTTTTTCCCTGTTTCTTTCACTAATGCAATTGTGTTTTATTTTGTGCTGACCTCGACATATAAAATAGGTGCCATTTTATCCCCTTTATGAGCACAATTCAGTGTCATTGATCACATTTACAATGTTGTGCAACCATCATCATCACCATCCATTATCAAAACTCTTTCACCCAAAACAGAAACTCTTTAACATTTAAGCAATAACTCCCCACTACCTCTCTCCCCTAACCACTAGTAACCTCTAATCTATTTGCAGTCTCTGTGAATTTCCTTGTTCTAGAAAATTTCATATACATGGAATCATACAATATTTGTCCTTTTGTGCCTGGCTTATTTATTTATTTATTTATTTACTATGCTTTCGATTGAAGTTAATAGATCACAGGGAATGTTACATTAAAAAACAAAAAACATAAGAAGTTCCCATATAACCCACTCCCCACCCCCCACATCATTTTTGTAAATTGTATGTTTTTGAAGATACATACAGCACACAAAAAAAGTTACAATTAAAAATATGAGTGGAATATATTTTTCCAACCTTTCACTTTCAATTTATTGTTATATAAATCACACTCGAAGAACACATTTTGGGGCACTGCCGCACCACATAGACAACAGTCTACCCTGTAGTTTGCACTCTCCCCCAGCACATCCACTGGGCTGTGGCAGGATATATAAATCCAGCATCTGACCCTGAAGTATCACTTAGCAGAGTGGTGACTCCTCCTCTTGGGTTCATTGGTCTTACCCAGGTCACCTAGCAGGGAGGCGAAGATGGTCAACCTTCACACCAGGGAGTCGAGAGTGCCTACAGCTGCAAGCAGAGGAATTGCATCCATCATCCATGTGGAATCTAAGCCCCTCTTGTGCTAGAGGTGGAGGGGACATTACCATCCCAGGGTCCACAGAATGGAGGAATAAAATATGGACTAGAGTAGACTTGCTGATAGTCTACTATAGAACTGTTGTGACGAGTAGTAGAAGAAATTTTAGCATCGATGTGGAGAAAGTGGCCATAGTAGTTGCTGAGGGCAGGGAGAGGGAGGAGATGTGATGCGGGGGCATTTTTGGGGGTTTTGAGTTGTCCTACATGATATTGCAGGGTCAGATGCTGGACTTTCTATATCCTGGTTTACTTAACTTAGCATAATGTTTTCAAGGGTCATGCATGTTGTAGAAGGCCTCACAGTTTTCATTGTTTTTTATGGTTGCAGAATAATCCATTTTATGTATATACTGCATTTTGCTCATCCATTCATTTGTCAGTATATATCTGGGGTATCTCCAATTTTTGGCTATTGTGAATAATGCTGCTTTGAACATCAGTGTATAAATATCGGAGTCCCTGCCTTCAATTCTTTTGGGTATATGCCTATGAATGGAGTTTCTGGTTCATATGGTAATTGTGTGTTTAACTTTTTGAGGAAACACCAGACTGTTTCCCACAGCAGCTGCATCATTTATGCTCCCACGAACAATGAATGAAATTTCCAATTTCTCCACATCCTTATCAAGCTTGTGATTTTCTGACTTTATAAGAAAAGTCATTTGAGTGGGTGTGAAATGGTGTCTCATTGTGGTTTTGATTTGACTTTCCCTAATGGCTAATGATGTTGAACATCTTTTTGTGTGCTGATTGACCATTTGTTTGGAGCTGTCTAGTTGGTCACCTTGCACTCAAACTCCTCCATTATGAGTATTAATGAAATTAAGGTCAAATAAATGTAGCCCTGCAATCCTAAATGACCTTCATGTTGTCCAAAGCCACAGCTGGGACTTTTGATGCAAAGCTGAGGTCCACAGTAGCCAAAGAGGGCAGCAGCAGGGCTGGTCAGTTGTCTGGGTTTGGCAGAAAACTCTAGTATCATTGTTTTGAGATTTATCCATCATTTTATACATATTTATATTGTATGGATATACCATAAACTTATAACATAAACCCAAGAAGCATTCCTTCTGTGGGATTATTCCAGCATTTATTTGAAGTTTGTAATTCTGTGAAAAAGGGTTTTGGAATAAAAATACAATTAGGTTTGTCCTTTAAATTATTCAAACTCTAGCCTATTAGCAGCAGTCATTTTTGGAACTACCACACTTCTTGTTCAAGAGAACGGTCATTTGTATGGCATTCGGTTTTGTGTACCTCTTAATCAACAAGTTCAAATACATAAGGTTGAATATTTAACATTTTTATAATTGCTTAATCACAAATCTGGCTGTCCATCCATCCACCCATCCACCTACCCATCACCCATCAACTTGCCCCCCTCTCATTCTCTCCTTCCTTCCCTCCCTTCCTCCCTCTCTCTCTCCCTCACCCCCTCTCTCCCATGCATTCGTCATCTTATATTTGGTACATTTCAAACTAAATTTCAGACATCAGTACAGTTCCCCCTAATTCTATGGCAATCCTTAAATAGAGCTCAATATCCTTTCATGGATTACTTCATGATGAGCCATTTACAGAGAATGAAACATAGGTACACCTCAAGTGCGCATGTACCAGTGTTTGC
The DNA here is from genome assembly GCF_030445035.2 of Dasypus novemcinctus. Classification (NCBI taxonomy): domain Eukaryota; kingdom Metazoa; phylum Chordata; class Mammalia; order Cingulata; family Dasypodidae; genus Dasypus; species Dasypus novemcinctus. The sequence goes on along the minus strand of NC_080695.1, from coordinate 26,016,573 downwards.
AAAATGCACATGCCAGTGTAATGCAAACCCCTGTCAAGTCATATTACATTATCATCATCTCAGAAAATGCCACTGTGCCTCTTCCCAGATAATCTTATCTTCACTGCAGGTAAATTTTGCCTGTTAAAAATTTCATGTAAATGGACCAATGTCAAATGTACTTTACTTCTTGCTTCTTCTGCTTGGAATGGTGTTTTTTGAGATTAACTCATCAAAATGTGGGCTCACTAAACCATTCCTTTCCATTGTTGAGTCATAATCTGTTGAATGACTATTTCTATGTAAAGTACAGTTTTCAGTGAAACAGTTGGAATTAAGGTATCAACCTTTCACAACTATACAGTTAAATCCTGAGTAGTCTATCTAGAGCACTTATCAAGAGCAGTCTGAACTTACACAGAAGAAATCTTTGTCTTCATTCACATAAGAGTGTAATAGAATGACAATCAAGAATCTTACAGAAATTGCAAATTATTAGTGTCCTCTTAATATCATCACATTGGTTCTATATACTATCTTAAAAGGTGATTACTTCTAAATTGAGTCATCGCTCCATTGTATTTTAAATTGTTTTGTTTTATGCATTGTAAAAATCAACTTATCTCAGAAAAACTTCATTCAGGCAGAACCCACTACAGTGTTACACATTGGATCAGGTAGGGCCTGTAGTAAACTAGAAGCCATTTCCTACCTAAGGACTCCCAAATTTTCAATATTTAACAACACCAAGACCACAAAAAAAAAAACATGAATCTGCCAACTGCAAGTTTTTCTTAAGTAGCTCCTTCCTTTGAAGAGTTTTTGAAGGGTGTGGTTATCTGTTTGAGGCAGATTTAAAGTGACTATCAATAATTCAATGTATTTGCTGTATTCTATATTTCTTTAAGGCTTCTCACTGTTTCAACTATTATAATTTCAGCTACTTGATATCCTGCCTTACAATTTCCTATGTGGACCTGATTTTTATGGATATGCTGTCAACTGTGTGGCCTCCTTAGGAATTATTTCAGTTGCTATTTTCTTCTGGAAATTTATCCTAGCTGTGAGTATATTAAATTAACTTGTAGGCATACTATGAGTTATAAAAAAGTAGCACTTTCATATACATGGTTCTTTTATGTTGTGTTAGATTAATAATGTACACATAAATTAATGCTTGAAATTGAAGCTAACCTTGTAAAATAATTCTTTTAGAAAGAACCCAGGGAAAAAGAGAACTGTATAAGCTCAATGAGAAATCTTCAAAGTATAAATTCTTTATATCAAAAAGTAAACATTGAGTACCAGGCAGGCACTTTCATACACTGTTAGAATAGTGAATTCTTACAACTATCCTCAAAACCAGTTTCATAATAAGTATCTGAAACCCTAAAATGTTCCTATGTTTTCATTCAGTATAAGTGCATTTCTAGAAATCTAACTTAAAGAACTAGTTAGACATGCATTCTAAGATTTTGACCATGGATATTTAATGGGATAGTCTTTGTTAGACTCCAAACCTGGCAGCAAACTAAAAGCACAATAGTAGGGGACTTGTTTAACTCATATATCTATGCATGTAGTCATCTAAAAGGATCTATTTTTGAGCAATGGAAGAAATAAGAAATCCCTTTGCAAAGCAAACATTTGTAGTATTTATTATAAAAACAACAACAGCATAAAGCCTGAGGCCAGAACTAGGACCAACTTAGTTGACATTTAAACATCACCCTTAAGGAATGAAATGACTTCAGACTCCAGATAAAAGTAGGGTCTCCTGTTCATGTTTTCTCATATTCCCTCATCTTTCTAGCACATTTAACTGACAGAGGGGACTTTGGACGTGATTTGTAATTTAGGCTCTTTTTAAAACATTAATGGAACAGAAAGTAAGACCTTAGTACATTTGGCCTTAAAGCCTCAGTTTTAAAACATAATTTGGAAAACATTATTTTGCATAAAATGAGCTTTGCAGGTGACTGCAACTTACCAGTTAAAATGGCCAGATGCTTTGTCTAAAAATCTTCCTAAAGTTGGGTGCACTTTCCCTGTTTTCTTTATTGAAATGGTCCTAACATGGTAAATAAATTTTCCTCCTTGCATATTGATTGGAAAATCCTTAGAAATCTAAGGTTCCTTCAGAAGAAGGAAAAGTGCACAATACAAAGGTGAATGGATAGGTAGAAGGGGAAAGCATGTCCTATTTCCCTCCCTGTTTCTCTCCTTTCAAACACCCAACCTCGGTTCCTATTTTCCCAGAAATCAGCTGTCTTTATCCTGAGCCTGCTGCTCTAGCACAGTTTTTGGCTGTTGAAGCCCTTGTTCTTGCTCTCAGCTGCCTGCCCATGTCTCCTCCTGCTCTCCCTTGTCTTCTGCTTAGCGTGACATGGGGAGAAAGGAAACTCATTGCCTTTTGAGAGAAGCTGTGATGTTAGAGGTATATACATCACTTTCCCATTGTCTCTGGATGCATTTTCCAAAGACAGCATTATCATAAATGATGTTTGGATGTACAATAATATTCCAATATCTCAGCAAGGTTTTGGGGCTGGGTTCAGCATCTGATGGCCACTTTTAACATTTAAATGTGGAAATATGCTCCCAATGACCCTTTACAAGGGGTTAAATGGGGTCCAGGCTGAATTTTACGGAGTCATAATTCATTTATCTCTTCAGGGAATGACTAGAGATTTGGAAGCACTTTTGTCCTTTCTGGAAGATGTTGGCCAACATTTCTTTTGTTGTTCATGCATTTTCCCTAGAAGTGTCCTATTCATTTTGCGATTGGATGACCTCTGATTTCAGTGGTCTGGGAAAACCATAGGACCTGGCTTGTTGGAGTTCTTTCTCAATTCGAAGTTAGCTAATTCTCACTAAAATTTCTACAATGCTTTCTGGTTAGGGAAAGAGGTATATTTCAGTCCAAAGATTTTACATTTATTTGGTTCCAGCTTTTTTTTAAAACACTTTGTGCTTCTGGACCTCATTATGGCTATTGCAGTTGAGATGTAAATGATTTCTGAAACTGAAGCTTTAAGCATTTTTATTTTCAATTCTCCTACTTTTCCATTATAAGCAATAAGTAGATTCGTGCATGTGTAAGGGATAAGTAAACAGATCTTTAGTTACAAAATAATATATCTGCCTTAGTGCACCAGTCTAAAATTATAAGTAAATGTAATAATTAATTTTTACTGACCTCAATATGGCTTGCCTTAGGATAACATCACAACACTTTCAGGACCTAATAAACTCCTGCATTACGTAAGTCAATCTCTGCATGTTACATCAGAATCTAAGAGACATCAAAATGTCAAACATCAGGACTTGGTAAGAGTTTTGCTGCTGTTAATCATTATTTGGCTTTTGAGCCTTTTTGTATACCAGGTCTTTCGAGCCCTGTGTTTTTCCATGCTGTTGAAAGCAGTATGAGTTGGGGGTCTTGGGAGTCTGGGAAACCGAGGCTTCTTTTGACTCTAGAACTCCCAGTACTACTACCAGAATGGCTTTAATGGCTTTTTATATTTATATTTAAGGGCTTAAGAGGTACGTTTTCCCACAATTCCATGGGTAATTTTCACACCAATCAGCAATGCCCTCCCAGAAATGAATCAGAACAAAAAAACTTTAAGTGATAATTCTTGAGATTTCTCCCCAAATGGAATAGTCCTACCCCTCATAATGAAAAAGAAAGAATTTTTAAGTAAATTTAGCAATGTTTTGAATCACCATTATAAAAATTTCATTTGTGCTATTTCACTTTTAAAAACTTTCCATCTTCTTTGCTTTCCCCTTGTCGTGTATTCATCAAACTCTCTATGTTGTAAACAGAAAGGTTGTAGATGCCATGAAATTTTATGCCTTCAAGTATTTCCTTCATTCTTTACTTCTTTATGTGATTGTTCGACTAGGTACAAAATGGATCAATTCCTTTAACCTGAAATATAAGGGATAGGTTTGAAATATGAGTTGATGTTTCTCCTTTTTAGCCTAAGCCCCAGTGTTTCCTTTGAAATTCTAATACATTTTTCTTCCTACCTTATATGCAAATGACATACTAAGAAAAATCTAGAGAAAAATTAAAAGATATCATTTTCCCAAATGCCTCAGAATTCACAGGGGCAAAGCTGTCTATATTTATTTCAGAATTTCATTCTATGCTTTAGCTTTTATGAGAAATAAGTGTTTTGTGTCTTAGAATATAAAAACTGTGTGATGGCAGAGCAGATGTAGCTCAGTATTTGAACACTTGGCTCACATATATGAGGTCTCAGGTTCAATCCACAGTACTTCCTTAAAAAACAAAGAGACCAAAAATTCCACACACATACACACACAAAATTATGATATCTTGTTGGAATAAGGCACAATGTTTTATGTGCTCCTGAGAATTAGTTCTCTAGTAGGAATGTTTTGTTTTGGATTAAAATTAAACATCGTGACTCTTCATGGTAGTGAAGCAAAGATAAACTGTTAAACACTTTGAGATCAAAAAGAAAGGGTTTACCGTAAGATTGAGAAGGAACAGATAAAGAACAGTTAATTCCAGTGATGATGTTAATCAGGGTCCTGAGAAGCATCACATCTTAAATGTCTCTTCTCAAATCTCTTTGGTCAAGAGATGTGAGTGCAAGATTTCGATGCACATTTACAGATTCACAGATTTTGAAATGTGGCCTCAGGATCAAGGCATGTGCAGATTACTTATCTCTTCTGCATTTCTCATGCACAATTTCTTGTAGCCTTCAGGAAGGTGACTCTTTATTCTGTCATATATCAACCAGTTACTAACCTAAGTAGCTCTCAGGAGGTGATGATGGACAGGCTAATTAGGCCAAAGAATCAAGGTTTTGAAGAGCCTCCTTGAGCAGTTACTGCTTCAGTTGACCAGGTGAGGTGTCATCATGTGGAACTCTAGGCCTGGTACAGTTTTTTTCTGGAGACACTGACAGGCTCATCCCTTGACAAGGGAAAGAAATCATGTGATTTTCCTGCTTATTAAACAGTTGCTTGTGTGCAACAGGGTTTTCTGAAGGATGCTCCAAATTGGCCCTGTTTCAACTTGCTAGACAATTGTTGTGGGTTGAATTATGTCTTACAAAATTCTATATGCTGAAGTCCTAATCCCCACTACTTCAGAAGGTAACCTTATTTGGAAATAGAGTAGGTACCAATGGATGTAAACAAGTTAAAATAAAATCATTCCGGAGTAGGTTGGTTCTTAAAACAAGAGAAAGTTCGGACAGAGTAGAAAACACAATGGGGGTGACTGAGCAGAGAATGACAAGGATTTTCAACAAAACAGCAAAAGTTAAAAGATTCATGGAACGGATTCTTCCCTATAGATTTTGAAAGAAGCCTGGCTTGCTGACATCTTGATTTTGGAATTTCAGCCTCCAGAATTGTGAGACAATAAATTTCTGTTTTTTAAGCCACCAGTTTGTGGAACTTTGCAACAGAAGCCCTAGCAAAATAAGACAACTTTTGGTCCCAGGAAGTGGTGTGCTGCTGTAACAAATACCTACACATGTGGAAGTGACTTTGGAATTGGGGAATGGGTAAAAGCTAGAAGAATTTTGAGACGTTTGATAGAAAAAACCTACATTGCCCGGAAGAGATTGTTGGTAGAAACATGGATGATAAAGATGATTCTGTTGGGGGCTCAGAAAGAAGGGACCTGTAGACAAAGATTATATTGTCTTAGAGAATATGTAGATCATCATGAATGGAACTCTGCTAGGAAGAGGAATATTAATGGTGTTAATGGTAAGAACTTAAAGGAAATGATTGATGTGTTATTGTAAATTGGAGGAAAGGTGATCCTTGCCCTAAAGTGGTAGAGAACGTGAGAGAATTGTGTTCTGATGTTGGATGGAAGGCAGAATTTGTAAGTGATGAGCATAGACATTTACTTAAGGAGATTTCCCAGGCAAGTATGGAAGATGCAGCCTGGTTTCTCCTTGCCACTTATCATAAAATAAGAGGGGAAAGAGATAAATTGAAGAATGACCTGTTAAGCAAAAAGGAACCAACATGTCATTTGGAAAATCCTCAGCCTATCCAGATAGTTTGCTCTGGAAACAGGGCCTAGGATGTGGCTGGACAACCATTTGCTATAAAGATGAGGTGTGTGACTTGTGGATCCGAAAACCATTTGAACAGAAGCCAGGAAGGGAGATGCAATTATCAAAGAAATACATGCAGAGGGTCCTCTCATCTAATGGCTTGGATAACCCAAATTGGACAGAAGACCAACAAGATTTTTCACAACTTTATATCAGCAGGAAAGCAGGCAGCCATCCTGGACTGAGAGGGACAGAGATGTTGTAGAATGAGGAAAGAATGACTCCAAGGGTCCAAGTTTCCCAAGGTCATACGATGGGTGTCCTTATAAGAAGAGGAAATTTGGACCCAGACAGACAGAGCAGGGGACACCATGTGATGATTAAGGCAGAGAATGCTTTGGAAGGTAGAAGAGGCACAGAACTGGTTTTTCAATATGGATTGGAAGGAACATTGTCCCTGCTGACATCTTGATTTTAGACTTGTAGTCTCCAGTACTGTGAGAGGATTTCTGTTGGTTGAAGCCACGCAGTTTAGGGTACTTTGCAAACTAAGGCAACAGTTATTTCTGGGGCTGCAAATACCCATTTCTATCCCCACTCTAGCACTGAGGGTGAGGCACCTGATCTGCTAAATTTTAATCAAGGCTTTAGGCTAGGTTCTAGAGTGCTAAGCTGGGAGTGGGGCATGCCTTCTCCTTCCCTGCTCTAGTCTTGTGGTACTAGTGTCTCTTGAGGAAAAAATGCCAATTTATTTAATATGGGTATTTTTTCTTCTCTTCTCTTGCAACAGGAAATCAATGGCTGTTGTAAAGAGCACATGGAGCTCAGTGAAGAAAGCAAATCCTTGGGGAAATCTCAGAAAGATTTAAAGGTAGCTCTGACTCCTGAAGATAATATTGAGGGGGCACTGACTCCCAAAAATAATATTGAAGTAAGATCATTCTTGTGAACACAGTTTGAAATCTAATTAAAAGTGGGAGACTCTTTCTCATTCTCTCTTGTTCCTTTTTTGGCTTTAACTAATTGCTTGGTGCAGTTGAACCCGCTACAAGGCAAAGAGGAAACTAAGGCCAAAAAGACAGGAGGAGATACATTAAGAAATAGAACACTGACAGGTAAGATCATTGTCAGGGAGCTTAGACCACTTTGCCTTTAGTCAAGTACCCTCCTGATACTCTTGAACTTGATGTATCTCCTCTCAAGTATTGATATTGTAGAGTCTTATCCTTGAATTTATTTATATGTCTGCCTGTGTCGGTCTGAGGTAGGTGCTGGGCACTAGGGAGCATTGGAGAAGCACAGAACCCTAAACCCTTCCCCCATCCCTATGGAAATTAGATACATGAGGGGAAGTTACAGCAGCATGAGATGGATCTTGCCCCTCTAAGTCTTGCACATTTTCCTGTCAGGTCTCATGCGAGGATGGACTTGCTTCTCAACACATGGAGATGGTCATTTTGTTGGTGCTCATCACCTCCAAAGTATCTGTGTGGTTTCGAAACCCACAGGCAGGGTTAGAACACAGAGGTGCTGAGAGTCACCCACTGGGTATTGGCCTTGGAGGTGGGGATAAAGGAACAACAGTGGCCTTCTCTGCTGGTGGTGGACATGTTACTAGAGCTATTCCCCAAGTTGAATATCACTTGCGGTACACTGTGGGTCCACTCCTGGGAGAGTTAGGGCAGAACAGAGGAGGGAATGTTGGAATCAGCCCTTTTTCCAGACAGAAGCAGATCTTGGTGAGAAGGGAGCCATTCTCGTCCCTCCTGCCCTAGGTCAAAAGAGAGAACTTTTCCTTCTACACACAGTCTTCATTCTTTCTAAATTTTCAATTATATTAAAAGTAAATTACCCTAATGAATCTTGCCTCCTTATTGATGTTGCTTTTTTTTCAATGTTTGAACATGATGAAATAATTGTTCAGTTTCTTGGAAAGTTTAAATTCTTGTTTTTTTTAGGTGATTGCAACAGGAAGGTGGACAATCAAATGCCTCAGATGGTGGATGTCTTGCAGGTATAATTCCTTCTACAAAGTACCCTAACTGCTGCCTGGGAGTTCCTACTATGCCTCACTTGTAACAAAACTTTCTCCCTGTTGTGACTTTTAGGCCCAAAATGCGGTATCAGAAAATGAAGATCTAAACCTGTTACAGGATAGGCTGAGAGCCTTGACGATCAATAAAGATAATGTGGCAGGTAGGTTCCTTTTGAGAAGAAATTCCCATTCAGTGGAAATGATTTTACATTGTGAAGGTAAAGAATGCTTTCAGGATTCTACCTCTGTCCTCAGCCCCCTATCCACATTTGCATGTCCAAGTGAACAAGTTGCAGCTAAAGAATGTTTTGTCCTTTACAGAATGCTTAAAGGAAGTAGAAAATGACTACAATTCATTGCTGTCTTTGAAAGCGTCAATGGAAGAGGAATGCAGATCCGTGACGGTGAAAACAGAGTCTCTCCAGGAAGTCCGTGAGCAGAGAAAGAAGACCATGCAAGAGTAAGAGGTTTATATGTTCACTGTTTCAAATGTTGTAATGAGCAAACCTGAAGACCCATGAACATAATTTTATCTGTTCTCTGTACAATAGCCATAATATATCTACCATATTTAATCAATGTAGAATTGTGCTTCTTCCATTTTGCCTTGAGTTCCATCACCTTCATTGTTCTTTTACAGGGATTCTGGTCTATAATTGAGGGGGTGGGTGGGAGAGGGGTGCTCCAGGTACCACACCATTTACAGCTACTGAACTGCTTCCATCTTTCTGAATATCCAGTGCTCTATATATTTTGTTTTGGTTTGGTTTGGTGTTTTGTTTTTCACCTTTGCTTTCTCTCTGACCAAGTTACTGGATTTGGATTTCTCTTCCATTTGTTTGACCCTTAAAAATCTTGAGTGACTGGTGTGAGGTGATTTTTTTAGTAAAATAAAATCTTCACAGACTTTAAGGATTTCTTAGCTATCGAAGATGTTTTACATTCTGTACTAAATAGAAAACAAATATTCAGACTACACATTATATAACATGATTGTGGTGAGGAGGGTGGGAGTTGTGACCCTGACAGATTTGGGTAACTCATTACTCATCTGGAAGTTATATCTCAAATTGGGAGTGAGGTAACTTTTGAAATATAAACTTTCCTGGAGCATTTTGTGTTCTTGCTGCATAAAATTCCATTTTTATTTCCTGGAAAATGGGCTTTCTGCAGCTCTTGCTATTTTTCTCTGCTCCTACACATGACGCTTCAGCAGCACAAATTTCCCCGAAAGCATGTCTTGCTGAGAAAATAGCTCATTGTTCAGGCTGCTACTGCCTGATGCTATTAAACATTGGAACTGGACCACTAATTTTTCCCTCCTTCTGTGAAACTGGACCACTAATTTTTCCCTCTTCCTGTGCTCATTGAGCAACCACAAGCTTAATTTTTCCTAACATTGCAGAGTGGCTCACTAAATGTCTGACCCACTGGAAAGAACCATTTCTCATTTCAGAAGTCATTAAGAAGAGCTTATCTCTTCCACCATTAAGCATTTGATTTACCTAAATGGCAATTGTTTTTCTTCCTGATATGGATTCAGCTTCTCCCACATTCATCTGACACCCCTGTCTGCCTACTGCATTAGCTCAGGCCCCCATCATCTTTCCTGCCTGGAGAGGCTGAATTATGACCTATAGAGAAATTGGGTGCTAATTCCTGGCTCCTGTGATTGTTGCCTTATGTGGCAGAGATATTGCCAATGTGAATAAAAGTCTTGAGATGGGGAAAGTATCCTGGATTATCCAGGTGAGCCTTCAATGCCATCACATGTTTCCTTCTTAGACAGAGGCAGAGGGCCCTTACACACACACACACACACACACACACACACACACACATACACACACCAGAAGGCGATGTGAAGACAGAGGCAGAGGCTGGAGAGATGTAGCCACCAGAAGCGGGAAGAGGCTGACTCCCCTTAGCACCTCTGCAGGGAGTGTGGCCCCGCCCTTCCAACACCTCAACTTGGGCCCCATCACACTAATTTTGGACTTCTAGCTTCCAGAACTCTGAGAATATAATTTTTTAAAAATAAATGTTTAAAGCCACCAGTCTTTGGTCATTTGTTGCAGCTGCCACAGCAAGTGAATATATTGGCCAGCTTTTCTAACTCCTCTCCTTATCTCCATTTTCCCATCCTTAAGCAACTTTCCAACTCAGATTATTCTCCTTATAGCTGTTAGAGTGTTCTTTGTAGGCTACACCTCCGTTCCTGCCTTCTGGTGGATTCCGGGGCATTCCATGCCCTGCAGGGGCACTTCCAGTTTCCTCATGGGGCCTGGGGAGCTTCCCCTCAGCAGGTCCCTGGCGGCCTCTCCTTGTGCATTTTCTGCAGCTCCTTCTGATGCATCCCAAGCTGCAGCCACTCTGCTCAGGTCCCTTGGGCCTCTGGAAGCCTGTTGGCCTTTGTGTACACTATATATTTTCTGCTCTTCACCTGGCAATCTCTTACCCACTCAGATATTTACCTGCCTCAAAATCTCTTCTGGAGAGATGGATATAAACAAAATGGTGGATAGACATGGAGACTGAATGTCGGCTCATTCCTTTTACTTGTAATGTAACCTCTGAATACATTAGGGTTCCTCTCATGTCATCAGGTGTATGCAATCCTTTCTCTTTTATTTTCTTCCTGTCTTTTAGATTTGTAGTTATTCTATTTTCCCTTGATTAAACTGGGTAGTTATGAGTTATTTCTTCCTTTCCTTTTCTTTTTTTTTTTCAGTCATTATCTGTATCCTTGATTTAATCTCCTAACAGGTCATATTTTCATCTCTTTTTCCTGATATTTAATTCTATTACTCCCCTCTTGCCTTTGTGCTATCATGATAGTGTATTTTAACCTTATATACATTTTAAGCCATTCAAGACTTTTTTGGTATTGTACAATGCATTCTTTTTCTATAATCAAGCTTGTTGGAGTTAATCCACAAAAACTCAAGGCCACAGGAGGGAAGCAAGATTATGAAACCGATTCTGCGAAGCCCTGATGCACGGAAACTTCCACAGAGAGGTAGGGAGCTCTTCGTGGATGCGCAATTCATCTTCTACTGCAAAATCCACTTCAAGGGCTTTTAGTTCCCATGAGTGATCGCTGCGATGCCTGGAAACAATCCCAAGCACTTACTGCAGCCTGAATGGCTCTTGCTTCTGACCCCTGGGCAGGGTGGCACGTGCACCCCCCATGGACAGCAGACACCCCCACCAGGACCTCGAGGTTACTTTTACTTGAATAGAAATCCAGAGGAGGAATTGGTTAGCGCCTACTTCCGCCCTTAAAGTTAAGTGTACAAAGGGGTGTATTTTCCCTTTTATGTGAGAACTCTAATACAAACAACATTTTAGTATGCCGGCTGCTTACCCTGATGAAAATAGGAATTATTCTCCATAGCCCCTGGTGGATAGTCTACTGCAAGGCCTGTTGAGAGAGGGAGGAGTTTTTCTTACTGTTGTGGGAGGTTCCTTTCATTTTGTTTTACCTGTTTATTGTGTAGCACAACACTCATAAATTTATATTTTCTGTAATTTTACTCACCAAGGTAATAAATTTCTATTAATGCCTCATGGGTCTTTCCTCTTCTCATTACATGCATTCATGCATAAAGGTCCATTTTTGGTCATGAATATTTCTATGCTACTTGGTCAGATATGGAAGTCAGATTTTATATTGACTGAAAGAATTTTAAAAATCTTCCTGTGACATGAAGAAAGGACCAATTTCTCAGGTTTCCTGATAGTTTTCCCATCCAAGGCAGTTATTTTAATTTTAATGTGTGCTTAAATTCTAAGTGAGTTCCCTTTATACATTGGGAGATCCTGGTTTTAGTGCTGAGTTCCTGCCTAGAGTGAAGCCCTGCCCTGCCCTGCCCAGAATCGGCTGGTTTGTTAGGAAGCCACCTGAACCTACAGCCAGAGCTTTGTGGAGCTCAGGGGACGGGCTTCCCCTGTGTTCTCAGCATTCATCTCGGGGGTCTGGGAAACCCCTCTGCTCTGGTGAGGGACTGAGTTGGTTTCGAGGGTTTAAGATGATGGAGAAAGAGGTGGAGGGTTTGTTATCCTTCCTCACAGGAGACACGGGTCAGAATAAACCTCAGTCAGTTCTTGGCCTTTTTCAGATCCTGAACCTGCTGCAGCTCCCGTGAAGAACAGCAGCTCTGGAAGTGCACTCCCCCCTGAGGAGGTGGCAGAGGGCAAGGTAAACGCTGCCCTTGTTTGTTTTCAACTGGAACAAATACTGAACGAAACTTTCTCTTTTATTCAAATCCTGTTTTCTGGCCTTACTTATTTTGTGTGTTCTGTGATAATTTTCTCTCTCCATCTCTCTCTCTGTAAAAAACAAAAACAAAAACTCTGAAATCTGACACTGTCCCAAATGAGTTCGCTCTACATAGCAACTTCCATATGTAACAATGTTTTTGTCAGAAAATACATTCCCAGTGCTGCAGGACTCCACACTCTCTGAGAGAACTTCATGCAGGCAAAACCTCCAGAGAGTAGGTGACCCTTGGTCAGGGACCCCTTTTGTCAGGGAACGCAACAGAGTGGGTACGAGAAGGGGCTTGCAGGCAGACTGTGTGGCCCTGGCAAGTGATCTAATTCCTCTCAGAATCTCCTGTTCCCTCAAATTTACAGCAGGGTGGTCATCCTAAACTTGCAGACTTCTGAGAATCAGAGAGAAGACATGATAAGATTGTGAAAGGGCTCTAAAGAGTATCTGGACTCCCCTGTGCAGAGCCTAGAGTTTTCACTTCGTTTCATTTTGTGTTCATCCTTTGTAAATAACCATCTATTACGGTGATGGTGAAGCAGGGCTGGGAACCTTCCCAGCACTGGGATAAGCTTTTTTTCTTATTGTTAATCAGTTGGAGATTATATTCATCCTCTAGGCAGGCTCTTGCCATTTCCTGCCTCTGCAGACACAGGCAGTGACGCGTGTGGTGTCATTGGCCCCCTCCCCTCGGCTGTCATTGGGACCGAGAGGGAGAAGTACAGTTTCAGGCACTGATTCTGCTCTTTGGAAACCTTGTGGAGGGGATGTGCCAGGTGCTGACACCTGCTGCATTGGGTTTTGGCTTTAGGCGACAATGGTGCTTTTGTTGTGACATCAAAATATTTCAAAACTTTACCTGCAGATCAATACAGATGCAAGAGGATCCCCCTTTTTCCCAGGATCCCCCCTCATGCGCTACCCCATGGGAGGTCCTCTGTCAGCGATGCTACGATATGGGCCATCTCTGCCTCCCTGGTGGCCTCTCGGGTCTGACCTGCTGCCTCCACCTCCACCAGTTGGTAAGATGATCAGAACAGCATGAATGGACTTATAAAATGGACTCTTCCTTTCTCTCATCCCTTCCTTCTAGAAAATGTCACAGGTAGTTCTACAGAGCTTTGCAATGTGAGGTAAACCTGCCAAGGACACTGTGACTTTCTTCAACTTTCTTAAGACACACACTGGGCTGCATCATCTCCCCCCACAGAGTCAGGCAGCAGGTGTCTCCTGTAGACAAGGAAAGAGGCTCTTTATAGGAAGCCAGAAATGTCAGTTCTGGGGGATGTATGTTAAACATCCGCAGATAGTTCCAGGAAACTGGAAGGGATAAGCCTGCTCCTAACTTCAAGAGCTGAAGATGTCCTGTCTCAGAAAGGACACACGTGATAAACTACACAAGGTGTGACCACGAGTAATGGAAGCACCAGGGAAGGGCTCCTGTGTGCAAAAGAGACTTTCTGTGCAGCCTCCTAAGACCTTCAGTTTTATTATCTATGAAACAGGAATAATACTTGTTGTATGAGGCTTGTGAGGATGAAGAGATACAGGACATTAAAGAAAATATCTGACAAAATATCTGGTATAGGTTGGACATTCTTCTCACAGTTTAAGTAAAAATGTTTCCACACAGAGAATTATTAAAAGATGTTTTTGAACTGTTTTAAACTAAACTAAGATTATCAACAGTGTAGGTCCAGAGATTTGCAATCACTACTTCAAAAAGTAAGGGGAAAGACCTCTTTTATTAAAATTCAGCTTCCACAAGATAAATAATTTTAAGATGTGTACACAGTTATTTAAATTCAGAGATCTCTATCTGCTATCTGAAGACAAATTTGTTTTCATTACAGAGAGACACACAGATGTGGGCACTCACAAAAATATCTTCAGGGGGCCCAGAAATATTATAAAAGAGAAAATGTATACAGAAAAAATAGGATCAGACTAAAATAATCAAAACCTTTTTGCTTTACAGGACAACCAGTTTGAGATTTGACAGACCCCCAGTGGCGTCAGCATACCATAGCTATTTTAAATGTTCACATAAATAAAGTTTTTCGCATAAATGAAATCATTCATATGTGGTCTTTTTCTGACAATCTTCTTTCACTTAGCATGATGCTTTCAAAGATCATCCATGCCATACCATATATCAGTACTTCATTCTTCTGCCAAATCATATTCCATTGTGTGATATATCACATTTTTTAAACCCTTTCATTAGTAGATGGACAACACTTGTGTTTTTTGGCTCTCGCTCTAGTCAATGACCCTTTTTCTACATTTTGGACCTTATCACCTACAATACAGTACCCCTGAATTCCCAGTGTTAGTCGTTTCTGATCACTGCCTCCATTGCTTTTTTTTTTTTATTTCTCTCCCCTACCCCCCCCCCTCCAGTTGTCTGTTCTCTGTGTCCATTTTTCTGCCTGTTTTTCTTTGTCTGCGGCATGGGAATCGGTGTTTCTTTTGTTGCATCATCTTGTTGTGTCATCTCTCTGTGTGGGCTGTCATTCCTGGGCAGGCTGCACTTTCTTTCTCACTGGGCGGCTCTCCTTATGGGGCACGCTCCTTGCGCGTGGGGCTCCCCTATGCGGGGACACTCCTGCGTGGCAGGGCATTCCTTGCGCGCATCAGCACTGCGCATGGGCCAGCTCCACATGGGCCAGGGAGGCGTGGGGTTTGAACCGCGGACCTCCCATGTGGTAGACGGACGCCCTAACCACTGGGCCAAGTCCGCTTCACTCCCGTGCCTTTTTAGCACTTTGCTTTTAATACAGACAGGTAAGGTTCACCAGACATTTGAAGAAAAATAGGCTGTGAATGAGTCACCAAAAGAAATGAAGGAAAAAAGACAATGCACGGCACCTTCAGTTTTTTAACAGAAAAATTTCCTACCTAAAAAGCCATAATCAGCAGCATTATCAAATAGGAGGGTATAACAGAGATGTTATCAGAGACACAAGGTCAAAAACATTTGCTTTCCATGAACTATTTTTTCTCAGGAAGCCCAGAAAAAAATGAGGGAGTAACGAAAAAAGTAAAAGTTGTTGCTTCTCGGGAAGAGGGGAATCCTTAGCATGATGAGAAGGAACTTCCAGGGATAGCAGCGGTGCAGCAGTCCAAGAGTTCACCCAGGGAAGCTGGGAGCAGTAGGGCAGAGCCCCAGGAGGGATATCCCCAAAGAAACAAGGGAGCTACTTACTGTGACCTAATCAGAGGAGTTTGACAGCTGGGACAGAGAAGTTTCCAGCTATCTAGTAAAACATCGAAAACTAAACAAATGAAAAAAGAGGCAATTTACAACACCAGAGAAAACATTGTCTCCTTTAGAAAAATAACTCAAGTATACCGTGTTGTTCACTGGTGCACAGTCTTCATATAGGAATGATCATGTAAGCACCTATTATTTTTTAAAAATGAATATAGGTCTTTTGGAAGAATAAGGGAGGAAAATTACATGGGTGGGAGAGAGTTGGAGTGAAAGAGCAGTGAAAGACCCTCATCTTTCACTGTAGTAGAAAATAACTTAAAGTAGAAATATCAACAAATTGCAACATAAGAATGTCATTTAGAATAGGGAAGTAAGTGGCAGGAAAAAAAATGTGGGTTTGGGAGAGGTGGGAAGGGAGGATTCCTGTTTTTCAGTGTAAACCTTATCTTGTATGACTTTTACACTACGTACATTAATTGCTTTGTAAATTCAATTGTCGTTTTCAAGATAAAGGAACCAGAACTGAAAAGATTAGTGAGAACTATGAGAAACTAACTATTTAATTTAAGTAAATAAAATGGAACCATTGATGAGGAACGATTATCTTCTTTACTGTCAGAAGATACATAAAAAAAGAAAAGAAAAAATTATTACCAACACACACACACATGCAGAAACACAATAGTCCAAATCGGAAAAGTGTATGAACCAAGGCACATAACAAATTCATATGGGGAATTTTCAACTAATAAACTTCCAGGGGTTTCAGATTCTTATGTGCATTGCATATATAGTTGGGGGTCACGATGCTTGATTCTTTCACTTTATTTAGTGGTTTTTCAAAATAATGAAAAGTAATGAATTGGTTGCTTAGCATCCTCCAAAACTGATGGAGTTTTCTTTCTACGTATCATTATATATGCATGAATTTTATATACATGATTTGTTTTAGCCCACTAAAGTTATTGTTATTGATTCTAAAATATTAGTAAGAGGCTCTAGCTTGCTCCTGATTTCTTTTTTTTTTATTATTATTATTATTTTAGATTCATTGATCATACAAAATGTTACATCAAAAAATATAAGAGGTTCCCATGTACCTACTCCCCACACCCTCCTCTCTTCCCACATCAAGAACTTCTTTCATTAGTGTAATCTGACTTCTTTTGTCTCAACAAAGAAGTCTTTGAGAGCTTCTTTGAGTGGATTATCTTGGGCAGATCCCAGGATTGGGGTTCCCAGACATAATTCCTTCAGTGGGAAATTATATCTAGTGATCATTATCTGAGAGCTAGGGGAGCTGATTGCTCTGGGTAAGTCAGTGTATCTAGAAATTTTATGTTCCTTCTTTTTCGAAATATAAAAATCTATCATCAGTTCTTATTTTAGACTTCAAACCAAATTCAGGACTACAGGATTTTTACTTGACTTCTTTGGGCATCTTTATGCATTTGTTTTTCTTCTATGCTAAAAATTCTAGTTGCCAATCTTACCAACATACATTTTTATTCCTTATACCACAACACACGCTCAACTCAGAATAACAATACCAATATTATCACCAGTTTTTTCATTATAAAAAAGTTTAAAATCCTTTTGAAAATAAGGAATTTTTAATAACATTTGACAAAACATTAGGAAATGGAATTCAGAAATATATAAAAATCACCTCAAAGTTTTTTCAAATGAATAAAAACCTATGGTAAATTTAATAAGTACTTAAACATACAAAAGTTGAAAGCATGCATCTCCAGCAGATCCACACTACAAGAAATGTTCCAAGGTGTCCATTAGGCAGAAGGAACAAGATGCCAGTGAGAAATCTAGATCAATACAAAAGAGTCAGCAGCACTGGAAATGGTTTATACATGAGTCAATATATAAGATACGTTTCTTCTTTTAAAATTTCTTCTAAAGGTGATCATTTTTTAAAATAACAACAAACTACTGTGGGGTTTATAACATATAAATTTAATGTGTTTAACAATAGTAGCATAAAAAGGTGAGATGGAAGTAAGTAGAAAGATACTATATTAAAGGACTTATACCATACATGAAGTGGTATAATGCCTCTACCAACAGAGATAAGTTAAAAATTTATACTACATGGAAGTGGATGTGTCTCAAGCATTTGGGCTCACAATTACCATATAGAAGGTCCAGGGTTCAACACCCAGGGTTGCCTGGTTAGGTCAAGCTCTCCCACGCGATGAGCTGGCCCACGCATACTGATGGCCCATGATAGAATGCAAAAAAATTTATACTACATGGAGCATGTGGCTCAAGCGATTGGGCTCCCATCTACCATGTTGGAGGTCCAGGATTGAATTTCTGGGGTCTCCACATGAATGCAAGCTAACCTACACAGGAAGCTGGCCCAAGCAGAGTGCTGGCCAGCACAAGAGTGCTGGCCCATACAGCAAGGTGACCCAAGCAAAGAGCTAGCGCAGCAAGATGATGCAACAAAAAGAAACGAAGAGAAGAGACAATAGGAGGCACAGCAGACCAGGGAGCTGAGGTGGTGCAAGGGATTGAGCACCTTCTTTCCAGTCCAGAAGGTCCCAGGATTGTTTCCCAGTGCCACTTAAAGAGAAGAAAAGAAGACACAGAAGAACACATAGCAAATGGACAAGGAAAGTAGACAATGTGGGGGAGTAGGAAATAAATATATCTTCAAAAAAATATTTATACTATAAACCCCAAAGCAACAACTAAAATTATAAAAAACTAAGTCATGGCTAATAACTCATATAAGGAGATGATATAGGATTAAAGGACACTTTAAACATTTATCCAAAAGAAGGCAGAAAGAGTGAAAAAAACGATAACAAAGAACAGAGAGGAAAAACGGAAATAAATTGCATCATAAACATATCAATAAGCACATGAATATTAATAGTCTAAAGACCTTAAATAAATGGCAGAGATGATAACATTGGATAAAAACTGAGACCCAACTATATGGCCAAGAAGAACTTCACTTTAAAGATGACACATAAAAGTTAAAAGTAAAAGGGTAGAAAAAGATGTCCCATGATAACACTAGTCAAAAGAAAGCCAGAGTGTTTATATTAGTATCAGACAAAGAACACTGACAGAGATAAGGTCATTTAATAAAAAGGGACAATTAATCAAAAGGCTGCAACTAGTCTAAACGCCATGTGTGCAATTACTAATAGAGCTTCAAAACACAACAGCAAAAATGAATACAACTGCAAGGAAATATAATCGAATGCACAGTTAAAAGTCAGTGATTTCAATATCCTCTCTTAGAAATTGATGCAAAAGCAGCCAAGACTTGAGCTACACTATCCACCAACTTGACTTGAGTGATCTTTATAGAACACTGCATGCAAACATACCTGAATAAACATTCTCAAGTACATCTGTAACAATAATCAGAATTGGCCCTATTTTGAGCCATAAAACAAGCCTCAATAAATTCAGAAGGACCATAATGGAATTAGATTGAAAATCAATAATAGAGAGTTCCCTGAAAACTTGGAAAATATTAACACACATCTAAAACATGTTAAAGAAGAAATCAAAAGGGAAATTATGACTTATTTTGAACTGGATGAAAATGAAACCACAACATCTGAACTTGCGGGATGCAACTAAAGCAGTATTTAGAGGAAGATTTAAAGCACCCAATATCTATAACAGGAAATAAAATGATCTCCAAACAATGGATTTAGCTTCTTTATCAAGAAACTAGAAAAGAGCAAATCAAATCCATAATAAGCAGAAAAAAAGAAAATAATATAGATTGCGTAGAAATCAATGTGATCACAAACATAAAAACAATAGAGAATTATCAGAACAATAAAACTTAAAAACCTCTAGTCATATGGGGGGGGGAGAGGGGGGCTGGGGGGGTGGGGTTGAATGGGACCTCACATATATATTTTTAATGTAATATTATTACAAAGTCAATAAATAAAAAAATTATAAAAAAAAAAAAAACCTCTAGTCATAGATATCAGGAAAATAAGAGAGAATATACAAATTACCATTATTGGAATGAGAGATGTGAAATCTCTAACAGCTCTGTGGTTATTGAAAAGGATGATAAAGGAATATGAAAAACAACTTTATGTGGAGCGGATTTGGCTCAATGAATAGAGTGTCCACCTACCACATGGGAGGTCCAGGGTTCAAACCCAGGGCCTCCTGACCCATGTGATGAGCTGGTCCACGTACAATGCTGATGCATGCAAAGAGTGCCGTGCCATGCAGGGGTATCCCCCACGTAAGGGAGCCCCACAGCAAGGAGTGCACCCCGTAAGGAGTGCAAGAAAAGTGCAACCTGCCCAGGAGTGGCGCTGCACACATGGAGAGCTGACACAGCAAGATGACACAACAAAAAGAGACAGAGATTCCTGGTGCCGCTGACAAGAATATAAGTGGACACAGAAGAATACACAGCAAATGGAAACAGAGTAGACAACTGGTGGGGAGGCCAGGAAAGGGGAGAGAAATAAATAAAAAATAAATCTTTAAAACAAAAACTTTATGTAATAGATTTGACAGCTTAGATAGAAGAGACAAATTCCTAGAGTGCCACAAATGACCCAAATCACTGAAGGATAACCTGATTTGCCCTATACATATTAAGAAATTGTAATTACATAGAAATATTCCCAAAAAAGAACTCCAGGCTGAGATGGCTTCTCTGGTGAATTCCGCTGAATATTTAAGGAATAAATAATACCAAATTTATGGAAACTTTTCCAAAAAATGTTGAAGAGGAAGGACTACTTCCCAACCCAGAATTGCCTTAATACTACAATGAGAAAAAGGGAAGCGGATTTGGCCCAGTGGTTAGGGCATCCACCTACCAAATGGGAGGTCCGCGGTTCAAACCCCGCGCCTCCTTGACCCGTGTGGAGCTGGCCCATGTGCAGTGTTGATGCACGCAAGGAGTGCCGTGCCATGCAGGGTGTCCCCCGCGTAGGGGAGCCCCACGCGCAAGGAGTGCACCCCACAAGGAGAGCCGCCCGGTGCGAAAGAAAGTGCAGCCTGCCCAGGAATGGTGCCGCACACACGGAGAGCTGACACAACAGATGACACAACCAAAAGAAACAGATTCCCAGTGCCGCTGATAAGGATAGAAGCAGTCACAGAAGAACACACAGCAAATGGACACAGAGAGCAGACAACTGGGGTGTGGGGCAGGGAGAGAAAAAAAAAAACTTAAAAAATAAATAAAAATAAAATGAGAAAAAGACAGGATAAGAAGAGAAACCTATAGACCAATACACATTCTGAATTTTGACACCAATATGCATTATGATGCAAAAATTATAAACAAGAGTTTAGCAATCTGGACCCAACAAAATATTAAAAGGGTAATGCATCATAACCAGAGGCTGTTTATCCTAGGAAAGAGGGATTGCCATAATATTCAAATATTCACAAATGTAATTCCCTATGTTAATAAACTTAAAAAGGAAAAAGCAATATGGTCATCTCAACAAACACAGAAAACACGTTTGCATAACTCCAACAGCCAATCCTGATAAAACCCTCAGTCTGCTAAGAATAGAAAGGAACTCCCTCAGGCTGATAAAGGGCATCTAGAAAAACCTCTCCCTTACATCAGACTTAATGCTGAGAAACTGAATGCTTTCAGCCTAAGATCAGGAGCTTGGCATGCTTTTACTACTTCTAGTCAACATTGTAGGTTTTAGCCAGTGAGAGCAGGTATAAACAGGCAAGCAAACAAATAACAAACAAAATGCATGTAGATTAGAAAAGAAGACATAAAATTATCTTTTTTGCAGACGACATGGTTGTCTATGTAAAATATCCAATGGAATCTACAAAAAAGCTACAAGAACTACTTGGTTGACAATTTCTTATAATTTTGAACTTAAATATAGGTTTGTGTTCAGTATTTTGTCAGAACAGCCAATCATGTTTATAAGAAATTGATATATATTTTTTCATATGGTACATGTATGAACAAATACTGTATAACACACACACTGCACTCCTAAATATTTACCTAGGCCAAAGAAAGCAAATATCTAGACAAGGACTTGTACACTCATGTTACGGCAACTTTTTTTGTAATCCATAACTGGAAAGAATTCAAGTATTCATCAGTCTGGAATTGATAACAAAGGTTAATTTACTCATATAATGGAATGCTGCTCATCAATAAAAAGTAAAGAAATATTTAAACACATAACAGCAAGGATTAATCTCAAAATAATTATGCTGACTGAAAAAACTAGAGGAAAAAATGCATATTGAATGATATTAGTAGTACAAAATTCGTGAAAATATAAACAAATCAATAGGGGCAGAAAGATGAGAACTTGCCAGTTGGGCAAGTTGGGAGGATGAATATACAACATTAAACTAGGAAATTTTTTAAAATCCTCTTTATTTTTATAACATATGTAAAACTTAAAATCTCCCATTTTACCCACTTTCAAGTGTACAATTCAATAGCATTAACTACATTCACAATATTGTTTTTTGTTTTTTGTTTTTTTTTTATTGACTTTGTAATAATATTACATTAAAAATATATATGTGAGGTCCCATTCAACCCCACCCCCCCAAAACAACACTCGTTCCCATCATCATGACACATCCATTGGATTTGGTAAGTACATCTTTGGGCACCTCTGCACCTCATAGACAATGGTTCACATCATGGCCCATACTCTCCTCCATTCCATCCAGTGGGCCCTGTGAGGATTTACAATGTCCGGTGATTACTTCTGAAGCACCATCCAGGGCAGCTCCATGTCCCAAAGACGCCTCCACCTCTCATCTCTTCCTGCCTTTCCCCATACCCATCAGCCACCATGTCCACTTTTCCCAATCCAATGCCACCTCTTCTATGTGGACATTGGATTGGTTGTGTCCATTGCACCTCTATGTCAAGAGGAGGCTCAGATTCCACATGGATGCTGGATGCAATCCTCCCATTTTCAGTTGTAATCACTCTAGGCTCCATGGTGTAGTGGTTGTCCTTCTTCAACTCCATCTTAGCTGAGTGTGGTAAGTCCAATAGATCAGATTGTAGGTGCTGGAGTCTGTTGAGGCTCAGGACCTGGCTATCACATTGTCAGTCCAGAGATTCAAATCCCCTAAATATATCTTAAACCCCAACATTAACTGCACCTCCGGCACATTAGCATGAAAGTCTTATGAAGGGAGATCCCATCTGAGTCCAGATTCATCACACATAAACACCATTTCCAAAGAGGGGTCATCTGCCCTGGTAGTTAACCCCATCGGCCATGACCATAACTCCCATGGGTCTCTTTAGCCCTCAAAGGAACCAATATCTGGGGGTTGTATCTGCTTTATCTGTCTCTCTGACTCTGCTCAGTTGTGCATGAGGGCAATCCTTCTGCCAGCCTCCAGACTCTTTTTTAGAAACTCGTAGCCATATAAACTCATTTCTCCTTTCCATTTCCCCCTTACTTTAGGTCAAACAGCATTTTAAAGTTATGGTATTTTATGTAGACCTGGATATTCTGCTGATCCACATTGAACCTTCCGTATAAGGTCATTTTCCAGTTGCATCATCAGTTGGTAGTTGATAGTGGTCCCTCGTTGCCAGGGAGGCTCATCCCCGGGTGTCATGTCCCACGCTGGGGGGAAGGCATTGCATTTACATGCTGAGTTTGGCTTTGAGACTGGCCACATTTCAGTAACATGAAGGCTGACAGGAGGAAATTCCCAGGCACAATGTTGCTCTAGGCCTTGTTCTTATTTTAGGTTTATCAGCTCACAAGCATAGTCATTAGCATCAGGGGCTCACTGTTGAACCCTCACTCCCTCCCGGTCCCCGCCACTGTACCTGGGAGACTGTCGCTGCTCCCCTAGGGACCACGACAGAGCACCACTGGCCAGGAACCCAGTACCCCCCCTGCTGTGGTTTTTAATTGTTGCCACTATGAGTATATCCAAACATTACCATGCACCCTGGACATATGTTCTGTACAGCTCCCTGTCAGCCATATATCACCTGTCATTGGTATCCCATACCAGTATCCCTCCATTGCCATTGTTGAAACACTCTGTGATCCAGAACTCCCCGAAATTTGAAGCCCAATATAATGTCATGGTCCCTTACTAGGGAATGGCATATAGCGATGGGTTTAAGGGATAGATAAAGAACTTGGATAAAGTTAGATAAAGAACTTAGATAAAGAATGTTGACTTGAAAAAATTCCACATCCTATCTTTTTCTTTTCCCCCCCCCCCCCCCCTAATTATTCAGCTTTTCTTCACAGGAGTCCTAGACCTAGACCACAGCAATGTATATATATAATATACAGCACTCCCACACATCCACCAGAAAACCTTTTCCCTTCCACAGTGATACTCTTACGCCCTATTCATATCATATTTACTTAAAGTGATGTACAGAGTCTGAGACATTAGCTTTCTAACAAGGTGACATCTGTGCTTACATTATGGTGCATACTTTAGGATACACAGTTCTTTACATTTTTAGTTATCCTATGTTTTACATTATGGTTTACATTATCAGTCTGTCATCTCCTATATGTTATGGTGTAATATTACATGTTTTATATCCATCCTTGTGTACTCTGAAGAAACTCCTCTCTTACCCCCCATTTACTTTGGTTCCACACATTTAACGTCCATTTTCCCTTCCACCTTGGTGCCCACAGTGACAGCCAACCTCCATTTCCTGAGGAGCCACTTCCAGAGATAGATGGAATAGTGTTCAGGGCCTAACTTGCTCAACTGCCCCAATGCCCTGGGAGCCACCCTTTCTCTCGAGGGATACAGTTCCCTCTATTTGATGGCATTAGTCCTCCCCAGGATGTGGGTCTACCCCCACTCTCACTACTTGGGTTTCTACCCCATGGTGTCACCCACTCTGGCAGAATGAGCATTTAGACATTCCCCAGGAGCCCGTCCTGCATCAGACCCTCCCCTCCGAGCATTCTAAACAGGTAACCCTCTTTATTATATTTTGATATGATTTTCTCGGCATTTTACTCTCCACCAACACCTGACCCTCTCCTGTGTTCGTATGCTACCCCTCCTTCCCCCCACTTTTGGGCAACGTTACCCATCCGTCCCTCCCCAGCCACCCTCAAACCCGCAAAGCCCCAACCAAAGGCAACCCCTTGCCCCCCTTTTATCTCTTCTTTGTGTTCATACTTACCACCATCTCGTCTTAAATTTCACCCCTGCAGACATTGGCTCATATCCTTCCTCCACCCTCCGATTTCCTGTAAGCCTATCGTTCAGTCTCTTGCTATCTAGGGCAGCTTGTTTATTTCATATCATTGAGGTCATGTAGTATTTGTCCTTCAATGTCTGGGTTGCTTCACTCAACATAAGGTTCTCAAGATTCATCCATGTTATCACATGTGTTTGTAGTGTGTTTGTTCTTACAGCTGAGTAGTATTCCATTGTGTGTATATACCACATTTTATTGATCCACTCGTCTGTTGATGGGCATTTGGGTTGATTCCAACTTTTGGCAATAGTGAACAATGCTGCTATGAACATTGGTGTACATATATCGGTTTGTGTCCTTGTTTTCAGTTCTGCTGGGTATATACCCAGCAGTGGTATTGCTGGGTCATATGGCAAATCTATGGCTAGTTTTTTGAGAAACCGCCATACTGTCCTCCAGAATGGTTGGATCCTTCTGCATTCCCACCAGCAGTGGATGAGTGTTCCCCTTCCTTCACATCCTCTCCAGCACTTGTATTCTTCTGTTTTTTTCATAGCTGCCAATCTTATGGGTGTAAGATGGTATCTCATTGTAGTTTTGATTTGCATTTCCCTGATAGCTAGAGATTTGGAACATTTTTTCATGTTCTTTCTTGCCATTTGTATTTCTTCTTCGGAGAAGTGTCTGTTTAAGTCTTTTTCCCATTTTTTAAATGGATTGTTTATCTTTTTATTTTCAAGATATAGGAGTTCTTTATATATGCAAGTTATAAGTTTCTTATCAGATATATGATTGCCAAATATTTTCTCCCACTGTGTGGGCTCCCTTTTTACTTTCTTGACAAACTCCTTTGAGGTGCAGAAGGCTTTAATTTTGAGGAAGTCCCATTTATCTATTAGTTCTTTTGCTGCTCGTGCTTTTGGTGAGATATTCATAAATCCATTTCCTATTACAAGGTCCTGTAGATGTTTCCCTACACTGCTTTCTAAGGTTTTTATGGTCTTGGCTCTTATATTTAGGTCTTTGATCCATCTTGAGTTCATTCACAATATTGTATCATCAACATCCATTACTCCAATTTTTGCATCACCTCAAACAGAAACTCTGCACCCATTAAGCAATAAATTTCCCTTCCCACTCTGCCCCCTTGCCCTGTCACTGGTAACCTATAATCTACTGTCTATAATCTACTATCTCTCTCTATGTCTCTTTGCAACCTCAAAGATACTTTTTAATGTCATGGTGACATTCAATCCACTCAAAAAGGTGAATTGACAAAGCCATATTAAATGTGAAAATTCAGGATACAAAATCAGAAGGAAATTTTCAAAAGGAAGGAAAATGGAAAAAAAAAAAACCACCTTAGTTTCTAGAACCCTGGTGACTTTTGTTTGTATAACCTTTTTGACTTTAGTTTTAACACATACTCAAAGATAGAAGATTTGAGATTATCATGCAAATGCTATCCACGCTTGCCCATTGTATTCTACCTCTCTTTTTTTTCTCTGAAATTTTTCTTCTAATAGTGTTTTAACAAAGTCTGACATCAAAGCATAGGGTAGGAGTTCTAATTTAAAAACCCGGGTCCTTTATTGTAATAGAAACTATCAAAGAAGCATTATCAGTAGAATTTGAAAAGAAAAAAAATCTAAGAATTAGCTTTTATTTTCTTCAGGGGAGAAAAGCAGAGTTTTATTTTACATCAATTTTTTTAAGCAAATCAATTTTATTGATACATATTAATAAACCATACAATCCCTCCAAAGTGTACAATTAATGGTATGTGGTATAATCACATAGTTCTCCATCAATTCAAACATTATTGAAACATTTTCCTTATTCCAATAATAATAATATTAATAAGGAAAAACCAAACACAAACTCATCATCTCTCAATCTCTCTATACATCTCTTGTTGAACATAGCTACTATTCTATTTCTATCTTTCTAGTTTATTCATATTTACATTTTGTATAGATGGAGCCAAACAATATGTAGGACCTTCTGTCTAGTTTCTTTCCCTTAGTATATTTCTTTTCTTTCCTTTACCCTTACTGGAAGATTGTTAATATATTACTATATATTACTGTCCATAGTTTGCTTTGGTAGTATTTTTGCCTGACATGAACATAACAGTAACATACATTTATTCAGTTTCAAAGAAAAACAGTCATATATAAGCAACATTACCACATCCATAATTCACATGAGGTTTCACCACACTATACGGTCCCATGTTAAATTTTTTAGCTTTCCTCTAGGAAGAGGCAGACCTTAGACTTTCGCTTTCAACCTGTCATACCCATATAGTAGCACTGCTAGTTACAAACACTATGATGTGCTTTCACCTTTTTCCATTCATTTCCAAAGATTACCTAACAACCTTATTACCAATTTTGCACAGATTAATCTTCAGGATTCCATTCTCTAACCACATTCTATTTTCTGGTGACATATATTCTAACTATTAACTCCATGAGTTTACACAGTACATGTAGTTCATAATAGCACAATCATAGAGTAGTTGTCCTTTTGTGTCTGGCTTGCTTCACTCAATATAATGTCCTCCAGGTTCATCCATGTTGTCATATGCTTCACGACTTCATTTCTTCTTACAGCTGCATAATATTCCATCATGTGAGTGCACCACAATGTTTATTCATTGACTGGTTGATGGACAACTGGGTTGTGTCCATCTTTTGGCAGTTGTCAATAACGCAGCTATGGACACTGGGATGCAGATCCCTATTCATGTCACTGCTCTCAGCTAATACTTAGCTTATTATAGCAATATTTTATGTGCATGAGTCCCCAACAAATCTTCTAGCTTCTATTAAACTGTCATTTCTTGTGCCTGGGAGCCCCAGGCAGGGCTATGATAAAAGAATTTCCCCATTGAACTGACTTTTTTTAACACTATCCCATATATTCTTTGATCTTTTTATTTCATTTTTTCATTTTGGCAAATATCTCTTGAGCGCCAATTTTGTGCTCTTATTTGTTTTAAGTGGTAGGAATTCAGCACCTAACAAGGTGCCCACAGAACTTGCTCACAAGGAGTTCACCTTCCAGTTGGAGAAATGTACAGCAAATGAACAGATTAATTTTGAAGAAGAAGAACTTCAAACAGAGTGAAACACATTGGAAACAGTAACAGGAAGTTGGGGTAGGCGTGATGGTCAGAGGACTACTTTTTACCATCTTTGTCCTTCTTAAAGTTGGTGCACACCTAGGCTGGCAGTGTTTCTAAGGCAGTCTTCATTTTATAAAAATCTATGATCTCTTCTTCTAATTGTTTTCTCTCTTCTTCAAGTTTTATTGTCTCCTCTTGTTGGACTTTTTTAAGGTGCGCAAACTTGTCCTGTAGCTATGAAATAAATGTGCGATTGTGACTCAAAGCAAAGGGTGAGGGCACATCCCTGGAACATGCTTATCTTTTCCCCTGGTTATTGTCCATCCATGAGGTAGGTTACAAACTTCAGGGAAACAGAAAAGCTTCAATGAAACAGCAGAAAGTGATTATAATTTCACGTGTTTCACAGGTTTTGATAACAATAATCTATTCAATACAAGCCTGTCAGGCTTTCATTGACTGCTCAATCAATTAATAAGCAATAGTTTGTTGGGGGTTACTGATAACTAGCCATCATGCTTTGAAGAATACATGCTAACTGAGTCGGGACCCTGCTGCAATCCTTGGCAGCAGTGCTTTTGAAGATATGTACTGTTGTTCCATGATCCTTACTAATAAATCCATTTTGAGAAAATAGAAAGTAAAGCTAGGGAAAATGCATCTCTTTTTGTAAATAGGTGACTTAATCTGATAATGAGCTCCCTGTATCTTGGGTTCTCCCTTACTGTCTGCAGTGCCTGAAAGTTGGACCAAGTATGTTTGCTCACTTGAAGCCAATTCCCAAGGCCACGCATTCCAAGGTGCCGATCCTGGATTTTATTTCATTTTCTTTTTTATTGGTTCTCCTGTAGCTGTATTTTTATTGTAAATTGCCTAGAATACATTTTGGAAGCAGGCGAGACATAGATATTGAATGAATCAATTTTACTAGTGGATAGGCTTACATATATTAAGGAGAATATTAATACTTGAAAGATGGTTATGTATTTTATTTGAGGAATAAATATACTCCCATTTTTCTTGATATGGAAGATGGAGTATAAGAAAACTGAATGCCACTTATGCCTTATTAACTCATCTAGAGGAATATTAATAAAGATGTACAAAACACTAAAACAATAGTTGAACAATATTTCTTAGTTATCTAAACAGGTAATATTCTCTTAGTATATATGTTTATCCAATCAACTCTATCAACTTATATATGAATATACATATACATATATCCAGATTCATATGTAAGGGAGAGTAAGGGGTGAATGCTTGTTCCACAAAAGCTTAATAAAATATATTTTTAATATCAGAGCTCTCTCAAATAGAATTTTGTAGTGTCTTGTGTTTGCAAAATTACCTTTGTATTAATGACTTCCTGTATTTCACTATAGTAATCATCTTTAAAATATCATCAGTTCTCTGTATGACTCACTAATCTTAAAAAAATCATCATCCTTATTGCTTGTTTCTCAAAACTACTTTCCTTAATATCTACATTTAGAAATAACTCAATTAGGGACTGTCCTTTATTAATAAAGAGACCTAACAACCAATGGCAATATGTGATCTGTGATTGTTTCTTATTTAAAACCAAAGAGATAAAAATGACAACTTGGTACCACTGGGGAGTTTGAATGTCTATTGGATATTAATGATATTATGGAATTACTATTAATTTTTACTTGTGATATGGCTAATGTGGGTAGGTAGAAGACTGTCCTTACTCAGCCAACACACACGGAAGTACCTAGGATTAAAGTGTCATACACCCTGCAATTTACTCTCCAGTGGTGCAGGGGAAAAGAAGCTCCTGTGTCTCAGTGTGTTTCCACATACACACACACACATCAGGCACATATGCAAATATACACACCTAGAGATAAATAAAGCAAAATAGTAATTCTTGAATTTAGGTGGAGGAATACGAGTGTGTACTCCAAGCTCATCTTTTCTGTTTGACAGATGAAAATTGGGGGAAAAAACAATGAAAGTATAACTGTGTAACTACTGTGATATTGTTAGTTTGTAGAAAAAGATGTAAAAATTGTATAAGCTTAGAAGCCGGCAACTAATCTACTAACCCAATTTAGTTTGACAAATAGTGCTTAGTATTTAAATGTGTAAATAATATTCCTTTTTCCCAATTTGCCTGCCATGTGTGTCTTGAAGAGGTTCTAAATTAAAATCTACAGTCAAAGAACAATGTTCCTTGACTTCTTTTTTCCTTACTCTCTGTAATGGGGTTATGAAAGTCAGGAAACTGCTTTGGGTAGAATCAACATGGACATATCAATTTATGTTTGTTTATTTTCTCACAAAATCATGACGAATAATATGAATATCATTTGAGAGGACCATGCTCTCCTGTCAATTTGAAATGCAACTTTATCATATTACCATATTAAATTTCCATATGAGTTTTATTTCTGGACTCCCTGTTCGTTCCCTTCCTCCCTTCCTCCCTCTCTCCCTCCCTCCCTTCCTTTCTTTCTTTCTGTTGGAAACTGAGGCACAGCAGCCTCACAAAGAGAGACGTGCTGTCTCCATGGCTACTCTTGCAACCTAAGGAATGCAGTAATTAAGAGTTCCCGACAAATGGGATGAAGCTGTTAAAGGCTGAAAGAAAAGATGAGCACATACTTTTTGTAGTGAATGGAACACTTAGACTTTGTACCTTGAGATAAGATTTTTTCAAATTCCTTAGACTATAGGTAATGCTGCTTGTCATCACGTAGGGTACATGTTCCTGCTTGTTGTCACGTAGACTGGGGTATATAGAGAGCCCCTCGTAAACAATAAAGGAGTCTGAGAAGTTATTACTCACAGACCGCCTGATCCCAGCTCTCTTGCTTGTTCTTGCTCTTTGTTTCTTTCCCCCTTTTCTCTTTCTTTCATTCCTGATACCCTTTGGGTCCAAATCTCCAATACATTCTTTCTTTCTTTTTTATAAAAGGGAGTAAAGGGTTTATTAAGAAACAAAAACACAAGAAAAGTACATGGTCTGAGGCATGGACCACGGGCATGATGCAGAATGAGATGCACTGTAACTGGGCTGTAATAACACATTTTATACATTTACAATCTTCAGGTAAGGAAGGCCTTCATAGAGCAATACAAAGAATTGCAACATTTCTAATTGACAGAAATAGTGCATTAGACCATGTCAAAGTATAAAACTTCTATGCAACAAAGGACATTGTGAATTAAGGTAAAAGACAGGAGACAAATTAGGAGGGTTATTGCAAAATTTATAAAACAAAAGAACAGTATAATATATAAAGAAATGCAAACCATAAGAGAAAGTCTAACAGGAAAATACTGTGGACAAATAGACAATTCTCTGAAAAAATACAAATAAAAAATTAAAGCATGAAAACATGATGAACTCATTTACAAGCTCTTTATTAATGAGGGATATATTAAAACATATCAATTTTTTTGATATTTGAAAATTTTAAGGCTTGGGCTTGAATTTTGGCTGATCCATCTGCTAGCTATGCTTGGAAAGTGTACTTTACATCTGTGAGCCTCTACTGTCCTTGTCAGTCAGAGTTGCTGATTACTTACCATATTAAAAGCATTCCATTGTTCCTTTTCTGAGCAAGTATTTCCCTATCACCTTGTTCTCCATGGATGCCCTAGCGGAGAAATAGAAAAATGTAAATGGTTTCTTTGTTTTCTGGTGGCTTCCTAGTTTGGGTTTAAGTCCTTAAGAGACACAGCTATGCTTCCCATTCTGGGATGCCAAAAGATACTTTTGTATAATTCCAAACTTTTCCCTTCATATCTAAATTAATGGAATTTCTGTGATTTACAGTTTGGCTGTCCCTGACTGAGAAGTCTGGTCAACTACTGCACCTAGTCGCCATCTTGCTTCTTTAAAAAAGAAAGCCCAAGATCCAATTTACCTACTGGTAAGGGGAGAAATGTGCCCTCCAAATAGATCTGTCGAGGTCCTAATCCCTAGTACCTCAAGAGGTGACCTTTACATCATTACAGATGGAATTAGGATGGTTAAAATGAGATCATACTATTACTGATGTTTAGTGCATGTAGAAGTTTTAATTAAATTGACTGTGAATGTGTGGAAATGGATAAAGTTGATGGGAACACATTATAGTGAGTAGCAGCTGATTTATAAATGGGATTGAAGCTGAAAAGGGTAGTCTAGGGATGTAAATGTCACTTGAAAGTATGGAATGCAATGAATGTCCCATGATGATGAAAGAGGTTGAT
Source organism: Dasypus novemcinctus (assembly GCF_030445035.2). Classification (NCBI taxonomy): domain Eukaryota; kingdom Metazoa; phylum Chordata; class Mammalia; order Cingulata; family Dasypodidae; genus Dasypus; species Dasypus novemcinctus. The sequence continues at coordinate 25,984,451 of NC_080695.1, read as the reverse complement.
ATGGGAGGAGTGGGGTGAAGGGGTGGGAGGTATATGGGGACTTCATAATTTTTATTGTAACATTTTAAAATAACAAAGAGAAAAAAAAAGAAAATATGGAAGAGAATAATCTAGGGTCTGAATATCACAGTGAACCCAGAGGTGGATGAGAATAGTTGTTGAAGGTACAGATGCAAGAGTGCCCTCTTTCAGCTAGAGCAGATGTACGTCACTCTTGCACGGTAGTGGAAATGTGGATAAGCATCTGAAAAATACAGTTGGTACGACATATGGACCACGGTTGACAGCAATACTGTAATATTCTTGCATCAATGCCAAAGATGTACTGTGTTGATAATGGGGGAGGCATGGAAAAAGCGTGTCAAATGTATACTATGGAACATGGATAGTGGTAATAGTCTGATTCAGTTATCGGTACCAAATATTCCGTCACAACATGGTTTGTTGGTGAAATGATGTTGTCTGGGAATTCTGCACATGCGCAGGATTGTTTTGTAAGATCACAACTTCTGTAATAAAAAATATTTTTAAAAATTAAGGTAAATAGGGAAGCGGACTTGGCCCAGTGGTTAGGGAGTCGATCGACCACATGGGAGGTCCGTGGTTCAAACCCGGGGCCTCCTTGACCCGTGTGGAGCTGGCCCATGCGCAGTGCTGATACGCACAACGAGTGCCGTGCCATGCAGGGGCGTCCCCCGCGTAAGGGCGCCCCACGCACAAGGAGTGCACCCTGTAAGGAGAGCCGCCCAGTGCAAAGGAAAGTGCTGCCTGCCCAGGAATGGCACCGCACACACGGAGAACTGACGCCCCAAGACGACACAACAAAAAGAGACACAGAGTTCTGTGCCGTGGACAACAACAGAAGCAGACAGAGAACATGCAGCAAAATGGACACAGAGAACGGACAACTCCCGGGGGGGCGGGGCGAGAAATAAATAAAAATAAATCTTAAAAAAAAGTTAAGGTAAATAGAATTATTTGGAAAAGCAAAATAAAAATGAGGTCATGAGGTCATACTAGAGTGGGGTTCATCTTTAATTCAATAGGATGGATGCCCTTATAAGACAGGGAGAGGAGGCACAGATGGACACAGAGAAAACAGCCATGTAATGATAGAGGCAGAGATTGAGTTCTGACACAAACCAAGGAACACCAAAGGTTACCGGACATGTCCAGAAGCCAAGAAAAGGCATGGAATAGATTCTTCCTTACACACTTCAGAATAGCATGTCCCTTTTGACACCTGACTTCAGACTGCTGGCCTCCAGACCTGTGAGACAATAAATGCTATTGTTTTGAGCCCCAGGTTGTGGTTCTTTCTGATGGTGGCTCTAGGGAACTAAGACCCCCTACTAAAACTCAATTTTCTTAAACTGAACAGCACGTATACTCGAGAGAGAGATTTATGTTCCAAATATATTCATCCACCAAAAACTTATTTATGGTGAATAATTTAGAAGTCACGAATAGCCTCTTTTTGCATTTTCTTGGAAACAGAATGGAATGAAGTGAACAAGGAATACACTTAATTCACCAACTAAAAGTTCTCTAGTTACTTAAGGCTTGCATTAGTCAACATTTACTTATTTGTAAACATGAAGAACATTCCTACTGTAGTAGGAATGGTAGAAATTAAGTGGCTCTTCGCACAAGTTGAAAGCTTGAATTTGTTATAATTAAACTTTATGATGAAAACTCAAATTATAAAGATGAAGGTAAGTACATTTTTTGAAATGATTTTTAGGACCCATTGAAATAATAAATTCTACAAGTACTCTAGAAAAAAATAACATTATAGACTATAATTTTTAAAGGCACTGTTAAAAACATGTTAAATGACTAAGTTTTGAAGAACAGCAAGTGCTAAAAATGCCTTAACAAAACACTTGAGATTGAAGCCCCCAAATTTATAGGACACCTCCAAATGAGTACAAATTACATTAAACTAGTAGTACTTGCCTCTTTTTCAGCTTCTTTAAATGTAGTTTCTTGGTCCTTTACTCGCTGCATAAACCTCTGTTTCAACACTTCTTCCTCCATCTGATATTAATCATAGAACTCTTGCCTTTTGGTTTCGTAGATCTCTTGAAAACTAAACAGGTATTTTTATACTCTCATATTAATGTTTTAATATAAATAAACATATACAAACATGTCTATTTTGAATGTCAATTCCCACATAAGGTCATTTAGCATTATACTCTCATGTAGCAATGCAATATAGGGAACATTCTGTATCAGGAGACATAAAAAACAAGGTACTCTCTTTAACATAAGTTTATACTAAAGTATATAGGAGTATATATAAAGAGTGGTAGAATTTTGAAACACTTATATCAGTGATTTTTCTTGTTCCTATTCACTTTCTATTATATCACACACCTCCACATCTTTTGACAATAAAATTTGGGGAAACCTCTAATTTATGAGACTATTCTCAAATAAATTTTACATAAAGCCAGGCATCTTTCCAAATGTCATTTAAAAGAGCCAGTTCAGTTTTGGTTATCTTCAAAGAACCATAACTGATACATCTGGATTGTCATGCACCGCCATAATTTACAGCATAAATCCTCTACCTCTCCAGTGTGGCTAGCCACATCTGCTCTCAAACTTTTTCACTGGGCTTTCATAACATTACGTCACTGCTTTTCCTCTTTCCTCCAGGCAGCCCTTTGCAATATTCTTTGCCAATTTGGTGTGATCTTTCTCAATTGCCTTTTAGAGTCTTTATTTTATATTTATATTTCATATAAAAATAAAAAATATATTTATATGAAATTCATATAAAATAGAGCAAAATAATGTATTTTTCTCTCAGATACATGTTTCTGCATACACTAAAATAAATGAGACCTTGTATTAGGCTGTTCCTAGGAGCTATCTGCATCTAAGTCGGAAGATGATTAAAAACCTAAAAGCCAGGATGCAAGAAATACAGTTATTCTCATTTCCAAACGATTCTGTCTCATGGTTGTGGGGGGAATCCTAAATTAGGCATTTGGTTGTCTTCACAAGACCCCCCACTCACCTGACTGGCTGGTTGTCTGGGCCCACATCTGTGAAGCCCACTGTAAGGAGTTTGGAGCACCCGTAACGTTCATAGTGTCGACTGCGGGTCTGTTCTTTCAAGTCTTCCATATTTGTACAAAGGAGCATATCCTGGAGCTTCACAAAGTCACGGTGATTTTCATTTTCCACTAGTAAGAAAAATAATAAAACTATAACATACTTTATCAATCCCTGGCACTCAGTAAGTATTCTTGAATGAAAGCATGCATGAAAACCACATTTAAAATGAGAAACAACTAACAATTTCTTTGATTAATAATTAATCAGTTAATTTTTAATGTACAATTTTTAGTTGTATTCTGTGTACCAATTATAACTACACTTCATTTATGGTCCAGGAAATTTTCTTTGAATGTATCACCTAGTGAATAAATGGGAAATAGCAAAATAGTTTGTTAATATTAGTAAAGGTTATATGTTTTCATTTATGATTATGTTAGTATCTTACAAAATACACTCAAGATACATTACAGAGACCTAACAGAGTATGTAATATAATTTCACTAAAGTAAATAATTTCACTACAGTGAATTTTTCTAATGCAAAGATGTTAACAAATGTGCAAGCTTTATTTATCAAATTCTATTATACAATCCATATTTATGAGACTGCACTAGTCAATATTCAAATAACCAATAAATTCACATGTCTTTCTCTCATGTTTGTCATGTATAGGAGACAGAACACAAGAAATTATTGTATTATACATGATATTGTGACTAAATTATATATATATATATATATAGTTCAGGAAAAGATAAGTTTTAAAGTGTGATTTTTTAATTTAAAATTTTCTAATAAGTTAATTTTTAAAACAAAATAATCTGGAATCCAGTATGGTTAGAGATAACCCATTCCCCATTAATTAGCATTATGGTATATGAAACAAACAGTAAATTATTAATACTTCCTTTTATAATATTCCAACTTATCATAAAATTATATAAATAATAAAAATGTGAACAATCTAATTTACCTTTAGCCAAAGATAAATTACACTTATTTGGTATAGAAATAGTTGCTCATTCTTTTTTCTAGAGACCAGTTAAAAATGCTTTAAAAGCATCCTTTTGCTCAAATGTGGACTCTTTCTAAGGCGAACTAAGCATATAAATGCACTACATCCCACCCACCACTCCCAGGTGAGACCTGTCTCTTAGGGAAGAGCCAACCTAGAACCGAGGGATTATTACTAGGTAACCAACTAGCAATGCATTATTACCAAGCACCAACTAGCTACTAGCAATGCATTGGGAAAAAGACCATGACTAAAAGGAGGAAATATTAAATACAAATGAGTTTTTATGGCTAAGAGATTTCAAAGTGAGATGGGAGGTCATTCCAGAGATTATGCTTCTGCATATCTCAGCAGGATCTCATTGATAGTCACGGTAAACAGTGCTTCAAACAGCGGTGCCTCTGAGGGCTCTAGAGACATCTAGACACTATAGGCAGGGCAGACAATATCAGGAATTTGGCACCCTGTCAGTGAGCCTTATTTTAGAATATTTGCTCCCCAATGTAACGAGTTAGACTAGTCTATCATTTCCCTACACATGGCTCTTCTGCCCCTTTTATTTGAACCTATACTTAGCACTATACTCATTAAATATATGTCCCAGAGACTTAAATCTTGGGTCTGTTCATGTGCCATTTGAGCCCTGAATCTCAGCAGAGTTGCATCACCTACTCTCCAGTTCAGTGGACTTGCCCAGGACAACTAACACAAGGATGATGATGGACAACACCCATCCCTTAAACAGAGTATCCACAACTGCAAGGAAGACCCACCAATCACTTGCCCCATGGGATCTGACTCCCATTCTAAATCTGAATCAGAGTGGGCATCACCATCCCTAAATTCTCAGGAGTGAGGAATGAACAAACATAAAGGGACAATGAAACCATGGATGGATGTAGACTTACTATTATTCTAAAAGTGGAAGAACTTGTAACATTTCTATAAAGGCAGTGACAACCAGAGGTTCTGAGGAGACAGAGAAATAAGAATAGCTGTAAAGTGGGGCAATTTTTGGGCCATTAGAATTATCCTGCATGACATTGCAATGATGATGGATAAAGGCCATGATACATTTTGTCATAACCTGTAAAATGATGTGGTGCAAAGTTTACATTATAATGTAAATATATCCCATAGTTAGTAGCAATGCTTCAGTATGGGTTCAACAACTCTAACAAGTGTACCACAACAGGGAAAGATGTTAATGTGGGAAGTGAAGGAGGGGTACAGGGTGGAGTATATGGGAACACTGTATATTGTTATGTAATATTTATGAAATCTAAAACTTCTTTGAAAATAAAAATTTTAAAAATACTTTATAAATTAGGTAGCAATTACTTTATGTAGCATGGCTAAACACCAGTATATATGCTCCAATTTGACTGAAACTTCCCTTTCTTCAAAATCTTTCCCAGGAAGCGGACTTGGCCAAACAGATGGGGCTTCTGCCTGCCACATGGGAGGTCAGTGGTTCAAAACCCTGGCCTCCTTGACCCATGTGGAGCTGGCCCATGCTCAGTGCTGATGTGTGTGAGGAGTGCCCTGCCACGCAGGGATGCTCCCCGTGAAGGGGTGCCCCCCAAGATGGGGAGTCCCACGCGCAAGGAGTGTGCCCCATAAGGAGAGCCACCCAGCGTAAAAGAAAGAGCAGCCTGCCCAGGAATGTCGCCGCACACACAGAGAGATGACGCAGCAAGATATGACACAAAGAAAAAAAACAGATTCCTGTGCCTCTGACAACAACAAAAGCAGACAAAGAAGAACACACAGCAAAATGGACACAGAGAACAGGCAACTGGGGGGGGAAGGGAAGAGAAATAAATAGGAAAATATATCTTTAAAAAAAAAACGTTTCCCAATCATCTGAATGTCACAGTTTACACGCACACACAGAAAAATGCACATGGCACATTGGGCTTAACTAGGCAGTCCTACCCAGCCTCTGGATTTTAGCTTAAACCAGCATCGAGAAAACTCTTACGAAAATGAATCATAGTCAAGTAAGAATTAGCTTATTTGAAAACGCAATCTGTGTTCCTATTAGTAACTTAATTTACAGTTTAGCAAGAGTTTTCAAATGAGCTTACACTAAAGTCCTCTTGTGAGACTGTGAGGTGACAATCATGGTGCATTATCATAATCGTTTCTGGCCTGCTCACATCATATTTACCTTGTATGACCCTCCAAAGATAGTGGCCACCTCTGAACATCTTTTTCCTACTTTTACTTCATCCATACTCCCAACCACAGCAAAGGGTAAAAGACCCTGGAAAGAAACAATGATATCAATGCATTCCTTAGTACCAATAAGGCTTACTAGGTTATTATTATTACTATTATGAAAATAATAGAGACGGAAATATTATACTACATTTATTCAAAAGGAGATATGCCCTGCCTCAGGTCAGACTGGGCAGTGAAGATGAGCTAACTGATTTCCACACTCATTAATGTCAGGCCATATACACACTTGAAAATTATCTGCCTAACAGAACTTAGAACAAGGCATTCTGCTATGGGGAATAAAAAGAGGGGAAATTTTTTAGTAGATATATCATTACTCTTCTGTTATCTTTCTGCTCAAACACAAGGGTAATGATTAAGAAATGATATGTACTGTAAAATACAATAATAAACAGGACCATATAAGTCCCGATGAAGTGTAAAAGCCATTTTGAGCTTTAAGAGGCAGGGTGAGTCTGGAAAATGAGGTGCACCCCAAGCTGTATCGGGGAAGATGACAACCAAAGGGACGGAAACCTTAGGTAAGGGGAATGCTTTGAATAGGATACAGGAGCAGAAACAGCAAGATAGATCCATGATCTGCCTAAAGTTAAATAGTTTGGTCTAGGAGGGTTGGTGTAAAGGAAATGTCTACGGTTAAAATTAGTAAACATTGTATCAAATATTTATATTTAGTATTTAAAAGCAAAATATAAAAACAATTATATACCATGAACAAGTGGGATTTATTTCAAGAATGCAAGGTTGCTTTAATACCAAAAGTACATTGTTGTAATATATAAAAAGAATAAAAAGAAACAAGAAACCACATGACCATCTCAATACATGCAGGAAAAGCCTTTGATAAAACCCAGTAATACCCTTTGATGATTAAAAAACATTGAAGAAATGGAATAGAAGGGAACTTCCTCAACCTAATTAAGGACTTCTACAAAAAAATCCACAGCTAACATCAGAGTTAATGCTGAAAAGACTGGGTGCTTTCCCTCCTAAAATTAAAAGCAAAAACAAGTGTATTTACTTTCACCATTTCGGTTTAACATTGAACTTGATTTCTAGCCTTGGCAAGTAGGTAAGAAAAAGAAAAGAAGTCAAATTATCTCTATTCAAAGATGGCATGATCTTGTACATAGGAAAAACTAAGGAATTCATGAAAAGTTATCAGACCTAATGCATGAGTTCAGCAGGGTTGCAGGATACAATATCAATACACACGGACACGTACAATTGTATTTCTACACATTTGCAATGAACAATCCAAAAATTATATCGAGAAAACAATTACACTGATAATGGCATAAAAATAATAAAATATATAGTAATAAATTTAACAGAAATCCAAAATTGATATTCTGAAAACTACATAAAATTGCCAAAAGGAATTTTCAAAGCTCTTAATAAATGGGAAACCATTTCCTGTTCATGAATCAGACACTCAATATGTTTTAAGATGGCAATACTCCCCAGACTAATTGACACATTCAAGAGAATCCCTATTAGAATCTCAACTGACTTCTTTGTAGAAATTGACAAGCTGATTCGAAAATTTCTATTGAATTGCAAAATATCCAGAATAGCTAAAACGATCTAGAAAAACAAGAACAAAGTTGAAGGACTTGCACTTTCTGATTTCAAAACCAACTACAAAGCAATCATAATGATAGAACAAGAAGTAATCGTATGATATTGGCACAAAAGTAAACATATGGATCAATGGAATAGTATTGACAGTCTAGAAATAAACCTATATCTATGATCAACTGATCAAAACCGGTCAATGGGGGAAAGAATAGTCTTTTCAACAAATGAGGCTGGACAACTGGATAGCCACATTCAAAAGAAAACCATTGAAACTTTAAATTACATAATATAAAAAAATTAACCCAAAATACACCAAAGACATAAATATAAGAACTAAAAGTATAAAACTGTTAGGAGAAAATCAGAATAAACTTTCTTGACCTTGGATTAAGAAACAGTTTCTTAGGTATAACATAAAAACACGAGCCACAAAATAAAAAATAAATTAAAATTCATAAAAATTTAAAACTTTTGTGTTTCAAAGGACACCATCAAGAAAGTGAAAAAGACAACCCACAGAATAGGAGAGAAGATTTTCAAAACATATCTGATATATGTGAGACATATATGTATATATCACATAATATATAAATAACATTTACAACTAAAAGAAAAAGAAAAAAATCCAATTAAAAAGACAGGGCAAAGGATCTGAAGAGATATTTCTCCAAGTAAAATACAAAGATAGCCAGTAGATGCATGAAAACATGCTCAAAATCATTATTTTGTCATGAAAATGCACACCCCGACCACAAAGAGATATCATTTCCTGCCCACTAGGAGGGGTAGCATCAAAATGTCAGATGACAACAAGTGGTGACAAGGATGTGAAGAAACCAGAACCCTCATACACTGCAAATGGGAATAAAAATGATGCAGGTGCTTTGGAAAACAGTCTCAGTTCATCAAACAATTAAACATAGAGTTAACATATGACACAGATATTTTACTCCTAGGCATATACTCACGAGAAATTAAAACATTTCTACACAAAAACACGTACATGAATGTTTAAAGCAGCATTATTCATAATACCCAAAAGGCAGAAACTCAAATGTCCATAAACTGATGAATGGATGCACAATATTTGGTATATTCATACAATGAAATATTATTTGGCCATTAAAGGAATGAAGTATTTTTACATGCGACAATGCAAATTAACCTTGAAAATGCAGTAAGTAAAAGAAACCAGTCACAAAAAATATGTATTATATGTTGCGGTTTGCAGCTGTATGTACCTCAGAAAAACATATTAAACTTACTCCATTCCCTTGAGTATGAACCCATTGTAAACAGGACTTTTTGATGAGGTTACTTCAGTTCAGGTATAGCCTACCTCAATCTGGATGGGTCTTAATCCTATTACTGGAGTCCTTCAGAAACACAGTGAAATTCAGACAGAAAGAGAGAAAGCCCATGGAAGTAAGAAACTGAAATTCAACAGAACCCAGAATAGAACTGAGAAGCAGGAGAGGTCGCCGTAAGCAGTGCCATGTGACAGAGGAGGCAAGGACCAAGGATGGCTGGCAGCCAGCTCCAGAATGCCAGTCTTCAGAAAGAAAATATCACCTTGATGACAACTCGACTGGGAATTTCTTGGCCTCAAAACTGTGAGCCACTAAATTCCCATGATTTATGTCATCCCTTTGCAAAGAATTTCCTTCAGCAGCCTAGAGAACTAAAACCTAATATCATTTCATTCATCTCCAATGTAAAGAACAGGAAAATCTATAGAGAGAGCTATTAGATTAGTCATAGCCTAGGACTGATGGGAGGGTGGAAAGCTAAAAAGGTTGAATACCTAAAAGATATGGGATTTACTTTGATACGATGAAAATGTAAAATTAATTGCAATGATGATTGCACATATAAGTGAATACGCTATCAACCACTGAACTATACACTTTAAATGGATTCATTTGGTATATGAACTCTATAAAAAAGATAAAAAGGAAATGATTCACAGCTGATTTTTTTTAATTCAAGAAAATAAAACATTTTCCCATATGCGACTTTGAAAAAAATTACCTTGTTTTTGTTGACAATATGTTACTAATACTGTTCCTTATAAATTGTATTTTCATTCCACATGTAAAATACAATTAATATTGAACAGTTTGAAGCTTACATTCATCAAAGAGTTAGTCTGAGCTGTAGTTTCATCCTCTATTGGGAACTGGAGTATTTCAATGCCATTGCTGACCAATTCTCTCATTATCTTACTCTTAAACATCCGTAAATCATTTTTAGATATCGTATCTGCTTTGGCAATCAGCGGTATAATGTTGACATATTAAGAAGGAAGTAAACAAAACCTCATCATAGAGAATTTGTTGTCCATCCTATTGTTTTTATATTCAAAACATTATCACCTCTGACAATAAATTTTATAATTAGATAATCAATGCCTGCCATTCCTAGAAACACCTTCCTTCAAAAATACTTCCCCAAATCATCAGTGCTTTTTCTTGTATGTCCAAAGCCATGGATCTATTAGAACTTTGTAGCATCTGCATTTTAGATCCTGTAAGAAGTAAAAAGTAGAGTTACATTACAAAAATATAATACAATAATGCTGGCATTTATAATTACTCAGGTACCAGAAGTCTGTATTTCTCATGCAACTTCTAATTACTGTCTAATTTCCTTTCCTTTCAGTCAGAAAAACTCCCTTTAGGATTGCTTGCAGGGCAGGTCTTATGGTGATGAAGTCCCTCAGCTTTTGTTTCTCTGGGAATGTCTTAATATCTATCTCATTTTTGAAAAACAGTCTCTCCAGACATAAAATTCTTGTTAGGCAATTTTTTCTTTTGCACTTTAAATAATTCATCTCTCTGCCTTCTGTCCTCCATGGCATTTGGTGAGAAACTGGCACTTGATCTTATTAGGACTCCCTTGTACATAACACATACATTTCTTTTGCACCTTTCAGATCTCTTTCCTTGTTCTTCACATTCAACAGTTTGACTATGGTATGTCTGCATCTATTTTCTACTTTATCCTGTTTAGAATGCATTGAACTTCTTGAATTTGTATAATTATCTTGTTCATTAAATTTGTGAAGTTTTCTGACATTATTCCTTTAAATATTCTTTCTGCACTTTTCTCCCTTTCTACTCCTTCTGGGACTCCCATAATGCATATATTGGTGGTTTGATGGTATCCCACAAGTTTCTTAGGCTCTGTTTAGTTTTTTTTCAATTCTTTTATCTTCCTGTTTCTCACTCTGGATCATTTCAACTGCCTTGTCTTTGAGATAACTTATTCCTTCTTCTTCCAGCTCCAATCTACTTTTGAAACTCTGCACGGAATTTTTCATTTCTGCTATTACATTCTGTACTCCTGCAGTTCTGTTTGGTTCCTTTGAAAATCATCTATCTCTTTATTGATATACTCATATTGTTCATTCATCGTTTTCCTGATATTCTTTAGCTATTTCTTCATGTTATCTTATCTCTTTGAGCATACTGGTTATCTTTTTTATTTTAATCTTTGCCCATTATGTCCAAGGTCTTGTCCTCTTCATTGATGGTTTTACAGATTTTTGTCTCATTCCTTTGGATAGACCATAATTTCCTGTTTCTTTATCTTGCAATCTTTTGGAACACTCTACATTTTAATATTTCAGAGTGCTAACTCTGGGATATGGTATTTGAGCTCTCTTGGCCTTAAATTTGGATCCCCCTAGTGATAAAGACATATTTCCTTGAGTGCCTGGAGTTAAGACCCAGTAAATCTCGGACACTGGCTCCTATTGCCTCTGCCTCTGGGTACAGCTTCCTCACCAGTTCGAAAGACCCCCACATGGTTTTGTTATAACTCAGAAATGATTTTCTTACTTTAAGTCTGTGTTTCAGACAATGTTCCTTAACAATAAAGAACTGCTGCAAGCGGGGATAGTCAGAATCCAAAGGGCAGCCAAAACCTAGAGCTGATTCAACAAGTCCTTTGATGCTCAGTTTAGCCAGATTTAACAAGTTTGGTCTCTATACAGCTGTGGGGTCTTTTGCAGCTAGGGCAGCACCATGGTCTCTGGCTGTGGCTCCATGATTCCCCCCAACACTCAGCTGCTTCTCAATCTGCAGCAGATGCCACAGTGTTTCCATCAGTGCTCTTTGAAAATAAATGATTTATTAGAATTCAGATTTAGGAATCTCAGTCTTCTTCCTCTTGTTCTCAAAATCTCTTACACTTGCAACATATCAGGAAGATATAAACTACCAGCAGTAGAGTGAAGTAGTCTAATTCATTAACAATTTCATTTCTTATTAAACTGTGTGCTGGAAAGTCAGAATGAGAGATCTTTATTCGAAAGTGTAGAACAGATGAAATTTGTCCTTCTACCTGTCATTTGTGCATGCCACCTTTTTCCAATAAATCCATCTTAGTCAACGCACCATTTTCATGGACCACAATGTTCTGAAGGTAGATTTGCTTTTTTCGCCATAGACTCCCTAAAATATATGTAGTCTGTTTTCGGTACCATACTCTAAAGGCTGAATTTGTGTGTTTGTGTGCATATATATGTGTGTTTGTGTGTACACAGCACCTTTTTAACAAATATGGAGATAATTCATTTTTACACATGAGCATATTATATTCACACTTTTTTTCTAGTTTAAATATAGCCTGTGCATGAATTCAAAAATATCTAATTCTGTATCCAAGTGTGCCGAGTTTCTAGAAAACCAATTAAGTAATATAGGCTCTATATGCTTTAAATATTCAGAAAGGAGGTAGACTGAATGTGTATTCAAAGTTATATCCAGAGAGGGGGCAAGATGGCGGCTGAGTGAACATCCCTGTTAGAGTCTTCTGCAGGGAATCAGCTGGGCGGCGTTGGAGACTCTTTGGGACCGGATTGTTTCGGGATTTTTGCTGGTCCGGAGGTGTCTGGACATCGATTTGGAGGGAAGGTAACAGAGAGGATTCGTCTGTGAAATATACACGGAGATCCCAGCTACCTGTAGAGGATTCCCTTCTTGGGTAGGCGGAGACGAGGCATCTAGCCCCGCTCGGTGGGGCTGAGCCAGGCCGGGCCGGGCCGCGGTAGCGTTTGGAGCCGGGCGGGGCCGGTGCAGGCCCCGGCTGCGGGCCGCGGTAGCGTTTGGAGCCGGGCGGGGCCGGTGCAGGCCCCGGCTGCGGGCCGCGGTAGCGTTTGGAGCCGGGCGGGGCCGGTGCAGGCCCCGGCTGCGGGCCGCGGTAGCGCTTGGAGCCGGGCGGGGCCGGTGCAGGCCCCGGCTGCGGGCCGCGGTAGCGCTTGGAGCCGGGCGGGGCCGGTGCAGGCCCCGGCTGCGGGCCGCGGTAGCGCTTGGAGCCGGGCGGGGCCGGTGCAGGCCCCGGCTGCGGGCCGCGGTAGCGCTTGGAGCCGGGCGGGCCCGGGTCAGGCCGCGGCGGGTACGGAGCCGGGCAGGGCCGGTCCAGGCCGCGGTGGCGGGAGGTGGATGCCGGAGCCGGCTGGGCCGCTGTAGCGAGCGGAGCTGGGTGGAGCCAGGCCAGGCCAAGGGGGCGTGAGGAGCCGGGCAGAGCCGGTCCAAGCCTCCGCGGCGGGCGGAGCCGGGCCTGCGGAGGGGTTTCTGTTTTTTTTTTTTTTTTTTTTTTTGAGCATCTGCAGTACTGGGGAGTTCGTGGGCCCTGGGCGGCCTATTGGGGGTTTGTGGGAAGGGAGGTGCTTGCAGACCCATTTGGGCAGACAGACGGGGGGGTTTTAGGGCAAAGCGGGGGGAAGTTGTTGTTTTAGATAGTGTTGCAATTGTGACACGTGTGTACCTGTATCTCTCTTCTCCCTATCCGTTCCCCACCGTTTGCCCATCCTCTTTTTCTTTCTTCCTTTCTTCTTGCCTTTCTTTTTTCTTTATTATAATTAGTTTGTTTTTTTTTTTTTTTTTTTTTTTTCGGTTTTCTCTTTCCCTCTTGTCCCTCATCTTCCACTTATTTTTACTTTAATTCAAGTATACAATAGGTGCTACAGGGAACACCTCACATTTACTGGGTTTTCCCATCCTCCACTGCCTCATTTCTGTGTGAACTGATTTAGGCTACCTACACTATCCCCCTTCCCCTGCATCTTGATATCCACTATCATCTACTGTCTCTCCTATATTCCACCCCCCACCTCCCGTTCTTTGATCCACAAAGTGTCTAACTCTTAATTTCTAATACCTTTGTTCTGTTTTCTGTCTATTATCCACTCTTGAAACTATTACCTTTCTTTTCTTTTTCCCTCTCTCATGAAAACAATAGCTGTGTAGTTCATACCATATTCCTCCCAAATTCAGTCATCAACTTCATAAAAGGTACTCTACCTACAGCTATAACTCTATACAATCTACATGAATCTAACCTCCATCCTTCCAGATCTCATATTCCTGCTTTATTAACATACATCACCAATACAACTTTACACTTTTCCCTTGCTTACACAATTGCCTTTCCCCAACACTAATACTTTCCTCTAAAGTGAACTTAACCAACAACAAGTAACTAGAATAAGAAGAAAAAAGTGACAAAGAGAAGATATAACACCTGTGCAAAAATAACAACTAATTAACCTCCAAGAGCAGACAAAGAAGCTAAGGAACTGATTAAATTCGTCAAAATAAAGAGATGACCAGGAAGCAACAAAAATCTATGAACCAAACCAATAATCAGGAAAACATGGCTGAATCCAATCAACAAACCAATAATCACGAAGGGGAGCAAAACTTGGCACAAGCAATGAAAGATCTCAGAACATTTATCACCGACAAATTTGATGCAGTAATGAAAGAGGTTAACAACATGAAGACATCACTTGGAGGGCAAATTGCAGACATACGCAAAAACATAACAGATATGATGGGAATGAACACCACAGTTCAAGAAATCAAAAATACACTTGCAGCAAATATCAGCAGACTAGAAGAGACAGAGCAGAGAATTAGTGATGTGGAAGACAGTACATCAGAAATCAAACAGATAGTAGAAGGGGTCAATAAGAAGATAGAAAAAATCCAATTAGGATTTAGGGACCTGAATGACAATGCAAAACGCTCAAACATACGTATTATAGGCATTCCAGAAGGTGAAGAGAAGGGAAAGGGGTCAGAAAGAGTGTTGCAGGAAATAATGGCTGAAAACTTCCCAAATCTACTGAAAGAGACAGATGTACATATCCAAGAAGCACAGCGCACTCCACAAGTCATAAACCCCAACAGGCCCACCCCAAGACATATACTTGTCAAATTATCCAATGCTCAAGACAAAGAGAAAATCCTAAAAGCAGCAAGAGAAAAGAAAACCATCACATACAAGGGAAGCTCAATTAGATTAAGTGCTGATTTCTCTTCTGAAACCATGGAGGCAAGAAGACAGTGGTATGATATAGTCAAGGTACTAAAGGAAAAAAATTTCCAACCAAGAATACTCTATCCAGCTAAACTAGCATTCAAACATGATGGAGAGTTCAAAATATTCGCAGACAAACAGAAACTGAAAGAGTATACCAACAAGAAACCTCCCCTTCAAGAAATTCTAAAGGGAGTTCTGCAGGAAGAAAGGAAAAAACAGGAAAGGCAAAGTTGGAGGAGAGTATAAGACCAACAACAACAACAAAAAAGACAAAAAAAAATATACAAACAAAATATGACAAACACAAATCCAATCAAAATATGGCTAACACAAATAATTCCTTGATAATAATAACACTGAATGTCAATGGATTAAACTCACCTATCAAAAGATTCAGACTGGGACACTGGATAAGGAAATATGACCCATCCATATGCTGTCTACAAGAGACACATCTTAGACCCAGAGACGCATGGAGATTGAAAGTGAAAGGCTGGAAAACAATCATACAAGCTAACAATAACCAAAAAAAGGCAGGAGTAGCTATATTAATATCAGACAAAATAGACTTTAAATGTGAAACAATTGTGAGAGACAAAGAAGGATACTACATTTTAGTCAAAGGGAAAATCTGTCAAGAAGATCGAACAATCATAAATATCTATGCCCCTAACAAGGGTGCCTCTAAATACGTCAGGCAAACGCTTGAAAAACTAAGTGAAAGAATAGATACATCTACAATTATAGTGGGGGATTTTAATACACCACTATCAACTCTGGACAGAACATTTCAAAAGAGAATCACCAAAGAAACAAAACATCTGAATAGTATATTAGAGGAGCTCGATCTAATAGACATATATAGATCGCTACACCCAAACACAGCAGGATATACATTTTTCTCAAGCGCACATGGATCATTCTCCAAGATAGATCATATGCTAGGCCACAAAGAAAGGCTGAGCGAATTCAGAAAGATTGAAATCATACAAAACATTATCTCTGACCACAGTGGAGTCAAGCTGGAGATTTGCAAGGGACAGAAGCCCAGATTTCACACCACGATTTGGAAATTAAACAGCACACTCTTAGAAAAACAGTGGGTCAAAGAGGAAATCTCAAAAGAAATCAATGACTACCTTGAAACAAATGATAATGATAACACAACATACCAAAATTTATGGGATGCAGCAAAAGCAGTACTGAGAGGGAAGTTTATAGCCATAAATTCGTATATCAAAAAAGAAGAAAGAGCAAAAATTGAAGAACTAACTGCACATTTGAAGGAATTAGAAAAACAACAACAAAGTAACCCAACAGGAAGAAGAAGGAAGGAAATAACAAAGATAAGAGCAGAACTAAATGAAATAGAAAATAAGAAAGCACTTGAACAGATAAACAAGACCAAGAGCTGGTTTTTTGAGAAGATTAACAAAATTGACAAACCTTTAGCAACACTAACAAAGAAAAAAAGAGAGAAGATGCAAATACACAAAATAAGAAATGAGAAAGGCGATATCACCACTGACCCCACAGAAATAAAGACTATCATAAGAGGATATTTTGAAAAACTATATTCCAACAAAAACGACAATCTAGAGGAAATGGACAAATTCCTAGAAACACATAAACAGCCCATATTGACAAAAGAAGAAATTGATGATCTTAACAAACCAATCACAAGCAGAGAGATAGAATCAGTTATTAAAAATCTCCCAACTAAGAAGCGCCCAGGGCCAGATGGCTTCACAGGTGAATTCTATAAAACATTCCGGAAAGAACTGACACCAATCCTGCTGAAACTATTCCAAACCATCGAAACAGAAAGAACATTACCCAACTCCTTCTATGATGCCAACATTACCCTAGTACCAAAGCCAAACAAAGACATCACAAGAAAGGAAAATTACAGACCAATTTCTCTAATGAACCTAGACGCAAAAATACTTAACAAAATACTTGCTAATCGTATTCAACAACACATTAAACGAATTATACACCATGACCAAGTGGGATTCATCCCAGGTATGCAAGGATGGTTCAACATAAGAAAATCAATCAACTTAATACACCATATAAACAGATTGAAGGAAAAAAATCACATGATTATATCTATTGATGCAGAAAAAGCATTTGACAAAATACAGCACCCTTTCTTGATAAAAACACTCCAAATGATTGGAATACAAGGAAATTTTTTGAACATGATAAAGAGTATATATGAAAAACCTAAAGCCAATATTGTTTACAATGGAGAAATCCTAGACTCCTTCCCTCTAAACTCAGGAACAAGACAAGGATGCCCACTGTCGCCGCTCCTATTTAACATTGTCTTAGAAGTACTTGCTCGAGCACTGAGGCAAGAACCAGAAATAAAAGGCATTCAAATTGGAAAGGAAGAAGTCAAAATTTCATTATTTGCAGATGACATGATCCTATACATAGAAAACCCTGAGAGATCTACAACGAAGATTCTAGAACTCATAAATGAGTTTAGTAAAGTCGCAGGTTATAAGATCAATGCGCAAAAATCAGTAGCATTTCTGTACACCAATAATGAGCAAGATCAGGAGGAAATCAAGAAACAAATACCATTCACAATAGTAAATAAAAAAATCAAATACTTAGGAATAAATTTAACTAAAGAGGTAAAGAACTTATACACTGAGAACTATACAAGATTGTTCAAGGAAATCAAAGAAGACCTAAATAAATGGAAGACTATTCCTTGTTCATGGATAGGAAGACTGAACATTATTAAGATGTCTATCCTACCAAAATTGATCTACACATTCAATGCAATCCCAATAAAAATCAATGCAGCCTTCTTTAAGGAACTAGAAAAACTAACTATGAAATTTATTTGGAAAGGAAAGAGACCCCGAATAGCCAAAGACATACTGAAAAAGAAAAACGAAATTGGAGGAATCACACTACCTGACTTCAAAACATACTATAAAGCTACGGTGGTGAAAACAGCATGGTATTGGCATAAGGAGAGACATATAGACCAATGGAATCGAATTGAAAGCTCTGATATAGAACCTCACATATACAACCACATAATATTCGATAAAGCCACCAAACCCTCTCAACTGGGAGAGAGTGGCCTATTCAACAAATGGTGTCTGGAGAACTGGATAGCCATATGTAGAAGAATGAAAGAGGATTACCATCTCACACCTTATACAAAGATCAACTCAAGATGGATCAAAGACCTAAATATAAGAGCCAAGACCATAAAAACCTTAGAAAGCAGTGTAGGGAAACATCTACAGGACCTTGTAATAGGTAATGGATTTATGAATATCTCACCAAAAGCACGAGCAGCAAAAGAACTAATAGATAAATGGGACTTCCTCAAAATTAAAGCCTTCTGCACCTCAAAGGAGTTTGTCAAGAAAGTAAAAAGGGAGCCCACACAGTGGGAGAAAATATTTGGCAATCATATATCTGATAAGAAACTTATAACTTGCATATATAAAGAACTCCTACATCTTGAAAATAAAAAGATAAACAATCCATTTAAAAAATGGGAAAAAGACTTAAACAGACACTTCTCCGAAGAAGAAATACAAATGGCAAGAAAGCACATGAAAAAATGTTCCAAATCTCTAGCTATCAGGGAAATGCAAATCAAAACCACAATGAGATACCATCTTACACCCATAAGATTGGCAGCTATGAAAAAAACAGAAGAATACAAGTGCTGGAGAGGATGTGAAGGAAGGGGAACACTCATCCACTGCTGGTGGGAATGCAGAAGGATCCAACCATTCTGGAGAACAGTATGGCGGTTTCTCAAAAAACTAGCCATAGATTTGCCATATGACCCAGCAATACCACTGCTGGGAATATACCCAGCAGAACTGAAAACAAGAACACAAACCAATATATGTACACCAATGTTCATAGCAGCATTGTTCACTATTGCCAAAAGTTGGAATCAACCCAAATGCCCATCAACAGACGAGTGGATCAATAAAATGTGGTATATACACACAATGGAATACTACTCGGCTATAAGAACAAACACACTACAAACACATGTGATAACATGGATGAATCTTGAGAACCTTATGTTGAGTGAAGCAACCCAGACATTGAAGGACAAATACTACATGACCTCAATGATATGAAATAAACAAGCTGCCCTAGATAGCAAGAGACTGAAAGATAGGCTTGCAGGAAATCGGAGGGTGGAGGAAGGATATGAGCCGATGTCTGCAGGGGTGGAATTTAAGACGAGATGGTGGTAAGTATGAACACAAAGAAGAGATAAAAGGGGGGCAAGGGGTTGCCTTTGCTTGGGGCTTTGCGGGTTTGAGGGTGGCTGGGGAGGGACGGGTGGGTAACGTTGCCCAAAAGTGGGGGGAGGGAGGGGTAGCATACGAACCAGGAGAGGGTCAGGTGTTGGTGGAGAGTAAAATGCCGAGAAAATCATATCAAAATATAATAAAGAGGGTTACCTGTTTAGAATGCTCGGAGGGGAGGGTCTGATGCAGGACGGGCTCCTGGGGAATGTCTAAATGCTCATTCTGCCAGAGTGGGTGACACCATGGGGTAGAAACCCAAGTAGTGAGAGTGGGGGTGGACCCACATCCTGGGGAGGACTAATGCCATCCAATAGAGGGAACTGTATCCCTCGAGAGAAAGGGTGGCTCCCAGGGCATTGGGGCAGTTGAGCAAGTTAGGCCCTGAACACTATTCCATCTATCTCTGGAAGTGGCTCCTCAGGAAACGGAGGTTGGCTATCACTGAGGGCACCAAGGTGGAAGGGAAAATGGACGTTAAATGTGTGGAACCAAAGTAAATGGGGGGTAAGAGAGGAGTTTCTTGAGAGTACACAAGGATGGATATAAAACATGTAATATTACACCATAACATATAGGAGATGACAGACTGATAATGTAAACCATAATGTAAAACATAGGATAACTAAAAATGTAAAGAACTGTGTATCCTAAAGTATGCACCATAATGTAAACACAGATGTCACCTTGTTAGAAAGCTAATGTCTCAGACTCTGTACATCACTTTAAGTAAATATGATATGAATAGGGCGTAAGAGTATCACTGTGGAAGGGAAAAGGTTTTCTGGTGGATGTGTGGGAGTGCTGTATATTATATATATACATTGCTGTGGTCTAGGACTCCTGTGAAGAAAAGCTGAATAATTAGGGGGGGGGGGGGGGGGGGGAAAAAAAAAAAAATAGGATGTGGAATTTTTTCAAGTCAACATTCTTTATCTAAGTTCTTTATCTAACTTTATCCAAGTTCTTTATCTATCCTTTAAACTCATCGCTATATGCCATTCCCTAGTAAGGGACCATGACATTATATTGGGCTTCAAATTTCGGGGAGTTCTGGATCACAGAGTGTTTCAACAATGGCAATGGAGGGATACTGGTATGGGATACCAATGACAGATGATATATGACTGACAGGGAGCTGTACAGAACATATGTCCAGGGTGCATGGTAATGTTTGGATATACTCATAGTGGCAACAATTAAAAACCACAGTAGGGGGGGTACTGGGTTCCTGGCCAGTGGTGCTCTGTCGTGGTCCCTAGGGGAGCAGCGACAGTCTCCCAGGTACAGTGGTGGGGACCGGGAGGGAGTGAGGGTTCAACAGTGAGCCCCTGATACTAATGACTATGCTTGTGAGCTGATAAACCCAAAATAACAACAAGGCCTAGAGCAACTTTGTGCCTGGGAATTTCCTTCTGTCAGCCTTCATGTTACTCAAATGTGGCCAGTCTCGAAGCCAAACTCAGCATGTAAATACAATGCCTTCCCCCCAGCGTGGGACATGACACCCGGGAATGAGCCTCCCTGGCAACGAGGGACCACTATCAACTACCAACTGATGATGCAACTGGAAAATGACCTTATACGGAAGGTTCAATGCGGATCAGCAGAATATCCATGTCTACATAAAATACCATGACTTTAAAATGCTGTTTGACCTAAAGTAAGGGGGAAATGGAAAGGAGAAATGAGTTTATATGGCTACGAGTTTCTAAAAAAGAGTCTGGAGGCTGGCAGAAGGTTTGCCCTCATGCAAAACTGAGCAGAGTCAGAGAGACAGATAAAGCAGATATAACCCCCAGATATTGGTTCCTTTGAGGGCTAAAGAGACCCATGGGAGTTATGGTCATGGCCGATGGGGTTAACTACCAGGGCAGATGGCCCCTCTTTGGAAATGGTGTTTATGTGTGATGAATCTGGACTCAGATGGGATCTCCCTTCATAAGACTTTCATGCTAATGTGCTGGAGGTGCAGTTAATGTTGGGGTTTAAGATATATTTAGGGGATTTGAATCTCTGGACTGACAATGTGATAGCCAGATCCTGAGCCTCAACAGACTCCAGCACCTACAATCTGATTTATTGGACTTACCACACTCAGCTAAGATGGAGGTGAAGAAGGACAACCACCACACCATGGAGCCTAGAGTGATTACAACTGAAAATGGGAGGATTGCATCCAGCATCCAGGTGGAATCTGAGCCTCCTCTTGACATAAAGGTGCAATGGACACAACCTATCCAGTGTCCACATAGAAGAGGTGGCATTGGATTGGGAAAAGTGGACATAATGGACAAAGGGTATGGGGAAAGGCAGGAAGAGAAGAGAGGTGGAGGCGTCTTTGGGACATGGAGCTGCCCTGGATGGTGCTTCAGAGGTAATCACCGGACATTGTAAATCCTCACAGGGCCTACATGATGGAATAGAGGAGAGTATGGGCCATGATGTGAACCAATGTATATGAGGTGCAGAGGTGCCCAAAGATGTACTTACCAAATCCAATGGATGTGTCATGATGATGGGAACGAGTGTTGTTGGGGGGGGGGGAGAGGGGGGGTGGGGGAGTGGGGTTGAATGGGACCTCACATATATATTTTTAATGTAATATTATTACAAAGTCAATAAAAAATTAAAAAAATTAAAAAAAAAAAAAAAAAAAAAAAACAAAGTTATATCCAGACAGAATTTGGGCAATATGTTAATTCACGCTTACCTGGAATGTAGGCAATATGTTAATTCAAGCTTACCTGGAGTGTGGGGGATATGCTAATTCAAAACCTATCTGGTACTCAAACAAACTCTTAAAACTCTAAGAAACTAACAAAGAAAAGTCCTTTTTGCAGAAAAACACCGTTTGACTCCCCACTCTTACATCCTCTGTATAAAAGGTACCCAGAAATCGTACTCGGGTCTCGGCTTTTTGGACAGGAGTACACCAGGCCCAGTCTGTTGTAATAAATCTTCCTTCTCAGGATATTCCTGAGCCCTAGCCTTCAATACACAATCACTGAATCCTTTCTGCTTCCACAACAGTTCCACAATCTGATCACTCATATCCTCATGCATTTACATCTTAAAAATTAAACTTTGTAGAAAATAGCAGTATGCAAATTCCAAAACATATTTTATTCCTGTTGAAAAGCATTAGTGGGAAGTGAATTTGGCCCAATAGATGGGACATCTGCCCACCACATGGGAGGTCGAAGGTTCAAACCTAGGGCCTTTGGCCGGTGTGATGAGCTAGCCCATGTGCAGTGCTGGTGTAAGCAATGAGTGCGGTGCCAGGCAGGGGAGCCCCGTGCATAGGGGAGCCTTATGCACAAGGAGTGCACCCCAAAGGAGAGCTGCTCAGTGCAGAAAAAAGTGTGACGTGTCCAGGAATAGTGCCACACACACAAAGAGCTGATGCAGCAAGATGACACAACAAGGAAGTGGACTTGGCCCAAAGGATAGGGCATCCGCCTGCCACATGAGAGGTCTGCGGTTCAAACCCTGGGCCTCCTTGACCCGTGTGGAGCTGTCCCATGCACAGGGATGATGCGCACAAGGAGTGCTGGTCCACGCAGGGGTGTCCCCCACATAGGGGAGCCCCATGCACAAGGAGTGTGCCCCATAAGGAGAGGAGCCCAGAAGGAAAGAAAGTGCAACCTGCCCAAGAATGGTGCCACACACACGGAGAGCTGATACAACAAGATGACGCAACAAAAAGAAACACAGTTTCCTGGTGCCACTCATAAGGATAAAAGTGGTCACAGAAGAACACACAGTGAATGGACACAGAGAACAGACCACTGGTGGGGGAGAGAGGGGAGATAAACAAATAAATAAATAAATCTTTAAGAAAAAAAGATGAAACAACAAGGCAAGGCACAGACTCTGGGTGCCACAGACAAGAATACAAGTGGACACAGAAGAGCACACAGCGAATAGACACAGAGAGCAGACAACTGGAGGGAGGGGGCAGGGAAGGGGGGAAAAATAAATAAAAATAAATAAAATTAATAAATAATTATGGGAAAGAAAGAAACACATTATCTTATCAAATCCTAGCACACAATGTCAAGTTCTTCAATATAGAAGGCATATCTATACATCAGTTTTGGATAGATTGTTTTTATTTTGTTTCTCAAAGTACATTCAAATATCCATGGGAAGAAGTGGACTTGGCCCAGTGGTTAGGGCGTCCGTCTACCATATGGGAGGTCCGCAGTTCAAACCCCGGTCCTCCTTGACCCCTGTGGAGCTGGCCCATGCGCAGTGCTGATGCCCGCAAGGAGTGCAGTGCCATACAGGGGTGTCCCCCTCGTAGGGAAGTCACACACGCAATTAGTGAACCCCGTAAGGAGAGCCACCCAGTGCAAAAGAAAGTGTAGCATGCCAAGGAATGGCACCGCACACACAGAGAACTGACACAACAAGATGTCGCAACAAAAAGAAACACAGATTCCTGTGCCACTGACAACAACAGAAGCCAACAAAGAACACGCAGCAAATAGAAACAGAGAACAGACAACTGGGGTGGGGCGGGGGGGGGAGAAGGGGAGAGAAATAAATAAACAAATAAATAAATAAATAAATAAATATCCATGGGCAAGTTAAGGGCTTCAATATTATAAATGAGATGTTCATAATTTTGTCTGATATTAATATCTGATTTAAGGGCTTTCACAGTCAAGAGCACACAACTGCTAAGGTAAATTCATGCCTAACTTAACTGTTTTGGGTTGTATTGGTGAGAAAGTGGGAAAAAAATACCCTTCAGGAATGGTAAATCATTAACACATAAGAAAAGGGAAATTTTTAGAACAATAACATCTCAAGAGTTCAGATTTGAGGAACAAAAGGCAGCTATTGCAAGAACTGAGCAACTGGGAAGAGAAGGCAGGAGACACACTCTGCAAGGCAGACACTTGCTCAGGTCTCTAAGTAATGGTCTTGTGATGGGGATTTCCTTTTTCTGGAAAACAGCTTAAAGGTTACAGCTGCCCAGAAAATTTAAAATAAACTCTTCATCCTTGACTATTGAACGATGAAGAATTTGAACCACCTCTTCATTTTCATTAGGAAGCTTAGTTCTTTCAACTCTTTGGTGACAATTGAGATGAATTACAAGTTTCTTTTGAGTTCGAATAATACATAGTGAAAGGCAGGACTTCTCTAATAAAGGGAAACAAACTTTAGAACTTCTCCTTTCTTTAACTGAATGAAGTTGAAAAGGGCATTTTTTCCCCATCAGGGTTGAGTGCAGAGAAGAATCTGATGATGTGACAGTTGCTTTCATATGTATATTCACCCCCTATTGAAAAAAAGATAAACCTTTAAAGTTTTTATGTGAAATAATTTCAGACTTAAGGAAGAGTTGTAAAAATAGCATAGAGGAAGAAACCAAGGCTTCAAAATTTGCCCAAAAGTAACAGAACTAACAATTGGTGAGGCAGATTTTGAAAGTAGGTAGATTGAACCGCTGCGGCACTTTAATTTTTTTTCTTCTCTTCTTCTCTTCTCTTTTCTTTTCTTTTCTGCTTTTCTTCATCTTTCTTTTCTTTCTTTCTTTCCCTCTATCTCTCTCTTCCTTTCTCACTTCCTTCCTTCCTTCCTTTCTTCCTTCCTTCCTTTCTTCCTTCCTTCCTTCCTTTCTTCTTTCTTTCTTCACATGTTTCAGCACCAGACAGTGCAAGGCATTTCCCGGAGTTCACAGAACTCTAATAAGTAATAGAGTAAATATTAAGAAACCTGTTTACTTTAGCAGCAAATCTCGTGATCTCTTGATATACATAAAGACATATATAAAGTATATAAATTATTTCTGTATAGTTACTACTACAAAGTTGCATGTTCTGATTTTCATACGTATTTAATACAATGACATTTTGTACAAACTGAATTATGAAAAAACCTAAGTGATTAAAAATTAAATCAAAAGAGCAGGTGTCATATAATTTTCATCAAGATTTCTCTAAAGCCTCAGCCTGTCAAGAGAAAATCCACATATGTCCCAAACCTTAGATAGAACGAGTCCTGCTTGCGTGCCCTTGCCTGCCCTTGCATCCAGAGTGTTCCCTGATAGGACAGCAGCCAGGATTATGAAAACTTCATGTTTCACACCTTTGTTTGTACCAGACAAACATTCATAGAGGCAGTTTGGTATAAGAAAGCAGCCTTTAGTGATTTTTAAAGAAAGAAACCAGCGACAAAACAAAACAATAAACAAACAAAAAACCCTGAAGTGAGTTAATCTGGGAGAATACACACAAATATACATACATACACACACATATTCATTTTTTTAAAAATTTATTTATTTATTTATTTCTCTCCCCTTCTCCTCCCCACCCTTGTTGTCTGTCTCTGTGTCTTTTTGCTGCATCTTCTTGTCCACTTCTGTTGTTGTCAGCGGCACGGGAATCTGTGTGTCTTTTTGCTGCGTCATCTTGTGTCATTTCTCCGTGTGGGTGGTGTCATTCCCGGGCAGGCTGCACTTTCTTTCATGCTGGGGGTTGAACCGCGGACCTCCCATGAGGTAGACGGATGCCCTAACCACCAGGCCAAGTCTGCCACCCACACATATATTCTTGATTCAGAAATTCAAAAACTGGTTTTCTTAGTAAAAGGAAAAAATACTTTACCAAAATACATGCTTAACATTAGACCTTAACCTCCTTCTTTTATATTATATAAGTATATAATGAATTCAATTTCAAAAATATGGGTAAATGACCATAAGCAGAATTACCAATCACAGAAAAAAATGAGCTAAATTTTCATTAAAATACTATTTAGAAATTAAACATTTAATGTGTTTTTTTAAACTGCATCTCATTGTTCAAACTGATAATTTTTAAATTTAATTTCTCTGAAAGTTAGCTAAGGTTGAAATAAAACAAAAGCTTTAAAGATTAACAGAAAAATGTAATTAGCATATGTGGCCCTATTATAGAATAACAGGTACATGTATGCAAATAACTTCAAGATATATCATTATCTCAAAATAAACATTAAATTTTGAAACATTGATGGGTTTACAAACCACACCTTATTGTCAGTGCTTTTCATGGTTAATAGATCAAGTGACTTCAGAGAACGTCCTGTGGGTGAAATTAAGTAGAGACACACGTGGATGCGAGAAATGTAGTACTTAAGGAAAGAACGTTTAATCTTCAGTTCTTCTTGAAGAGAGGCCTCAAACTGAGCATCTGTGTAGTCCACTATGGGTCAGTAGCTGAAAGATGATTACTTAAACCTTTAGCATAAAAGAAAAACAAAATCTGAAATCTGAATTTTCACCATTTAATAGTTATTAGGTTGGTGCAAAAGGAATTGTGGCTTCACGGTGAAATGTAAATCAATGTAACTAGGCTCCAACACATCTTTATTAATCAAAATAGGAGCCATTACAATCAACCCATTTTTGCCAATGAGAAATAAATTTGTTTATTCCTATAGCGTAAAAATCCATGCTTCTGGATTCAACAAACTCCTGGGAAGCATACTCTGCATCCTGCTGGCTGTGGAGCCGTTTTCCCTGCAAAAGGTGTCGAGATGCTTGAAGAAGTGGTAGTCCGTTGGTGAAAAGTCAGGTGAATACGGCAAATGAGGCAAAACTTTGTAGCCTAATTTCTTCAGCTTTTGAAGCATTAGTTGTGTGACACGCGGTCGGGTGTTAGGGAGAAGAATTCGATCCTTTCTATTGACCAAGGCCGGCTACAGGCATTGCAGTTTTTGGTGCATCTCACCAACTTGCTGAGCATACTTCTCAGATAGAATGGTTTCACCAGGATTCAGAAAACTGTAGTGGATCAGACCAGCAGCAGACCACCAAAGATTGACCATGACCTTTTCTTGCTGTGTGTTTGGCTTTGGGAAGTGCTTTGGCACTTCTTGCTCCAGCCACAGAGCTGGTTATCACCGGTTGTCATATAAAATCCACTTTTCATTGCACATCACAATCTGATTGAGAAATGGTTCGTTGTTGTTGTCTAGAATAAGAGAAGATGACACTTCAAAAACCATTTTTTTATTTTTGGTCAGCTCATGAGGCACCCACTTATCGAGCTTTTTCACCTTTCCAATTTGCTTCAAATGCTGAATGACCACAGAATGGTCAATGTTGAGTTTTTTGGCAACTTCTCATGTAGTTGTAAGAAGATCAGCTTTGATGATCACTCTCAGTTGGTTGTTATCAGCTTCCGATTGCCAGCCACTACGCTCATCTTCAAGGCTCTTGTCTCCTTTGTAAAACTTCTTGAACCACCACTGCACTGTACATTCGATAGCAACTCCTGGTCAAATGTGCTGTTGATGTTAAGAGTTGTCTATGCAGCTTTATGATCCATTTTGTACTCAAATTTCAAAAATCACTTGAATTGGCTTGTTGTCTAACATCATTTCCATAATCTAAAATAAATATTAACTAAACAGCAAGTAATAAGTTATTAGCAAAAAAACCATAAAGCAAGAAATGCACATTGAAATGATGTGTAACATAACCACATTGATTTAAGAGTATATCCTGTTATCAAATGGCAAATTTCAACATGCAAAACCTCAGTTACTTTTGCACCAACTCATTAATGTGTCTGAACAGTTTGCTATAGTGATAAAAGATAAGGTGCATAACATGCCATACAAAGATATAACAATTCAAAACCAACAATAAGAACTGTGCTTTACATCATTTATAGAAATGGCAAGACAATCTATCAATTCCATGCAATCCTAAACAGAAACCCAATTTTATATGCATTTGTATGTAAAAGTGCAAAGGAACCCAAATGCCCAAGTGATGTTAAAGAAAACGAAGTAAGATATACTCTTCAAGTGTCAGGACTTGTTATGAACCTAAAATAATTAATGCAGTATGGAAACAGCATAGGGATAAAAAGACCAAACTACACAGGAATTTTTTTTTGCAGTGAAAATGTGGTGGAACTTTTCTATGTCATGAGAGAGATACACAATTCTAGGCATTTTTAAAAGATTTATTTATTTCGACACACACACACCGTTGTCTGCTTTCTGTGTCCATTTGCTGTGAGTTCTTCTGTGTCTGCTTATATTCTCATTATGCAGCTAGGGGAAGCAATTCTAGGACCTTCTGGGGTGGGAGAGAGGTGATCATTCTCTTGCACCACCTCAGCTCCCTGCTCTGCTATATCTCTTATTGTCCCTCCTCTGTGTCTCTTTTTGTTGTGTCATCTTGTTTAGGCAGCTCTCCGTATGGGACAGCACCCTAGAGCAAGCAGTGCTCTGCAAGACCAGCACTCCGTGTAGGCCAGCACTCCACACAGTCCAGCTTGCCTTCACTTGGAGGCCCTGGGCATCGAACCCTGGATGTCCAATATGGTAGATGGGAGCCCAATTGCTTGATCCATATCTGCTTCCCAATTCTATGCATTTTTCAAAACTCATAGCTATGTACACTAAAAATCATGAATTTTACTGTACATAAAATTTTAAAGATGGTAACCTAAATAAATAAATGAAATAAACCTGTGGCAGGTGAATTATGTCCCCAATGAAAGACATGTTCTTAATCTTAATCTACATTCCCATGGGTGTGAATTCATGTGTAAATAGGATGATATTTTTATTTAAGGGGTGGTCCCAGGCAATCAGGGTGGGCCTTAACTCATTCCTGGGGTCCTCTATTAGACTTACCAGAAGAAATTTGTACACAGCCAGAGAAGGTCACACAGGAGAAAGGGCAAGTCAGCAGAAACTGGGATCCCAGACACAGGGAGACAGATGACCACACAACAGGAGGCAGAGACGCAAGCCAAGGGACCCCAAGAATTGCAACTAGCCAGCACCAGACTGGAACAGAATTTTGGGGAGAAAGCATGGCCTTCCTGAGCCATTCTTTCTTCATTCCACCCCATCTCTCTCCCTCTGAGTCCAGGATGGCAGATTTTCTGCTGAGATAACATTTTTGAAAATCTTGTCAGTCTTCTGTGCAATTTTGGGGTGTCCAAGTGATTAGATGGAAGGGTCCTCCACAGGTATTTCTTTGATAATTGCATCTCACTTCCAGCTTTCTGTTGAAATGTTTGATTGGATCCACAAGTCACACACCTAATCTTTTTAGCAAATGGTTGTCCAGCTATACCCACGGCCATGGTTCCAACATTTTATCTCAAGTAGCAAGGAGAAACCAGGCTGCACCTTCCACACTTTATTTGGAAATATCCTTAAGTAAACATCTATGCTTATCACTTACAAATTCTGCCTTCCATCCAACATCAGAACACAGTTCTTCCAGGTCTCTGCCACTTTACGGCATAGATCACCTTTCCTTCAATTTTCAATAACACATTGAGCATTTCCTTTAGTTCTCACAATTAACAACCTTTTTTTTATTTTTAGATTTTATTATTTTATTTATTTCTCTCCCCTTCCCCCCGCATCCCGGTTGTCTGTTCTCTGTGTCTAATTGCTATGCCTTCTTTGTCCGCTTCTGTTGTCGTCAGCGGCATAGGAATCTGTGTTTCTTTTCATTGCATCATCTTGTTGTGTCAGCTCTCCGTGTGTGCGGCGCCATTCCTGGGCAGGCTGCACTTTATTTCGCGCTGGACGGCTCTCCTTACGGGGCGCAATCCTTGTTGTGAGGTTCCCTTCGCAGGCGACACCCCTGCATGGCACGGCACTCCTTGCGCACATCAGCACTGCTCATGGGCCAGCTGCACACGGGTCAAGGAGGCCCAGGGTTTGAACCGCGGACCTCCCATGTGGTAGACGGACGCCCTAACCACTGGGCCAAGTCCGCCGCCTTAACAACCTTAATATTCCTCTTTCTAGTAGAATTCTGTTCATGATGATCTACATATTCTCTAAGACAATATAATCTTTGTCTACAGGTCCCTTTATTTCTTTCTGAGCCCCCAACATAATCACCTTTCATATCCGTATTTCTACCAACAGTCTCTTCATGGCAATACAGCCATTTTTTATCAAGCATCTCAAAGTTCTTCCAGCTTTTACCCATTACCCAATTCCAAAGTCACTTCCACATGTAGGTATTTGTTACAGCAGGACCCCACTTCCTGGTACCAAAAAATTGCCTTATTTTGCTCGGGCTTCTTTTGCAAAGTTCTACAAAGTGGTAGATTAAAACAACAGAAATTTATTTTCTCACTGTTCTGGAGTCTGAAAATCCAAAATCAAGATGTGAGCAGGCCAGCCTTCTTTCAAAATCTATAGGGAAGAATCTGTTCATGTCTCTTCTAGCTTCTGCTAGTATGTTGACATTCCAGGCATTTGAAAATTCTGCCGTAAGTATAGGCAGGTTTGCCCCTGCAAATTCTGAGATATTTGACAAAATTATGTCTTTTAACTTTTCTCTAGATTTTTTTATTCTGACATTTGCATATAAGATAGGAAGAAAAATGTGTTAGAATTTAAAAGAAACACTGGGGCATATGCTAAAAAGAAGAAACATCAACTCATATTTCAAACCTATCCCCTATATTTCAGCTAACAGCAATTGATCCAGTTTGGACCTAGTCTAACAAGCACATAAAGAAATAAAGAATGAAGGATCTATTTGAAGGCATAAAATTTCATGGCATCCACATTTTTCTGTTTATGAGATAGAGTGATTGATGGATGAATGTCAAAGGGAAAGCAAAGAAGAAGGAAATATTAGCAAGTAAAATAGCACTAATACAATTATTTATGTGGTGATGCAAAAGATTGATAATTCACTTTAAAAATTCTCTCTTCTTCATTAAGAGGGATAAGACTGTTCAATTTGGGGAGAAATCTGAACAACCATCTCTCCTGCAGTTTTCTTGTTCTTATGCATTTCTAGAAGAGAAGTGCTGAATGATGTGAAAATTACCCAAGGAATTGTGGGAAAAAATACCCCCTAAGTACTGGATGGGGTATAAATTATATATATATTAAATATAAAATGACACTTTATATATGTTAAATATAAAATGACACTAAAGCCATTGTGGTCCAAGTAGTGAGAGTTCTAGAGTCAAAAGAAGGTTCAGCTTTCCAGATTCCCAAATCTTACTGCTGTCCACAGAATGGAAAAATGTAGGGCTCAAAAGACCTGGTGTACCAAAAGTCTCAAAAGCCAAATTACGATTAACAGCAGCAAAACTCTTACCAAGTCCTGATGTTTGACATTTTCATGTATCTTAGATTCTGATGTAACATGCACAGTTTGACTTACATCATGCAGTTCACTAAGTCCTGAAAGTGTTGTGATGTTAACATCCTAAGACAAACCATGTTGAGATCAGTAACATTTAATCATTACATTTACTTGTAAGTTTAGACTGGTGCACTAAGGCACTAAGGTTCTGTTTACTTATCCCTTACACAAGCACAAATCTACTTATCTCTCATAATGGAAAAGTGGGTCAATTTAAAACAAAAATACTTAAAGCTTCAGTTGCCATAAATCATTTACTTCTAAACTCCAATTGCCATAATGAGATCCAGAGCCACAAATCGTTTTAAAAAGCTGTGGCAAAATAAGTGTAAAAGACAACCAGCAAGATGGCAATGGAATAAGGAGCTCCTAGAGTCAGCTCCTGCTACAGGGCAGTTAGCAAACACCCAGAGCTCTCTGGAGCTAGCTGGAGCACCTGTTTCAGGGTTCCAGGAGCCCAGAAGAGCATCCTGCAACATCCTTGAAGGAGTGGAATGAGGAGACTGCCCAGGTGCAGAGACGATTCATAATTAGAGGTTCCACGCCACAGAGGGCGGTGCCCATCCTCCACTGGAGTCACATGCCGCCTCGGGAGCTGTTTCATGGCTGGAATTGAAAGCTCCACTTCCCAAAACAGGGAAAGAAGTTTCAACTATTGATGAGGACATTCAGTGGATTACAGTAAAATCCTGAGAACAGCTAAAGCTTGAGCCTGTCTAAGTCAGAAAGAGGCTGGGAGCTGCCATCTTAACTCCAAGTCTGGCAAGAGGGAAGTAGGGCAGATTGAGGATCCCAGTGCTGGTGGGGACCAGCTTCTTCCCATCCAGATCATATTATGGTCTAGCCTAGGCCTCCGTGCCACCTCCAGCAGGGAGGAAGCTGTGAGGACCTGCGCCAGCCTCTCTGGGAAATTACCCACCAAGCCACGGAGGCCAGTGATTGTCCTGCTCTGGCTGCACTAGCAGTCCCAGGAGCTGTTCTATGACAGGAATTGGAAGCTCCATCTCCCAGAAACAGGGGAGGAGGAGACGGTTGGCTGCCGATTTCCACTACTGAATGGAAGACTTGTCTGGCTAAGAGATAACCCTGGAAACAGGAAGGTGTGAACCAGCCCAAATCAGAAAGAGGCCAGTAGCCACCAATCTGACTCTGCCCCCAGCCTGAGGGGAAGCCAGGCTGCCTGAAACTCTCAGTGTCAGCAGGAACCGGTTTCTTTCACACAGATCAGCCTACAGACCTAGCCTAGGCTTCAGCCCCCCCTCTGGTGGGGAGGAGGCTGAGGAGCCCTGCACCAACCTAGATAGGTAACTGCAGGTAACTTTGGCTGGCAAAGGCTGAAAATCAGAAGTCCGCCAGGGCAACTGCAGTCATCTTGAACCTGCACTGCATAGATTGCTGCCTACACCTGCAGCTCCATCCCTGCCCCAGGCACAGGAGAAAGAGATGTGAAGCTTCCTCAGTCTCTCCGGGCAACTACAATCTAGGCCTGCACGTGGATTATTTCACATAGCTGTGACAATGTCTCTACCCCTGGCAAAGGAGAAAGTTGGCAGAAGCTTCACTGGTCCCTGGTGCAATGAGGGCAGCTTGAGCCTCCACAGCTTACAACACTAGCTACATGTTTGGCTCCTACTGCATAACCAGCAAGGGAGAAATGATAGGAAGCCTTAAACTAAAGAGAAAAACTGCACCCAGAATAAATACTCTAGTAAACCAGATGCAAAGACACCAACAAAAAGTTACAGTCCACACCAAGAAACAGGAAGCTATGGCCCAGTTAAAGGAACAAGATCAGCCTCCAGATGACATAAAAGAGTTGAGACAACTAATTATCAATGTTCAACAGATCTTCTAAATAAATTCAATGAGATGGCTAAAGAGGTTAAGGATATTAAGAAGACAGTGGATGAGCTCAAAGAAGAATTTGAAAGTATGCATAGGAAAATAGCCGATCTTATGGGAATGAAAGGTACAGTCAATGAAATTTAAAAAACATTGGAATCATATAATAGCAGATTTGAGGAGGCAAAGAAAGGATTGGTGAGTTTGAAGAAATGGCCTCAAAGTGAACATACAAAAGAAGAGATGAAGAAAAGAATGGAAAAAATGAACAAGGTCTCAGGGAACTAAATGACAGCAAAAGGCATGCAAACATATGTGTCGTGGGTGTCCCAGAAGGAAAAGAGAAGGGAAAAGGGGCAGAAGGAATATTGTTATTATGTTAGAAATAATGTTAGAAAATTTCCCAACCTTATTGAAGGACATAGATATCCTTGTCCAAGAAGCACAACATACTCCCATCTGAAAAAATCCAAATAGACCAACTCTAAGACACATGCCCATCAGAATATCAAAGGCCAAAGACAAAGAGAGAATTCTGAGAGCAGCAACAGAAAAGCAATGCATAACATATATGGGGTATCCAATAAGATTAAGTGCTGATTTCTCTCCAGAAACCATGGAGACAAAGATATATTTAAGATACTACAAGAGAAAAACTTCTAACCAAGAATCTTATATTCGGCAAGACTATTTTTCAAAAATGAGAGTGAAATTAGAATATTCACAGATAAACGGAAACTGAGAGAATTTCTAAGCAAGAGACCAGATTTTCAGGAAATACTAAAGGGTGTGCTAGAGCCTGAAAATAAAAGACAGGAAAGAGTTCTGGAAGAGAGTCTAGAAATGAAGATTATATCGATTAAAATAACTAAAAGTGTCAAAAGAGTGGTGAAAAGAAAATATGGCAGATAAAACTCAAATCGTCAGGAATAAACTTAACCAATGTTGTAAAGCACTTGAATTCAGAAAACTGAAACTCAATGTAAAAACAAGTCAAAAAAGCCCTAAATAACTGGAAGAACATTCCATGCTCATGGACTGGAAGACTAAATATCATTAAGATGTCAATTCTACTCAAATTGATATAACACAGATTTAATGCAATCCTGATAAAAATTCCACCAGCATTAAAGAAAAAATTGAAAACATGATCATTACATTTATTTGGAAGGGTAAGGAGTCCTGAATAGCCAGAAACATCATAAAAAAGGAAAAGTGAATCCTCATCTCCAGACTCTAAATCATAATAACTATCTATAGTGGTAAAAAACAACATGGTAGTAGCCTAAAGACAGACACAATAGACCAATGGAACCTAATTTATGGTTCAGAAACAGACCCTCACAGGTATGGTCAAGTGATTTTTGACTGGCCTGTCAAACTCACAAATGGGCAGAACAACCCATTCAACAAATGGTGCTGAAAAAAATTGGACATCCATAGCTGAAAGAAGGAAAGAGGACCTCTATCTCACACCTTATCCAAAAGTTATCTCAAAATGGATCAAAAAACTAAAAATAAAAGCAAAAACCATAAAACTTCCAGAAGAAATTATTGGAAAATATCTTTAAGACCCGGTAGTAGGTGGTGGATTCTTAAAGGAGATAAGAGAAGGACTGAGTGGACTAGTGATGTTTAATGTGCTTAGAAGTGTTAAATAGCTTTACTGTAAAATTGTGGAAATATATAGTGTGGATGGCAACACCCAGTATGTAACAGTTAGCTTATAAATGGGGATGTGACTGAAAATGGTAGTCTAGTTATATAAATACCAGTTGATAGAATGCTTGAGAATAATCTAGGAACTGGATAGCACAGTAAACCAAGAGGTGGGTGACAATTGTGACTGATGGTACAGATGCAAGAATGTCCTTTGTTAGCCAGAACAAATGTATATCACCACTGCAGGGTGTTGGCAATGTGGAGAAGCATGGGAAAAATACAGGTGGAGTGACCTAAGGACTGTGGTTAGTAGTAACATTATAATACTCTTGCATCTATGAAAAAAGTGTACTGTGTTGATACTGAGTCAGTATAGAAAATGTGAGCCAAATGTATGCTATGGACATGGTAACAATTAGATGATGTTATTTTATCTATAGCAAATGACACACCTCATTATGGAGTGTTGATGGAGGGGTGTTGTTTGGGAATTCTGAATATGTGCATGATTGTTTTATAAGTTTGCAACTTCTGTCTTTAAAAATATATTTAAAAAATAATAATAGGATGGGTTGGGGGGAAAACACACCAAATGTAAGATAAGGACGATGATTAGTAGTAAGATTTTGACAGTGTTCTTTCATAGTTTATAACAAACATCTCATGACAATGCAAGGTGTTGGTGGAGGGTTGATGTACGGGACCCCTGTATGATGTTATGCACGTTTGCTTTGTAAGTTCACTTTGTAAGTTGCTTTGTAACTTTTATTATACACTTAATTGTTTATGTATGTTCATATATAAATGATATAAAGATAATAACAATTGATTGGTTAGAGGAAAACTACTTTGTTTAGTAGTAATATTTTGACAATGCTCTTCAATCATTAGTTAAAAAGGTTTAAAAACAATGCAAGTTATTGGTGGTAAGGTAAGATGTTATATATGTTCGTTTGATGTTACATATGTTTGTTTTGTAAGTTCACAACTATAATACACTTATTGTTTATGTATGTTTATGTATGAGTGGTATATTTCAATAAATTAAAAAATATATATATATGCAAAATCTTTGGTCTAAGATATACCTTTTTCCCTAACCAGAAAGTATTGAAGAAATCTTACTCAATTGGGTAACTTTGAATTAGCAAACAATTCCAACAACCCAGGTCTAATGGTTTTCCCAGACCACTGAAATCAGGGGTCACCCAAACATTAAATGAATTGGACACTGCATAAGAAAATGCACAAACAACAAAAGAAATGTTGGCCAACATCTTCCAGAAAGGATAAAAGGATAAAAGTGCTTCCAAACCTCCAGTCATCCCCTGAAGAGATAATTGAATTATGACTCAATAAAATTCAGCCTGGACCAAACTTAACCCTTGCAAAGGGTCATCTGGAACATATTTTCTCATTCAAATATTGTAAATGGCAATCAGATGCTGAGGCCAGCCCAAAAAACTTGCTGAGATATTGGAATATTTTTCTATATCTAACTACCATTTATGATAATACTGCTTTTGGAAAATGCATCCAGAGGCAATGGGAAAGTGATGTATATATCTCTAATGTCACAGCCTCACTCAGAAGGCAGTGAGCTTCCTTTCCCCCCATGTCATTCTAAGCAGAAGACAAGGGAGAGCAGGAGGAGACATGGGCAGGCAGCTGAGAGCAAGGACAAGGGCTTCAACAGCCAAGAGCTGAGCTAGAGGAGAAGGCTCAGGAAAAAGACAGCAGATACCTGTGTAAATAAGAACTGAGGTTGGATGTTTGAAAGGAGAGAAACAGAGAGGGAAATAGGAAACACTTTTCCCTTCTCCCTATCCATTCACATTTGTATTCTGAACTTTACCTTCTGATTTCCAAGGAATTTTCCAATCAATATACAAGGAGGAAAATTCATTTACTATGTTAGGTCCATTTCAATAAATAAAATAGGGAAAGTGTCTTCAACTTTAGAAAGATTTATATCCAAAGCTTCTGGGCATTTTTAACTGCTAAGTTGCAGTCACTTGCAAAGCTCATTTTATGCAAAATAATTAGTTCCAAATGATGTTTTCTTCTTTTCTTTAAAGATTTATTTATTTATTTAATTTCTCCCCCCTCCCCACCCCAGTTGTCTGTTGTCTGTGTCTAGTCACTGGGTGTTCTTCTTTGTCCGCTTCTGTTGTTGTCAACGGCACGGGAATCTGTGTTCCTTTTTGTTGCATGATCTTGTTGTGTCAGCTCTCCGTGTGCGCGGCACCATTCCTGGGCAGGCTGAACTTTCTTTTGCACTGGGAGGCTTTCCTTACGGGGTGCACTCCTTGCGCATGGGGTTCCAAATCTGCTTCCTCCCAAATGATGTTTTAAATCTCAGGCTTTAGGCCAAATGTATTAAGGTCTT
Organism: Dasypus novemcinctus; assembly: GCF_030445035.2. Classification (NCBI taxonomy): domain Eukaryota; kingdom Metazoa; phylum Chordata; class Mammalia; order Cingulata; family Dasypodidae; genus Dasypus; species Dasypus novemcinctus. The sequence continues at coordinate 25,946,832 of NC_080695.1, read as the reverse complement.
ACTCTCTCTTCCATTATTAACATGTTCAAAAGTACCTAAATTTTACACAAGTCCAAAGTCCCCTCATTTGGTTGAATGTGCAAGAAAGATGAGAGAATGAGAAGGAACATGATCAGAAGACACCACTTTTACCTGGAGTCTGAAGTCATTTCAGTCCTTAAGGGTGACTTATGAATGTCAACTAACTGTGTCCTAGTATCACGTTCAGGTATTATCCTGCTGTTGTTTTTTTTTTTAAATAAATACTATGAATGTTTGCTTTGTGAAGTGATTTCTTATTTTTCCCATTGGTCAAAAACAGATCCTTTTAGGTGACTACAAGAATAGGTGAGGTGGGGGGTATATGGGGACCTCTTATATTTTTTTAATGTAACGATTTTTAAAAAGAGAAAAAAAGAATAGATACATGTGATACACAAGTCCCCTACATTAAGGTTGTTGCCATGTTTGCAGTCTAACAAAGACTATCCCATTAAATATCCATGGTCAAAGTCTTAGAATGCATGTCTGACTAGTTCTTTAAGCTAGATTTCTATAAGTGGACTTGTAGTGAATATAAAGATAGGAAATTTTTAGGGTCTCAGATACATATTATGAAACTGGTTTTCAGGATGGTTGTAAGAATTCACAATTCTAAAACTGTATGAAAGTGACTGATACATAATATTTACTTTTTGATATAAAGAATTTGAACATTGACGTTTTCTCATTGAGATTATACAGTTCTCTTATTTCTTGGGTTCTTTCCTAAGACTATTATTTTACAAGGTGGGCTTCAATTTTAAGCATTAATTTGTATGTACATTATTAATCTAAAAGAAAATAAAAGAACCATGACTATAAAAGTGCCGCTTTTTTATAACTCGCAACTTGCCTACAAGTTAATTTACTGTGCTTACAGGTAGAATAACTTTCCAGAATAAAATAGCAATTGAAATAATTCCTAATGAGTGAGCAGTGTTGACAGAAAATCCATAAAATTCAGGTCCAGATAGGAAAATGTAAGGCAGAATATCAAGTAGCTGAAATTATAATAGTTGAACTAGTGAGACGTCTTAAAGAAATATGGAATATAGCAAATACGATGAATCATCAATAGGTAGTTTAAACCGAACTCTAAGGAATAACCATGCCCTTTAAAACTGTCCAATGGAAGGAGCTACTCAAGAAAAACTTGAAGTTGTCAGCTTCAGGATTTTTTTGTATCGTCTCAGTGTTGTTATATATGGCAAATTTGGGAGTCGTTTAGTAGGAAATTGCTTCTAGTTTACTATGGGCCCTACCTGATCCTGTGTCTAACACTGTAGTGGGATCTGCCTGAAAGATGTTTTTGTGGGTAAGTTGATTTTTACCATGCATAAAACCAATTTTAAAAACAATGGAGTGATGACTTGATTTAGAAGTAATCAACTTTTAAGGCAGTAAATAGAACCAATATGCTGATATTAAGAGAATACTAATAACGTGCAATTTCCCCAAGATTCTTGATTTTGATTCTATTACACTCTTATGTGAATGAAGACAAAGATTTCCGTGGAGTCAGTTCAGACTACTCTTGATAACTGCTCTACATAAATTGCTCTGGATTTAACTCTATTGTCGTTAAAGCTAGATACCTTAATTCCAACTGTTTCTTTGAAAACAGGTCTTTAGATGAAGATATTCATTCAAGAGAATATGACTTAGCAATGGATAGGAATCATTTAGTGAACCATACACCTTGATGACTTAATCTCAAAAACACCATTCTAAGCAGAAGAAGCAAGACATAAAATACATATGACATTGTTCCTTTTATATAAAATTTTTAACAGGCAAAATTTACCTGCAGTGAAGCTAAGATTATCTGGGAAGGGGCATAGTGGCACCTTCTGAGATGATGATAGTGTGCTATGACTTCAAAGAGTTTTGCATTCCACTGGCATGTGTATTTGGCAAACACTAGTACATGTGCACTTGAGGTATGTGTGTTTCATTCTTGTAAATGGCTCATCAAGAGGAAATGGATAGATGACATTATGCTCATTAACAAAGTGAAATCGCCATGAGAGGGAACAAGTGAATCATCATAACTACTGCAGGGTCACAAAAGGGAAGCAGTGTGTGATATATGATGACCTGGCAGTTCATCATGAACTCTCCACATCTAGTAAATTTTTCCAACCCCTCAAAAATATCATGTACTGAATTGAATTATTTCAACATTTTTCAAGTCTTGATTTAAAAGCCTTGTGTTCTCATTATAATTGTATTTAAAAAGAACAGGCAATCTGTAAACAGTATTGAGCTCTATTTAAGGATTGTCATAGTATTAGGGGGAAGTGTACTGATGTCTGAAATTTAGTTTGAACTGCACCAAAAATAAGAGGGAAAGTGAGGGAGAGAGAGAGGGAGGGAAGGAGGGAAGGAGCAGAGGCAGGTTGATGGGTGATGGGTGGGTGGATGGGCGGATGGATGGACAGACAGATCTGTGATTAAGCAAGTACATAAAATGTTAAAAATTCAGCCTCACTATTTGAACATGTTGATGAAGAGGTAGGCAAATCCAAAATACCATGTAAATGACCGTTCTTTTGAACAAGAAGCATGGAGTTTCTACAAGGGACTGCTATTAATAGGCTAGATGTTTGAACAATTTAAAGCACAAACCTAATTGTAATTTTATTCCAAAACAATTTTTTTCAAAGAATTACAAACTTCAAATGATGCTGGAATAATCCCACAGAGGGGCTACTTCTTGGGTTTATTTCTTAATTGGTTTACATTCAATAGTCAAGGATGCAGAGTTTTATTTTAAATTTTGGGGGCATTTAAGCCATTAAGAAATCGGAAATCCCCATCACAAGATCATTACTAAGAGGTGAGAGCAAGAGTCTGCCTCGCAGAGTGTTTCTCCTGCCTTCTCCTCCAAATTGATCAGTTCTTGCATTAGCTGCCTTTTGTTCCTCAAATCTGAACTTCTGAGGCATTACTGTCACAGAAATTACCTTTCTCTTTTGTGTTAATGATTTACAATTACTGAAGGTATCTTTTCCCACCTTTCTCACCAATACAACCAAAGACACTTAACTTAGGCTTGAATTTACCGGAGCAGTTTTGTGCTCTGGTTGTGAAAGCTCTTAAATTATCTATTACCATCAAACAAAATTATGAACATCTATATTTATAATATTGAGGCCCTGGACTTGCCCATGGACTTTTCAATGTACTTTCAGAAACCTAAAATAAAATCAATCTATCCAAAACTGATTTATTGATATTCTTTATATATTACAGAACTTGACAGAGTATCCTATGATTGGTAAGATATTGCCTTTCAACAGAAATAAAATATATTTTGGAATTTGCAGACTGTTATTCTCTACAAAGTTTAATTTTTAAGATGTAGATGCATGAGGACACGAGTGATCAGACTGTAGAACTAGTAAAAAAGGTATGAATAAATTTCAACCTCAAATATATAATATGTTCATGTGTAAAAAGGAATTATCTACATATTTCTTTGAAAGGTGCTATGCACACGCATGCAAAAAAAATAGATACCCACAAAAACACACAAATTCAGCCTTTAAAGTATGGTACCAAGAAACAGACTATATATTTTTTTTTCACCTTTTAATTTTTTTGGCTTTTTTTTCAATTGAAGTATATCATTCATACATGAACACACATAAACAAAAAGTGTATAGTAAAAATTGTGAACTTACAAAATAAACATACCTAACATCACACAGGGGTCTCATACATCACCCCTCCACCAACTCTTTGCACTGGTATGAAACATTTGTTACAAACTATACAAGAGCATCATCAAAATATTACTACCAATTATATTCCTTATCTTACATTTGGTGTATTTTGCCCCCAACCAGTACTTTTTTTTCTTTTAGGGAGTCTCTGTGAAAAAAAGCAAATCCACTTACAAGTACACCTAGGTTTATGAAAATGGGGCATTGACTAAGATGGATTTATTGGAACAAGGGGACATGCATGAATGACAGGTAGAAGGACAAATTTCATTGTTCTACAGGTTTGAGAAAAGAGCTCTCATTTTGACTTTCTGGCACACAGTTTAATAAGAAATGAAATTGTTAATGAGTTAGAATACCTCACCCTACTGCTGACATTTTATTTACTTATGATATGTTGCAAGTGTAAGAGAGCTTGAGAAGAAGAAGAAAAAAACTGACATCTCCAAACCTAAATTCTGATAAAAAATTTTCAAAGAGCGCTGATGGGGACAGCATGGTTTCTGCCGCAGACTAGGGGGAGCCGGCTGTTGGAGGGAACTGTGGAGCCATAGTCAAAGGCTGTGGTGCTGCCATGGCTGCAAAAGACCCCACAGCTGTAGATTGAACAAGCTTGTTAGATATAACTCAACTGAGTATCAAAAGACTCATTCAATCTGCTCGAAATTTTAGCCGCCCTTTGGATTCTCACTATCCCCACTTGTAGCAGTTTTTATTGCTATGGAACATAGTCCGAAGCACAGATATAAAGTAAGAAAATCATTTTTGAGGTAAAGCAAAACCATCTGGTACTCTTTGGAACTGGTGGAGAAGCTGTACCCAGAGGCAGAGAAAATAAGAACCACTGTCCAGATTTACCTGGTCTTACTCCAGGCACTCAAGGAAATATGTCCTTATCAAGAATTGGAGACAAATTAAAGGCTCAGACAGCTCAGATACTATAGCCCAGAGTTAATAATGTGTTACAAAAGATTACAAGAAAAAGAAACGGGAAATTAAGGCCTATCTGAAGGAATGAGACAAAAAAACAAAACCATCAATGAAGAGGACAAGATGTTGGACATAGTAGGCAAAGATTTTTTTTAAATGATTCTAAGTATGTTCAAAGAGATAGTATAAAAAATAACTAAAGGATATCTAGAAAACAATGAACAATATGAGAATATCAGTAAAGAGATAAAAGATTTTCAAAGGAACCAATCAGAACTACTGGAGTTGAAGATCATAATAACTGAAACGAAAATTTCCCTGGAGGGTTTTAAGAGGAGATCAGAGCTGGAAGAAGAGATCTCAAAAACAGTGAGTGATATCAAAGACAAGACAGTTGAAATGATCGAGAGTGAGAAACAGAAAGATGAAAGAATTGAAAAAACAGAACAGAGCCTAAGAGACCTTTGGGATACTGTCAGACACGCCAATATATGCATTACGGGGATCCCAAAAGGAGAAGAAAGAGAGAAAAGGGCAGAAAGAATATTCAAAGAAATAATGGCAGAAAACTTCATACATTTTGTGAACAATATGATTATACAAATTCAAGAAGTTCAATACACCCCAAACAGGATAAAGTAGGAAATAGATCCAGACACACGATAGTCAAACTGTTGAATGTTAAGAACAAGAGTCCTGAAAAGTCCTAGAGAAAACTGAGTTATGTACAAGGGAGTCCTAATAAGATCAAGGGCCAGTTTCTCACCAAAAAGCATGGAGGACTGAAGGCAGAGGGATGAAATATTTAAAGTGCTGAAAGGAAACAATTGCCTAACAGGAATTTTTTTTTAATTGACTTTGTAATAATATTACATTAAAAATATATATATATGAGGTCCCATTGAACCCTACCACCCCCACCCCACCTCTCTCCTCCCCAGCAACACTCCCTCCCATCATCATGACACAGCCATTGCATTTGGCAAGTACATCTTGCCCCCCCGCACCCCATGGTCAACGGCTCACACCATGGCCCACACTCTCCCCCATTCCATCCAGTGGGCCCTGTGAGGATTTATAATGTCCGGTGATTGCCCCTGAAGCACCATCCAGGGCAGCTCCAACAGGAATTTTATGTTCAGAGAGACTGTTTTTCAAACTTGAGGTAGATATTAAGACATTCCCAGATAAACAAAAGCTGAGGGAGTTCATCACCATGAGTCATGCCACACAAGCAATCCTAAAGGGAGTTTTTCTGACTGAAAGGAAAGGAAATTAGACAGTAATTAGAAATTGCATAAGAAATAAAGGCCTCTGGTAAAGGTAACCATCTGAGTAATTATAAATGCCAGCATTATTGTATTATATTTTGTGTTATATAACTCTCCTTTGTACTTCTTACAGAATCTAAAATGCATATGCATAAGAAGTTCTAATAAATCTGTGGTTTTTGACATACAAAAAAAGCATTGATATTTTGGAAAGCAATTTTGAAGGAAGGTATTTCTAAAAATGGCAGCCAGTGATTATCTAATTATAAAATTAATTGTCAGAGATGATAAGGCTTTGACTGTAAAAACTAAAGGATGGACAACAAATTCTCTCTAAAATGAGATTTTGTTTGACTTCCTTCTTAATAGGTCAACATTATACCAATGATTGCAAAATCAGATATAATATTTAAAAATGATTTATAGATGTTTCAGAGTAAGATAATGAGAGAATTGGGCAGCAATGTCATCGAAATATACCAGTTCTCAATAGGTGGTGAAACTACTGTTCAAACGAATGCATCAATGAATGTAAGGTTCTAACTGTTGAATATTAGTTATATTTTACATGTGGAAATGAAAATATAGTTTATAAATAACAATATTAGTAACATAGTGTCACCAAAAACAAGGTAATTTTTTTTCAAAGTCTAGAATGGGAAACGTTTTATTTTCCTAATATTGACAAAAATTTCACTGAGAATCAATTCCTTTTTAATGGCTTTTTTCAGATAGAGTTCATTCACCAAATGAATCCATTTAAAGTGTACAGTTCAATGGTTTTTAGTATATTCTCATATATGAGCAACCATCATCACAATTAATTTTACATTTTCATCATCTCAAAAAGAAACCCCATAGCTTTTAGCTATTCCACCTTTCTAGCCCTCTGCACTCCCATCAGTCCTAGGCAATGACTAATCTGTCTCTCTATAGATTTTCCTGTTCTTTACATTTAAGATGAATGAAATCATATTAGGTATTAGTTTTCTAGACTGCTAAAGTAAATTCCTTTCAAAGAGAAGACATAAACAATGGGAATTTAATGGCTCACAGATTTGAGGCCCAGAAAGTCCCAATCAAGTTGTCATCAAGGTGATGCTTTCTTCCTGAAGACCAGCATTCTGGGGCTGGCTGCCAGCCAGCCTGGGTCCTTGCCTCCTCTGTCACATTGCACGACACATGGCGGCCTCTCCTGGCTTCTGAATTCTCTTCTGGGTTCTGTTGACTCTCAGCTTCTTACTTCCATTTTTTTCTCTCTTTCTGTCTGAATTTCACTCTGCGTTTGAAGGTTCATACTCATGGGAATGGATGAAGTTTCACACATTTTTGTGAGATACATACAGCTTCAAACAACCACATGTAATGCATATTTTTTGTGACAGATTTCTTTCACTTACTGTATTTTCAAGGTTTATTCATATGGTCACATGTAAAAATACTTCATTCTTTACTGGCCAAATAATATTCCATGTATGGAGATGCCAAATATTGCTGATGCAATCATCAGTTCATAGACATTTCAGTTGTTTCTCTCTTTTGACTGTTATGAATAATGCTGTGATAAACATTCATGTGCATGTTTTTTGTGGACATGTTTTCATTTCTCTTGGGTATATGCCTACAAGTGGCATATCTGGGTCATATGGTAACTCTGGGTTTAATTGTTTGAAGACCTGAGACAGTTTTACAAAACACCTGCATCATTATGAGAGTTCTGATTTCTTCATATCCTTGTCAACACTTGTCATTATGTGACATTTTGATTCTAGTCATCCTAGTGTGCATAAAATGATATCTCATTTTGGTTGGGATTTGCATTTTCATAACAAAATAATGATTTTGAGCATGTTTCCATGTGTCAATTTGCTATTTTTATATCTTTCTTGGAGAAGGATCTATTGAGATCCTTTCCCTATGTCTTTTTCATTGAATTTTTGGCTTTTTATTTCTGAGTTGTAAGAGTTATTTATATACTATGTGATATATACATATATATCTCATATATATCAGGTATGTTTTGAAAATCTTTTCTCTCATTCTGTAGATTGTCTTTTTCACTTTCTTAATCATGTCTGTAACAGTTTGATATGGGTATGAATTACAAAAACAGATATTGGATTATGTTTGTAATCTGGTCTGTACCTGGGCATGATTAAGTTATGATTAGGGTTTGATTGGGCCACATCATTAGGGTGTTGGGTCTCCACCCCTCGATGTGTGGGGACTCATGATAAAAGACATGGCAAAGGACAGAGTTGGAATGGTTTTTGATGCCGGAGTTTTGATGTTGGAATTTGATGCTGAAGCCTTAAACTGTAGCCCCAGGAAATAAGCTCACAGAGGAAAGACAAGCCAGCCTCAGGAAGAAAGACAAGGAAGTCCAGGAAGATGCAAGCCCTGGGAAGAAAGGAACCTTGATCCTAGAGATAAACAAGACCCTGGAAGGAAGGAACCCAGGACAACTGAACCCTCACAGTCATTGGCAGCCATCTTGCTCCAACATGTGAAAATAGACTGTGGTGAATGAAGTAACTTATGCTTTATGGCCTGGTATCTGTAAGCCCCTAATCCAAATAAATACCCTTTTGAAAACCTAACAATTTCTGGTATTTTGCATCAGCTCCCCTTTGGCAGATTAATACAGCATCCTTTGAAACACAAAACTTTTACATTTTTATAAAGTCCAATTTATCTGATTTGTTGTTGTGTTTTGATGTCATACCTAAGAATCCGTTTTCAAATCCAAAATCATGAAAATTCATTCTGATTTTCTTCTAAGTTTTATCATTTTAGTTCTTATGTTTAGGTTTTTGGTATATTTTGAGTTAATTTTTGTATATCATGTGTGCTAAAGATCCAATATCATTCTTTTGCATGGGGCTCTCCCGTTGTCTGAGCACCATTTGTTCAAAAGACTATTCTTTCCACCATTGAATGGTTTTGATCTATTGTTCTAGATTCTCAATTCTAGTCCAATGATATGGATGTCTGTCTTTGTACCTATACCATACCAGTCTGATTACAGTTGCTTTGTAGTTGGTTTTGAAATCAGAAAGTACAAGTCCTTCACCTTTTCCTTCTTTTTCAAGATTGTTTCAGCCATCCTGGATCTTTTGCAATTCCATATGAATTTTAGAATCAGCTTGTCAGTTTCTACAAAGAAGTCTGTTGACAGTCTAATAGGGATTCTGTTGAATGTGTAGATTAGTTTGGGGAGTATTGCCATCTTAAAACATATTAAGTCTCTGATTCATGGAGAGGGAATGTTTCCCAATTATTAAGATCTCTGAAAATTCCTTTTGACAATTTTACGTAGTTTTCAGAATATCAATTTTGCACTTCTGTCAAATTGATTTCTAAGTATTTTATTATTTTTATGCTATTGTAAGTAGAATTGCTTTCTTAATATTACTTTTGGATTGTTCGTTGTAAATGTATAGAAATACAACTGTGTGTGTGTCTGTGTGTATTGATCTTGTATCCTACAACCATGCTGAATTCATTCATTAGTTCTAATAATTTTTCATGAATTCCTTAGAGTTTCCTATGAAAAACACCATGTCATCTGTGAATGGAGTTAATTTGACTTCTTTTCTTTCCCTCACCTACTTGCCCTGGCTAGAACATCAAGTGCAATGTTAAACAGAAATACTGAAAGTGAATATACTTGTTATTGTTTTTAATTTTAGGAGGAAAAGCATTCTGTCTTTTCACCATTAACTCTGATATTAGCTGTAGATTTTTTCTGGACATGTCTTTAATCAGGTTGAGGAAGTTCCCTTCTATTCCTAGTTTGTTGAGTGTTTTTTATCATGAAAGCATTTCAGATTTTGTCAAATGCTTTTTCTGCATTGATAGAGATGGTTATGTGATTTTGTTTGTTTCTTCTTATTCTTTTTGTATAATATATTACATTAATGAACTTTTGATACTAAAGCAACCTTGCATTCCTGGAACAAACCCCACTTGGACATGGTATATAATTCTTTTTATATTTTGCTGTTAATTACTAAATATAAATATTTAATGCAATGTTTACTAATTTTAACCTTAGACATTTCCTTTATATCAACCCTCCTATTCAGGTAGATGAACCTGTTTAACTTCAGGCAGACCATGGCAGATCTTGCCTATTTCTGCTTCTGTATCCTATTCAAAGCCTTCTGCTTACCTAAGGTCTGCCTCCCTGCTTTGCTCATCATCTTCCCACATCCAGCTTGGGTTGCTCCTCATTCTCCAGACTCCACCTGACTCTTAATGCTCTAAATTGCATTTAGATTTCACTGGGAGTTATATGGTACAGTTTTCACTCTGTTCTAGAGTACACATCATTCCTTTCTTTTTATAGCAGGTGTTCAGCAAATATGTATTAAATGAGTTAGGTACTCTTACTTTCTTCACTTTATGGGTTAGGGAAATGAGGCACAAGTTGGTTAAATACTTTGCACAGGGTCACACAGCTGGGACCCAACCTCAAGCCTGTCTGATTCCAAAACCACTCTGCTATACTACATACGTGTGCTTGGAGAAAAATCAGGCAGGGACTTTCCTTGTTTGTCTTTCTAATCCTAGTCTATTATAGCGCATATACATACTACAGGATCATTAAATATTTGTTGAATAAAAGAAGACTGATCCAAACATTTGTATTATAATATCTAGAGATAGTTTCAGAAACCAGACTTAGTAGGACATAAGGAAAAAATAGGAATAAAATGTGGCTCCCCTTACTGGTACTCCGCCATGGAACCACCGTGACCAGTAACGGAAGAAACCGCAGCATCGATCCTGAGAGAGTGGCCACGGCAGCCACCGCGGGCAGGAAAGGGAAGAGGAGACGCGACGTGGGGGCACCCCCGGGACCCAGAGGTGCCCCAAAGGATACCGCAGGGACAGACGCGGGACACCAATACATGCCACCACAACCCACCGAAAGTACCCGAGGAGAGTGCAAACCACAATCCATGTGGTGCAGCAGCGCTCCAAAATGCATTCAGCAAATAACGACCGTGCCACAGCGGTGAAAGAGGTTGTGGATGCTGCAGGAGCGGGTGGGGTGTACGTGGGGCTCCCATACGTTTTTTTATTTCTTTTTGTTTGTTTGTTTCATATTCCTTAAACATTACCTTTGTTTTTGAGGAGAAAGATAACAGAAGAGTAATGATATATCTACTAAAAATTTCTCCTCTTTATATTCCCCATAGCAGGATGCCTTGCTTTAAGCTCTGTTCAGTAGGTAATTTTCATGTGTGTGTATGGCCTGATATTAATGACTGTAGAAATCAGTTAGCTCATAATCGCTGCCTAGTCATCTGTGAGGCAGAGCAGATGTCTTTTTTAGTACATTTCGTATGATATTCCTATTTCCTATTTCCATAACAGTAATAAGAATAACATAGTAAGCCGTATTGGTACTAAGGAATGCATTGATGTCATTGTTTCTTTCCAGAGACTTTTACCCTTTGCGGTGGTCGGGAGTATGGATGAAGTAAAAGTAGGAAAAAGCATGTTCAGAGGCTGCCAGTACCCCTGGGGAGTCTTACAAGGTACTGTGTGATGAATGTGAGCAGGCTCAGAAACAATTATAATAATATACCGTGCTTGTCACCTCACAGTCTCAGAAAAGGACTTTAGCTTAAGTTAATTTTAGTAACTCTTGCTAAACTGCAAATTAAATTACTACTAGGAGCACAAATTGGTTTTCAAATGTGCTAATATTTATTTGACCATGATTCATTTTCATCAGGGTTTTCTGGATGCTGCTTTAAGCTACAATGCACAGAGGCTGGGTAGGACGGCCTCTTTAAGCCCAACGTGCCATGTGCGTATTTTCTCTCTTTGTGTGCGTAAACCATGACATCCAGATGATTGGGAAAGATTTTGAACAAAAGGAACTTTCAGCCAAATTGGAGCATAAATACTGGTGTTTAACCATGCTGAATAAACTAATTGCTACATAATTTATAAAGTATTCTTTTAATTTTTATTCTTAAGGAAGTTTTAGATTACACAAATGTTATGTAAAAATATAAGGGGCTCCCACATACCCCACCCTCTCCCCCCTCTCACGTCCCTCATTAACAACATCTTTTATTATTGTGATACACTTGTTACAATTGATGAAAACATATTGAAGCATTGCTACTAACCATGGCTTATAGTTTTCAATATACTTTAAACTTTCCACAGCACAATTTTACAGGTTAGGACAACATGTATAATGGCCTTTACCTGTCATTGCAATGTCATGCAGGACAATTCCAAAGTACCAAAAGTGCCCCATTTGACACCTATGCTTCCCTCTCCCTCTCCTCAGAACCTCTGGTTGTTACTGTTTTTATATGAATGTTACAAATTCTTCCATTTTTAGTGTAATAATAAGTCTACATCCACCCATAGTTGCATTGCCCTCTTTCGTTTGTTCATTCATCACTCTTGAGGATTTTAGGATGTGATGCCCACTCTGATTCTGATTGAGAGGGCCAAATGGATGGAACTGTCTTCCTTGCAATTGTGGATACTTTCTATATTTTGGGATAGGTGTTTTCCATCATCTTCCTTTTGTTAGTAGTCCTGGGCAAGTCCAATGAACTGAAGAGTAGGTGTTCCAATTCTGCTGAGATTCAGGGCTCAAAAGGCATATGAACAAACCAAAGATTTAAGTCTCTGGAACATGTATTTAATGAGTATAGTGCTAATTATAGGTTCAAATAAAAGAGGCAGAATAGCCATGTGTAGGGAAATTATAAATGAGTCTAACCCTTTACATTGGGAACATGTATTCCAAAGTAAGACCCACTGACAGAGTGCTGAATTCCTGAGATTATCTGCCCTGTCTATAATGTTTAGATGTCTCTAGAGCCTTCAGAAACTCCAGTGTTTGAGGCACTGTTTACTGTGACCATGAATGAGATCCTGCTGAGATGTGCATAAGCATAGCCTCTGGAATGACCTCAAAACTCACTTTGAGATCTCTTAGCCATAAAAGCTCATTTGCATTTAATATTTCCTCCTTTTGATCAAGGTATTTTTCCAAATGCATTGGCAGTTGCCTCCTGGTAATAATCCCTCAGTGCTAGGAAGGCTCATCCCCCTGAGTCCTGTCCCAGAAATTAGGGCGGGGGAGGTAGTGCATTTATATGCTAAATTTGCCTTAGCAAATTTAGGCTTAGGCTACATTTGAGCGACAAGGAAGTTTATGAAGCATTTTTAACTGGTCTCTAGAAAAAAGAATGGGCAACCATTTCTAAACCAAAGAAGTGTAATTTACCTTTGGCTAAAGGTAAATTAGACCCTTGACATTTATATTATATCATTTTATGATGAGTTGTAATATTATAAAAAGAAGTATTAATAATTAACTGTCTGGTTCATATACCTTAATGCTAATTAATGGACAATAGATTATCTTTACCCATACTGGATTCCAGATTCTTTGGTTTTAAAAATTAACTTATGTGCTAGGTAGGAATCCCCTGAGCTAACCTGTCAACATCACCATCCCAGGGTCAATGGAATGGAGGAATAAAATATGATTTAGAGTGGACTTACTGGCATTCTACTATAAAGCTATTGTGACTCTAGCAATGAAGAGATTGTGTCATTGATGTGGGGATAGTGGCCACAGTAGTTGCTGAGGGCAGGGAGAGGGAAGAAAAGATGTGATGTGGGGCATTTTTGGGACTTGGAATTGTCCTAAATTATATTGCAGGGACAGATGCTGGACGTTACATTTCCTGGCTTAACCAACTGAATGGAGTGGGGAAGACTGGAAACTACAATGAAAACTGTAATCCATGCAGTGTTTCAAAATGTACTCATGAAAAGCAGTGAATGTGCCACAATTCATTGCATTGAAAGAGGTTGTTGATGTGGGAGGAGTGGGGGAGAGTAGGGGTGGGGTATATGGGAACCTCTTACATTTTTTAATGTAACATTTTTTGTGATCTATGTATCTTTTTAAAAAAAGAAGAAAAGAAAATGAAACAAATTAACTCAGAAAATTTTGAACTTAAGAAACATTTAAAATGACATCTTTTTATGAACTATATATATAATTTAGTCACAATATCATATACAATGCAATAATTTCTTGTGCTTAGTCTTTTGACACAACAAACAGGAGAGAAAGTCACAGGAATTTATTCATTAATTTCGAATATTGACTAATGCAGTCTCATAAATATGGGTTGCATAAATAGAATTTGATAATTAAAACATGCACAGATGTTAAGGTCTTTGCATTAACAAAATTCACTTTAGTGAAATTATCTTACATACTCTGTTAGGTCTCTGTAATATATCCTGAGTGTATTTAGTAAGATGCTAAGATAATTATAAATGAAAACAACCTATCCTAATATAACTTACTATTTTTTCTATTTCCCATTTATGCATTTGATTATACATTCAAAGAAAATTTCCTGGTCCATTAATGAACTGTACTTATAATTGGTATATAGAATGCAACCAAAATTGTACTTTAAAAATTATTAACAGATTAACTATTAATAAATTAAATTGTTAGCTATATGTCATTTCAAATGTGTTTCTCATGCATGCCTTCATTACTGAGTGCCAGGGATTGATAAAGAGTGTTACAACTTCATTATTTTTCTCACTAGTGGAAAATGAAAATCACCATGACTTTGTTAAACTCTGGGATATTCTCCTTTGCACAAATATGGGAGACATGAAAGAACAGACCCACACTCGACACTATGAACGTTACAGGTGCTACGAACTCCACACAATGGGCTTCACAGATGTGGGTCCAGACAACCATCCAGTCAGGTGAGTGGGGGAACTTGCAAAGACAAAGAAATGCATAATTTGGAATTCCCCCCACAACCATGAGAAGGAATGAATTGGAAAGGAGAATAATCATATTTCTTGCATCTTGACTTTTACGTTTTCAATCATCTAATGACTTAGATGGAGATATTTCTTAGGAGCAACCTAATACAAGGTCTCTTTTATTTCAGTATATGTTGAAACATATGTCTGAGAGAAAACTACATTATTTTGTTCTATTTTTTTATGAAATATAAAATTCCATATAAATATATTTATATGAAATATAAATATAAAATAGAGACTCGAAAAGAAGATTGGCAAAATTGCACCAAATTGGCAAAGAATATTGAAAAGGGCTGGAAGGAGGAATGATGAAAAACAGTGATGTAATATCATGAAAGGTAAGTGAAAAGTCTGAGAGCAGATGTGGTTAGCCTCATTGAAGAGGAAGAGGATATATGCTGCCAAAGTATGGCAGTGCACGACAATACAGATGTATCAGTTATGGTTCCTTGAAGACAACCAAAATTGAACTGGCTCTTTTAAATGATATTTAGAAAGGCGACTAGCTTTATTTAAAATTTGAAAATAGTCTCATAAATTAGAGGTTTCCCCAAATTTTATTATCTAAAGATGTGAAAGTGTGTGATATAATAGAAAGGGAATAGGAACAAAAATTCACTGATATATGTGTTTCAAAATTCTACCATTTTTAATATATACTTCTACATACTTTAGTATCAATGCATATTAAATAGAGCACCTGCTTTTTACATCTCCTGATATAGAAATTTCCATATATTGCATGGCTACACATGAGAGTATATTGCTAAATGTTCTTATGTGGGAAATAACATTAAAAATATACATATTTGTACATGTTTATTTATATTAACACATTAATATGAGAGTATAAAAATCCCTGTTTAGTTTTCAAGAGATCTATGAAGTCAAAAGACAAGAGTTCTATGATCAATGCCAGAGAGAGGAAGAAGAGTTGAAACAGGTTTATGCAGCAAGTAAAGGAAAGAGTAAAGGAAAAAGAAACTGCATTTAAAGAAGCTTAAAAGGAGGCAAGTACTGCCAATTTAATGTAATTTGTACTCATTTGGATGAGAGCTTTAATCTCAAGTGTTCAGTTAAGACATTTTTAGCTACTTGCTGTTTTTCAAAGCTTAGCCATTTAACATGTTTCTTAACACTGCCTTTAGAAACACTGCCATTTAGAAATTATGGTCTGTAATTTTATTATTTTTAGAGCACTTGTAGAACTTATTATTTCAATGATTCCTAAAAATCATTTTGAAAAATACACTTACTTTCATCATCTTTAGAATTTGAATTTTCACACAAAAGGAAGCTCAATAAAACTAAGTGCTGATTTCTCATCTGAAACCATGGAGGCTAGAAGGCAATGGTCTGACATAACAAGGTACTGAAAGAAAAACATTTCCAGCCAAGAATACTCTATCCAGTAAAGCTGACATCCAAAAACAACAGAGTGTTCAAAATGTTCACAGATAAACAGAAACTAAGAGAGTATGCCAATAAGAAACCTACACTTCAAGAAATATTAAAGGGAGCTCTGCAGGAGGAAAAAAAAAAAACAGGACAGTCTGAGTTGGAGGAATGTGTCAGAACAACTAAAATGACAAAAAGACAAATAAAAACATCTGACATACACAAATCCAAAGAAAATAAGGCTAATGTAAGTAATTCTTTCAGAATAATAACACTGAAGGTTAATGGATTAAACTCACCTGTCAGAGACACAGATTGGCAGAATGGGTAAGGAAATAAGCCCCATCTATATGCTGTCTACAATAAGCCCTCCTTAGACCAAGGGATTCAAGGAGGTTGAAAGTGAATGGCTAGAAAACATTCTTACCAGCAGACATTAGCCAAAAATGGCAGGAGTAGCTATACTAATATTGGACAAAATAAACTTTAATCACAACACTAACGTAAGAGAAAAAAATGAACACTAAATATTAGTAAAAGAGGTAATCTTTCAAGAAGAAAGAACAATCATAAACATTTATGCACCTAACCAGAGCACCTCCAAATATGAGAGGCAAACACTGAAAAACCTAAGTGAAGGAATAGAAGCCTCTACAATTATAGTGTAGGACTTTAATACACCATTATTGCCATTAGACAGAACATCTCAACAGAGAATCAATAGAGATAAAAGATAATGTGCATAACACACCATACAAAGATAACAATTTAAACCAACAATAAGAACTGTGCTTTACATTGGTTATAGAAATGGCTAGACAATTTATCAATTCCATGCAATCCCGAACAGAAACCCAATTTTGTATGCATATATACAAAAAAGTGCCAAGGACTAAGAATGCACAAGTTATATTAAAGAAAACAAAATAAGACGTGCTCTTCAGATATTAGGCCTTGTGATAAATCTAAAATAATTAATGCAGTGTGGAATCAGCACAGGGATAAAAAGACCAAAGTTCAAGGGAATTTTTTGGTTTTCTTTTGCAGAGTGAGTGTTGTAGAACCTTTCTATGTCCTGAGAAAGATCCACAATTCTATGCATTTTTCAAAACTCATAGCTATGTACACTATGAAGCATGAATTTTACTGTATATAAAATTTTAAAAAGAGTAACCTAACTGAATAAATGAAATAAACCTGTGATAGGGTTAATTATGTCCCCAATGAAAGACATGTTCTTAATCTTAATCTACATTCCTGTGGGTGTGAACTCATGTGTAAATAGGATGTTATTTTCAGTTAAGGGATGGTCCCAGGGAATCAGGGTGGGCCTTAATTCGTACTCCTGGGGTCCATTATCAGACTTACCAGGAGAAATTTGGACACAGGCAGAGAAGGCCACACAGAAGGGGCAAGTCAGCAGAAAATGAGATCCCAGACATAGGGAGACAGATAACCACGCAACAGGAGGCAGAGAAAAAGCCAAGGGACCCCAAGGATTGCAACAAGCCAGCACTGGACTGAAACAGAATTTGGGGAGAAAGCATGGCCTTCCTGAGGCCTTGATTTTGGACTTCTAGCCTCTGGAACCATGAGCCAATAAATTCCTGTTGTTAAGCCAACCTTTCGGGTGATATTGTCAGAGAAGCCTGGCAAGCCGAGACAAGGTCCAATGAAGGAGACAGAGAAAGAGAAGGCTTCTTTTAGTGTCTATAGATTAAGTGTACTAAGATATCGATTAGGAAATGGGACAGATACCAGTAAGGCTTGGTTTAAAAAAACTAGGTAAATACACACCCCCTCCCAAAAACAAATACATACTTGGGGAGGTCAGAACAGATGACAATCACGACTGGATTAAGCAAAATCACCACTTACTTTCTGGTTGAAGTGAGAAAATAACCTCTGAGGATATGTGCTGTCAAACCAAAGAGGTGAAAAATATGGAATTTTATAACTCTGATGAAAGTAAAATGAAAGAAAATCTACATCATCTCTAAAAATATCAACCATACTGTAGGAGAAATCCAAAATAGTATGCAAACTTTAAAATATGAACCTAAATCTATTACGAAGAAATAACAACCACAATGAAAGGGGTAGGAAAGGAAAGAACCTACTAAGAGTAACTAGGGAAAACAATATTTTGATACGGTGATGCTGAGAACAACAACAAAAAAAACTCCTCTGCATAGCTATTGTATTCTAGTTAGTAAATTTAGTTCTCACACAGAATGGGCTAGCAATTTTAAAATGACTTTATGCATAAAAACTTGGGTTAAATGAGTAAAGAAATATATTATAGATATGGAAAGCCAGTTTTCTCATTGTTGGGAAAGAAATTACAATCAAGGAAAGGGGCAGATCTAGAATAAACCTTATGATTGTTGGATTTTAATCAGAGGTTTTCAAATATAATCAGGTTTTTAAATACAGGCAGATTTAGAAATAAATATATAAGTATATGTATACATGAGCTACTGTACTTATATTACTTCCAACCTTTGTCTGCTGAGAAGGCCAAGAAGCATTGACACCCCAATAGAAAGAGGACATCTGGTGCCCAGATCTTGCTTTCTAAATACCCTTTAAATTAAAGGAATCAGGAATCCTTGGAGAAGTAGTTGATTCCCAGGGTGAGCAGGGGGATATAGAAGATGAACCAGGAGCATCATGTTTTAACAAATTACAACAAATTTCTCAGTAAAGGATAGGAGGTGAGTTCAGGTTTCTCTCTTGGACAGAGAGAGCTGGAAAGAACATTGTTCCCATACTTAAACACAACAACAGAAAAACAAATTAATTCCAAATTCATGACTTTTTTTTCAAATCCATTGGAAAATGGTCACCGAGAAACCGAGTGACTCAGTCTAAGATGACCAGGAGCCTACAGGGAGAAAAGAGATGCAAGGACTCACTTACCTGGGGTGGATGCAACCAGACTCACAGAAGAATTCAGCTAGAATCGTTCACGATTTGGTGAAGATTAAGGGTGGACTGACCAGCCAGAGCACAGCCCCTATGGACTGCAAAAATTGGACAGAGGAGGTTCTCTCCCTCTTACAGGCTCTTTCTCCTTAAACCCAAATGGGAGCTCACAGGAAAGATCAGAGATTGTCATAAGAAAGTATCTGTTGACAAACCTGGCAGAAGAGAACAGCAACCAAAGACATGAAATTGCCTGAAATGTTTTCCCCATGTCCCTTTGTGGAACAAAACATTTAATCAAATGGGGAAAGAATAAAAACAGTCTCCCCCTAGGTAACTGGTGAAAATTCACTGCAGCTGTGGAAAGAGGAAAAGATAAAACAAAAGCTCAACTTCTGCATGATGGGCAAAATCCAAACTGGACCCACAACTACAGCTGAGACAGAGGGGCTGGAAAACTGAGTTAGGTGTACTGCCACTGCTCTCCTCCCTACCCAGGTTCTAGGAAAATGTGGCAGCCTAAGACTGAAGCTTAATTATAGGAACAGAGGGGAAATCTGCAGAACTTTTGTTCACACGCACAAAACTATACACCACTTTTCTAACACCCTTATTCATAATTTCTAAAAACCTAGAAAAACCCAACCATATTACCAAAGGTTTATAAACAAGCAGTTTGTAGAAAATCCATAAATTGGAACACAACACCACAGAAAATCTGAACTATTGAATCAAACAACTTGAATGAATCGAAATGCATTTTGTTATATGAAAAGACAGATCCAAAAGTCTGCATATTATATGATTCCATGTATATAACACTGGGCATAGGGATAAAAAATAGATTAATGGCTTTTAAAAATTATGGTGACTTCTAATTTGTCCGAATTTATTAATGCCAAATCCAAAGTCATGAAGATTTTCCCCTATGTTATATGCTAAGGCTTTAATACTTTTAGATCTCATACTTAGATCATTGATCCATTCCAAGATATGTTTTGTATATGGTATGAAGTAGGGGTCCAAATTTATTCTTTTGCATTTGGCTATCCAGTTGTCACAGCACTATTTTTTGAAAAGACTTTTCTTTTCCCATTGAAAAGACTCTTCTTTTCCCATTGAATAGTCTATCAAAAATCAATTGGCCATGAAGGTATGGGTTTCTTTCTGAACTTTCAATTCTTTTCCATTGGTCTAGGCTTTAGTTTGCCAATGGACTACCATCGCAAAGACCCAGAAATGTGTTGGCTTTTATAAAGCATATTTATTTGGGGTAAAAGCTCACAGTTCACAGTTCCAATTTGTGAATAGTCCAACTTGATGTACCATAAAAGGCACTGTCCCAATAAGTCAGCTGCCTCATGCTAAAGCAAGATGGTGGGCAATCTCTGCCTCGTCTCTGCCTTCCCCTTCAAGCTTCCTCTCACTCATCATCTAATATGATGTTGGATCAGGTCTTTCAGACTCACCTGCACCACTTTCTTCCCAAATTCAGCTGCAATTTGGCAAAGAGCTTGCCTCTTTCTGGGCCTCCATGTCCGTCTTGCCTGTTCTGCTCTCTTCCCAAATTCACCTGTAAGCTATCAGGCATAGAGCAGGGCAGGTTTTCTCTTGAGCTTCTCCATGGGCCCAGTCTCTTGGGGTTTCATGCTTAAGTTATCCTCTCACACATTGCAGATACAAAATCAGGTTGCTGGGTTGCATTTCCTCTGTCCATCTGAGGACAAAGTGAGTTTATATCAGAACCAGCAAGGGGGCAAGGACAAATGTGAGTCACACCTCACTGACATAGTGGAATAAAAAGCCCTAAAACAATCTTTACAGGTAATTAAATAAAAATCCACTCTGCTAAGTTTAATGCAACCGAAGGGTACCACACAGAGAAATAGATTCATTTACAAACATAATCTTTCTCTTTTTGGGATTCATAAAATAATATCAGTCTTCCACACTCTGTATGTATATTCTTATGCCAGTACCACACTGACTAGTTTACTGTTGCATTGACGTGAGCTTTCAAATCAGAAAGTGTGACTCTACCAACATAGTTCTTTTTCAAGATTATTTTGGCTATTTCTGGTACCTTGCATTTCTATGTTAATTTGAAGATCATTTCTGAAAAAATGTTGTTGGAAGTTTTACTGGGATGCTAGAGAATCTCTAGATTGCTCTGGATAGCATTTTTAAACATACTTTTTTATTTTTTACTTGCCAAAGATGCTTAGATTACATAAATGTTACATGAAATATAGAGGGGATTCCCATATGCCCCACTCATATCACTCCCACATTGTTCGACTTTAATAACATCATTCATTAGTGTGATACATTTGTTACAATTGGTGAAAACATTTTGGAGCATTGCCACTAAATGTGGATTTTAGTTTATATTGTTGTTTTTGTAACTTATTACAAGATTTATAATGACCTGTATCTGTCATTGCAATGTCTGAAAATGCTCCCAAATTGCAGCTATTTTTCCCTCTCCATCCTCTCAGAACCTCCAGTGGTCATTGCCTCCACATCAATGATAAAACTTCTTCCATTGCTAGAGTCACAATAAGTCTATAGCAGAATAGCAATTACTTTACTCTAGTCCATCGGGTATTCCCCAATCCTGAGGATTCTGGGATAGTGATGCCCACTACAATTCTAACTGAGAGGGACCTTAGATCCCATGGGGCAGATGGATGGGACAATCTTGCTTGCAGCTGCAGACTCTCTGTTCCTTGAGATGCTCATTATACATCATCATCTCCTTGTTATATGTCCTGGGTAAGTCCAATGAACTGGAGAGTAGGTGGTGCAACACTGTTGAGATTCAGGGCCCAACTGGCACATGGACAGCTCAAAAATGCAAGTCTTTTGGGCATACACCTATCAACTCTACTACTAATTATAGGTTCCAATAAAAGGTACAGATGAACTTGTGTAGGAAAACCACAACTGAGTCCAACTCTGTCACATTAGGGAGCATAAATTCCAGCCAGACTCCTAAGCTGTCAGTTCTGCCTATAATATTTGGATTTCTCGAAAACTGTCATATGGTCCAGTAATCTCACGGCTCAGTGTATGCCCAAAAGAATTGAAAACTGTGACACGAACAGATGTATGCACACCAATGTTCATAGCAGCATTATTCACTATTGCCAAAAGTTAGAAATACCCCAAGTGTCCATCAACCAATGAACGGATAAACAAACGTTGGTATATACATACAACGGAATAATACTCAGCTGTAAGAAGGAATGCAGTATTGATACACTGAATAACATGAATGAATCTTGAAGAAATCATGTTGAGTCAAGCAAGCCAGACACTGAAGGACAAAATTACATTAGCTCACGGATATGAACTAAGCAAATTGAGCAGACTCACAGAGTTAGAGTCTGGATGATAGGTTTACAGGAGACAGAAAGGGAGAAGTTTGTGAGTCAAAACCCATATGTACAAAAGCTATGATAAGGTGGAATTGCATAGTTGTATGGTGGACGGGCACAACTGTGATGCAGTGATGCTACTAGGTTGGGGGTGCTGGTCTGTGAGGGGGCAGGAGGGTAGGTTGGACTGTCCATGGAACTGGAGATTTGCAGGTATGTGGTTGAAACTACAATGTTGGCAATGTTCTTTTGCCAAATATGGCAGGGGAGGATTACTTAGGGTGCTGCATGTGGGGGGTATGCAAGAAAGGGCACAGCTGGGGCAGGCTTCTAGGGAATGTGTAGTGTTGATCCTTTCATGGTGTGTTGTATCAGTGGTTGGAGACCCACATAATGAGTGGGAAGGTGTTGGACTCCCATCCTGGAGAGTCCTGCTATGCTCTCAAATAGAGTGGTGGGAGACTCTTGAGAGCATGAGCAGAGTCTTAAGGAGAAGACAGGCCAGTATGTCAAGCCCTCAATGTTGTTGCAAGTAACTATGAATCTTATGCTCCAATGAGTTAATCTTGGTGGTTACCTTGGACCCCAAAGTTAGGGGAAGGGAGAATAAGAACAGATGGAACATGGGGCATTTTAGGTGTGATGGAATTCTTCTATATGTTAATGCAATGTTGGATATAGACCAAGTTAAATTTCATTAAAGTTTATAAAAGTGTATGGCCCAACATATAAAGCATAAAGTAAATCAATGACTTTTGTTAGTAGCAATGTTTCACTATTTGTACATCAATTTTTGTACTTTTGCCAAGTTCCAGCCATGACATGGGTTCCATCAGTCTCTCATAATTATTCTTACTTACTAAAGATATATTTATTTATTCCCCCCTCATTGTTGTGCACTCATTTTCTGCTCTCTGTGTCCATTTGCTGTGTGTTCCTCTCTGTCTACTTGTCTTCTCTGTAGATGACATGGGGAACTGATCCTGGGACCTTCCAGAGTGAAAGAGAGGAACTCATTCTGTTTTGCTACCTCCTCTCTCTGGACTGCTACATCTCTTATTGACTCTCCTCTGTGTCTCCTTTTATTGTATCATCTTGCTAAGTCAGCTCTGTTCTCAGGCCAGCTCTCCACCCAGGACAGCACTCTTTGTGGGGTAGCTCAAAATGTGGGCCAGCTTGCCTCCACCAGGAGGCCCTGGGAATTGAACCCTGGACTTCCCATATATAGATGGGAGCCCAGTTACCTGAGACACATATGCTTCCCCCTCAGTATTCATAAAAGACAGAAATAGAAGTTTTAAAAAGTTAATAAGGGAAGGGCTATTCCAGTGGGTTATTACATTGCAGTTCCATTAAGAGTGACTTTTAGTATAATTAGGAAAATTTCTTCCAGGTTACCTTTCTTTTTTCTGTGAATATTTTTGTGGCTAGAGCTAATTAAGAGTAGTCTGGCTGGAGCAGCTAAACACTCTCCACAGGCTTGTGATAAGAGCTGGGTCACAAAGAGAAAAGCAAATTTTACGACCTAGGTGTGAAGAGAAATGGGTCATGGTCTGCTACCATTGAGTCCAAAATCCTCCTCTCATATTTCATAGGAAATTAAATGCCTCTTTAGGTTATTCTTTCCACACGTGCTACTTTTTGAAATGAAATGTATGTGAAAATGGTGATTTGGACTTTGATACCAACTTGAATTATTTTATAGGCTCATGTGAATATATTTTAAGGGAAGAAGACAACTAGCTTCTGGAAGAATGACCCCACCCTCCATCAACAAGAAATCCCTGGTTACCTTTTAAAACTTGCCAGTCTCAAAGAATCTAAAATTAGAATGGAACCAGCCTTTCTGTGATGGTTGTTCCTTATATTCCAAGTTTGCAGGAAATTCCTCCTTCCCTAGGCACCTAGCCACATATGGATGTGGAGATCCCTACTCTGCCTCAATTTTCACTCCTCTCTTGAACTTCCAAACCCTTCTAATGTACACTCTAGAATTCAAGGTCATCAGCTAAAGCCTCTATGTCCTCAACCTCTTCTTCTTTTTATTCTGGAAACAGCTTTATTGAAATAGAATTCTCATACCATGCAATCTCTCTAGTTAAAGTGTACCACTAAAAAGCATTTAATATATTTACAGAGTTTGTATCCATCACTACAACTTTAGAAGACAGAGACACAAACCATAGATTTTATTAAAAGATAGAACCAATTTTAGAAACAGATATGCATATAGCATTGAAACACTGCAGCACAATAATAGAAAACTTACTAATTGATGGTTTCCCCTGGTAAATCTAACCACTAGGAAAACAAAAGTAGAAACAGAAGAAAATGCTCTTACCTGATGACTGAAAACACAGGCTGTGACGGAGGGCCTGACCAGATTTTAGGTCAACAAACAGAATTTGACCTCATGCAACATGTGTTCAAAGATTGGCTCATAATTTTTTATTCATCCTATCAGTCTGTCTTTTAAATGGGAAGTTCAAATCATTGCCATTCAAAATTTTTACTATAAAGGTATTTCTTCATTCATTTGGTTCTTTGTCTTTCTGTTGTTATACCTTGCTATTGTCTGCCATTTTACCCTTCAATTTATACTTCCTAAAATCTTCATTTCTATACTCTTCTCCAAGCCTCTTATCTGTACTTTTCCTTTCAGTCTGCAGCTCTCCCTTTACAATCTCTTGTAATTCTGGTCTTCCTGTAGCATATGCTCTCAATTTTTGTCAGTGAAGCCTTTAAACTCACCCTCAGTTCTGAAGGACAGTTTTGCCAGATACTGGATTCTCAGATAGCAGTTTGTCTCTTCCAGTACCTTAAGCATATCGTACCACTTCCTTCTTGACTCCATGGTTTCTGATAAGAGATCAGCATTTAGTCTTATAGAGGTTCCATTGTATGTGATGCTTTGCTTTTCTCTTTCCACTTTCAGAATCTTCTCTTCATCTCTGATATTTCTCATTCTGAATTGTGATTCTCTTGGAATAGGTCTATTCAGATTTATTCTGTTTGGAGTGCGCTGTCATTCTTAGATATTGATGTTTGTGCTTTTCATAAGTGTTGGGAAATTTTGTTCATTATTTCCTCAATTCTACCCTTTTCTATTCTCTTCTCCTTCTGGGACACTGACAATGTGCATGTTTCTGCCTTCTGCTATGTCATTAAATTCCCTGAGATGCTGTTCCATTTCTTACATTCTTTTCTCTTTCTGTTCACCTGTCTTTTCAAATACAGATGTTCTATCCTCAGAATCCCGAATTCTTCTTTGAGCAATTCAAATCTGCTCTTGTGCCATGAATGTATTTTCAATGTCATCCATTGTGTCTTTCATTCCCATGAGCTCTGATATTTTGCAGGTTTCCAAATTGTTCTTTATGTTCACCAAGTGCATTTTTAACATCCTTTAACTCTTTAGTCATATTTTCCTTCAATTCTTGGAACTGACTTCAGAGATTTATGATTATGATTCGTTAGTTGTCTTAAATCCTATATCTCTTCTGGGTATTTTGTTTATTACTTTAGCTGGACCATCTCTTCCTGTTTCCTAATATGGCTTAGAATTTTTTGGAGATGTCTTGGCATCTTAATATGTTGGTGAATTTACTCTGTTCAATTTCTCTCTATTATGTAGTTTTCTGGATTTTTCTTTACTTTTCTTTGATTTTTGGTTCCACTTATTCTAACTCTCCCAAATTGCCCAACTTACACTATCAAAATCAGGCCACAGACTCACTAATGGGGCAATTTTCTCCCAGGGGTGGGACTAAAGGGAGACCAAAAAGCAGATATTTCTTTGCAATTCCCTCACTGCCCAATTGACGGCACTCATCATAGCACCTTTCAGTGGATGTGTTTCTTTCACTTCTGCTTTTCTGTGTTTCTGGTCTGGACAGAGCTGAGATTCAAAACAGGCTGTGCTGGCTGAATTCACTGAAAAGAAGCCTTCTGGCTCACCTTTCCTTTTCCCCTTATAACAACTGACAGGAAGGAAGACATCTGTTCCCCTCTCAGTCAGCTGCCATGAGCCATGGGTTTTATCCAGGCTTAATTTTGAGGGCTGATGATGGGAAAACTCCTGGCTGCCACAGTTTTTGGTAACTCATATTTTTTGTTTTAGTTTCTTTTTCTCTCTGTCTCTCACCCTTCTGAGAGTTGTGCACCACTGTCCTGTTGTGCTGACCCCAAACAAGGTCCCTTGGACACCTTTTGGCTCTCTCTCCATTCATTCTGTGAGAGAGCTGTTCCCTGCCTGCCTACTGTGATACCAACTTCCTGGAAACTCTCATTTCACTCTTTGATAGCATCCTTCGAAGCACAAATGTTGCTAATTTGGTGAAGTACAATTTATCTTGTTTATTCTTTTGTTGTTTATGCGTTTGTGTCATCTCTAGGAATATGATGCCAATTCAAAGGTCATTAATCCAAGCTCCTATGTGTTTTCTTAAGAGACTTGTAGTTTTAGCTACTATATTTAGATCTTTACTCCTTTATGAATTAATTTTTCTGTGTGTGGACTGATGTAAGGATCCAATTCATTCCTCCACAAGTGGCTGTCTGGTTGTCCCAGAACCATTTATTGAAGAGGCTGTTTTTCCCCACTGAATGGTCTTGGCACCTGTGATAGTTTGAATTTTGTGAATCCCAAAAAAGAAAGATTAAGATTTTGAACTAATCGATTCCTGTGGGTATGTTACACTTAGACTCACTAAATTCAGTTGAAGGAACTTTGATTAGATTACTTGATAAAATTGCTTTGGTCCTTTTGATTGGACTACTTCAGTACCTCAAGTTGAGTGTCCACCCTCTTGCCCAATCTGATATAAATGGAGACACAGGAGAGATAGTTACATAGAGGAAAAGGAAGGTGCCGTATTTGATACTGTAATGTGAAAGAAATGACTCCAGTTTGGCCCAAGGCTGAACTACATGGAAAGAAGCCCCCAAGAGGCTCAAAATGCTGAACCCCAGGGAGAAATGAGCCATATGTCTGATAGCTTGAAGCTGAATTTAGAAAGAAAGCAGAGCTACTGAGACTCATAGAGGAGGTCTGGAGAGAGACATGCCTATGACTAGTTGTGTCACAGGTGAGCTCTGAGTGACAGATTCTGGAAGGGAAGGCAGGCACATTGGCATAGATTGGTGACTATCTTGTTTCACCATTTGGCCAGACAGCAAGATCAACAGTAGCTGAGTTTGGTGAGAAAGTGCCTCTGATGCTGCCTCAATTTAGACATTTCATGGCCTCAGAACTGTAAGCCTTTACCCCAAATAAATCCCCATTATAAAAGCCTAAACATTTCTGGTAATCCGCATCAGCAGCCCTTTGGCAAACTAAAACAGCACCTTTGTAATTCCAGATCCCCAAGTCTATTCCATTGACCAACATGTCAAACTTCATGGCAGTTCATACTGTCTTAATTACTGTTATTTTGTAGTATGTTTTGAAATCAGGAAGTGTGAGTCATCCAAATTTGTTCTACTTTCTCAAGGTTGTTTGCCCTAACTTGGGTTCCTAGAGTTTCCATATGAATTACAGGATCAGTTTGTGATTTTCTGAAAATAATTTAGTTGGGATTTTGTCAGGGATTTCATTGAATATGTAGATCAATTTGGGGGTTATTTCCATCTTACCAAGTCTTACAATCCATGAACATGGTATTTTTTTCATTTGTTTAGATTTTTGAATTCTTTCAACAATAGTTTGTAGTTCTCAGAGTATTAGTTTTCTACTTTTTTGTTAAACTTATTTCTAGTTAAAAAATGTTTTTGATATTATACATAGAATTATTTTCTTAATTTCATTTTTTTAATTACTCATTGAAAGTGTATAGAAATAAAATTGGTTTTTGTATAATATCCTGTGTCCTGCAACCTTGCTGAACTCTTTTATTACTTTGTTTTATGATGGATTCCTCAAGATCTTGTATACAGAATAATGTTATTTGTGAATAGAGAGAGTTTTATTTCTTCTTTTCCAATTTGGATGCCTTTTATTTCTTTTCTTGTGTACTTTCACTGGCTAGACATCAATTAAAATGTTATATTCAAGTGGTGAGAATGGGCATCCTTGACATTTCCCTGATCTTAAGGGAAAGCATACAATCTCTCATCGTTAAGCATGATGTTAGCTATGAATTTTTATTTTTAATTGTTTTCCTTCACCAGGTTTAGAAAGTTTCTTTCTATTCCTGGTTTGTTGAGTGTCTTTATCATGAAACAGTGTGCAATTTTATCAGATCATTTACTGCATGTATTGAGATGACTGCTTTTTTGTTTTCCTTTTAAATCAAATGTTATCATGAATTAAGTTCATTGATTTTCAGATGTTAAACCAACCTTGTACTCCTGGAGAATCTCACAGGAATCTTATTTAGTCATGGCATATAATTCATTTTATATGTTGCTTATTTGGTATTCTAGCAGTTTTTTTTTTTTAACAATTTTAATCTATACTTTTAAGAGATATTGGTTTGTAGTTTTTTGTTTTGTCATATTTTGTATTGTTTTGGTATCAAGGTAATGATAGCTTCATATAATGAGTTGTAAGTATTCCCTCCCCTTCCATTTTTTTGGACGAGTTTATATAATATTGATATTAATTCTTCACAGGTTTTCTGGGAATAACCAGTCAAAGCTTTGGGGATGAGCTTTTCTTTGTGGGTATTTTTTTAAAAGTTGAGGTGAAATTCTCAAACAGAAAATTAACCATTTTAAAGTGAGATATTCGGCAACATTTAGTATATTCCCAGTATTGTGCAACCACCAACTCTACCTTGGTTCAAAACATTTTTCTTTGTGGATACTTTTTTAATTACAATCTCAATGTCTTTACTTGCTTAATCCAATTAAACTGTTTCTATTTCTTCTTAAGTCAGTTTCAGTTATTTGTCTTTTTCTAGTGATGTGTCATTTCACCTGTTACTTAATATAATGGTATACAACTTTTCATAATATCTTTTAAAATTCTTTTTTACCCTGCAAGGTTGGTAGTAATGTCCTGTCTATTTTGGTCTTTTTTTTTTAGTTAATTTTTTATTTTTAAAGAGGGCTTAGATTACTTAAATGATATATCAAAAATACAGGGAACTCAATATACCCCACCCTCTCCCCCATCCACAATTTCCCTCATTAAAAACATCTTTCATTAGTGTGGTACATTTGTTACAATTGATGGTTTTCGTTATTTGAGTCTTCTTTATTTTCTTTTGATTAATTTAGCAAAAGGTTTGTCAATTTTATTGAAATTTTCCAAGAACCAACTTTTGGCTTGGTTGATTTTCACTCTTGTTTTTTCTTCTCTATTTCTTTAATTTCTGCTCTAATTTAATTATTTCTTCTCTAGTGCTTAATTTAGATTTAGTTTGCATTTCTTTTTCCACTTTTTAATATGTATGGTTAGATTATTGAGTTGATTTGTTTTTCTTTTTTAATATAGGCATGTATATGCTATAAGTTTCATCTAAGCCTTGTATTGATGAATCGATAAGTGTTGGTGTGTTGTAAATTCATTTCTTTTCATTTCAATTATTTTCTGATTTTTTTTGTGATATCTTTTTTGACTCACTGATTATTTCAGTGCTTGTTGTTTAATTGGCACATATAGGTCCATTGCCCAAATTTCTTTCTGTTATTGATATCTAATTGTTTTATATTTTGGCCAAAAACCATTTTGTATGATTTCAATTCCATTAAATATGTTGAGGTTTTTTGTGGCATAGAATATGGTCTCTCTTTGAGAATTTTCCATGTGGACTTGAGAAGAATGTTCATTCTGCTGTTTCAAGGGAAGATGCAAATAAATAAAATCAGAAATGAAAGGGGAGAAGCTATGACTGACCACAAAAATTAAAGTGTACTTTTCCGTTTCCACACATTTGTAGGCTTTCTAGTTATATTTTATCACTGATTTCTAGCCAGTGGTGTCATGATTCAAGAAAATGTGTCCTGTGATTTTGCTATTCAGAAATTTATAGATACTTTTTTTAGGGCCAAGTTATGTTTAATTTTTGTAAATATACCATGTGTGCTGAAAACAATGTAACTTCCACAGTGGGTCAGTGTACTATCCACATGTACTTATAAAGCTAGTTTGTTTATTGTTCAATCTTCTAAATCATTCCTGAATTCTAATCTGCTTATTAAAGCAATTACTGAGAGGTGATATAAAAATCTTCCACTTTGCTAGGATGGATTTGACTATGTCTACTTGTTGTTTTGCCACATTTTGCTTTATGTGCTTGTAGCCACAATTTTACATTGTGATTTCTTTTCTGGTGAACTGAACCTCTTATCTTCTGTGAAAACCCTCCTTATGTTTACTAATGCTTTTCCCATAAATAATTTTAAGTGATACTACCACAACCAGAGCAGCTTTCTTTTAATTAGTATTTTAGTTATTTAGTGATTGATTTTAAAATTTTCTGTATCCTTAAGCTATGGATGTATCTCATATAAAGTGCATACATTTGTGTTTTTGTTCTTGGTGGGTTTAATATAATCTGACAGTTGTCAGCATTTAATAAGAACTTTGATTCTTTAAACTCAATGTTATCCTCTTAATTTTCAGTTTACAGTCACCATTTTGTAATGTATTTTCTATTTTCCCAGACTTTTCTATGCTATTTCCCCCTTTTTTTCATTCCTTTACTATCTAGATGATATCCTGTCCTCACTGTCTCACCATCAGGAGCCATATGAAAACAGTTTATTATTAATGATACTAAGTTTGGCTATTTGCTTGCAATGGTCTCCACTATCCATATCCTTTGTTCAACCTTCTTTTCCCAATGACTGTTTTTTTAATTTTTTAAAGATTTATTTATACCCACCCCCACACCCCATTGTTTCACACTCACTGTCTTCATGTCTACCTTTTTTCTAGGCTTCACCAGGACCCAAATTCTCAACCTCCCATGTGGGAAGGATGCACCCAATCACTTGAGCCACCTCCACTCCCTGATTTCTATGTCTTTCATTGTGTGTCCTTGTGTAATCATCTTGTTGCATCACCCTTTCACCACAGCCTCTCTTGTCAGCTCGCTGACTTGCTCATCTTCTTTAGGAGTCACTGGACACCAAACCCAGGATGTCCCATTTGGGAGGCAGGTGCCCAAGGGTTTGAGCCATATCTGCTTCCCCCCAATGACTTTAGCATGCATCGATGATTTGGGGCTCAAATCATTATTCCATTGATCATCAGAAGATGGTAATTTGCTATTTCCATTATTATTCCTTTTACCTTCAATTCTTGGTAATCTCCTGTACAGAAGAGATTTCTCCTCTTCCAGCCTCCTATTTAAACATTTAAGTGTATGGGCGACTCGTGGTTACTTCTTTTTGCTGTTTCCAATGTGTTATAAAGCATTGTTGCCATGATTCATTTTAATGTTCAGGTTGTCCTGATTGGGTCAGTGGCAGCCTCTTCAAGCTCATTCCTGCCTCCGCTCCCCACCCATTTTTAATATCTTTATTTCAAATTCATAAAGTAAAGTAACAGAAAAGGCAGCTCAACTAGTTATGGGAGTGTTGTTGAGCGGGGAGGTCTCTGTCTCGCTCAGGCCCAAGAGTTGGGGGGGTCAGCTCCTACCGGACCGCCGGCGGGGGGTGCTCCAGGGAGAGAGCACCGGGGCTCTCCAGGCGTGGGGGACGTGCGGTTGGGGAAAAACCACAGAGACCGCCTGAGCGCAGGAACAGGTCTGCTTTATTACGGAAGTACACTTAGTTATATAAGGTTGGGTAGGGGGAGGAGTGTGATGAAGGGAGGGCTGGCTAAGGGGCGGCTGTGGATAGGCTGACTGGGGAAGAGGGCAGATTGTAGGTTGGCAATACGGGCGGGACTGGCGGGAAGGGCGGCGGGGGCTGGAAGGGGAGGAGGGGCGGAGAAAGGCGGTAACATGGGAGCATAATTCCTAAAATGTTCTGTCTAGACACTTTAATCTCATGAAATTCCAACTACTAACTTAGTTATTCCTCCAGTGTCCAAAAAGATATACAGATAAACAGATTACTTAAGTGACATAGTCAAGGTCTCCTTATTGAAAAACATGAAGAGAAAAAAAAAGTTTAATCATTTTCATATCTCACAACACCAAAGTGTTTTGTTGAGCTATGAAGTTGACTG
Source organism: Dasypus novemcinctus (assembly GCF_030445035.2). Taxonomy (NCBI): domain Eukaryota; kingdom Metazoa; phylum Chordata; class Mammalia; order Cingulata; family Dasypodidae; genus Dasypus; species Dasypus novemcinctus. The sequence continues at coordinate 25,914,191 of NC_080695.1, read as the reverse complement.
GTAACCTCAACAGATGCTGTAGTGAGAAGCTACAGGTCCTGGATGCATGCAAAGTGCTCTGTAGCTAGCCTACCCTGGGTTGGCTGTGCTGATGTTTCTTATACCCTAGGAAGGGGACTTAGAGCAGAGACTGACCTTGGAAACGGGTTAAAAACAAGGGATTTCCATAGAGGAGGGAGGATCCCACAAAGCAGGAATTGGTTGGGGCGTAGGGGAAGACAGGAAGAGCTGGGTGGGGAAGGACCAGAATTCAGAAGGTCCGCCAAGGCTCCAGAGAGGAGCTGTCCTTAGGATGGCACAAGGAGGGAATCAGGGGGAGGGGGCGGAGAGTGGTTAATAAGAATGTGGGTGCGTGAAGGTTTCAAGGGAGGTGATTGGACGAGGGAGAGGATTTATAAAGCCCCGTTGCCAAGGGAGCGGTCAAACAGGAGAAGACTCAGAGGAAGAAGGAGCTCTCGTCCTCCTCCTGCTCCTGCCAGTCCCTCTTTTCCACTCCTTGCATCCTGCTGACTTGCTATTAATTAACCTGTTGACCTGCTAATCTACTGACCTGTCTCTGAACCCTCCTACAAACCCTCTCCAGCGTGTCCACCTGTTTCCACCAGATTCCCACCCCATTTCCTCCGGCCCAGATTCCCACCCCCTACTTCCCCCCCGCCCCTGCCCCTTCCCTCCCTGCCCCCCTCCCCTGTCCCTCCTCTGCTACTGGTCCTGTATCCCTGGATCTGCTGACATGGAGGTGCTGGGGCACCTCTTCTGGCTCCTTCTGCTTGTCTTGTCCTGGCAGGTGCCTGGTCACCCACCCACCAGTGTGACCAAATATTGAGCAGACATAAGTTCCTTCCTGGTTATTGGGCAGTTAAAATACTGTGGTTTAGGAATTTGGTGTTCCTGGAGGTCTTTGGGCTCCAGCTCTTCCCTGGCAGACCCAGGACTTCAGCGCAGGTTTCTTAACAAGACTGAACTGCTGCCCATGTCGACTTCTGGGTCTGCGGCCTTGCTTGTTCCAGGCATGGGAAAGGCTGAAATGTTGGAAACGTTGAACAGCTAAGCTCTAGCTTTTAAAAGTAAGACCCTGTTCAGAAGCAGATGTAGCTCCAGTGGTTGAGAATCGGCTTCTCATGTACAGGTCCCAGGTTGCATCATGGGTACAGCTTCAAGACAAAACGAAAACACCAATTCTCATTGGGGGGTGGATTTAGCTCAGTGGTTGTTTGTCTCATTAACATGTACGAGGTGCTGGGTTCAATCGCTAGGGCCTCCTTAAAATATGTGTGTATATATATATATTACTCCGATGTTAGGCTTTTTGTTCCTGGAAGCTCTGTTTAAGATCCTGCTTCAGGCTGTGCAAATTTAGAGTTCAACCCGTGTGTACTTTGCTTTTTTTCTAGAACTATGTTATTCTTGAAAGCTTGACAACCCTGGGAAGGGTGGTACCTAATCCTTGGCATTATTGCTTGTCTGTTAAAAAAAACAAAATGCTGTCTGCACGTTGTACTTTCCTGTTTCTTTGTGGCTTTTTAGCAACTTCTGGGTCATCCCTTTCCTTCACCTCCTTCAGATGACCATTGCTTCTGGAGATTTCCCACAGGAGATCAGTGCCAATTGTTTTGATGGGAACCCTGAGAAGTCAATCAGATGTGGAAATAAGTGCCTATAGCCTGCTTGGATGTATACAAGGAGGGGAGGGGAGCTTTGCAAGGAAAATGACCAGGAAGGAGCTGAGTTAATATCCTTCCAGCCTGAAATGTGTCACGTGCAGCCTGTTGATTTACCCAGAGGATAGGTCCTTCTTTGATGTCCTTAGGTTTGTCCAACCATAGAGAAAAACTCGGTTCCAACTGTAACAATTCACTTTTAAAAAACAGGAAACTCTCCCTTCCCCCCACAAAAAAGAAGAGGAACAACAAGATTTGGAGAAACCCCATGAAGAGAAATTGGTGTTGTTTGTTTGTTTGCTTAGTATATCCCAGATTCCTAGGCAGGGATCTAGAAAGACTCAATGTACATTCACATGTAGGAACAGAATCCTGGTCACTTCACTCAACACAAAGAAGAAACTATTCTGCTTCTGTGAATACTAACAAAGGAAAGAACTGTTTATTTGTAAATAACCTTTACTCTTGGAACAATTGTGGGGTCGGGGACTTTGCTGCATTTTTCACACAGGTAAGCTCTCTCTCTCCTGACCTCAACTTTGAGCATTTGGACAAATTCACCTGTCTTGAGTCCGACCACGACCATCCCTTCTGGTCATGTCCACCTCTAGAAATCCTTGAGGGTTAAGGTCAACTCTTAGTCTCTGCACTTTTTGGAAGTACATCCTCCAGGCCCAGCCAGAGGGAATCTCTGTTTGAGAATGTTTCCAAGATGCTTTGTTGGCATTGTCTTCTCTGCCTTGCTCGGTTGTTCATTTGCCTGGCTTTGTCTCCCCTAGAAAGGTCAAGGCTCTGTCAGGGTCTTGTCCATTCTCCTGCTTTCCAGGATGATATCCATACAGGGGAGTGGCTCTTATTTACCTGTCTCCTGAGAGTTATTTATACAGAATTTGTTCTGTTGAAGCAATATGTTACGTGATTTTCCAAATCAAATTGATGATTCTTTGGCCGAGGTGAGTTAGAGGTTAAAATCGAGCATCAGAAAGACGGGTGTTTGGACATGGAGATAATTTCCATTCTCATGGTCTCAGGGACAAAGTTCAAACAAAAGCAAATGTCCTTCTTTACTTCATATATCTCTGATTTCTTTTCCGGATTCACTCAGATTTTCCTAAGAAAAAGGTGGTTTTCCCCTCAACCTCTTCTTTCATTTTCAAGCTTTCCACATAAGAAACTTAAAATCAGCTCTTCTTAGCTCTCAAGGTGATTGTTATTGTGTCTTCGCTTGCATTCTGCAGTATTGATTTTTTTGTGTGTTTCAGATATTAACCCTCAGAACTGCAGCTTTTAGTGCCCTGTCAATATCACTAGTGCTCCACTGTGCATACTGGTGTCTAGACAGTTACCAGATAGAGCAAGTGTTCAGGAACGGGGATGCTTTACCAGGATGTGACTAAGATGGCATTTGGCATTTGGCTTTTGTGAGTGTTTGACCCACATGCCTAATGATTGTGCCAAGAGCTATTGTGTTCCCTTTCTGATGGTGGCTTCTGAATATGAAAGTGTGAGGTAGTTCAAAGAGACATGTGAAGTGTTTGCTCAACCAGTGAGCTACATACAGTCCTCTAGAGAGGATGGTTTATCTTTTTTATTTTTTTCAGGAAGTACTGAGTATCAAAAATGGGACCTTGTGCATGGGAAGCAGGTGCTCAAACACTGAGTTCCATCCACTCGCCTGTAGAGGGTTTTTTTCCCCAATGAACTTTTTAATTTTTTTAAGAGAAACTTAGATTACATAAATGATACACATACAAAAATTAGATGATTCCCATGTGCCTTGCTCACATATTTTCCCACATTAATAACATCCTTCATTAGTGTGGTACATCTGCCACAATTAATGAACATATCTGGGAGCATTGTCATTAAGTAATGATTATAGTTTACATTGTAGTTTACAACTCTCTCCCGCACATTTTTACAAGTTATTACAAGATATACAAGGGCCTATATCTGTCATTGCAATGTCATTTGGGACAATCCCAAGTCCACACCTATTTTTCCCTCTCCCTCTCCTCAGAATCTCCAGTTGCCACTGCCTCCACAACCATCGTAAAAGTTCTTCCATTGCTAGGATCACATTGAGTAGTGTTAACTGATGTGAAACTGAAGCTTGGTGTGTGGATTATTGTGAATACATAAAAAATTTATTTTCACTTTAACACTCATGAAATATACTTTTTCAAAGAATGTTATCTTTGCCTTTTGCTGCACTAGTCATACACTCAAGAAACTTAAAGGTGAATTCTTGTTAGAATTGGGTTTCTAATCAGATTAGATTCTCATAGTTTTTATCTCACAGTATACTTACAGTCCACACTTTGCAGATCCTTTATCTACTTGAAAAGTTTGGCATTATGTGTCCTGTATGAAGGAATGAAGCTGAATGATGAAAAAAAGCTTAAGTGGTTTCATTCTAAATATATTCCTTTTTATTTTATTTTTTTCTGCCTAACAGTATTCCGTACTTGATTTTCATTGCAGTGAAGATCCCAGTGTAATTACAACCGCCGCTATCTAGCCTCTCAGTTCTGTCAATATTGACAGCCATTACCTGTCTCCTCACAGCTAAGCATTCTCTCATGGTTATCTGTTGTACAGAATTGTAATTGGTCTTTGTCCTTTTGTCTATTCTTTCTACAGGTTGGGTGTACTTTTAGATACTTTTCAACGGACTTGATTAAAGCAGTTTATGAATTCACTACTGAAAAACTAGAATTCCTTACTGATGTAAGTTCTGGATTTCTCTTTTTTATTCTCAGTGATGAACTGGCTTCAAGTTCCTAAGTTGAATACCAATAATTGTGGAAAGTCCTTGAATATTTACTTAATTAAGAAAATGAAAATCTAATAGCTTGTGCATTGCCTTGATTTTTCTACTATTTTATTGAGCTCTAAAAAAATGCACAACAAATAGTATCTATTTAAAATGTACAGTTGACTGAGTTTTGCCCTAGTTTCAAACCCATGAAAACATCTTAACAATGAAAATAGTGAACATATCCATCACCAGCAAACATTTCCTTGTGCCCCTGTGTAATCACACCCACATCCCTGCTCCACCATGAAACTTCACCCACTGACCTGCTTTCTGTCAATATAGATTAGGATTTTTTTGGTAGAATTTTATATAAAAGGAATCATAGAGCATGTACTCTTTTTCCCTGTCTCTTTCACTGGTGCAACTGTATTTTATTTTGTGCTGACATCTACATTTAACATAGGTGCGATTTTAATCCCTTTATGAGCACAATTCAGTGTCATTGATCACATTTACAATATTGTGCAACCATCATCATCACCATCCATTATCCAAACCCTTTCACCCAAAACAGAAATTCTTTAACCTTTCAGCAATAATTCCCTAATACCTCTCTCCCCCAGCCCCTAGTAACTTCTAATCTACTTTCAGTCTCTGTGAATTTGCTTGTTCTAGATAATTTCTTATACATGGAATCATACAACATTTGTCCTTTTTTTCCTGGCTTATTTAACTTAGCATAATGTTTTCAAGGTTCATCCATGTTGTAGAAGGCCTCACAACTTTCACTGTTTTTTATGATTGAAGAATAATCCATTTTATATATATACTGCATTTCGTTCATCCATTCATCTGTCAGTGTACACCTGGGCAGTCTCCATTTTTTGGCTATTGTGAATAATGTTGCTATGAACATTAGTGTATAAATATCGGAGTCCCTGCCTTCAATTATTTTGGGTATATGCCTATGAATGGAATTTCTGGTTCATATGGTAAATGTGTTGGACTTTTTGAGGAAACACCAGACTGTTTCCCATAGCAGCTGCATCATTTTATGCTCCCACCAACAATGAAAGAAATTTCCCATTTCTCCACATCCTTTTCTAGCCTGTTATTTTCTGGCTTTTTAAGAAAAGCCATTTGAGTGGGTATGAAATGGTGTCTCATTGTGGTTTTGATTTGATTTTCCCTAATGGCTAGTGATGTTGAACATCTTTTCATGCACTGGTCAGCCATTTTTTTGAAGCTGCCTAGTTGGTCATCTTGCACTCAAACTACTCCATTATGAGTATTAATGAAATCAAGGTCAAATAATATAGCCCTGCAATCCTAAATGACCTTCATGTTGTCCAAAGCCACAGCTGGGACTTTTGATGCAAAGCTGAGGTCCTCAGTAGCCAAAGTGGGCAGCAAAGGGCTGACCAGTTGCCTGGGTTTGGCAGAAAACTCTAGTACTTTTTTTCTGAGATTTATCCATGATTTTGTACATATTTATATTGTATGGGTATACCATAAACTTATAACATAAACCCAAGAAGCATTCCCTCTGCGGGATTATTCCAGCAATTATTTAAAGCTTGTAATTCTGTGAAAAAGGGTTTTGGAATAAAAATACAATTAGGTTTGTGCTTTAAATTATTCAAACCCTAGCCTGTTAACAGCAGACATTTTTGGAACTACCACACTTCTTGTTCAAAAGAATGGTCATTTGCATGGTATTTCGGTTTTGTGTGTCTCTTTATCAACATGTTCAAATACAGTGAGGTTGAATATTTAACATTTTATTTACTTGCTTAATCACAAATCTGTCTGTCCCTTCATTCACCCATCCACCCACCCATCACCCATCAACCTGACCCCCCTCCCTCCCTCCCTCTCTTCTTCCCTCTCTCTTTCCCTCGCTCCCTCTCTCTCATGCATCCATCCATCTTATATTTGGTACATTTCAAGCTAAATTTCAAACATCAGTACACTTCCCCTTAATACTATGGCAATCCTCAAATAGAGCTTAATATCCTTTTATGGATTGCCTCTTGATGAGACATTTACAAAGAATGAAACATAGATACTTCAAGTGTACATGCACTAATGTTTGCAAAATGCACATGCCAGTGTAATGCAAACCCCTGTCAAGTCATATTACATTATCATGTCAGAAAGTGCCACTAGCCCTCTTCCCAGATAATCTTTTCTTCACTGCAGGTAAATTTTGCCTGTTAAAAATTTCATGTAAATGGACCAATGTCATATGTACTTTATGTCTTGCTTCTTCTGCTTAGAATGGTGTTTTTGAGATTAATTCATCAAATGGTATGGTTCACTAAACCATTCCATTCCATTGCTGAGTCATATTCTGTTGAATGACTACCTCTATTTAAAGCACTGTTTTCAAAGAAACTGTTGGAATTAAGGTATCAACCTTTCATGACTATATAGTTAAATCCAGGGCAGTCTATCGAGAGCAGTTATCAGGAGCAGTCTGAACTTACTCTGAGGAAATCTTTGTCTTCATTCCATAAGAGTGTAATAGAATGAAAATCAAAATCTTACAGAATTTGCATATTATTAGTGTCCTCTTAATATCATGATGTTAGTTCTATGTACTGTCTTAAAAGTTGATTACTTCTAAATCAGCTCATTGATCCATTGTATTTAAAATTGTTTTATTTTATGCAAGGTAAAAATCAACTTATCCCAAAAACACTTCATCAGGCAGATCCCACTACAGTGTTAGTCATAGGATCAGGTAGGGCCCATAGTGACCTAGAAGCCATTTGCTACTTAAGGACTCTCAAATTTGCAATATGTAACAACACTGAGACCAAACAAAAAAAACATGAAGCTGCCAACTTCAAGTTTTTCTTGAGTAGCTCCTTGTTTTGGAGAGTTTTTGAAGGGCATGGGTATTTCTTTGAGGTAGATTTAAAGTAACTATCAGTGATTCATTTTATTTGCTATATTCTACATTCCTTTAAGGCTTCTCACTATTTCAATTATTACAATTACAGCTACTTGATATTCTGCCTTACAATTACATATGTGGACCTGATTTTTATGGATTTCCTGTCAGCATTGTTGCCTCCTTTGGAATTATTTCAGTTGCTATTTTATTCTGGAAATTTATTCTAGCTGTGAGTATATTAAATTAACTTGTAGGCATACTGTGAGTTGTAAAAAAGCAGCACTTTCATAGACATGGTTCTTTTATTCTGTTTTAGATTAACAATGTACATACAAATTAATGCTTAAAATTGAAGCTACCCTTGTAAAATAATTGTTTTAGAAAGAACCCAGGGAACAAGAGAACTGTATAATCTCAATGAGAAATCTTCAAAGTATAAATTCTTTATATCAAAAAGTAAACATTGAGTATCAGGCAGGCACTTTCATACATTGTTAGAATTGTGAATTCATACAATTATCCTCAAAACCAGTTTCATAATAAGTATCTGAAACCCTAAAAATGTTCCTATGTTTTTATTCAGTATAAGTCCATTTCTAGAAATCTAACTTAAAGAACTAGTCAGACATGCATTCTAAGATTTTGACCATGGATATTTAATGGGATAGTCTTTGTTAGACTCCAAATCTGGCAGCAACCTAAATGCACAATAACTTCAGGGGCAATCACCGGACATTGTAAATCCTCACAGGGCCCACTGGATGGAATGGGGGAGAGTATGGGCCATGATGTGGACCATTGACCATGAGGTGCAGAGGTGCCTAAAGATGTACTTACCAAATGCAATGGAGGTGTCATGATGATGGGAATGAGTGTTGCTGGGGGGGGAGAGCTGGGGTGGGGGTGGTGGGGTTGAATGGGACCTCATATATACATATTTTTAGTGTAATATTATTACAAAGTCAATTAAAAAAAAAAGACAGAGCTCTGATAATTATAACATTTTAAATAAAATTGATAAAACATAAAAATGTATAAAATTAAACGTTGCTATCAAGCAAATATGAATAATTATTATCAACATGTTTAATATCTTGATTTATCAAAACTTTGAAACAATTTGAATGGAAAAAATGTTGTGCAAAATAAAATAAATAAATATCCTTAAGACATTCAAAAAATAAATAAATAAATGCACAATAGTAGGGGACTTGTTTGACTCATATATCTATGCATATAATCACCTAAAAGGATCTGGTTTTGACCAATGGGAGAAATAAGAAATCCCTTTGCAAAGCAAACATTTGTAGTATTTATTATGAAAAACAACAGGATAAAGCCTGAGGCCAGAACTAGGACCCAGTTAGTTGATATTCAAACATCACCCTTAAGGAGTGAAATGCAGAGTAAAAGCAGGGTCTCCTGTTCATGTTCTCTCATATTCCCTCATCTTTCTAACACATTTAACTGAGAGAGGGGACTTTATACTTGATGTATATTTTAGGTTCTTTTTAACATGTTAATGGAAGAGAGAGTAAGACCTTAGCACATCTGGCCTTAAATCCTCAGTTTTAAAACATAATTTGGAACAAATTATTTTGCATAAAATGACCTTTGCAGGTGACTGCAACTTACCAGTCAAAATGCCCAGATGCTTTGTCTACAAATCTTTCTAAACTTGGGTGCACTCTCCCTGTTTTTTTACTGAAATGGTCCTAACATGGTAAATGAATTTTCCTCCTTGCATATTGATTGGAAAATTCCTTAGAAATCTAAGGTTCCTTCAGAAGAAGGAAAAGTGCACAATACAAAGGTGCTCTGTTTCCATCCCTGTTTCTCTCCTTTCAAACACCCAACCTCAGTTCTTATTTTCACGGGAATCAGCTGTCTTTATCCTGGGCCTGCTGCCCTAGCACAGATCTTGGCTGTTGAAGCCCTTGTCCTTGCTCTCAGCTGCCTGCCCATGTCTCCTCCTGCTCTCCCTTGTCTTCTGCTTAGCATGACATGGGGGGAAAGGAAGCTCATTGCCTTCTGAGTGAGGCTGTGATGTTAGAGGTATACACATCACTTTCCCATTGTTTCTGGAATCATTTTCCAAAAGCAGCATTATCATGAATGGTGTGTGCATATACAATAATATTCCAATATCTCAGCAAGGTTTTTGGGCTGGCCTCAGCACCTGATGGCCACTTTTAACATTTGAATGTGGAAATAGGTTCCCAATGACCCTTTACAAGGGTTAAATGGGGTCCAGGCTGAATTTTATTGAGCCGTAATTCAATTATCTCTTCAGGGGATGACTGGAGGTTTGGAAGCACTTTTGTCCTTTCTGGAAGATGTTGGCCAATATTTCTTTTGTTGTTTGTGCATTTCCTCTAGCACTGTCCCATTCATTTAATGATTAGATGACCTCTGATTTTTTTAATGGTCTGGGAGAGACATAGGACCTGGCTTATTGGAATAGTTTGCCAATTCAAAGTTAGCCAATTCTGAGTAAGATTTCAACAATACTTTTTCATTAGGGAAAGAAGTCTATCACAGTCCAAGATTTTACGTTTGTTTTGTTACAGCTTTCTAAAACAATTTGTGGCTCTGGACCCCATTATGGCTATTGGAGTTGAGAAGTAAATGATTTCAAGCAACTGAAGCTTTAAGCATTTTCTTTTTAAATTGCCCCACTTTTCCATTATGACAGATAAGTAGATTTGTGCATGTCAAAGGGATAATTAAATAGAGCTTTACTTCCAAAATAATATATCTGCCTTAGTGCACCGGTTGAAAATTGTAAGTAAAAGTAACGATTAATTCTTACTGGCCTCAATATGGTTTGCCTTAGGTTAACATCACAACACTTTCAGGACCTATTGAACTCCTGCATAACGTAAGTCAGTCTCTGCATGTTACATCAGAATCTAAGAGACATCAACATGTCAAACATCGGGACTTGAAAAGAGTTTGGCTGCTATTAATAATAATTTGGCTTTTCAGCCTTTTTGTACACCAGGTCTTTTGAGCCCTATATTTTTCCATGCTGTTGACAGCAGTAAGAGTTGGGAGTCTGGGAAACTCAGCCTTCTTTTGACTCTAGAATTCCAGTACTACTGCCAGAATGGCTTTAATGGCTTTTTATGTTTAAGGGCTTAGGAGGAATGTTTTCCCGCAATTCCATGGGTAATTTTCACATCAATCAGCACTGCCCTCCTAGAAATGAATCAGAACAAAAAATCTTTAAGAGATGATTCTTGAGATTTTGCCCCAAATTGAACAGTCCTACCCCTTTTAATGAAGAAGAGAGAATTTTTAAAGTAAATTTAGCAATGTTTTGAATCACCATTATAAAAGTTTCATTTGCGCTATTTCACTTGAAAAAATTTCCATCTCCTTTGCTTTCCCCTTATCATGCATTCATGAAGCACTCTATGTTGTAAACAGAAAAGTTGTGGATGCCATGAAATTTTATGACTTCAAGTATTTCCTTCATTCTTTACTTCGTTATGTGATTGTTTGACTAGGTACAAAATGGTCAATTCTTTTTACCTGAAATATAGGGCATAGGTTTGAAATATGAGTTGATGTTTCTCCTTTTTAGCCTAAGCCCCAGTGTTTCTTTTGAAATTCTAATACATTTTTCTTCCTACCTTATATGCAAATATCAGAATAAGAAATATCTAGAGAAAAATTAAAAGATAGCATTTTCCCAAATGCCTCTGAATTTGCAGGAGCAAAGCTGTCTATACTTATTTCAGAATTTTCATTATATGCCTTACCTTTTATGAGGAATAAGTGTTTAGTATCTTAGAATATAAAAACTGTAAGATATCAGAGCGGGTTTAGCTTAATTTTGAACACCTGACTCACATATATGAGGTCCGAGGTTCAATCACCAGTACTTCCTTTAAAAACAAACATCAAAAAACCCACACACATACCCACAAAAAGCTGTGATATCTTGTTGCCATAAGGTATAATGTCTGTTGTGATCCTGGCAATTAATTCTCTAATACGAATGTTTTGTTTTGGATTAAAATTAAACATCGTGACTCTCATGGTAGTGAAGCAAAGATGAACTGTGAAACACTTTTAGGATCAAAAATAAAGGGTTCACCTTAAGATTGAGAAGGAACAGATAAAGAACAGATCATTCTAGTGATGATTTAAATCACAGTCCTGAAAATCATCACATCTTAAATGTCTTTTCTCAAATCTATTTGGTCAAGAGATGTGAGTGCAAGATTCCGATGCACATTTACAGATTCACAGATTTGAAATGTGGCCTCAGGATGGAGACATGTGCAGATTACTTATCTCTTCTGCATTTCTGGTGCACAATTTCTTGTAACCTTCAGGACGGTGACTCTTTATTCTGTCATATTTCAACCAGTTACTAACCTAGGTAGCCCTTAGGAAGTGATGATGGACAGGCTAATTACGCCAAGGAATCAAAGCTTTGAAGATCCTCCTTGAGTAGTTACTCTTCAGTTGATCAGGTGAGGTATCATCATATGGAACTCTAGGCCTGGCACAGATTTTTGCTGGAGACACTGATAGGCTCATCCATTCACATGGGAAATAAATCATGTGAATTTCCTGCTTATTAAACAGTTACTTGTATGCAATAGGGTTTTCAGAAGGAAGTTCTAAACCGGCCCTGTTTCATCTTGCTAGATAATTGTTGTGGGTTGACTAATGTCTTAGAAAATTTGATATGTTGAAGTTCTAATCCCCAGTTCTCTAGAATGTAATCTTATTTGCAAATTGGGTAGTTTCCAATGGATGTAAGCAAGTTAAAATAAGATCATTCTGGAGTAGTTTGGTTCTTACAAGCAGAGGTAGTTTGGATATAGACAAAGTGGAGAACACATGGGATGACTGAGCAGAGAATGCCATGGGTTGTCAACAAATCAGCAGATGCTAGAAGAGATGTGGAATGGATTCTTCCCCACAGCTTTTGAAAGAAGCATGGCCTATGGCATCTTCATTTTGGAATTTCAGCCTCCAGAAATGTGAGACAATAAATTTCTGTAGATTTAAGCCACCAGTTTTTGGAAATTTGCAACAGAAGCCCTAGCAAAATAAGAAAATTTTTGCTACCAGGAAGTAGGGTGCTGCTTTAACAAATATCTAATCATATGGAGGTGACATTGGAATTGAGTAATGGGTAAAAGCTGTAAGAATTTTGAGATGCTTGATAGAAAAATCCTACATTGCCCTGAAGACACTGTAGGTAGAAATATGGATGTTAAAGGTGATTCTGTTGGGGGCACAGAAAAAAGGAAAGGGAACTGTAGACAAAGATTATATTGTCTTAGAGAATATGTAGATCATCATGAACAGAATTCTGCTAGAAAGAGGAATATTAATGCAGTTGCTAATGGTAAGAACCAAAGGAAATGCTGAATGTGTTTTTGGAAATTGGAGGAAAGGTGATCCTTGTCCTGAAGTGGCATAGAACTTGGAAGAATTGTGCTCTGAAGCTGTATGGAAGGCAGAATTTGTAAGTGATAAGGACAGACTTTTAGTTAAGGAGATTTCCAAGCAAAGCTGGAAGGTAGAATCTGGTTTCTCCTTGCTACTTGTGATAAAATGTCTCAGGAAAGAGGTAAATTGAAGAATGAACTGTTAAACAAATAGGAACCAAGAATTCATTTGGAAAATCTCAGCCTATGCAAATATTTAACTATGGAAACATGGCCATGGGTATGGCTGGACAACCATTTGCTAAAAATGATTAGATGTGTGACAAGTGGATCCAACAAACAATCTCAACAGAAGCCAGGAAGGGAGATGCAATTATCTCCCTCCCTGTGGAGGACCCTCTCAACTAATGGCTTAGAAACCCCAAAATTTCACAGAAGATGGACAGGGTTTTCAACAAGTTCATATCAGCAGAGAACCTGCCATCCTGGACTGAGAGGGACAGAGATGGGCTGGAATGAAGAAAGAATGACTCCAAGGGTCTAAGTTGCCCAATCTAATGTGACAGGTGTCCTTATAAGAGGAAATTTGGACCCAGACAGACAGAGCAGGGGACACCGTGTAATGACTGAGGCAGAGAATGCCTTGGATTTTTTGACACCAGAAGAAGCTAGAAGAGGCTGAATCTAGATTCAGATTCTGAGGCTGAATCTAGAACAGATTTTTCTCTACTGGCTTTGAAGGACTCATGGCCCTGCTGAAATCTTGATTTTAGACTTCTAGTCTCCAGTACTGTGAGACAATTTCTGTTGGTTTAAGCCACCTAGTTTGTGGCACTTTGTTATGGCAGCCCAAGCAAAGTAAGGCAACAATTATTTCCGAGACTGCAAACACATATTTCTGTCCTTAATCTAGCACTGAGCATGAGGAACCTTCTCTGCTCATTTTTCCAAAGGCCTTAGGCTAGGAAAAGAGGCCTAGCCAGGGGGGCAGGGAGTCATGACTTCTCCATCCCTGCTTTAGTCTTATTTATTTAATTTATTTAATAAAGGTTTTTTTCACTTTTGTTGTAACAGGACATCGAAAGCTGTTTGAAAGAGCACATGGAGCTCAGTGAACAAAGCAAATCCTTCAAAACAACTCAGAAAGATTTGGAGGGAGTTCTGACTCCTGAAGATAATATTGAAGTAAGCTCATTCCTGTGTACACAATTCAAAATCTAATTAAAAGTGGGAGAATCTTTCTGATTCTCTCTTGTTCTTTTTTTTGGCTTTGACTAATTGCTCGGTGCAGTTGAAGGCTCTACGATGCAAAGATGAATCTCAGGCCAAAAAGACAGGAGGAAATACATTAAAAAGGAGAAATTTATCAGGTAAGATCAATGTCAGGGAGGTTGGATCACTTTGCCTTTAGTCAAGTACCTTCTTGATACTCTTGAACTTGATGTATCTCTTCCTAAGTATTGGCATTATAAAGTTCCATCCTTGGATTTGTTTACATGTCTGCCTGTGTTGGGCCCAGGTAGGTGCTGGGCATTGTAGAGCATTGGACAAGAACAGAACTCTAAGCCCTTTCCCCTATCCCTATGGAAATTAGATACATGAGGGGAAGTTAGAGCAGCATTAGTTGGGTCTTACCCCTCTATGTTCTGCACACTTTCCTGTCAGGTCCCATGTGATAACAGACTTGTTTCTCATCTCACGGAGATGGTCTTTTTATTGGTGCTCATCATCTCTGAAGCATCTGTGTGTTATCAAGACTTACAACCAGGGTTAGAACACAGAGATGGTAGAGCCACCTACTGGGGCATTGCCCTTAGAGGTGGGGGTATAGGAAGAGCAGTGGCCTTCTCTGCTAATGACGGACATGTTACTAGAGCCATTCCTCAAGTTGAATGTCACTACCACAAGTGTTCAAGTGATACAGTGTGTGTCTACTCCTGGGAAAGCTTCAGGGGAGAAGAGAAGAGGGAATGTGGGAATTGGGTCTTTTCCCAGACAGAAGTCAGATCTGGGAGAGAAGAGAGTCATTTTCACCCCTCCTTTCCTAGGACAACAAAGAGAACCTTTTCCTTCTACACACAGTCTTCATTCTTCCTAAGTTTTCAATTATTTTAAGAATGAATTGCCCGAATGAATCTTGACAGCTTATTGCAGTTTTTAAAAATTGTTTAAACAAGAAATAATTGTTGAGTTTCTTGAAAAGACTGAATTCTTGTTTTTTAGGTGATTGCAATGGGAGGGTGGAAAATCGAATGCCTCAGATGGTGGATGTCTTGCAGGTATAACTCCTACTACAGAGTATCCTAAGTGCCGGGAGTTCCTACTATGCCTCACTTGTAACAAAATTTTCTCCCTGTTGTGACTTTTAGGCCCAAAATGCAATACTGGAAGTAGAAAAAGATCTAAAACTGTTACAGGAGAGGCTGACAGCTTTGACAATCAATAAAGACAATGTGGCAGGTGGGTTGCTTGTTGAGAAGAAATTTCCATTCAGTGGAAATGATTTTGCAGTGTGAAGGTAAAGAATCCTTTCAGGATTCTCTGTCCTCAGCCCCCTAAACACATTTGAATGCCCAAGTGAACAAGTTGCAGCTGAAGAATGATTTGTCCTTTGCAGAATCCTTAAAGGAAGTAGAAAACGACTACAATTCATTGCTGTCTTTGAAAGCAGCAATGGAAAAGGAATGCAGATCCGAGACCCTGAAAACAGAGTCTCTCCAGGAAGTCCATGAAAAGAGAAAGAAGGCCATACAAGAGTAAGAGGTTTTATATGTTCATTGTTTCAGATGTTGTAACCTGTGAATGTGAAGACTCATGAACGTATTTTATCTCTCCTCAGAAGAGGTACCACACTATGTCTACCATATTTAATCATCGTAGAATTGTGCTTCTTCCTGCCTGCCTTGACTTCTATCATCCTCATTGTTCTTTTACAGGGAATCTGGCCTGTAATTCTGGGGCTGAGTGGGGGAGGGGTGGTCCAGAAACCACTATTTATGGCTCTTGAGCTGCCTCTGTCTTTCTGATGTTCCAGTGCTCTCTGTATTTTTTCTTTTCGTTGTTGTTTTCACCTTTGCTTTCTCTCTGACCAAGTTATTGGATTCAGATTTCTCTTCTATTTCTTGCTTTGGCTCATAAAAATCTTGAGTGACAGGTATGAGGTGATCTTTTTTCGAAGAATAAAATTTTCCAGGACTTTAAGGAATTCTTAACGAACAAAAGTGTTTTACATTGTAGAATAAATATAAAATATTCAGCCCAAACATTATATGACACCATTGTGGAAAGGAGGGTGGGAGTTGTGACCATAGAAAGCATTGAGTAGTTCATTACTCCTCCACAATTTATATCTCAAATTTGGAGTTAGGTAACTTTTGAAACATAAACTCTTATGCAGCATTTTGTGTTCTTGCTGCATAAAAATCCATTTTTATTTCCTTGAAAATGGGTTTCTTGCATCTGTTGCTATTTCTGGCTGCTCATACATGTTATTATTCAGTGTACACAGAAATTTCCATGAAAGCATGTCTTGCTGAGAAAATAGTTCATCGCTCAGGAGCTGCTGCCTGATGCCATTAAACATCAAAAATGGACCACTGCTTTTTCCCTCCTTTTGTGCTCATTGAGCAACCACAGTTTAATTTTTCCTAAAATTACTGTAGCTCACTAAATATCTGACCCACTAGAAAGAACCATTTCTCATTTCTGAAATAGTTTCAAAGAGCTTATATTTACCACCAGTAATCATTTGGTTACTTACATGCCAATTGTTCTTCTTTATGATATGGAATTAGCTTCTCCCACATCCATTTTATGCCCCTATCTGCCTACTGGGTTAGATCAGTCCCCCATCACCTTTCCTGCCTGGAAAGGCTGAATTATGACCTACAGAGAAATCAGGTCCTAATTCCTGGCACCTATGATTGTTGCCTTATGTGGCACAGATATTGCCAGTGTGATTGAGCATCTTGAGATGGAGAGAGTATCCTGGACTATCCAGGTGAGCCTTCGATGCCATCACAATTTTCCTTCTAAGACCGAGGCAGAGGGTGCTTACACACACACACACACTCACATGAGAAGGTGATGTGAAGACAGAGGCAGAGGCTGGAGATAGCGGCCACCAGCCAAGGAATGCTGCAAGCCACCAGAAGCTGAAAGATACCAAGGACAGACTCAAACTAGTGCCCCTATAGGGAGTGTGGCCCCGCCTGCCAAAACCTCGACTTGGGCCCCATCATACTAATTTTGTACTTCTGGATTCCAGAGCTGTAAGAAAATAATTTTTTAAAAATAAATGTTTGAAGCCTCCACTTTGGTCATTTGTTGCAACTTCCACACGAAATGAATATACTGCCCAGGTTCCCTAATTACTCTCCTTACCTCCACTTTCCCATCTTTAAACACATTTCCAACTCTGATTCATTCTCCCTATAGTTGCTAGAGTGTTCTTTGTAGGCAGGTTCTCTGTTCCTGCCTTCTTTTGATTCTGGGACATTCCATGCTCTGCAGGGTCAGTCCAGGGTTCCTCAGTAGGGCCTGGGGAGCTTCCCCTCAGCAGGTCCCTGGCGGCCTCTCCTTGTGCATTTTCTGCAGCTCCTTCTGATGCATCCCAAGCTGCAGCCACTCTGCTCAGGTCCCTTGGGCCTCCAGAAGCCTCTTTGCCTTTGTGTACACTGTATATTTTCTGCTCTTCACCTGGCAATCTCCTACCCACTCAGATACTTACCTGCCTCAAAATCTCTTCTGGAGAGATGGATATAAACAAAATGATGGATAGACATGGAGACTGAATGTTGGCTCATTTCTTTTACTTGTAATGTAACCTCTGAATACATTAGGGTTCCTCTCATGTCATCAGGTATATGCAATTCCTTTGTCTTTTTTTCTTTCTATCTTTTAGATTTTTAGTTATTCTACATTTCCTTTATTAGATTGGGTAGATATAGATTGTATTTTCCTTCCCCCTTCCTTTTTTTTTTTTTTTTTTTTTGGTCATTTTCTGTATCCTTGATTTAATCTGCTAATAAGTGGTATTTTTACCTCTTCTTCTTGAGATTTAACTGTATCTATTTCCCTCTTTGCGCTATCATGGTAGTGTATTTTACCCTTATATACATTTAAAGCCATACAAGACATTTTTTGGTATTTTACAGTCCATTCTTTTTCTATATTCAAGTTTGTTGAAAATAATCCACAAAATCTCAAGGCCTCAAAAAGGAAGCAAGATTATGAAACCGATTCTGAGAAGCCCTGATGCGTAGAACCTTCCACAGAGAGGTAGGGAGCTTTACATGGATGTGCAATTCCTTCTCTACTGTAAAACCCACTTCAAGGGCTTTTTGTTCCAGTGAGTAATCACTGTGATGCCTGGAAAGCATCCCAAGCACTTACTACAGCCTGAATGGCTCCTGCTCCTGTCCCCTTGCAGGGTGGGGTGTGCACCCCCCATGGACAGCGGACACCCCCGCCCCAACTCTAGTCTACTTTTTGTTGAAGAGAAATCCTGAAAAGGAATCCGGTTAGCACCTACTTCCCACCTTCAAGTTAACTGTTCCAGGGATATACTTTCCCATTTATGTGAGAACTCTAACACAAACAACATATTTTAGTATGCAAGTTGTTTGTCCTGAAGAGTGAAGAAATTGTTGTGATTTCCCTTGGTGGATAGTCTACTGCAAGGCCTGTATTGGGAGAGGAAGCATTTGCTTACTATTGTTAGAGGTTCCTTTATTTGTATTCTGTAGCATAATACTTTATTCATAAATTGTCTTTCTCTGTAATTTTACTCTCCAAGATGATGAATTTCTCCTAATGCCCCATGGATCTTTCTTCTTCTTCTCATTATCATGCATTAATGCCTATGAGTCCATTTTCAGTCATAAATATTCATATGTTGCCTGGTAAGATATGGAAGTCAGATTTTACATAGACTGAAAGAATTTTTAAAATCTACCTGTGGCTTGAAGAAAAAGACCAGTGCCTCAGTTTTCCTGAAAATTTTCCTATCCAAGGCAGTTATTTTAATTTTTAATGTGTCTTAAATCTAAGTGAATTCCCTTTATATATTGGAGATCCTGGTTTTAGTGTTGAGTTCCCACTAGACTGGAGCCCTGCCCTGCCGAGAATTGACTAATTTGTTAGGGAGCCACCTACACTTACCGGCAGAACTTTGTGGAGCTCAGGGAATGGGCATTCCCCTCATCCACAGCTTTCATTTGGGGTGTCTGGAAAACTCTCTGCCTCTGGTGAGGGACCTGAGTGGATTAAGGAGTTTAAGATGGTGGAGGAAGGAGGCAGAGGGTTTGTAATCCTTCCTCACAGAACTACAAGTCAGAATAGACCTCAGCCGATTTTTGTCCTTTGTCCTTTGTCAGATCCAGAACCTGATGCAGCTCCCGTGAAGAACAGCAGCTGCAGAAGTGCATCCCCCCCCTGAGGAGCTGGTGGATGGCAAGGTAAATGCTGCCCTCGATTGTTTTCAATTCTAACAAGTATTGAAGAAAACTTTTCTCTTTTCTTCTAACCCCATTTTCTGGCCTTACTTCTTTCTGTGTGTTATGTTATACTTGAATTTTCTCTCTCCCTCTCTCTCTTGTTTTTTTAAAGCACAAAAACCAGACACTTTCCCAATTGATTACCTCTACATAGCTCACTTCCATATGTAACATTGTTTTTGTCAGAAAGTACATTCCTAGAACTCCAGGACTCCACACCTATCTGAAAGAACTTCGTGCCCACAGGAAAACCTCCAGAGACTAGATGACTCTTTTCTCAGGGAGGCGAGCAGAGGGAGTATGAGCAGGCACCTGCAAGCAGAATGTGTGGCCCTGGGAATGGATCTAATTCTTCTCAGAACTTCTGTTTCCTCAAATTTACAGCAGGGTGTTCATCCTTTACTTGCAGAGTTCTGAGAATCAGAGAGAAGACATGATAAGATTGTGGAAGGGCTCTAAACAGTATCTAGAACCGCATGTGCAGAGCCTGGGATTTCATTTCCATTCCTTCTGTTTCATCTCATTTCTAAATAACCATCTACTATGATGAAGGTGGAGGCAGGGCTGCGAAGGTTCTGGAAATGAAGTCTCTCTGAGGAGTAGAGTTTCTGGCACTGATGCTGCTATTTGGGATCCTAGTGGAGGGGACATGCCAGGTGCTGACACCTGCTCCTTAGGGTTTGTGCTTTACGCGGCAATGGTGCTTTTGTCTATGACATCAAAATTTTTCAAAACTTTACCTGCAGATCAATAGGATTCAAGAGGATCCCCCTTTTTCCCAGGACGCCCCCTCATGCTCTACCCCATGGGAGGCCCTCTGTCAGCGATGCTACGATATGGGCCATCTCTGCCTCCCTGGTGGCCTCTCGGCTCTGACCTGCTGCCTCCACCTTCACCAGTTGGTAAGATGATCAGAACAACACAAACAGACTAGTAAATTGGACTCTTCCTATCTCTCATCCCTTCCTTCTAGAAAATGTTGCAGGTCATCCTACAGAGCTTTGCAATGAAAGGACACTGTGCCTTTCTTCAAGTTTCTTAAGACACACACTGGGCTGCATCATCCCCCCCCACAGAGCCAGGCAGCAGGTGTCTCTTGTAGACAAGGAAATAGGCTGTTTCTAGAAAGCCAGAAATGTCAATTCTGCAGATGTGTGTTGCACATCTTCTGGGTGTCCTGCTCTGGAAGGGTTATGCCCTGCCCCCAATTGCAAGAGCTGAAAATGTCCTGTCAGAATGACACATGCATTAAGCAGCACAAGGTCATGATCACTACTAATGGAAACACCAGTGAAGGCCTCCAGGGTGCAAGAGAGAGAGATTTCCTTTGGGGTCTCCTAAGACTTTAAGTTTTGTTATCTATGAAACAGGAATGATATTGATTTTATGAGGTTATTGTGAGGATGAAAAGATACAGTACATTAAAGAAAGTATCTTACAAAATGTCTGGCATAGGTTGGGCACTCTTCTCACAGTTTAAGTAAAACTTTATGTACACCGAAGATTATCAAAAGATGTTTTTTGAACTGCATTAATCTGAAGTAAGAGTATAAAGAGTGTGGGTCCAGAGATTTGCAATCGCTGTTTCAAAAGGTAAGGGAAAGACCTCTTTATTAAAATTCAGCTTCCACAAGATAAAGGATAATTTTAAGATGCGTACCAGTCAGTTAAATTCAGAGATCTCTATCAGCCATCTGAAGACTGTTTCCATTACACACAGACAAACAGATGTGGGCACACGTTAACATCACATCAGTGGGCTCAGAAATACCATAGAGGAGAAAATGTATATAGAAAAAACTATGATCAGATTGAAATAAACAAAACCTTCTTGCTTTACAGGACAACCAGTTGGAGATTTGGAGAGGACCCCCAGTTGTGTCAGCATACAAGAGCTACTTTAAATGTTCATATAAATAAAGTTTTTTCACATAAATGAAATCATTCAATATGTGGTCTTTTTGTGACAAGCTCCTTTCACTTAACATGATGCTTTCAAAGTTGATCCATGTCATAGCATGTATCAGTACCTCACTCTTTGTTTTGTCAAATCATATTCCACTATTTGATATATCATATTTTAAAAATCCTTTCACTAGTGGATGGACAGCACTTTTATTTTTTGGCTCTCTCTCTAGTCAATGACCCTTTCTCTACATCTTGGACCTTATTTTGTACAGC
This sequence comes from Dasypus novemcinctus, assembly GCF_030445035.2. Taxonomy (NCBI): domain Eukaryota; kingdom Metazoa; phylum Chordata; class Mammalia; order Cingulata; family Dasypodidae; genus Dasypus; species Dasypus novemcinctus. The sequence goes on along the minus strand of NC_080695.1, from coordinate 25,892,772 downwards.
ACAATGCCACTGAATTCCCAGTGTTAGGTATTTCTGATCACTGCCTCCCATTGCTTTTTAGATCACTTACACTTTCTTTATTGAAATTCTTTGCTTAAGAGGCTGCAAACACAAAAGTCTCCTCAACTTTCTTACCCTCCATGTGTACCCTAGTATCTTCATTTCTCCCCTTGTGCACCACTCCCTTTCAAACCCTTCTCTCTCCCTCTCCACTTCACTTGCTTCTAAAAACGTAGCAACCTGGTTCAGGTATAGGGATTTGCTTCTTAGGAATCTGCACTTGAGCAACTAAATATCACATGCCAATGGATTTAGTGAGTGATATTTACAAGTTCCCCCATATCAAATGGGCATTCAATTCTTTCTGTCCTTCATTATTACCAGCTCCCAACTCCTCATGGGAGGCAGGGAGCTTCTTATCTCAGGAAACTGACAATCTTAAGAAAAGAGGTCTAGGGTCGCTCAGTGAAAATTACCTCCAGTAAGTAAAGTTCACCAGTTGATAAGGGTGTTCTCAGAATTTCTAGTTGGCTTATTTTTATTTTTTTAGATCCTGGGCCCAGGGATTGGATCCAACCCCGTATGTGGGAGGCAGGCACTCAACTACTTGAGCCTTGGCTTTTTAATGCCTTGCTTTTAATACACACAGCTAAGGTTCACTAAACATTTGAAGAAAGATCAACTGTGAATGAGCCACCAAAAGAAACAGAGAAAAAAACCTGGAACTAGGAGAGAAAAAAAGACAATGCAGGGCACCTTCAGGTTTTTGACAGAAAAATTTCTTACCTGAAAAGGATAACCAGCAACATTAACAAAAGTGAGGATATAATAGAGATGTTATCAGTGATACAAGGTCAAACACATTTGCTTTCCATGAACTCTTTTTTCTCAGGAAGCCCTGAAAAAATGAGGGAGTAAAGAAGAAACTAAAAGTTGTGGCTTCTGTGGAAGAGGGAAATCCATAGAATGATGAGAAGGGACTTCCAGGGATAGCAGCGGTGCAGCAGCCCAAGAGTTCACCCAGGGAAGCTGGGAGCAGTAGGGCAGAGCCCCAGGAGGGATATCCCCAAAGAAACAAGGGAGCTACTTACTGTGACCTAATCACAGGAGTTTGACAGCTGGGACAGAGAAATTCCCAGCTATCTAGTAACACATTGAGAACTAAGCAAGTGAAAAGAGAGGCAATTTTCAACACCACAGAAAACACTGTTTCCTTTAGAAATGTATTTCAAGTATACAGTGTTGTTCACGCGTGCACAGTCTTTGTATAGGCATGATCATGTTAGTGCCTATTTAATAAAAATGAGTATAGGTCTTCTGGAAGAATAGGGGAGGTAAATTACATGGGTGGGAGAGAGGTAGAATGAAAGAGGTGGAGTGAAAGACCTTCACTTTTCACAGTAGTAGAAAATAAAGTAGAAATATCAACAAATTGCAACATAAGCATGTCATTTAGAAGTAGGGAGGTAAATAGCAAAAAAAAAAAAAAGAAATGGGGTTGGGAGATGCGGGAAAGGAGGATTCCTGTTTTTCAGTGTAAACCTCATATTGTTTGACTTTTACAATATGTACATTAATTGCTTGTAAATTCGATTGTCATTTTCAAGATAAAGGAACCATAACTGGAAAGATTAGTGAGAACTGCAGAGAAGCTAACTTTTTAATTTAAGAAAATAAAGTGGGACCATTGAAGAGGAACTATTATCTTCTTTATTATTAAGAGGTGCATTTAAAAAAAGAAAAAATATTAACACACACACACATGCAGAAAGACAATAGTCCAATCTGGAAAACTATATGAACCAAGGCACATAACAAATTCATGTGAAGAATTATCAACTAATAAGCTTCCAGGGATTTCAGATTCTTATCTGCATTGCATATATTGTTGGGGGTCACTATGCTTGATTCTTTCACTTTATTTAGTGGTTTTTCAAAATAAGGAAAAATAATGAGTTGGCTCCTTAGTATCCTCCAAAAGTGATGGAGTTTTTTAAGTATCATCATATATGCATGAATATTATATACTAAATTTGTTTTAGTCCACTAAAGTTAATTGTTATTGATTCTAAATTTTTAGCATCAGTAAGAGGCTCCAGTTGGTTCATGACTTGTTTTTTGTTACGTTTTTAGATTCATAGATCATACAAAATGTTACATTAAAAAATAAGAGGTTTCCATATACCCTACTCCTCACACCCCCACTCCCATCACATCAACATCTTCTTTCATTAGTGTGGCATTCTGACTTCTTTTGACACAGCAAAGAAGTCTTTGAGAGCTTCTTTGGCAGGATTATCCCAGGCAGTTCCCAGACTTTGGGTTCCCAGACCTGATTGATTCAATGGGAAATTATATTTAGTGATCACTATCTGAGAGCTAGGGGGTGATTGCTATTGGGTATGTCAATGGGTCTAGAAATTTTATGTTCCTTCTTTTTTGAAGTATAAAAATCTACCATCAGCTCACATTTAGACTCCAAACCAATTCAGGACTACAGGTTTTTGGGTTTTTTTTAAAAAGACACATTTATTTTTTATTTCTCTCCCCCCTTCCCCTCTGCCCCATCCCCCAGTTGTCTGCTCTCTGTGTCCATTCACTGTGTATTATTCCGTGTCCTCTTGCATTCTTGTCTGTGGCACTGGGAATCTGTGTCTCTTTTTGTTGCCTCATTTTGCTGCATGAACTCTCCATGTGTGTAGCACCACTCCTGAGCAGACAGAGCTTTATTCAGGCAGGGTGGCTCCACTTGTGGGTGCACACTCCTTGCACTTGGGGCTCCCCTACATGGGGGACTCCCTTGCATGGCAAGGCACTCCTTGTGTGCATCAGCACTGAGCATGGGCCAGCTCTCCACACAGATCAGAAGGCCCTGGGTTTGAGCCCTGGACCTCCCATATGGTAGGCAGACACTCTATCAGTTGAGCCAAATCTGCCTCCTAAGATTACAAGCTTTTTACTTGACCTCTTTGGGCATTCTTCTGCATTTGTTTTTCTTCTATGCTAAAAACTCTGCTTGCCAATCTTACCAACATCCATTTTTATTCCTTATCCCTCAATGTATGCAGAACTCAGAATGACAATACCAATCTTATCGACAGCATTTTCACTATAGAAAAGTTAAAATCTTTTTTGAAAATAAGGAATTTTTTAATAACATACAACAAAACATTAGCAAATGGAATTCAAAAATACATAAAAATCAACTTTTTTTTTGCAAATGAATAAAAAACAATGGCAAAATAAATAAGTACTTACATACAAAAGTGGAAAGTATGCATCTCCAGCAGATCCACACTACAAGAAATGTTAAAAGGTGTGCATTAGGCAGAAGGAACATGATGCCAGTGAGAAATCTACATCAATACAAAAGAATCAACAGCACTGGAAATGGTTTATACATGAGTAAATTTATAAGATACATTTTTTCTTTAAAAATTTCTTCTGAAGATGATTATTTTAAAAATAACAAATTCTTGTGGGGTTTATACATGTAAATTTAAAATGTTTAACAATAGTAGCATAAAAGGTGAGATGGAAGTAAGTAGAAAGATGCTATATTAAGGTAATTCTACCATACACGAAGTGGTACAATGCCTCTACCAACAGAGATAAGGTAAAAATTTATACGACATGGAAGCAGATGCGGCTCAAGCGATTGAGTTCCCATCTACCATTTAGTAGGTCCAGGGTTTGATTTCCGGGGCCTCCTGGTGAATGCAAGCTAGCACACACAGTGAGCTCACCTGAGCAGAGTTCTGGCCCACACAGGAGTGCAGGACTTCATGGCAAGTTTACCTGAGTGAAGAGCTAGTGAAGCCAGATGGCGCAACAAAAAGAGACACAGAGCAGAGACAATAAGAGTCACAGCAAACCAAGGAGATAAGGTGGCACAAGTGATTGAACACCTCTTTTCCACTCCAGCCACCTAAAGAGAAGGAAAGACAGAAAAGAACTCACAGCAAATGGACAAAGAGAACAGACAATGGGGGTGGGGCAGAGGGAAATAAATAGATCTTTAAAATAAATTTATACTGCAAACCCTAAACAACAACTAAACTTAAAAAAAGTAAGTCTCAGCCAATATCTCACATAAGGAGATGACGTAGGTTTAAAGAACACTTTAAAAATTTATCAAAAAGAAGGCAGAGAAAGTGAAAAAACAACAATAAAGAACAGAGAAGAAAATAGAATCAAATTTCATCATAAACATATCAATAAGCACATGAATATTAATAGTCTAAAGACCTTAAATAAATGGCACAGATGATAAGATTGGATAAAAATCAAGACCCAACTATATGGCCAAGAAGAACTTCACTTTAAAGATGACACATAAAAGGGAAAGTAAAAGAGTAGAAAAAGACATACCATGGTAACACTAGTCAAAAGAAAGGCAGAGTGTTTATATTACCAGAAAAAGGCGATTTCAGGACAAAGAATACTGACACAGATAATGTCATTTAATAAAAAGGGTCAATTAATAAAGAGGCTTCAAGTAGTCTAAACTGCATGTGTGCAATTACTAATAAAGCTTCAAAACACAAGAGCAGAAATGAATAGAAATGCAAGGAAAAATAAACAAATGCACAGTTAAAGTCAGCAATTCCAATACCCTGTCTTAGTAATTGATACAAAAGCAGGAAAGACTTGAGCTATAATATCCACCAACTTGATTTGAGTGTTCTTTACAGAACACTATGTGCAAAAATATCAGAATAAACATTCTCAAATGCCTCTGGAACAATAATCAAAATTGACCTATTGTGGGCCATAAAACAAGCCTCAATAAATTCGGAAGGACAATAATGGAATTAGATTAGAAATCAATAATAGAGACTTACCTGAAAACATGGAAAATAATAACACATTTCTAAAACACCATGGAATAAAGATGAAATCAAAGGTAAATTATAATGTATTTTGAACTGCATGAAAATGAAAACACAACATCTGCTTGTGGGATGCCACTACAGCAGTATTTAAGGAAAGATGTAAACAACCCAATATCTATAACAGGAAATAAAATGATCTCAAAACGATGGATTTAGCTTCTACATCAAGAAACTGGAAAAGTAAGAGCAAATTGAATCCATAAAAAGCAGAAAAAAAAGAAAATTATATAGACTGTAGTGGAAATCAATGTGACCACAAACAAAAATAATACAGAATTATCAGAACATTAAAACTTAAAAACCTCTAGTCATAGATATCAGGAAAATAAAAAAGAATATACAAATTACTGTTATGGGAATAAGAGGTATGAAACCCCTAACAATTCTATGGTTATTGAAAAGGATGATAAAGAAATATTAAAAACACCTTTACGTAATAGATTTGACAGTTGAGATAAAATAGACAAATTCCTAGAAAGTCACAAATGATCCCAAATCACTGAAGAATAAATAGATAACCTGAGTTGCCCTGTATATATTAAAGAAATTTTTATTACATAGAAATCTCCCCACAAAGAACTCAAGGCTGAGAGGGCTTCTCTGGTGAATTCTACTGAATATTTAAGGAATAAATAATACCAAAACTATGGAAACTTTTCCAAAAAGATTGAAGAGGAAAGACTAATTCCCAATCAGAAATGCCCTAATACTAAAATTAGGTTTTGCATTACCTACTTCTGGTCAACATAGTCTGTAGGTTCTAGCCAGTGATAGCACACATAAACAAGAAGCAAACAAACAAATAACAAATAAAATGCATGTACATAGGGAAAGAAGAAATAAAATTATCTTTTTATGCAGATGACATGGCTGGCTATGTAAAAAATCCAATGGAATCTACAAAAAAGATACAAAAACTAATTGTTTGACAGTTCCTTATAATATTGAACTTAAATATGTTTGTGATCAATATTTTGTCAGAACTGCTTCTCTTTCTTTCTCTGAAACTTTTCTTCTAATATTGTTTTCGCAATGTCTAACATCAAAGTGTAGGGTAGGAGTTCTAACTTAAAAACCTCGGTCCTTTATTGTAATAAAAATTATGAAAGAAGCATTATCAGTAGAATTTGATAAGAAAAAAACCTAACAATTAGCTTTGTGCTTCTTTAGGGGAGAAAAGTAGAGCTTTATTTTACATGAATTTTTTTTAAACAAATCAATTCCATCCACTTGTCCCATGGATCTAATCCCCCTCTCAATCAGAATCAGAGCAGGTATCACCACCCTAAAATCCTCAAGAGTGAGGAATGAACAAACATAAGGGAAAATGCAACCATGGACAAATGTAGACTTATTAATATTCTAAAAATGGGACAATTGTAACATACATATAAAAGCAGTGACAACCAGAGGTAATGAGGAGAGGGAGAAGGAAGAATAAGTATAAAATGGGGCACTTGGGGGACATTGGAATTGTCCTGCATGACATTGCAATGATGAGTAAAGGCCATTATACGTTTTGTCATAACCTATAAAATTATGTGGTTCAAAGTTTAAACTATAATGAAAACAGTAGCCCAATGTTAGTAGCAGTGCTTCAATATGAGTACAACAATTATAATAAGTGTACTACAATAGTGAAAGATATTGTTAATTGGGAAGTGAGGGAGGGGGAGAAGGTGGGGTATATAGGAACTCATATTTTTATGTAGCATTTCTGCAATCTAAAACTCCCTTTAAAATTAAAATTAAAAGAATTTTTTATAAATTATTAGTAGCCATTAATTTATTTGGCATTCTTAAAACCCAGTGTTTATGCTTCAATTTGGCTGAAAGTTCCTTTTGTTCAAAATCTTTCCCATCATCTGAATGTCATGGTTTACCACACAAAGAGAAAAAATATGCACATGGCACGTTGGACTTAACCAGGCAGTCCTATACAACCTCTGTGGATTTTAGATTAATCCAGCATCCAGAAAACTCTAATGAAAATCAGTCATAGTCAAATAAGCATCAGCACATTTGAAAACACAATCTGGTCTCCTGTTAGTAATTTAATTTACAGTTTAGCAAGAGTTACTAAAATTAGCTTAAGCTCAAGTTCTTTTCTCAGACTGTGAGGTGACATTCATGGCATATTATCATAATTGTTTCTGAGTCCTCTCACATTCATATTACTTACTTTGTAGGACCCCCAAGTGTACCGGCAGCCTCTGATGATTCTTTTTCCTACTTTTACTTCATCCATACTCCCAACCACAGCAAAGATTAAAAGTCCCTGAAGTGAAACCATGACATCAATGCATTCCTTAGTAGCAATATGGCTTACTATGTTATTCTTATTACTGTTATGGAAATAACAGTGGCAGGAATATCATACAAAATTTACTCAAAAAGAGGTCTGCCATGCCTCATGGAAGACTGGGTAGTGAATATGAGCTAACTGATTTCAACACTCATTAATAGCAAGCCATAAGTCCCAATGAAGTACAAATGCAATTTAGACCATTGAGAATCAGGGGGAGTCTGGAGAATGAGGCAAAACCCAAGCTGGATCTGGGAAGATGAGGAGCAAAGCAGGGATGAAAATCTTAGGTAAGGAGGATGCTTTGAATAGGATACAGAAGCAGAAATAACAAGATAGAACTGTTTGCCTGAAGTTATTAAGTATTTGGTCTACCTGAATAGGAGGGTTGATATAAATGAAATGTTTAAGGCTAAAATTACTAAACTTTGTTGCGGCGGCTTGCTCGGTCGGTAGAGGTGGGGTCTGGCTGCGGACGAGGGGTTGGTCCAGCTCTGGACGAGGGGTCGGTCCCACTTGGGATGAGGGGTCGGTCCGGCAGCAGACGAGGGATCGGTCTCACAAGGGGTTGCGCGGTTCGGCTGACGGGGTCGCCCGGCAAAGCCGGCGACGAAGGGGTCACCCGGAGAAGCAGGTGACGAAGGGGTCGCCCGGAGAAGCAGGCGACGAACTGGGGACAAGGGAGGCCAGGCCCTTGTCGGGGGCTCTCAGGACTGGAGGGCGCACGGCAGAAGAACTACCGCGGAGACAAGGTAAACACGCAAGTCCACTTTATTGAGGGAGAGGCAACAGTTTTATAGGGGCTGGGGAAGGCTGATTGGTCGAAGCCATGCCCTATTCTGATTGGTTGCCGGTGAAAGGTCAGTGGGCGGAACTGGATGGGGGAGGGGTGGTGGTTAGGGATTGGCTGTCGCTGTTGCTGGGGGAAGGGGCAGGGTTTAGGGATTGGTGGCTGCTGTTGTTGGGGTAGAGGGCAGACTTGAGTTTCCCGCCCATGCCTGGCTGTTACTGCTGTCGGGGGGAGGGAAAAGGGCAGACTGGATTTTTCCGCCCACGCCTGGCTGTTGCTGCTGTCGGGGAAGGGGAAAAGGGCAGACTGGAATTTTCCACCCTGCGCCTGCGCAGGGAGAAAGAAGAAGAAGGGTGCCGCCCCACAAGGCATCGCGTGGCGCCATCTGGGAGGAGGGGCGGCCGCAGAAGCATGGCTGCCGAGAAGCGGAGACCCGAGGGCACTCTGCGCCCATGCCAAGCTCCCTTCAGGGGTGGCAGTGAGTCCGACCAGCCACCCTATTATGGGGGCAGTGGCTTGCCCTGCCACGGCTGCTCCCCCGCCAGGCCAGCAAACCACACTTCAGCCCGAGGGGTGACCGCACTTTGTATTAAATATTTATATTTAGTAATTAAAAGCAAAATATAAAAAGAATTATATACCATGACCAAGTGGGGTTTATTCCAGGAATGCAAGTTACTTTAACACCAAAAGTCCATTAATGTAATATAACATATAAAAAGAATAAAAATAAACAAACAAAATCACATAAGCATCTCTTTGGATGCAGAAAAAGCATTTGACAAAATCCAGTACTGGGGCGGAGCAAGATGGTAGCTGAGTGAACTTGCCTGATAGTATCTCCTGCAGGGAAGCAACTGGACGGCGTTGGAGCCTCTTTGGAACCAGGCTGTTTCGGAATTTTTGTGGGTCGGGCGGTATCTGGACATGGATTTCGTGGGAAGGTAACAGAGAAAATACATCTATAAAATATACAGGGAGGTCCCGGCTGCGAGCGGAAAGTTCCATCCTTGGGTGGGCGGAGCCGCAGCATCCGGCACTCCTCCCCACTGGGCGCTGCTGCAGCGGTTTTTTTTTTTTTTTTTTTGGAGGCTCTGCAGTACTGGGGAATTCATAAGCCCTGAGCGGCCTATTGGGGGGTTAATAGGACAGGAGGCGCTTGCAGACTGATTTGGGGAGACAAAGGGGAGTTTTATGGCAAAGCGGGGGGAATTTTTTATTGCAGACACAAACAATAGCGCTTCCGCCTAGAGCCACGCCCCCCCCAAACCCGGCTGCCAATCTACAGTGGACTTAAAGTGATAGCAATAAAGAGATGCCACCAGGGTCTGGTAGGGTGGGAGATGTTTGGAAGCTGATTAGGGGAATATTAGGCGAAGCATGGGAATTTCGGGTTTGGACTCTGTTATTAGCATTTCCGGCTGGAGCCCCTCCCCCAGACCTGGCTATTGATCTGAGTCATTAAATTGGCTGCACCCTAGAGGCGCTCCCAGGTGGCCGTTCAGGGGATCACAGGGTGGGAGGGGTCCTGAAGTCAACTGGTGATACATCCACAGAAAAGACCCCAGTGAGTGAGTGAATTGTGGGGTAGAGAACACAGGATAGAGCTTGTGGATGTGACCGCACCCATAGGGCTGGCACCCAGTTGCGAGGATCCCTGAAGGCTGTGATGCACTGTGGTGCTCCCAGGCTTCCTGTTAACCGGACTTCAGGTTGCCAGGTCTGAGTCCCCTAAACCTTGGCGGCTCACACCCCAGAGACTCACATCTCTTGAGTCCTCGATATCTCAGATTTTCCATCCCTGAATCCATCACGCCCTGCGGTCCATCTGAGGTCCTTGAATGTCCTAGCCCTCAACGTTTGCATTTTTTCTTTTTTATTTTCTTTTGTTTTATTTTTGTTTTATTCTATTTTTATTTTCTATTTTTTTTAATGTTCTGATTGCTAACATTGCATTATCCCCTAGTCTTTTCTCCCAGCATATCCCCCAAAGTCTTTTTTTCCCTCTCTCTCTTGTCCCCCATCTTCTTCTTATTCTATTTTATCTTAACTATACAATAGGTGCTGCAGGAAACACCTCACATTTGCTGGGTTTCCTCATCCTCCACTGCCTCATTTCTGTGAGAATAGATTTTGGCTATCTACACTATCCCCTTTCCCCTACATCTGGATATCCACAATCATCTACTATCTCTCCTATATTCCACCCCACTTTCTTTGATCCACAAAGTGTCTAACTCTTAATTTCTAATACCTTTGTTTTGTTTTCTGTCTGTTATGCATTCTTGAAAATATTACCTTTCTTTTCTCTTTCCCTCTCTCACGAAAACAATAGCTTTTTAGTTCATACCATCTTCCTCCCATATTTAGTCATCTGCCTCATTATAGGTACTCTACCTACTGCTATAACTCTACACAATTTACATGAATCTAACCTCCATCCTCCCAGATCTCATATTGTTGCTTTGTTAACATATATCACCAATACTACTTTACACATTTTTTCCTTGCTTACGCAATTGCCTTTCCGCAGCACTAATGCTTTCCTTTAAAGTCAACTTAACCAGCAATAAGAAATTAGAATAAGAAGACCAAAGTGACAAAGAGAAGATATAACACTTATGCCAAAACAACGGCTAATTAATCTCCAAGACTAGACAAAGAAGCTAAGGAACTGATTAAACCCGTCAAGATAATATGATGACCAGACAGCAACAAAAATCTACAAACCAAACCAGTAATCAGGAAAACATCGCTGAATCCAATCAACAAACTAAAAATCAGTAAGGGGATCAGAACTTCGCGCAAGCAATGAAAGATCTCAGAACATTTATCACCAACAAATTTCATGAAGTAAAGGAAGAGTTTAACAACATGAAGAAAACACTTGGAGGGGAAATTGCAGATATATGCAAAAAGATAACAGATATGATGGAAATGAACACCACAGTCCAAGAAATCAAAAATACACTTGCAGCAAATATCAGCAGACTAGAAAGGCAGAGCAGAGAATTAGTGATGAGGAAGACAGTACATCGGAAATCAAACAGATAGTAGAAGTGGTCGATAAAAAGATAGAAAAAATCCAGCTAGGACTTAGGGACCTGAATGGTAATGCAAAACGCTCAAACATACATATTATACGCATTCCAGAAGAAGAGGAGAAGGGAAAGGGGTCAGAAGGAATCTTGCAGGAAATAATGGCTGAAAACTCCCCAAATCTACTGAAAGAGACAGATGTACATATCCAAGAAGCACAGCGCACTCCACTGGTCATAAACCCCAACAGGCCCACCCCAAGACATATACTTGTCAAATTATCCAATGCTCAAGACAAAGAGAAAATTCTAAAAGCAGCAAGAGTAAAGAAAACCATCACATACAAGGGAAGCTCCATAAGATTAAGTGCTGATTTCTCATCTGAAACCATGGAGGCAAGAAGGCAGTGGTATGATATAGTCAAGGTACTAAAGGAAAAAAATTTCCAACCAAGAATACGCTATCCAGCTAAACTAGCATTCAAAAATGATGGAGAGTTCAAAATATTCGCAGATAAACAGAAACTGAAAGAGTATACCAACAAGAAACCTCCCCTTCAAGAAATTCTAAAGGGAGTTCTGCAGGAAGAAAGGAAAAAAACAGGATAGGCAGAGTTGGAGGAGAGTGTAAAAGCAACAAAAAAGACAAAAATAGAAGGAAAAAAATACAAACAAAATATGACAAACACAAATCCAATCAAAATATGGCTAACACAAATAATTCCTTGAAAGTAATAATACTGAATGTCAACGGATTAAACGCACCTATCAAAAGATTCAGACTGGGACATTGGATAAGGAAATATGACCCATCTATATGCTGTCTACAAGAGACACATCTTAGACCCAGAGACTCATGGAGGTTGAAAGTGAATGGTTGGAAAACAATCATACAAGCAAAAAATAACCAAAAATGGCAGGAGTAGCTATATTAATATCAGACAAAATTAAATGCGAAAAATTGTGAGAGACAAAGAAGGATACTACATATTAGTGAAAGGGATGATCTGTCAAGAAGATCGAACAATCATAAATATTTATGCTCCTAACAAGGGTGTCTCTAGATACATGAGGCAAACGCTGGAAAATCTAAGTGAAACAATAGATGCAGCTACAATTATAGTGGGGGATTTTAATACACCACTATCAACTCTGGACAGTACATCTCAAAAGAGAATCACTAAAGAAACAAAACATTTGAACATTATATTAGAGGAGCTGGATCTAATAGACATATATAGATCATTACACCCAAACACAGCAGGATATACATTTTTCTCAAGCACACATGGATCATTCTCCAAGATAGACCATATGCTAGGCCACAAAGAAAGGCTTAAAGAATTCAGAAAGATTGAAATCATACAAAACAATATCTCTGACCACAGTGGAGTGAAGCTGGAAATTTGCAAGGGACAGAGGCCCAGATTTCACACCACAATTTGGAAATTGAACAGCACACTCTTAGAAAAACAGTGGGTCAAAGAGGAAATCTCAAAAGAAATCAATGATGACCTTGAAACAAATGATAATGATAACACAACATACCAAAATTTATGGGATGCAGCAAAAGCAGTACTGAGAGGGAAATTTATAGCCATAAATTCATATATCAAAAAAGAAAAAAGAGCAAAAATTGAAGAACTAACTGCACATTTGAAGGAATTAGAAAAACAACAACAAAGTAACCCAACACGAAGAAGAAGGAAGGAAATAACAAAGATAAGAGCAGAACTAAATGAAATAGAAAATATGAAAGCACTTGAACAGATAAACAAGACCAAGAGCTGGTTTTTTGAGAAGATCAACAAAATTGACAAACCTTTAGCAAGACTAAAAAGAAAAAAGAGAGAGAAGATGCAAATACACAAAATAAGAAATGAGAAAGGCGATATCACCACTGACCCCACAGAAATAAAGACTATCATAAGAGGATACTTTGAAAAACTATATTCCAACAAAAATGACAATTTAGAGGAAATGGACAAATTCCTAGAAAAACATAAGCAGCCCATATTAACGAAAGAAGAAATTGATGATCTTAACAAACCAATCACAAGCAAAGAGATAGAATCAGTTATTAAAAATCTCCCAACTAAGAAGAGCCCAGGGCCAGATGGCTTCACAGGTGAATTCTACAAAACATTCCGGAAAGAACTAACACCAATCCTGCTGAAACTATTCCAAAAAATCGAAACAGAAGGAACATTGCCTAACTCCTTCTATGATGCCAACATTACCCTAGTACCAAAGCCAAACAAAGACATCACAAGAAAGGAAAATTACAAACCAATTTCTCTAATGAACCTAGATGCAAAAATACTTAACAAAATACTTGCTAATCGTATTCAACAACACATTAAACGAATTATACACCACGACCAAGTGGGATTTATTCCAGGTATGCAAGGATGGTTCAACATAAGAAAATCAATCAATGTAATACACCATATAAACAGATTGAAGGAAAAAAACCACATGATTATATCTATAGATGCAGAAAAAGCATTTGACAAAATACAGCACCCTTTCTTGATAAAAACACTCCAAAAGATAGGAATACAAGGAAATTTTTTGAACATGACAAAGAGTATACATGAAAACCCTACAGCCAACATTGTTTACAAAGGAGAAATCCTGTGTCGTGATGGTGGGAGAGAGTGTTGCTGTGGGGAGAGTGGGGGTGGGGGCGGTGGGGTTGAATGGGACCTCATATTTTTTTAATGTAATATTTTTAAAATAAAATTTAAAAAAAAAAAACAAAGGAAAAATCCTAAAATCCTTCCCTCTAAACTCAGGAAGAAGACAAGGATGCCCATTGTCTCTGCTCCTATTTAACATTGTCTTAGAAGTACTTGCTCAAGCACTGAGGCAAGAACCAGATATAAAAGGCATTCAAATTGGAAAGGAAGAAGTCAAAATTTCATTATTTGCAGATGACATGATCCTATACATAGAAAACCCTGAGAGATCTACAACAAAGCTTCTAGAACTCATAAATGAATTTAGTAAAGTCACAGGTTCTAAGATCAATGCGCAAAAATCAGTACCATTTCTGTACACCAATAATGAGCAAGATCAGGAGGAAATCAAGAAACAAATACCATTCACAATAGTAAATAAAAAAATCAAACACTTAGGAATAAATTGAACTGAAGAGGTAAAAAACTTATACACCGAGAACTATACAAGACTGTTCAAGGAAATCAAAGAAGACCTAAATAAATGGAAGAATATTCCTTGTTCATGGATAGGAAGACTGAATATCATTAAGATGTCTATCCTACCAAAACTGATCTACACATTCAAGGCAATCCTAATAAAAATCAACACAGCCTTCTTTAAGGAACTAGAAAAACTAACTATGAAATTTATTTGGAAAGGAAAGAGGCCCCGAATAGCCAAAGACATATTGAAAAAGAAAAACAAAATTGGAGGAATCACACTTCCTGACTTCAAAATATACTACAAAGCTACAGTAGTGAAAACAGCATGGTATTGGCATAAGGAGAGACACACAGACCAATGGAATCGAATTGAAAGTTCTGATATAGAACCTCATATATATAGCCATATAATATTCGATACAGCCACCAAACCCTCTCAACTGGGAGAGAATGGCCTATTCAACAAATGGTGCCTGGAGAACTGGATAGCCATATGTAGAAGAATGAAAGAGGATTACCATCTCACACCTTATACAAAGATCAACTCAAGATGGATCAAAGACCTAAATATAAGAGCCAAGACCATAAAGATCTTGGAAAGCAGTGTAGGGAAACATCTACAGGACCTTGTAATAGGAAATGGCTTCATGAATATCACACCAAAAGCATGAGCAGCAAAAGAACTACTAGGGAAATGGGACTTCCTCAAAATTAAAGCCTTCTGCACCTCAAAGGAGTTTGTCAAGAAAGTAAAAAGGGAACCTACACAATAGGAGAAAATATTTGGCAACCATATATCTGATAAGAGACTTATAACTTGCATATATAAAGAACACCTATATCTTGAAAATAAAAAGATAAACAACACATTTAAAAAATGGGAAAAAGATTTAAAAAGACACTTCTTCAAAGAAGAAATACAAATGGCTAAAAAGCACATGAAAAAATGCTCCAAATCTCTAGCTATGAGAGAAATGCAAATCAAAACTGCAATGAGATACGATCTTACTCCCATAAGATTGGCAGCTATGATAAAACAGAAGAATACAAGTGCTGGAGAGGATGTGAAGAAAGGGGAACACTCATCCACTGCTGGTGGGAATGCCGAAGGATCCAACCATTCTGGAGGACAGGTTGGCGGTTTCTCAAAAAACTAACTATAGATTTGCCATATGACCCAGCAATACCACTGCTGGGTATATACCCAGCAGAACTGAAAACAAGGACACAAACCAATATATGCACACCAATGTTCATAGCAGCATTGTTCACTATCACCAAAAGTTGAAATCAACCCAAATGCCCATCAACAGACGATGGATCAATAAAATGTGGTATATACACACAATGGAATACTACTCGGCTGTAAGAACAAATAAACTACAAACACACGTGATAACATGGATGAATCTTGAGAACCTTATGTTGAGTGAAGCAACCCAGGCATTGAAGAACAAATACTACATGACCTCAATAATATGAAATAAGCAAGCTGCCTCAGAGAGCTAGAGCCTGTAACATAGGCTTACAGGAAATCGGGGGGTTGAGGGAGGATGTGAGCCGACGTCTGCAGGGGTGGAATCTATGATGAGCTGGCGGTAAGTATGAGCACAAAGAAGAGATAAAATGGGGGCAAGGGGTTGCCTTTGGGTGGGGCTTTGTGGGTTTGAGGGGGGCTGGGGATGGGCGGATGGGTAATACTGCCCACAAAATTGGGGGGAGGGAGGGGCAACATACGAACATAGGAGAGTGTCAGGTGTTGGCTGAGAGTAAAATGCTGAGAAAATCGTATCAAAATATAATTAGGAGGATTACCTGTTTAGGATGCTCAGAGGGGATGGTCTGATGTGGGACAGACTCCTGGGGAATGTCTAAATGCTCATTTTGCCAGGGTGGGTTGTACCATTGGGTAGAGACCCAAGAAGTGAGAATTGGCGTGGACCCACATCCTGGGGAGGATTAATGCCATCAAATAGAGAGAACTGTATCTCTCGAGAGAAAGGGTGGCTCCCAGGGCATTAGGGCAGTTGAGCAAGTCAGGCCCTGAACACTGTTGCGAGTATCTCTGGACGTGGTTTCTCGGGAAATGGAGATTGGCTGTCGCTGTGGGCACCAAGGGGAGGGGAAAATGGATGTTGAATGGATGGAACCAAGGTAAATGTGGGGGCAAGAGAGGAGTTTCACTAGAGTACACGAGGATGAATATAAAACATGTAATATTACACCAAAAACATATAGGGGACGACAGACTAATAATATAAACCATAATGTAAGACATAGGATAACTAAAAAATTTAGAAAACTGTATATCCTAAAGTATGGACCACAATGTAAGCACAGATGTCACCTTGTTTGAAAGCTATTGTTTCAGAGTCTGTACATCAGTCTCAGTAAATATGATATGAATAAGTTAAAAGATTATCGCTGTGGAAGGGAAAAGGTTTTATGGTGGATGTGTGGGAGTACTGTATATTGTATATATGAATTACTGTGATCTAAGACTCTTGTGAAGAGAAGCTCAATAATTAGGAAAAAAGAAAAGAAAAAGATAGGATGTAGAAATTTTTCCAAATCAATATGTACTCTAGATCTAACCTTTAAACTCATCGCTATATTCCATTTTACTATTAAGGGAACCTGACATTATATTGGGATTCACTTTACAGGAAGTTTTGGATCACAGAGTGGTTCAACAATGGCGGTGGAGGAATACTGGTATGGGATGTTATTGACAGGCTATATATGATTGACAAGGAGTTATACAGGGCATATGTCCAGGGTGCATGGTAATGTTTAGATATACTCTTAGTGGAAACAATTAAAAACAACAGCTGGGGGGATACTGGGTTCCTGGCCGGGGGGGCTCTATCGTGGTCCCTAGGGGAGCAGCGGCAGTCCCCCAGGTGCAATGGTAAGAACCAGGAAGGAATGAGGGTCCAACAGTGAGCCCCTGATACTAATGACTATGCTTGTGAGCCTATACGCCTGCAATAAGAACAAGGCCTAGAGCAGAACTGTGCCTGGGAGTTTCCTCCTGACAGCCTTCATGTTACTCAAATGTGGCCAGTCTCGAAGCCAAACTCAGCATGTAGATGCAGTGCATTCCCCCCAGCACGGGACATGACACCCGGGGATGAGCCTCCCTGGCACTGAGGGATCACTACCAAATACCTTCTGAAGATGCAACTAGAAAATGACCTTGATTTAAACGTTCAATGCGGATCAGCAGAATATCCCTGTCTACATATAATAACATGACTTTAAAATGCTGTTTGACCTAATGTAAGGGGGAAATGGAAAGGAGAAATGAGTTTATATGGCTACGAGTCTCTAAAAAAGAGTCTGGAGATTGTCAGAAGGATTGCCCTTATTCACAACTAAGCAGTGTCTAAGAGACAGATAAAGTAGATACAACCCCAGGTATTGGTTCTTTTGAGGGATAAAGAGACCCACGGGTCCTATGGTCATGGCAGATGGGGTTCACTGCCATGTCAGATGGCCCTTCTTTGGAGCTGGTGTTTCTGCATGATGGAACTGGACTCAGATGGGATCTCTTTTCACAAGACTTTCATGCTACTTTACTGCAATTGTAGTTGGTGTTGGGGTTTAAGATATATTTAGGGGATTTGAATCTCTGGACTGACAATATGATAGCCAGGCCCTGAGCCTCAACAGACTTCAGCTCCTACACTCTGATTTATTGGACTTACCCCACTCAGCTAACATGGAGTTGAGGAAGGTCAACCACCACATCATGGAGCCTAGAGTGCCTACAACTGAAAGCAGAAGGACTGCATCCAGTATCCATGTGGAATCTAAGCCCCCACTTGACATAGATGTGCAATGGACACAACCAATCCAATGTCCATAGAGAAAATGTGGCATTGGTGTGGGAAGGGTGGCCATGGTGGCTGCTGGGTGCGGGGAATGGGAGGAAGAGATGAGATGGGGAGGCATTTTCGGGACTTGGAATTGTCCTGGGTGGTGCTTCACAGACAACTATGGGACATTGTAGATCCCCCCAGAGCCCACTGGATGGAACATGGGAGAGTGTGGACTATGATGTGCACCATTGACTATGGGGTGCAGCGATGCCCAGAGATGTACTCACCAGGTGCAATGGATGTGTCATGATGATGGGAGAGAGTGCTGCTGTGGGGAGAGTGGGGGGTGGGGGCGGTGAGGTTGAATGGGACCTCATATTTTTTTAATGTAATTTTTTTTAATGAATTTTTTTTAAAAAATGTTCTGATAGGCAGCGGACTTGGCCCAGTGGTTAGGGTGTCCATCTACAACATGGGAGGTACAGTCCGCGGTTCAAATGGGCCTCCTTGACCCGTGTGGAGCTGGCCCATGTGCAGCGCTAATGCATGCAAGGAATGTCCTGCCAGGCAGGGGTGTCCCCCGTGTAGGGGAACCCCACACGCAAGGAGTGTGCCCTGTACGGAGAGCCGCCCAGCGCAAAAGATAGTGCAGCCTGCCCAGGAATGGTGCCGCACACACGGAGAGCTGACACAACAAGATGACGCAACAAAAAGAAACACAGATTCCCGTGCCACTGACAACCACAGAAGTGGACAAAGAAACAAGACACAGCAAATAGACACAGAGAACAGACAACCAGGGGCGGGGGGGGGAGGGAAGAGAAATAAATCAATAAATCTTTTTTAAAAATGTTCTGATATATGTTGGATATTTTTAGAGTAGTTACAGTTACAAATATCAACTGAGGGAGTGCTGAGTTCCTACTCAGTGGAGCTCTGTCACATTCCCCAATGGAACAACAGTAATTCTCCAAGTGCAATGGCAAAGACCAACAAGTAAGGATGGTCTAATAATGAGCCCTTGATACCAATGACTATGCTTATGAGCCTGTGTGCCAGAAATACGAACTAGGCCTAGAGCTGTAGGGTGCCTAAGAATTACCTCCTGAGAGCTTCCATGTTGCTCACATGTGGCCATTCTCTAAGCCAAACTCAGCATGTAAATGCATTACCTTTCCCCCAGCATGGGACATGACTCCTGGGTATAAGCCTCCCTGGCACTGAGGGGTTACTACCAATCACTAACTGGTGATGCAGCTAGGAGACCTTGAATAAAAGGGTCAACTCAGACCAGCAGAAAATCTCAGCCTACATGTTGGATTGTCAAAAACTGCTTTTTGACCTTGAATAAAAGGAGGAAATGGCAAAGGCAAATGAGTTAATATGGCTACAAGTCCTCCAAAAACAGTCAGGAGGTCATCAGAGGGGTCATGCTTATGCACACCTCAGCAGGACCCCAGAGAGAGACAAAGTAGATACAACCCTAAGTACTGGTTCATCTGAAGGCTCTGGAGATCCAAAAAGTATTTGGTCATGGTAGATGCATTTGGAGTTCTGTGCCATGTTCGAGGGCCCTACTTTGGAGTTTGTGCTTCTGAGTGTGATGGAGCTGGACTCAGATGTGACCTTCCGACACATGCCTCTTTTGTCACTTTTACCAAACCTGTGGTTGGCACTAGGGATGTTTCATACTCAGGGGACTTAAATCTCTGGACTGCCCATGTGTCACCAGGGCCCCGAGCCTCAGCAGAGTTGCACCTCCTACTCTCTGGTTCATTGGACTTACCCAGGTCAGCTAACAGGTAGATGAAGATGGTCAACCACACACCATGGAATCAAGAGTGCCAACAACTGCAAGTGGAGGAATTGCATCCATCATCCATGTGGAATATAAGCCACCTCTTGGTCCAGAGGTGGATGGACATCACCAACCCAGGGTCCACAGAATGGAGGAATAAAATATGGATTGGAGTGGACTTACTGATATCCTACTATAAAAACTATTTTGACTAGTAATGAAAGAAATTGTAGCATTGAGGTGGAGAAAGTGGACACAGTAGTTGCTGAGGGAATGGAAAGGGAAGAAGAGATGCAATGTGGGGGCATTTTGGGGACTTTGAGTTGTCCTAAATGATATTGCAGGGTCAGATGCTGGACTTTATATATCCTGCCATAACCACTGAATGTACTGGGGGAGAGTGTGAACTACAGGGTAAACTATTATTTATGGGGTGTAGCAGTGCTCCAAAATGTGTTCCCTGAGTTTGATGAGTGACACAGTGATGGAGGAAGTTGTTGGTGTGGAAGGAGTGGGGGAGGAGGGGGGTATATGGGAACCTCTTAAATTTTTTAATGTAACTTTTTTGTATGATGTATATATCTTTAAAAAATACAATTTATAAAACTGAAGGGGTGGGGGTGGGGAGTGGGGTATATGGGAACCTCATGTTTTTTATGTTTTTTTAATGTTTTTTAATGTAATGTTCTTTGTGATCTATTAACTTTAACTCAAAAAGTGTAAAAAAAATTGTAAAGTGCAAAGTATAAACTATATTGTAAACCACAAAAAAAAAAAAATCCAATACCCTTTCATGATAAAAAACAATCAAGAAACTAGGAATAGAAGGGAACTTCTTCAACCTGATTAATGACATCTACCAAAAAAGCCACAGCTAACATCAGAGCTAATGCTGAAAAGACTGGATGCTTTCCCTCCTAAAATTAAAAGCAAAAAGAAGTATATTCACTTTCACCATTTCAGTTTAACATTGCACTTGATATTCTAGCCATGGCAAGTAGGTAAGAGAAAGAAAAGCAGTCAAATTATCTCTATTCAAAGATGGCATGATCTTGTATATAGGAAACCCTAAGGAATTCATGAGACGTTATTAGACCTAAAGAATGAGTTCAGCAGGGTTGCAGGATACAAGATCAATACACACACACACATACAATTGTATTTCTACACATGTGAAATGAACAATCCAAAAATTATATTAAGAAAACAATTCCACTTAAATAGCATAAAAAATAATAAAATATTTAGGAATAGATTTAACAGAAGTGCAAAATTTATATCTGAAAACTACACAAATTTGGCAAAAGAAATTTTCAAAGATCTTAATAATTGGGAAAACATTCCCTGTCCATGAACCAGAACTTAGCATATTTTATGATGGCAACACTTCCCAAACTAATCTACACATTCAACAAAATCCCTATTAGAATCTCAACAGACTTCATTTTAGAAATTGACAAGCTGATTCTAAAATTCATATGGAATGGCAAAAGATCCACAATAGCCAAAACAACCTTGAAAAAGAAGAACAAAGTTGAGGGACTTGCACTTTCTGATTTCAAAACCAACTTCAAAGCAACTGTAATCAGGCCAGTATGGTATTGACACAAAGACAGACATATAGAGATCAATGTAATAGAATGGAGAGTCTAGAAATAAACCCATATCTATGACCAACTTATCAAAACCATTCAATGGGGAAAAGAATAGTCTTTTCAAAAATGGTGCTGGGACAAGTGGACAGGCACATGCAAAAAAGGACACTGGATCGTTAACTCACATGATATACAAATTTAACTCAAAGTACACCAAAGACCTAAATATAACAACTAAAAGTATAAAACTGTTAGATGAAAAATCAGAATAAACATTCATGAACTTGGAGTTGGAAACAGATTCTTAGATATGACATAAAAACACAAACAACAAAATAAAAAATAGATAAACCGGACTTCATAAAATATTTAACTTTTGTGTTTCAAAGGACAACATCAAGAGAGTTAAGAAACAACCCAGAGAATGGGAGACAATATTCTTAAAACATTTCTGATATGTGTGAGATATATACATATATGTCACATAATATGTAAATAACTAAAAGACATGGGTAAATGGTCTCGATAGATATTTCTCCAAGGAAAATATAAAAGTAGACACGTGAAAAGATGCTCGAAATCATTTTGTCACGAAAATTCAAACCACAGCCAAAATGAGATAATATTTCACGCGCACTAAGATGGCTAGAATCAAAATGTCAGATAATAATAAGTGTTGACAAGGATGTGAAGAAATCAGAACCTTTATACACTGCTAATGGGAATAAAAATGATGCAAGTGCTTTGGAAAACAGTCTCAGTTCCTCAAACAATTAAACATAGTGTCACCATATGACTCACATATTCCGCTCCTAGGCATATACCCAAGAGAAATGAAAACATGTCCCCACAAAAACATGTACCTGAATGTTCATAGCAGCATTATTCAAAACAGCCAAAAGGCAGAAACAACTCAAATGTCTATGAATTGATGAATGGATAAGCAATATTTGGTCTATCCACACATGGACTATTATTTTGCCAGTAAATGCATGAAGGATGTTTACATGTGACAATGTGAATCAACCTTGAAAATACAGGTAGTGAAAGAAACCAGTCACAAAAAATGCATATTTTATGTGGTTTGAATCTCTTTGTACTTCAGAAAAGCATATTAAATGTAATCCATTCCCATGAGTATGAATCCATTGTAAACAGGACTTTTTGATGAGGTTACTTCAGTTCAGGTGTAACACACCTCAATCAGGATGGGTCTTTTTTTTTTTTTTAAAATATTTATTTATTTTTTTTTTAAATTACATTAAAAAATATATATGAGGTCCCATTCAACCCCACCGCCCCCGCCCCCCCACTCCCCCCACAGCAACACTCTCTCCCATCATCGTGATACATCCATTGCACCTGGTAAGTTCATCTCTGAGCATCACTGCACCCCATAGTCAATGGTCCACATCATAGCCCAGACTCTCTCACATTCCATCCAGTGGGCCCTGGGGGGATCTACAGTGTCCCGTAATTGTCCATGAAGCACTATCCAGGACAACTCCACGTCCCGAAAACGCCTCCACATCTCATCTCTTCCTCCCATTCCCCACACCCAGCAGCCCCCATGGCTACCGTTCCCACACCCATTCCACATTTTCTCTGTAGACATTGGATTGGTTGTGTCCATTGCACACCTATGTCAAGTGAGGGCTTAGATTCCACATGGGTACTGGATGCACTCTTCCCGCTTCTAGTTGTAGACACTTTAGGCTCCATGTTGTGGTGGTTGACCTTCTTCAACTCCATGTTAGCTGAGTGGAGTAAGTCCAATAAGTCAAAGTGTAGGAGCTGAAGTCTGTTGAGGCTCTGGGCCTGGGTGTCATATTATCAGTCCAGAGATTCAAATCCCCTACATATATCTTAAACCCAGCACCAACTACAATTCCAATAAAGTAGCATGCAAGTCTTGTGAAAAGAGATCCCCTCTGAGTCCATTTCCATCATGCAGAAACACCAGCTCCAAAGAAGGGCCATCTGTCATGGCAGTGAACCCCTTCTGCCATGACCATAGAACCCGTGGGTCTCTTTATCCCTCAAAAGAACCAATACCTGGGGTTGTATCTACCTTATCTGTCTCTTAGACTCTGTTCAGTTGTACATAGGGGTATTCCTTCTGACAACCTCCAGACTCTTTTTTAGAGACTCACAGCCTTATAATCTCATTTCTCCTTTCCATTTCCCCCTTACATTAGGTCAAACCGCTTCCCGAAGTCATGTTATTATATGTAGACAGGTGTATTCTGCTGATCCGCATTGAATCTTTAATTCAAGGTCATTTTCTAGTTGCTTCTTCAGCTGGTATGTGGTAGTGATCCTTCGGTGCCAGGGAGGCTCATCCCCGGGTGTCGTGTCCCACGCTGGGGGGAATGCATCACATCTACACGCTGAGTTTGGCTATGAGAGTGGCCACATTTGAGTAACATGAAGGCTGTCAGGAGGAAACCCCCAGGCTCAATGCTACTCTAGGCCTTATTCTTATTGCAGGTGCATAGGCTCAAAAGTGTAGCCATTAGTATCAAGAGCCCACTGTTGGGCCCTCCTTCCTTCCTGGTTCTTGCCGTTGCACCTGGAGGATTGCCGCTGCTCTCCCCGGGCCCACAACAGTGACCCCCTGGCCAGGAGCCCAGTACCCCCCCAGCTGTTGTTTTTAATTGTTTCCACTATGAGTATATATAGACATTACCATATACCCTGGGCATATGCCCTGTATAACTCCCTGTCAACCATATATATCCTGTCAATAACATCCCATATCAGTATTCCTCCGCTGCCATTGTTGAACCACTCTGTGATCCAAAACTTCCCGTAAAGTGAATCCCAACATAATGCCAGCTTCAGAAGAGTCTTAGATCACCAAAATTCATATATACAATATACAGTATTTCCCCAGATCCACCATAAAACCTTTTCCCTTCCACAGCAATAATCTTTTAACTTATTCATATCATATTTCCTGAAACTGATGTACAGATTCCAAAACTATAGTTTTCAAACAAGGTAACATTTGTGCTTACTATGTGGTCCATACTTTAGGTTGTACAGTTTTCTAAATTTTTTAGTTATCCTATGTTTTGTCTTATGGTTTTCATTATTAGTCTGTCGTCCCCTATATGTTTTTGGTGTAATATTAGCTGTTTTATATTCATCCTCGTGTACTCTCACATAACTCCTCTTTTGCCCCCTTATTTACCTTTGTTCCATCCATTGCACGTCCATTTTCCCCTCCCCTTAGGGCCCACAACGCCTGCCAATCTAATGCCCTGGGAGCCGTCCTTTCTCACGAGAGATACAGTTCTCTCTATTCGACGGCATTAGTCTTCCCCAGGATATGGGTCCACCCCACCCAATGGTAGAACCCACCTTGGCAAAATGAGCCTTCAGCTATTCCCTCCGGAGTCCGTCCCGCATCAGACCATACCCCCTGAGCGTCCTAACCAGGTAACCCTCCTACTTATACTTTGATACGTTTTACTCAACATTTAGTTCTCAATGAACTTCTGGCACTCTCCCATGTTTGTATGTTGCCCCTCCCTCCCACCTATTTCTTGGACCATATTACCCCTCTTCCCATCCCCAGGCCCCTCAAACCCAGAAAACCCCACCCGAAGGTAACCCCTTGCCCCCATTTTGTCCCTTCTTTGTGCTCATACTTACCCCCAGCTCATCACAGATTCCACCCCTACAGACATTAACTCAAGCCTTCCTCAACCCCCCGATTTCCAGTAAGCCACTTTTCCAGACTCTAGCTCTCTGAGGCAGTTAACTTATTTCATATCATTGAGGTCATATAGTATTTGTCCTTCAATGCCTGGGTTACTTCAGTCAACATAAGATTCTCAAGGTTCATCCATGTTATCACGTGCGATTGTAGTGTATTGGTTCTTACAGCTGAGTAGTATTCCATTGTGTGTATATACCACATTTTATTTATCCACTCATCTGTTGATGGACTTTTGGATTGATTCCAACTTTTGGCGATGGTGAACAATGCTGCTATGAACATTGGTGTACATATATCGGTTTGTGTCCTTGTTTTCAGATCTGATGGGTATATACCCAGCAGTGGTATTGCTGGGTCATATGGCAAATCTATGGATAATTTTTTGAGAAACTGCCAAACTGTCCTCCAGAATGGTTGGATCCTTCTGCATTCCCACCAGCAATGGATGAGTGTTCCCCTTTCTTCACATCCTCTCCAGCATTTGTATTCTACTGTTTTTTCATGGCTGCCAATCTTATGGGAGTAAGATGGTATCTCATTGTAGTTTTGATTTGCATTTCCCTGATAGCTAGGGATTTGGAGCATTTTTTCATGTGCTTTTTAGCCATTTGTATTTCTTCTTTGGAGAAGTGTCTGTTTAAATCTTTTTCCCATTTTTTAAATGGGTTGTTTATCTTTTTGTTTTCGAGATCTATGAGTTCTTTATATATGCAAGTTATAAGTCTCTTATCAGATATATGGTTGCCAAATATTTTCTCCCATTGTGTGGGTTCCCTTTTTACTTTTTTGCAAACTCCTTTGAGGTGCAGAAGGCTTTAATTTTGAGGTAGTCCCATTTATCTATTTGTTCTTTTGCTGCTCGTGCTTTTGGTGTGATATTCATGAAGCCATTTCCTATTACAAGGTCCTGTAGATGTTTCCCTACACTGCTTTCTAAGGTCTTTATGGTCTTGGCTCTTATATTTAGGTCTTTGATCCATCTTGAGTTGATCTTTGTATAAGGTGTGAGATGGTAATCCTCTTTCATTCTTCTACATATAGCTATCCAGTTCTCCAGGCACCATTTGTTGAATAGGCCATTCTCTCCCAGTTGTGAGGGTTTGGTGGCTTTATCGAATATTATATGGCTATATACATGAGGTTCTATATCTGAACTTTCAATTCGATTCCATTGGTCTGTGTGTCTCTCCTTATGCCAGTACCATGCTGTTTTCACTACTGTAGCTTTGTAGTATGTTTTGAAGTCAGGAAGTGTGATTCCTCCTATTTCATTTTTCTTTTTCAATATGTCTTTGGCTATTCAGGACCTCTTTTTATTCCAAATAAATTTCATAGTTAGTTTTTCTAGTTCCTTAAAGAAGGCTGTGTTGATTTTTATTGGGATTGCATTGAATGTGTAGATCAGTTTTGGTAGGATAGACATCTTAATAATATTCAGTCTTCCTATCCATGAACAGGGAATATTCTTCCATTTATTTAGATCTTCTTTGATTTCCTTGAACAATCTTGTATAGTTCTCGATGTATAAGTTTTTTACCTCTTTAGTTAAATTTATTCCTAAGTATTTGATTTTTTTATTTACTATTGTGAATGGTATTTGTTTCTTGATTTCCTCCTGATCTTGCTCATTATTGGTGTATAGAAATGCTACTGATTTTTGCGCATTGATCTTATAACCTGCGACTTTGCTAAACTCATTTATGAGTTCAAGGAGCTTTGTTGTAGATCTCTCAGGGTTTTCTATATATAGGATCATGTCATCTGCAAATAATGAAATTTTGACTTCTTCCCTTCCAATTTGAATGCCTTTTATATCTGGTTCTTGTCTCAGTGCTCGAGCCAGTACTTCCAAGACAATGTTAAATAGGAGAGGAGACAATGGGCATCCTTGTCTTGTTCCTGATTTTAGAGGGAAGGATTTCAGGATTTCGCCATTGTAAACAATGTTGGCTTTAGGCTTTTCATATATACTCTTTATCATGTTCAAAAAGTTTCCTTGTATTCCGATCTTTTGGAGTGTTTTTATCAGGAAGGGGTGCTGTATTTTGTCAAATGCCTTTTCTGCATCTATAGATATAATCATGTGGTTTTTTTCTCTCAATCTGTTTATATGGTGTATTACATTGATTGATTTTCTTATGTTGAACCATCCTTGCATACCTGGAATAAATCCCACTTGGTCATGGTGTATAATTCGTTTAATGTGTTGTTGAATACGATTAGCAAGTATTTTGTTAAGTATTTTTGCGTCTAGGTTCGTTAGAGAAATTGGTCTGTAATTTTCCTTTCTTGTGATGTCTTTGTTTGGCTTTGGTACTAGGGTAATGTTGGCATCATAGAAGGAATTAGGCAGTGTTCCTTCTGTTTCGATTTTTTGGAATAGTTTCAACAGGATTGGTGTTAGTTCTTTCCGGAATGTTTTGTAGAATTCATCTGTGAAGCCGTCTGGCCCTGGGCTCTTCTTAGTTGGGAGATTTTTAATGACTGATTCTATCTCTTTGCTTGTGATTGGTTTGTTAAGATCATCAATTTCTTCTTTCGTCAGTATGGGCTGCTTATGTATTTCTAGGAATTTGTCCATTTCCTCTAAATTGTCATTTTTGTTGGAATATAGTTTTTCAAAGTATCCTCTTATGATAGTCTTTATTTCTGTGGGGTCAGTGGTGGTATCACCTTTCTCATTTCTTATTTTGTGTATTTGCATCTTTTCTCTTTTTTTCTTTGTTAGTCTCGCTAAAGGTTTGTCAATTTTGTTGATCTTCTCAGAAAACCAGCTCTTGGTCTTGTTTATTTTTTCAAGTGCTTTCTTATTTTCTATTTCATTTAGTTCTGCTCTTATTTTTGTTATTTCCTTCCTTCTTCTTCCTGTTGGGTTACTTTGTTGTTGTTTTTCTAATTCCTTCAAATGTGCAGTTAGTTCTTCAATTTCTGCTCTTTCTTCTTTTTTGATATATGAATTTATGGCTATAAATTTCCCTCTCAGTACTGCTTTTGCTGCATCCCATAAATTTTGGTATGTTGTGTTATCATTATCATTTGTTTCAAGGTAGTCATTGATTTCTTTTGAGATTTCCTCTTTGACCCACTGTTTTTCTAAGAGTGTGCTGTTTAATTTCCAAATTGTCATGTGAAGTCTGGGTCTCTGTCCCTTGCAAATTTCCAACTTGACTCCACTGTGGTCAGAGATATTGTTTTGTATGATTTCGATCTTTCTGAATTCATTAAGCCTTTCTTTGTGGCCTAGCATATGGTCAATCTTGGAGAATGTTCCATGTGCGTTTGAGAAAAATGTATCCTGCTGTGTTTGGGTGTAATGATCTATATATGTCTATTAGATCCAGCTCTTCTAATATACTGTTCAAATGTTTTGTTTCTTTAGTGATTCTCTTTTGAGATGTTCTGTCCAGAGTTGATAGTGGTGTATTAAAATCCCCCACTATAATTGTAGATGCATCTATTCTTTCACTTAGTTTTTCCAGCGTTTGCCTCACATATTTAGAGGCGCCCTTGTTAGGAGCATAAATATTTATGATTGTTCGATCTTCTTGACAAATTGTCCCTTTCACTAAAATATAGTATCCTTCTTTGTCTCTCACAATTGTTTCGCATTTAAAGTCTATTTTGTCTGATATTAATATAGCTACTCCTGCCTTTTTTTGTTTGTTGTTTGCTTGTATGATTGTTTTCCAGCCATTCACTTTCAACCCCCATGAGTCTCTGGGTCTAAGATGTGTCTCTTGTAGGCAGCATATAGATGGGTCTTATTTCCTTATCCAGTGTCCCAGTCTGAATCTTTTGATAGGTGAGTTTAATCCGTTGACATTCAGTGTTATTACGTTTAGAGAGTTATTTATGGTAGCCATATTTTGGTTGGATTTGTGTTTGTTATATTTTGTTTGTATTATTTTATTTCCCCTTCTATTTTTGTCTTTCTTGTTGCTTTTACACTCTCCTCCATCTCTGACTGTCCTGTTTTTTCCTTTCTTCCTGCAGAATTCCCTTAAGAATTTCTTGAAGGGGAGGTTTCTTGTTGATATACTCTTTCAGTTTCTGTTTATCTGTGAATATTTTGAATTCTCCATCATTTTTGAATGCTAGTTTAGCTGGATAGAGTATTCTTGGTTGGAAATTTTTTTCCTTTAGTACCTTGACTATATCATACCACTGCCTTCTTGCCTCCATCGTTTCAGATGAGAAATCAGCACTTAATCTTATGGAGTTTCCCTTGTATGTGATGGTTTTCTTTTCTCTTGCTGCTTTTAGAATTTTTTCTTTGTCTTGAGCATTGCATAATTTGACAAGTATATGTCTTGGGGTAGGCCTCTTGGGGTTTATGACCAGTGGAGTGCGCTGTGCTTCTTGGATATGTACATCTGTCTCTTTCAGTAGATTTGGGAAGTTTTCATTCATTATTTCCTGCAACACTCCTTCTGACCCCTTTCCCTTCTCTTCTCCTTCTGGAATGCCTATAATACGTATGTTTGAGCGTTTTGCGTTATCATTCAGGTCCCTAAGTCCTATCTGGATTTTTTCTACCTTTTTATTGACCACTTCTACTATCTGTTTGATTTCCAATGCACTGTCTTCCACATCACTAATTCCCTGCTCTGCCTCTTCTAGTCTGCTGATATTTGCTGCAAGTGTATTTTTGATTTCTTGAATTGTGGTGTTCATTTCCATCATATCTGTTATTTTTTTGCGCATGTCTGCAATTTCCCCTCCAAGTGTTGTCTTCAGGCTTTTAACCTCTTTCATTACTTCATCAAATTTGTCGGTGATAAATGTTCTGAGATCTTTCATTGCTTGTGCAAAGTCCTGCCCCCCTTCCTGATTTTCAGTTTGTTGATTGGATTCAGCCATGTTTTCCTGATTACTGGTTTGGTTTGTAGATTTTTGTTGCTGTCTTGTCAACATTTTTTCTTGACGGGTTTAATCAGTTCCTTAGCTTCTTTGTCTAGTCTTGGAGATTAATTAGCTGTTGTTTTTCCGTAAGTGTTATATCTTCTCTTTGTCATTTTGTTCTTCTTATTCCAATTTCTTATTGCTAGTTAAGCTCACTTTAAAGGAAAGTATTAGTGCTGGGGAAAGTCATTTGTGTAAGGAAGGAAAAAGTGTGAAGTAGTATTGGTGATATATGTTTACAAAGCAACAATATGAGTTCTGGGAGGATGGAGGTTAGATCATGTAAATTGTGTAGAGTTATAGTAGTAGGAAAGTACCTATAATGAGGTAGACGACTGAATATGGGAGGAATGTGGTACGTACTAAGAGGCTATTGTTTTCGTGAGAGACGGAAAGAGAAAAGAAAGGTAATAGTTTCATGGACGAATACCAAATGGAAAACTAAACAAAGGTATTAGAAATTAAGAGTTAGACACTTTGTGGATCAAAGAAAGGGAGATGGAATATAGGAGAGATAGCAGATGGTGGAGGATATCAAGTTGTAGGGGAAAGGGGATAGTGTAGATAGGCTAAATCTATTCACAGAGAAATGAGGCAGTGGAGGGTGAGGAAACCCAGCAAATGTGAGGTATTTCCTGTAGGACCTATTGT
Source organism: Dasypus novemcinctus (assembly GCF_030445035.2). Classification (NCBI taxonomy): domain Eukaryota; kingdom Metazoa; phylum Chordata; class Mammalia; order Cingulata; family Dasypodidae; genus Dasypus; species Dasypus novemcinctus. The sequence goes on along the minus strand of NC_080695.1, from coordinate 25,862,080 downwards.
ATTGTTAAGGTAAAATAGTATAAGAAGAATATTGGGGACAAGAAAGAGAGGATTGAAAAAAAAAAAAGAACAACAACAACAACAACAAAAAAAAAAAATGAAAAAATAAAAAAAAAAAAACAAAGAACAGAAACCCCGCCGCCAGGCTCAGCTGTGCTCAGCTGGGCTCCGGTCCCCCGCCTGCCGCCCGCCGCGGCTCGGCTGGGCTCGGCTGGGCTCGGCTTTCCCGCCCGCCGCCCGGCGCGGCGCAGCGCAGCTCGGCTCTCCCGCTCGCCGCCCGGCGCGGCGCGGCTTGGCTCGGCCGAGCTCAGCTGGGCTCCGCCCCTCCGCCCGCCGCGGCTCAGCCGGGCTCGGAGGGACTCAGCTACCCTGGCCGCCGCCCGCCGGGGCTCTGCGCGGTGCTAGCTGCCTCGGCTCCACCTACCCAAGGAGGGAATCCTCCACACGTAGCTGGGATCTCCATGTATATTTCACAGATGGATCCTCTCTGTTACCTTCCCTCCAAATCGATGTCCAGACACCTCCAGACCAGGAAAAATCCCGAAACAGCCGGTCCCAAAGAGTCTCCAACGCCTCCCAGCCAATTCCCCCCAGGAGCTAGTAACCGGGAAGTTCACTCAGCCACCATCTTGCCTCCCCCTCCTGAAAAGTCCCAATTTATATCTTATAGACCAGTCCTTTCTGTTACCTTCCCACCAAATCGATGTCCAGACATTTCCTGCCCTGAAAAAATCCTGAAAAAGCCTGGTCCCGGAGAACCTCCAGCGGTGCCCAGCTGCCTCTTCCCAGGAGAGACGGCAAGGCAAGCTCACTCAGCCACCATCTTGCCGGAAGTCCCAGGATGGGTCTTAATCCTATTACTGGAGTCCTTCAGAAGCAGAGGGAAATTCAGACAGAAAGAGAGAAATAATGGAACTAAGAAGCTGAAATTCAATAGAATGCAGACATGATTTGAGTAGTCAGGAGAGGCCGCCATGTGCAGTGCCACGTGACAGAGGAGGCAAGGACCAAGGTTGGCTGGCAGCCAGCTCCAGAATACCAGTCTTCAGGAAGAAAGCATCACCTTGATGACACCTTTTTTTGGGACTTTCTTGGCCTTAAAACTATGAGCCATTAAATTCCCATTGTTTCTGTCACTCCTTTGCAAATAATTTTCTTAAGAAGCCTAGAAATCTGAAACATAATATGATTTCATTCATCTGAAAGGTAAGGGACAGGAAAATCTATAGAGAGAGATGTTAGATAAGTCATTGCCTAGGACTGATGGGGGGCTCGAGGGTCCTTTTCTATCTTTCTTCTCCTTCTGGGACTCCTATAATGCATATATTGGAGTGTAAGATGGTATCCCATAGATCTCTTAGACAATTTAATTTTTTCAATTCTCTTATCCTTCTGTTTCTCACTCTGGATCATTTCAACTGTATTGTCTTTGAGACGATTGATTCTTTCTTCTTACAACTCCAATCTCCTGTTGAAACCATCCAGGGAATTTTTCATTTCACTTATTAAAATCTTCACCTCCAGTAGGTCGCTTTGGTTACTTTGAAAATTTTATTGATATCTTTATTGATATTCTCATATTATTCATTCATTGCTTTCCTGATATGCTTTACTTATTTCTTCATGTTACCTTATCTCTTTGAGCAAACTGAGAATCATTATTTAAAAAATCTTTGCCCGGTATATCCAAGGTTTTTTCCTCTTCAATGATGGTTTCTGGATAGGTCATGATTTCCTGGGGTTTTTTTTTGCCTTATAATATTTAGTAACACTTTACATTTTCATATTTTAAAATGTTAACCTGGGATATGGTATATGGTATCTGAGCTCTCTGAGCCTTAAATGTGTATCCAGTTAGTGATAATGACATATTTCCTCGAGTGCTGGAGTTAAGACCAGGTAAATTCAGACACTGGCTTCTATTTCCTCTGCCTCTGGGTACAGCTTCTCCACCAGTTTCAAAGGGAGACAGATGGTTTTGTTTTAACTCAAAACTTCTTTTCTTACTTTAAGTCTGTGCTTCAGACAATGATTCATAGCAATAAAGAAATGCTACAAGGGGGAATAGTCAGAATCCAAAGGGCGGCTAAAACTTAGAGTAGATTCAACGAGTCCTTCGATACTCAGTTTAGCCATATTTATCAAGTTTGCTCTCTCTACAGCTGTGGGGTCTTTTGCAGTCAAGGTGGTACCACGGATTAGGGTGACTCCACGGTTCCCGCCAACAGCCAGCTCCTTCTAATTCTGTGGCAGATGCCACAGTGTCTCCATCAGTGCTCTTTGAATATTAATCTTCTATCAGAATTCAGGTTTAGAAAGTCCAGCCTTCTTCTTCTTCTTCTCAGATTCTCTTACACTGGCAACATATCAAGACTAAATAAGAAGGTGGAGTCAGGAAATCAATTAGACCTCCCCTAGCACACATAACGGGGAGAGACTGTAGAACGTGCTATCCAAGCTTCCAATATCATATTTGGGGTTTCTGGCGAGGTGTAGGTGCGTTCACACAGGAAATAAAGGGTCATACTCTTCTGTGTTGAGTTGGTTCAACAAGGACCCACTTGAATCTCTCAGAGGACCCACCAGACCTCTCAGGCAGCTTTCCTGCTGCCCTGAGAGAGAGAGAAGTGAGGAAGGGAGAAAGGGGGAAGGTCAGATCTCTAAGTGTTTTATTTAACTGCAAAGAGGATTCCTACCTTGAAACGTTGGTTCTTTTTTTTTTTTTTTCCCGTGGTTGCTAATATTGCATTGTCTCCTGGTCTTTTCTCCTGTTTTATCCCCCAAGGCCCTTTTTCATTCATTTAGTTTTTTCTCTTTTTCTTTTTCATGCTTGTTTCTCCCCCTTTTCTTTGCCCTCCCCCTTTTTATCTTCTCTCTTTTTTTTTCATTCTTTTCTCTCTTTTTCTTCTTTTTTATTTTCTTTATATAATAGGTGCTGCACGGAGCACTTCACATCTGCTGTGTTTCTTCATCCCCCATTTCCTCTTTTCTGTGTGTACTTTCCACTACATCTTTCCACTATATCTTTCTATCCTCCATCATCTACTGTTACTCTTACATTCCACCTCCCTTTCTTTGGCTCCCAATTTGTCTGACTTTTATTTCTAATACCTTTGTTCTGTTTTCTGTCTTTTATCCACTCTTGATATTATTGTCTTTCTTTTCTCTTTCCCTCTCTCATGAAAACATTGGCCTCTTAATTCATACTACATTCCTCCCCATATTCAGTTTACTCTCTCATTATAGGTACTCTACTAACTTCTATAACTCTACACAACTTACATGAGTCTAATATCCATTCTCCTAGACCTCACATTGTTGCTCTGTTAACATTTATTAACAATGCTACTTTATACATTTTCTTTTCTTACACATTTTGCTTTCCCTGGCCCTAATATTTTCCTTCAAAGTGAACTTAGCCAGCAACAAGAAAATAGAGTAAGAAACGAAGTGACAAAGAGAAGCCATAACACTTATGCACGAACAACAACTAATTAATCCCCTAGACTAGACAAAGAAGCTAAGGAACTGATTAAACCTGTCAAGATAAAGTGATGACCAGACAGCAACAAAAACTACAAACCAAACCAATAATCAAGAAAACATGGCTGAATCCAGTGAACTAACTGAAAACCAGGAAGGGGAGCAGAACATCAGACAAGTAATTAAAGATCTCAAAACATACATTAGAGACCAACTTAATGAAGTAAAGGAAGAGATTAACAGTGTGAAGAAAACACTTGGAGAGGTAATTGCAGACATACACAAGAAGATAACAGATATGATGGTGATGAACACCACAGTTCAAGAAATCAAAAATACACTCTCAGCAAATAGCAGCAGATTAGAAGAGGCAAGAAGAGAATTAGCAATGTGGAAGACAGTACATCTGAAATTAAACAGATAGTAGAGCTGATTGAAAAAAAAGATAGAAAAAGTCCAACTGGAACTTAGGGACTTGAATGACAATGCAAAATACACAAACATATGTATTATAGGCATCCCAGAAGGAGAAAAGAAGGGAAAGGGGACACAAGGGGTGTTGGAGGAATGGCTGAAAACTTCTCAAATCTACTGAGAGAGATGGATGTACATGTTCAGGAATCCCAACACACCATAAATTCCAACAGGCTGACTGCAAGACATATACTTGTGAAATTACCCAATGCTCAAGACAAAGAGAAAATTCTAAAAGCAGCAAGAGAAAAGAAACCATCACATACAAGATTTGGCTCCATAAGATTAAGTGCTGATTTCTCATCTGAAACCATGGAGGCAAGAAGGCAGTGGTATGATATAGTCAAGGTACTAAAGAAAAAACTTTCCAGCCAAGAATACTCTACCCAGGCTAAGTTAGCATTCAAAGATGATGGAGATTTCAAAACATTCACAGATAAACAGAAATTAAAAGAGTATGCCAACAAGAACCCTGCCCTTCAAGAAATACTAAAGGGAGTTCTGCAGGAAGAAAGGAAAAAACAGGACAGGCAGAGTTGGAGGAGAGTGTAAGAGCAACAAAAAAAGACAAAAAAAAAGAAGGAAAAAAGCAAACAAAATATGAGAAACATAAGTCCTAACATAATATGTCAAACATAAATAATTTCCTGAAAGTAATAACACTGAATGTTAATGGATTAAACTCACCTGTCAAAAGATTCAGACTGGAAGATTGGATAAGAAAATATGACCCATCTATATGCTGTCTACAAGAAACATATCTTAGACTCAGGTATTCAAAGAGCTTGAAAGTGAATGGCTGGAAAACAATCTTACAAGCAAACAATAACCAAAAAAAGGCAGGAGTAACTATATTAATATCAGACAAAATAGACTTTAAATGTGAAATGATTGTGAAAGACAAAGATGGATACTACATATTAGTGAAAGGGATAATCTTTCAAGAAGAATGAACAATCATAAATATTTATGCTCCTAACAAGGACGCCTCCAAACACATGAGGCAAACACTGGAAAAACTAAGTGAAAGAATAGATGTCTCTGCAATTATACTGGGAGACTTTAATACACCAATACCAACTTTGGACAGAACATCTCAAAAGAGAATCAATAAAGAAACAAAAACTTTGAACAGTATATTAGAGGAGCTGGACCTAATAAACATATACAAATCATTACATCCGAATACAGCAGGACATACGTTTTTCTAAACTGCACATGGGTTTTTCTCCAAGATAGACCATATGCTAGGCCAAAAAGAAAGGCTCAATGAATTCAGAAAGATTGAAATCATACAAAATAATACCTCTGACCATAATGGAGTAAAGCTGGAAATCTGCAAGGGCCAGAGGCCCAGATTTCACACCAAGATATGGAAATTAAACAGCACACTCTTAGAAAAACAGTGAGGTAAGGAGGAAATCTCTAAAGAAATTAATAACTACCTTGAAACTAATGAAAATGATAACATATCCAAACTTATGGAATGCAGCAAAAGCAGTACTGAGAGGGAAAACTATAGCCATAAATTCATACTTCAAAAAAGAAGAAAGAGCTAAAATTGAAGAACTAACTGCACATTTGGAGGAATTAGTAAAAAAAAGCAACAAAATAACCCCACAGGAAGAAGAAAGAAATAAAGAACAAAGCTAAGAGCAGAATTAAATGAATTAGAAATTAAGAAAACACTTGAAAAGATTAAAAAAAACCAAGAGCTGTTTCTTTGAGAAGATCAGTAAAATTGAGAAACCCTTAGCTAGACTAACAAAGAAAAAAAGAGAGAAGAGGCAAATACACAAAATAAGAAATGAAAAAGGAGACATCACCACTGACCCCATAGAAATAAACACTATAATAAGAGGATACTTTGAAAAACTATATTCCAACAGAAATGACAATTCAGAGGAACTGGACAAATTCCTAGAAACACATAAGCAGCCTATATTGATGAAAGAAGAAATTGACAATCTCAACAAACCAATCACAAGTAAAGAGATAGAATCATTCAAAAAGCATTTGACATGATACAGCACCCTTTCTTGATAAAAACACTGCAAAAGATCAGAATACAAGGAAATTTTCTGAACATGATAAAGAGTATATATGAAAAACCCACAGCCAACATCGTTTACAATAGTGAAATCCTAAAATCTTTCCCTCTAAGATCAGGAACAAGACAAGGATGCCCACTATCACCTCTTCTATTTAACATTGACTTAGAAGTACTTGCTTGAGCACTGAGGCAAGAACCAGATATAAAAGACATTCAAACTGGAAAGGAAGAAGTTAAATTTTCGTTATTTTCAAATGATATGATCCTATACATAGAAAACCCTGAGAGGTCTACAACAAAGCTTCTAGAACTCATAAATGAGTTTATTAAAATGGCAGGTTATAAGGTCAATGCACAAAAATCAGTAACATTTCTGTACACCAATAATGAGCAAGCTCAGGAGGAAATCAAGAAACAAATACCATTTACAATAGTAAATTAAAAAATCAAATACCTATGAATAAATTTGAATATGGAAAAAACTTATACACAGAGAACTACACAACACTGTTCAAGGAAATCAAAGAAGACCTAAATAAATGGTAGAATATTCCCTGTTCATGGATAGGAAGACTAAATATTATTAAGATGTTTATCCTATCAAAACTGTTCTACACATTCAATGCAATCCCAATAAAAATCAGGACAGCATTCTTTAATGAACTAGAAAAACTAGCTATGAAATTGATTTGGAAAGGAAAGAGGCCTAGAATAGCCAATTACTCTCTGAAAAAGAAAAACAAAATTGGAGGAATCACAATACCTGACTTCAAAACATACTACAATGCTATAGTTGTGAAAACAGCATGGTATTGGCACAAGGATAGACACACAGACCAATGGAAACAAATTGAGAATTCTGACATAGATCATCATATATATAGTCATATAATATTTGATAAAGCCACCAAACTCTCTCAACCGGGAGAGAATGGCCTATTCAACAAATGGTGCCTGGAGAACTGGATATCCATATGTAAAAAAATGAAAGAGGATTACCAACTCACACCTTATACCAAAATCAACTCAAGATGGATCAAAGACCTAAATATAAGAGCCAAGACCATAAAGACTTTGGAAAGCAGTGCAGGGAATATCTACAAGAACTCGTAATAGGAAATGGCTTCATGAACTTCACACCAAAAGCATTAGCAGGAAAAGAACAAATAGATAAATGGAACTTCCTGAAAATTAAAGCCTTCTGCAGTTCAAAGGAGTTTGTCAAGAAAGCGAAAGAGAGCCTACACAATGGGAGAAAATACTTGGTCATCATATATCTGATAGGAGACTTATAATCTGCATATACAAAGAACTCCTATATCTTGAAAAGAAAAAGAAAAACAACCCATTTAAAAAATGGGAAAAAAATTTAAAAAGACACTTCCCAAGGAAGAAATACAAATGGCCAAAAAACACATGAAAAAAATGCTCCAAATCTCTAGCTATTAGGGAAATGCAAATCAAAACTACAATGAGATACCATCTTACTCCCATAAAATTGGCAGCAATGAAAAATACGAAGACTACAAATGCTGGAGAGGTTGTGGAGGAATGGGAACACTCACCAACTGCTGGTGGGAATGTAGAAGGATCCAACCATTCTGGAGGACAGTTTAGCAGTTTCTCAAAAAACTAGCTATAGATTTGCCATATGACCCAGCAATTCCACTGCTGGGTATATACCCAGTAGAACTGAAAACAAGGACACAAACCGATATATGCACACCAATGTTCATAGCAGCATTGTTCACTATTGCCAAAGTTTCGAATCAATCCAAATGCCCATCAACAGATGAATGGATAAATAAAATGTGGTATATACATACAATGGAATACTACTCAGCTTTTAGAACGAATACACTACAAACACATGTAATAACATGGATGAATCTTGAGAACCTTATGTTGAGTGAAGCAACCCAGGCACTGAAAGACAAATACTACATGACCTCAATGATATGAAATAAGTAAACCAAGCTGCCTCAGAGAGCTAGGGACTGGATGATAGGCTTAAAGGAAATTGGGGTGTAGAGGAAGGATGCAAGCTGACACCTACATAGGTGAAATCTATGATAAGCTGGAGGTAAGTATTTGTACAAGGAAGGGATAAAATGGGGGCATAGGGTTACCTTTGGATGAGGCTTTGCAGGCTTGAGGGGGGCTAGGGATTGGAGGATGGGTAATATTGCCCAAGAAATTGGGGGGAGTGTGGGGGAACATACAAACATAGGAGTTTGTCAGGTGTTTGGTTGAGAGTATAATGCTGAGAAAACTTTTCAAAAATATAATAAGCAGGGTTACCTGTTTAAGATACTTAAAGGGGATAATCTGATGCAGGACAGGCTTCTAGGGACTGTGTGAGTGCTCATTTTGCCATAGTGGGTTATATCATTGGATAGAGACACATATAATGTGAGCGAAGGTATACCCACATCCTAGGGAGGACTGATGTTCTCAAATAGAGGGAATTGTATCTCTCGAGAGAAATGGTGGCTCCCAATGCATTAGGGAAGTTGAGCATGTCAAGCCCTCAACACTGTTGCAAGTATCTCTGAACATGGCCCTTCAAGCAATGAAGATTGACTGTCACTGTGGGCCCTAAGGGGAGGAGGAAAGAGGCATTGAATAGATGGAATCAATGTAAATGTGTGGGCAATAGAAGTGTTCCACAAGATGAGCAAGGATGGATATAAGACATGTTAAATTACACCAAAAATATATAGGGGCTGATAGGCTAAAATGTAAATCATAATGTAAACATAAGATAACTAAAAATTTAGAAAATTTTATAGTCCAAAATATAAACCACAATGTAAACCCAAATGTTTACCTTGTTTGAAAGCTATTGTCTTGAAAAATCTGTACATCAGTTTCAGTAAATATAGTATAAACATGTAAAAAGATTATTGCTGTGGAGGGGAAAAGGGTTTTATGTTGGATATGTGGAAGTACTGTATATTGTATATATGAATTACTGTGATCTAAAACTTTTGTGAAGATAAGCTTAATAATTAGGGGAAAAAAGGAAAAGAAAAGATGTAGACACTGAGGAAAAGACAGAAGAAGTTGCCTTGCCAATTTGCATAAATGGCAACACTTATTGCAGTGATGGAAGGCAAAACATCAAAAAAAAGCTTTTGCATTTTTTAATTTTTTGATATCCCAATTTATTTTTACCTTAATTTTCCTAAATTAATATCTATTCTATATCTAACTTTTAAACTCATCACTATATTCCATTTTACTATTAATGGAACCTGGTAATACATTGGGCTTCATTTTTGAAGAATTTTTGGATCAGAGAGAGGTTCAACAATGGCAGGGGACGAACACTGGTGTGGGATGTTACTGACAGGGCACACATGGTCCGCAGGGAGTTCTACAGGGCACATACCCAGAGTACATAAAAATGTTTGGATATTTTTATAGTGGTTACAATTAAAACAACAACTGAGGGAGTGCTGAGTTCCTAACCAGGGGAGCTCTATCACAGTCCCTAAAAGAACAGCAAAAACCCCCCAAGAGCAATGGCAAAGTCCAAAAAAGAAGGAAGGTCCAACAATGAGCCCTTGATACTAATGACTATGCTTGTAAGCCTGTGCACCTGAAATAAGAACAAGGCCTAGAGCTGCAGGATGCCTAAGAGTTCCCTCCTGAGTGCCTCCGTGTTGTTCAAATGTGGCCAGTCTCAAAGCCAAGCTCAGCATGTAAATGCATTGCTTTCCCTTCAGAGTGGGACATGACTCCCGGGAATGAGCCTCCCTGGTGCTGAGGGATTACTACCAAGTACCAGCTGATGATGTAACTAGAAAATGACCTTGAATAAAAGGGTCAACTCGGACCAGCAGAATAGGTCAGTCTACATATAATACCAGGAGTTAAAAATGCTTTTTGAGGGAAACGGACTTGGCCCAGTAGTTAGGGCTTCCGTCTACCACATGGGAGGTCCGCGGTTCAAACCCCGGGCCTCCTTGACCCATGTGGAGCTGGCCCATGCGCAGTACTGATGTGCGCAAGGAGTGCCGCCCCACGCAGGGGTGTCCCCCGTGTGAGGGAGCCCCACGTGCAAGGAGTGCACCCGTAAGGAGAGCCGCCCAGTGCGAAAGAAAGTGCAGCCTGCCCAGGAATGGCGCCGCCCACACTTCCCGTGCTGCTGATGACAACAGAAGAGGACAAATAAACAAGATGCAGCAAATAGACACAGAGAACAGACAACCGGGGGGGGGGGGGGGAATTAAATAAATAAATAAATCTTTTTTTTTTTAATGCTTTTTGACCTGAATCAAGGGGGAAATGGAAAGGACAAATGAGTTTATATGGCTATGAATCTCCATATATTGAAGATTCATATATTGGTTCTTCTGAGGATGACAGAGACCCACAGGTTCTATGGTCATCGCAGATGGAGTTCAATGCCATGTCAGTTGGCCCTTCTTTGGAGTTTATGTTTCTGTGTGATGGAGCTGGACTCAGATGTGATCTTTTCTCACAAGTCTCTCCTGTTACATTTACCAAAACTGTAGTTGGTGCTGGGGTTTAATATATACTCAGAGAATCTGAATCTCTGGACTGACTATATGATAGCCAGGCCCTGAGCCTAAACAGACTTCAGCTTCTACACTCTGATTTATTGGACTTACCCCACTCAGCCAACATGGAGTTGAAGAAGGTCAACCACCACACCATGGAGCCAAGAGTGGCTACAACTGAAAGCAGGAGGATTGCATCCAGCATCCAGGTGGAATCGAAGCCCCCTTTTGATATAGATGTAGAGTGGACACAACCAATGCAAATTCCACAGGATGGAGGAACAGAATATGGATTACAGTGTACTTACTGATATTCTATTCATGAACTACTGTGATTAGTAATCACAGAAAGTGTGGCACTGGTGTGGAGAAAGTGGCCATGGTGGCTGCTGGGGGTGGGGATGGGAGGAAGAGATGAGATGTGGAGGCATTTTCGGGACTTGGAGTTGTCCTGGGTGGTGCTGCAGGGACAATTACTGGACATTGTGTGTCCTCCCATGGCCCACTGGATGGAACGTGGGAGAGTGTGGGCTACAATGTGGACCGTTGACCAAGAGGTGCAGCAGTGCTCAGAGATGTATTCACCAATTACAATGAATGTCTCATGATGATGGAGGAGATTGTTGCTATGGGGGGAGGAGTGGGGTGAGGAGGTTGGCGTGTACATGGGGACCTCATATTTTCTGAATGTAATAAAAAATATTAATTAATTTTTTTTTAAATACGCTTTTTGAACTGAATAAAAGGGGGAAATGGAAAGGACAAATGAGTTTATTTGGCTATGAGTCTCCAAAAAGAGTCGGGAGGTTACCAGAGGGGTCGCCCTTATGCACACCTCAGCAGAGTCGCAGAGACAGATAAAGTAGATACAACCTCAGGTATTGGTTCTTCTGAGGGCTACCGAGACCCACAGGTTCTATGGTCATCGCAGATGGAGTTCAGTATTATGTCAGTTGACCCTACTTTGGAGTTTGTGTTTCTGTGAGATGGAGCTGGACTCAGATGTGATCTTTGTCCACAAGACTCTCCTGTTACTTTTACCAGATCTGAAGTTGATGCTGGACTTTAGTGTATACCCAGGGAACCTGAATCTCTGAACTGACCATTTGATAGCCAAGCCCTGAGCCTCAACAGACTTGCAATTCCTGCACTCTGGTTTATTGGACTTACCCCACTCAGCTAACATGGAGGCGAAGAAGGTCAACCACCACACTAGGGAGCCAAAAGTGCCAACAACTGAAAGCAGAATTGCATCCAGCATCCATGTGGAATCTAAGCCCCCTCTTGACATAGATGTGGAGTGGACACAACCATTCTATGGTCCACAGGATGGAGGAATAGAGTATGGATTAGAGTGGGCTTATTGATATTCTATACATGAATTATTGTGATTAGTAATCGAAGAAAATGTGGCATTGGTGTGGAGAAAGTGTCCATGGTGGCTGCTGGGGGTAGGGAGTGGGAGGAAGAGATGTGATGTGGGGGCATTTTCGGGGATTGGAGTTGTCCTGGGTGGTGCTGCAGGGGCAGTTACTGGACTTCGTATGTCCTCCCATGGCCCAATGGGTGGACCATGGGAGAGTGTGGGCTATGATGTGGACCATTGACCATGAGGTGCAGTGGTGCTCAGAGATGTATTCACCAAGTGCAATGAATGTCTCATGATGATGGAGGAGATTGTTGCTATGGGGGGAGGAGTGGGGTGAGGAGGTTGGCGTGTACATGGGGACCTCATATTTTCTGAATGTAATAAAAAATATTAATTAATTTTTTTTTAAATACGCTTTTTGAACTGAATAAAAGGGGGAAATGGAAAGGACAAATGAGTTTATTTGGCTATGAGTCTCCAAAAAGAGTCGGGAGGTTACCAGAGGGGTCGCCCTTATGCACACCTCAGCAGAGTCGCAGAGACAGATAAAGTAGATACAACCTCAGGTATTGGTTCTTCTGAGGGCTACCGAGACCCACAGGTTCTATGGTCATCGCAGATGGAGTTCAGTATTATGTCAGTTGACCCTACTTTGGAGTTTGTGTTTCTGTGAGATGGAGCTGGACTCAGATGTGATCTTTGTCCACAAGACTCTCCTGTTACTTTTACCAGATCTGAAGTTGATGCTGGACTTTAGTGTATACCCAGGGAACCTGAATCTCTGAACTGACCATTTGATAGCCAAGCCCTGAGCCTCAACAGACTTGCAATTCCTGCACTCTGGTTTATTGGACTTACCCCACTCAGCTAACATGGAGGCGAAGAAGGTCAACCACCACACTAGGGAGCCAAAAGTGCCAACAACTGAAAGCAGAATTGCATCCAGCATCCATGTGGAATCTAAGCCCCCTCTTGACATAGATGTGGAGTGGACACAACCATTCTATGGTCCACAGGATGGAGGAATAGAGTATGGATTAGAGTGGGCTTATTGATATTCTATACATGAATTATTGTGATTAGTAATCGAAGAAAATGTGGCATTGGTGTGGAGAAAGTGTCCATGGTGGCTGCTGGGGGTAGGGAGTGGGAGGAAGAGATGTGATGTGGGGGCATTTTCGGGGATTGGAGTTGTCCTGGGTGGTGCTGCAGGGGCAGTTACTGGACTTCGTATGTCCTCCCATGGCCCAATGGGTGGACCATGGGAGAGTGTGGGCTATGATGTGGACCATTGACCATGAGGTGCAGTGGTGCTCAGAGATGTATTCACCAAGTGCAATGAATGTCTCATGAAGATGTAGGAGGTTGTTGTTATGGGGGGAGGAGTTGGGTGAGTGGGGTGGGTGGTTATATGCGGACCTCATACTTTTTGAATATAACATTAAAAAAAAACACCAAAAAAGTGTGACTTTTAGTATAATTAGGAAAACTTCTTCCAGGTTTCCTTTCTTTTTTCTGTGAATACTTTTGTAGTTAGAGCTAATTAAGACTAGTCTGACTGGAGCTACTAAACATTCTTCACAGGCTTGTGATAAGAGCTGGATCACAAAGAGAAAAGCAAGGGAAGCGGACTTGGCCCAGTGGTTAGGGCGTCCGTCTACCACATGGGAGGTCCGTGGTTCAAACCCTGGGCTTCCTTTACCTGTGTGGAGCTGGCCCCTGCACATTGCTGATGTGCACAAGGAGTGCCTTGCCACGCAGGGGTGTCCTCCGTGTGGGGAGTCCCACGCACAAGGAGTGCTCCCCGTAAGGAGAGCCACCCAGCGCGAAGGAAAGTGCAGCCTGCCTAAAAATGGTGCTTCACACACAGAGAGCTGACACAAGATGACGCAACAAAAAGAGACACAGATTCCCGTGCTGCTGACAACAACAGAAGCAGTAGAAACAAGACTCAGCAAATGGACACAGAGAACAGACAACTGGGGTGGCGAGGGGGTCGGGAGAGAAATAAATAAATAAATCTTAGAAAGAAATAAAAACAAAGAGAAAAGCAAATTTTTACAACCTAGGGGTGAAGTGAAATGGGTCATGGTCTGCTACCAATGGAGTCCAAAATCCTCGTTGTCTCATATTTCATAGGAAATTAAATGCATCTTTAGGTTTATTCTTTCCACTCATGCTACTTTTTGAAACGAAATGTTTGTGAAGATGGTGATTTGGACTTTGATACCAACTTGAATTATTTTATAGGTTCATGTGAATATATTTTAAGTGAAGTAGATAACTAGCTTGTGGGAGAATGACCCCACCATCCAATAACAAGAAATCCCTGACTACCCTTTAAAACTTGCCAGGCTCAAAGAATCTAAAATTAGAATTGAACCAGCCTTTCTGTGATGGTTGTTCCTTATATTCTAAGTTTGCAGGAAATTCCTCCTTCCCTAGGCACCTTACCATATATGGATGTGGAGATCCCTTACTCTGCCTCAAAATTGCCATTCCTCTCTTGAACCTCCAAACAATTCTGATGTGCACTCTAGAACTCAAGGTCATCAACTAAAACTTCTATGTCCTCAACCTCTTCTTTTTTATTCTAGAAACAGTTTTATTGAGATAGAATTCACATACCATGCAATCTATCTAGTTAAAATTTACCACTCAATAGCATTTAATATATTCACAGTTTGTATCCATCACTACGATTTTAGAACACAAAGACACAAACTATAGATTTCATTAAAAGATAGAACCAATTTTAGAAACAGATGTGCGCATACCATAGAAACCACAGCACAATAATAGACAACTTGCTAATTAACTGTTTCCCTGGTAACTGTAGAGAAACATGAAAAAACAGTAGTAGAAACAGAAGAAAATTCTCTTACCTCATGACTGAAAACACAGGCTGTGATAGAGGGTCTCACTGGATTTTAGGTGAACAAACAGATTTTGACCTCAGCGCAACATATGAGAGTTCAAAGACTGGCTCATAATTTTTTATCCATCCTCTCAGTCTGTCTTTTTAATGGGAAGTTCAAATCATTGCCATTCAATGCTTTATTAAAAAGGTGTTTCTTACTTCATTCATTTTGTGCTTTGGCTTTCTGTTGTTATAGCTTAGTATGGTCTACCTTTTTACACCTTAATTTATACTACCTAAAAACCTTCATTTCTACATGCTTCTCCAAGTCTCTTACCTGTAATTTTCCTTTCAGTCTGCAGCTCTCCCTTTACCATCTCTTGTAATTCTGGTCTTTAAGTAGTGTACTCTCTCAATTTTTGTCAGTGAAGCCTTGAAACTCACCCTCAGGTTTGAAGGACGGTTTTACCAGACACTGGATTCTCAGCTCTCAGTTTGTCTCTTCCAGTGTTTTAAGCATATCATACCACTTCCTTCTTGCCCCCATGGTTTCTGATAAGACATCAGTACTTTGTCTTATTGAGGTCCTGTTGTATGTGATGCTTTGCTTTTCTCTTTCTGCTTTCAGAATCTTCTCTTTATCTCTGATATTTCTCATTCTGAACTGTAATTGTCTTAGAATAGGTCTATTCAGACTTATTCTGTTTGGAGTGCATTGTCCTTCTTAGATATTGATATTTGTGCTTTTCATAAGTATTGGGAAGGTTTTGTTCATTATTTCCTCAGTTCTACCCTTTTCCACTCTCTTCTCCTTCTGGGACACTGACAATGTGTATGTTTTTGCCTTCTGCTGTGGCATTCAATTCCCTGAGTTGCTGTTCCATTTCTTCCATTCTTTTCTCGTTCTATTGACCTGTCTTTTCAAGTACAGATGTTCTATACTCAGCATCACTATTTCTTCTTTGAGCAATTCAAATCTGCCCTTATGTGCCACTAATTTATTTTCAAGGTCATCCATTGTGTCTTTCATTCCCATGAGTTCTGCTACTTTGTAGGTTTTTAAATTGTTCTTTATGCTCACCAAGTTTATTTTCAATATCCTTTAACTCAGTCATATTTTCCTTCAATTCTTGGAATTGATTTAAGAGATTTGTGGTTATGATTCATTAGTGGTCTTAAATCCTATATCTCATCAGGATATTTTGTTTATTGCTTTAGCTGGACCATCTCTTCCTGTTTCCTAATATGGCTTAGAATTTTTTGCTGATGTCTAGGCATCTTAATATGTTGGTGAATTTACTTTGGTCAATTTCTCTGTTACCAGTTTTCTGGATTTTTCCTTCACTTCTTTTCTTTGATTTTTGGTTCCACTTATTCTAACTCTCCCAAGTTGCCCAATTTACACAAACAAAACCATGCCACAGACTCATTAATGGGGCAATTTTCTCCGAGGGGTGGGGCTAAAGAGAGATTGAATCACAGTTTTTTTCTTTGCAATTCCCTGTCTGCCCAATAGGTGGCACTCATCATAGAACCTTTCCATGGATGTGTTTCTTTCACCTCTGCTTTCCTTTGTTTCTGGTCTGGACAGAGCTGAGATTCAAAACAGGCTGTGCTGGCTGAATTCACTGAAGAGAAGCCTTCTGACTCACCTTCCCTTTTCTCTTATAACAAGTGACAGGAAGGAAGACATCTGTTCCCCTCTCAGTCAGCTGCCATGGCCAGGGGTTTTATTCAGGCTTAATTTTCAGGGCTGGTGATGGGAACCCTTCCTGGCTGCTGCAGTGGTGTAGTAACTCATATTTTTTGTCTCAGTTTCTTTAACTCTCTGTCCCTCACCCTCCTGAGAGTTTTGAAGCACTCTCCTGTTCTGCTGAGCCCCAAACAATGTCCCTTGGCCAGCTTTTGGCCCTGTCTCCATTTGTTCTGTGAGAGAGCTGTTCCCTGCCTGCCTACTGTATCACCATCTTCCTGGAACCTCTCATTTCAGTCTTTGATAGCATCCTTCAAAGCACAAATGTTAATTTGGTGAAGTCCAAATTATCGTGTTTGTTCTTTTGTTGTTTATGCTGTTTGTGTCATCTCTAGGAATATAGTGCCAAAACAAAGATTATTAATCCAAGCTCCTATGTGTTTTCTTAGGAGACTTATAGTTTTAGCTACTATATTTAGATCTTTATTCCTTTACGAATTAATTTTTGTGTGTGGTCTGGTGTAAGGGTCCAATTGATTCATCCACAAGTGGCTGTCTGGTTGTCCCAGAACCATTTATTGAAGAGGCTGTTTTTCCCCATTGAATGGTCTTGGCACCTGTGATAGTTTGAATTTTGTGAATCCCAAAAAAGAAAGATTAAGATTTTGAACTAATCGATTCCTGTGGGTATGTTACCCTTAGACTCACTAAATTCAGTTGAAGGAACTTTGATTAGATTACTTGATAAAATTGCTTTGGTCCTTTTGATTGGACTACTTCAGTACCTCAAGTTGAGTGTCCACCCTCTTGCCCAATCTGATATAAATGCAGACACAGGGAGACAGTCACATAGAGGAAAAGGAAGGTGCCATATTTGATCCTGTAATGTGAAAGAATTGACTCCAGTTTGGCCCAAGGCTGAACTGCATGGAAAGAAGCCCCCTAGAGGCTCAAAATGCTGAGGCCCAGGGAGAAATGGGTCATATGCATGATAGCTTGAAGCTGAATTCAGGAAGAAAGCAGAGCAGCTGAAACTCATAGAGGAGGCCTGGAAAGAGACACCCCTATGACTGGTTGTGTCATGCTGAGCTCTGGGTGACAGTAGATTCTGGAAGGGAAGGCAGAGACCTTGGCATAGATTGGTGGCCATCTTGTTTCACCATTTGGCCAGACAACAAGATCAACAGTAGCTGAGTTTGGTGAGAAAGTGCCTCTGATGCTGCCTCAATTTGGACATTTCATGGCCTCAGAACTGTAAGCCTTTACCCCAAATAAATCCCCATTATAAAAACCTAAACATTTCTGGTAATCTGCATCAGCAGCCCTTTGGCAAACTAAAACAGCACCTTTTTAATTCCAGTGGGTCTATTCCATTGATCAACATGTCAAATGTTATGCTAGTTCATACTGTCTTAAGTACTGTTACGTTTTCAAATCAGGAAGTGTGAGTCTTCCAACTTTGTTCTACCTTCTCAAGGTTGTTTGCCCTACTTTGGGATCCTTGACTTTCCATAAGAATTTTAGGATCAGTTTGTCATTTTCTGAATATAATTTAGTTGCAATTTTGGCAGGGATTTCATTGAATATGTAGATCAATTTGGGGAGTATTTCCATCTTACCAATATTTAGTTTTTCAATCCATGAACATGGTATTTTTTTTTCATTCATTTAGATCTTCTTTGAATTCTTTCAACAATAGTTTGTAGTTCTCAGAGTATATGTTTTGTACTTTTTTGTTAAACATATTCCTAGTTTAAAATTTTTTTGATATTATAAATAGAATTATTTTCTTAATTTCATTTTTTAATTGTTCATTGCAAGTATAGAGAAATAAAATTGATTTTTATATAAATAAAATTGATTTTTGTATAAATTTTTGTATCCTGCAACCTTGTAGAACTCTTTTATTAGTTTGTTTTATCATGAATTCCTCAAGATTTTGTATACAAGATAATGTCGTTTGTGAATAGAGAGAGTTTTATTTCTTCTTTTCATTTGAATGTCTTTTATTTCTTTTTCTTGTGTAATTTCACTGGCTAGACATCCATTACAATGTTATACTGAAGTGGTGAGAATGGGCATCCTTGACTTTTCCCTGATCTTAAGGGAAAGCACACAATCTCTCATTATTAGCTATGATGTTATCTGTGAATTTTTATTTTTAATAGATTTCCTTCAACAGGTTGTGAAAGTGTCTTTCTATTCCTGGTTTGTTGAGTGACTTTATCATGAAACAGTGTGGAATTTTGTCAGATCATTTACTGCGTGTATTGAGATAACTGCTTTCTTGTTTTCATTTTAAATCTGTTGTTATCATGAAATAAATTGATTTTCAGATGTTAAAACTTCTATTTGTCCAGAATCTCACAGGAATCTTACTTACTCGTGGCATATAACTCATTTTAGATGTTGCTTATTTGGTATGCTAGTAGTTTTTTTAAAAATATTTTAGTTTATACTTTTAAGAGATATTGGTTTGCAGTTTTTTGTTTTGTAATATTTCGTCCTGTTTTGTCTATTTGTCAGGGTCATGTTAGCCTCATATATTGAGTTGGGAAGTGTTCCCTCCCCTTTCATTTCTTTGGAAAATTTTATATAATATTGATATTAATTCTTCTTTACAGATTTTCTAGGATTCACCAGTCAAGGCTTTGTGTGTGAGCTTTCCCTTGTGGGTACTTTTTAAAAAGTTGAGGCGAAATTCACAAACATAAAATTAACCATTTTAAAGTGAACAATTCAGAGACATTTAGTACATTTCCAGTGTTGTGCAACCACCACCTCTACCTAGTTCCAAAACACTTTCCTTTGTGGATACTTTTTGAATTACAATTTCAATGGCTTTACTTCTTGTAAGTCCAATTAAGCTATTTCTACTTTTTCTTGAGTCAGTTTCAGTTATTTGTCTTTTTCTAGTGATGGGTCACTTCACCTGTCACCTAATTTAATGGTATACTACTTTTCATAATGTTTTTTTTAATTCTTTTTTACCCTGTAAGATTGGGAGTAATGTCCTGTCTTATTTTTTCTTTTTTAGTTAATTTTTTATTTTAAAGAGGACTTAGTTTACTTAAATGATACATCAAAAATACAGGGAAGTCCAACATCCACCACCCTCTCCCCCTCCCACACTTTCCCCCATTAAAAACATCTTTCATTACTGTGGTACATTTGTTACAACTGATGATTTCAGTTATTTGTGTCTTTTCTTTTTCTTTTGATTAATTTAGCCAAAGGTTTGTCAATTTTATTGAACTTTTCCAAGAACCAACATTCATCTTAGTTGATTTTCTCTATTGTTTTTTCTTTTCTATTTCTTTAGTTTCTCCTCTAATTTAAGTATTTCTTCTCTTCAGCTTGTTTTAAGTTCAGTTTGCATTTCTTTCTCCACTTTCTTAATGTGCATGGTTAGATTATTGAGTTGCTATCTTTTTTCTTTTTTTAATATTGGCAGGTGTATCCTATAAGTTTCATCTAAGTCTTGGGTTGATGCATCTGATAAGTTTTGGTGTGTTGTAACTTCATTTTTGTTCATCTGAATTATTTCCTGATTTTTCTTGTGATATCTTTTTTGACTCATTGATTATTTCAGTGCGTGTAGTTTAATTGCCACATACATGTGCATTGCCCAAATTTCTTTCTGTTATTGATATCTAATTGCATTATATTTTAGTCAGAGAACATTTTATATGATTTCGGTTCCATTAAATATGTTGAGGTTTTTTTTTATGCCATGGGATATGGTCTATCTTTGAGAATTTTCCATGTGGACTTGAGAAGAATGTTTATTCTGCTGTTATTGAATGGGTGCTGTACAGATTTTTGATAGGTCTAGTTAGTTTATCGTACTCTTCCAAAGATTTCTCTGTCCTTGTGATCTTCACCCCATTTGCTCTAGCCACTATTCAAAATAGGGTATTCTAGTTTCCAACCACTATAGCTGAATTATTTATTTTGTCCTTCATTTCCCCCATATTTCATTACTTTTGTGCTCTCATTTTTCTGATTTCTTTTATTTTGTTGTTTAGGGTTTATTCATCTATTCTTTCCTGTTTTACCCTGTATAGCTGGAAGCTGCATGACACATTTGCAGTCTTTCTTAACCAATATGTTAATTTAAAGGATATAACATAGTTCCTATGCACTATTTTCACTGCACCACAGATTTTTAAAAATTTATTTCTCTCCCCTTCCCCGCCTACCCCCGTCCCATTGTCTGCTCTCTGTGTCCATTCACTGTGTGTTCTTCTGTGACCACTTCTATCCTCATCAGCTGCACCAGGAATCTGTATTTCTTTTTGTTGTGTCGTCTTGCTGCGTCAGCTCTCCATGTGTGCGGTGCCATTCCTGGGCAGGCTGCACTTTCTTTCACGCTGGACAGCTCTCCTTACTGGTGGGGCTCCCTACGCGGGGGACACCCCTGCATGGCACGGCACTCCATGGGCGCATCAGCACTGAGCACGGGCCAGCTCCACACAGGTCAAGGAGGCCCGGGGTTTGAACTGTGGACCTCCCATGTGGTAGGAGGACGTCCCATCCATTGGGCCAAGTCCGCTTCCTGTATCACAGATATTTTGATACACATATGCAGTATTTTCATTATCTTTCTGGTCAAAATGTATTCTTTGTTCTATTGTGGTTTCTTTTTGACTCTTGCTTTATTTAAAAGTATAGTTTGTGACATCCAGGAAGATGGCAGATGAGAAAGACAAGGGACTATCATCTCTCCCAGAAAAATAGCAAGAAGACAGGCAGAAATGACCTGGAAAAAAAAACTTCTAGGGAAGCAGATTTGGCTCAACTGATAGAGCATCCGCCTACCATATGGGAGGCCCAGGGTTCAAACCCAGGGCCTCCTGACCCATGTGGTGAGCTGGCCCTTGCACAGGGCTGATGCACACAAGGAGTTCTGTGCCATGCAGGGTTGTCCCCTGCATAGAGGAGCCCCACATGCAAGGAGTGTGTGCCACAAGGAGAGACACCCCAGGTGAAAAGTGTAAGCTGTCCAGGAGTGGCACCACACACACAGAGAGCTGATGGAGCATGATGACACAAGAAAAGGAGACACTAATTCCCAGTGCCACTGAGAAGAATGCAAGGCAACACGGAAGAACACAACAAATGGACACAGTCAGGAGACAGGTGGAGGGGAGAGAAATAAATAAAAAATAAATCTTTTAAAAAAAAAGAAAAAAATCTTCTAGGGTAATTATATCGGAGAAAGGCTGGAGACCACCCTACAGGGAGCGAAGCAAAGAATTGCAATGATAAAACTGTGAGTGACATTCCACAGCTGCAACTGGCAGCATCCTCCCCCACCCTACAGACACTTTGAATTCTCAGGCCTCATGCCCAGTAACGACAGACAAAGGGGCCCCAAAAGATCCACCTCCCCAGGAAAGGGGAGACAAATGGACACAGTGTAAGGCTGACTCAGCTTTTGACATACAAACTTGTGCTCCTGTGTCCCACGAGCCTTCCACGCTGGATGGGCTGGGCCATTTTTGTCTTGGGAACTTGTAAGAGACTACAGAGACTGGACCCTCTCCATCTTCCTCTGAACTGACTGGAACTGGTTGTTGAGGACAGAGAGGGGCGTGGAATTATTTCCTATCAGGGAAAAAGGAGGGGGCTGCCAGCAAAGGTTGGAAACCTGACTCTGAGAAAGTCTGAATTTCAAGGGTGTTAGCCTTCAGGCAGGATCCTCTATCAAACTGATCCTGTCTGTGTTGTAGCAAACACACTCCATCCAGGCACTGAACTGAGAGGGCTACCAAAGATCGCCATATCCTGGTGGACCAAGGAACTGCATGTGAGGAAATCAAAGCTAAATAAGAAGCTTTTTTGCGACTTTACAGCCTCCCTTGCCAAGGCCCAGGAAAGTGGGTCTGCAGCCCACTACTGGGTCCAGGGCCACATCTGAGCTGCTAACAGATGCAATCCTAAGACCCAGAACAGACTGAACCAAGAATCAAAGAACAGCACACACACATAGCCTCCTGCCACTAAATCCCTATGAAAGACAGAAAGTGCGCACCTGAGTAAACTCACCATCCTAATCAGATCCCTAGACATCAGCAAAAAATTCCAGTTCATACTAAGAAAATGGAAGGCATGGCTAAGCAAAAGATATATATATAAAAGATATATATCAAAGTCCAGAAGAGACACAGGATTTGAGACAATAAATAATGAGATGCACAGAAATGTTCAATACCAACAACTTTAATCTAGAAAAAGAACAGCAAACCAAGAACCAAAAACAATACAGAATAGCAACAAAACCAAAAGCTGGTTTTTTGAGAATATCAATAAAATTTACACACCCCTTGCTAGACTAACAAAGAAAAAACAAGGGAAGACGCAAATAAATAAAATCAGAAATGAAAGGGGAGAGGCTATGACTGACCACAGAAATTAAAGTGTACTTTTCAGTTTCCAAACATTTGGAGCCTTTCTAGTTATATTTTATCACTGATTTCTAGCCAATTGTGTCATGATCAAAGAACATGTGTCCTGTGCTTTTGCTACTCAGAAATTTATAGATACTTGTTCTATGGCCAAGTTATGTTCAATTTTTGTAAATACACCATGTGTGCTGAAAACAATGTAGCTTCTACAGTGGGTCAATGTACTATCCACAGGTGCCTATAAAGCTAGATTTGTTTGTTGTTCAGATCTTCTAAGTCGTTACTGAATTCTAATCTGCTTATTAAAGCAACTACTGAGAGGTGATATGAAAATCTTCCACTTTGCTGGATGGATTTGTCTGTGTCTTCTTGTAGTTTTGCCATGTTTTGCTTTATGGGTTTGTGGCCACAAGTTTACATTGTGATTTTTTTTTTCGGTGAACTGAACCTCTTATCTTTCTGTGAAAACCCTCCTTATGTTTACTAATGCTTTTCCCATAAATATCTTTAAGTGATACTACCACAACCAGAGCAGCTTTCTTTTGATTGGTATTTTAGTTACTTAGTGATTGATTTTAAAAATTTCCATATCCTTAAGCTATGGATATATCTCTTGTAAAGTGCGTACATTTGTGTTTTTGTTCCTTGGTGGGTTTGGTGTACTCTGACAGTCTTCAGCATTTATTAAGAACTTTGATCATTTTAACTCAATGTTATCCTCTTATATTTGAATTTACCTTCACCATTTTGTAATGTGCTTTCTATTTGCCCAGACATTTCTATGCTATTTTCCCTCTTTTTATCTTCCTATTACTATATAGATGATATCCTGTCCTCACTGTCCCATGATCAAGAGCCATATGAAAATAGTTTGTTATTAATGATACTAAGTTTGATTATTTGCTTACAATGATACTAAGTTTGATTATTTGCTTACAATGGTCTCCACTATCCATATCCTTTGTCCAACCTTCTTTCCCCAATGACATTTTTTAATTGTTTAAAGATTATTTATTTATTTATTCCCACCCCACCCCCATCGTTTTATACTCACTGTCTTCATGTCTTCATTTTTTTTTTGGAGTCATGAGAACCTAAACCTTCAACCATCCATGTGGGAAGGATGCACCCAATCACTTGAGCCACCTCCATTCCCTGCTTTTTGTGTCTTTCATTGTGTATCTTATGTGATAGTCTTGTTGCGTCAGCCTTTCACTGCAGCCTCTCGTGTCAGCTCGCTGACTTGCCCATCTTCTTTAGGAGTCACTGACACTGAACCCAGGACCTCCCATTTGGAAGGTAGGTGCCCAAGGGTTTGAGCCATATCTCCTTCCCCCCAATGACTTTAGCATGCATCGATGATTTGGGGCTCAAATCATTATTCCATTGATCATCAGAAGATGGTAATTTACTATTTCCATTATTCCTTGTACCTTCATTTCTTGGTAATCTCCTGTACAGAAGAGATTTCTCCTCTTCCAACCTCCTATTTAAACATTTAAGAGTATGGGTGGCTTGTGGATACTACCTTTTGCTGTTTTCAATGTGTTATAAAGCATCGTTGCCATGATTCACTTTAATGCTCAGGTTGTCCTGATTGGATCAGTGGCAGCCCCTTCAAGGTCGTTCCTGCCCCTTCCTCCCACTCTATTTTAATAACTTTATTTCAAATTCATAAAGTAAAATAACAGAAAAGGCAGCTCAACTAGTTATGGGAGCATAACTCCTAAAACGTTCTCTCTAGGCACTTTAATCTCATGAAATTCCAAATACCAACTTACCTGTTCTTCTAGTGTCCAAAAAGATACACAGATAAACACAGATTACTTAAATGACATAGTCAACGCCTCCTTATTGAGAAACATGAAGAGAAATAAAAATGCTTAATCATTTTCATATCTCACAACACCAAAGTGTTCGGTTGAGCTTTGAAGTTGACTGGTAACCTCAGCAGATGCCGCAGTGAGAAGCTACTGGTCCTGGGTGCCCGTGAAGTGCTCTGTAGCTAGCCTACCCTGGGTTGACTGTGCTGATGTTTCTTATACCCTAAGCCCCCAGGCTTAGAGCAAAGAGTGACCTTGAAAACGTGGGTTGAGAACAAGGGAGTTCCGTAGAGGAGGGAGGGACCCAAAAAGCCAGGAGTCGGGTGGGGCGTCGGGGAAGACAGGAAGAGCTGGGTGGGGAAGGACCAGAATTCAGAGGGTCCGCCAAGGCTCCAGAGAGGAGCTGTCCTTGGGATGGAGCAAGGTGAGGCTCAGGGGCGGGGGCGGGGCATGTGTAATAAGAGTGTGGGCGCGTGAAGGTTCCAAGGGAGGTGATTGGACGAGGGAGAGGGTTTAAAAAGCCCCGTTGCCAAGGGAGCGGTCAAACAGGAGAAGACTCGGAGGACGTGGAGCTCTCGTCCTCCTCCTGCTCCTGCTAGTCCCTTTTCCACTCCTTGTGTCCTGCTAACTTGGTATTAATTACCCTGTTGACCTGCTAATCTACTGACTAGTGTCTTAACCCTCCTACAAACCCTCTCCAGCGTATCCACCTGTTTCCGCCAGATTCCCACCCCCATTCTCTCCCACCCAGATTCCCACCCCCTATTCTGCTCCACCCTCATCCCCTCCCCACCTCGCCCCCTCCCCTCCCCGCCCCCCTCCTCTATCCCGCCTCCGCTTCTGGTCCAGCGTCCCTGGAGCTGCTGACATGGAGGCGCTGGAGCAGCTCTTCTGGATCCTCCTGCTCTGCTTGGCCTGGCAGGTGCCTGGTCACCCACCCGCCAGGGTGAGCAAACATTGCGCAAGCCTAAATTCCTTCCTGGTTATTGGGCGGTTAAAATACTGTGGTTTAGGATTTCGGTGTTCCTAGAGGTCTTTGGGCTCCAGCTCTTCTCTCGCAGACCCAGGACTTCAGCGCAGGTTTCTTAACCAGACTGAACTGCTGCCCACGTCGAGTTCTGGGTCTGCGGCCTTGCTTGTTCCAGGCACAGGAAAGGCTGAAATGTTGGAAACGTTGAACAGCTAAGCTCTAGCTTTTAAAAGTAAGGCCCTCTTGGAGAGTAGATGTAGATCAAGTGGATGAGCATCTGCTTCTCATGTACAGGTCCCAGGTTGCATCACGGGTACCTCCTCAAAATAAAATGAAAACACCAATTCACACTGAGGGACGGATTTAGCTCAGTGGATGTGCGCCTGCTTACCCTGTACAAGGTCCTGTCTTCAATCCCTAGGACCTCCTTTATATATAGCTCCGATGTTAGCCTTTTTGCTCCTGGAAGCTCTGTTTAAGATCCTGCTTTAGGCTGTGCAAGTTTAGAGTTCATCCTGTGTGTACTTGGCTTTTTTTCTAGAACTACAGTATTCCTGAAAGTCCAACAACCCTGGGAAGGCATTAATGATTGTCTGTCAAAAAAACAAAATGTGTCTGCACACCGTGTTTTCCTGTTTTTCCATGGCTTTTTAGCAACTTCTGGGTCATCCCTTTCCTTCAGCTCCTTCAGATGACCTTTGCTTCTGGAGTTTTCCCACAGGAGGTCAGTGCCAGCTGGTTTGATAGGAGCCCTGAGAAGTCGATCAGATGTGGAAATCAGTGGCTGTGGCCTGCTTGGAACTTTACAGGGAGGGGACGGGAGCTTGGCAAGGAACATGACCAGGAAGGGACTGAGTTAACATCCTTCCAGCATGATATGTGTCACAGGCAGACTGTGGATTATCCACAGGTCCTTCTTTGATGTCCTTAGGTGTGTCCAAACATGGAGAAATACCCAGTTCAACTGTAACAATTCACTTTTAAAAACCTGAAAACTCTCCCCACCCCTCCCCCCCACAAAAAAAAGTAAACAATGAGATTTGAAGAAACCCCACTAAGGGAAATAGATTTTTTTTTTTTTTTTTTTGCTTAGTATATCCCAGATTCCCAGGCAGGGACCTAGAAAATTTCAGTGTACATTCAAACATAGGAGCAGAATCCTGGTCACTTCATTCAATACAAAGAATCTGTTCGGTTTCTGTGAAGACTAACAAAGAAAAGTATTTCTTATTTGTAAATAACCTTTACTCTTGGAACAATTAGGGGGGCGGCGCCCTTTGCTGCGTTTTTCACACAGGATAAGCTCTCTCTCTCCTGACCTCAACTTTGAGCATTTGGATAAATTGACGTCTTGTATCCCACCGCCACCGTCCCTTAAGGCCATGCCCACCACTGGAAATCCTAGAGTTTCAGGTCAACTCTTACTCTCTGTACTTTTACGAAGTGCATCCTCCAGGCCCAGCCAGAGGGAATCTCTGTTTGTGAATGTTTCCAAGGTGCTTTGTTGGCATTGTCTTCTCTGCCTTGCTCTGTTGTTCATTTGTTTGCCTGGCTTTGTCTCCCTTAGAAAGGCTAAGGCTCTGTCAGACTCTTGTCCATCCTTCTACTTTCCAGGATTATTTCCATACAGGGGAGTGGCTCTTATTTACGTGTTTCCTGAGAATTACTTATAGAGAATTTGTTCTGTTGAAGCAATATGCTACTTGATTTTCCTAATCAAGTTAATGATTCCTTGGGAGAGGTGAGTTACAGAGGTTAAAATCAAGCATCAGAAAGACGGGTGGTTAGACATAAAGATAATTCCCATTCCCATGGTCTCAAGGAAAAAGTTCAAACAAAAGCAAATGTCCTTCTTGACTTCATATATCTCTGATTTCTTTGCTGCATTCATTCAGATTTTCCTTAGAATGAAAAGGTGGTTTTTCCCTCAACCTCCTCTATCATTTCAAGCCTTCCATGTAGGAAACTTAAAATCAGCTCTTCTTAGCTCTCAAAATGATTGTTATTGTGTCTTCATTTGCACTCTGCAGTATTATTTTTTCATATTTCAGATATTAACCCTCAGAACTGCAGCTTTTAGTGCCCCGTCAATCTTGCTAATGCTCCACTTTGAATACTGGTGTCCAAACAGTTAACAGATATAACTAGTGTCCACGACTGGGGATGCTTTACCAGAATGTGACTAAGATGGCATTTGGCATTTGGCTTTTGTGGGTGTTTGACCCACATGCTTACTGATTGTGCTGAGAGCTATTGTTCCCTTTGTGACAGCGGCTTCTGAAGGTGAAAATGTTAGGTCGTTCAGAGGGACACGTAAAGTGTGTGCCCAACCTGTGAGCTACATTTGCTCCTCTAGACAGAGTTGTTTAACTTTTTAAATTTTTTTCAGGAAGTACTGGGTATCGAAACTGGGACCTTGTACATGGGAAGCAAGTGCTCAACCACTGAGCTCCAACCACTCCCCTCTAGAGGGTTTTTTTCCCAATATACTTTTTAATGTTTGAAAGAGAAACTTAGATTACACAAATATTACATACACAAAATTTAGAGAATTCTCACGTGTCCTGCTCCCTAGCCCTCCCATATTTTCCCACATCAATAACATCCTTCAGTAGTGTGGTACATCTGCCACAATTGATTAACATATCTGGGAGCATTGTCACTAAGTGATGATTATAGTTTACATTGTAGTTTACACTCTCTCCTGCACATTTTCACAAGTTATTACAGATAATCAGTGGCCTATATCTGCCATTGCATTGTCATTTGGGACAATCCCAAGTCCACACCTGTTTTTCCCTCTCCCTCCCCTCAGAACCTCCATTTGCCACTGTCTCCACAACCACCATAAAAGTTCTTCCATTGCTAGGATCACATTGAAAGGTTTTAACTGATGTGAAACCAATGCCTGGTGTGTGGATTACTGTGAATACATTAAAAATTTATTTTCTCCTCAAACACTCGTAAAATATACTTTTTTAAAGAATGATATCCTTACCTTTTGCTGCACCGGTGATACACTCAAGAAATTTAGGGAAACGGACTTTGGCCCAGTGGTTAGGGCGTCCGCCTACCACATGGGAGGTCCACGGTTCAAACCCCGGGCCTCCTTGACCCGTGTGGAGCTGGCCCATGCGCAGTGCTGATGCGCGCAAGGAGTGCTGCGCCACGCAGGGGTGTCCCCTGCCGTAGGGGAGCCCCACGCGCAAGGAGTGCCCCCCCCGTAAGGAGAGCCGCCCAGCGCGAAAGATAGTGCAGCCTGCCCAGGAATGGCGCCGCCCACACTTCCCGTGCTGCTGACGACAACAGAAGCGGACAAAGAAACAAGACGCAGCAAAAAGACACAGAAAACAGACAACCGGGGGAGGGGACTTAAATAAATAAAAATAAATCGTAAAAAAAAAAAAAAAAAAAAGAAATTTAAAGGTGAATTCTTGCCAGAATTGTGTTTCTAACCAGACTGGATTCTCATAGCTTTTATCTCACAGTGTACCTACAGTCCACCCTTTGCAGATCTTCTGTCTACTTGAAAAGTTTGGCCTTATGTGTCCTGTGTGCAGAATGAAGCTGAATGCTGAAAGAAAGCTTCAGTGGTTTCAGCCTAAATATATTCCTTTTTATTTTATTTTTTTCTGCCTAACAATATTCTGTACTTGATTTTCATTGCAGTGAAGATCCCAGTGTAATAACAACCGCAGCTATCTAGCTTCTCAATTCTGTCAATATTGACAGCTATTATCTGTCTCCTCACAGCTAAGCATTCTCTCATGGTTACATGTTGTACGCAATTGTAATTGGTCTTTCTCCTTTTGCCTATTCTTTCTACAGGTTGGGTGTACTTTTAGATATTTCTCAACGGATTTGATCAAAGCAGTTTATGAATTCACTAATGAAAAACTAGGATACCTTACTGATGTAAGTTCTGGATATCTCTTTTTTATTCTCAATGATAAACTGGCTTGAAGCTCCTAAGCTGAATATCAGTAATTATGGAAAGTCCTTGAATATTTATTTAATCAAGAAAATGAAAAGCTAATAGCTTGTGTATTGCCTTGATTTTCTTACTGTTTTATTGAGCTCTAAAAAATGCACAGCAAACAGCATCTATTTAAAATGTACAGTTGACTGAGTTTTGCTTTAGGTTCAAACCCATGAAAACAACTTAACAATGAAGATAGTGAACATATCCATCACCAGCAAACACTTCCTTGAGCCCCTGTGTAATCACACCCGCCATCCCCACTCCCACCACAAAACTCTTCGCCCACTGACCTGCTTCTATCAATATAGATTAGGATTTTTGGGGTAGAATTTTATATAAAAGGAATCATAGAGCATGTACTCTTTTTTCCCTGTTTCTTTCACTAATGCAATTGTGTTTTATTTTGTGCTGACCTCGACATATAAAATAGGTGCCATTTTAACCCCTTTATGAGCACAATTCAGTGTCATTGATCACATTTACAATGTTGTGCAATCATCATCATCACCATCCATTATCAAAACTCTTTCACCCAAAACAGAAACTCTTTAACATTTAAGCAATAACTCCCCACTACCTCTCTCCCCTAACCACTAGTAACCTCTAATCTATTTGCAGTCTCTGTGAATTTCCTTGTTCTAGAAAATTTCATATACATGGAATCATACAATATTTGTCCTTTTGTGCCTGGCTTATTTATTTATTTATTTATTTACTATGCTTTCGATTGAAGTTAATAGATCACAGGGAATGTTACATTAAAAAACAAAAAACATAAGAAGTTCCCATATAACCCACTCCCCACCCCCCACATCATTTTTGTAAATTGTATGTTTTTGAAGATACATGCAGCACACAAAAAAAGTTACAATTAAAAATATGAGTGGAATATATTTTTCCAACCTTTCACTTTCAATTTATTGTTATATAAATCACACTCGGAGAACACATTTTGGGGCACTGCCGCACCACATAGACAACAGTCTACCCTGTAGTTTGCACTCTCCCCCAGCACATCCACTGGGCTGTGGCAGGATATATAAATCCAGCATCTGACCCTGAAGTATCACTTAGCAGAGTGGAGACTCCTCCTCTTGGGTTCATTGGTCTTACCCAGGTCACCTAGCAGGGAGGTGAAGATGGTCAACCTCCACACCAGGGAGTCGAGAGTGCCTACAGCTGCAAGCAGAGGAATTGCATCCATCATCCATGTGGAACCTAAGCCCCTCTTGTGCTAGAGGTGGAGGGGACATCACCATCCCAGGGTCCACAGAATGGAGGAATAAAATATGGACTAGAGTAGACTTGCTGATAGTCTACTATAGAACTGTTGTGACGAGTAGTAGAAGAAATTTTAGCATCAATGTGGAGAAAGTGGCCATAGTAGTTGCTGAGAGCAGGAAGAGGGAGGAGATGTGATGCGGGGGCATTTTTGGGGGTTTTGAGTTGTCCTACATGATATTGCAGGGTCAGATGCTGGACTTTCTATATCCTGGTTGACTTAACTTAGCATAATGTTTTCAAGGGTCATGCATGTTGTAGAAGGCCTCACAGTTTTCATTGTTTTTTATGGTTGCAGAATAATCCATTTTATGTATATACTGCATTTTGCTCATCCATTCATTTGTCAGTATATATCTGGGGTATCTCCAATTTTTGGCTATTGTGAATAATGCTGCTTTGAACATCGTGTATAAATATCAGAGTCCCTGCCTTCAGTTCTTTTGGGTATATGCCTATGAATGGAATTTCTGGTTCATATGGTAATTGTGTGTTTAACTTTTTGAGGAAACACCAGACTGTTTCCCACAGCAGCTGCATCATTTATGCTCCCACCAACAATGAATGAAATTTCCAATTTGTCCACATCCTTATCAAGCTTGTGATTTTCTGACTTTATAAGAAAAGTCATTTGAGTGGGTGTGAAATGGTGTCTCATTGTGGTTTTGATTTGACTTTCCCTAATGGCTAATGATGTTGAACATCTTTTTGTGTGCTGATTGACCATTTGTTTGGAGCTGCCTAGTTGGTCACCTTGCACTCAAACTCCGCCATTATGAGTATTAATGAAATTAAGGTCAAATAAATGTAGCCCTGCAATCCTAAATGACCTTCATGTTGTCCAAAGCCACAGCTGGGACTTTTGATGCAAAGCTGAGGTCCACAGTAGCCAAAGAGGGCAGCAGCAGGGCTGGTCAGTTGTCTGGGTTTGGCAGAAAACTCTAGTATCATTGTTTTGAGATTTATCCATCATTTTGTACATATTTATATTGTATGGATATACCATAAACTTATAACATAAACCCAAGAAGCATTCCTTCTGTGGGATTATTCCAGCATTTATTTGAAGTTTGTAATTCTGTGAAAAAGGGTTTTGGAATAAAAATACA
This sequence comes from Dasypus novemcinctus, assembly GCF_030445035.2. NCBI lineage: Eukaryota > Metazoa > Chordata > Mammalia > Cingulata > Dasypodidae > Dasypus > Dasypus novemcinctus. The sequence continues at coordinate 25,830,044 of NC_080695.1, read as the reverse complement.
ATTAGGTTTGTCCTTTAAATTATTCAAACTCTAGCCTATTAGCAGCAGTCATTTTTGGAACTACCACACTTCTTGTTCAAGAGAACGGTCATTTGTATGGCATTCGGTTTTGTGTACCTCTTAATCAACAAGTTCAAATACAGTAAGGTTGAATATTTAACATTTTTATAATTGCTTAATCACAAATCTGGCTGTCCATCCATCCACCCATCCACCTACCCATCACCCATCAACTTGCCCCCCCTCATTCCCTCCCTCCTTCCCTCTTTTCCTCTGTCTCTCTCTCCCTCACCCCCTCTCTCCCATGCATTCGTCATCTTATATTTGGTACATTTCAAACTAAATTTCAGACATCAGTACAGTTCCCCCTAATTCTATGGCAATCCTTAAATAGAGCTCAATATCCTTTCATGGATTACTTCATGATGAGCCATTTACAGAGAATGAAACATAGGTACACCTCAAGTGCGCATGTACTAGTGTTTGCAAAATGCACATGCGAGTGTAATGCAAACCCCTGTCAAGTCATATTACATTACCATCATCTCAGAAAATGCCACTGTGCCTCTTCCCAGATAATCTTATCTTCACTGCAGGTAAATTTTGCCTGTTAAAAATTTCATGTAAATGGACCAATGTCAAATGTACTTTACTTCTTGCTTCTTCTGCTTGGAATGGTGTTTTTGAGATTAACTCATCAAAATGTGGGCTCACTAAACCATTCCTTTCCATTGTTGAGTCATAATCTGTTGAATGACTATTTCTATGTAAAGTACTGTTTTCAGTGAAACAGTTGGAATTAAGGTATCAACCTTTCACAACAATACAGTTAAATCCTGAGCAGTCTATCTAGAGTACTTATCAAGAGCAGTCTGAACTTACACAGAGGAAATCTTTGTCTTCATTCACATAAGAGTGTAATAGAATGACAATCAAGAATCTTACAGAAATTGCAAATTATTAATGTCCTCTAAATATCATCACATTTGTTCTATATACTATCTTAAAAGGTGATTACTTCTAAATTGAGTCATCGCTCCATTGTATTTTAAATTGTTTTGTTTTATGCATTGTAAAAATCAACTTATCTCAGAAAAACTTCATTCAGGCAGAACCCACTACAGTGTTACACATTGGATCAGAGTTAGGGCCCGTAGTAAACTAGAAGCCATTTCCTACCTAAGGACTCCCAAATTTTCAATATTTAACAACACCAAGACCACAAAAAAAAAACCATGAATCTGCCAACTGCAAGTTTTTCTTAAGTAGCTCCTTCCTTTGAAGAGTTTTTGAAGGGTGTGGTTATCTGTTTGAGGCAGATTTAAAGTGACTATCAATAATTCAATGTATTTGCTGTATTCTATATTTCTTTAAGGCTTCTCACTGTTTCAACTATTATAATTTCAGATACTTGATATCCTGCCTTACAATTTCCTATGTGGACCTGATTTTTATGGATATGCTGTCAACATTGTGGCCTCCTTAGGAATTATTTCAGTTGCTATTTTCTTCTGGAAATTTATCCTAGCTGTGAGTATATTAAATTAACTTGTAGGCATACTATGAGTTATAAAAAAGTAGCACTTTCATATACATGGTTCTTTTATGTTGTGTTAGATTAATAATGTACATATAAATTAATGCTTGAAATTGAAGCTAACCTTGTAAAATAATTCTTTTAGAAAGAACCCAGGGAAAAAGAGAACTGTATAAGCTCAATGAGAAATCTTCAAAGTATAAATTCTTTATATCAAAAAGTAAACATTGAGTACCAGGCAGGCACTTTCATACACTGTTAGAATAGTGAATTCTTACAACTATCTTCAAAACCAGTTTCATAATAAGTATCTGAAACCCTAAAAATGTTCCTATGTTTTCATTCAGTATAAGTGCATTTCTAGAAATCTAACTTAAAGAACTAGTCAGACATGCATTCTAAGATTTTGACCATGGATATTTAATGGGATAGTCTTTGTTAGACTCCAAACCTGGCAGCAAACTAAAAGCACAATAGTAGGGGACTTGTTTAACTCATATATCTATGCATGTAGTCATCTAAAAGGATCTATTTTTGAGCAATGGAAGAAATAAGAAATCCCTTTGCAAAGCAAACATTTGTAGTATTTATTATAAAAACAACAACAGCATAAAGCCTGAGGCCAGAACTAGGACCAACTTAGTTGACATTTAAACATCACCCTTAAGGAATGAAATGACTTCAGACTCCAGATAAAAGTAGGGTCTCCTGTTCATGTTTTCTCATATTCCCTCATCTTTCTAGCACATTTAACTGACAGAGGGGACTTTGGACTTGATTTGTAATTTAGGCTCTTTTTAAAACATTAATGGAATAGAAAGTAAGACCTTAGTACATTTGGCCTTAAAGCCTCAGTTTTAAAACATAATTTGGAAAACATTATTTTGCATAAAATGAGCTTTGCAGGTGACTGCAACTTACCAGTTAAAATGGCCAGATGCTTTGTCTACAAATCTTCCTAAAGTTGGGTGCACTTTCCCTGTTTTCTTTATTGAAATGGTCCTAACATGGTAAATAAATTTTCCTCCTTGCATATTGATTGGAAAATCCTTAGAAATCTAAGGTTCCTTCAGAAGAAGGAAAAGTGCACAATACAAAGGTGAATGGATAGGGAGAAGGGGAAAGCATGTCCTATTTCCCTCCCTGTTTCTCTCCTTTCAAACACCCAACCTCGGTTCCTATTTTCCCAGAAATCAGCTGTCTTTATCCTGAGCCTGCTGCTCTAGCACAGTTTTTGGCTGTTGAAGCCCTTGTTCTTGCTCTCACCTGCCTGCCCATGTCTCCTCCTGCTCTCCCTTGTCTTCTGCTTAGCATGACATGGGGAGAAAGGAAACTCATTGCCTTCTGAGAGAAGCTGTGATGTTAGAGGTATATACATCACTTTCCCATTGTCTCTGGATGCATTTTCCAAAGACAGCATTATCATAAATGATGTTTGGATGTACAATAATATTCCAATATCTCAGCAAGCTTTTGGGCTGGGTTCAGCATCTGATGGCCACTTTTAACACTTAAATGTGGAAATATGCTCCCAGTGACCCTTTACAAGGGTTTAAATGGGGTCCAGGCTGAATTTTATGGAGTCATAATTCATTTATCTCTTCAGGGAATGACTAGAGATTTGGAAGCACTTTTGTCCTTTCTGGAAGATGTTGGCCAACATTTCTTTTGTTGTTCATGCATTTTCCCTAGAAGTGTCCTATTCATTTTGCGATTGGATGATCTGATTTCAGTGGTCTGGGAAAACCATAGGACCTGGCTTGTTGGAATTCTTTCTCAATTCGAAGTTAGCTAATTCTCACTAAAATTTCTACAATGCTTTCTGGTTAGGGAAAGAGGTATATTTCAGTCCAAAGATTTTACATTTATTTGGTTCCAGCTTTTTTTTAAAACACTTTGTGCTTCTGGACCTCATTATGGCTATTGCAGTTGAGATGTAAATGATTTCTGAAACTGAAGCTTTAAGCATTTTTATTTTAAATTCTCCTACTTTTCCATTATGAGCAATAAGTAGATTCGTGCATGTGTAAGGGATAAGTAAACAGATCTTTAGTTACAAAATAATATATCTGCCTTAGTGCACCAGTCTAAAATTATAAGTAAATGTAATAATTAATTTTTACTGACCTCAATATGGTTTGCCTTAGGATAACATCACAACAATTTCAGGACCTAATAAACTCCTGCATTATGTAAGTCAATCTCTGCATGTTACATCAGAATCTAAGAGACATCAAAATGTCAAACATCAGGACTTGGTAAGAGTTTTGCTGCTGTTAATCATTATTTGGCTTTTGAGCCTTTTTGTATACCAGGTCTTTCGAGCCCTATGTTTTTCCATGCTGTTGACAGCAGTATGAGTTGGGGGTCTTGGGAGTCTGGGAAATCGAGGCTACTTTTGACTCTAGAACTCCCAGTACTACTACCAGAATGGCTTTAATGGCTTTTTATATTTATATTTAAGGGCTTAAGAGGTACGTTTTCCCACAATTCGATGGATAATTTTCACACCAATCAGCATTGCCCTCCCAGAAATGAATCAGAACAAAAAAACTTTAAGTGATAATTCTTGAGATTTCTCCCCAAATGGAATAGTCCTACCCCTCTTAATGAAAAAGAAAGAATTTTTAAGTAAATTTAGCAATGTTTTGAATCACCATTATAAAAATTTCATTTGTGCTATTTCACTTTTAAAAACTTTCCATCTTCTTTGCTTTCCCCTTGTCGTGCATTCATCAAACTATGTTGTAAACAGAAAGGTTGTGGATGCCATGAAATTTTATGCCTTCAAGTATTTCCTTCATTCTTTACTTCTTTATGTGATTGTTCGACTAGGTGCAAAATGGATCAATTCCTTTAACCTGAAATATAAGGGATAGGTTTGAAATATGAGTTGATGTTTCTCCTTTTTAGCCTAAGCCCCAGTGTTTCCTTTGAAATTCTAATACATTTTTCTTCCTACCTTATATGCAAATGACAGACTAAGAAAAATCTAGAGAAAAATTAAAAGATATCATTTTCCCAAATGCCTCAGAATTCACAGGGGCAAAGCTGTCTATATTTATTTCAGAATTTCATTCTATGCTTTAGCTTTTATGAGAAATAAGTGCTTTGTGTCTTAGAATATAAAAACTGTGTGATGGCAGAGCAGATGTAGCTCCGTATTTGAACACCTGGCTCACATATATGAGGTCTCAGGTTCAATCCACAGTACTTCCTTAAAAAACAAAGAGACCAAAAAATCCACACACATACACACACAAAATTATGATATCTTGTTGGAATAAGGCACAATGTTTTATGTGCTCCTGAGAATTAGTTCTCTAGTAGGAATGTTTTGTTTTGGATTAAAATTAAACATCGTGACTCTTCATGGTAGTGAAGCAAAGATAAACTGTTAAACACTTTGAGATCAAAAAGAAAGGGTTTACCGTAAGATTGAGAAGGAACAGATAAAGAACAGTTAATTCCAGTGATGATGTTAATCAGGGTCCTGAGAAGCATCACATCTTAAATGTCTCTTCTCAAATCTCTTTGGTCAAGAGATGTGAGTGCAAGATTTCGATGCACATTTACAGATTCACAGATTTTGAAATGTGGCCTCAGGATCAAGGCATGTGCAGATTACTTATCTCTTCTGCATTTCTCATGCACAATTTCTTGTAGCCTTCAGGAAGGTGACTCTTTATTCTGTCATATATCAACCAGTTACTAACCTAAGTAGCTCTCAGGAGGTGATGATGGACAGGCTAATTAGGCCAAAGAATCAAGGTTTTGAAGAGCCTCCTAGAGCAGTTACTGCTTCAGTTGACCAGGTGAGGTGTCATCATGTGGAACTCTAGGCCTGGTACAGGTTTTTTCTGGAGACACTGACAGGCTCATGACTTGACAAGGGAAAGAAATCATGTGATTTTCCTGCTTATTAAACAGTTGCTTGTGTGCAACAGGGTTTTCTGAAGGATGCTCAAAATTGGCCCTGTTTCAACTTGCTAGACAATTGTTGTGGGTTGAATTATGTCTTACAAAATTCTATATGCTGAAGTCCTAATCCCCACTACTTCAGAAGGTAACCTTATTTGGAAATAGAGTAGGTACCAATGGATGTAAACAAGTTAAAATAAAATCATTCCGGAGTAGGTTGATTCTTAAAACAAGAGGAAGTTCGGATACAGACAGAGTGGAAAACACAATGGGGGTGACTGAGCAGAGAATGACAAGGATTTTCAACAAAACAGCAAAAGTTAAAAGATTCATGGAACGGATTCTTCCCTATAGATTTTGAAAGAAGCCTGGCTTGCTGACATCTTGATTTTGGAATTTCAGCCTCCAGAACTGTGAGACAATAAATTTCTGTTTTTTAAGCCACCAGTTTGTGGAACTTTGCAACAGAAGCCCTAGCAAAATAAGACAACTTTTGGTCCCAGGAAGTGGTGTGCTGCTGTAACAAATACCTACACATGTGGAAGTGACTTTGGAATTGGGGAATGGGTAAAAGCTAGAAGAATTTTGAGACGTTTGATAGAAAAAACCTACATTGCCTGGAAGAGATTGTTGGTAGAATGATGGATGATAAAGATGATTCCGTTGGGGGCTCAGAACGAAGGGACCTGTAGACAAAGATAATATTGTCTTAGAGAATATGTAGATCATCATGAATGGAACTCTGCTAGGAAGAGGAATATTAATGGTGTTAATGGTAAGAACTTAAAGGAAATGATTGATGTGTTATTGGAAATTGGAGGAAAGGTGATCCTTGCCCTAAAGTGGCAGAGAACGTGAGAGAATTATGTTCTGATGTTGGATGGAAGGCAGAATTTGCAAGTGATGAGCATAGACATTTACTTAAGGAGATTTCCCAGGAAAGTATGGAAGATGCAGCCTGGTTGCTCCTTGCCACTTATCATAAAATAAGAGGAGAAAGAGATAAATTGAAGAATGACCTGTTAAGCAAAAAGGAACCAACATGTCATTTGGAAAATCCTCAGCCTATCCAGATAGTTTGCTCTGGAAACAGGGCCTAGGATGTGGCTGGACAACCATTTGCTATAAAGATGAGGTGTGTGACTTGCGGATCCAAAAACCATTTGAACAGAAGCCAGGAAGGGAGATGCAATTATCAAAGAAATACATGCAGAGGGTCCTCTCATCTAATGGCTTGGATAACCCAAATTGGACAGAAGACCAACAAGATTTTTGACAACTTTGTATCAGCAGGAAAGCAGGCAGCCATCCTGGACTGAGAGGGACAGAGATGTTGTAGAATGAGGAAAGAATGACTCCAAGGTTCCAAGATTCCCAAGGTCATACGATGGGTGTCCTTATAAAAAGAGGAAATTTGGACCCAGACAGACAGAGCAGGGGACACCATGTGATGACTAAGGCAGAGAATGCTTTGGAAGCTAGAAGAGGCACAGAACTGGTTTTTCACTATGGATTTGAAGGAACATTGTCCCTGCTGACATCTTGATTTTAGACTTGTAGTCTCCAGTACTGTGAGAGGATTTCTGTTGGTTGAAGCTACGCAGTTTAGGGTACTTTGCAAACTAAGGCAACAGTTATTTCTGGGGCTGCAAATACCCATTTCTGTCCCCAATCTAGCACTGAGGGTGAGGCACCTGATCTGCTAATTTTTAATCAAGGCTTTAGGCTAGGTTCTAGAGTGCTAAGCTGGGAGTGGGGCATGCCTTCTCCTTCCCTGCTCTAGTCTTGTGGTACTAGTGTCTCTTGAGGAAAAAATGCCAATTTATTTAATATGGGTATTTTTTCTTCTCTTCTCTTGCAACAGGAAATCAATGGCTGTTGTAAAGAGCACATGGAGCTCAGTGAAGAAAGCAAATCCTTGGGGAGATCTCAGAAAGATTTAAAGGTAGCTCTGACTCCTGAAGATAATATTGAGGGGGCTCTGACTCCCAAAAATAATATTGAAGTAAGATCATTCTTGTGAACATAGTTTGAAATCTAATTAAAAGTGGGAGACTCTTTCTCATTCTCTCTTGTTCCTTTCTTTGACTTTAACTAATTGCTTGGTGCAGTTGAACCCGCTACAAGGCAAAGAGGAATCTAAGGCCAAAAAGACAGGAGGAGATACATTAAGAAATAGAACACTGACAGGTAAGATCATTGTCAGGGAGCTTAGACCACTTTGCCTTTAGTCAAGTACCCTCCTGATACTCTTGAACTTGATGTATCTCCTCTTAAGTATTGACATTGTAGAGTCTCATCCTTGGATTTATTTATATGTCTGCCTGTGTCGGTCTGAGGTAGGTGCTGGGCACTAGGGAGCATTGGAGAAGCACAGAACCCTAAACCCTTTCCCCATCCCAATGGAAATTAGATACATGAGGGGAAGTTACAGCAGCATGAGATGGATCTTGCCCCTCTAAGTCCTGCACATTTTCCTGTCAGGTCTCATGCGAGGATGGACTTGCTTCTCAACTCATGGAGATGGTCATTTTGTTGGTGCTCATTACCTCCAAAGTATCTGTGTGGTTTCGAGACCCCCAGCCAGGGTTAGAACACAGAGGTGCTGAGAGTCACCCACTGGGTATTGGCCTTGGAGGTGGGGATAAAGGAACAACAGTGGCCTTCTCTGCTGGTGGTGGACATGTTACTAGAGCTATTCCCCAAGTTGAATGTCACTTGCGGTACACTGTAGGTCCACTCCTGGGAGAGTTCAGGGCAGAACAGAGGAGGGAATGTTGGAATCAGCCCTTTTTCCAGACAGAAGCAGATCTTGGTGAGAAGGGAGCCATTCTCGTCTCTCCTGCCCTAGGTCAAAAGAGAGAACTTTTCCTTCTACACACAGTCTTCATTCTTCCTAAATTTTCAATTATATTAAAAGTAAATTACCCTAATGAATCTTGCCTCCTTATTGATGTTGCTTTTTTTTCAATGTTTGAACATGATGAAATAATTGTTCAGTTTCTTGGAAAGTTTAAATTCTTGTTTTTTTTAGGTGATTGCAACAGGAAGGTGGACAATCAAATGCCTCAGATGGTGGATGTCTTGCAGGTATAATTCCTTCTACAAAGTACCCTAACTGCTGCCTGGGAGTTCCTACTATGCCTCACTTGTAACAAAACTTTCTCCCTGTTGTGACTTTTAGGCCCAAAATGCGGTATCAGAAAATGAAGATCTAAACCTGTTACAGGATAGGCTGAGAGTCTTGACGATCAATAAAGATAATGTGGCAGGTAGGTTCCTTTTGAGAAGAAATTCCCATTCAGTGGAAATGATTTTACATTGTGAAGGCAAAGAATGCTTTCAGGATTCTACCTCTGTCCTCAGCCCCCTATCCACATTTGCATGCCCAAGTGAACAAGTTGCAGCTAAAGAATGTTTTGTCCTTTACAGAATGCTTAAAGGAAGTAGAAAATGACTACAATTCATTGCTGTCTTTGAAAGCGTCAATGGAAGAGGAATGCAGATCCGTGATGGTGAAAACAGAGTCTCTCCAGGAAGTCCGTGAGCAGAGAAAGAAGACCATGCAAGAGTAAGAGGTTTATATGTTCATTGTTTCAAATGTTGTAATGAGCAAACCTGAAGACCCATGAACATAATTTTATCTGTTCTCTGTACAATAGCCATAATATGTCTACCATATTTAATCAATGTAGAATTGTGCTTCTTCCATTTTGCCTTGAGTTCCATCACCTTCATTGTTCTTTTACAGGGATTCTGGTCTATAATTGAGGTGGTGGGTGGGAAAGGGGTGCTCCAGGTACCACACCATTTACAGCTACTGAACTGCTTCCATCTTTCTGAATATCCAGTGCTCTATATATTTTGTTTTGGTTTGGTTTGGTGTTTTGTTTTTCACCTTTGCTTTCTCTCTGACCAAGTTACTGGATTTGGATTTCTCCTCCATTTGTTTGACCCTTAAAAATCTTGAGTGACTGGTGTGAGGTGATTTTTTTAGTAAAATAAAATCTTCACAGACTTTAAGGATTTCTTAGCTATCGAAGATGTTTTACATTCTGTACTAAATAGAAAACAAATATTCAGACTACACATTATATAACATGATTGTGGTGAGGAGGGTGGGAGTTGTGACCCTGACAGATTTGGGTAACTCATTACTCATCTGGAAGTTATATCTCAAATTGGGAGTGAGGTAACTTTTGAAATATAAACTTTCCTGGAGCATTTTGTGTTCTTGCTGCATAAAATTCCATTTTTATTTCCTGGAAAATGGGCTTTCTGCAGCTCTTGCTATTTTTCTCTGCTCCTACACATGATGCTTCAGCAGCACAAATTTCCCCGAAAGCATGTCTTGCTGAGAAAATAGCTCATTGTTCAGGCTGCTACTGCCTGATGCTATTAAACATTGGAACTGGACCACTAATTTTTCCCTCCTTCTGTGAAACTGGACCACTAATTTTTCCCTCTTCCTGTGCTCATTGAGCAACCACAAGCTTAATTTTTCCTAACATTGCAGAGTGGCTCACTAAATGTCTGACCCACTGGAAAGAACCATTTCTCATTTCAGAAGTCATTAAGAAGAGCTTATCTCTTCCACCATTAAGCATTTGATTTACCTAAATGGCAATTGTTTTTCTTCCTGATATGGATTCAGCTTCTCCCACATTCATCTGACACCCCTGTCTGCCTACTGCATTAGCTCAGGCCCCCATCATCTTTCCTGCCTGGAGAGGCTGAATTATGACCTATAGAGAAATTGGGTGCTAATTCCTGGCTCCTGTGATTGTTGCCTTATGTGGCAGAGATGTTGCCAATGTGAATAAAAGTCTTGAGATGGGGAAAGTATCCTGGATTATCCAGGTGAGCCTTCAGTGCCATCACACGTTTCCTTCTTAGACAGAGGCAGAGGGCCCTTACACACACACACACACACATACACACACACACACACACACACACACACACCAGAAGGCGATGTGAAGACAGAGGCAGAGGCTGGAGAGATGTAGCCACCAGAAGCCGGAAGAGGCCGACTCCCCTTAGCACCTCTGCAGGGAGTGTGGCCCCGCCCTTCCAACACCCCAATTTGGGCCCCATCACACTAATTTTGGACTTCTAGCTTCCAGAACTCTGAGAATATAATTTTTTAAAAATAAATGTTTAAAGCCACCAGTCTTTGGTCATTTGTTGCAGCTGCCAAGCAAGTGAATATATTGGCCAGCTTTTCTAACTCCTCTCCTTATCTCCATTTTCCCATCCTTAAGCAACTTGCCAACTCTGATTATTCTCCTTATAGCTGTTAGAGTGTTCTTTGTAGGCTACACCTCCGTTCCTGCCTTCTGGTGGATTCCGGGGCATTCCATGCCCTGCAGGGGCACTTCCAGTTTCCTCATGGGGCCTGGGGAGCTTCCCCTCATCAGGTCCCTGGCGGCCTCTCCTTGTGCATTTTCTGCAGCTCCTTCTGATGCATCCCAAGCTGCAGCCACTCTGCTCAGGTCCCTTGGGCCTCCAGAAGCCTCTTTGCCTTTGTGTACACTGTATATTTTCTGCTCTTCACCTGGCAATCTCCTACCCACTCAGATATTTACCTGCCTCAAAATCTCTTCTGGAGAGATGGATATAAACAAAATGGTGGATAGACATGGAGACTGAATGTCGGCTCATTCCTTTTACTTGTAATGTAACCTCTGAATACATTAGGGTTCCTCTCGTCATCAGGTGTATGCAATCCTTTCTCTTTTATTTTCTTCCTGTCTTTTAGATTTGTAGTTATTCTATTTTCCCTTGATTAAACTGGGTAGTTATGAGTTATTTCTTCCTTTCCTTTTCTTTTTTTTTCAGTCATTATCTGTTTCCTTGATTTAATCTCCTAACAGGTCATATTTTCATCTCTTTTTCCTGATATTTAATTCTATTACTCCCCTCTTGCCTTTGTGCTATCATGATAGTGTATTTTAACCTTATATACATTTTAAGCCATGCAAGACTTTTTTGGTATTGTACAATGCATTCTTTTTCTATGATCAAGCTTGTTGGAGTTAATCCACAAAAACTCAAGGCCACAGGAGGGAAGCAAGATTATGAAACCGACTCTGCGAAGCCCTGATGCACGGAAACTTCCACAGAGAGGTAGGGAGCTCTTCGTGGATGCACAATTCATCTTCTACTGCAAAATCCACTTCAAGGGCTTTTAGTTCCCATGAGTGATCGCTGCGATGCCTGGAAACAATCCCAAGCACTTACTGCAGCCTGAATGGCTCTTGCTTCTGACCCCTGGGCAGGGTGGCACGTGCACCCCCCATGGACAGCGGACACCCCCACCAGGACCTCGAGGTTACTTTTACTTGAATAGAAATCCAGAGGAGGAATTGGTTAGCGCCTACTTCCTGCCTTAAAGTTAACTGTACAAAGGGTGTATTTTCCCTTTTATGTGAGAACTCTAATACAAACAACATTTTAGTATGCGGGCTGCTTACCCTGATGAAAATAGGAATTTTCTCCATAGCCCCTGGTGGATAGTCTACTGCAAGGCCTGTTGGAGAGAGGGAGGATTTTCTTACTGTTGTGGGAGGTTCCTTTCATTTTGTTTTACCTGTTTATTGTGTAGCACAACACTTTACTCATAATTATATTTTCCTGTAATTTTACTCACCAAGGTAATAAATTTCTATTAATGCCTCATGGGTCTTTCCTCTTCTCATTACCATGCATTCATGCATATAGGTCCATTTTTGGTCGTGAATATTTCTATGTTACTTGGTCAGATATGGAAGTCAGATTTTATATTGACTGAAAGAATTTTAAAAATCTTCCTGTGACTTGAAGAAAGGACCAATTTCTCAGGTTTCCTGATAGTTTTCCCATCCAAGGCAGTTATTTTCATTTTTAATGTGTGCTTAAATTCTAAGTGAGTTCCCTTTATACATTGGGAGATCCTGGTTTTAGTGCTGAGTTCCCGCTAGAGTGAAGCCCTGCCCTGCCCTGCCCAGAATCGGCTGGTTTGTTAGGAAGCCACCTGAACCTACAGCCAGAGCTTTGTGGAGCTCAGGGGACGGGCTTCCCCTGTGTTCTCAGCATTCATCTCAGGGGTCTGGGAAACCCTCTGCCTCTGGTGAGGGACTGAGTGGGTTCGAGGGTTTAAGATGATGGAGAAAGAGGTGGAGGGTTTGTTATCCTTCCTCACAGGAGACACGGGTCAGAATAAACCTCAGTCAGTTCTTGGCCTTTTTCAGATCCTGAACCTGCTGCAGCTCCCGTGAAGAACAGCAGCTCTGGAAGTGCACTCCCCCCTGAGGAGGTGGCAGAGGGCAAGGTAAACGCTGCCCTTGTTTGTTTTCAACTGGAACAAATATTGAACGAAACTTTTCTCTTTTATTCAAATCCTGTTTTCTGGCCTTACTTATTTTGTGTGTTCTGTGATAATTTTCTCTCTCCATCTCTCTCTCTGTAAAAAACAAAAACAAAAACTCTGAAATCTGACACTGTCCCAAATGAGTTCGCTCTACATAGCAACTTCCATATGTAACATTGTTTTTGTCAGAAAATACATTCCCAGTGCTGCAGGACTCCACATCTCTCTGAGAGAACGTCATGCAGGCAAAACCTCCAGAGAGTAGGTGACCCTTTGGTCAGGAACCCTTTTGTCAGGGAACGCAACAGAGCGGGTACGAGCAGGGGCTTGCAGGCAGACTGTGTGGCCCTGGGCAAGTGATCTAATTCCTCTCAGAACTCCTGTTCCCTCAAATTTACAGCAGGGTGGTCATCCTAAACTTGCAGACTTCTGAGAATCAGAGAGAAGACATGATAAGATTGTGAAAGGGCTCTAAAGAGTATCTAGACTCCCCTGTGCAGAGCCTAGAGTTTTCACTTCCTTTCATTTTGTGTTCATCCTTTGTAAATAACCATCTGTTACGGTGATGGTGAAGGCAGGGCTGGGAACCTTCCCAGCACTGGGATAAGCTTTTTTCTTATTGTTAATCAGTTGGAGATTATATTCATCCTCTAGGCAGGCTCTTGCCATTTCCTGCCTCTGCAGACACAGGCAGTGACGCGTGTGGTGTCATTGGCCCCCTCCCCTCGGCTGTCATTGGGACCGAGAGGGAGGAGTACAGTTTCAGGCACTGATTCTGCTCTTTGGAAACCTTGTGGAGGGGATGTGCCAGGTGCTGACACCTGCTGCATTGGGTTTTGGCTTTAGGCGACAATGGTGCTTTTGTTGTGACATCAAAATATTTCAAAACTTTACCTGCAGATCAATACAGATGCAAGAAGATCCCCCTTTTTCCCAGGATCCCCCCTCATGCGCTACCCCATGGGAGGTCCTCTGTCAGCGATGCTACGATATGGGCCATCTCTGCCTCCCTGGTGGCCTCTCGGGTCTGACCTGCTGCCTCCACCTCCACCAGTTGGTAAGATGATCAGAACAGCATGAATGGACTTATAAAATGGACTCTTCCTTTCTCTCATCCCTTCCTTCTAGAAAATGTCACAGGTAGTTCTACAGAGCTTTGCAATGTGAGGTAAACCTGGCCGAGGACACTGTGACTTTCTTCAACTTTCTTAAGACACACACTGGGCTGCATCATCTCCCCCCACAGAGCCAGGCAGCAGGTGTCTCCTGTAGACAAGGAAAGAGGCTCTTTATAGGAAGCCAGAAATGTCAGTTCTGGGGATGTATGTTAAACATCCGCAGATAGTTCCAGGAAACTGGAAGGGATAAGCCCTGCTCCTAACTTCAAGAGCTGAAGATGTCCTGTCAGAAAGACACACGTGATAAACTACACAAGGTGTGACCACGAGTAATGGAAGCACCAGGGAAGGGCTCCTGTGTGCAAAAGAGACTTTCTGTGCAGCCTCCTAAGACCTTCAGTTTTGTTATCTATGAAACAGGAATAATACTTGTTGTATGAGGCTTGTGAGGATGAAGAGATACAGGACATTAAAGAAAATGTCTGACAAAATATCTGGTATAGGTTGGACATTCTTTTCACAGTTTAAGTAAAAATGTTTCCACACAGAGAATTATTAAAAGATGTTTTTGAACTGTATTAAACTAAACTAAGATTATCAACAGTGTAGGTCCAGAGATTTGCAATCACTACTTCAAAAAGTAAGGGAAAGACCTCTTTTATTAAAATTCAGCTTCCACAAGATAAATAATTTTAAGATGTGTACACAGTTATTTAAATTCAGAGATCTCTATCTGCTATCTGAAGACAAGTTTGTTTTCATTACAGAGAGACACACAGATGTGGGCACTCACTAAAATATCTTCAGGGGGCCCAGAAGTATTATAAAAGAGAAAATGTATACAGGAAAAAATAGGATCAGACTGAAATAATCAAAACCTTTTTGCTTTACAGGACAACCAGTTTGAGATTTGACAGACCCCCAGTGGCGTCAGCATACCATAGCTATTTTAAATGTTCATATAAATAAAGTTTTTCGCATAAATGAAATCATTCAATATGTGGTCTTTTTCTGACAAGCTTCTTTCACTTAGTATGATGCTTTCAAAGATCATCCATGCCATACCATATATCAGTACTTCATTCTTCTGCCAAATCATATTCCATTGTGTGATATATCACATTTTTTAAATCCTTTCATTAGTAGATGGACAACACTTGTGTTTTTTGGCTCTCGCTCTAGTCAATGACCCTTTTTCTACATTTTGGACCTTATCACCTACAATACAGTACCCCTGAATTCCCAGTGTTAGTCATTTCTGATCACTGCCTCCCATTGCTTTTTTTTTTTTTTAATTTCTCTCCCCTCTCCCCCCAGTTGTCTGTTCTCTGTGTCCATTTTTCTGCCTGTTTTTCTTTGTCTGCGGCATTGGAATCGGTGTTTCTTTTGTTGCATCATCTTGTTGTGTCAGCTCTCCGTGTGGGCTGTCATTCCTGGGCAGGCTACACTTTCTTTCTCACTGGGCGGCTCTCCTTATGGGGCACACTCCTTGCGCGTGGGGCTCCCCGATGCGGGGACACTCCTGCGTGGCAGGGCATTTCTTGTGCGCATCAGCACTGCGCATGGGCCAGCTCCACACGGGTCAAGGAGGCCTGGGGTTTGAACCGCGGACCTCCCATGTGGTAGACGGACGCCCTAACCACTGGGCCAAGTCCGCTTCACTCCCGTGGCTTTTTTAGCACTTTGCTTTTAATACAGACAGGTAAGGTTCACCAGACATTTGAAGAAAAATAGGCTGTGAATGAGTCACCAAAAGAAATGAAGAAAAAAAGACAATGCACGGCACCTTCAGTTTTTTAACAGAAAAATTTCCTACCTAAAAAGCCATAACCAGCAGCATTATCAAATAGGAGGGTATAACAGAGATGTTATCAGAGACACAAGGTCAAAAACATTTGCTTCCCATGAACTATTTTTTCTCAGGAAGCCCAGAAAAAAATGAGGGAGTAACGAAAAAAGTAAAAGTTGTTGCTTCTCGGGAAGAGGGGAATCCTTAGGATGATGAGAAGGAACTTCCAGGGATAGCAGTGGTGCAGCAGTCCAAGAGTTCACCCAGGGAAGCTGGGAGCAGTAGGGCAGAGCCCCAGGAGGGATATCCCCAAAGAAACAAGGGAGCTACTTACTGTGACCTAATCACAGGAGTTTGACAGCTGGGACAGAGAAGTTTCCAGCTATCTAGTAACACATCGAAAACTAAACAAATGAAAAAAGAGGCAATTTACAACACCAGAGAAAACATTGTCTCCTTTACAAAAATAACTCAAGTATACCGTGTTGTTCACTGGTGCACAGTCTTCATATAGGAATGATCATGTAAGCACCTATTATTTTTTAAAAATGAATATAGGTCTTTTGGAAGAATAAGGGAGGAAAATTACATGGGTGGGAGAGAGTTGGAGTGAAAGAGGAGTGAAAGACCCTCATCTTTCACTGTAGTAGAAAATAACTTAAAGTAGAAATATCAACAAATTGCAACATAAGAATGTCATTTAGAATAGGGAAGTAAGTGGCAGGGAAAAAAAATGTGGGTTTGGGAGAGGTGGGAAGGGAGGATTCCTGTTTTTCAGTGTAAACCTTATATTGTATGACTTTTACACTACGTACATTAATTGCTTTGTAAATTCAATTGTCGTTTTCAAGATAAAGGAACCAGAACTGAAAAGATTAGTGAGAACTATGAGAAACTATTTAATTTAAGTAAATAAAATGGAACCATTGATGAGGAACGATTATCTTCTTTACTGTCAGAAGATACATAAAAAAAGAAAAGAAAAAATTATTACCAACACACACACATGCAGAAACACAATAGTCCAAATCGGAAAAGTGTATGAACCAAGGCACATAACAAATTCATATGGGGAATTTTCAACTAATAAACTTCCAGGGGTTTCAGATTCTTATGTGCATTGCATATATAGTTGGGGGTCACGATGCTTGATTCTTTCACTTTATTTAGTGGTTTTTCAAAATAATGAAAAGTAATGAATTGGTTGCTTAGCATCCTCCAAAACTGATGGAGTTTTCTTTCTATGTATCATTATATATGCATGAATTTTATATACATGATTTGTTTTAGCCCACTAAAGTTATTGTTATTGATTCTAAAATATTGGTAAGAGGCTCTAGCTTGCTCCTGACGTCTTTTCTTTATTATTATTATTATTTTAGATTCATTGATCATACAAAATGTTACATCAAAAAATATAAGAGGTTCCCATGTACCCTACTCCCCACACCCTCCTCTCTTCCCACATCAAGAACTTCTTTCATTAGTGTAATCTGACTTCTCTTGTCTCAACAAAGAAGTCGTTGAGAGCTTCTTTGAGTGGATTATCTTGGGCAGTTCCCAGGATTGGGGTTCCCAGACATAATTCCTTCAGTGGGAAATTATATCTAGTGATCATTATCTGAGAGCTAGGGGAGCTGATTGCTCTGGGTAAGTCAGTGTATCTAGAAATTTTATGTTCCTTCTTTTTCGAAATATAAAAATCTATCATCAGTTCTTATTTTAGACTTCAAACCAAATTTAGGACTACAGGATTTTTACTTGACTTCTTTGGGCATCTTTATGCATTTGTTTTTCTTCTATGCTAAAAATTCTAGTTGCCAATCTTACCAACATACATTCTTATTCCTTATACCACAACACACGCTCAACTCAGAATAACAATACCAATATTATCACCAGCTTTTTCATTATAGAAAAGTTTAAAATCCTTTTGAAAATAAGGAATTTTTAATAACATTTGACAAAACATTAGGAAATGGAATTCAGAAATATATAAAAATCCCCTCAAAGTTTTTTCAAATGAATAAAAAACTATGGTAAATTTAATAAGTACTTAAACATACAAAAGTTGAAAGCATGCATCTCCAGCAGATCCACACTACAAGAAATGTTCCAAGGTGTCCATTAGGCAGAAGGAACAAGATGCCAGTGAGAAATCTAGACCAGTACAAAAGAATCAACAGCACTGGAAATGGTTTATACATGAGTCAATATATAAGATACGTTTCTTCTTTTAAAATTTCTTCTAAAGGTGATCATTTTTTAAAATAACAACAAACTACTGTGGGGTTTATAACATATAAATTTAATGTGTTTAACAATAGTAGCATAAAAAGGTGAGATGGAAGTAAGTAGAAAGATACTATATTAAAGGATTTATACCATACATGAAGTGGTATAATGCCTCTACCAACAGAGATAAGTTAAAAATTTATACTACATGGAAGTGGATGTGTCTCAAGCAATTGGGCTCACAGTTACCATATAGAAGGTCCAGGGTTCGACACCCAGGGTTGCCTGGTTAGGTCAAGCTCTCCCACGCGATGAGTTGGCCCACGCATACTGATGGCCCATGATAGAATGCAAAAAAATTTATACTACATGGAGCATGTGGCTCAAGCGATTGGGCTCCCATCTACCATGTTGGAGGTCCAGGATTGAATTTCTGGGGTCTCCACATGAATGCAAGCTAACCTACACAGGAAGCTGGCCCAAGCAGAGTGCTGGCCAGCACAAGAGTGCTGGCCCATACAGCAAGGTGACCCAAGCAAAGAGCTAGCGCAGCAAGATGATGCAACAAAAAGAAACGAAGAGAAGAGACAATAGGAGGCACAGCAGACCAGGGAGCTGAGGTGGTGCAAGGGATTGAGCACCTTCTTTCCAGTCCAGAAGGTCCCAGGATTGTTTCCCAGTGCCACTTAAAGAGAAGAAAAGAAGACACAGAAGAACACATAGCAAATGGACAAGGAAAGTAGACAATGTGGGGGAGTAGGAAATAAATACATCTTCAAAAAAATATTTATACTATAAACCCCAAAGCAACAACTAAAATTATAAAAAACTAAGTCATGGCTAATAACTCATATAAGGAGATGATATAGGATTAAAGGATACTTTAAAAATTTATCCAAAAGAAGGCAGAAAGAGTGAAAAAAACGATAACAAAGAACAGAGAGGAAAAACGGAAATAAATTGCATCATAAACATATCAATAAGCACATGAATATTAATAGTCTAAAGACCTTAAATAAATGGCAGAGATGATAACATTGGATAAAAACTGAGACCCAACTATATGGCCAAGAAGAACTTCACTTTAAAGATGACACATAAAAGTTAAAAGTAAAAGGGTAGAAAAAGATGTCCCATGATAACACTAGTCAAAAGAAAGCCAGAGTGTTTATATTAGTATCAGACAAAGAACACTGACAGAGATAAGGTCATTTAATAAAAAGGGACAATTAATCAAAAGGCTGCAACTAGTCTAAACGCCATGTGTGCAATTACTAATAGAGCTTCAAAACACAACAGCAAAAATGAATACAACTGCAAGGAAATATAATCGAATGCACAGTTAAAAGTCAGTGATTTCAATATCCTCTCTTAGAAATTGATGCAAAAGCAGCCAAGACTTGAGCTACACTATCCACCAACTTGACTTGAGTGATCTTTATAGAACACTGCATGCAAACATACCTGAATAAACATTCTCAAGTACATCTGTAACAATAATCAGAATTGGCCCTATTTTGAGCCATAAAACAAGCCTCAGTAAATTCAGAAGGACCATAATGGAATTAGATTGAAAATCAATAATAGAGAGTTCCCTGAAAACTTGGAAAATATTAACACACATCTAAAACATGTTAAAGAAGAAATCAAAAGGGAAATTATGACTTATTTTGAACTGGATGAAAATGAAACCACAACATCTGAACTTGCGGGATGCAACTAAAGCAGTATTTAGAGGAAGATTTAAAGCACCCAATATCTATAACAGGAAATAAAATGATCTCCAAACAATGGATTTAGCTTCTTTATCAAGAAACTAGAAAAGAGCAAATCAAATCCATAATAAGCAGAAAAAAAGAAAATAATATAGATTGCGTAGAAATCAATGTGATCACAAACATAAAAACAATAGAGAATTATCAGAACAATAAAACTTAAAAACCTCTAGTCATAGATATCAGGAAAATAAGAGAGAATATACAAATTACCATTATTGGAATGAGAGATGTGAAATCTCTAACAGCTCTGTGGTTATTGAAAAGGATGATAAAGGAATATGAAAAACAACTTTATGTGGAGCGGATTTGGCTCAATGAACAGAGTGTCCACCTACCACATGGGAGGTCCAGGGTTCAAACCCAGGGCCTCCTGACCCGTGTGATGAGCTGGTCCACGTACAATGCTGATGCATGCAAAGAGTGCCGTGCCATGCAGGGGTATCCCCCACGTAAGGGAGCCCCACAGCAAGGAGTGCACCCCGTAAGGAGTGCAAGAAAAGTGCAACCTGCCCAGGAGTGGCGCTGCACACATGGAGAGCTGACACAGCAAGATGACACAACAAAAAGAGACAGAGATTCCTGGTGCCGCTGACAAGAATATAAGTGGACACAGAAGAATACACAGCAAATGGAAACAGAGAGTAGACAACTGGTGGGGAGGGCCAGGAAAGGGGAGAGAAATAAATAAAAAATAAATCTTTAAAACAAAAACTTTATGTAATAGATTTGACTGCTTAGATAGAAGAGACAAATTCCTAGAGTGCCACAAATGACCCAAATCACTGAAGGATAACCTGATTTGCCCTATACATATTAAGAAATTGTAATTACATAGAAATATTCCCAAAAAAGAACTCCAGGCTGAGATGGCTTCTCTGGTGAATTCCGCTGAATATTTAAGGAATAAATAATACCAAATTTATGGAAACTTTTCCAAAAAATGTTGAAGAGGAAGGACTACTTCCCAACCCAGAATTGCCTTAATACTAAAATGAGAAAAAGGGAAGCGGATTTGGCCCAGTGGTTAGGGCATCCACCTACCAAATGGGAGATCCGCGGTTCAAACCCCGCGCCTCCTTGACCCGTGTGGAGCTGGCCCATGTGCAGTGTTGATGCACGCAAGGAGTGCCGTGCCATGCAGGGTGTCCCCCGCGTAGGGGAGCCCCACGCGCAAGGAGTGCACCCCACAAGGAGAGCCGCCCGGTGTGAAAGAAAGTGCAGCCTGCCCAGGAATGGTGCCGCACACACGGAGAGCTGACACAACAGATGACACTACCAAAAGAAACAGATTCCCAGTGCCGCTGATAAGGATAGAAGCAGTCACAGAAGAACACACAGCAAATGGACACAGAGAGCAGACAAATGGGGTGTGGGGCAGGGAGAGGAAAAAAAAAAACTTAAAAAATAAATAAAAATAAAATGAGAAAAAGACAGGATAAGAAGAGAAACCTATAGACCAATACACATTCTGAATTTTGACACCAATATGCATTATGATGCAAAAATTATAAACAAGAGTTTAGCAATCTGGACCCAACAAAATATTAAAAGGGTAATGCATCATAACCAGAGGCTGTTTATCCTAGGAAAGAGGGATTGCCATAATATTCAAATATTCACAAATGTAATTCCCTATGTTAATAAACTTAAAAAGGAAAAAGCAATATGGTCATCTCAACAAACACAGAAAACACGTTTGCATAACTCCAACAGCCAATCCTGATAAAACCCTCAGTCTGCTAAGAATAGAAAGGAACTCCCTCAGGCTGATAAAGGGCATCTAGAAAAACCTCTCCCTTACATCAGACTTAATGCTGAGAAACTGAATGCTTTCAGCCTAAGATCAGGAGCTTGGCATGCTTTTACTACTTCTAGTCAACATTGTTTGTAGGTTTTAGCCAGTGAGAGCAGGCATAAACAGGCAAGCAAACAAATAACAAACAAAATGCATGTAGATTAGAAAAGAAGACATAAAATTATCTTTTTTGCAGACGACATGGTTCTCTATGTAAAATATCCAATGGAATCTACAAAAAAGCTACAAGAACTACTTGGTTGACAATTTCTTATAATTTTGAACTTAAATATAGGTTTGTGTTCAGTATTTTGTCAGAACTGCCAATCATGTTTATAAGAAATTGATATATATTTTTTCATATGGTACATGTATGAACAAATACTGTATAACACACACACTGCACTCCTAAATATTTACCTAGGCCAAAGAAAGCAAATATCTAGACAAGGACTTGTACACTCATGTTACGGCAACTTTTTTTGTAATCCATAACTGGAAAGAATTCAAGTATTCATCAGTCTGGAATTGATAACAAAGGTTAATTTACTCATATAATGGAATGCTGCTCATCAATAAAAAGTAAAGAAATATTTAAACACATAACAGCAAGGATTAATCTCAAAATAATTATGCTGACTGAAAAAACTAGAGGAAAAAATGCATATTGAATGATATTAGTACTACAAAATTCGTGAAAATATAAACGAATCAATAGGGGCAGAAAGATGAGAACTTGCCAGTTGGGCAAGTTGGGAGGATGAATATATAACATTAAACTAGGAAATTTTTTAAAATCCTCTTTATTTTTATAACATATGTAAAACTTAAAATCTCCCATTTTACCCACTTTCAAGTGTACAATTCAATAGCATTAACTACATTCACAATATTGTATCATCAACATCCATTACTCCAATTTTTTCATCACCTCAAACAAACTCTGCACCCATTAAGCAATAAATTTCCCTTCCCACTCTGCCCCCTTGCCCTGTCACTGGTAACCTATAATCTACTGTCTATAATCTACTATCTCTCTCTATGTCTCTTTGCAACCTCAAAGATACTTTTTAATGTCATGGTGACATTCAATCCACTCAAAAAGGTGAATTGACAAAGCCATGTTAAATGTGAAAATTCAGGATACAAAATCAGAAGGAAATTTTTCAAAAGGAAGGAAAATGGAAAAAAAAAACCACCTTAGTTTCTAGAACCCTGGTGACTTTTGTTTGTATAACCTTTTTGACTTTAGTTTTAACACATACTCAAAGATAGAAGATTTGAGATTATCATGCAAATGCTATCCACGCTTGCCCATTGTATTCTACCTCTCTTTTTTTTCTCTGAAATTTTTCTTCTAATATTGTTTTAACAAGGTCTGACATCAAAGCATAGGGTAGGAGTTCTAATTTAAAAACCTGGGTCCTTTATTGTAATAAAAACTATCAAAGAAGCATTATCAGTAGAATTTGAAAAGAAAAAAAATCTAAGAATTAGCTTTTATTTTCTTCAGGGGAGAAAAGCAGAGTTTTATTTTACATCAATTTTTTTAAGCAAATCAATTTTATTGATACATATTAATAAACCATACAATCCCTCCAAAGTGTACAATTAATGGTATTTGGTATAATCACATAGTTCTCCATCAATTCAAACATTATTGAAACATTTTCCTTATTCCAATAATAATAATATTAATAAGGAAAAAACAAACACAAACTCATCATCTCTCAATCTCTCTATACATCTCTTGTTGAACATAGCTACTATTCTATTTCTATCTTTCTAGTTTATTCATATTTACATTTTGTATAGATGGAGCCAAACAATATGTAGGACCTTCTGTCTAGTTTCTTTCCCTTAGTATATTTCTTTTCTTTCCTTTACCCTTACTGGAAGATTGTTAATATATTACTATATATTACTGTCCATAGTTTGCTTTGGTAGTATTTTTGCCTGACATGAACATAACAGTAACATACATTTATTCAGTTTCAAAGAAAAACAGTCATATATAAGCAACATTACCACATCCATAATTCACATGAGGTTTCACTATACTATACGGTCCCATGTTAAATTTTTTAGCTTTCCTCTAGGAAGAGGCAGACCTTAGACTTTCGCTTTCAACCTGTCATACCCATAGAGTAGCACTGCTAGTTACAAACACTATGATGTGCTTTCACCTTTTTCCATTCATTTCCGAAGATTAACTAACAACCTTATTACCAATTTTGCACAGATTAATCTTCAGGATTCCATTCTCTAACCACATTCTATTTTCTGGTGACATATATTCTAACTATTAACTCCATGAGTTTACACAGTACATGTAGTTCATAATAGCACAATCATAGAGTAGTTGTCCTTTTGTGTCTGGCTTGCTTCACTCAATATAATGTCCTCCAGGTTCATCCATGTTGTCATATGCTTCACGACTTCATTTCTTCTTACAGCTGCATAATATTCCATCATGTGAGTGCACCACAATGTTTATTCATTGACTGGTTGATGGACAACTGGGTTGTGTCCATCTTTTGGCAGTTGTGAATAACGCAGCTATGGACACTGGGATGCAGATCCCCATTCACGTCACTGCTCTCAGCTAATAATTAGCTTATTATAGCAATATTTTATGTGCATGAGTCCCCAACAAATCTTCTAGCTTCTATTAAACAGTCATTTCTTGTGCCTGGGAGCCCCAGGCAGGGCTATGATAAAAGAATTTCCCCACTGAACTGACTTTTTTTAACACTATCCCATATATTCTTTGATCTTTTTATTTTTTCATTTTGGCAAATATCTCTTGAGTGCCAATTTTGTGCTCGTATTTGTTTTAAGTGGTAGGAATTCAGCACCTAGCAACATGCCAACAGAACTTGCTCGCAAGGAGTTCACCTTCCAGTTGGAGAAATGTACAGCAAATGAACAGATTAATTTTGAAGAAGAAGAACTTCAAACAGAGTGAAACGCATTGAAAACAGTAACAGGAAGTTGGGGTAGGCATGATGGTCAGAGGACTACTTTTTACCATCTTTGTCCTTCTTTAAGTTGGTACAACACCTAGGCTGGCAGTGTTTCTAAGGCAGTCTTCATTTTATAAAAATCTATGATCTCTTCTAATTGTTTTCTCTCTTCTTCAAGTTTTATTGTCTCCTCTTGTTGGACTTTTTTAAGGTGCGCAAACTTGTCCTGTAGCTATGAAATAAATGTGCGATTGTGACTCAAAGCAAAGGGTGAGGGCACATCCCTGGAACATGCTTATCTTTTCCCCTGGTTATTGTCCATCCATGAGGTAGGTTACAAACTTCAGGGAAACAGAAAAGCTTCAATAAAACAGCAGAAAGTGATTATAATTTCACGTGTTTCACAGGTTTTGATAACAATATTCAATACAAGCCTATCAGGCTTTCATTGAATGCTCAATCAATTAATAAGCAATAGTTTGTTGGGGGTTACTGATAACTAGCCATCATGCTTTGAAGGATACATGCTAACTGAGTCGGGACCCTGCTGCAATCCTTGGCAGCAGTGCTTTTGAAGATATGTACTGTTGTTCCATGATCCTTACTAATAAATCCATTTTGAGAAAATAGAAAGTAAAGCTAGGGAAAATGCATCTCTTTTTGTATATAGGTGACTTAATCTGATAATGAGCTCCCTGTATCTTGGGTTCTCCCTTATTGTCTGCAGTGCCTGAAAGTTGGACCAAGTATGTTTGCTCACTTGAAGCCAATTCCCAAGGCCACACATTCCAAGGAGCCGATCCTGGATTTTATTTCATTTTCTTTTTTATTGGTTCTCCTGTAGCTGTATTTTTATTGTAAATTGCCTACAATACATTTTTGAAGCAGGCGAGACATAGATATTGAATGAATCAATTTTACTAGTGGATAGGCTTACATATATTAAGGAGAATATTAATACTTGAAAGATGGTTATGTATTTTATTTGAGGAATAAATATACTCCATTTTTCTTGATATGGAAGATGGAGTATAAGAAAACTGAATGCCACTTATGCCTTATTAACTCATCTAGAGGAATATTAATAAAGATGTACAAAACACTAAAACAATAGTTGAACAATATTTCTTAGTTAGTTATCTAAACAGGTAATATTCTCTTAGTATATATGTTTATCCAATCAACTCTATCAACTTATATATGAATATACATATACATATATCCAGATTCATATGTAAGGGAGAGTAAGGGGTGAATGCTTGTTCCACAAAAGCTTAATAAAATATATTTTTAATATCAGAGCTCTCTCATATAGGATTTTGTAGTGTCTTGTGTTTGCAAAATTACCTTTGTATTAATGACTTCCTGTATTTCACTATAGTAATCATCTTTAAAATATCATCAGTTCTCTGTATGACTCACTAATCTTAAAAAAATCATCATCCTTATTGCTTGTTTCTCAAAACTACTTTCCTTAATATCTACATTTAGAAATAACTCAATTAGGGACTGTCCTTTATTAATAAAGAGACCTAACAACCAATGGCAATATGTGATCTGTGATTGTTTCTTATTTAAAACCAAAGAGATAAAAGTGACAACTTGGTACCACTGGGGAGTTTGAATGTCTATTGGATATTAATGATATTATGGAATTACTATTAATTTTTACTTGTGATATGGCTAATGTGCGTAGGTAGAAGAATGTCCTTACTCAGCCAACACACACGGAAGTACCTAGGATTAAAGTGTCATACACCCTGCAATTTACTCTCCAATGGTGCAGGGGAAAAGAAGCTCCTGTGTCTCAGTATGTTTCCACATACACACCCACACCAGGCACATATGCAAATATACACACCTAGAGATAAATAAAGCAAAATAGTAATTCTTGAATTTAGGTGGAGGAATACGAGTGTGTACTCCAAGCTCACCTTTTCTGTTTGACAGATGAAAATTGGGGGAAAAAACAATCAAAGCATAAGTGTGTAACTCTTGTGATATTGTTAGTTTGTAGAAAAAGATGTAAAAATTGTATAAGCTTAGAAGCCGGCAACTAATCTACTAACCCAATTTAGTTTGATAAATAGTGCTTAGTATTTAAATGTGTAAATAATATTCCTTTTTCCCAATTTGCCTGCCATATGTGTCCTGAAGAGGTTCTAAATTAAAATCTACAGTCAAAGAACAATGTTCCTTGACTTCTTTTTTCCTTACTCTCTGTAATGGGGTTATAAAAGTCAGGAAACTGCTTTGGGTAGAATTAACATGGACATATCAATTTATGTTTGTTTATTTTCTCACAAAATCATGACGAATAATATGAATATCATTTGAGAGGACCATGCTCTCCTGTCAATTTGAAATGTAACTTTATCATATTACCATATTAAATTTCCATATGAGTTTTATTTCTGGACTCCCTGTTCGTTCCCTTCCTCCCTTCCTCCCTCTCTCCCTCCCTCCCTTCCTTTCTTTCTTTCTGTTGGAAACTGAGGCACAGCAGCCTCACAAAGAGAGATGTGCTGTCTCCACGGCTACTCTTGCAACCTAAGGAATGCAGTAATTAAGAGTTCCCGACAAATGGGATGAAGCTGTTAAAGGCTGAAAGAAAAGATGAGCACATACTTTTTGTAGTGAATGGAACACTTAGACTTTGTACCTTGAGA
The DNA here is from genome assembly GCF_030445035.2 of Dasypus novemcinctus. NCBI lineage: Eukaryota > Metazoa > Chordata > Mammalia > Cingulata > Dasypodidae > Dasypus > Dasypus novemcinctus. The sequence continues at coordinate 25,802,885 of NC_080695.1, read as the reverse complement.
TAAGATTTTTTCAAATTCCTTAGACTATAGGTAATGCTGCTTGTCATCACGTAGGGTACATGTTCCTGCTTGTTGTCACGTAGACTGGGGTATATAGAGAGCCCCTCGTAAACAATAAAGGAGTCTGAGAAGTTATTACTCACAGACCCCCTGATCCCAGCTCCCTTGCTTGTTCTTGCTCTTTGTTTCTTTCCCCCTTTTCTCTTTCTTTCATTCCTGATACCCTTTGGGTCCAAATCTCCAATACATTCTTTCTTTCTTTTTTATAAAAGGGAGTAAAGGGTTTATTAAGAAACAAAAACACAAGAAAAGTACATGGTCTGAGGCATGGACCACGGGCATGATGCAGAATGAGATGCACTGTAACTGGGCTGTAATAACACATTTTATACATTTACAATCTTCAGGTAAGGAAGGCCTTCATAGAGCAATACAAAGAATTGCAACATTTCTAATTGACAGAAATAGTGCATTAGACCATGTCAAAGTATAAAACTTCTATGCAACAAAGGACATTGTGAATTAAGGTAAAAGACAGGAGACAAATTAGGAGGGTTATTGCAAAATTTATAAAACAAAAGAACAGTATAATATATAAAGAAATGCAAACCATAAGAGAAAGTCTAACAGGAAAATACTGTGGACAAATAGACAATTCTCTGAAAAAATACAAATAAAAAATTAAAGCATGAAAACATGATGAACTCATTTACAAGCTCTTTATTAATGAGGGATATATTAAAACATATCAATTTTTTTGATATTTGAAAATTTTAAGGCTTGGGCTTGAATTTTGGCTGATCCATCTGCTAGCTATGCTTGGAAAGTGTACTTTACATCTGTGAGCCTCTACTGTCCTTGTCAGTCAGAGTTGCTGTTTACTTACCATATTAAAAGCATTCCATTGTTCCTTTTCTGAGCAAGTATTTCCCTATCACCTTGTTCTCCATGGATGCCCTAGCGGAGAAATAGAAAATGTAAATGGTTTCTTTGTTTTCTGGTGGCTTCCTAGTTTGGGTTTAAGTCCTTAAGAGACACAGCTATGCTTCCCATTCTGGGATGCCAAAAGATACTTTTGTATAATTCCAAACTTTTCCCTTCATATCTAAATTAATGGAATTTCTGTGATTTACAGTTTGGCTGTCCCTGACTGAGAAGTCTGGTCAACTACTGCACCTAGTCGCCATCTTGCTTCTTTAAAAAAGAAAGCCCAAGATCCAATTTACCTACTGGTAAGGGGAGAAATGTGCCCTCCAAATAGATCTGTTGAGGTCCTAATCCCTAGTACCTCAGGAGGTGACCTTTACATCATTACAGATGGAATTAGGATGGTTAAAATGAGATCATACTATTACTGATGTTTAGTGCATGTAGAAGTTTTAATTAAATTGACTGTGAATGTGTGGAAATGGATAAAGTTGATGGGAACACATTATAGTGAGTAGCAGCTGATTTATAAATGGGATTGAAGCTGAAAAGGGTAGTCTAGGGATGTAAATGTCAATTGAAAGTATGGAATGCAATGAAAGTCCCATGATGATGAAAGAGGTTGATATGGGAGGAGTGGGGTGAAGGGGTGGGAGGTATAGGGGGACTTCATATTTTTTTATTGTAACATTTAAAAATAACAAAGAGAAAAAAAAAGAAAATATGGAAGAGAATAATCTAGGGTCTGAATATCACAGTGAACCCAGAGATGGATGAGAATAGTTGTTGAAGGTACAGATGCAAGAGTGCCCTCTTTGAGCTAGAGCAGATGTACGTCACTCTTGCACGGTAGTGGAAATGTGGATAAGCATCTGAAAAATACAGTTGGTACGACATATGGACCATGGTTAACAGCAATACTGTAATATTCTTGCATCAATGCCAAAGATGTACTGTGTTGATAATGGGGGAGGCATGGAAAAAGTGTGTCAAATGTATACTATGGAACATGGATAGTGGTAATAGTCTGATTCAGTTATCGGTACCAAATATTCCGTCACAACATGGTGTGTTGGTGAAATGATGTTGTCTGGGAATTCTGCACATGCGCAGGATTGTTTTGTAAGATCACAACTTCTGTAATAAAAAATATTTTTAAAAATTAAGATAAATAGGGAAGCGGACTTGGCCCAGTGGTTAGGGAGTCGATCGACCACATGGGAGGTCCGTGGTTCAAACCCGGGGCCTCCTTGACCCGTGTGGAGCTGGCCCATGCGCAGTGCTGATACGCACAAGGAGTGCCGTGCCATGCAGGGGCGTCCCCCGCGTAAGGGCGCCCCACGCACAAGGAGTGCACACTGTAAGGAGAGCCGCCCAGTGCAAAGGAAAGTGCTGCCTGCCCAGGAATGGCACCGCACACACGGAGAACTGACACCCCAAGACGACACAACAAAAAGAGACACAGAGTTCTGTGCCGTGGACAACAACAGAAGCAGACAGAGAACACGCAGCAAAATGGACACAGAGAACGGACAACTCCCGGGGGGGCGGGGCGAGAAATAAATAAAAATAAATCTTAAAAAAAAGTTAAGGTAAATAGAATTATTTGGAAAAGCAAAATAAAAAATGAGGTCATGAGGTCATACTAGAGTGGGGTTCATCTTTAATTCAATAGGATGGATGTCCTTATAAGACGGGAGAGGAGGCACAGATGGACACAGAGAAAACAGCCATGTAATGATAGAGGCAGGGATTGAGTTCTGACACAAACCAAGGAACACCAAAGATTACCAGACATGTCCAGACGCCAAGAAAAGGCATGGAATAGATTCTTCCTTACACACTTCAGAATGAGCATGTCCCTTTTGACACCTGACTTCAGACTGCTGGCCTCCAGACCTGTGAGACAATAAATGCTATTGTTTTGAGCCCCAGGTTGTGGTTCTTTCTGATGGTGGCTCTAGGGAACTAAGACCCCCTACTAAAACTCAATTTTCTTAAACTGAACAGCACGTATACGCGAGAGAGAGATTTATGTTCCAAATATATTCATCCACCAAAAACTTATTTATGGTGAATAATTTAGAAGTCACGAATAGCCTCTTTTTGCATTTTCTTGGAAACAGAATGGAATGAAGTGAACAAGGAATACACTTAATTCACCAACTAAAAGTTCTCTAGTTACTTAAGGCTTGCATTAGTCAACATTTACTTATTTGTAAACATGAAGAACATTCCTACTGTAGTAGGAATGGTAGAAATTAAGTGGCTCTTCGCACAAGTTGAAAGCTTGAATTTGTTATAATTAAACTTTATGATGAAAACTCAAATTATAAAGATGAAGGTAAGTACATTTTTTGAAATGATTTTTAGGAGTCATTGAAATAATAAATTCTACAAGTACTCTAGAAAAAATAACATTATAGACTATAATTTTTAAAGGCACTGTTAAAAACATGTTAAATGACTAAGTTTTGAAGAACAGCAAGTGCTAAAAATGCCTTAACAAAACACTTGGGATTGAAGCCCCCAAATTTATAGGACACCTCCAAATGAGTACAAATTACATTAAACTAGCAGTACTTGCCTCTTTTTCAGCTTCTTTAAATGCAGTTTCTTGGTCCTTTACTCGCTGCATAAACCTCTGTTTCAACACTTCTTCCTCCATCTGATATTAATCATAGAACTCTTGCCTTTTGGTTTCGTAGATATCTTGAAAACTAAACAGGTATTTTTATACTCTCATATTAATGTTTTAATATAAATAAACATATACAAACATGTCTATTTTGAATGTCAATTCCCACATAAGGTCATTTAGCATTATACTCTCATGTAGCAATGCAATATATGGAACATTCTGTATCAGGAGACATAAAAAACAAGGTGTTCTCTTTAACATAAGTTTATACTAAAGTATATAGGAGTATATATAAAGAGTGGTAGAATTTTGAAACACTTATATCAGTGATTTTTCTTGTTCCTATTCACTTTCTATTATATCACACACCTCCACATCTTTTGACAATAAAATTTGGGGAAACCTCTAATTTATGAGACTATTCTCAAATAAATTTTACATAAAGCCAGGCATCTTTCCAAATGTCATTTAAAAGAGCCAGTTCAGTTTTGGTTATCTTCAAAGAACCATAACTGATACATCTGGATTGTCATGCACCGCCATAATTTACAGCATAAATCCTCTACCTCTCCAGTTCGCTAGCCACATCTGCTCTCAAACTTTTTTCACTGGGCTTTCATAACATTACGTCACTGCTTTTCCTCTTTCCTCCAGGCAGCCCTTTGCAATGTTCTTTGCCAATTTGGTGTGATCTTTCTCAATTGCCTTTTAGAGTCTTTATTTTATATTTATATTTCATATAAAAATAAAAAATAAATTTATATGAAATTCATATAAAATAGAGCAAAATAATGTAGTTTTCTCTCAGATACATGTTTCTGCATACACTAAAATAAATGAGACCTTGTTTTAGGCTGTTCCTAGGAGCTATCTGCATCTAAGTCAGAAGATGATTAAAAACCTAAAAGCCAGGATGCAAGAAATACAGTTATTCTCATTTCCAAACGATTCTGTCTCATGGTTGTGGGGGGAATTCTAAATTAGGCATTTGGTTGTCTTCACAAGACCCCCCACTCACCTGACTGGCTGGTTGTCTGGACCCACATCTGTGAAGCCCATTATAAGGAGTTTGGAGCACCCGTAACGTTCATAGTGTCCAGTGTGGGTCTGTCCTTCCATATTTGTACAAAGGAGCATATCCTGGAGCTTCACAAAGTCACGGTGATTTTCATTTTCCACTAGTAAAAAAAATAATAAAGCTATAACATACTTTATCAGTCCCTGGCACTCAGTAAGTATCCTTGAATGAAAGCATGCATGAAAACCACATTTAAAATGAGAAACAACTAACAATTTCTTTGATTAATAATTAATCAGTTAATTTTTAATGTACAATTTTTAGTTGTATTCTGTGTACCAATTATAACTACACTTCATTTATGGTCCAGGAAATTTTCTTTGAATGTATCACCTAGTGAATAAATGGGAAATAGCAAAATAGTATGTTATATTAGTAAAGGTTATATGTTTTCATTTATAATTTTGTTAGTATATTACAAAATACACTCAAGATACATTACAGAGACCTAACAGAGTATGTAATATAATTTCACTAAAGTAAATAATTTCACTACAGTGAATTTTCCTAATGCAAAGATATTAACAAATGTGCATGCTTTATCAAATTCTATTATACAATCCATATTTATGAGACTGCACTAGTCAATATTCAAATAACCAATAAATTCACATGTCTTTCTCTCATGTTTGTCATATATAGGAGACAGAACACAAGAAATTATTGTATTATACATGATATTGTGACTAAATTATATATATAGTTCATGAAAAGATGTTAAGTTTTTAAGTGTGATTTTTTAATTTAAAATTTTCTAATAAGTTAATTTTTAAAACAAAATAATCTGGAATCCAGTATGGCTAGAGATAATCCATTCCCCATTAATTAGCATTATGGTATGTGAAACAAACAGTAAATTATTAATACTTCCTTTTATAATATTCCAACTCATCATAAAATTATATAAATAATAAAAATGTGAACAATCTAATTTACCTTTAGCCAAAGATAAATTACACTTATTTGGTATAGAAATAGTTGCTCAGTCTTTTTTCTAGAGACCAGTAAAAAATACTTTAAAAGCATCCTTTTGCTCAAATGTGGACTCTTTCTAAGGCGAACTAAGCATATAAATGTACTACATCCCACCCACCAGTCACAGGTGAGACCTGGCTCTTAAGGAAGAGCCAACCTAGAACCGAGGAATTATTACTAGGTAACCAACTAGCAATGCATTATTACCAAGCACCAACTAGCTACTAGCAATGCATTGGGAAAAAGACCATGACTAAAAGGAGGAAATATTAAATACAAATGAGTTTTTATGGCTAAGAGATTTCAAAGTGAGATGGGAGGTCATTCCAGAGTTTATGCTTCTGCACATCTCAGCAGGATCTCATTGATAGTCACGGTAAACAGGCTTCAAACAGCGGTGCCTCTGAGGGCTCTAGAGACATCTAGAGACTATAGGCAGGGCAGACAATATCAGGAATTCGGCACCCTGTCAGTGAGCCTTATTTTAGAATATTTGCTCCCCAATGTAACGAGTTAGACTAGTTTATCATTTCCCTACACATGGCTCTTCTGCCACTTTTATTTGAACCTATACTTAGCACTATACTCATTAAATATATGTCCCAGAGACTTAAATCTTGGGTCTGTTCATGTGCCATTTGAGCCCTGAATCTCAGCAGAGTTGCATCACCTACTCTCCAGTTCAGTGGACTTGCCCAGGACAACTAACACAAGGATGATAATGGACAACACTCATCCCTTAAACAGAGTATCCACAACTGCAAGGAAGACCCACCAATCACTTGCCCCATGGGATCTGACTCCCATTCTAAATCTGAATCAGAGTGGGCATCACCATCCCTAAATTCTCAGGAGTGAGGGATGAACAAACATAAAGGGACAATGAAACCATGGATGGATGTAGACTTACTATTATTCTAAAAGTGGAAGAACTTGTAACATTCCTATAAAGGCAGTGACAACCAGAGGTTCTGAGGAGACAGAGAAATAAGAATAGCTGTAAAGTGGGGCAATTTTTGGGCCATTAGAATTATCCTGCATGACATTGCAATGATGATGGATAAAGGCCATGATACATTTTGTCATAACCTGTAAAATGATGTGGTGCAAAGTTTACACTATAATGTAAATATATCCCATAGTTAGTAGCAATGCTTCAGTATGGGTTCAACAACTCTAACAAGTGTACCACAACAGGGAAAGATGTTAATGTGGGAAGTGAAGGAGGGGTAGAGGGTGGAGTATATGGGAACCCTGTATATTGTTATGTAATATTTATGAAATCTAAAACTTCTTTGAAAATAAAAATTTTAAAAATACTTTATAAATTAGGTAGCAATTAGTTTATGTAGCATGGCTAAACACCAGTATATATGCTCCAATTTGACTGAAACTTCCCTTTCTTCAAAATCTTTCCCGGGAAGCGGACTTGGCCAAACGGATGGGGCTTCCGCCTGCCACATGGGAGGTCAGTGGTTCAAAACCCTGGCCTCCTTGACCCATGTGGAGCTGGCCCATGCTCAGTGCTGATGTGTGCGAGGAGTGCCCTGCCACGCAGGGATGCTCCCCGTGAAGGGGTGCCCCCCAAGATGGGGAGTCCCACACGCAAGGAGTGTGCCCCATAAGGAGAGCCACCCAGCGTGAAAGAAAGAGCAGCCTGCCCAGGAATGTCGCCGCACACACAGAGAGATGACGCAGCAAGATATGACACAAGGAAAAGAAACAGATTCCTGTGCCTCTGACAACAACAGAAGCAGACAAAGAAGAACATACAGCAAAATGGACACAGAGAACAGGCAACTGGGGGGGAAGGGAAGAGAAATAAATGGGAAAATATATCTTTAAAAAAAAAACGTTTCCCAATCATCTGAATGTCACAGTTTACACGCACACACAGAAAAATGCACATGGCACATTGGGCTTAACTAGGCAGTCCTACCCAGCCTCTGGATTTTAGCTTAAACCAGCATCGAGAAAACTCTTACGAAAATGAATCATAGTCAAGTAAGAATTAGCTTATTTGAAAACGCAATCTGTGTTCCTATTAGTAACTTAATTTACAGTTTAGCAAGAGTATTAAAATTAGTTTATGCTAAAGTCCTCTTCTGAGACTGTGAGGTGACAAGCATGGTGTATTACCATAATTGTTTCTGGCCTGCTCACATCATACTTACCTTGTATGACTCCCCAAGGGTACTGGCGACCACTGAACGTCCTTTTTCCTACTTTTACTTCATCCATACTCCCGACCACAGTAAAGGGTAAAAGTCCCTGGAAAGAAACAATGACATCAATGCATTCCTTAGTACCAATATGGCTTACTATGTTGTTATTATTACTATTATGAAAATAATAGAGATGGAAATATTATACTAAATTTACTCAAAAGGAGATATGCCCTGCCTCAGGTCAGACTGGGCAGTGAAGATGAGCTAACTGATTTCTACACTCATTAATGTCAGGCCATACACACACTTGAAAATTATCTACCGAACAGAACTTAGAACAAGGCATCCAGCTATGGGGAATAAAAAGAGGGGAAATTTTTTAGTAGATATATCATTACTCTTCCATTATCTTTCTCCTCAAACACCAAGGTAATGATTAAGAAATGATATGTACTATAAAATACAATAATAAACAGGAACATATAAGTCCCAATGGAGTCCAAAAGCAATTTTGAACATTAAGAGTCAGGGTGAATCTGGAGAATGAGGTGCAACCCAAGCTGGATCTGGGAAGATGATGACCAAAGAAGGGACGGAAACCTTAGGTAAGGAGAATGCTTTGAATAGGATACAGAAACAGAAATAGCAAGACAGATCCATGGTCTGCCTAAAGTTAAATAGTTTGGTCTAGGAGGGTTGGTGTAAAGGAAATGTCTAAGATTAAAATTAGTAAACATTTTATCAAATATTTATATGTAATATTTATTTTTTTTCTTTTTTTTATTGACTTTGTAATAATATTACATTAAAAATATATATATATGAGGTCCCATTCAACCCCACCACCCCCACCCCACCTCTCCCCCGCCCAGCAACACTTATTCCCATCATCATGACACATCCATTGCATTTGGTAAGTACATCTTTGGGCACCTCTGCACCTCATGGTCAGTGGTCCAGATCATGGCCCATACTCTCCCCCATTCCATCCAGTGGGCCCTGTGAGGATTTACAATGTCCGGTGATTGCCCCTTATATGTAATATTTAAAAGCAAAATATAAAAAGAATTATATGCCATGAACAAGTGGGATTTATTTCAAGAAAGCAAGGTTGCTTTAATACCAAAAGTCCATTAATGTAATATATCATATAAAAAAAATAAAAACAAGCAAGAAACCACATGACCATCTCAATAAATGCAGGAAAAGCCTTAGACAAAACCCAATAATACCCTTTGATGATAAAGAAAACATGAAGAAATGAAATAAAAGGGAACTTCCTCAACCTAATTAAGGACCTCTACAAAAAAATCCACAGCTAACATCAGAGTTAATGGTGAAAAGACTGGGTGATTTCCCTCCTAAAATTAAAAGCAAAAACAAGTATATTTACGTTCACCATTTCTGTTTAACATTGGACTTCATGTTCTAGTCTCGGCAAGTAGGTAAGAGAAAGAAAAGAAATCAAATTATCTCTATTCAAAAATGGCATGATCTTGTACATAAGAAACCCTAAGGAATTCATGAAAAGGTATTAGACCTAATGAATGAGTTCAGCATGGTTGCAGGATACAATATCAATACACACAGACATGTACAATTGTATTTCTATACATTTGCAATGAACAACCCAAAAATTATATTAAGAAAACAATTACACTGACAATGGCATAAAAAATAATAAAATAGATAGGAATAAATTTAACAGAAGTCCAAACTTGATATTCTGAAAACTACATAAAATTGCCAAAAGGAATTTTCAAAGATCTTAATAAATGGGAAAACATTTCCTATTCATGAATCAGAGACTTAATATGTTTTAAGATGGCAATACTCCCCAAACTAACTGACACATTCAAGAGAATCCCTATTAGAATCTCAACTGACTTCTTTGTAGAAATTGACAGGCTGATTCGAAAATTCATATTGAATTGCAAAAGATCCAGAATAGCTAATACAATCTAGAAAAAGAACAAAGTTGAAGGACTTGCACTTTCTGATTTCAAAACCAACTACAAAGCAATCGTAATGATAGAGCAAGAAGTAATCATATGATATTGGCACAAAAGTAGACATATAGATCAATGGAATAGTATTGACAGTCTAGAAATAAACCCATATCTATGATCAACTGATCAAAACCGTTCAATGGGGGAAAGAATAGTCTTTAACAAATGATGCTGGGACAACTGGATAGCCACATTCAAAAGAAAGCCATTGAATCTTTAACTTACATGATATAAAAAAATTAACCCAAAATACACCAAAGACCTAAATATAAGAACTAAAAGTATAAAACTGTTAGAAGAAAATCAGAATAAACTTTCATGACCTTGGATTAGGAAACAGATTCTTAGATATGACATCAAAACACGAGCAACAAAATAAAAAATAAATTAAAATTCATGAAAGTTTAAAACTTTTGTGTTTCAAAGGACACCATCAAGAAAGTGAAAAAGACAACCCACAGAAAAGGAGAAAAGATTTTCAAAACATATCTGATATATGTGAGATATATATGTATATATCACATAATATATAAATAACCTTTACAATGAAAATAAAAAGAAAAAATCCAATTAAAAAGACAGGGCAAAGGATCTGACTAGATATTTCTCCAAGTAAAATACAAAGATAGCCAGTAGACACATGAAAACATGCTCAAAATCATTATTTTGTCATGAAAATGCACACCCCAACCACAAAGAGATATCATTTCCTGTCCGCTAGGAGGGGTAGAATCAAAATGTCAGATAATAACAAGTGTTGACAAGGATGTGAAGAAATCAGAATCTTCATACACTGCTATTGGGAATAAAAATGATGCAGGTGCTTTGGAAAACAGTCTCAGTTCCTCAAACAATTAAACATAGAGTTAACATATGACCCAGATATTCCACTTCTAGGCATATACTCAAGAGAAATTAAAACATATCCACACAAAAACATGTACATGAATGTTTAAAGCAGCATTATTCTTAATACCCAAAAGACAGAAATGACTCAAACGTCCATAAACTGATGAATGGATGCACAATGTCTGGTACATCCATACAATGGAATATTATTTGGCTATTAAAGGAATGAAGTATTTTTACATGCAACAATGTAAACAAACCTTGAAAATGCAGTAAGTGAAAGAAACCAGTCACAAAAAATATGTATTATATGTCGTGGTTTGAGCTGTATGTAGCTCAGAAAAACATATTAAACTTACTCCATTCCCTTGAGTATGAATGAACCCATTGTAAACAGAACTTTTTGATGAGGTTACTTCAGTTCAGGTACAGCCTACCTCAATCTGGATGGGTCTTAATCCTATTACTTAATCCTATTACCTTCAGAAGCACAGTGAAATTCAGACAGAAAGACAGAAAGCCATGGAAGTAAGAAACTGAAATTCAACAGAACCCAGAAGAGAACTGAGAAGCAGGAGAGGTCGCCGTAAGCAGTGCCATGTGACAGAGGAGGCAAGGACCAAGGATGGCTGGCAGCCAGCTCCAGAATGCCAGTCTTCAGGAAGAAAACATCACCTTGATGACAACTCGATTGGGACCTTCTTGGCCTCAAAACTGTGAGCCACTAAATTCCCATGATTTACGTCATCCTTTTGCAAGGAATTTGCTTGCACAGCCTAGAAAACTAAAACCTAATATCATTTCATTCATCTCCAATGTAAAGAACAGGAAAATCTATAGAGAGAGATATTAGATTAGTCATTGTCCAGGACTGATGGGAGGGTGGAAGGATAGAAAGGTGGAATACCTACAACGTATGGGGTTTATTCTGATACGATGAAAATGTAAAATTAATTGTGATGATGATTGCACATATAAGTGAATACACTATAAACCACTGAACTATACACTTTAAATATATTCATTTGGTATATGAACTCTATCACAAAAAAAGCTAAGAAGGAATCAATTTACAGCCAATTTTTTTCAAATCAAGAAAATAAAACATTTTCCCATACTAGACTTTGAAAAAAATTACCTTGTTTTTGTTGACAATATGTTACCAATATTGTTCCTTATAAATTGTATTTTCATTCCACATGTAAAATATAATTAATATTGAACAGTTAGAAGCTTACATTCATTAAGGAGTTAGTCTAAGCAGTCGTTTCATCCTCTATTGGGAACTGGTATATTTCAATGCCATTGCTGACCAATTCTCTCATTATCTTACTCTTAAACATCCGTAAATCATTTTTAGATATCGTATCTGCTTTGGCAATCAGCAGTATAATGTTGACATATTAAGAAGGAAATCAAACAAAACCTCATCACAGAGAATTTGCTCTCCATCCTATTGTTTTTATAGTCAGAACCTTATCACCTCTGACAATAAATTTTATAATTAGATAATCACTGGCTGTCATTCCTAGAAACACCTTCCTTCAAAAATACTTTCCCAAATCATCAGTGCTTTTTTTTGTATGTCCAAAACCATAGATTTATTAGAACTTTCTATGCATCTGCATTTTAGATCCTATAAGAAGTAAAAAGTAGAGTTACATTACAAAAATACAATACAATAGTGCTGACATTTATAATTACTCAGGTACCAGAAGTCTGTATTTCTCATGCAACTTCTAATTACTGTCTAATTTCCTTTCTTTTCAGTCAGAAGAACTCCCTTTAGGATTGCTTGCAGGGCAGGTCTTATGGCAATGAATTCCCTCAGCTTTTGTTTCTCTGGGAATGTCTTAATATCTATCTCATTTTTGAAAAACAGTCTCTCCAGACATAAAATTCTTGTTAGGCAATTTTTTCTTTTGCACTTTAAATAATTCATCTGTCCTCCATGGTATTTGGTGAGAAACTGGCACTTGATCTTATTAGGACTCTCTTGTACATAACACATAGCTTTTCTCTTGCACCTTTCAGAACTCTTTCCTTGTTCTAGACATTCGACAATTTGACTATGGTGTGTCTGCATCTATTTTCTACTTTATCTTGTTTGGAGTGCATTGAACTTCTTGAATTTGTGTAATTATATTGTTCATTAAATTTGTGAAGTTTTCTGACATTATTCCTTTAAATATTCCTTCTACCCTTTTCTCTCTTTCTTCTCCTTCTGGGACTCCCATAATACATATATTGGAGTGTTTGATGGTATCACACAAGTCTCTCAGGCTCTGTTTAGTTTTTTTTCAATTCTTTTATCTTCCTGTTTCTTACTCTGGATCATTTCAACTGTCTTGTCTTTGAGATAACTTATTCTTTCTTCTTCCAGCTCCAATCTCCTGTTGAACTCTCCAGGGAATTTTTCATTTCTGTTAATATATTCTTCACTCCTGTCGTTCTGTTTGGTCCTTTGAAAATCTTGTATCTCTTTATTGATATACTCATATTGTTCATTCATCATTTTCCTGATATTCTTTAGCTATTTCTTCATGTTATCTTATCTCTTTGAGCATACTGGTTATCTTTTTTATTTTAATCTTTGCCCATTATGTCCAAGGTCTTGTCCTCTTCATTGATGGTTTACGGATTTTTGTCTCATTCCTTTGGATAGACCATAATTTCCTGTTGTCTTGCAATCTTTTGGAACAGCTACATTTTATTATTTCAGAGTACTAACTCTGGGATATGGTATTTGAGCTCTCTGGGTCTTAAATTTGGTACCACCTAGTGATAAAGACACATTTCCTTGACTGCCTGGAGTTAAGACCTGGTAAATCCCAGACACTGACTCCTGTTTCCTCTGCCTCTGGGTACAGCTTCTTCACCAGTTCGAAAGAGACCCAGATGGTTTTGTTATAACTCAGAAATGATTTTCTTACTTTAAGTCTGTGTTTCAGACAATGTTCCATAACAATAAAGAACTGCTGCAAGCAGGGATAGTCAGAATCCAAAAGGCAGCCAAAACCTAGAGCTGATTCAACAAGTCCTTTGATGCTCAGTTTAGTCAAATTTAACAAGTTTGGTCTCTCTTCAGCTGTGGGGACTTTTGCAGCCATGGCAGCACCATGGTCTCTGGCTGTGGCTCTATGATTCTCCCCAACACCCAGCTCCCTCTCATTCTGCAGCAGATGCCACGGTGTCTCCATCAGTGCTCTTTGAAAATTAATGTTTTATCAGAATTCAGGTTTAGAAATCTCAATCTTCTTCCTCTTGTTCTCAAAATCTCTTACATTTGCAACATATCAGGCGGAGATAAACTGCCAGCAGTAGGGTGAAGTAGTCTAATTCATTAACAATTTCATTTCTTATTAAACTGTGTGCTGGAAAGTCAGAATGAGAGATCTTTATTCGAGAGTGTAGAATAGATGAAATTTGTCCTTCTACCTGTCACTTGTGCATGCCATCTTATTCCAATAAATCCATCTTAGTCAATTCACCGTTTTCATAGACCATGATGTTCTGAAGGTAGATTTGCTTTTTCTCCATAGACTCCCTAAAATATATATAGTCTGTTTTTTGGTACCATACTCTAAAGGCTGAATTTGTGTGTTTGTGTGCATATATATATTTGCGAGTGTGTACACAGCACCTTTTTAACAAATATGGAGATAATTCCTTTTTACACATGAGCATATTATATTCACACTTTTTTTCTAGTTTTAATATAGCCTGTGCATGTATTCAAAAATATCTAATTCTGTATCCAAGTGTGCCGAGTTTCTAGAAAACCAATTAAGTAATATAGGCTCTATATGCTTTAAATATTCAGAAAGAAGGTAGACTGAACGTGTATTCAAAGTTATATCCAGACAGAATGTGGGCAATATGTTAATTCACGCTTACCTGGAGGGTAGGCAATATGTTAATCCAAGCTTGCCTGGAGTGTGGGGGATATGCTAATTCAAAACCTAGCTGGTACTCAAACAAACTCTTACAACTCTAAGTAACTAACAAAGAAAAGCCCTTTTTGCATAAAAGCACCGTTTGACTCCCCACTCTTACATTCTGTATAAAAGGGACCCAGAAATCCTACTTGGGGCTCGGCTTTTTGGACAGGAGTCCACCAGGCCCAGCCTGATGTAATAAATTTTCCTTCTCAGGATATTCCTGAGCCCTAGCCTTCAATACACAATCACGGAATCCTTTCTGCTTCCACAACAGTTCCACAATCTGATCACTCATGTCCTCACGCATTTACATCTTAAAAATTAAACTTTGTAGAAAATAGCAGTATGCAAATTCCAAAGTATTTTTTATTCCTGTTGAAAGGCATTATTGGGAAGTTGATTTGGCCCAATGTATGGGGCATCTGCCCACCACATGGGAGGTCCAAGGTTCAAACCCAGGGCCTCTGGCCAGTGTGATGAGCTCACCCACACACAGTGCTGGTGTGAGCAATGAGTGCCGTGCCAGGCAGGGGAGCCCGTGCATAGGGGAGCCTTATGCGCAAGGAGTGCACCCCATGAGGAGAGCTGCCCAGTGCGGATAAAAGTGCAGCATGCCCAGGAATGGCGCCACACACACAGAGAGCTGATGCAGCAAGATGACACAACAAGGAAGTGGACTTGGCCCAATGGATAGGGCATCCGCCTACCACATGGGAGGTCCGCGGTTCAAACCCCGGGCCTCCTTGACCGTGTGGAGCTAGCCCATGCACAGGGCTGATGCGCGCAAGGAGTGCCATGCCACGTAGGGGTGTCCCCCGCATAGAGGAGCCCCACGCACAAGGAGTGCGCCGCATAAGGAGAACCGCCCATCACGAAAGTGCAGCCTGCCCAGGAATGGTGCCGCACACATGGAGAGCTGACACAACAAGATGACGCAACAAAAAGAAACACAGATTCCCATACCGCTGACAATGACAGAAGCAGACAAAGAAGGAGACGCAGCAAATAGACACAGAGAGCAGACAACTGGGGTGAGGTGGGGAGGGAGAGAAATAAATAAATAAATACATCTTAAAAAAAAAAGTAAGCTATTAAAAAAAAAAGAGAGAGAGAATGTTCTGTAGGTGAAATCAAGTAGAGACACACATGGATGAGAGAAATCTGGTACTTAAAGAAAGAACGTTTAATCTTCAGTTCTTCTTGAAGATAGGCCTCAAACTGAGCATCTGTGTAGTCCACTATGGGTCAGTAGCTGAAAGATGATTACTTAAACTTTTAGCATAAAATAATAATAAAATCTGAATTCTGAATTTTCACCATTAAATAGTTATTAGGTTGGTGCAAAAGGAATTGGAGCTTCACTGTGAAATTTAAATCATTGCAACAAGGCTCCAACACATCTTTATTAATCAAAATAGGAACCACTACAATCAACCCATTTTTGCCAATGAGAAATTATTTTTTTTATTCCTATAGCGTAAAAATCCATGCTTCTGGATTCAACAAACTCCTGGAAAGCATACTCTGCGTCCTGCTGGCTGTGGAAGTGTTTTCCCTGCAAAAGTTGTCAAGATGCTTGAAGAAGTGGTAGTCTGTTGGTGAGAAGTCAGGTGAATATGGTGAATGAGGCAAAACTTTGTAGCCCAATTTCTTCAGCTTTTGAAGCATTAGTTGTGTGACATGCAGTCGGGCATTATGGAAAACTGTAGTGGATCAGACCAGCAGCAGACCACCAAAGAGTGACCATGACCTCTTTTTTTTTTAAAAGATAGATTTATTTATTTATTTATTTATTTATTTATTCCTACCCGCCCCAGTTGTCTGTTCTCTGTGTCTATTTCCTGCATCTTCTTCTTTGTCTGCTTCTGTTGTCATCAGTGGCACGGGAATCTGTTTCTTTTTGCTGCATCATCTTGTTGTGTCAGCTCTCCATGTGGGTGGCATCATTCTTAGGCAGGCTGCACTTTTCTTCGCGCTGGGCGGCTCTCCTCACGGGGCGCAAGGGATCCCCTATGAGGGGGACACCCCTGTGTGGCACGGCACTCCTTGCACGCACCAGCACTGCGCATGGTTCAGCTCCACACTGGTCAAAGAGGCCCGGAGTTTGAACTGCGGACCTCCCATGTGGTAGACGGATGTCCTAACCACTGGGCCAAGTCTGCTTCCCACCATGACCTTTTTTTGCTGTGTGTTTGGCTTTGGGAAGTGCTTTAGCACTTCTCGCTCCAGCCACAGAGCTGGTTATCACCGGTTGTCATATAAAATCCACTTTTCATTGCACGTCACAATCTGATTGAGAAATGATTCGTTGTTGTTGTCTAGAATGAGAAGATGACACTTCAAAAACCATTTTTTTTATTTTCGGTCAGCTCATGAGGCACCCACTTATCGAGCTTTTTCACCTTTCCAATTTGCTTCAAATGCTGAATGACCATAGAATGGTCAATGTTGAGTTTTTTGGCAACTTCTCATGTAGTTCTAAGAGGATCAGCTTTGATGATCGCTCTCAGTTGGTTGTTGTCAACTTCCGATTGCCGGTCACTACGCTCATCTTCAAGGCTCTTGTCTCCTTTGTAAATCTTCTTGAATCACCACTGCACTGTAATTCGATAGCAGCTTCTGGTCAAATGTCTATTGATGTTAAGAGTTGTCTACGCTGCTTTATGATCCATTTTGTACTCAAATTTTAAAAATCAGTTGAATTGGCTTTTTGTCTAACATCATTTCCATAATCTAAAATAAATATAAACTAAACATCAAGTAATAAGTTATTAGCAAAAAAAGAAAAAACCATAAAGCAAGAAATGCACATTGAAATGATGTGTAACATAACCACATTTATTTAAGAGTATATCCCATTATCAAATGGCAAATTTCAACATGCAAAACCTCACTTACTTTTGCAACAACCCATTAATATGTCTGAACAGTTTGCTATAGTGAGAAAAGATAATGTGCATAACATGCCATACAAAGATAACAATTCAAAATCAACAATAAGACCTGTGCTTTACATTGTTTATAGAAATGGCAAGACACTCTATCAATTCCATGCAATCCCAATCAGAAACCAAATTTTATATGCATCTGTATGTAAAAGTGCAAAAACCGAGAATGCCCAAGTGATATTAAAGAAATCAAAATAAGATACACTCTTCAAGTGTCAGGACTTGTTATGAACCTAAAATAATTAATGCAGTATGGAAACAGCACGGGGATAAAAAGACCAAACTACAACGGAATTTTTTTTTTTTTTGCAGTGCAAGGGTGGTAGAACTTTTCTATGCTATGAGAGAGATACACAATTCTATGCATTTTTAAAAGATTTATTTATTTCTACACACACACACACCTTTGTCTGCTTTCTATGTCCATTCGCTGTGTGTTCTTCAGTGTCTGTTTGCATTCTCATTATGCAACTAGGGGAAGCAATTCTAGGACCTACGGGGTGGGAGAGAGGCAATCATTCTCTTGCACCACCTCAGCTCCCTGATCTGCTATACTCTTATTGTCCCTCCTCTGCGTCTCTTTTTGTTGTGTCATCTTATTTAGGCAGCTCTCCGTATGTGCCAGCACTCTAGAGCGGGCAGTACTCTGCAAGACCAGCACTCCACGTAGGTCAGCTCACCACACAGGCCAGGTTGCCTTCACCTGGAGGCACTGGGCATCAAACCCTGGATGCCCGATATGGTAGATGGGAGCCCAATTGCTTGATCCATATCTGCTTCCCAATTCTACACATTTTTCAAAACCCGTAGCTATGTACACTAAAAATTGTGAATTTTACTGTATATAAAATTTTGAAAAGAATAAACTAAATAAATAAATGAAATAGGGAAGCGGACTTGGCCTAGTGGTTAGGGCATTCGTCTACCACATGGGAGGTCCGCGGTTCAAACCCCGGGCCTACTTGACCCGTGTGGAGCCAGCCCATGCATAGTGCTGATGCGTGCAAGGAGTGCCGTGCCAAACAGGGGTGTCCCCCACGTAGGGGAGCCCCATGCGCAAGGAGTGCGCCCTGTGAGGAGAGCTTGCCCAGCGCGAAGGAAAGTGCAGCCTGCCTAAGAATGGTGCCACCCACACAGAGAGCTGACACAAGATGATGCAGCAAAAAGAAACAGATTCCCATGCCGCTGACGACAACAGAAGCAGACAAAGAAGACGATGCAGCAAACAGACACAGAGAACAGACAACCAGGGCAGGGAGCGGGGGAGAAATTAATTAATTAATTAATTAAATAAATAAAATGAAATAAACCTGTGGCAAGTGAATTATGTCCCCAATGAAAGACATGTTCTTAATCTTAATCTACATTCCCATGGGTGTGAATTCATGTGTAAATAGGATGATATTTTTAGCTAAGGGGTGGTCCCAGGCAGTCAGGGTGGGCTTTAACTCATATTCCTGGGGTCCTCTATCAGACTTACCAGAAGAAATTTAGATACAGCCAGAGAAGGTCACACAGGAGAAGTGGCAAGTCAGCAGAAACTAGGATCCCAGACACAGGGAGACAGATGACCACGCAAGAGGAGGCAGAGACGCAAGCCAAGGGACCCCAAGCACTGCAACTAGCCAGCGCCAGACTGAAACAGAATTTGAGGAGAAAGCATGGCCTTCCTGAGGCCCTGATTTTGGAATCTAGCCTCTTGAACCTTGGGCCAATAAATTCCTGTTGTTAAGCCAACCCTTTGGGTGGTATTTGTCAAAGAAGCCTGGCAAGCCAAGACAAGGTCCAATGAAGGAGGTAGAGAAAGGGGAGGCTTCTTTTAGGGTTGATAGATGAAGTGTATTAACTTAACGCTTAGGAAATGAGACAGATACCAGAGAGGCTTGACTAAAAGTAAAATAGTCGATTCCCCCACACACACAAAAAAAACTTGCTTGGGGAAGATCAGAAGAGTTGACTATCATGACTGGATTAAGAGAAATCACCTAGTGAGAATAGGTGCCAGTTATTTCAGTATCAACCTCTGGTGAAATGTGCTATTGTCAAAAAAGGGGAACGATCTGGAATTTCATAACTCTGATAAAAGAAAAATTAAAGAAAATCTGTATCATCTTAAAAAGCCATACTGTAGGAGAAATCCAAAATAGAATACAAACTGGAAAAACTGAACTAAATTCTATTACAAATAAATAGCATAACCAAAATGAAAAGGGTGGGGAAGGAAAGAATCTACTAAAGCAACAATGGAGAACAGTATTTTGATACTGTGATGGTGAGAACAAAAAAAACTGTATATAAATACCATATTCTAGTTAGTAAATTTATTTCTCATGCAGAATGGGCTAGCAATTCTAAAATTACTTTATGTGTATAAACTCAGGTTAAATGAGTAAGTAAATATATTATTACATGGAAAACCAGTTTTCTCACTGTTGGGGAAAAAGATTATAATCAAGGAAAGGCAGAGGTCTAAATAAACCTTTTGAGTGTTAGGTTGAAATCAGAGTTTTTAAAATATAATCAGGTTTTTAAATACAGGCAGGTTTAGAAATAAATATATAAGTATACGTATACAGGGGCTACTATATATGTATTATTCCCAACCTCTCTCTGCTGAGAAGGCTGAGAAGCATTGAAACCACAATAGAAAAAGGACAACTGGTGCCCAGATCTTGGTTTCTAAATACCCTTTAAATTAAAGGAGCCTTTGCAGAAGTAACTGATTCCCAGGGTGAGCAGGGGAAAATAGAAGATGAGCCTGGAGCATCTTGTGATACCAAAATATAAGGATATACTCAGCAAAGGATGTAAGAAGACTCCAGATTTCTCTCTGGGACAGAGAGAGCTGGAAGGAGCATTGCTCCCATTCTTAAAACAACTACAACAAAAAAACAAACTAATACCAAATTGATGACTTTTTTTCAAATCCATTGAGAAATGGTCACAGAGAAACCAAGTGACTCAGTGTCTAAGAAGAAACAGGATGGGAAGTGGATTTGGACCAATGGATAGAGCGTCCGCCTACCACATGGGATGTCCAGGGTTCAAATCCAGGGCCTCCTGACCCATGTGATGAGCTGGCCCACGTGCAGCGCTGATGTGTGCAAGGAGTTCCATGCCACACAGGGGTGCCCCCCACAAAAGGTGTCCCCCACGTAGGGGAGCCCCACATGTAAGGAGTGTGCCCCGTAAGGAGAGCCGCGCAACAAAAAAAAAGCACAGCCTGCCCAGGAGTGGTGCCACACACATGGAGAGCTGACACAGCAAGATGATACAACAAAAATGAGACACAGATTCCGGGTGCCGCTGACAAGGATACAAGCGGACACAGAAGAACACACAGCTAATGGACACAGAGGGCAGAAACTGGGGGGGAGGGAGGCGTGGAAGGGAGAGAAATAAAAAATAAATCTTTAAAAAAAAAAAGGACAAAACAGGAACCTACAGGGAGAAAAGACATGCAAGTGCTCACTTACCTGGGGTAGATGCAACCAGACTCTGGTAAGAAGAATTCAGCTAGAATAGTTCATGATCTAGTGAAGACCAAGGGTGGACTGGCTAGCCAGTGGAAAGCCCCTACAGACTGCAAAAATTGGAGAGAAGAGTTTCTCACTCTCCTACAGACTCTTTCTCCATAAATCCAACTGGGAGCTCACAAAAAGGTCAGAGATTGTCCTAAGAAAGTATCTGTTGACAAACATGGGAGAAGAGAACAGCAACCAAGGACATAAAACTGCCTGAACTGATTTCCCCTAGATCCTTATATGGAACAAAACCCTTAAACTATAGATGAAAGAACAACAAACACTCTCTCCCTTAGGTCACTGGTGAAAATTCACTGCAGCTGAGGGAAAAGAAAAAGAAAAAACAAAAACTCAACTTCTGGGTGATGGGTAAAAACTGAACTGGATATACAACTACAGCTGGGACAGAGTGGCAGGATAATTGAGTAGGGTATACTGCCACACTCTCCTCCCTACCTGGGTTCTAGGAAACTCTGCCTGCCTAAGACTGAAGCTTAATTAGAAGAACAGAGGGGGAAAGTATGACTAAAAAAAATAAATACCTAAATGTAGAACTTTTGTTCACATGCAAAAAATGGTACACCACTTTTTCTAACAGCTTTATTCATAATTTCAAAAAAACTGGAAGAACCCAAACATATTACCAAAGGTGAATGAATAAACAGGTTGTGGTAAATGCATAAACTGGAATACAACACTGCAGAAAATCTGAACAACTGAATAATGCAACAACTTGGATGAATCTTATGCATTTTGCTATATGAAAAGACAGATCCAAAAGTCTACATATTACCTGATTCCATGTATATAACACTGCGTAGCGATGAAAACTAGATCAAAGTCTTTTAAAAATTATGATAAAGTCTAATTTATACTAATTTATCCAATTTATGTCAAAACCAAGGTCATGAAGATTTTCCCCTATGTTATTTTCTGAGAGTTTTATAAAACTTTTAGATCTCATATTTAGATCATTGATTTATTTTGAGATATTTTTTGTATATGGTGTGAAGTAGGGGTCCAACTTTATTCTTTTGCATTGGGCTACCCTGTTGTCACGGCACTGTTTGTTGAAAAGGTTATTCTTTTCCCATTGAATGGACTTGGCACCTTTGTTAAAAATCAATTGGCCATGGGTGTATGGGTTTATTTCTGGACTTTCAATTCCATTCCTTTGGTCTATGTTTTAATTTGTCAAAGGGCTGCCGATGCAAAGCACCAGAAATGTGTTAGCTTTTTTTTTTTTTTTTTTTAAAGATTTATTTATTTATTTAATTCCCCCCCCTCCCCTGGTTGTCTGTTCTTGGTGTCTATTTGCTGCGTCTTGTTTCTTTGTCCGCTTCTGTTGTCGTCAGCGGCACGGGAAGTGTGGGCGTCGCCATTCCTGGGCAGGCTGCTCTTTCTTTTCACGCTGGGCGGCTTTCCTCACGGGCGCACTCCTTGCGCGTGGGGCTTCCCCATGCGGGGGACACCCCTGTGTAGCAGGGCACTCCTTGCGCGCATCAGCGCTGCGCATGGCCAGCTCCACACGGGTCAAGGAGGCCCGGGGTTTGAACCGCGGACCTCCCATATGGTAGACGGACGCCCTAACCACTGGGCCAAAGTCCGTTTCCCATTTTTATAAAGCATATTTATTTGGGGTAAAAGCTCACAGTTCACAGTTCCAATTTGTGAAAAGTCCAACTTGATATACTATAAGAGGTGCTGTCTCACCAAAATCAGGTGCCTCCTGCTGAAGCAAGACGGTGGGCAATCTCTGCCTGGTCTCTGCCTTCCCTTTCAGGCTTCCTCTGGCTCATCATCTAATATGATGTTGGATCAGGTCTTTCAGGCTCACCAGCTCCACTTTCTTCCCAATTCTAGCTACAGTCTGGCACAGAGCTTGTCTCTTTCTGGGCCTCCATATCAGTCTTGCCTGTTCTGCTCTCTTCCCACATTCACCTGTAAGCTATCAGGCATATAGCAGGGCTCATCTTCTCTTGAGCTTCTCCACGGGCCCAGCCTCTTGGGGGCTTCATGCTCAAGCTATCCTCTCTCACACATTGCAGATGGAGAATCAGTTATGCTGGGTTTCTTTTCCTCTGTCCATCTGAGGACAGAGTCAGTTTATATCAGATTCTGCAAGGGGGAGCGACTCATCTGAGTCACACCTCACTGATGTAGTGGAATAGAAAGCCTTAAAGCAATTTTATCATGTAACCTAATCAAAGTCCACTCAGCTGAGTTTAATGCAATCAGAGAGTACCACACCTAGTGGAACAGATTAGTTTACAAACATAATCTTTCTCTTTTTGGGATTTATAAAATAATCTCAAACTGCCACAGTCTGTATGTATATTCTTATGCCAGTACCACACTGACTTGATTATTGCTGCATTGCAGTGAGCTTTCAAATCAGAAAGAGCGAGTCCTCCGAACATAGTTCTTTCTCAAGACTATTTTGGCTATTTGGGGTACCTTGCAATTCTATATTAATTTGAGGATTAGCATTTCCATTTCTGAATAAAGGTTGCTGGAATTTTTACTGGGATTCTGTTGAATCTGTAGATTGCTCTGGATAGTATTTTTTAATATACTTTTTTATTTTTTAAAAATGCATAAATTACATAAATGTTACATAAAAAATATAGGGGATTCCCATATGCCCCGCTCCATACCACTCCCATGTTTTCCCACATTAACAGCATTCTTCATTAGTGTGGTACATATGTTAAAATTGATTAACACATTTTGAAGCATTGCCACTAAATGTGGGTTATAGTTTACACTGTACTTTACATTGTCTCCTGAACATTTTGGTAAGTTATTACAAGATCTATAATGGCCTGTATCCATCTTGTAATGTCACTCAGGACAATTCCCAATTCCTGAAAACACTCCCAAATTACACCTGTTTTTCCATCTCCCTCCCCTCAAAACCTCCAGTGGCCCCTGCATCCATATCAATGATTAAACTTCTTCCATTGTCACAATAAGTCTATAGAAGAATAATAGTAAGTCTACTATAGTCCATCAGTTATTCCCCAGTACTGAGGATTCTGGGACAGTGATGCCCACTCTACCTCTAACTGAGAGGGGACTTAGATCCCATGGGGCAGATGTATGGAACTATCTTGTTTGCAGTTGCAGACTCTCTGCTCCTTGAGATGGTCATTGACCATCATCATCTCCTTGTTACATGTCCTGGGTGAGTCCAGTGAACTGGAGAGTAGGTGTTGTGATTCTGTTGAGATTCAGGGCCCAACTGAATGGACAGCCCAAAGATTTAAGTCTCTTGAACATACACCTATCAACTCTAGTACTAATTATAGGTTCAAGTAGAAGGGGCAGAAAAACCTGTGTAGGGAAACCACAACTGAGTCCAACTCTGTCACATTAGGAAGCATAAATTCCAAAGTAGGGCCCACTGGCAGGGCACCAAACTCCTGAGCTATCAGCCCTACCTATAGTGTCTGGATGTCTCCAGAACTGTCATATGATGCAACAATCCCACAGCTCTGTATATACCCAAAAGAAATTAAAGCAGTGGCACAAACAGATATATACATACCAATGTTCATAGTGGCATTATTCACTACTGCCAAAAGTTGGAAACAACCCAAATGTCCATCAACAGATGAATGGATAAGCAAACTCTGGTATATACATACAATAGGATATTACTCAGCTGTAAGAAGAAATGCAGTATTAATACATTGGATAACATGGA
Source organism: Dasypus novemcinctus (assembly GCF_030445035.2). Classification (NCBI taxonomy): domain Eukaryota; kingdom Metazoa; phylum Chordata; class Mammalia; order Cingulata; family Dasypodidae; genus Dasypus; species Dasypus novemcinctus. Next base: position 25,778,116 of record NC_080695.1, on the reverse strand, counting down.
TGAATCTTGAAGACCTTATGTTGAGGAAAGCAAACCAGACACTAAAGGACAAAAATTACATTACAGAACTGATATGAACTAAGCAAATTGAGCAGACTCATAGAGCTAGAGTCTGGAAGATAGGTTTACCAGAGACAGAAAGGGAGAAGAAGGTTGTGAGTCAATGCCCACATGGGTAAAATCTATGATAAGGGAGAAGGATGTAGTTGTGCGGTGGATGGGCACAAGAGTGGTGCAGTGATGCTACTAGGTTAGGGGGTACTGGTCTGTGAGTGGGGTAGAGAGGGGAGGGTGGGTTGGACTGTCCACGGATCTGGGGATTTGTGGGTATGTGGCTATAACTACAATGTTGGGAACTACAATTTTTGCCAAATGTGGCAGGGGAGGGTTACTTGTTTAGGGTGTTGAATGCGGGGAGCATGCAAGAAAGGGCACACTTGAGGCAAGCTTCTAGGGAATGTGTAGTGTTCATCTTTTCATACTGTGTTGTATCAGTAGGTGGAGACCCGCATAATGAGCAGGGAAGTGTTGGACTCCCATCCTGGGGAGTCCCGCTATGCTCTCAGATAGAGGGGCAGGAGTCTCTTGAGAGTTTAAGAAGTGCCTTAAAGGAGAAGACAGGCCAGTAATGTCAAGCCCTCAATGTTGTTGCAAGTAACTATGAATCTTATACTCCAATGAGTAATCACTGTGGTTATCTTCAGCCCCAAAGCGAGGGGGAGGAAGGATAGAATAGATGGAACATGGGCATTTTAGGGGTGATAGAATTGTTCTACATGTTATTGCAATGATGGATACAGACCAAGATAAATTTCATCAAACTTTTTATAAAAGTGTATGGTCCAAAATATAAACCATTATGTAAAGCATTGACTTTGGTTAGTAGCACTATTTCAATATTTGTACATCAATTGTAAAAAATGTGCCATCCACATGTAAAATGTTATTAATAGGCGAAGGGGAAAAGGCAGAGGATGTTGAGTATTTGGGAATCCCCTATATTCTAGAGATGACTTTTCTGTAACCTAAAGCTTCTTTGAAGACAAAATTTTAAAAAAATAAGACACTTGGTGAATAAACATAAGAAAATGTCACTGTTCATACAAGACAATAGATCTTACAGTGATGAAAAGCATAATGTTAAAAAAAATTTTGTATTTTTATTATTTTTTGTTATTGCAAACTTTTTAAAAATTTTTAAATATTTTATACATTATTTTTAAAACTATCATTATTGGAGGCTGACATGGCTCAGGTGATGGGGTTTCCACCTACCATAGAGGTGGACCCAGTTCGATCCCTGGGGCCTCCTGGTGAAAAAGAAGAGGAAGCATGCCTGCATGGCGAGCCAGTGCCCATGCGACAAGCCAGTGCCCACACAAATGAGTCATGCAGCAAGATGATGATACAACAAAGGAGAGATGAAGGGGAGAGTCAAGGTGAGGAGTAGCAGAGACCAGGAACTGAGGTGGTGCAAAAGGAACTGCCCTCCACATCAGAGGTCCCCAGGATCAAATCACAATGAATCCTAGAGGAGAAAGATGAGAAGAGAAGACAAAAAGAGAAATAGATATAGAGGATCAATAGCAAATGGACACAGACAACAAAAATAGCAGGGAAAAGGGAGAGGAAGGGGGATAAATAAATGTATTTTTTGAAACTATGATTATTATTTCATTTTATTATTAATTGTATTTTGTTATATTGTTGGCTTCATTTTTTAAAAAGTTTTGGATCATAGAAAGGTTACAACTGTGGCAGGGGAGGATCATTGCTGCAAGGTGTCAGAAATGGGGGATGCGTGGGTGGAGGGTCATCAGGGGTATATAAATGTGTTCAAGAGTTTACAGGGCATTGTCACGGTGGGTGGAGATTAAGTCAATAATTGAAAAAATATTGAATTCCCATCCTAGCAGCTCTGCCACATTCTCTAGCGGGACTGCAAGAATCTCCTGAGTACAGGGGCAATGACTAGTGAAGGATGATGGACTATTGACAGGCCCTTGATATTGATGACTGTACTTATGAGCCTTTACTTTTGAAATGGAAACTTAGCCTAGTATTATAGGGTGCCTAAGAGTTACCTCCTGAGAGCCTCCTTGTTGCTCAAATGTGGCTTCTAAGCCAAACTCAGCATATAAATGCATTACTGTCCCCCAGCATGGGACATGACTGCTGGGGATGAGCCTCCCTGGCACTGAAGGATTACTATCAAATATAACTGATTTTAGATGTTAATCACATCTACAAAATACCTTTACAGCAACATCTAGATTAGTGTTTGACCAATCAACTGGGCACGATAATCTAGTTAAGTTGACACATAAAATTAGCCATCATACAAGAATGCCCCAGGTACAGGGACAATGTCTTGTGAAGAAGGATGGTCCATTGAAGGACCCTTGATATTGATGACTATGCTTATGAGCCTTTGCTCTTGAAATTGAAACTTAGCCTGTTGACATAGGGTACCTAAGAGTTACTTACTGGGAGCCTCCTTGTTGCTCATATGTGGCCTCTCTCTAAGCTGAACTCAACATATAAAAGCAATGGCTTCTCCCCAGCTCAGGACATGACTCCTGGGGATGAGCCTCCCTGACACCAAGGGATTGCTAGCAAGTTCCAACAAGCAATGCAACTGAGGGAAAAAAATACATTGACCAAAAGGGGGAAAAGCTAAAGACAAATGAGTTTGTATGGCTAAGACACTTCAAAGTGTGTTCAGAGGCCATCCCAGAAGTAGTGCTTATGCACATCTCAACAGGATCTCATTGACAGCCAAAGTAGATACTATGCCAAATATGAGGCTCTTAAGGGATATGGAGACATCCAGACATGATAGTCAGGGCAGATAGTTCAGGAATTTGGCTCCCTTGCCAAATTCTGGGTCCTAATCTGGTATTTATGCTCCCCAGTGTGACAGAGTTAGACTCAGGAGTGGTTTCCTTAAGCATGATTCTCCTATCCTTCTATTTGAACCTACAATTAGTACTAGAGTTGGTAGGTTACATCCAAGAGACTTAAATCTCATCTCTGGGCTGTCCATATGCCAGCTGAATCTCAATAGAGTTGCAACACCTACTCTCCAGTTCAATGGACTCACCCAGGACAACTAACGGGGAGATGATGAACAAACAACATATCAAGGAAACAAAAGTGCCTACAACTGCAAACAAGAGAGTCCCATCCATCGGAGGTATGGGATTAAAGCCCCCCCTCAATTAACGGTGGAGTGGACATCAACCATCCCAGAGACGGACATCACCATCCCAGAGACCTCAGGATTGGGAAACAAACTATGGACTAAAATTAACTTACTAGTATTCTACTATAGACTTACTGTGATTCTAACAATGGAAGAAATGCCATCGTTGTGGAGGCAGTGGCTCATGGATATTCTGGGATTAGGGAAAGGAAAACATAGGTGTGATAGGCAGGGCATTTCCAAGACTTGGAATCTTCCCGACTGACATTACAACAGATACAGGCCATTATATATGCAGCCTTAACCTACAGAGTCAAAAGGGAGAAGGTGTAAACTGCAGTGTAAACTATAATCCATGCTTAGTGGCAATGCTCCAAACTGTGTTTATCAATTGCAACGAATGTACTACACTGATGAGGGATATTGCTAATGTGGGAAAATGTGGGAGGCGTGGGGAACAGGATACATGGGAAAACCCTATATATTCTCTATAATATTTATGTAATCGAAGTATCTTTTTTTTTTTAACGATTTATTTATTTATTTATTTCTCCCATCCCACACCACCCTCATTGTTTTGTACTCACTGTCTGCTCTCTGTGTCCATTCACTGTGTGTTCTTCGGTGTCTGCTCGTCTTCTATTTAGGCAACACCAGGAACTGATCCTGAGACCTTCCAGAGTGGGAGAGAGGTGCTCAATCTCTTATGCCACCTCAGCTCCCTGGTCTGCTGTGTCTCTTATTGTCTTTCCTCGGTGTCTCTTTTGGTTGCATCATCTTGCTGTGCCAGTTCTCCACGCAGGCCAGCACTCCTGCATGGGCCAACACTCCTATATGGGCCAGCACTCCGCTCTAGCCAGCTCACCACATGGGCCAGCTTGCCTTCACGAGGAGGCCCTGAGAATCAATCCCTGGACCTCCTATATGGTAGATGGGAGCCCAATAGCTTGAGCCACATCTGCTTCCCTGAAGTAACTTTAAAAAAAAAAAAAATTAAAATGTGGAAAAAAAAAGTATTAAACCTAGAAGTGAAACCTTAAAAAGAAAATTAACCATCGCAATTAGTTAGGAAAAAATTAAAATCTGGAACAAAGGAGAATTTGAAAGATGGAACTATGATTACAGAAAAATAAAAACAATGAAGTGGCCATATGAATATCAATTACCTTTGAAGAATATTATGATTTAATCCATGGAGAAAGAAGGCAAATTCTTTGAAATAAGAAGACCCTTTGTAATTAAAATAAGAAAACACTAACCTGGCTTCCTTGTCTATTTGATCACCATATCCCACTCTTTTCATAATAGTCAATTTCAATTGAACATTGCCTTCCAGTAGTTCATATGTCTGAATTTAAGTCCAACGTTTGAATAAAAATGTGAGGATTTGTTGTCTTTAAAATTAGTATTGGGAAACGGACTTGGCCCAGTGGTTAGGGCGTCCGTCTACCACACGAGAGGTCCGCGGTTCAAACCCCAGGCCTCCTTGACCCGTGTGGAGCTGGCCCGTGCGCAGTGCTGATGCGCACAAGGAGTGCCCTGCCACACAGGGGTGTCCCCCGCATAGGGGAGCCCCACGCGCAAGGAATGCACCCGTAAGGAGAGCCACCCAGCGTGAAAGAAAGTGCAGCCTAGTTTTCATGCCTAGCTTGGCCGGGGGTTGTGATGAGACCAGCTAGCTTGGAGAAATTTGCTGCTGCTATTATGGTTCATCCCCTAAACTGTATTGTCACCGTGTCCCAGAACATGGGCATCGGCAAGAACGGAGACATGCCCTGGCCCCTGCTCAGGAATGAGTACAAGTATTTCCAAAAAATGACTACAGTCTCTTCAGTAGAAGGTAAACAGAATTTGGTGATTATGGGTAGAAAGACCTGGTTCTCCATTCCCGAGAAAAATTGACCTTTAAAGGACAGAATTAATATAGTTCTCAGTAGAGAACTCAGGGAACCCCCCCAAGGAGCTCATTTTCTTGCCAAAAGTCTGGATGATGCCTTAAAACTTATTGAGCAACCAGAATTAGCAGATAAAGTAGACATGATTTGGATAGTGGGAGGCAGTTCTGTTTATAAGGAAAGCCATGAATCAACCAGGTCATATTAGACTGTTCGTGACGAGGATCATGCAAGAATTTGAATGTGACACATTTTTTCCAGAAATTGATCTAGAGAAATATAAACTTCTCCCAGAATACCCAGGTGTTCTTTCTGACGTCCAGGAGGAGAAAGGCATTAAGTACAAATTTCAAGTGTATGAAAAGAATGATTAATGTGAAATATTTTTTCCTTAATTGTTTCCCTTCCCCTCCAAAACATTATGTACTTTTAATTAGAAAAAAAGACTTTTGTTGACTTTAGATCTTTAAATGATTTCTATGCAATATTTTTACTCTCCGTTATTCTTTTTTTAAATAAAATTTTATTGAAGTATAAAAAAAAAAAAAAAGAAAGTGCAGCCTGCCCAGGAATGGCGCCGCCCACACTTCCCATGCCACTGACGACAACAGAAACGGACAAAGAAACAAGACGCAGCAAATAGACACAGAGAACAGACAACCGGGGGGGGGGGGCCGGAATTAAATAAATAAATAAATCTTTTAAAAAATAATAAAATTAGTATTAAACTGTCAGTGTTGATTTTCCAATTCCATTTTCCCCTATAATAAACATAGATATGTCATTATAGAAGCATGTTATGGCTGAGAAGAAATAATAATCCTAACTGCTAGAGTGGTTTAAGGGTCCCAAATACTTTAAAGAGAGGGATGTACTTGAAAGTATACAACATACTAGTACTGACTCCTCAGTCAATACCATGACAGAAGGAAAACAATACTAACCTATGTCAGAATTCTGAAGAGTGCTGAAATGTTTAAAGAAAGATGAAGAAGTTTAAATAATACAGCTTAAAGTCAAAATCAACACAAACATGCAGCTATTGTCTCAAATTGACAGTACAGTATCAAGCTAATTTAGACAAGTTGAAATGAGCATTGGGAACATGAAGGCATAATTCAAATGTGGAGTTTGGCACTTACCCATGCAGAGAATATTAAAAGAGAATCCTCGTTGAAGAGATCTGTTCACCAACTGATGTGGCAAACATTCAAAGCCAAAATGGCCTAGCATATTTAAGCAACGGGTATTTTCTTCTTTTTGCTAAAGAAAAGACAAAAAAATGTTTTTAATTAAAATAGGAAATTAAGGCATTTGAAGGGAAAATGGTTATCATTTATCAAATGGATTAGAATTTGATTATCATACCTTGGACAAGATGCAAATAAGGAAGTAAAATTATGAAAACATTTCTTATCCCTTCCACATAATGTCAGTTAAATAAAACACATAGATTTTACTATTATTTTCTATAAATAAAGTGAATCTCTCCCTGATCACACTTAAAGTGATTGTGTTTCTAAATAAAAAGAAAGTGGGAATTAAGGAAACACCACAGGAAATCTTCAGAAATTACTCTAAAATAAGAAATAATTTTTCCATAGGAAAAATAGAAAAAAATAACATTCTTTCATTCTGTTTTAATGTGTTAATATATTGAGGAAACACAACATACATTAACATATGTGAGGAAAGTAAAGTCAATTTCAGGAACATAACCAAATAAAAACTTTGATTTCAAATGTGTCATATGTCCTCTAAGAACTTGAGTTAAGTCAAATTGTTAAAAGAATCTGCTGCTATCCTAGAAAACTAGAAATCAATCAGTATTTTAAAGTTACCAAACTTTAAAAGTTGGGGAAAATAATTCAAAGAACACTTAACAACCTATATTAATTTCAGCCCTAGAAATAGCTCCCAAGCAATTAGAGAGCTCCACAAAATCTTCATGCAGAACAAAACAAAACAAAACAAAAAACGTTCACGGCAGCTCTCTATTTAACATCCAAATGTATGACTCTCTGAAATTGGAGAACATCCAAAGAAATGACATCATTCACACACTGGGGCATTATTGAGACATGAAAGATAATTATGGAAAATACTTCAATAAATTGGGAAATATTTACATTAAAATAGTAAGTAAAGAATGCAAGATACAAAGCTTCATGTACATTCTTTGCTTCATGGCAAAATCAGAGTAACTTATTACATTCTTTCTCTTCTGACAATAACAATTAGAAACAACTGAAGGAATTAGAAGGGAAAGAGAAGCAGGAAGAAACAAGAAAGAATCAGACTTTCAAATGAAGGAATCACAATGGGTAAAATCTGCATTTTCCCAGACACCAATCTTTAGTAAACAAAGTATTAGGGGAATTGAGCACAAGCAGAAAGTGACAATCTTAAACTGAGGTATCTAAGGTCAGAGTTTGAAGCTGCCAGAACACCATTATATTGTAACTGACGGTTAAGAATTAACAAATAATTATGATTGCTACATCATTATATAGATGTCTTTATATTATAAGAAAGCAAAAGGTTAATACCTGAAATTACTGAAGCTGGCTAGAGTGGTCCGACCCTCTAGTCTGCTCACTCTAGACTTAACCTCATCCTTGTGTGTGCTTACTATTGCGATGGTAACCACCCTACCAGCCTCTGTTTAATATCCGTGTGGAAAACCTTGGGACTGACCTCTACTCTACTTTCCTACCTCAGAATCTTGATCTCTGAAAATGGTTGTAACTTTGTAATTTCCCCTGGTTTGGGGTCCACTCCCAGCTTGTTCAACCCTTTAATGTTCACTAATGAAGGAACCTGTGTCCAGCTCTACCCCAATTACTCATTAGCATCCTGATATTATAAAATATTAGAATTTCTGCATATCAGGGAGGCAGTTTTGGGGGAATGAGATCTAAATCTGAAAACAACATGAGAATACTTGGTTGATTCCAGAATTCTGCATGTGCAGGGGTGACAACAAAGAATCCAGTGGTAAGTTAGAGAACAGTTGGCGTTCTTGAAAGTGTTGAGCAGATATTTCAATGATGTCTGGTCCTAGGGAAGCAGAGTTTGAGGTTCAAGAATCTCCCAAGTTAGATGACTTTACTAAAACACTGAATTTTCTATTTAAGCTCTTAAAAGGCCATGGTTTAGGATAAATGGTCATCTTCCAAGTTAAACATGTTATTTACAAGGGAGCCCCAATAATATTATTTATGGATTTCTAACCAGAAACCCTGGAAGCAGCAAGGTGGTAGGACAAAATATTTAAAGTGCTAAAAGAAAACAATTGCCAACCAAGAATTTTTTTAGGAGGTACCAAGGATTGAACCCGGGACCATCACACATCTACAAAAAACTAACAGAGCTAATAAATGTGTTCAGGAAATTGACAGGATACAAGATCAACACGCAAAAATCAGCAGTGTTTCTGTCCACTAGTAATTAGCAAGCTGAGGAGAAAATCAGGAAAAAAATTCCTTTACAATAGACAAAAAAAGACTCAAACATCTAGGAATTAATTTAACCAGGGAGGGAAGGACCTGTGTTCAGAAAATTACAAAACACTGTTAAAAGAAATCAAAGAAGTCCTAAACATATGGAAGGACATTCCGTGTTCATGAATTGGAAGACATGCCATAGTGAAGAGGTCAATTGTACCTCAACTAATTTATAGATTCAATGCACTACCAACCAAAATTCCAACAACCTGCTTTACAGAAATAAAAAAGGCAATTACCAAATTTATTTGGAGGGGAAAGGAGAATAGCTAAAAACATCCTAAAAAAGAAGAGAAAAGTCAGAGGACTCATGCTTCCTGACCTTGAAGTGCATTATAAAGCTACAGTGGTCAAACAGCATGGTATTGGCATAAAGATATACACTTCAATCAATGGAATTGGATTGAGAGTTCAGAAATAGACCTACACCTCTATGATCAACTGATTTTTTTTTTTGAGGCACCAGGAACCAAACCTGGAACCTCACATGTGGGAGGCAGACACTCAATGTCTTGAGACACATCTGATCCTGATTAACTGATTTGTGATAAGTCTACCAAATCCATTTTTCTGTGACAGAGGCTTCTTTTCAACAAATGGTGCAAGGAGAACTGGATACCCATAACCAAAAGAGGATACTATGAACAACTGTATGCCTAAAAACTTGAAAATGTAGATGAGATGGACATATTCCTAGAAACAATGAACCACCTACACTGACCCTAGGTGAAATAGAAGACCTCAACAAAAGAATCACAAATGAAGAGATTTAAAATGTCATCAAAAATCTCCCAAAGATGAAAAGCCCAGGATGAGATGATTTCACAGGTGAATTCTACCAATCAATCAAAGATGACCTAATACCAATCTCCCTCAAGCTCTTGCCAAAATTGAACAGGAAAGAATGCTACCAAACTCATTCTATGACACCAACATCATCCTAATACCAAAACCAGATAAAGATACTATAAAAAAACAAGATTACAGACCAATATCTATAAAGAATATAGATGCAAATACCCTCAACAAAATATTTGCAAACAGAATCCAAAAGCACATTAAAACAATTATACACCATGATCAAGTGGATTTTATCCCAGGTATGCAAGGGTTGTTCAACACAAGAAAATCAATTAGTGTAATAAACCACATTGATAAATTGAAGAAGAAAAGTCACATGGTTCTCTCAATTGATGCAGAAAAGGCATTTGACAAAATATAGCACCCTTTCTTGATAAAAACACTCCAAAAGATAGAAACAGAAGGAAGCTTTCTCAATATGGTCAACTGCATATATGAAAAACCTATAGCTAACATTTATTCAATGGTGAAAGGCTGAACGCTTTCCTGCTGAGATCAGAAACAAGACAGGGATGCCCACTGTCACCATGATTATTCAATATTGTGCTGGAAGTTCCAGCTAGAGCCATTAAGCTAGACAAAGAAATTAAAGGCACCAAAATAGGAAAGGAAGAAGTAAAATTTTCACTGTGTTTATAACCTGACCCTATATCTAGAAAATCCTGAAAAATACACAAAAAAAGCTACTAAAATTGATAGATGAGTTCAGCAAACTGATGCCATACAAGATTAATTCGCAAAAATCAATAGCATTTTCTGTGGAGGAAATCAGAAAAAAAATTCCATTATTAGTTACTAAAACAATCAAATATTTAGGAATAAACTTAACCAAGGAGATAAAGGAATTGTATTCAGAAAACTACAAAACATTGCTAAAAGAAAGAAAAGAAGATTTAAATATATGGAAAGACATTCCCTGTTCATGGATTGGAAGACTAAATATTGTAAAAATGTCAATTATAACCAAACTGGCTTACAGATTCAATGCAGCCCCAATAAAAATCCCAACAACCTTTTTTGCAGAAATTGAAAAAGCAATAATCAAATTTATTTGGAAGAGTAAGGGGCTATGAATAGCCAAAAATGTCTTTAAAAACAATGAAGTTGGAGGACTTTCCCTTCATGACTTTAAAGCATTCTTATCACTTAGCTACAGTGGTAAAAGCAGCATGGTACTGGCATACAGACAGACAGATTGACCAATGGAACCGAATCAAGAACTCAGAAACTGACCCTCACTTCTACAGTCAATTGATTTTTGAGAAGTCTGTTAAGCCCACCTAGCTGAGCCAGAACAGTGTATTCAACAAATGGTCCTGGGAGAACTGGATATACATATCCAAAAGAAAGAAAGAAGACACCTATCTCATACTTTATACAAAAAAATAACACAAAATGGATAAAGGACTAAATATAAAAACAACAGCCATAGGGAAGGGGACATGGCTCAACTGATAGAGCATCTCTCTAGCAAATGGAGGGTCCAGGGATTGATCCCCAGGACTCCTGACCCTTGTGGTAAGCTGGCCCACAGGCAAGGAGTGCCGTGCCGTGCCATGCAGGGGTGCCCCTGCATACGAGTGCCCCATGCGCAAGGAGTGCTCCCCATGTGAAAGAAAGCACAGCTTGCCCAGGAGTGGCAGCACACACACGGAGAGCTGACACAGCAAGATGATGCAACAAAAAAGAGACGCAGTTTGCCAGTGCCACCGGATAATGCAAGCAGATGCAGAAAAATACACAGCGAATAGACACAGAGAGCAGACAATGGCAGGGGAGGCAAAAGGAAAGAAAGAAATAAAATAAATCTTGTAAAAAAAACAACAACATAAAACTCCTAGAAGAAAATGTAGGAAAACATCTTCAAGATCTTGGGAAACGGACTTGGCCCAGAGGTTAGGGCATCTGTCTACCACATGGGAGGTCCGCGGTTCAAACCCCGGGCCTCCTTGACCCATGTGCAGCTGGTCCATGCGCAGTGCTGATGCGTGCAAGGAGTGCCGCCCCACGCAGGGGTGTCCCCCGCGTAGGGGAGCCCCACGCGCAAGGAGTACACCCATAAGGAGAGCCGCCCAGCGCGAAAGACAGTGCGGCCTGCCCAGGAATGGCGCCGCCCACACTTCCCGTGCCGCTGACGACAACAGAAGCGGACAAAGAAACAAGAAGCAGCAAACAGACACAGAGAACAGACAACCGGGGTGGGGTGGGGGGGAATTAAATAAATAAATAAATCTTAAAAAAAAAAATCTTCAAGATCTTGTGGTAAGCAGTACTTTATTAAACCTTACATCTGAAGCACAAGCAACAAAAGAAAAAATGGATAAATGGGACCTCCTCAAAATTCAACACTTTTACACCTGAAAGACTTTCTCAATAGGATGAAAAGGCAACCAACTCAATGGAAGAAAATATTTAGTAATCACATATCTGATAAGGTTTTTTTTTAAAGATTTATTTTTTATTTATTTCTCTCCCCTTTCACCCTTTCCCGCCCCCCCCGCCCCCCATTGTCTGCTCTCTTGTGTCAATTCGCTGTGTGTTCTTCTGTGTCTGCTCACATTCTCATCAGGTACAGGTGGCACCAGGAATCTGTGTTCCTTTTTTTATTGTGTCATCTTGCTGCTTCAACTCTCTGTGTGTGCAGTGCCACTCCTGGGCAGGCTGTGCTTTTCACAAGGGGCAGTTCTCCTTGCAGGGCACACTCCTTGCATTTGGAGCACTCCTACATGGGGGACATCCCTGCGTGGCATGGAAATCCTTGCATGTGGCAGCACCACGCATTAGCCAGCTCACCACATGGAACAGGAGGCCCTGGGTTTGAACCCTGGACCCTCCATATGGTAGATGGACACTCTATCAGTTGAGCCATGTCTGCTTCCCCTGATACATACGGAGATCATACAATTCAACAATAAAAAGACAAATTATTTGATTACAAAATGAGCAAAAGACTTGAAAAGACAACTGTCCAAAGAAATACAAATGCCGAAGAAACACATTGATAAAATGTTAAACATCACTGGCTATCAGGGAAATGCAAATCAAAGCTACAATCAGATAGTTCACACATACTAGAATGGCCACTATTAACAAAACAGAAAACTATTAGTGTTGGAGAGGATGTGGATAGGAACACTTATTCACTGTTGGTGGGAATGTAGAATAGAACAGGCACTATGGAAATCTGTGTCCAATTGAAGTTAGATATAGATCTGCCATGTGACCTGACAATAACATTACTAGGTATTTACCCAGAAGAACTGAGAGCAGTGACATGAAAAGACATCTGCACACAAATGTTTATAACAGTGTCATTCATGATAGCCAAAAGTTGGTAACAACTGAAGAATGGATAAACAAATTGTGGTATAAACACACAATGGACTATTATTCAGCTGTAAGAAGGAATGAAGTTGTGAAGCATATGACAACATGGATGAAACTGGGAGACATTATTTTGACTAAAGCACAAAAGGACAAATATTGTATGATTTTGCTATTATGAACTAAATATAATGAGCAAACTTAGTTAATAGCTAGAATATAAGTCACCCAGGGAATAGAATATGGTTAGAGAATGGAAAGCTGAGGTTTAACCTATGCAGAATTGGTGAAAAGTTGTAAATGTTTAGAAATGGAAAGAAATGGTGAAAGCACATCATAGGATTTGTAATTATTAGTATTAATATATGAGTATGATAGTGCTTTGCTTTTAGTTGTTTTTTTCTCTTTACTAGAGTAATGAAAATGCTCTAATATTGATTGAAGTGATAAATGCACAATTCTGATGATAATATCAAATGCCATTGATGTACACTTTAAATAAATTGTATGGTTTATGAACAAGAAACAAAAATAATAGGCTGGGTTAGGGAGAAATATACCAAATAAAAGATATGGACTATAATTAGTACTAACACTTTGATAGCCTCTTTCATAATTTGTTACAAATGTTTCACAACAATACAAGGTATGGTGGGGAGTGATATATGGGAGCGCTATAAGATGTTATGCATGTCTGTTCTGTTAGTTCACAACTTGTACTATATACTTACTGTTTATGCATATACCTATATGAATGATATAATTCTATAAAATTTTTTATGGAAAAAATAATTCATAGGACATCTAGACAGAAAGTCAATGAGGAAACAGGATACTTGAATGATACTCTAAACCAATTAGATCTAAAAGACATATATAAAATTCTTCAATGAACAGCAATAGAATACACATTCTACATTACTGCATGTGATTCAGTCCCTAGGACAGACCATTTGTTAGATTATAAAACAAGTGTCAGTAAACCAAAAAATATTAAAAGCATACAACGTGGAGCTGTTGTGGCTCAGTGGCTGAACACTGGCTTCCCAAATATGAGGTCCTGGGTTCAACTCAGGCTTCTCGGTACCTCAAAAATAAATTAATTAATTTAATTAAATCATACAATGTATCTTCTCTGGCCACAATGGAATGAAGCTAGAAATCAATAACAGGGAAAACTGAAAAATGCACAAATATGTGGAAATTCAACAATGCGCTCAAACAACTAATGGGTCAAAGAAGAAATCAAAACAGAAATTAGGAAATGTCTTGAGACAAATGAAAATGTAACATATCAAAATTTATGGGGTGCAGTAAAGTCAGTGCTGAGAGGGAAATTTATTGCTCTAAATGCCTACATTAACCAAGAAGGAAGATCTCAAACCAGAGACCACACCTCACAACTGGAGGATCTAGAAAGAGAAGTGCAAACAATACTAAAGCAAGCAGAAGGAAGGAAATATAGTAATAGAGTAGAGATAAATGAAAGGGAACAAAGGAGAACCATCAAGGTGGCAGTGGAGTAAGGAGCTCCTAGAGTCAGCTCCTGCCTACAGGGCAGTTAGCAAACACCCAGAGCTATCTGGAGCTAGCTGAAGCACCTGTTTGGGGACTCCAGGAGACCAGAAGAGCATCCCACAACATCCTTGAAGGAGTGGAAGGAGATGCCCGCCAGCAGAGAAGACGCCTAAGTAGAGGCTCCTCGCCACGGATACCGGTGCCCATCCTCCACTGGAGACACAAGCTGCCTTGGGAGCTGTTCCGTGGCTGGAATTAAAATCTCCACTTCCCAAAATGGGGGAGGAAGAAATGGTTGGGCACCAATTTCAAGTATGATGAGGAAATTCAGTTGGCTGCAGTATGATCCTGAGAACAGCTAAGGTTTGAGCCTGTCCAGGTTAGGAAGAGGCTGGGAGCTGCCGTCTTAGCTCCATGCCAGGAACAAGGGGAAGCGAGCAGACTGAAAATCCTCATGCTGGTGGGGATCAGCTTCTTCCCATCCAGATCATATTGCAGGTCTAGCCTAGGCCCCAGTGCCACCTCCAGCAGGAAGGAAGCTGCAGGGCCCTGCGCCAGCCTCTCCAAGAAGTTACTGGCCAACCCGCGGAGGCCAGTAATTATCCTACTCTGGCAGCACGAGTCACCCCAGGAGCTGCTCAGGGACAGGAATTGGAAGCTCCATTTCACAGAAACAGGGGAGGAGGACACAGTTGGCTGCCAATTTTGGCTACTGATTGGGAGACTTGGCTGGCTAAGAGATAATCCAGGGAACACCTGGGGTGAGGACCAGCCAAAGTCAGAGGCCAGTAGCCACCATTCTGACTCTGTCCCCAGCCTGAGGGGAAGCCGGGCTGACTGAAACTCTCAGTGTCGGTGGGAACCAGTTTCTTTCATGCAGATCAGCCTGCAGTCTGAATTCAACCCCCCTTTGGTGGGGAGGAGGCTGAGGAACCATGCACCAGCCTATACAGGTAAGTGCAGGGAATTTTGGCTGGCATAGACTGAAAATCGTAAGTCTACCAGGACAACTGCAGTCATCTTGAACCCACACTGCTTAGATTGCTGCCCATACCTGCAGCTCCATCCCTGCCCCAGGCAGGGGAGAAGAGATATGAAGCATCATCAGTCTCTCTGGGCAACTACAGTCTAGGCCTGCAAGTGGATTATTCCACATAGCTCTGACTCTGTCCCTACCCCAGGCAAAGGAGAAAGTTGGAAGAAGCTTCATTGTTCCCTGGTGCAATGAGAGCTGCTTGAGCCTCCACAGCTTACAACACTAAGTACATGCTTGGCTCTTACTGCATAACCAGCAAGGGAGAAATGACAGGAAGCCCTAAACTAAAGAGAAAAACTGCACCCAGAAAAAATAATCTAGTAAACCAGATGCAAAGACACCAATCAAAAATTACAATCCACACCAAGAAACAGGAAGGTATAGCCCAGTTAAAGGAACAAGATAAGCCTCCAGATGACATAAAGGAGTTGAGACAACTAATTATAGATGTTCACACAAATCGCCTTGATAAATTCAATTGGATGGCTAAAGAGGTAAAGGATATTAAGAAGACACTGGATGAGCACAATGAAGAATTCGAAAGCATACATAGAAAAATAGCAGATCTTATAGGAATGGAAGGTACAATGAATGAAATTTAAAAAACATTGGGGGCAGCGGACTTAGCCCAGTGGTTAGGGCGTCCACCTACCACATGGGAGGTCCGCAGTTCAAACCCCGGGCCTCCTTGACCTGTGTGGAGCTGGCCCATGCGCAGTGCTGATGCGCGCAAGAAGTACCATGCCACGCAGGGATGTCCCCTGCGTAGGGGAGCCCCACAGGCAAGGAGTGCACCCTGGAAGGAGAGCCACCCAGCATGAAAGAAAGTGCAGCCTGCCCAGGAATGGCGCCGCACACACAGAGCTGACACAACAAGATGACACAACAAAAAGAAACACAGATTCCCGTGCCGCTGACAACAACAGAAGCAGACAAAGAAGACGAAGCAAACAGACACAGAACAGACAACCGGGGGGGGGGGGCGAAGGGGAGAAAAATAAATAAATAAATCTTTAAAAAAATAAAAAACATTGGAATCATATAATAGCAGATTAGAGGAGGCAGAAGAAAGGATTGGTGAGCTTGAAGAAATAGCCTCTGAAAGTGAACATACAAAAGAAGATATGAAGAAAAGAATGGAAAAAATTGAACAAGGTCTCCGGGAACTAAATGACAGCAAAAGGCGTGCAAAAGTACATATCATGGGTGTCCCAGAAGGAGAAGAGAAGGGAAAAGGGGAAGAAGGAATATTTAAGAAATAACAGTGGAATATTTCCCAACCCTGTTGAAGGACGCAGATATCCCTGTGCAAGAAGCACAACATACTCCCATCTAAAAAAATCCA
The DNA here is from genome assembly GCF_030445035.2 of Dasypus novemcinctus. Classification (NCBI taxonomy): domain Eukaryota; kingdom Metazoa; phylum Chordata; class Mammalia; order Cingulata; family Dasypodidae; genus Dasypus; species Dasypus novemcinctus. Next base: position 25,761,426 of record NC_080695.1, on the reverse strand, counting down.
AATATACAAACTCAAAGACACATACTCATCAGAATGTCAAAGGCCAAAGACAAAGAGAGAATTCTGAGAGCAGCAAGAGAAAAGCAACGCATAACATGTAAGGGATATCCAATAAGATTAAGTGCCGATTTCTCACCAGGAAACATGGAGGCAAGAAGACAGTGGTCTGATATATTTAAGATACCACAAGAGAAAAACTTCCAGCCAAGAATCTTATATCCAGCAAAACCGTCTTTCAAAAAAGAGGGCAAAATTAGAATATTCACAGATAAACAGAAACTGAGAGAATTTCTAAGCAAGAAACCAGAATTTCAAGAAGGACTAAAGGGTGTGCTTGAGCCTGAAAAGAAAAGACAGGAGAGAGGGGCCTGGCAGAGAGTCTAGAAATGAAGATTATATCAATAAAAGTAACCAAAAGTGTCAAAAGAGTGGTGAAAATAAAATATGACAGATAAAACTCAAATAGTCAGGAATAAACTTAACCAATGATGTAAAGCACTTGTATCCAGAAAACTGCAACTCAATGTTAAAACAAATCAAAAAGCCCCAAATAACTGGAAGAACATTCCATGCTCATGGACTGGAAGACTAAATATCAGTAAAACGTCAATTCTACTCAAATTGATATACAGATTTAATGCAATCCTGATAAAAATTCCACCAGCATTAAAGAAAAAATTGAAAACACAATCATTAAATTTATTTGGAAGGGTAAGGAGTCCTAAATAGCCAGAAACATCATTTTTTAAAAAGTGAACCCTCATCTCCAGACTTTAAATCATAATACTTACCTATAGTGGTAAAAACAGCATGGTACTGGCCTAAAGACACAAATGGAACCAAATTTATGGTTCAGAAACAGACCCTCACAGATATGGTCACAGATATGGTCACAGATATGATTTTTGACTATCCTGTCAAACTCACACAGCTCGGGCAGAACAATCCATTCAACAAATGGTGCTGAAAGAATTGGACAGCCATAGTTTAAAGAAGGAAAGAGGGAAGCAGATTTGGCCCAATGGATAGAGCATCTGCCTACCACATGGGAGGTCCGCGGTTCAAACCCAGGGCCTCCTGACCCGTGTGGAGCTGGCCCACGTGCAGTGCTGATGCACGCAAGGAGCGCTGGCCCATGCAGGGGTGTCCCCCACACAGGGGAGCTCCACGCACAAGGAGTGCACCCCGTAAGGAGAGCCACCCAGTGCGAAAAAGGTGCAGCCTGCCCAGGAATGGTGCCACACACAAGGAGAGCTGACGCAGCAAGATGATGCAACAAAATGAAACACAGATCTGGGTGCCACTGACAAGAATACAAGTGGACACAGAACATACAGCGAATGGACACAAAGAGCAGACAACTCGGGGGGGGGCAGGGAAGGGGAGAGAAATAAATAAAAAATAAATCTTTTAAAAAAAAAGAAGGAAAGAGGACCCCTATTTCACACCTTATCCAAAAATTAACTCACAATGAATCAAAAAACTAAAAAGAACCATAAAACTTCTAGAAGAAATTACTGGAAAATATCTTCAAGACCTGATGGTAGGTGGTGGATTCTTAAAGGAGATAAGAGAAGGACTCAGTGGACTACTGATGTTTAATGTATGTAGAAGTTTTAATTAGCTTTCTGTAAAATTGTGGAAATGTATAGAGTGGATGGTAACACACAATAGGTAACAGCTAGTTTATAAATGGGTATGTGACTGAAAATGGTAGTCTAGTTATGTAAATGCCCACTGACAGAATGCTTGAGAATAATCCAGGAACTGGATAGCACAGTAAACCAAGAGGTGGGTGAGAATTATGGTTGATGGTACAGATGCAAGAATGTCCTTTGTTAGCTAGAACAAATGTATATCACTACTGCTGGGTGTTGGGAATGTGGAGAAGCATGGGAAAAATACAGGTGGAGTGACTTATGCACTGTGGTTAGTAGTAATAATGAAATATTCTTGCACCTATGTAAAAAATGTACTGTGTTGATACTGAGGCAGTATGGAAAATGTGAGCCAAATGTATGCTATGGACATGGCAATAATCAGATGACATTATTTTATCTGTAGCAAATGACACACCACATTGCATTGTGTTGATGGAGGGGTGTCATTTGGGAATTCTACACATGAGCATGATTGTTTTACAACTTCTGTCATAAAAAAATATATTTAACAAATAATAATAGGGTGAGTTGGGGGACAAACACACCAAATGTAAGATATGAATTATGATTACTGGTAAGATTTTGACAGTGTTCTTTCATAGTTTGTAAGAAACATCTCATGACAATGCAAGGTGTTGCTGAAGTGTTGATGTATGGAACCCCTGTATGATGTTATGCATGTTTGCTTTGTAAGTTCATAACTTTTACTACACACTTAATTGTTTATGTATGTTCATATATAAATGATATAAAGATAATAATCGGATTGATTAGGGAAAAAATACTTTGTTCTGTAGTAATATTTTGACAGTGCTCTTTAATCATTAGTTAAAAAGGTGTAAAAACAATGCACGTAGGGAAACGGACTTGGCCCAGTGGTTAGGGCGTCCGTCTGCCACATGGGAGGTCTGCGGTTCAAACCCCAGGCCTCCTTGACCCATGTGGAGCTGGCCCATGCACAGTGCTGATGCGCACAAGGAGTGCCATGCCACGCAGGGGTGTCCCCCGTGTAGGGGAGCCCCATGCGCAAGGAGTGCGCCCCATAAGGAGAGCCACCCAGCGTAAAAGAAGGTGCAGCCTGCCCAGGAATGGTGCCGCATACACAGAGAGCTGACACAACAAGATGACGCAACAAAAAGAAACACAGATTCCCGTGCCGCTGACAACAACAGAAGCGGACAAAGAAGAACACACAGCAAAATGGACACAGAGAACAGACAACTGGGGTGGGGGGAGAAATAAATCTTTAAAAAAAAAAAAAAAACAATGCACGTTATTGGTGTTAGGGTGAGATGTTATATATGTTTATTTGATACACACGTTTGTTTTGGAAGTTTACAACTATTATGCATTTATTGTTTATGTATGTTTATGTATGAGTGATATATTTCAATAAAATTTTTTAAATGAAAGGGAACATAAAGAGGAAAAAAAGCAATGGAGAGACGCAACAAAAACAAAAGTTGATTCTATAGAAAGATTAGTGAAATTGACAAACTTTAAGCTACACTCACAAAGGAAAAAGAGAGAGAAAAGATACAAATAACTAAAATCAGAAATGAAAGGGGGGACATTACTACCAGCCCCACAGTAATAAAAAGGATGATAAAAGGATACTATGAACAAATGTACTCTAACAAATTATGTAAACCTAGAGGAAATGGACAAATTCCTAGAAACACACAAAATACCTACCCCAACTAAAGAGGAAATAGAAATCCTCAACAAACCAATAACAAGTTGAGATTGACCTACTAATCAAAAACCTCCCCCAAACCAGAGCACAGGACAGATGGTTTCACTGGTGAATTTTACCAAACATTCTAAGAAGGATTAACAACAATCTTTTTCAAATCCTTCCAAAAAAATTGAAGAGAAGGAACATTCCCTAACTCATCCTATGAGACCAACCTCACTGTAATACCAAAGTCAGATAAAGATACTAAAAGAAAAGAAAATTACAAACCAATATCCCTTATGAATATAGATGCACAAAACCTCAAAGTACTAGCAAATAGAATCCAACAGCACATTTAAAGAATTATAAACCTTGATCAAATGGGATTTATCCCAGGTGTGCAAGGAGGTTCAACATAAGAAAATAAATTAATGTAATATACCACAATAATAGAACAAAGGAAAAATAACACATGATCATCTCAACTGATATGGAAAGGTATTTTACAAAATCCAGCACCCCTTTCTTCATGAAAACACTCAGAAATTTAAAAATAGAAGTAAATTTCCTTAACATGACAAAGGGCATATATGAAAACCTCACAATTAACATCATACTCAATAGTGAAAAATTGAAAGCTTTTCTCTAAAATCAGAAACAAGACAAGGATAGTTACCACTGTTAGCTGACATTGAACTGAAACTTCCAGGCAAAGCAGTTAGGCAAGAAAAAAAGGTAAAGGTATCCAAGTTGGAAAAGAAGAAGTAAATTTCTAGGTGACATGGTCCTATTATTGAAAATCCTGAAAAATCTACAACAAAGTGACTACAGCTAATAAACAAATTCAGCAAAGTGATGGGGTACAAAATTAACATAGAAAAATCATTAGTTTCTATAATTAATAATTATAGAATTCAGTAGTTAACAATCTGAAGAAGAAATCAAGAGAAAACTCCCATTTACAATAGCAATTATAAGAATCAAATATCTAGCAATGATTTTAACCAAGAATGTAAAGAATTTATACATGGAATACAATAAAACATTGCTGAAAGAACTCAAAGATAATCTAAATAAATAGGAGGGCGTTCCATGGTCTAAAGGATTGGAAGACTAAATATTGTTAAGATGTTAATTCTACCCAAAGTGATTTGCAGGTTTAATGCAAAGGCAATAACAATTCCAACAGCCTTCTTTTGTAGTGGAGAAATTCGGGTATGCGCGGTTTCGAAGGCCAGGACACGAGAATACCGAGAAGGAAGTTGGTTTATTTCGACCGGCCGGGCTCGGCGGACTCTTGTCCTAATAAAAACCGAGCCCCGAACAGCCTTTTCCAGACCCTTTTATACAGAGGATATAGGATTAGGAAGACTAACAGTGCTGGTAAAAAGACCTTTGGTTAGGTTCTTCAGATCTTAGTATCAGATAGGTTATTTCCTCCAGGTGAGTTACATATTCTCCACATCTAAGCCAGTTTGGATTAGCATAGCTCCACATCGTCTGGAGGCAACCCTGAATACACACTGTCTCACATCCCTTCTGAACATTCAAAGACTATAGGGCCTATATTACTTATCTGGCCATCTTGGAGACTAGGTACTCTTGGAAATAATTTTGATTTAATGCACAGGCTATATCATATTCCCCCCTTTGAGGCCGAACTTAAGTTATTAAGCTTCGGCATCACTATTGTCTGAGTCCCTCTGGACTGGCTGGTATGTATATAGAGCCATGAGATGGGCAGCTGTTTGCCTTTTTACTACACCATTTATTAGGGTGCGCATTCTGCTTATGATGAAAGGAAGGAGGCATGGAAGGATGGTGCATGCTCCTATGAAGAGGGCAACTATTCCCAATAGAAGCTTGAAATTGTTTACTATTGACTGCCAGCTTCCAAAGGGGTTATTTATATTCCAGCCATTCCAGGTTTGCACTGGGACATGAGCAATTTTTACTATATTGCTTGTAATTTCATCAATAACCTTTCCAGTGTTATCTAATTCAAGGCAGCAGTTAGAGAGATTGAATTTTCCACAAACTCCCCCTTCAGCTGCCAAGAGATAGTCTAGGGCAAGACGGTTTTGATAGATAGCATTCCTGAATTTAGTTTGCTCTTGGGCTAGTAAGTTCAGTGCATGGGCAGTTTCATTAGTTATTATTTCTACCACCGCTTGTAGGCGGATGATTCGGTTTAGCATATAGATAGGGGTTCGGTAACCCCACATGCCATCCTCTGCCCAAGTTGCTGGCCCATAGTATTGGATTATACGCTCAGGGGGCCATTCTTCACCTCCCCAGGTAATGACAGCCCTTTTTTCCCTTATGTTTTGATACACTGGCTGGCTTAGCTCTTTCCCTTCTGTTAGGGGAATGAGGAAGAAGGAGGGTTTTATTGTACCAAGCATACAAGTTCCACACCAGTTTCGTGGCAGTTCTCGGAATGCAACTTTCCCACAAATCCAGTACAAACCATTCGGGGCAGTGAAGGGGCCCTTTGCAGTGGAGTTCCACACTGTGATTAAATTGGGGAAAGTACGATTTATGAGAACGAGGTCTGATTCGTTCCATGTTCCCCAAGGTTCTGTTGTATTTGTGGTATGATTTTGGAATTTTCCCCTTGTACATGTTAGATTTCCAACAGCTATAGAGGAGCTTAGGCAGGCCCTTGAAGCACAATATTTTCCTATGACAGAAGTTTGTAAGGGCCACATACTATCTCGGGGGACAGCCGGGAGGCCAGTTGCATTATATGGTTGACTGTAATTGTATTTCCTGGTTTCCCATGGCCATTGGTCTCCCATATTAGTACCGCCACATACATAACATGAGGAGACATTTAAGGCGGCCCCCACCACTTCAGTCAGGCTTATAAAGAGGTTTGTTGCTGCTTGTGGGATGGAAAAGGGCTTTTCCATTTCTTCATAAAAGGAGTGGAACACAGAATGGGCTTTACTTGTGAGTGGGTATTCTCGATACCCAACCCAGATGTAGGCTCCTGGGTCTATTCCTTTACCATCAATGCAGAGGCCCATTTGGACTCCCTGAGTCTGCCAGGATTCAGGTTTAAGGATGGTGAGATTTAAAGGGTTATACTGACCACGTGGATAGTCAGCCGGGGCCATACCTTTGGTGAGGATAGCTGTCTGTTTAGCTATGTTTGTTTTCCAGGTGGCCCAGGTGATATAAGACCAGTAGGGGCAGTAGTATGCACCTATGTATTTGCACCAAAAACTCCCCCCTTGGGCTGCACTTCTCATCTCTGGAGCGCACATGTACTTATTGCTATGAGTATACGTCCGCTCCCAGCTGAGCCCTCCACAATCTGTGTTCCATGGTATCCCAGAGTCTATAACCTGACATGCGTCAAATAGGAGGGACACTTGTTCGTTCTGGCTCATGACTGGGGTGGAGGAAAGCAGCGCCCCATTTTGATTAAGCACTCTTATTTCCCATTTACAGGAGACTGTTGGGGGTCTAGGGTCATAGCAGGTTATTTGGCCAGATGCATTACAGACACTATAGGAGGTTCCCTGAAACTGACAGGTGGTTACCTGGCCCTTGCAGGTGTAATGACTATGATATATTAATGTGGTGTTGACATGGGCCCCTGTACGCACCTTTTGTATACATGGCTCACATTCTGTGGTGCTGACCTGGGACCAGGGGAGGGTTAAGGTTAGAAATAGGAAAAGCAGTCGAAGGGGCATTGCAGTGGACTAATCCGGATTCCTAATCTTCGGCTGTGCGTAGACCAATCAGCTTCCGGGTGTGATTGGAGCAGAGCTCGGTGTTCCCTCCTCAATCTTCGGCCGTGCGTAGACCAGTCAGCTTCTGGGGTGTGACTGGAGCAGGGCTCGGCGTTCCCCTTTTTCGCAAGATGAGTTTGGTTGGGCTGTGGGTATCTGGAATACAGGTCCAGGACTCTGAGGCAGCTCGCTTGACTCGGCTATGGTGTATCCACGGGATGATTTCAGCTACCTTAACTGCAGTGGGGGTGGATAAAATGACAAGATAGGGCCCTCGCCATCGAGGAGTTAGTGGAGCTGACTTCCAGTCCTTGACCCAGACTGCATCTCCTGGCTTGTATGGGTGTACAGAGCTGCTTAAGCTAATGGGGCCCTTTCTTGGACCCAGCAATGCAGGTTATGTAGGGTTTTTCCTAAGCTTATCATCTGCTGAGCTATTGATAAGTTCCCTCTTTCTCTAAGATCCCCCTCTATATTTCTGATTAAGGGAGGAGGCCTCCCAAAGAAGATTTCATAAGGAGTTAGGCTTAGTTTTCAGCTTGGGCTGGCTCGAATTTGGAGGAGAGTACTTGGAAGTACTTGCACCCATGTTAGCCCAGTTTCTTGGGAAATCTTGGCAATATAAGTCTTTATTGTACGATTCATTCGCTCTACCTTTCCTGAGCTCTGAGGATGGTAAGCGGTGTGCAGTTTCCATTGGATGCGCAGTGCCTTTGCAATCTTTTGAGTGATTTCAGAGACAAAGGCTGGTCCATTGTCAGAGCCAATTGAGAGCGGTAGCCCATAGCAAGGAATAATTTCCCTGAGGAGAACCTTGGCTACTTCTTCAGCTTTTTCTGTTCGAGTGGGGAAGGCTTCCACCCAGCCAGAAAACGTGCAAACACGGACTAGGAGATATTTATAGCCTCCAGATCATGGCATTTCAGTGAAATCAACTACTAGATCTTCGAGGGGCATACTACCAATTCTCTGGACCCCTGGGGCTGTTGTGGGCCCCTGGCGAGGGTTATTCTTTGCACATGTCACACATCATTGGCATACAGCATGGGTGATAGTGACTAGTCTTGGGATGTAAAAGAATCTTTCTAACACTTCCTTAAGATGAGTTTTTCCCAAGTGTGTGTTCTCATGGTAGTCTTGAACTACAGCTGCTGCTAATATTTGTGGCACAACTATTCTGTGATCAGGCAATGTCCACCATCCATTTTCCCCTTGTGTCCCACCCTCAGAGAGTATCCACTCTCTCTCAGCTTGAGTATATTGTGGCTCTCGGTGACTCAGAGGCTGCGGGGCAAGGACAGGCAGTGTATGCTGGATGTTCTGATAATTAAGGGGTTGAGGAATGAGAGCAGCGGCCAGGTTTTCAGATAGGGATCCCTCCCGCGCCACTCTTTTTGCTTCAGCGTCTGCCCTCCGATTTCCCTGGGCAATGGGGCTGTGGCTGGTCTTGTGTCCCTTACAGTGCATTACAGCTACTTTGGCAGGCTCCCAAACTGCATCTAGTAGCTCCAGAATCTGTGTGCCGTATTTAATGCTCTTGCCTCCCGAGTTAATGAGTCCCTTTTGTTTATATAAGGCTCCATGCACATGCAGGGTAAGAAAGGCATATTTGGAGTCTGTGTAGATGTTAACCTTGGCTCCTGCTGCAAGTTGCAAGGCTCGGGTGAGGGCAATGAGTTCAGCTTTTTGTGCTGATGTGTTATTTGGGAGGCGCTGTGCCTCTACTGTGGTCTCAGATGTTACTACAGCATATCCTGCTCGTCGATTGCTGCCCTGCATAAAGCTACTCCCATCTGTAAAAAACTCCATGTCAGGATTTGCCAATGGCTGGTCCTGAAGGTCTGGCCGGCTGGAATATACTTCTTGCAATGTTTCCAGGCAGTTATGGGATGGAACCCCTGGCTCTATGGGTAGCAGGGTGGCTGGATTTAGGGTTTTTACAAGTTCCAGCTGGATGGATGGGTTCTCACATAATAGAGTCTGATATTTAACCAGGCGGCTGTTAGTAAGCCAATGTGTTCCTTTGGCTTCTAAGATTGTGACTACTGCATGTGGAATCCGGACAATAATAGGCTGCCCAAGAGTCAATTTTATAGCTTCTACTGTAAGCATGGCTGCAGCCGCTACAGCTTGCAAGCATGAAGGCCATCCCTGGGCTACAGTGTCCAGTTGTTTAGATAAATACGCTACAGGTCTTTGCCAGGAACCGAGGTATTGAGTGAGTACTCCTACTGCTATGCTTTGGCGGTTGTGAACATAGAGGTAGAACGGCTTACTGAGGTCTGGAAGTCCGAGACTCGGTGCTTCCATTAGAGCTTGTTTGAGAGCAGTGAAAGCATTTTTCTGTGGGCTTTCCCAGAGCAGGGGATCCCTATCTCCCCCCTTTGTGGCTTCATATAAAGGGCGCGTGAGGACCCCAAAATTGGGGATCCAATTGCGGCAGAATCCAGCTGCCCCAAGGAACTCTCGCAGCTTCCGGCGAGAATTGGGCTCAGGCAGACTACAGATCGCTTCCTTTCTCTCAAGTCCTAATTCACGGCGCCCCTGTGTTATTTTGTAACCTAGATATTTGACCTGAGGTAGGCCTTTTTCTTAGACACCCGATAGCCCTTCTGCTGTAGATGTTTTAAAAGAGCATGGGTTCCACCAGCACAGTCCTGATAGGTGGAACTTCCGAGAATGAGGTCATCTACATACTGGAGAAGAAAACAGTTATGGCTTTCTGCCTTAAAGGATTTGAGATCACTGGCCAGGGCTTGTCCAAAAATAGTGGGTGCATTTTTAAATCCCTGAGGCAATCGCGTCCATGTCAGCTGCTGCTTTTCACCTCAATTTGGATTTTCCCATGTAAAGGCAAAAATCGGCTGACTCCTTGGTGCTACCCTAATGCAGAAGAAGGCATCCTTAAGATCTAGGCATGAAAAATAGATTGCCGATGCTGGTATTAAGCTGAGCACAGTATAAGGATTAGAAACTGCAGAATGAAGGGCTACTACTGCCAAATTAACTGCTCTTAAGTCCTGGACTGGGCGGTAATCTCCATCAGGCTTTTTAACTGGGAAGAGAGGGGTGTTCCACGGAGACTGGCACGGCTTCAATATGCCCTCACTCAGCAATCTCTGAATATGTAGCTGGACCCTTTCTTGCGCTTCGCGTGGAACTGGATACTGCCTTATGCTTACTGGACTGGCTGTAGGCTTTATTTCAATAATAATTGGAGGAATGTCATGTGCCATCCCCATCGGGTTCCCCTCTGCCCATACTTCAGGCACATCTTCAAAGGGGAGCTGTATGGCCATGGATTTTCCAGTTTCACTGAGGCAAAATAGTCTCCATTCCTCCTGCAGAGGAAGGGTTAGCGCTACCTTCGGAGGGTCTTGTGGCCCCAAGGTCAGTGTGGATTGCCCTGTGGCACTAAAGGTAATTTGAGCCTGTAGTTTAGACAGCAGGTCTCGACCCAGGAGGGGGACTGGGCACTCCGGAAGATAAAGGAATTCGTGAGTGACCTCCTTTCCCCCAATGTTGCAAGTCCTGGCTTGAAGGAAAGGCCGTTGGGCACTTTTGCCAGTTGCCCCTACAATAGTGGCTTGCCTTTTTGATAGAGGCCCAACTGGCTTGGTCATTACAGAATGTTGAGCCCCAGTGTCAACCATCATCTGTATGGTGCGGCCCCCAATTTGAACTCCGACCATAGGCTCCTCGGGGCCAAGGGAATAGGAGCCTGGTCTGTCCTAATAATCTCTATCAGAGTCCTCCATTCCTGCCAGCCCAATGATCTGATTTGCAGGTTTCTTCTCTGAACCTTTACGGTCCCAGCGTTTGGGTTGTGATACCCCACTGGCCTTTCTGGCTAATGCTTTGGCTGCAGAGGCCGGGTCAAGTGGCCAGCTAGGACACTTTCGCTTCCAATGTCCATCCTCCTTGCAGTATGCACACTGATTTCGCCCTAGACGTGGGCCCTTCCCTCTCCTTGGGGCTGGGGCTTGCCAAGTTACCTTCCTTGTCACAGGAATGGACTTTTCCACTATGGCTGCGGCCAGAAAATCCGCCTTTTTCCTCATCTTCCTAATTTCCTCCCTTTTTGTTTCTTCATTACGGTTGACATAAACCTTAGTAGCTACTTCCATGAGCTGAGAGATATTCATTCCAGCAAACCCATCTAATTTCTGCAGCTTTCTCCAAATGTCAGCCTGTGACTGGGCAACAAATGCTGCATTTACCATTGTTTGGCTCTCAGGAGCATCTGGGTTAAAGGGCGTGTATACACGGAATGCCTCACACAGTCTCTCATAGAATTGAACAGGACTCTCATCTAGAGCCTGTAGAATTTGACTGGTCTTTGCCATATTCACTGCCTTGCAGCTCCCCGCCTTGAATCCTTCAACTAATGCCCTATGGAATGTCTCTAGTCGGTTGAGCCCGACAGCGCTATTTGGATCCCACAGGGGGTCCTCTTCTGGGAACTGCAAGCGGGCATATTGATCACTGTCCAAAGTTCCCTCAGGTGGGTGCTCTCTAAGCCAGGCTAGCGCTCCCTGTGTGACCCGCATTCTCTCCTCAAAGTTCAATAAAGTCATTATAAGTTGTTTACAATCAGCCCAGGTGGGTCTGTGGGTCTGTATGATGGACTGGAAAAGGTCTGTCATGGCCTGAGGCTTCTCCGAAAATGGTGGGGTGTGGCTTTTCCAGTTAAAGAGATCAGTTGTCGTAAAGGGCTGATAGATAAATGTCCGGCTTCCCCCCTGAACCTGGCCATCTGCATCGTAAAAGATTGGGGCCCGGGTTTCACGGAGCGGGAACTTGAAAGCAGCCTTTTCCCTTGCTCCCTCTGCCCCCGGGGCTCCCTGTGGTTTGAGCTGTAATCTCTTAGAGTCTCCTCCCTGACTGACAAGCAGCGCTGCAGCAGCGTTGCCAGGGGCAACCGGCTGTAAAAGCAGCTGGTCTGCATTTTTCCTTGCCGAAGGTGCCAAAGACCGCTGCGGAGACGGTAAAAACTGCTGTGGGGATGGTGTAGGGCTCTCAGGAGCAGATGGCAATAAAGGCAACTGCGGGGATAGTATAGGTGCCCTCTCTGATGGTGACAAAAGCAGCGGCGGGGGTGGTGACAAAAGCAGCAGCGGGGATGGTGTGGCTATCGCACTTCCCTGTGCGGATGACGACTGTGGGTCACTGCTTAGGGAGACTAGCTCATTTTCATTCCTTAGTACCGCCGGGGCGGGAGTCATCGCATAAGGCAGTGGAAATTCAAATTCATCTGGCCCTTCCAAAACGGGCAGATTAGCACTGGACTTGGGATGCACTTTCTCTGTGCCCTTTGCACGGTGATTGTTTGGTCTGGTCCCTGGGACGGCACTCCTCCGTGTCTGCATTAAGCGAATTCTAGCTTCCTTAGTCATGCACTTCCTTAACCAAGGCGGGTTTTGGCTCACAGCATTTTCCCAAGCATCAATGTAGGGGAATTGGTCTGGATGCCCTGGATTTCCAGTCACTGCGTCGTGGACTTTACGGATGATCCGGGGATCCAAAGTGCCCTCCTGGGGCCAGCCCATGCCGAAAGTTGGCCATTCTAACTCACAAAGCATCCTAAGCTTTCCTGGCTGAAACCTTATGCCATACATATCTCCCTGGAATGCACGGGGGAAGTTTTCTAGCATACATCCTAACGGGGTTTTACTGTGTGTGTTTCCCATTTCCACCCTGTGCCGGCGGTGTACAACAGTCACTCAAGCCTTTCGCTTTGTCCGTCTCCGGCCGCGTCCCTCGCGGGAACTTTCAGGCGCCTCTTAACCTTAGCGGATCGGTATAAGCCCCCGATATGGAAGGGGGTCCCTTTGCAGGGACCCCCCAGACCGCCCTTGATCGTATGAGGTCGCCACGGAACCGCGGATCGGGACTCCGCACTCGCGCCGCAGAAGCAATTTTCCGCGTCTCACTCAGTCGCCACAAGCACACGCACACAACCACCCCGCTTTCCTTTCCTCGGACCTGGAGAGGAGACGGCTTCCTCCTGTATTCTCAGGAGTACTAGGGCCTCCTCTTTGAGAGTTGATCAGACTCCCTCCTAATTTCAGAATTAGGCCTTCCCTGCACTATGCCCCCGGGGGTCTTACCAATCCGACGTGTGGAGCTCCTTGCTTCGTTCTCAGGGTCTCTCAAACCTCCCAGTGTCCCCGGCTCCTCCGGAAGGGCTCCAGCGAAAACCACAACCTCTTTCTGGACTCAAAAGGGGTGTCCAGGGGCGCCCAGGGCTGGGCTTCGCCCGGGCCCTCCCGGCCTCCCCGGAGACATCCGGTAGGGGCAAACAACTGTTGCCGCCTCTGACCTTCTCAGCGCATCCCACCAGAGTCGCCAGAAATGTAGTGGAGAAATTCGGGTATGCGCGGTTTCAAAGGCCAGGACACGAGAATACCGAGAAGGAAGTTGGTTTATTTTGACCGACCGGGCTCGGCGGACTCTTGTCCTAATAAAAACCAAGCCCCGAACAGCCTTTTCCAGACCCTTTTATACAGAGGATATAGGATTAGGAAGACTAACAGTGCTGGTAAACAGACCTTTGGTTAGGTTCTTCAGATCTTAGTATCAGATAGGTTATTTCCTCCAGGTGAGTTACATATTCTCCACATCCAAGCCAGTTTGGATTAGCATAGCTCCACATCGTCTGGAGGCAGCCCTGAATACACACTCAGTCTCACATCCCTTCTGATCATTCAAAGACTATAGGGCCTATATTACTTATCTGGCCATCTTGGAGACTAGGTACTCTTGGAAATAATTTTGATTTAATGCACAGGCTATATCACTTTGTCTAAATGGAAATGCTTATCATCAAACGTATAAGGAAGGATGAGAGGCCCCAAACAGCCAAAAGCATCTTGAAAAAGAAGAAAATTAAGTCTGAGAGAAATGAAGTCACTTACTTGTGCAAGGTTTCAGCTGTGCGGCAGACACAGGACTGATCTGACCAAAACTTGTGTTCTCACTACTGTCCCCAGCTGTGGACCAAATAATATTCACTGTGTTTGCAAAAGTTAGGAACAGGGAAGGAGAGGGTCCAGAGAACACGTCGAGCCGATTTCTAAGTAAAACTGCCTGAGAAGGTGGTGCTAGCCTACTTTTGAGTACAGTGCAAAGATACTGAGAAGCTGAGGCGTGTTAATAAAAGGAAATATCGTATATGGACACAGCAATGATAAAAGCAAACAGAATCAAACAAGAGCTCTCTGTGCCCTGATTCCTTCATTTCACTTACCTTGGAAATTATTTCACTACAGTAAAAAAATTAACCTCACTTTTTTCCTAATGGTAAATAGCCTAGCCTATAGGAAGGTTCTAGCTTAATTTAGCAGAAGCTTCATGGCAGACGGTGCAGCGATTTTCCGTCTTCAATTGCAAATCAACGACGATCAACATTTAAACCACTCAAAAAGAACTGCTTCTTCACTTCTTATATTTGTCCTCTCTCAGAATTGGAAGTAGGTTACTGTAAATTCAGGGGTCTCTACCTCTGTAACTGCTGACGTTTTTGGCAAGGGTGCTCCAAAGCGGGTAACGTTGAAGAGATGAGATAAAGCAGAGGCTCGGCTGGGAGCGGGGCGGGGACGTGCAGACAACGTCCCCGGGGGAAGGGGTGAGCCAGCAGCGGAGGTGGAACTACCTCTAGGCCGTCAAGTTTGAAGGCAGAGCAGTCAACGCGAGCTCCATGTACTGCTTTTCATTCCGCCTGCCTCTCTCCTCCTCGACAAGCATATCTTTGCGACCTTTCCTCAGGACCAGGGAAAATGGGCCAGGGCTGAAAACGCCTCCAAAGAGAATCACAATGTACTGGAAGGCACCTTGGCTGAGTAACTACTTGAACCAGGCAAGATCTGTTTCTGATAACCAGATCCAGGAGACAGGCAGAACTCATCAGGGAGGTAAGGAAATACCCTCTTTTGCTCTGAAAACTAGAGATACAGGTTATCTTAAATCAAAAACTCTGATTAATGGTGCTTTAAACAAATAGGGGTTTACTTCTCTTGCACAGGTCTAGAACAGAACTTCTTAAAAGTGTGATCTCTAAACCCCTGGAGATACATGAGACTTTTTCAGGTCAAAATACTTTTCCTAATAATGCTAAGGTATTATTTGTTTTTTCCACTGTGTTGATAATTGCACTGATGGTTCAAAGCAATGATGGGTAAAACTGCTGGTACCACAATCGAGGCAATGGCACCAAACTTTATTATTAGCCATTGTATTATTTACACACTTACAGCAAAAGGAAAAAAATTTTAAGTGACTACCTATATTGCACTGATCCTATATGCTGACTGTGATGGTTGTCATGAGGAAAAAGTTAGGTGGTTGGTTGAGTTTTTTGAAAAAAAGTAGCTCCTTTTTTTGATGGAACATTTTTAACTGAAAGAACAATTGGCAAACAAACTCGTTATCCAAACTTAGCTATTTGGAAGGCAGCTTCTTGAAAATGAAGGAATTGGGCTTTGCCATCATCAAGGAAAATAACTAACAATTTATGTTGTAAATAATAAAATTTAATAACATTTGAGCTTTAAAGCTAAAATTAGAGTTTTTTTAAGAACTTGTGTCCACCAACATGAGCTTGACAATTTCTCAATACTTGTAACTTTTCTGAGAAGATTGGTGACATTAACAAACATAAAATTTTGATATGGTATAATGAAATGTGTCAACATTAAATAGCTCAGGCTTTCCCAACCTTGGTACTATTGATATTTTGGGCTAGATAATTCCCTGATGTGGTGGGCTATCCCATGTGTTGTAAGATGTGTAGCAGCATTCCTGGCCTATACTCACTAAATGTCAGTACCATACTCCTTCCCAGGTGTGACAATCAAAAGTGTCTCCAGACATTGTCAAACAGTTCCTGGGAAGCAAAACTGCCCCCAGGTAAAAACCATTGAATTAGGTAACTCAGTAAAAACTGACATTTTCCAAATGACTAATGCATGACATTACAAAGTCAAAGTGGGTTCAAAACCCATTTGAAGAGCAAAATAGAACAACAGTTTAGTGCAATAGGAGAACAAAAAATTTTTAAATATGGCTTTAGATTCCATATTTTAACTAATCTGGTTGAGTTCTGGTGGAGTACCACAAAAGAATATTCACCATTACCTAAAAAGACTATTTAAAGTACATGTCTTGGTGAAGCCAATCTTCTACAGATATATCAAGCATTGTTTCTGATAAAGGGACTCATTTCACAGCAAAGCAAGTACAGCTCATGCCCATGGAATTAACTAATCTTGCAACACGCTAAATACCTAGAAGTACCTGAATTAATTAAAAGTTGGAATGGCTTGTTGAAGACTTAGTTATGGCACCAGTTATAAGACAACATCCTGGAAGCCTGGGATTCTATATCACAGGATGCAGTACATGCTTTGAACCAGAAACTATTATATGGAGGTGCTGTCAGTCCCAAAGTTAGAATACATGGGTTCAAAAATGTAGGAATCAGAGTAAAAGATGCTCCTCTCGCTAATATAGCTTATAACCTACTTGCAGATACCTGATTCTCTTCCTGGCAAACTTCATCTTTGCTAATTAGGAGGCTTAGTCCCCAAGGGGGGTGGGTATGTTTCCAACAAGGCACACAATTATGCTTCCAGTGAACTGGAAGAATAAATATGGCCATTTTGGCATCCTTAGTCTACTGAACCAACAGCAGAAAGAATGGTTACTCTACTGGTTAAAGTGAGTGATTGACACCAAGGGAAAATTGGATTTTGCTAACCAATAAGGACAAGGAGGACTATGTTTGGAACCTACAGGATTTTCTGGGGCACCTCTTCATACTTCTATGCCCAATAGTAAACATTAATGGAAAATTACTACAACCAAAAAAGACAGGATGATTGAGGACTAAGATCCTTCATGAATGAGAGTTTGGATTACTTCACCAGGGAAAGAACCATGAAGAGCTGAGGTTCTGGGTGAGCACCTGGGGAATAAGGAATGGGTAGAAGATAGAAGATAGACATGTCAATTATGGCCACATGACCAATTACAGAAGCAAGTATTGTAGTAGCTTTGCATATTTTCCCTTTGCTTGTTATATGTATGTTTGCATGTTCTTCTTTTCTTCTTTTCTCTCCTCGTTATTATTTAATATACAAATTTTAGGTCATTAACTTTACAATTTAATCTTGAGGTACAATAGTTAGTGGGACTGAGATTTATGCTGAGCTAATTCCTCTAAATCTTATATCTTCTTCAGTGGAGAAATAGGTTCAGCAGAGTTTACTGTTTTGGACCAAAAATGGTATCATTTCAATGGACATAGATAGCAACAGAAAATCAAGAACTAGGTATAGCTAAAGGCTTATAAAAGAATTAAAGATAAATGTTGATACCATTTAGATCGAGTGCCTGAAACCTGATAATTCAGGTCTGCATAGCTGATGGAAGGTAGGGATGTAGATATATTCTTCATGCTAGAATAATAAGACTATGGTTTATTTATACATGAAGCAAATTGAAAGAATAGGAATGGAAAACACAATATTGATTATGAACTCTGATAAAATCAGGTGAAAATATTAGGAATCTGAACTCAGCAGTAAATTCTAAGAAGTAGAAAAGATTTTTTACTCTCTGGCCTGTTTTCTACTATTCCTTATTTACCTAAACCATGTGAAAATAAGTCACAGACACATGGCAAGTTAGGGCACTGGCTACAGGAATATTTTCCTAAATAATCAAGGATGAATGGTTCACAAAAGTCATTACTGTACTCTGAGATGGAAAGAACTAGAAACAAGTCTTTCCCATCCTGACAAGAAGAAAAATTCTAGACAAACTGAAAATTAACAACTCAGATTCATCCCCTTATCTCTGCTACAAAACAAAAGACTTAATCTGCTGGGGAGTCGACAGTGGAATTCCACTGCAGCTAGGAGAGAAAATGAAGGCCATCACCCAAACTCCAGTCAGACCCATCTCCCTTATCTCCCCTACATTTTAAAAAGCTTTAATCTGCAGGGGATGGTGTTCGAAACAGCTTGCTGAGGTGCAAACAGGGAGAAGAAGTGTGACTCTGGAGGAGGGACAGGAACACTTATAATGTCCACACTTAGAGACCTAGAGAAGGTTCTCGAACCTTCCTAAGACTGAGGCTCAAGCAGATTAGAGACCACCCCCACCCTTAGCCCTGGTCCCACCCCAACACCAGGCTAACAAGTCTCAAGTAAATCAGGAGGGAGGCGGGGCTGGGGAGAGTGTCTTCACGGGAGGACTGCCTGGTTCAGGAACCTAAACATAGTGAGGTGGTTGCCTATGCAGAGTGTGGTAGTGGGTGGGGTGGACTGAGTCATGTACCTCCATTTAGACAAATCCGTGGTCTTTATTTGCATTCCTCTGAGTGTGAAGCTACTGTAAATAGGATCTTTTGAAAATGTTGTTTTAGTTAAGGTGTGGGCCAACTGAGTGAAGTCTAGTAGAACCTGGAAGAAAAAGGAGAGGACGTCGCCATGTGATGGGAAGGCCAAAGCACCCAAGGGTTGCTGGCCAGCCAGGACACATGACCCTGTGAGGAAGCCAGCCTTCCAGCTTCTGAAACCATGAGCCAATAAATTCCTGTTGCTTAAGTCAAAACCAGTTTGTGGTATTTGTGATTGCAGCCTGGCAAAACCAAGACTGGGGTAAGGAGGGCATCCCTGTAGAGGGGCAGCCTGGCTTGGGGTGTCAGAGTTCAAACATGATAAGGACTGTGTATGCAGGAATAAGAGGCAGCTCCAGCTTGGGCCATGTGCCTATTTTGGGTGAGTAGAGCATCTAGTCAGAGGGACAGCCCAATGGCAGGAGTCTGAGAACAACCAGAGGAGAAAGGTGCTGGTATATAGGGGCCCAGATGGGATAAGAGAGGCATCTGCAAAGGAGGCAGCCTAGTAGGGGCATAAGAGCATAAGTGGAGTGATGGAGACATCCACCCCAGGGGGCAGGAAGTAAGGGCAGGTACAGGAATCTGGTGTGGGGCATCAGAGCCTGAGATGGGAGAGGCGGGCTGCTGTAGAGTAGAGTGAGAAGGATATTCATGCTGTGGGGTTGGGGTAGGGAGAGGAAACGGCGGTTCTAGAGGGGGCTATTGGAGTCAAAGAAGAGTGAAGAGAACATCTGTTCCCAATGTTCCCAATACAATTGCTATGTAACAAACCACCCCAAGAATCGAGAACTCAGCAATATACCCATACAAATATGCCCAGCTGATTTTTGACAAAGGAGCAAAAGCCATTCAATGGATGAAGGCCAGCCTTTTCAACAAATGGGGCTGAAGCAATTGAACATACGTAGATAAAAAAATAAACCTCAATCTAAACGTCACACCTTATACAAAAATTAACTCAACACTGATCACAAAATTAATTGTAACATGTAAAACTATAAAACTTTTAGAAAAAATAGGAGAAAATCTTCAGGACTGAGGGCTAGTACAAGGTTCTTAGACATGACAATGAAAGCACAATTCATAAAAGGAAACATTGATAAATTGGACCTAACAAAAATTTAAAATTTTTGCTCTGCAGAAGACCCTGTGTAAAAGATGAAAAAGATAAGGTACGAACTGGAAAAAAAAATCTGCAACCATACATTTGACAAAGGACTTGAATCTATGCTATGTAAAGACCCCTTAAAACTCAAGAGGAAAAACACCAAACAATCCAATAAGAAAATAGGCAAATGATAGGAACAGACATTTCACAGAAGAGGATAAACAGATGACAAATAAGCACGTGAAAAGATGTTCAACACCATTAGCCATCAGGAAAATGCAAGGTGAAAATCACAGTGAGAAAACACTGCACACCTATCAGAATGACTGAAAAATATAGACAATGACAACGCCAAATGCTGGTGAGGATGCAGAAACTGGTAGTGATATTATAGCCACTCTGCGAAAGAGTATGGCAGTATCATACAAAAGTAATCATGTGATCACCATACCACCCAGCAATTGCACTCTTGGGCATTAATCTCAGAAAAATGAAAATGTGTGTTTCTAGCAGCTTTACTCATAATAGCCAAACACTGGAAACAGCCCAAATGCCTGTCAACCGGTGAGTGATTAAACAAACTGTGGTACATCTGTACCATGGAATTGGTACTACTCAGCAATAAAAAGGACAGAATTATTGGTACAATAAATTGGATGGAAGCCAATCTCCAAAGGTTGCATATACACACACACACACACACATATATATATACATATGATTCCATGTATATAACACTCCTGAAGTGACACAATTGTAGAGATGGAGAACAGATTCATGGTTGCCAGAGGTTTCAGATGCGGGAGGGAGGGAGGTGTCTATGGCTGTAAACCGCAGCATAAGGGATCCCTGTAATGAAACTGATCCGTAACTTGACTGTAGTGGCGGTCAGACAATCTACACGTAAAAACGCATATAAATACACACACATAAATAAGCACAGATGAAAGTTGTGAAATCGCACACAGATCACTGGATTCTATCAATATCGGTTTCCTAGTAGTCTACTATAGTCACCCAAGATGTTACTTAAAACTGGGTGAAGGGTATACAGAATCTCTGTATGAATTCTTACAACTGCATGCGAATCTTCAATTGTCTCAAATTTAAAAAAAAATACAGGACACACACATAAATCTGAATTTCAGATAAGTATGCCTCACTTACCTTTAATTTTTTTCATTGCATCATATATCTAAAATTCAAACTTAAGTAGGCGTGCTGTATTCTATCAACTTCCAGGAAAGGACTGTACTATCCTGACTTCACTCCCTCTCGTAGCGGTCGCTCCCAGGAGCAGACTGTCTACCGCCCAAGTCCAGTCCACCTCCGAAGGGAAGATGGAGCCATCTAGTAAGAGGCTGCTCCACGGGTGCCGCCTTCTTGACCCCTGAAACATCTCGGCTTCTCCCCACCTTGCACAGGGATCGTGCTCTAAGACCTCCGAAGCCCTTTCCCTCTTGGATGCTGGATTGGTGCTGCCTGCCCCCTTTGCACCACGGGGCCTCTTGGCTCTCCACGCGGTACTGAACCATCTCCTCCGTCGTAGTGAAGGCAGTGCTCGGGATAAAGGCCGCACGGCGGGCGCCGCCATCTTGGCTGCTGGGTCACTGCCTCTTGGGGCCCCACCCGCCCCCGGAGCCGCGCGAGATCGGTGGGACTTCGCCTGGGAATTTGCGCCAGAGTCAAGGTCTCGGTGGGCCGTCAGAGGGACCTTCCCAGCGGCCGCAGGAAGATGGTTCCAGAAGGCGGCTTTGGTGCGAGATCGCTGAGTCTGCAGTCGTGGTGTTGGGGGTTCAGGGCCGCAAATGGTCCGTGATGAGCGGGTCTGCGTCCGAGCGTGCTGAAGATCTAGTAAGGCGTGGTGAAGCGCCCCCAGGGGATCGGTATTCGGTGTCTTTGACCGCGGAGCCTGAAGCCTATGGCGAGGAGTTCCCGAGTGTGGGGAGTGTTGGTCCCCGTCCATTCTTTCATTTATCCCCATGAACAGTAGGAAGAACAGGACGGGAAACGCGATTGGGGCGACTGTGGGCCTTGGTAATGCGATCAGTGAGATGCGGGAGCGAGCCTGTGGTGAGTGTGGGTGGGTGATGTCCTCGGTCCCTTTTCTTCCTTCCCCACCCCCAGCCGCTTTGTCCCATAGGAAGGGCAGGTTGAGCAGTTTCTGGCCAGCTCATAGGATCGCCAGTAAAGGGAGCTGCAGCCTTTTTTACTGTCAGTTTAGTTTTTTCCAGGCGCAAAGCCAACCACTAAAGGACACTGGATGAGACTATGCTACTGAACTACAAGGATTTTCCAAAATATTACTGAAGGACAAAACATGGGGTTCTGCAGATCCCTTGATGTTCCTAATCGTATATATTAGATTCCTCTTTTCATATAAAAGCAAAAAATTCTGTTTTGTTCCTGGGTTCCTGCCTAGCTCCTCCCTGGGGGTGATCTTACAGTGCACCTCACTCTATCCTGTCTGTTTTAGGACCTCATTCCACTTCCTGCTATGTGTCATCGTAATTGGGAAGAAGGAAGTAGCTTGGCACTTTGGACCATCCTGTTTGGGCTCCTGCTCAGTCTGTTCTTAATGGGGCCCTGGCACTGATAGGTGTTTCTTCAAGCATGTCCAAACCATACCCTGCTCCTGTGAACAGAATTTTGATTACTAGATATCCATCTCTCTTCCCTCTTATAGCTGCCATTTGGATTTAAATTGACCTGTCAACTCTCCACCATCCTTGTATTTTTGCTTCAGGTATCTGGTAAAGTTAATGTTCAATTCCCTATCAAGGAACTTCTGAGACGCTATAATTGGGTTTCTCTTGGGTCAGGGATGAAGTGTCATCAGGAGGATTGGTGAGTTAGAAATGGTTCAGGGATTGAGCTAGGTGGAGGTAAGCCAGTAGCAGTTGGTCAAAGGTCATTTTTGGGTGCTTTAGTGCTTAGAGCCCAGGGGATTTCATTGCATGATGGGCCTGGGGTAAGGCGGAGGTGCTAAGTGTTGTTCAATTTTTAACCTGATATGTTTTTATTGAGTCAATGTTCCAGGCACTATTCTAGATCCTGGGGATACAGCCAGAAAGAAAACAAAATTATCTTTCTTACGGAGCTCATATTTTAGTGAGAAGAAATAAACACTGAAAAAATACATTGATATTATGTTGGGTAGAAATGTGCCATGGAGAAAAATAAAGTGTGATAAGGAGTTAGAAGATATTGGATGAGGGCAGGACTACAGTTTTAAATAGGATGATCAAGGCAAGATTCTTGCCTACTGCTGCCTCTTGAGCAGAGACCAGAATAACAGAGAACAAGCAGTAGGTCCTAAGGGGCATTCGTGGCCACAGGAAAGATAAGTATAAAGGCTCTGAAGTAGAAAGTGCCTATTTAAGGATGTAGAGGAAGGCTTGTGGCTAGAATGGAAAGAAGGAAGACTGGGAGGGCAGGAGATGAAAATAACCAAGGTGGCCAGAGGTCAGACTAGGTGGATTTTGGGGGCTTGGAAGGGACTGTGGCTGCTACTCTGACGACAAGACCACCTTCTTTTGGATTACCCTTCCTGAGCTGAAAGGCAGATAGTCCAATCTGTTGAGAACAAGTCATTCTATAAATTTGAGTTATTAAAACAGTATATGAATAGAGTCTCCCTCCTAGGAAAATAGTTTAAGATGCAGATAAAGCTAAGTACTTTTTCAAACTGCCTCTGTCCACAGTCATCCTTTCCTTCCCTATTGCTAGGAAAGTAGAAGTCCTTTGAAACATCCAGTGCTAAACAAATCTAAAATGGTAAGGGAAGACCTAACCTCCCTCTTGGCCTCAAGTCAATTGATTTTTCTCCTGACTCTTTCTAGGACAGTTGTAGCAGGCATCAGACACCCCCATCTACTGTAGCATCAGGTGGTGCAGGTGACCATCTATCCCTGGAAGTCTTCCCATTGGGAACATGTGAGCCAACCTGTGGGGAGAGGAGAAAGAGTTAACTATGTAAGTACATGCACAGCTCTTGGTGGAGTACAAGGGTCTTCAAAATCTGCCAAGTTACAAAAAAAATGAATAAAATAAAAACTTAGAATTCTATGATCCATAGGTTTGGCTCTCCATTGGCTGAGAGCCTGCCTCATAGAATTGTCAAGGAAATTTCTAGATTTAGAACAAAAGAAGGAAGCTCTTAGATAACATTTTTCTGGGCACAGCTTTAAAGAAAAAATTAAAGGGAAAAGAAGTCAGGGACTTCATATTAGAACCATTAAGAGAAACTTTATAAAAATACTGTTACTCTATGAATTCATGGTTTCTAATATATGTAGATAGATGATAGATAGATAAATATATTGATTGATTGATATAGATGTGTATGTGCATAACCGCACACTTATGTTTTCTGACTCTCACTGCTGAGAAGGCCTAGAAGCTGTGATACTCTAGTAGCAGTGAGCACACTAGCATTTAGTGTTGAAAGTGCATTTATCATTCGACTAAAAGGAAACAGATCATTGGAGAAATAAATGACTAATTCCAGGGCAGGAAACAAAAAAATACAAGATGATCCTGGACAATTTTGCTGTGCCAGAAAGAGGGAAATTCTTAAAGAATGTTGAGAAAATATAAAAAGGGCATAGAAGACAGATTGAATGGACTCCAGTTTGACAAATCCTATAAAATATGAGCATAAAAATAAACACTGAGGTTTTTTTTGGATCTGAGCAGCACCACAGCAGTAGGCAAAAACAAGTGCCTTAACAAAAGGTAGCAAAAAGGGAGCAAAGAAGAAAGTGGTCACTCCATTTTCTAGGAAAGGTTGGTATGATGTAAAAGCACAGCAATGTTCAAATAAGAAATATTGGGATAACACTAGTTACAAGGACTCAAGGAACAAAAATTGTACCTGGTAGCCTTAAGGGTGGTGTTTTTAAAGTGAGCCTTGCTGATCTACAGAATGATGAAGTTGCATTTAGAAAATTCAAGCTAATTACTAAGGATGTGCAGGGCAAAAACTGTTAGGAAGCCTAACCAACTTCTGTGGCATGGCTCTCACCCATGACAAAATGTACTCCATCGTCAAAAATGGTCAACATATTGATGTCAAGACTACTGATAGGTATTTGCCTCATCTGTTCTGTGTTGGTTTTAGTAAAAAAAATGCAGCAATCAGATTTGGAAGACTTCATCTGCCCAGCATCAACAAATCCGGAAGATGATGATGGAATTCATGACCTGAGAGGTGCAGACAAATGACTTGAAAGAAGTGGTCAATAAATTTATTCCAGCCAGCATTGGTAAAGACATAGAAAAGCCTTGCCAATCTATCTATCCTCTCCATGATGAGTTCGTTAGAAAAGTTAAAATGCTGAAGAAACCTAAGTTTGAATTGGGAAAATTCGTGGAGCTTCATGGTGAAGGTAGTTCTGGAAAAGCACCTGGAGATGAGACAGGTGCTAAAGCCTAACAAGCCAATGTATAAGAGCCACCAGTCCAAGAATCTGTTCAAAATTCAGCCTTTTAAAAGTGACAAATCTAACGTCTTATTTGTGATGGCTTACTTTAAATAATCTAACAAAGTAAATAAATACTCATAATAATAAATTACAACTCAGGAGAACATCCCAATATAAATAAGTAAGTGGCAGAGAGGGAAATCTCTTCTTTCCCATAGAATGTTGACTCATAAATGTGGAAGTCATTTGGCAAACACCACAATAATTATTTATTCAGGCAAGGAACTTTCAGAGGATGAAAGTTTGATGAAAAATAGTATTTACATAGTCTCGAAGTGTCTCCCACAAGATAGTTACTAGGTACAAAGGAGAAAATAGTAACTTTAAGTGAAGAAACTTGGTGAAGAAACGGCAGACACCATCCCACTGACCAATCAAAGTTATCCCCAGGAGTGGGACAGACAGACATCAGTGCCATATAATATTCTATTTATTCATTTTAATGTTTATGGACATTTAGGTTCTTTTACTTTTTGGTTACTATATATAGTGGCCCTATAAATGTGGGTGAAGTTTCTGTTGCTCACATACCTAGAAATAAAATTATCAGATCATAGGGTATGCATTTGTTCAACAATTATAGGTAATAACAAACATTTCTTCCAATTTATTGTATTTACATTCCCAGGTCCTGAATCCAAGGAAGCTAACTCTCCCATTAGGTAAGCTGGAAAGAAATGCCAGAGCCTGAGTGTAGAGGCAGGCAGTTCACAGGATGTTGGGTGCAGAAAATGCTGGCACTGAGGAATTCTCATATCTCCCTCCTGCCCCAGCTGAGGGAGGACGTTCTCTGTCCATCCTTCTCACTCAGAAACACACACATATGCTCAAGCACACTCTTCATGCCACCCCCATTTCCAGATTCTAAGTGGGCACCAAATCATAAACACACTTAACCCACCTCTAGGGAGATGCTGATTCTTTCACAAAATAGAAAAAATACTTTTTCTTTTTAGTGTTTCATTTAGAAGCTCAGAGGTGTTGGCTTCATCGGTCTTAGGTATTTAAGTCTTCCGCCTCTTTTTAAAAGAGTTTTGAAGCCATCGTGCCTAGAACCCCAGTGTATTTGTGACAGAGGCAGGATGAGACTCGAGGTCTTCTAATACTCAGTGCAATGCCCTTCCCATATCACAGATCTTCTTATATCAGAAATCATCATTAAAATCAATAAATATAAAACATGTATTTGCAAAAGGAACAGAGAAAAACAAACACGGACCAAAGCTGACCCATAGAAAAGGCTGACACCTCCTGCTTGGTTCACTTTCCACAAAAACCTCTGTGGTGTAACCTCATTGTTCACCCACAGATACTCTTACCCTCAGAAAATAGGTTGACAGGAGCTCACACGACAGGGCCAGTGGAGGAAACACATGCATAGAATGATTCTTTTGATTTTTATATGACAAATAATATATGTTCATGGTAAGAAAATAAGAAAAGTAAGTATGCTAAAAGAAGAAAATAAGAATTACCCTTACTCAAACCAATATTTTCAGATTTTTCTATCATATTTCTACCACAAGAAAATGAGATCATATTATATGCAGAATTTTTAGCCGATTTTTATTTAAATGTACCAATAAGTAGGAATAAATTTCCCATGCCAATGGGTTGGTCGCCACCATATCACCGTATCACTTTTTTTTTTTTTTTAGAAGGTACCAGGAGTGCCAGGGATTGAACCTGGGACCTGGTCCATGTGAAGCAGGTGCTCATCCGCTGAGCTACACTTGCTCCTCCATAACACTATTAATGGCTGAGTAGTACTCCATTTGGGGGGGGGGCTATACCTAAATTTCTGTTCTTGGACATTGAGTTTGTTTCTTAATTCTGAATACTGAACACAGTACTCACCATTCTCACAGCTTTATACTTGTCCTTATTCATGATTATTTTACTATAATTAATTTCTGTGATGAGAATTTGCTGGGTCAGAAGGGTAGAGTAAATTATTAAAAGACCATTGATACCCCAAGCCAAGAATCTACATCATCCACTTGTAATAAACTCCCACAGACCAGTTCCAGATGGCCTTAGCCCAGAGTCACACGTGCCCAGGCTGCAGCTACTACACCGTGCTTCTTCTGGAGCAGCGAGGCCACACACGGGCTTCTTCATGTGGCACTTTCATCATGAATCCGGTAGCTCCTGTTTTTTGTTGTTGTCATTGTTGTTGTTGTTTTTTATGTTCACTTTACACTCATCTCTTCCTTGACAGATTTTTACCATTTTCTGCAGAGCAACAGAGAATGGCATTGTCTCAGGTGAGTTATTTATCTTATCCCCGTTTGGTTTGGAGGTGATCATTCGGCATTTTCTCCTAAAATTAAAAGCATTTTTATGTTTCCAAACTTACACTTCAAAAAATATAATTATACTTCTAAATAACTTATGGGTCAAAGAAGAAATCATGATGGAAATTAGAAAATATTTCAAGTTTAGTGTCTTTTACATGATGTCTATACATTCCTTTAACAGATGTAGATTTTTCCTTATCTGTACTTACATGGTACAATTAGAGCAGGTTTAGTGATAACTTTTGTCCTTTTAAATGTTTACATTAGGGAAACGGACTTTGGCCCAGTGGTTAGGGCGTCCGTCTACCATATGGGAGGTCCGTGGTTCAAACCCCGGGCCTCCTTGACCCGTGTGGAGCTGGCCATGCGCAGTGCTGATATGTGCAAGGAGTGCTGTGCCACGCAAGGGTGTCCCCCGCGTGGGGGAGCCCCACGCGCAAGGAGTGCGCCCGTGAGGAGAGCCGCCCAGCGTGAAAAGAAAGAGCAGCCTGCCCAGGAATGGCGCCGCCCACACTTCCCGTGCCGCTGACGACAACAGAAGCGGACAAAGAAACAAGACGCAGCAAATAGACACCAAGAACAGACAACCGGGGGGGGGGGGGGGGGGGGGGTTAAAATAAATAAATAAATAAATCTTTTTTTAAAAATGTTTACATTAGAAAAGAATAAAACTGAAAATTAATGAGTTAAGCATCCAACTTGAAATTCAGAAACAAGTGAAAATTTAATTAATTTAATGAAACTGGAAATTTCATAATTTAATGAAAAATAGAAGAAAAAAAATATCAGTAAAGTGAAAAGCTGGTTTTTGGAAGAGACACATAGACAAAATTCAGTTAAGACTAATGGAGAAAAAAGGAGAAAAACCACAAAACAAGAGTTGGAATGAAAATGGAGATGTAATTTTTAGATAGGATAGATTTTAAAAAGGAAAAAAGGAAATGCTATGAAAATAAGTTGAATAAAGTTGTGAACTAAAATAAAATTAAAACCAGGAAGAAATAGAAAGCCTAAACTGAACTATAAATATTAAGGAAATCAAATTCTTACTTAAACTCACAAAAATCCACCAGGAGGGTGTAGATGTAGCTTAAGCAGTTGGGCACCCACCTCCCACACGGGAGGTCCTGGGTTCAGTTCCCAGTGCCCCCTAAAGAAGACAAGCAGACAAAATGAGCAGAGACAAAGAGCAGATAATGAGCAGACAGACAAGGAAGCCATCTTGGAGGAATTTTGCAAAGAGGGAGTGGATGTAAGCTCAAGTGGTTGAGTGCCTGCTTCCCAGGTTCAATATCTGATCTCTCCTAAAAAATAATTATTGGAGAGTGGATGTGGTTCAAGCAGTTGGACACCTGCCTCCCACATGGGAGGTCCCGGGTTCAGTTCCTGTTGCCTCCTAAAGAAGACTAACAGACACAATGATCTGACACGATGAATTGATGCAACAAGCAAGACTCAATGAGCAGACACAACCAACAGGGAACAGATGTGACTCAAGCATTTGGGCATCTGCCTCCCACATGGGAGGTCCCTGGTTTGATTCCTAGTGCCTCCTAAGGAAGACAAGCAGACAATGAGCAGAGACAACAAACAGACACAATGGGCAGAGACAATGGGCAGGCGCAATGAGCAGACAGACAAGGGAGCCATTGGGGTGGGGAAGGAAAACACATATTTCTGTCTTAACACACTATGCTTAGAACAGTCTCCACTGTTAGAACCACTGACGCCATCATAATTAGACTCTGGTCGCTGTAGTCCAGTTTCACTATCACTTTTCCCACTGATGTCAGATTTGCTGCTGCTGCTATCCTTGCCAGAATGGAATCTGCTCAGCCCCTGCTTCTCTGGTTCACTGCTCCTACACTGATGTCAGCCAGGTTAGGTCCCATGTGCATGACTTAGCTGGAAGGGAGCCAGAAAGTCAGTTTTTTCCTTCTGTTATGAAGTTCTCTCCCCCTCACCAATACTCAAAAAATGGACAAGGAACTTAACGATTTGGTGAACAAGATCCACTGAAAGAAGTCTAGATATTCTGTTATTTGGAGTTTTAGGGAGGAATGGGGGTTGGCTATTGAGGACTCCTGAGTGTATAATGATTGGAGCTCTCATAACTTGGGAGCCTGTGAGAGAGATTGTAGGCTTTTGGGCTTCAAGGATCAGGTCTTTCTTGTGCAGGCTTGGATTGGGGTTAATGCAGAATCATGGCTGTCAGTGCTTGGTCGCCTCTGGAAGGGTTCAAAGCTGGGTGCCAGTGAATTGCAGGTCATTAGGTCTATGATTTGAGAGATGGAGGACATTAGTAATGGAGGAACCCTGTGGGTGTCATTGATTTGTATGACTTTTGGGTCAATGATTGGGAGTCATTCAAGGTCAGTGATTAGAAATCACTGGGTTTAACTAGTAGAGCAGTATTTGGGGGACTTTTAGAGTGTTTCAGTCTTTATGGGGATTGAGGATCTTTTGAGAACCAGTGATTAGAGTTTTCTGTAGATCAGTTATTGAAGTTCAGCATCAGTAATTGGCAGACTGTGGGGGTCTAGGATTTAGAGATTTTGTGAAGACCTGAAGTATTCTATGGGTATGTGTGTAAGGAGGTCAGTGACTGGGGTGTGAGAATACACTGGAAGGTCTACAGGGTTCAGCAACATAAGGTCAAGGTTGATAGCCTGAGTGTGTTGGTGATGGGGGGAGGGGTGGATCTTTGATGCTAGTGATAAGGTTTGTGGGATATTGGGTGTCAGTGATTTACCAGTCTGTTGAAAGGTTGATGATGTGGTATATCCATGATTGGGACTTTGTTATACTCAGTTTCTATGAGGTGAGAGATTCAAGGACTAGAATGTCAGGCAGTGATGGTGATTCATGATCTGTGGAAGTGGAAGGATCTCTGGGGATCAAGAATTGATGATCTGTGGGTTCACTGAATATCCTAATGGACTATAGTTTTGTTATACTCTGCAGGTTGGTGAATAAGTGTCTAAGGGCCAGAAATCATCAGGGGTCTCAGCACATGGGTATGAGTTTTGTGGAGTCCATCATTTTGGGTTTTTGCATGTTGGGAGTCCTGTGTTTTGGGTTGTCTATGTGGTTAGTGATTATGGATCTCTGGAATCACTGACACTACAAGAAATACACTGACCACCCCACTGGTGTCCAGTCAGTGATCCCCACAGGATCTTGATTGTCTATGTGGTTAGGGATCATGGCTCTCTGGAGGCATTGATTTATGGTAATGAAGGGAAACCCATGAAAATCAGGTTTTGGGTTTCTATGTGTTCAGTGTTGAGGGACCATTTGGTATCTTTGTGCTCATTGCAGGGTCTGTGGTTGCTAGTTAATGAGTGACCAAAAGGGTAATTTTTGGATGGCCTGTGAGAGACAAATGATAGAGGGTTTGGGAGTACATAATTTTGGGTCTGTTACATCAGTGTTAGGGATATTTGGGGGTCAGTGAGTGATTCTCTGTTTTGGATAGATGATTGGTGCCTTCTCATGGTTTTTTTTAAGGGTTGTGTTTACGGATTTTGGCCTAGGGACCTAAAAGGTCAGCGATTGAGGACTTTTGGAAGTGCATTGATAGAGTTCAGTAATTTCTAGTCCATAGAGATGGTGTTCAATGATCAGAGTATTTGTGGCAGTCAATGCGTGTTGTCTTGTTTGTTACAGTGACTGAGGACCTGTGGAATTTACTCATTGAGAATGTATATGAGTCAATGACTACCAGGGTATGGGGTCAGTGATTGAGTGTCTATGGGAACTAGCAATTGGAGTTTTAGTGACTGGTGGCTTATGGTGGTCATTATTGGGGAGAATTTAGTCAGTGTTTAGGTAACTATGATAGGGGGTTTAAGGGGGTGAGTTATTTGGCTTCAGAGGATGGGGTATAAGATTTTGTCAGTGATTGAGGCTTTTGTGGGAACTGGGATGTCTCTGTGAGCAACTGTTTCTCAGCGGGAGAAGAGTAACTTGCCACAAAGAATATGGCTTTGCTCCAGAATTTTAGGGAACTCTGATTGTTCTGTCAGGACTTGCTGTAGGCTCCATATACCATCCTATGTCCTATAGTACCTTCAGATACCCTTGAATCCTCTGGGACATTAGGGGCCAAATAGCGAAGCTACTTAAACTGCAGCCCAGAGTAACTGGAGAATCTTTTGTTGTTCTACTTGGGAAAAGACATTCAGGTATCTGGATCCACCAAAAAATAAAATAAAATCAATGAAATGGTAACCCCTCCTCCATTCTCTTTGCTTCTCTTGACACATGTGTATTTTATCAAAACATCTAGTGAACCTTCTACTTCTTTCTCTCCAGGTCTTTTTTTTTTTTTTTTTTTAATTTCAAGCCAAACTCTTTCCAGCTTTATTAAACATACTTTTCATAAACAATCATGGTATTTCAGGCAGGACATGGGCAAACAATCATTAACAGTATACAACAACTTTCACACTCCCTTCTTCAATGGACTATCAAAATCAGAAAGCCACTATAAAAGCCAATGAAGCCTTCTTTGATGCTCCGAATAGGGCAAGTTTAGAGTTAGGGTTGACATTTTACATTTAGTATGATGTTTAACAACTTTTCATAAGCTGACCCTGACTTTCAGGAAATGAAATGAAAACAGATTTATCCACACTCTAAAAAAGGAATTGCTACTCTTTTGAGGTATGTCATTTCCGTAACATCACTGGATAGTCCAGATTGCCTGACATCCAATTTTTAGGGGGTCAGGCCATGTAGCTGTTTGATATGGTTATGAATGCCAAAAATATATATTGGATTATGTTTGTAATCTGATCTGTACCTGGACCTGTTAAGTTATGATTAGGGCTTCAGTTGGGCCACGTGATTACGGCATTGAGTCCCTGCCGCTTGGTGGGTGGGGACTCACAGATAAAAGTCATGGCAAAGGACAGAGTTGTGGGTTTTCTGATGTTGGAGTTTGATGCTGAAGTCTTAAGCTGGAGCCCCGGGGAAAAGAAACACAGCCATTCACCTGATACTCTACAGCTGTCCTTCTGGAAGAAACGGAAGAGCTGAGCCCAGAGGAACCCAGCAAGCCTGAACCCTCACAGACAGACATCTTGCTCCAACATGCAGAAATAGACTTTGGTGAGGAAAGTAACTTCTGCTTTATGCCCTGGTATCTGTAATTCCTACCTCAAATAAATACCCTTTATAATGCCCAGCAGATTTCTGGTATTTTGCATCAGCACCCCTTTGGCTGACTAATACAGGCCCCAACAGGTTTCTGGGTTGAAGGGAGTCAAGTATATGCTGAAGGCAGAGAGAGAGGAGGTCATGAGAACATAAAAACAAATTTTAGTTTTTCCACACCACAAGGTATCTGTGCCAAGGTGAATAATGTTTATCAACGCCAGGAATTCCCTTCTTCTGGGAATAAAGAGGAAGTCTCTCAAAACACTAGAGGGGAAATGGGGGTGAAGTGTTATCTCACTGTGTTTTAATCTGTATTTCCCTGATGGCTAAAAATGTTGAACATCTTTTCATGTGGTTGTTGGCCATCTGTTCTATTGGTTTTTGTTTATTATGAAAACTGCTGACTCATCCAGCAACATTTTCAAAATTCAGGGTATCTTTTCCATTGCCAAGGCAATTGTAGTGATGCTCTTTTCCTTGCTCTCTATGACATGCCATGCTCTGTGTTCTGATATATTTGCCAAAGTAATGTACATACAAACGTTTCAACTTGGAGTTGGGCTCCCCATCAGTGAGCCTAATCTCAACAAGCACATGAAGGGTTGAAAAATCCTTCAGAAACATGCTACAGTTAAGATTTTGCTAAGGCAAGTGTTTCTTCTAACTCCTTAAGCTGCAAATTGCCTGGAGTAATTATCAACCGGATTATATCCTCTTTAGTGTCACTTTTGTTTCTTTTGAATTCTTCCCTTGCCCATTCCTTCAGGTATTTGCAATCAGAATTGGAGTTAGCACTGCTTTAGAGTTAGCACTGCCAGGGCTAAGCAGACACAGCCATGCCAGTCCACTCTCAAGGTCTTATCATCAATGTACTGGAGCAACCTTCAAGGTCTCTGAGGACTTAATTTTGGCACAGAACCAGTGATAGGTTATGGCCCTCAGACAATGCAAAGGTATACTGTAGTCCCTGCTGGGTATAAGGGGACTTACTTCTAGTATTCCTTCCTTTTAAAAATATTTTTTTTTTTATTTTTTTAAAATACATATTTCACACAAAATGTTACATTTTAAACATATAGGGGAGTCCCATATGCTCCACTCCCTACACCCCCCACTTTTCCCACATCAACAACTTCTTTAATTACTGTGATACATTCTTTGCAATTGATGGCCACATTTTGGAGCACTGCTACACAGCATGGATTCTAGTTTACACTGTAGTTTACACTCTCTCCCAGTCCATTCGATAGGTTATGGCAGGATATATAATGTCCTGCATCTGTCCCTTGTTTTTTAATATAGACTGAAAAAAAATGTTTTAGATCATTCTTGTATACCAAGTATTAGGGCCATTATTGATTTAGTCTATTGAAAGGACCTCATCTGGAAAGGCAGCTACAATTAGAGTCACCACCATATTTTCATTTCTTTATGTTATCTATCTTCTGCACAGGCTAAATTAGTGAGTTTAAAGGAAATGTATCTACCAGGCCCTTCTGACATCACAAACTTTAGTTCACAGGTTGAAGAGCCGTTGTGAGGATTCTTCCATTTGCTCTTTGTTCTTGCCAACTGTTCACTCAGGAGTGAGGAAAATGACCAGAGGAGGGCTCAGGGTCCCATTGGACCCACTGAGAGACTGACTTGGGCAAAATCTCCATTTATCCCACGACTCCATAAGCCCAGTATACCTTTTTTTTTCCCGGTACACCTTTACCGCTATATATGGCCACAGGTCCTTGAAGGAAGACAAAAGTCCATACCTCTGTTGTTAGTGCAAGGCTTCAAGGAACCCATCCCCTTCATTCAAGGAATTCTGGATCTATAAATTGAGAATTGTGTAAGAGGCTGACTTTTAATATGGCTCAGGTCAGTTTTCTCTTCACCAGACCTACACGTTGGTTATTGAGATCAAGTCGTGTCAATGGGTTACCCTTTTAATTGGTCTTAAGAACCCCATAGTCACTTAGCCACTATCAAAAATCTCCATGGTTTAAAACATGTGGCTTACCACTCTGGTAAATTATACCATTCTTGCCTAAATGAATTATGTAAGCTATTATGACTCAGTAACTATGAGATCTTTTTTATTTTTATTTTTTCACTTTTTCAGCAACTGAGATCTATTTTCCTCCATTGAAATGGCAGCAGTTTCCACCATTTTCCTATCCTCTAGAAAAGAGTCCATAGTTCTATTTAAAGGCATGGTGCTCCCCTCACCATGTTCACTTTATACAGACTATGCATAAAGTCTGGAAACCTAGGTGAATATACTTACAGCCATCAAGGACATGTTTAAAACAATAAAATAATATTACCTAAGGAAACCCTGCTTTTCCCATGGTAAAGTGCTTATACTCTGGGGCCTTCTTAGGAACACAGGGTGAATGGGTTGCCCGTGATACATCCAATATGCCTCTCTCCCTAAATCTTGGGATTCCTTTAGTCATCTGCATTAACATAGGAATTTTTGGCCTCTCACTTTCACTTAATGTAGAGCAAATCCTTTTCAGGGCTCACTGTCATTCAGCGATGTGGCTCTGGACTTCACCTAAGGAGAGTGGCTGAGTTTAGACCTTACTCAGAGGAAACTGTATAGGGACGTGATGCTGGAGAACTAAAGCAACCTCATCGCTCTTGGTAAGGACGGCTTTCTTCTCTCTGTTATTTTTCAATTCTTTAGGAATTGTGGGGTGTCTGAAGTGATCTAAGATTCTTACTTAATTCCTTTTAGCCACAAAAATATTTTCTTTTTGGTCCTGGTGCAAATGTAATTTTGCCAACACTGAGGCTATACCTTGTTCATTCTTCAAAAGTCAAATAAGTGTCCCCAAATCCTTTATTATTTTCCATTATAGGGTATCAAGATACCAAACAGACATGATTTTCAAGTTGGAGAAAGAGGAGCCAAGGATAATTCAGGGAGAAATTCATATTCACAGCTGTCCAGGTGAGTGAGTGAAGGAACAACAATTTTGTTGTGGGCAGAAGTTAGATTCATAAACTTGTTTGTTTTGGCAAGAGGTTAGTGTCTTTTAAGGAATGTTCAAGCCTCAACAGACTTGCAACTCCTACCCTCTGATTTATTGGACTTACCCCACCCAGCTAACAGGGAGGTGAAGAAGGTCAACCACCACACCAGGGAGCCAAGAGTGCCTACAACTGCAAGCAGGAGAATTGCATCCACCATCCAAGTGGAATCTAAGGCCCCACTCGATATAGAGGTGGAATGGACATAACCACCTCAGGGTCCACAGGATGGAGGAATAGAGTATGGATTAGAGTGTACTTGCTGATATTCTATTCTGGAACTATTGTGATTAGTAATGAAGGAAAATGTAGCATTGATGTGGAGAGGGTGGCCACGGTAGCTGCTGAGGGTAGGGTGAGGGAAGAGGACATGAGATGTGGGGCCATTTTCGGGACTTGGAGTTGTCCTGGGTGGTACTTCAGGGACAGTTGCTGGACATTGTCCTGCCATAGCCTGCTGGGTGTACTGGGGAAGATTGTAGACTGTAGTGTTGACCATTGTCCATGTGGTACAGCGGTGCTCAGAGATGTGTTCACCAAGTGCAATGAATGTCCCATGATGATGGAGGAGGTGTTGATTTGGGAGGAGTGGGGTGAGGGGGGTGGGAGGTATATGGGGATCTCATACTTTTTTAATGTAACATTAAAAAAAAAAAAAAGACAAAAAATAAAAGGATGTTCAGGCATCTCTTTAACAGTTGTAGATCTTTGACAGTGATTTAGGCCTGATTTATGCAAGAGTCTTGGATATATAATTGGCACATGTATTTTAGGAATTCCTTTCTTTAGAAAGGATGAATAAAATCACACAAAGGAGTACTTTATAGTGCTGAAAATATGGATGAACCTTACAAACCAGTTCTGGACAAAAGAAGCCAATCACAAAAGAAGAGAATATTTATTCTTCTGTTGATGGACATTTACATTCTCCTGACTCCTGATGAGCAGGTGCATGCATTTCTGTTGGTTGTATACTTAGGAGTAGAATTGATAGGTTCTATGATGTGGGTATGCTCAGATTCAACAGATACTGCCAAACATTTTTCCACAGGAGTTATGATAAATTATACACTCATCAGCAGTGGGTTAGAATTCCAGCTAAGTTTTCTGTATTTTGTGAGGTGGGGATCAGATTTCACTTCCATCATTATTTATTGGAAAAAACTATCATTTCTCCACTGTCACACAAAACCTTGGTCAGAAATCAGGAACCCATACATCCATGAGTCTGGTCTTAGGCTTTCTGTTCTAGTCTAATTCATTGGCTTTTTTGTCTATTTTTTTTAACAATACCACACTGTCTTAATTACTGTGACTTTTTAATAAGTCTTGCTAACCAGTAAAGTATGTCTCATTGCCTTGTTTTAGAAATTCAAGAGTGTCTTGATTATTCTTGAACCTTTGCCTTTTCTATTAATTTCAAAATCAGCTTGTCAAGAGCCACAGAAAACCCTGCTGAGATTTTGTTCAGAATAACCTTGAAATGACAGATAATATTGACATGCTTATCTCATTTATTTGTGCATTCTTTAACATTACTCAATAACTAAAACAATTTTTTGGATAGAATTTTTGTTAAATTTATTCCTTGGTATTTGATGTTTTTATGTTAATAAAAATGGTATCTCTTTTATGATTCATTTTATAATTGTTGCCACTGTATAAAAATACTATTTTTTATTAGCCCTCGATCCAGCAACCTACTGGTAGGTAAAAAATAACTTATGTTTTATTTTTCAGGTTATCTGAGTAGAGAAGCATATCATCAATGAATAATTATATTCATTTATTTATAATTTTCATACCTTTTATTCATTTTACTTGTATTTTTACATTGACCAGGACCTTCTGTATTGTTGCATTAAAGTGGTGATAGTAGTCATTCTTTTTTTTTTCTCTCCCTTTCCCCCGCCCCACCCCGCCCCACCCCGCCCCAGTTGTCTGTTCTCTGTGTCCATTTGGTGTGTGTTCTTCTGTGTCCACTTCTATTCTAGTCAGCAGCACCGGGAATCTGTGTCTCTTTTTGTTGCATCATCTTGCTGCGTCACCTCACTGTGTGTGAGGCCGCCACGCCTGGGTAGGCTGAACTTTCGTGCTGGGTGGCTCTCCTTAGAGGGCACACTCCTTATACCCCTGAGTGATGGCGTTCCTTGCACACATCAGCACTGTGCCTGGGTGAGCTCCACATGGGTCAGGGAGGCCCTGGGTTTGAACCGTGGACCTCCCTTGTGGTAGGCGGACACTCTATCCATTGAGCCAAGTCCGCTTCCCAGTCATTCTTGTCTTATTCCTGATATCAGAGGAAAAACTTCCCAATATATGTTTACTGTGTTTTTAATAAATTAAGGAAGTTCTCTTTTATTCCTAGAGTTTTTAAATGTAGGGTAAGTATGAAATATTTTTAAATATGTTTTCTATTTCTCCTGATGATCATACACATTTTCTTCTTTATTCTGTTAATATGATGAGTTATATTGGGTCTCAATGTTAAACTAACACAGCATTCTTGGAATAAATCAAATATGTTGTGTTATATTGTATACAAAACTGAAATTGGTTTGCTTGGGATTTTTTTTCATCTATGTTCCTGAGTGAGTTTGGCCTATACTTTTCCTTTCAAAGTTAAGCTAGCCCAGGGAGTAGATGTGGCTCAAGAAGTTGAGCACCTGCTTCCTACATGAGAGATGGCAGGTTTGATCCCTGGTGTCTCCTAAAAACAAAACAAAACAAAACAAAAAATAAGCAAACAACAAAAAAAAACCAACTCGGGGGGCTGATGTAGCTCAGTGATTGAGTACTAGTGTCCCACATACTAGATCCTGGGTTCAATCCCCAGCTCTGGTATCTCAAAAAAGTTAAGTTAGCCTGAAAAATAATAATAATAACTTGAGTAGTATTCTCCCATCTTTTGCTCTCTGGAAGAGTTTGTTGAGACTAGATGCTTTCTTTCTTAAATTTTGGGTAGAATTCACTAAGGAAGCTATCTAAGCTTAGGAGAGTTCCTAGTGGAAAATTTTAAATTTATGGATTCAATTTATTTATTAGATATTAGAATACATTCAAACAAACTTATGCTTCTTGTGTCAATTTTGATAAGATGGCTTTAGTCTTTTAAAAAAAAAACTTTTGTCTTCATTGATCTCTCTGTTAGATTTGTATTTTCTGTTTGATCAATTTCTTTTACATTTCCTTCATTCTGTGTTCTTTGGTGTTATTTTACTGGTCTCTTCTAATTCCTTGAGATGGATGCCTCAACAACTGCTTTTCAACCTGACTTTTTTCTTTCTCCAATGCACTGGCAATTTATTTGCCTGCTAGAAAAAAAACTCATCCATCTTTAGGGAAAGATAATGCAACCCAAAGCCTGGTATAATCCACAATGTCCAGCATTTAATAAAAATTACGGGCTCCTATGGCCCTATATAGTTTTACTGCTAACTTTGATCAAATGTGCATTGGACTTTATGATTTATATAGCCAATTTTGCCTTTTCCACTCGTTTACCTGGACCAGTCACCTTTGGGTGGTAAGGACCAGTGTGTCAGTCACATGAGCTGGCAGTTTCAGAATCCATATCCCCATATGAAACAAATTTACTATCTAAAGCTCATTATTCTTGTACACTTCCTTTTGTCTTTACCCTTACAGTTTTCAATCAAAATACCTTTTCCTTGTATTTTTCCTTGATTTTTTTGTATGCTTTGTAATTTTTTATTGAATTACAAATTGTTATATATAGAAAGATTGTAAAACTGAAGTAAATAATATTTATACCCATTAATGAGAATGTCCTTCTGTCAGGCCATTATGGGGGTGGGGGGAGGGGGTTTGAGTCAACTTAGTCAGCAGTTGAGCTGGATTTGGGATTTTTGTTAGAGCTGTCATTACCTTTAGGGAATCACAGACTTCAAATTCCTCCCATGATAAATGGCTCCTACCCTGTGCTTATATGGGGCCTGCAGGACCCCAAATTTTTCTGTGTTCCTGTTCCAAATGTCTGAATGTCTTTACCACATAGGGGGTCTCCCTGTTCTTACCCCTTCCTCAGGGTACTTTCCAAATCTTTTATTATAATATGCTTAGGTGCACTTTCCTTTCCCTTGTCCTTAAAATGTTGCTTAATGTCCTCCCTCATTTTTGGCCATTATCTCTTCAGATGTTCTTTCTGTTCACCTGCCTACTCTCTACACTGCCTCCATTTTCTCTCCTCTCTCTTTCTGGGATTCCAATTATACATATGGTAGACTTCTTGTGTAATCCCTATTTCTTTTACTCTGTCTTGTATTTTTCATCTTTTCATCTCTCCATGCTTCTTTCTTGCTATTTCTTCTGAATCATCTTCCAGTTAACTAATTATCTCTTAAGCTATGTCTCAGATGTTGTTGAACCAACCCATTATTTTACTATTTTGAGCTCTTTAAGCATCTATACTACCATAGATAGATGATTTTCCAGAACTCTCCCTCTTTGGCAGTTCCTGAACTCCAATTTTTTGCCTTACCTCATGAGATTTTTCACAATCTCTCCTCCACTCAGCATCTCTTCCTAAATCAGCAGATGCCTTCTTGAGGAGAAAAGCACCTCAAATGTCATGCTCTTAATGATCTGAGTTTTCTTTTACTTCTTTTCATTCTTCACTGGCTTCTTCATGTTCCAAACCCTTCAAGCAATGGTTATTTACACTTTTCAAGTGTTCTAATTGTTCTTAGCAGGAGGATTAGCCCATATTATTATGTCAGCAATATCAGGAAGAGAATTTCTTCCAAGCCAATTTAAAAAAGAAAAAAAAAATTTGGTACATCTTGTCTGATTGTTCTTAGTGGGAGATCGGTTTTCAGGCCCACCATTCCTGGAATTTTGAACTCTTACTATGATCTCTAATTCCCCTACCTAGGTACTCGTATTCTTGTTGAGTCCTCCTATTTCAAATATCTTCATTCTTCCTTCTTTTCTATCATCTCTGGCAATTTGTCATAAGACTTTGACTAACAGATTACCAATCCTACTCCCTCTTCTTGAGCTCTACTCCAATTCACTCCAGAAAATTCCACTGAGATATTCTTTTCCCTTTACTATCAAATTATCATTAAAATGAAATAATCATCTTCCTTCCTCAAGTGTAATACTTTTCATCTTTCTCATTTTTAAAAATCTTTATTGAGGTATAGATTCCATACTATAAAATTCACACATTTTAAATGTACAGTTCAATGATTATTAGTATATATGCAGAGTTGTGCAGCTACCACCAAAATATAATTTTAGGACATATGCAGTCACTCTTAAAAGAAAACAGAGAGAAGAAAATTATTAATTATAAAGTAATTTAAGAATATTTTCACAAGACTTGCATGCTACTTTGATGGAACTGTAGTTGGTGCTGGGGTTTTAGATATATTTAGGGATTTGAATCTCTGGACTGATAATATGACACCCAGGCCCAGAGCCTCAACAGACTTCAGCTCCTACACTTTGATTTATTGGACTTACCCCACTCAGCTAACATCGAGTTGAAGAAGGTCAACCACCACACCATGGAGCATAGAGTGTCTACAGCTGAAAGCAGGAGGAGTGCATCCAGTATCCATGTGGAATCTAAGCCCCCACTTGACATAGATGTGCAATGGACACAACCAATCCAATGTCCACAGAGAAAATGTGGAATGGGTGTGGGAAGGGTAGCCATGGTGGCTGCTGGGTTTGGGGAATGGGAGGAAGAGATGAGATGTGGAGGCGTTTTCGGGAAGAGGAGATGTCCTGGGTGGTGCTTCATGGACAATTACGGGACATTGTAGATCCCCCCAGGGCCCACTGGATGGAACATGGGAGAGTGTGGGCTATGATGTGGACCATTGACTATGGGGTGCAGTGATGCTCAGAGATGTACTTACCGGGTGCAATGGATGTGTCACGATGATGGGAGAGAGTGTTGCTGTGGGGGGAGTGGGGGTGGGGGCGGTGGGGTTGAATGGAACCTCATATTTTTTTAATGTAATTTTTAAAAATAAATAAATAATTTTTTAAAAAAAAGAATATTTTCCAGAAATTAGAAATAAATTTTCTGATTTATGCAATACCCAGCACAATTTATAACCCAGTACATTAGCAGCACATTGTGAATGTTCTGTTTGCTCTAGAGAGAATGAAAAAGTTAAGTATAGCTATATAATTTGATATAATGGATCTCACAATTCTGAAGTCTTCACTGGGGAGGGGAGAAGAAACTATACATTTTTTCCTACCTCTTGGAATGAACTATGTAGTGAGACACAGAGTAGGGATTATTATCCAGGGACTTAAACTGGAATTGCTTCAAAAGCAAAATAAGGAAACAGCTTAGAAGGGGAAAAATGATGGACTGCAACTCAGGTCCTCTAGATCTACAGCATTCTCTGAAGGCAGAACCAACTGGCTATTTCCCAAGATCCAAAAATAACAAAAAATTGTATGGGAAATCTGATCTTCAGTTAATACCTGAGGGTGCACTGGAAATGGTTATCTGAAAAGCAATTTACATCACAGAAGCAAGAGTATGAAGGATAAACAGTTGGGGTTAAAAAATATATATATATCTATATACACACACATAGATATATAGACATATATATGCCTTATTTTTTACCCAGATCACTATTCCTTGTGACTATTGTCACCTTCTTTCATTAGTTTGTAAGGTCATATTTGTCAAAGAATTAAGTGATTTATAGCAAATTCTTGATCTTGTTTCCACTAGACAATGAGTGGAATTCTTTCAGACAAGAGACCAGGCATAAAACCAAAGTGTTGTTGTCATGTAGGACATTTTGAAGGAGTTTCATTTCATTATATGAAGCCAGTCAGATTTGTAGACTTTTAGCAATTAAACAATAAATTCCACTGGCATCAATAAGTGAATGCTCGGGAGTCCAGTGGATCCCTATGTACAAGTAGGAATTCCAAGGATCAATTAAAAGAGGTCAGGGTTATACACTTTACACAAATCTTTCCAGTGGATGAGGAAATAATATTGACACTTTATGACCATCTTTATTTAATGTTTTATCAACTGCAGAATAGTGACCAATTTTCTCTAGCTGTAGAGGAGGAGGGACTAACTCCTACCTCTTACTAAATGAGATATCTTCCACCAGCAAGTGCAAGGCCACAGTTTTCACAGCCAAGTGCTGACATTCCATCCTTAGAACAAAAAGAAGAAAGCAGGCCATGAAGGCTCAAAACTTGTAATATGTAAAGGGAATGGAAGAGTAGCATTATTATTGAGAAATAAATGATGTTATGTTTTGCATATACAATACATAAAAGATTTATAACGTATGCTTCCTTTTGTTTGTTTCTAGGAGTCTGGCAAAATAATGGCTATATTGAGAGGCACCAGGAAAACCAGAAAAAATGTTTAAGGCAAGTTAGATTGATCAACAAGAAAACAGTAATCAAGGATAGGGGCTGTGAATGTAAAAACTTTGGAAAACCATCTAATCATAGCACAGATCATCTCTCTGCAATCCAAAGACCTCATAAACGTGACTCATATGGAAAGCACTTGAAGCCCATTACTCAGAAGCAACATCCCAGTAGACATCTGAGATCTCGTATAGAAAAAAATACCTGTGGATATAACAATTATGACCCAGTCTTTGGAAAGAAGTCAAGCTCAGACTTCAGAGAACTGCTATAGGAGAGAAGCCTTGCTCATGTCATGGATGTGACAGAACTTTTAGCCATAAGCCAACACTCATGGTACATCAAAGAACTCATACAGCAGAGAAACCTTACGAGTGCACTGAATGTGGAAGAGCTTACTCACTGGAGTTCTCTCTTTCTGTACATCAGAGAAGTCACGCTGGAGAGAAGCCTAATGAATGTAATTACTATAAGAACGCTTTCTCCAATACATCAGCTCTCATTAGACATCACAGAACTCGTATAGGAGAAAAACCCCGTAAGTGTAATTACTGTGTTAAGGCTTTTTCCCAGAAATCCCATCTCATACGTCACCAGAGAACACACGCAGGAGAGAAACCATACAAATGTAATGAGTGTGAAAAGACTTTCTCTCAGCAATCAATTCTTATTAGTCATCAAAGAATTCATGCAGGAGAGAAACCATACAAATGTAATGAATGTGAGAAAACTTACTCTCAAAAATCAGGTCTTTACCGATGCGGTGGTAGTGTGCTCTCCTGAGTCGGGCCTAAGCCGCGCCAGACGAGGGACGGACGTTCCTGGCGAACGCGACCGCTCCCTCGCTCTGCCCGCGGGCCCCTCGCCTCTCTCCCCGCCTCCCTGGCGGGCGTCGGGAGTTGGGCAGGGGTGCCAGCCTGGCTGTCTGACCCAGCGGCCTTCCCTCACTGGCCTGTCCTTGGCTCTGCTTACGGGCTCCGCCCCTCTCCGCTGGGCGGGGAGGAGCCCTCTCGCTGCTGCGGCACGCGAATGCGCCTCGCCGGCCCCTCGCGGTGCCGCTGGAGCGCTCCAGGTTGTGCCTCAGGTGCCCGAGGC
The DNA here is from genome assembly GCF_030445035.2 of Dasypus novemcinctus. Classification (NCBI taxonomy): domain Eukaryota; kingdom Metazoa; phylum Chordata; class Mammalia; order Cingulata; family Dasypodidae; genus Dasypus; species Dasypus novemcinctus. The sequence goes on along the minus strand of NC_080695.1, from coordinate 25,717,354 downwards.
CAAGCGGCGGCGTTGTTCCCGTTCCGGCGTCCCTTTGGGCCGCCGCCGCAGGTGCTCTTCCCCTGTGTGAGCTGGGGAGAAGGCCGGCGGGTTGAGGGTGGTAAGGGGCACCCATCCGCGTGGGAGGGTGCCCGCGTGCGTCCCAGCGGCAGGGCCCGGGCCAGCTTTTGGCCGACCGCGAGGGCTCGCCCGTCTTGCCCGCGTTGCCTGGGGGAAACGCGGGCCGCCCCCTCCTTGGATGTGCCTGGTGTTCGCCGGAGCTTTAGTGTTTGGGCCTTCCCTTAGCAAGTGCGTGAGGGCGGCCGGGGCCTCTTGTGTGTGGTGTCTCTGGGTGCGGGGGGTGCCCTCGGTGTTCCTGTCGCGGTCCAGCCCGCCGCATTGCGTGGACCGGGCGGGGGCCCTCGGTGATCCCTGGGAGGCGGCCTCGAGGCGCCGCGCCGGGTGGGAAAGGGGTGTGGTTCCCCCGGTCCCGTTGACGCCACGACGGAGCCCTAGCTCCTCCCTCACTGCCCCCGTTTGTTTTAAGGTTTAGCCACGTGCCGGGGGGGGGGGGCGAGAGGCGAACGCGCGAGGCCGTGGAAGGCAGATGGCGGAGCCTTGGGCGTGAAGCAGCCGGCTCCGGTCCCCTGGCCGCTGGGCGGCCACGATGCGTGAAATGATATCTTGGCTCGCCACTGGCGCAGATCCCCCCTTTTCCTCAGCAGGTGTCTCCGAGCACCTTGCGGTGGAGCCCCGTGGGGGCGCTTGGCGGGGGCGGCCCGCCCTCGGTGAGAAGGCCTTCTCTAGCGATCCTCGAGGGTCCCTTGGGGTACCGGATCCCCCAGTCGCTGCCCCTCTGCGTGTAGCCCGCCCAGTGTGTCGACTGCGGTTTCACGTAGGCAGAGCTCCCCTCCGCCGGGGAGGGGTCCGCCGACCCGCGGTAAGGCCGAGCGCCGCTCTTGGCCTACCGCGGCCCGCGCCTCCCCGCTCGGAGTCGGGGGAGGATCCCGCTGGGTCGGGCTGGGGTCCCGCAGTCTGTCCGCGCGTGTGTGCGTGTGCGGGGCCTCGCCTCCGCCGCGCGCGACCCCGGGAGGGAGGCGGTCTCCGGGCCCCCCAACCCCCTCGCCGCGGGGCAGCTCTCCGCTCCGCTCCCGGCCCGGCCTCCGCTGGGGGCGGCGGTCCGACATGGGTCGGGCCGCCTCCGCCGGGAGCGCTCCCGGCCGGGGTTGGTAGACCGACGTGCGAGCGTGCCCCCTGCGGCGCGGGGCGACTCGAGGTCTAGCGGAGCCCCGTGGGTGGGGCCGGGCAGCGGGCCCGCCCCCGAGGGGCGGCCGAAGTTCAGCGGGCGCGTCAGGCGTTGAGGGGGCGCGCTCCCTGGCGGTGGGGCCCGTGGTGTGTTTTCCTGGCCCCGGGCTGTGTTCCGAGCTCGCTCCGGCTTGCCTGCGGGTGCCCGCGCCCCCGTCCTCGCGGCTGGGCGCTTGCCTACCGACCCGCCTCTCTCTCCCTCCCCCGTGGCCGCCCTGCCTCCCCGCAGGCCTGCAGGCGCGGGGGAGTCCTTGGCGAGGCGGGGTGAGTGTGCTGGCGGAGCTGACCGCAGCTAGGAATAATGGAATAGGACCGCGGTTCTATTTTGTTGGTTTTCGGAACTGAGGCCATGACTAAGAGGGAGGGCAGGGGCATTCCTATTGCGCTGCTAGAGGTGAGATTCTTGGACTGGCGCAAGAGGGACCAGAGCGAAAGCATTTGCCAAGAATGTTTTCATTAATCAAGAACAAACGTTGGAGCTTGGAAGAGGATCAGATACCGTCTTAGTTCCAACCATAAAAGATGCCGACTAGCAATGCGGTGACGTTATTCCCACGACCCGCGGGGCAGCTTCCGGGAAACCAAAGTCTTTGGGTTCCAGGGGGAGTATGGTTGCAAAGCTGAAACAAAGGAATTGATGGAAGGGCACCACCAGGAGTGGAGACTGTGGCTTAATTTGACTCAACACGGGAAACCTCACACGGCCTGGACACGGACAGGACTGACAGATTGATAGCTCTTTCTCGATTCCTTGGGGGGGGGGGGGTTGCATGGCCTTTCTTAGTTGGTGGAGCGATTTGTCTGGTTAATTCTGATAAGGAACGAGACTCTCCTTACACAACCCCCAAACAGTCGACATCCCCCAACTTCTTAGAGGGACAAGTGGCATTGAGCCACCCGAGATTGAGCAATAACCGGTCTGTGATGCCCTTAGATGTCCGGGGCTGCACGAGCGCTACACTGACTGACTCAGCAGTGTGCCTACCCTATGATGGCAGGTGCGGGTAACCCGTTGAACCCCATTTGTGATGGGGATTGGGGATTGCAATTATTCCCCATGAACGAGGAATTCCCAGTAAGTGCGGGTCATAAGCTTGTGTTGTTTAAGTCCCTGCCCTTTGTACACACCGCCGGTTGCTACTACCGATTGGATGGTTTAGTGAGGCCCTCAGATCGGCGGCGCCGGGTGGGCCCACGGCCCTGGCGGAGCGCTGAGAAGACGGTTGAATCTGACTATCTGGAGAAAGTAAAAGTCATAACAAGGTTTCCCGTAGGTGAACCTGTGGAAGGCTCATTAAGGGGGAGCGCCGGCGAGGCGTCCGAGCTGTGTTCGGGCTGGCCGAGCGTCCTGTTTCCCGGTGCGGTGGCGGCCCGCTGGCCCCGAGAGTGTGAGGAGAGAGCTCCCGCGTGGCGCGCGAGGCGCGGGCGGGAAGGGAGGCGTGGAGGTAGGCGAGCGGCGCGGTCGGGCCGCTTTGCTCGCGGTTGCCGAGGGTCGTGGGGGGTGGCTCCCGTCGTGCCCCAGCCCGCCCTCCGTGCCCCGCGAGCCGGCGCTAGAATTACCCCCGTCTCCGTGTCCCCGCCTTGCCGTCGGGTCCTCGGGTGCCGGGTCCGCCGTGGCCGCCCCCCTGACGCGAGCCGTGGCGCGTCTCGGGAAGGGGGACGGTGGTGGCAGGCAGCGGCGGCGGCCCGCGGAGCCCCTGGGGCTCGTGCGCGTTTGCTGCGGCTCGGACGCTAAGCCCGCCCGCCGTTCGCCCCGGGCCGAGTCTCGGGGCGATCGGGCGCGCCCCGCGCCAGGGCGTGCGGCCCGCACCGCGACCCGCTCCTCGAGGGGTCCGTTGGCGACGCGGGCCCGGGCCCGCATCGAGGCGGTGGCCGGCTTCTCTCGCCCGCCGCCCTGTCCAGGTACCTAGCGCATTCCGGCGCGGAGGTTTAAAGACCTTTGGGGGTCGACCGACCGCTCGCAGGGTCGGGGCGGGCAGGCCCCCGCTCTCCCCCAGACTGCGCTTTCCGGGCGGCCCAGGACACCGAGGCGCTCCGTGTCCGCTGGGGAGAAGGGAATCCCCGGCGCCTGTGGGGTTGTCCACGCCAGGCCCCTTGGACTGGCCCTGCCGGGTAGCAGGCCCCATCAGTCATCCCCCTGACCCCCTCTGGAGTCTGGTCTTTTGGCTGGCCAGATGCACCCCTTCCTTTGCCGGAGAGGTAGAGCGCTGTTGCCAGATTTGGATTTGCAGCAAGTCCAAAACAAAACTGATAGGACCCTTAGCGGTGGATCACTCCGCTCCTGCGTTCATGAAGATCGCAGCTGGCTGCAAGAATTAATGTGGGAACACACAGCCGGGCGGGCAGACTGACGGTCCGCCGGGTGGAGGCGGCGCCTAGCGGGATGGCGCTGGTGCGGGCCTGGAAGCAGTTGTCCTGGTTCTACTACCAATACCTGCTGGTCAAGGCGCTCTACATGCTGGAGCCTTGGGAGCCGACTGTGTTCAATTCCATGCTGGTGTCCATTGTGGGGATGGCACTGTACACAGGATACATCTTCATGCCTCAGCACATCATGGCAATATTGCACTACTTTGAACTTGTTCAATGACCAAGATGTGACCGGGATATAGAGGCTCCTAAGGAAGAAACTACCCTCCAAAGATGGAATGAGACTTCATCAGATATCATAAGAAGCCCTAATATAGATGTCAACATAAACAACCTTGTGAATATAAAGACTAAAAATCATGAGTAAACCAGGAAAATAATCCTGACACGTGTGTGTCCTTTATTCTTAATTTTAAAAGAGGCTCTTGTATTTTGTCTATTTTAACATTGTAGTCCTTTGTACTTTGATATCAGTATTTTCTTAACCTTTGTGACCGTTTCAATATTACCCCGTGAAAGCATTCTTAATGTAACTCTGAGTACATTTTAATTGCCTTCTATTTTTAAAACCCAAAGTCATTAGTTGGGTTCTACTGCTCTTGCTATTGTATGACATATACATCTGCCTGGATATACTTCTACTCTTGACCAAAGTTTTGTAAGAAACAATACAAGATTTGGGGCAGGAGAATGGGGAGGGAGGATATTTTATTGAGCACTACTTGCAAAAGACTTATCTGTAAGTTTGATCTCAGGAGTACAGTTTTAGCTATCTAGGCTCTACTCTAACCGCTTTTGCTTTTTAAAAAAAGTGTTTCTTAACAATGAAAAAGAAAAGAACTTGCTAAAGATAAAATAAAGGAACAATTTCATCTTTTAAATATTTAATTCTTATATGGAATTATTTCCAGAAAACTTTGGTGATGATTCTTGCAACAAAATGTTCTCATATGGTTAAGTAGTATTATTATGTAATGCTTACATGTCATAGAGTTTTTAAAAGAAGATAAATCAGTTTCCTCTGAGGGCCACTGTTAACTGTACTTCCTTAAATTTAGTTTTATGATTGTAATGGGTGCTGTAAAGGCATTTTCACATTGGAATAAGATGGGATGAGATGAATTGTAGTTAAAAACTATAGCAAAATGAAGTGTAAACTGGGTTAAAATCCTTTCACTCTTTGTATTTTTCTTTTTAAGATTTCTATTCTTTAAATGTAAAATGACTGCCTAATTTTTGAAATGTAAAATCATTAAATTCAAAGAGGAAAAAAATCAGCTGATGTAACAGTATATATTTTTCCCTTGATGGTTAGATATTGATCTGGTATTTATATTTATGAATTGCTATGGAGGATCAGATAAGCAGCCAATCTATTTTAATGTGTCTTTCAACATAAAAGTATTGCTAATTTAAAAAAATTAGGTATCACAGGCATACCTTGGAGATATTTGGTTCCAGACCCCTGCAATAAAATGAATATCACAATTTTAAAAAAAAAAGAATGTGAATTGCAGGACACGTTGATCGTGGACACTTCCAACGCACTTGTGGCCCAGGTTCCTCCCGGGGCTACGTCTGTCTGAGCGTCGCTTGACGATCAGTCACTCCCCTGGGGTGTGCCCCGCACGCGCCTCCCGGGGGTTCGCGGGGCTGGGGGTCTCCCTCGCAGGGCTTCTCCCAGAGCCCTCCGTCCCCCTATGTGCAGACCCCGGTGCCCGCGTCTGGCCCCCAGCCGCCGCGTCGTGCGGGGGCCCGGGCGCGGCGCCCGCTTGCGAGCCCCGTGAAGAGCGCGTGTGAGAAAGGGAGGGCGCGCGCCGGTGGTGGGGGGTTCCGCGGATCCCCGCGGTCTTCTCCCTCGGGAAAAACGCGCGCGCGCGTCGCGGAGCCGGTGCTGCGCGGCGCTGCCGGCGGAGGGGGCCGCTGCCAGGCCACCGCGAGCCCTCCCTACAGCGGGGCGGCCCGATGTGCGGCCGGCCCTCCCGGCCCCCTGCCGCACGCGCCCGCGTCCCCCGCTGGCCGCGGCCGCCGCCGCGCCTCGTCGCGTGCTGTCGGTCCTCGGGCCGAGGGCCCCTGGCGCCCGGCGCGGGGTTCTGCGCGCCCCAGGGACGCGTCCGTCGCTGCGCGGAAAAAAAAAAAAGAAAGAAAGGGAAAAAAAAAAATCAGGTCTCATTAATCACCGGAGAACTCATTCAGGAGAGAAGCTATATAAATGTGATAAGTGTGAGAAAAGTTTCTTTCAGAAATCTTACCTCATTATACATCAGAGAACCCATTCAGGAGAAAAACCATATAGATGTAACGATTGTGAAAAAGATTTCTTTCAGAGCTCCAACCTCATTACACATCAGAGAATTCACACAGGAGAGAAAACATATAAGTGTAATGAATGTGACAAAGGCTACATGAAGAAGTTAGCACTTAGTAAACATCTAAGAACTCATGTAGGAGTGAAACCATTTCAGTGTTATATGTGTGGAATAGTTTTCACCCAGAACATACCAGTCAATCTACATCAGCGCATTCACAGAGAAAAGAACACCTATGAGTGTAATGTGTGTGGTAAAGCCTTCAGAGTAAAAGCAATGTTCACAGACATCACAGAACACACAGTTCTTCAAGACAAATCACAGTTCATTAAACTTTAAATAGCTCATATGGGAGCAAATAACTATGAGTATAATGATTGTGATAAAGCCATCATGGAGAACATTTGATATCAAAGTGTTCATAAAGAGGAAAATCATATATATGTAAAGTGTGGAGGAACACTCACCTAAAACCCCAACTTAGTGGGTAAGGCATTTTTAGAGGTAAGCTATGGAAAAGCCCTCAGAGAGAAACACTAAACAGTAAAAAGCATGTACAGTAGAGAAAAGCATTTGCTGTCCTGAATATGGGAACTCTCATATTACATTAAAGAATTCATGAAAAGAAACTTCAGAATGGGCTGAATGAGAAAAACTCTAGAGGGAGAAGTTATTGGTCATACAGGTCATACATCAGACAATAGAGATCTGGCACTGGACAGTGAGAAGCAAGAGTAAGTCTTCTGGGGAGCCTGGTGAAAAAAACTACTCTCATAAAAAGAGCATCAGGTGAGCTCATTTATAACCCCTTTTGCTCCTATGTTGGGATGTGTGGGTGAGGAAATAATGCCTAAAACTGTGACAGATCTCACCACCATGAAACATAATACCAGTTCTGAGAAAGAAAAGCATATTAGGGATGACGGGAAAGATTGGGTTTTTAACACTGGTGAGCCAATGAGCCAACTGTCATCTTATGTACTTCAGAACTTCTTGTTATGTGAGTCAATAAAAGCCCTCTTGTCCAAGACACTTTTAGTTGGTCATACTTTTGCTTACAACAGAAGGCATCCTAATACTGGTTTTATAGCTGGATTTGGAGGACTATTGAATTGGTTGGTGAAAGAGGGAGTAGAGAGGGCAATGACGACCCCAACTGTTTCAGCTGGGAATTTGCTTATATAGTGGTAAAATTTTGAGACCAACTGTAACCTTTCATATTTGGGAAAACGGGTCATCTGTCAACCAGGTCTTTATGTTAAGAGAAACCAAAGGGGGAAAAATCAGAAAGCTGTAGTGGGAAGTTATATTTTATAGCCTTTCAGAATGGAGACAATCTGCAGACAGCAGAGAAAGGAAAAAAGCATGAGCTGCTGAAAGAGGTGCTATCTTCTTGCACCATATAACCAAAATTTGCCGAGACCCATAACTTGGATTTATTGTGTCAGAAAATCCACTTTCTACTGCAAGCTAAAGTCAATGAAAAGGGTAACTGATAACCTGGAGACATATTAGGAGAAAATTTGATCTATTGATGGCCCTAACAAAATTTTAAGTTCTATCGAATAGCACTGTTTGCTGAATAAAGGGAGCAAGTAAGTCCAGACATAGTCCAGATATATAATTTAGCTCCAGTCATTAATGCCTGGAATGACTGATATTAAACAGTGATCCTCCACCGTGGTCTTGAGAGAAGAGTAGCACCAATAGCCCTCTAAACCTGGCTGAGAAAAGCCTGTGGCTGTTTATTCCAAGGGAGTCCTTGATCTGACAACAGCAAGAGGTCACTGCACAATCTCTGTTGTGGCATGAAGGATAATCCATGAGGGAGATTCTCACCAACAGCAGAACTAAGGACTAATAAAGTAGCTAACCAGGGGACTTGTTCCACACTGCAATAGAAAGGAGTCATATCCTTGACATCCTGTTTTAATGTAGACTGCTGATTACTGTGTTTCATGCTCTACTTTTTTGAAGGGGGTTTTCATTTTAATTTGTTTCACCCATAATTTTATCCCAGATAAACTTTGGGATTGACAATTTTTATTTTAGCCATCAGAAGTTAAGGGCAAGGTACACATGTGGGCCTGAGAAGGAGAATCATTTATTACCCAAAGACTGGGTTTGAAACATCATGCAAAAATGGCAGGGTAGAAAGCTCTAAGGGTCGGTTATTCCCCTGAAGCAGCCATTGAGCTGGAAAGAGTTAGGGGTGCCCCATGCCTTGACAGGACAACTTATTCAGAGCGATGTGTATCTACTGCATGTCTGTACTCAAAAGACCGTGTTTACTATTGAGTGAGACTTTTCAATCTTCCAATATGCTACAAAAATTTGAATTTCTTTTAAAATGGGATTATATTCTCTCTATTCTTTAAGATGCTGTTCTTACATTTCATTATACCAAATGTACATTTCTATACTTAGAAGTAAATATCTACTTTTTGAAAAAAGGTTTATTTTATTTATTTATCTCTCTCCACCTCCTCATGGTTTGCACTTGCTGTGTCTTTTCATCTTCCTTGTTTCTTCAGGAGGCATTGGGAACCAAACCTGGAAACTCCAGTGTGGGAGGGAGGCAGCTAATCACTTGAGTCACCTTCATTCCTCTGTTTTTGTTGTATCTCTTGCTCTGTTTTTCCTCTTGTGTCTCTTGTTGCATCATCTTATTGCATCAGATTGCCTTGCCTGCCTGTCACGTCAGCTTGCCATCCTGCTCATCCTCTTTAGGAGGCATCAAGAACCTCTGCTCCCTGCTTTGTTATATCTCTCACCATGTTTTTCTTCTTGTAGCTCTTGTTGCATCATCTTGCTGTGTCAGCTTGCTGCACCTGCCCATTGCACCAGCTCGCTGTCCTCTTTAATTCACAGCAAAGCCAGGAGTTCTGAAAAAAAGAGAAGCCCAAAACGGCACTCGGAGAGGCAGAACAGATTTATTACATGCTGACCCAGAGGAGAGTCAATCCCCAAATTCTGAGCCCCGTTTTTCAGTTTTCATAGGTTTATATAGGATTTTGTGTGGGATCAGCATGACTTTTGCTCATTGGCTAGCTCATTGCTAGGCAAAATTTTGCAAGCGGGGTTACAGAAGCAGAATGCAGGTGCAAGGTCACAGGCTGATTTACAGAAGTGGGGGACCAGAGTGGTTTGTTAGATTACAGAAGCAGGGGGCAGGAGTCATTGGTTCGATATTCTGCAAGGCCATGTTCTCACGGGCTGATTTACAGAAGCGAAGGCAGGAGTGGCTTATTAGATATTTTGCAAGGTTATGCTTTTTATTTCTCAATATTAGGAGGCACCGGGAACTGAACCACAGACCTCTCATGTGGTAGGTGGGAGCCCAATCACTTCAGCCACATCCGTTTCCCTTAATATCTACTTTTTATACTTATATAGATTTATCTTTTAAAGGCCTAGAATAATCTACCACATTTTTTTCATTTTCTAAATTTTTGGTATCACCACTGCAAGCACAAGAAGTCATCCAATACAGATATCTTTGCACACTTCTCTGATTAGAATAAATAAATTCTTAGGAGCAAAAGAGCTGATGCAAGTCTGCGCGCATTTAAATGGCTTATATTCATAGTTCTAATATGCTCTCCAAATGGATGAATTTACATCCCAACAGAGAGTGTGAAAACAGCCATTTCTGTCACACTTCCTGCACTTCTGTTCTTAATATTTAGACTGATCAGTTTGTCTATGTGTTTTTTGGCCTTATTTTTTGCTAACTTGCCATTTTATACACTGCCAGTGTTTCTAATGGACCACAGCCTATTACTTTTTTGTTTTTGTTTTGTTTTGTTTTTATTTATTTTTAATAATTTATTTAAACTATTACTTTTATAAGAACATTTTATATAATTTTATATAATCAACAAAGACTGAATACCAAATGTGCTGCAAATATTTCACCATATTGTTGATGGCTACAGAAAACTTTGCTTTCATTGCACTGAAGAAATGAAGCAATCAATTTTCAGGTTGAGTCCTATCTCTTTGTCTTTTCCCTTACTCTTTCTGTTTTTGTACCATGCCACCCACAACTTGTAAGTTTATAAATATATATTTACTTCACTTTATCACTTTATATTTTCTTTTTGAACTATTTAGACCATCTGGATTTATTTTTTTACTAAGTAGCAAATAGATTTGTAACTTGACCAAAGAGTTAAATTTCACAGTTAAATGAAAAACTTAACCTCTTTCTAGTATTTTGCATGATAGCTTATGATACATGAACTCCTGTTTTTATACACTGGTCTGTTTCTTTATTCTTTGTACCATTCCAGTCTTATCTGTCTCTCCTGGTTAAAACTGAATTATGTAAAACTATTGTTACTAATTAAAAACACATAATTTTGGTATTTGGGAATTCATTTTTCTCATTATAGTTCAATAATTTTCTGCATTGTTACATAAAAAATATAAGGGATCCCCATATGCCCCACTCCCCACACCTCCCACTTTTTCCCACATTACAACTTCTTTCATTAGTGTTGTTCATTCATTGCAATTGATGAACACATATTGGAGCACTGCCACATACCATGGATTATAGTTTATACTTTCTCCCACTGCATTCTGTAGGTTATGGCAGGATATATAATGGCCTGTACCTGTCATTGCAATGTCATTCAAGATAATACCAAGTCCTGAAAATGCCCCCATATTATACCTCTTTTTCCCTCTCCCTGACTTCAGCACCTCCAGTGGCCACTGTCTCCACATCAACGATATAATTTCTTCCATTGCTAGAATCACAGTAAGTCTAAAGTAGAATATCAGTAAGTCCACTCTAGTCCATATTTTATTCCCCAATCCTGAGGATTCTGGGATGGTAATGCCTACTTTCCCCTCTAACTGAGAGGGGGCTTCAATCCCATATGGCTGATGAATAGGACTTCCCTGCCTGCAGTTGTAGACTCTTCCGATTCCTTGGTACACTGGTTGTCCATCCTCATCTCCTTGTTAGTTGTCCTGGGTGAGTCCAGTGAACTGGAGAGTAGGTGTTGCAACTCCACTGAGGCTCAGGGTTCAGCTGGCACATAGACAGCCCAGAGAGTCAAGTCTCTTGGGCATATACCTACCAACTCCAGCACCAACTATAGGTTCAAATAAAAGGGACAGAAGAGGCATGTGTAGAGAAGTCACATCTGAATCCATCTCTGTCACAAACTCCAAAGTAGCACCCACTGGCAAGGTACCAAACTTCCCAGAGCTATCTGCCATGATTGTAGGATCTGAGTGTCTCCAGAGCCCTCAGGAGCTCCACTATTTCGGGTAGTATCTACTTTGGCTGTCTATGAGATCCTACTGGGACATGCATAAGCATTACCTCTCTGATGAATTCCCAACTCACTTTGAAGTCTCTTAGCCATATAAACTTATTTGTCTTTACCTTTTCCCCCTTTTATTCAAGGTCTTTTTCCAGTTGCATTGCTAGTTGGTTCTCAATAGTAATCCTTCAGTGCCAGGGAGGCTCATCCCCCAGAGTCATGTCCCACACGGGGGAAGGTAATGCATTTATATGCTGAGTTTGGCTTAGAAAGAGGCCACATTTGAGCAACATGGACCTTCTCAGGAGGTAACTCTTAGGCACCTTACAACACTAGGCTAAATTGCAATTGCAAAAGCAAAGGCTCATAAGCATAGTCATCAATATCAAGGGCCCATCAATGGACCATCCTTCTTCACTAGTCATTGCTCATGTACTTGGGGGATTGTTGCTGTTCCATTAGAGAATGTGGCAGAACTCCCCAGGATGGGAATTCAGTATTCTTTCAGTTGTTGTATGGCAGTGTCCTATGAACATTTGAACATATTTATATATCCTTATATGTATGCCCTGGTGAACTTCCTTCCATGTATCCCCCATCAATGTCACCCCACACCAATGATCCTCCCCTGCCATAGTTGTAACCCTTCTGTGATCCAAAACGTCTTCAAAAATGAAGGCAAAAATGAAGGCAAGAATATCACCAAATTCAATGAATAGGAAAATGAAATAATAATGGTAGGTTTAAACATAAGAAATAACATATATAATAATTTTTAAAAACTAAAACTAAAATATAGCAAAAAAGTAAAAACATTTGGGTATTAAAAAAATGAGGGAAGTGGATGTGGCTCAAGCAATTGGGTTCCCATCTACCATATAGGAGGTCCAGGGTTTGATACCCAGGGCCTCCTGTTGAATTCAAGCTGACCCATGTGGTGAGCTGCCCCACACAGAGTGCTGGCCCAAGCAGAGTGCTGCCCTGTGCAGGAGCGCTGCCTCATGCAGGAGTGCTGGCCCACGCAGAGAGATGACACAGCAAGATGATGCAACAAAAAAAGCCATAAAGGAGAGACAATAAAAGACACAGCAGACCAGGTGGCTGAGGTGGTGCAAGAGAATGATAGCCTTTTTCCCACTCTGGAAGTTCCCAGGATCAGTTCCCGGAGCTGCCTAATGAGAATACAAGCAGACTCAGAAGAGCACACAGTGAATGGACGCAGAGAGAAAACAATGGAGGGAGGAGAAATAAAAAATAAAATATTTTTTAAAAAAGAAAAACATTTTTTTTAATTAAGAAAAATTTCCTGACATTTTGCCTCTCATCACTGTAATATCTCCTGTCTTGTATGTACAGTGACATTTTCTTCCATTTCTTCCCCAGTGTCTTACTTTTTTTTCATTTTGTCTTCAAAGAAGTTTTAGGTCACAGTAAAGTCACATACAGAGTACAGGGGGTTCCCATATACCCAACATCTTCTCCCTTTTCCCCTTTCCCTATTAATAACCTTTTTACATGTGGATGGTACATTTGTTACAACTGATATACAAATACTGAAGCATAGTAACATAGCAATGGTTTACATTATGGTTTACATTTTAGACCATAGACTTGTATAAATTTTTGATGAAATTTAACATGGCTTGTATCCATCATTGCAAAATCATGCAGAACACTTCCATTGCCCCTTAAATACCTGCTCTTCATCTACTCTATTCCTCCCACCTCCTCTCCTCGGGGATGGAGGCAACCACCAGGCTTCACACTTTGAAGGACAAGATTCACAGATACTTGTAACAATACTGAGGGCTTGACTCACTGTCTGTCCTCCCCTATTAGGAACCACCCATGTTCTTGAGAGACACCCACCTCTCTGTTTGAGAACATATTTGGCCTCCCCAGGACAGGAGTCCAACTCATTCCCACCCATTATGTGGGTCTCCACACACTGATACAACACACTATGACAAAATGATCCCTCGCATGTTCTTTAGAAGACAGCCCCAGGTGCACCCATATGTCATACAGTCGGAAACGGAAGCCTTACATTTCTTGCTGTTATTTTACCACAGGTCTTTACATCATAGAGGACACGTTTTTGATGTGGACTTTTAAAAACTTAAAATGCAAACTGCTTCCAACTCAGCAAATAAAAATGACCCATAGATAATAAGAGTATTATTGATGGTATTCCATACCAGCTTTTACCTAAAGAGGATGTTGCACAAATAGCATTATCTATTTCAAGTAAGAATATTAACAGAGACAAAGGAAGTTAATTCATAAAATGTGTGCACCTAACACTATAGTATTAACATATAAAACCAAACTCTTAAAAATGAGAACACATTGAAGAAACTAAACTCACACTGAAAGAATAAAACAGATCTTTCTCATGTCTCCGATAATAGACAGTAAGTAGACAATAAAAAAAGTAATTTAATATACTTATTCATAATTATTTTATTTATCACAAATGTTCAAAACTATAAGGAGAGAATATATATTTATACAAATATCCTTGGCCAGTAATGTGCCAAATTGGCTTTACAAGAGAATCATCTTGGGGAATTATTTAAACAGAGAAATATTGAGATACACTTCTAGAAATTCTCAATCATTTTCTTCCCAGGTAGGCAGTCACCAGAGAAAGCCTGATTAAGCTAGAAAGTAATGAAAAAATAAAACAGTTGTAATTCAAAATATTTTCCCACATGAGGGAAACGGACTTTGGCCCAGTGGTTAGGGCGTCCGTCTACCACATGGGAGGCCCGCGGTTCAAGCCCCGGGCCTCCTTGACCCGTGTGGAGCTGGCCATGCGCAGTGCTGATGCGCGCAAGGAGTGCCGTGCCCCACAGGGGTGTCCCCCACGTAGGGGAGCCCCACGCGCAAGGAGTGCACCCATAAGGAGAGCCGCCCAGCGCGAAGGAGCGGACAAAGAAACAAGACAACAAGACGCAGCAAAAAGACACAGAAAACAGACAACCGGGGGAGGGGAGGGGAATTAAATAAATAAAAATAAATCTTAAAAAAAAAAAAATATTTTCCCACATGACTCCTTGAATCAAAGAATAAATCAAATATTCTAAAATTGTCTCTCTCAGGTAAGAGATAGACCATATACATACATGTATATACTATATAAGAATGGATTTGAGCCCTGACCCCTTGTGACCCCCTGTGAAAAACTTTACTGAGTGATCCAAAAAAAGACTTTAAAATGAGTATGTGTACATGTTATTGCCCTCCCAATAAAGGACATCTAGGGCATTCTAGAGAATGTGTGAGTTATCATTTTATCATAGTGTATTGTATCAGTGGGGGGAGACCCACATAATGGGCAGAAGGAGTTGGACTCTACTTATTTTGTATATAAACTGGCACTGTACATGCAAATAAACATTGTACTCTTGGGCTAAAATCCTAATCCAGGTTAAGTTTGTTGGTTTCTACACCAAATACAAAGTATTCAACCTACCACTTAATAGGAGTCACACAAAATCTACTAGGTTACTAAAGTTAAACCTATGTAGACTAAGCAAGTTATTTCTAAGCTTTATTGTCTTTGATGATTTGAAGTACTGTATAATCCATTTTAAAGTCCACCCCATGCACAGCTAGCCATTAGCCAGTCAATGCCACATAGAAGGCAAATTATCCTGTAGCACAGCTGTGTATGTTGAGGTAGAGGTAGAACGTCCTGGGATAAGAGAAAAGGTTTTTTTTTTTTAAAGGGTAATCTTTTAGGCAAAAACTTCTAAAGTCATTAGGAATTGAGACATTGTCTTGGCTGACTGCTGGTGAGCTAAGTTTTAATACATAGTATTAAATAACATCTAATTTCTCAAATTGTATTTCCCCCACCTTCTAGGTGGTATGAAATGATCCTCAAAGAGTCTTAAATGGGATCTAAGATAGTTGTACATTGATTTTTCAAATCATCCTAGTAAAAAAAATGACCCATACAAGATCTTATTCTTCTTCAGTAGTAAAGTCAGGACTAAAACTGGTTCTCCAGAAAATTGAGTGGTTGTTTGTTTGTTTCATAAGACACTTTTTCTACTCGTGGCCTTTTAGATTATACCTACAGGTCATACTTGGAAATAATCACCCCAGTATTGAGTTACAGTCATGATATTATTGTTAGATATTGCCCAGTGCAATCACTTCTAATATTTACCTAAATCTGATGCCAACTTGATTTCCTAACCTTCAACAGAAAACTAGTGTTTCATGAGCTATTAATATATGTCCCATTCAAATTTTTAATTTCAGAAGGAAGTATAAACCAACATAGATACTTAATAGGGCTTTCCTTGCCAATGAATTGCTTCTAGCAGGCAAGAGTTACAAATTTTCTTTGGCTGGAGAGACTGCTATTTTCTGTTTTTATGATAACAGCCATTCCATGGATATGAAGTGGTATCTCATTTTGGTTTTAATGTGCATTTTCCTAATAGTTAAAAATGTTAAGTCTCCTTTCATGTGCTCATTGGCCATTTATACATCTTCTTTGGAGAAATGTCTCCTAAAGTCCTTTGCCTATTTTTTCTTTTTTTCTTTTTTTAAAAAAATTTTTATTAAAGTATATCACTCATACATGAACACACATAATAGAGGGCAAACACAGCACAGTCATGCACAAAAGATTTCAATTTTTCTGAAGTCTAATTTATCTAATTTTTTCTTTTGTTGCTCAAGCTTTTGGTGTCATATCTAAGAATTCATTGCCAAATACAAGGTCACATGTATTTCCCCATATATATATATGTATATATATATTTAGTGACTGGGCCAGGGATTGAATCCAGGCCCTTGTATGTGGGAAGCTGGTGCTCAACCACTGAGCTACACCAGCTCCCTATATATATATTTAAGATTCACAGTTTTAGTTCTTCAAATAAGGTCTTTCATCCATTTTCAGTTAATTTTTATATATGGTATAAGGTGAGGATCCACCTTCATTCTTTTGCATATGTATATCCAGTTATCCTGTACCATTTGTTGAAAAGATAGTCCTTTCCCCATTGAATTCTGTTGGCACCTTGTTGAAAATCAATTGACCATATATGTGAGGGTTTATTTCTAGGCTTTCTATTGTATTCCAATTGTCCATTCATCTATCTTTATGCCAGCACCACAGCGTTTTGATTATTGTCCATTTGAAATCAAGAAGTGTGAGTCCTCCAACTTTGTTTCTTCTTTTCAAGATTGTTTTGGCTATTTGGGATCCCTTGCAATCCATGTGAATTTGATGATTGGCTTTTCTATTTCTTAAAAAAAAAAAAACTGCTGGGATTTTAATAAAGATTGTGTCAGATCTGTAGATTGCTTTGGTTAGTGTTGTCATCTTAACAATATTAAATCTTTGAATCCATGTGTTCATCCGGGGATATTTTTCCATTTTTTTTTTAAGGACTTCTTACTTTTCTTTCTTTAAGTTTTGTAGTGTTCAGTGTACATATCTTGGCTCCCTTAGTTGAATTTATATCTAAGTATTTTGTTCTTTTTGATGCTATTGTAAATGGAATAGTTTTCTTAATTTCCTTTTCAGATTGTTCCTTGATACCATATAGAAATAAAATTGATGTTTGCATTTTGGTTTTGTATCCTGAAACTTTGCTGAATTCATTTATCAGCTCCAATAGAACACCTATTGAATCAAAAAGAAAAAAACATTCAATAGGAAAAAAAAATGAGCAGGAGAAATGAACAAGAATTTCACAGAAGAGGAAGATGAAACAGTACATAAACATATGAAAACATGATGAACCTCATTAGCAATCAGGAAATATGTATGAAAAATTCCAAGAGATACCATTTTACACTGCAATAAACTGTACTGGCAAAAGTTTAAAAGTAGGGCATACAAGTAAGAGCACTGATAAGAAGCAACAGGGTGTGGCCACAGCCAGCTGGGCTCCTGGCAGGTGGCAGGCCTGGGAGGAAGGAGGGTCGGTTGTGGGTACATAGACAGCCTTCACACACACACACACACACACACACACACACACACACACACATTAGTATGTTCATCAGTACAAGCCACACACTCCTGAGGGTGTACCACGTAACCACACACACCACTCATAAACACAAACACACACATCCATATGCTAAAGGCACCCACCCACCTAATACATACCACTGAGGGGTGCATGACTATCCCCCCACATACACACACCACACTGTCACACATGCCATACACATGAACACAAACATACAACCCACATATCACTAAGGGTACATGTCGCCCAATACAGCACATAGTCACGCACACTGCTCCCCAAACACAGACACACACACTGAGGGCACACGTCCCTCTCACATGGCCCACATAGACCACTGGTCACACACACAAACACATTCACACTGATGAGGACACACATCTGAACACACAGGCACCATACACAGCAAATACACATACATACACATGTATACACAGCAGGCTCTGGGTATTTCCTGGCCTCGGCCTCTCTAAACTCCCAGGAGCTGCCTTAATACTCTCAATCCTGCCCCAGTCTGAGTTTCTCTGTCCATTGCAGCTCTCTTGACTCCAAACCCCGAATCCTGCCTGAGCCAAGTCCCTCTTAGTTCAGGGATTATGGATTGAATCATGTCCCCCACCAAGACATGAGAACTCATTTGTAAATAGGATCTTCAAAGAAAGGGAGTGAATCAGGGTGGGCCTTAATCCAATATTACTGGAGTCCTAAAAGCAGAGGAAATTTGGACATGGTCATAGCAAGAGAGTAGGAGACAGAAGAAGCCTGAGGGCCATGTGTCAGAGATAAAGACTGAGATATGGATTGCAGGCAAGCCACCCCCAGAACTCAATACACTTTGAGATTGCATCGACTGCCAACACCTTTGTAGACTTTTGGCCTCCCAAATTGTGGGACAATAAATGTTCCTGTTTAAGCTAGCCAATCTGTGCTATTTGTTATAGCAGCCCAGCAAACTAAGATATCAGGCATCCAGACTGGGTTGCACCTCTGGCAGCCTTTAGATGGCTCTACCCACAAATTCAGTCTAAGCACTAAATTTCCAGAATGGAGGTCTCATTTTGCTGAGTGGGGTATTCAAGTCTAAGTCAGAGCTAAACTATCCTTCTACAATGGAGACCAACACCCTCCTTCTCCACTCTTCTCCCTGGCAGTGGACAACAGCTCATCTAAAAGAGGGCCTAGTATAAAAGAATTTTGATTTGGAGAGTCTTCAAATCCTTAACTTTCCCAGAGAACTGACATGTCCTGGCCTGGCCCTGTCTGGGGTTCAGTGAAGGCTCCTGCCCAGAAGGAGTGATATCCAAGATGAGATTTAAAGATGCAAATTGCATTGGCCAAACAAGAAGGCCAGATGAAGGTGGAAGGAACCAGAAGGTAGCAAAGGCAAGATGGGGACACAATTCTTTCAGAGACCTTGGAGTAGCTTGGTATGACTAGAGAGCACCAAGAAAAAAGGACTCTCATGGAATGATTCCTGGGAATCTCAGTGTTTCCAGTTTTCCATCTAGGTCTGCACTACCCAGTAAGGCAATCACAAGCCATAAGTGGCTGCTGAACACTTGGAGCATCACTGGCCTGAATTGAGATGTTCTGTAAGTGTGATATAGTCACTTGATTTCAAAGTACCAAAAAAAAATGTACAAAATGTAACACCCTAAACTAAAAAAAATCTCTAATAATTTTATGTTGATTACATGTTGAAATGATAACATTTTTGATATATGGTGAAATGAAATATATTGTCAAAATCAATCCTTCCTACTTTTTGCTTTTTAAATGGGGCTACTATATATTTTTAAAATTATGTATGTGGCCCATTTTATATTTCTATTAGAACAAGTCTAGAATACACCAAATACCTGTTTATATGACCTTGTACCCCTTTTTAAAATCATTTTTGTGTAGGTTCCCTGCAAAAGTGACATGTTAGTTTCTGATAAAAGCCAAAGCAAATTATATTTTAACTTCCATAGGAATTTTACTTACTCAAGTGTTAAATGTCCACATATCTTATTCCTCAGTAAAGAAATCACTGGCCCAGATAATATGGAGGGAGATTCAGTTTAGGGTGTGTGGGGAGGGGAGTTATGAGACCCCTCTGTACCTCCTCTTGGGATTTATATGGAGTAACCTTAGAAAATGTTCAGTCTCCCACCATAATAACTACTTTAAAGACAATTACATGATTGAGCTCAGAGACCCAGTATAACTTTAAATTTTCTAGGTGATTTCATTCATTCACTAACTTCTCCAGTTTGGAACCAACCACAGAAGTTACTTTGTTTAACCATTCTTCAGATGTTTGAACCCTTCACAGCAGCCCATCACAGGTCTGCCTTGACTTGTTGGAATACCCTCAAAGATAAGAACTAGAAAATTCTGTCCATTCTTGGCCATTTGACCAGGTGTGCATGTGAAAAAGAATGGAAATCTTAGAAATTCTCAAATCTATCTAAAACCTTTTTCCATCAAGATCAAGTCTAAGAAACTCTTCTTTCACCTAGGACAGTTGAGTCCTGGCTTGTCCTTTCCAAAAAGGAATTCTCTCAAAATGTGTTCCTCAACATGTCCCACTGCCACTTTAATGTGATTCAGCTCTCCTACAGGACTTCCTGTGCTCCCATCTTAGCTAACTCGATATTTGTTTTCTTTCCTTTCCTTCTTTTCTTAATATAGCAGCTATATTGAGATATATTCCACCCATGTAAAGTGTGCAATTCAGTGGTTTTTAGTATATTCACCAGCTTGTACAACCATCATCACTATATAATTTCAAAACATTTTCATCACCCCTAAAAGAAACCCAATATACATTAAAAGAAATGGTATCATTGATGTGGAGACAAGTGGCCACAGTTGGTAGTTGCTGAGGGCAGGGAGAGGGAAGAAGAGATGTGATATGGGGGCATTTTTGGGACTTGGAGTTGTCCTAAATGATATTGTAGGGACATTATATATCCTGCCATAACCCACTGAATGGACTGGGGGAGAGTATAAACTACAATGTAAACTACAATCCATGCGGTGCAGCAGTGCTCCAAAATGTGTTCACCAAATGCAATGAATGTGCCACAATGATGAGAAAGGTTGTTGATGTGGGAGGAGTGGGATGGGGCATGGGGTATATGGGAACCTCTTATATTTTTTTAATGTAATATTTTTTGTGATCTATGTATCTTTTTTAAAAAAGGCAATTAAATTTTTCTTAAAGACTTATTTATTTTATTTTTCTCTCCCCTTCCCCCCACCCCAGTTGTCTGTTCTCTGTGTCTATTTGCTGCGTGTTCTTTGTTCACTTCTGTTGTTGTCAGCAGCATGGGAATCTGTGTTTCTTTTCGTTGTGGCATCTTATTGTGTCAGCTCTCCGTGTGTGCGGCGCCATTCCTGGGCAGGCTGCACTTTCCTTCGTACTGGGGGCTCTCCGTTCGGGGCGCACTTCTTGTGCGTGGGGCTCCCCTACACCGGGGGCTCCCCTACACGGGGGACATCCCTGCGTGGCACGGCACTCCTTGTGCACATCAGCACTGCGCATGGGCCAGCTCCACACGGGTCAAGGAGGCCCAGGGTTTGAACGCAGACCTCCCATATGGTAGACGGACGCCCTAACCACTGGGCCAAATCTGCTTCCCACGGCAATTAAATTTTAAAAATAAAAAAAGAAATAAATAAAGCTCAATATCTTATTGAGTTAAAATAAAAAAGTCAATTCCCATTTCCCCCTCTTTCTATTCCCTGGCAACCACTAATTCGTTTTCTGTCATTTCTTTTAAATGGAATCATACAATATGTGGCCTTTGTGATTGGCTTCTTCCATTTACCATGTTTTCAAAGTTCATCCGTGTTTTAAGATTCCCATACCCACAGCTTCCCTGTGCCAATTAGCATTGCCAAAATGTAATTATTTACTAGTTAGATATTAGCTCTTGGTTTTCGTTTTTGTGTTTAAGATCTTTGGAACAGTATATCCTGGACCTAGGTAAGTGTTCCTTTTTTGTTTCCTCCACTATTACTTGTGAAGGTTTATTACACTATACTCCTATCTGTGCCAGATGTCAAGAACAAGGCACAGCTCCTGCCTCTAAAGAACTTGCACCTTTGGTAGGAAAAAGACAAGAGACAACCGAATTTAAGACTGAAAAACAACTCGAAAGTTTTAACTGTAGGGCTCACCGCTCTCTACCGCCACCTGGTGGGCACATTCATAATTTTCTAAAGTGTTCCCTGCTCCAAGTAACCTGGGCTCCTCTCCGGGCGCTTCCAGATCAAAGCGTTAAGTCTCCACCACGTCCTCCTTTAGATACCTTGTGCTGCCTTGGCATTGTCAAAAAGGAGCACAATCAGGGAGATGCAACAGAAGAGGAAATCTGAGAGATTCGAAGGGACCGCAATCCTGTAGCCACAACCTGAAGGAGTATGGAAGTGGATTCATCTCTAGAACCTCCAGAAAGGAACGCAGCCCCGCTGGCACTTTGATTTCACCCCTGCACTTAGATTCTAAACAGAAGAGCCAGCCAAACCACACTACACCTTGATTTCCATTCTTGTGTTCATTGTAACCAACAAGGAACCTGCCAAATGATCTACTCTTTGGATCCTACAAGCAAGCTGAATGCAAGCCAGATAGTGCCATGAAAGCAGGGTCAGAAAGCAATGGTAGGGAAAGGTAGGAAATTTGAAGCAGTATCTCATTACATCAGAGTTTCTTCACAATAAAAAAAAAAATTGAAAATGAGTCTGCAACCAAAGTAACTTCACTTGGCTCTTGATGAATTAAAAGATTTTACTAAAAACTGTTCAGTTGTTTATTTGGGAGTCATTGCCTATTGTACAGCAACTGAAGAACTAACCTTTATGAATAGACTGGTTGGAACAGGTTCAGGTGAAAATATTTTCAAAGAAGTTGAGAAAATACTAATTCAGTACAACCAAAAGTGGAATTTGCAAAGCAGGTCATTAGTTATCAAACCCAGAACTTTCAATGGTAAGCTTGATTTGCTCTCATGGACATAACAATTATCATTTTCTTGAACTTTTGTCAGAAATAGCTGAATATCCTGACTTGCCCTTTAGCACATTTTGTTAAGATATTTTGAGTTCAGGGTTGAGATTGGAATTTTTCTGAATGTAAAGAATTGCCACAACCACTTATCAAACATTGGATGGCTTTGGAAATTAGCTTTTGCTACAGACAATTTTTTTAAAATTAATTCAACCTACAATTACAAGGCAAAACAATGCATAACAGGAAACATACTGAAGTAAAGTCATTTTAATGACAACTAACGTTTGAATCACAAGTGTCTACACTTGCACGGCTGTTAAAAGTTAAAACAAGAAGTGAGATCTCTATCACCACATAAATTAATAGTTGATATATTTTCTGAGCTCACACTAAAAGTTCCAGCAGCATTTTCGGACATCTATCCAAGCGCAAAGGACATTTCCATATTTCAAAATTCGTTTAACTTTGCAATTGAGGAGCCTCTCTACCTAACCGTCAATTGGAAGTGATTAATCTGCGATGAAATTACATGCTAAAGGCAAATATCAAGAGAAGAATCTAATAATTCTATAAATGTCTTCCAATCAATGAACATGCTCATTAAAATCGCGTTTGTGAGATCTGTTTGAAAAGACATTACCAAAGATGAAATGCGCAAAATCTCATTACAGAGTAGCACTAACAGATGATCTTTCGCAATCAATTTTGATTATAGGGAACACTAACTTTGAACCCCAATAAGCAAAATGTTATCCCCATAAAAAGAATTCCATTCCAATCAGTGCACCTATATCACAAATATATATATATATATTTTTTATTCCGTCAATATAAAACGGGAGTGGAGGGACGGGAGTGACCGGGACTGAGGAGCGCGAAGGCTTTCGTCGCCGCCGTGGAGACGGAGCTGCGACGCGCACACCCGAGCCCCGAAGTCCCAGGTTTCTGACTGGACCTCTATGGGATGCGTCCTCGGGCCGCCCGCCCGCCCCGGCCCACGCGGGTCAGGTAATTCTGAGAGCGCCGGGGACAGAGTTCGGGCCTCCCGGGATAGCGCGGCCCTAGTGAAAGGCAGATCCCAGGAGCGGGTCGGAATTTCGAGTTCGGGCAACGAGGCTGTAGCCCCCGGCGCCGCCGGCGCATGCGTATCGGGGATGCGAAGCCCGCGCTGAGCGGTCGCCATTACGGGAAGGCTTTCGTCAGGACCAACCTGGCGTCCGAGGCTGGTGCATTCCCAGGAGCTAGTCAGTGTGGGTCACTGGCTCAGGTATCAGGACCTTCGTCACCTTCTCACGCCTCAGCCGGTACCCGCGGCGACCGAGGCGTCAGGGGGCGAGGCCGCCCGGGGCGCCCTTTGTCTGTGGAGGCTGGTGAGTGGAGTGTCGGGGGAGACCTGGAGCGAGAGGGGGGCGGGGGCGGGAGCGGGAGGGCGTGGGGGGGGGGGTGAGGGCGGGCGCGAAACCCGCCTCCAGCACCCCGCAGGCCCCGCAGCCTTGCGAAGACGTCTGGCTCCTGACCCCGTGTTCTTTTCGGATTTTGTGTGGTGCACTGGAAGGCCTTCACCATCCCAATAGATTTCCCTTCAGTTTCCTCTAATGACTCTGTGGCTTTAAAAACCCGTCTTGGAATTAATTTTTGTGTATGGTATGAATGACGATATTTTGGGGGGAAAGTTTTCCATCTCAAGATTATAAAATATATTCCCGTTAATTTTATTCTAATACATTTAAGAGATTTTTTTAAAAGGTTTTATTTTTCCCTTTTTATAGTTTATTTGGTATTAATTTTGTGGTAAGGTGTTAGGTAGGAATATGCCTTTTCCTGCCATCATCTATTGGAATCTTTTTTCCACTAAATTGAAATGACACTTTTCTTATATTTTTCAGGCTTATATTTACTTGGATTTGTTTAAAGATTTCCTTCCGGTGCTCTAACAGTCTCTGGATTGATACCATTTTGTTTTCATTTAAAACATGATTTAATATGAGGCAGAGTAAATCCCTCTGAATCCTTTGACATAATGAATTATATCCTTTGACATCTCTTTCAACTTATTTTAAATTGTGAGAAATTTAAAAGATGCAGAAATGTGCAAAAACTAATCTTTCTAAAAGGCAGGTTTGATCATAGCGTTTAGTAGATGCTCAAATAGATATATTTTGTTTTTTGTTTTTTTTATATTTTTTTATTTTTTAAACAAGATACTTAGATTATACAAAATGTTATACAAAAATATATAAGGGATTCCCAGATGCCTTAACTCCCCACACCTCCCACCCTTCCCCGTATTAGCAACTTCTTTCATTAGTGTGGTACATTCTTTGCAATTGATGAACACATTTAGTACATTACCACTAAGCATGGATTATAGTTTACATTGTAGTTTACACTCTCTCGCACTCAATTCTGTTTCTTATGGTAGACTGTATAATGGCTTTTATCAGTCATTGCAGTGTCATTCAGGACAATTCCAAGTCCCAAAAATGCCCCCATATTACCCCTCTTTTTCACTCTTCCTGCCTTCAGCACCTCCAGTGGCCACTGTCTCCGCATCAATGATATAATTTCTTCCATTGCTAGAATCCCAGTAAGTCTATAGTAGAATACCAGTAAGTCCAGTCCAGTCCATATTTTATTCCCCAATCCTGAGGATTCTGGGATGATGATGCCCTCTTTAACTCTAATTGAGAGGGGGTCACAATCCCATACGACTGATGGATGAGACTCTTGTTTGCACTTATAGACTCTCTCGGTCCCTTGGTGCACTGGTTGTCCGTCCTCACCTCCTTGTTAGTTGTCCTGGGTGAGTTCAATGAACTGGAGAGTAGGTGTTGCAACTCCACTGAGGGTCAGGGCCCAGCTGGCACATGGGCAGCCCAGAGGTTCAAGTCTCTTGGACTTACACCTTCCAACTCCAGCACCAAATGAGGTTCAAATAGAAGGGACTGAAAAGCCATGTGTAAGGAAACCACAACTGAGTCCAATTCTGTAACACTGGAGTACAAATCTCAAAGTAAGGCCCACTTGCAGGGTACCAAAGTCATGAGCTCTGTGTCCTGACCATAGTGCGTGGGTGTCTCCAGAGTCCTCAGGAACCCCAATCTTTGGGGTAGTATTTACTTTGGCAGTCTGTGAAATCCTGCTGAGATGCGCATAAGCGTTACCCTGACCTCCAGACTCACTTTGAAGTCTCTTAGCCATATAAATTCATTTGTCTTTACCTTTTCCCCCTCTTATTCCAGTTGTACTGCCTGTTTGTGTTTGGTAGTAATCCCTCAGTGGCAGGGAGGCTCATCCCCATAGTCATGTCCCATGCTGGGGGATGGTAATACATATATATGCAGAGTTTGGCTTAGAGAGAGGCCACATTTGAGCAATAAGTAGGCTCTCAGGAGGTAATTTTTAGGCACCCTACAGCACTAGGCTAAGTTGCAGTTTCAAGAGCAAAGGCTCATAAGCATAATTGTCAGTGTCAAAGGCCCATTAATGGACCATCCTTCACTAGTCATTGCTGCTGTACTTGGGGGATTGTTGCTGTTCCATTAGAGAATGTGGCAGAGCTCCCCAGGACGGGAATTTAGTATTCTTTTGGTTATTGTGTGAATCTCCATCTACTGTGACAATGCCCCATGAACATTTTAACACATTTATGTACCTTATATGTATGCCCAGCTGAACTTCCTCCCATGTATCCCCTATCACAAGACACCCCACACCAGTGATACTCCCCTGCCATAGTTGTAACCCTGCTGTGGTCCAAAACTACTTCAAAAATGAAGCCAAGAATATCACCAAATACAATTAATAGGAAAATGAAATAATAATGATAGGTTTAAACATAAGAAATAAAATATGTAATAATTTATAAAAACTAAAGCAAAAATAAAATTTTTAAATTGGGATATTTAAAAAATAATGAAAAATATTTTTAAAAAAATTTTTTGACGTTTTGCCTTTCATCACTGTAATATCTGTTGTCCTGTGTGTACAGTGACATCTTTTTCCATTTCTTCCCCAGTGTCTTACTTTTTCCATTTTGTCTTCAAAGAAGTTTTAGGTCACAGTAAAGTCATATACGGAACGCAGGGGCTCCCATATACCCAACATCCTTCCCTTTTCCCCCTTCCCATATCAATAACCTTTTTCTATGTAGATCATAAATTTGTTACAACTGATGTACAAATATTGAAACATTGCCACTGACCGTGGTCAGTGGTTTACATTATGGTCTATACTCTAGTCCATACACTTTTATAAATTTTTTATGAAATTCAGCATGGCCTGTATCCATCATTACAAGATCTTGCAGGACCCTTCCATTGCTCCCTAAATAGCCCCTCTCCCATCTATTCCATTCCTCCTTCCCCCTCCCCTCAGGGTCCATGATGACCACCAGGCTTCACTCCTTGAAGGACAAGATTCATACTTAATTGCAACAATACTGAAGGCTTGACATACTATCTGTCCTTACCTCGTAGGAATTGCCCATGCTCTCGAGAGACACCCACCCTTCTGTTTGAGAACATCTCTGGCCTCCCCAGGATAGGCGTCCCACTCCTTCCTGCTCAGTATGTGGGTCTCCACCCGCTGATACAACACGCTATGACAAAATGATCACTCGCACATTCTCTAGAAGACTGCCCCTTGTGCGCCCTGTCCTGAATGCCCCCCCATCCAACACCCTAAACCAGTAACCCTTCCTTATCATATTGTAAAAAGAGCTTTCCCAGCAATTAGAGAGTTTTTAAATGATTAATATTTGTTGAAAGTCACTTTGTTGCTGAAAAGTTTTACATGGCATGGCTCCCGATTGCCTTCAAGGTAAGGGCAATGTTTTAGTTCCTTAGTTGAGCCTCAAAGCCCTTTTTGATCTTGGTATTGCAAACTCCCCTGCAGTACACCCTTGGCTTGACTGCTCTAGCCATACCAGACTATTCAAACAGGACACAAAACCCACTTGAAAAAATTAGTACATTCGGGTTTTTTAAATTTTGAACTTCTATATTTGAAAAGAGCATAATGCTAAAAATAAGTGGAAAATGAAGAAAATATTTGCAATAAATATAAAAGACAATGGGTTCATGTCCACAGTAAATAAATAGCTCCTATAAAGAAAAACAAAACAGAAAAATGGGCAAAGAATATGAACAGGCAATTTACACAAGAAAAACAGGTGGCCAATAAAAAATATGCTTCATAATTAACCATATTTAGGCAAATTAAGACAAAGATATTTTTCATCCATTAAACTGGCAAAATATTGTGTGTTGAAGAAGACACGGGAAGAGGAAGACAGACCAGTGTAAAATTAAGATAATTTAATATTTTAATATTAGTATTTTGGAAGGCAGTTTGAATACAGTTACTGTAGTGGTTAGGTTTATATGTCAACTTGGCCAGGTTATGGTGTCCAGTTGTTTGGTCAAGCAAGCAGTGGCCTGGTTGTTAGTGTGAAGATATTTCATGGTCTTAAATCATCAGTAAGTTGATTGTATATATGACTGATTATATCTACAATCAACTGAAGAGATTGCCTTCAACAATGAGAGAAGTCTCATCCAATGAATTAAAGGCCTTAAAAGGAGAAGTGATGAATTCAGCAATCAGAAGAGAGAATTTCCATTCTGTACCTCAGCCAGCAGCTTCTGAGGAATTAAAGAAACTTTCATTGGTGTTCCCAGCTTGCCACCTTCCCAATGGAATTTGAACTTGTCAGTCCCCATCACCACAGTTGCACGAGCTAATTCATATTTTAATAATCTCATATTTACATTATATGTATGTGTATGTGTATTGTTCTGTTTCCCTAGAGAATCCTGACTAATAGTTAACCAAAACATTAAATGAACTCACTCTGGCTCAGAAATTCCATTTCTGTCTGTCCTGCACAAATACTTGAACAGGTGCAAAAGGATGTGTATACAAAGATGTTTACTGCAACATTTCTTGTAATTGTGAGAAATGGATATTGCTTCAGTGTCCACTAGAGATACATTATGGAAGATCCATACAATGGATTCCTATGTGGTTATAAAATCAAGAGAGAGACCTGTGTTTACAGATAGGGAAGGATCTCTAAGATATTTAATGAATTAAGGATGCTATAGAACAATAGACATAGTATAGTCCTATTATGTTAAATGTGTATGTGATTATATTAGAAGTGTACAGGAAAGGAACCGAAAGGATGCACACCAAGCAATTGACAGTGAGTTACCTGCAGGGAAGGACATACTAGTGGAAGAGGAGCTGAAGTGAACTCTTGTCCCACTTCACTTAAATGTTCTGTATACTAATGTCCATGTGTACCTTGTACTAAAGAACTTGTATAAAATGTAACTTATGTAACAAAGACTAAAACACTCTCCCCCCGCCCCCACCTGTCTCTCTCTGTCTCACGCACGCACGCACACACACACTTAGGAAGTATAAAGAAAACAGACAATGCAGATTTTTAAACTCTACAAAATGGCAAAAACAAAAGACATGACAAAATGGAGACTATATTTGTGTATTTATATTATGCAAGGGAGTTGCTGGTTATTGTCCTATATATAAAGAATTCTTACAAACCACTAAAAAAATGACTGAAATAGAAAAATAGACAAGTGACATGAAAAGGCAATTTACAAAAGGGAAAATATAAAAGTTAAAATTATAAAAAGATGTTCAGCTTCACATGTAATCTGAGAAATTCATATTAAGTAGTAATTGAATGCTTTTTTCCATCTGTAAGATTGGTAAACATTTAAAAAGGATAATGCCTAATATTGCTAATGGTTATTCATGTATGGTAATGAATATGCAGATTGATACTTTGAGAAATGCTCTTTTTTTTTCCTATTTTACCCTAT
This sequence comes from Dasypus novemcinctus, assembly GCF_030445035.2. Lineage (NCBI taxonomy): Eukaryota > Metazoa > Chordata > Mammalia > Cingulata > Dasypodidae > Dasypus > Dasypus novemcinctus. Next base: position 25,688,245 of record NC_080695.1, on the reverse strand, counting down.
CTATTAACCCCCCTTCCTGTCTTAATTTTCTTCTCTATTCAGTGTAGCCTCCACTGTCAAGTGTTTTTTAAAAGAACAGAGTGATGTGGTCCAAGAAGTGGGCGACTGAAGTAAAATGATAGTGAAAATATTGAGGTTGAGATACTTGTTCTGAACTCTTACTTGCAACAAAATCACTTGTGGGACATTAAAAAAAAAAAAAAAAAAAATTAGATAGCTGCCAGACCTCATCTGTGCACATTCCGATTCAGTAGATATTGGGTAGAGCCTGAACATCTCAATATTTAAATCTGTATATTTTTAAACCACCAAAGGTGATTCTAATGCACAGCCCAAGTAGAGAAACACTTCATGGGTTTTCTATATGGTCAATGAAATTCACTCAAATTTTGGGAAGAGCTTGGGGTAAAAGAGAAAATAAGCCCAGAGTCAATTTTGGCCTGAGTTGATTGTAATTCTGGGTTGCTCCTTAGGCAGGCAAGAAAATTTGTTAGCTTCCAGATCATCATGGTTACTTGTTTGAAAGAGGTTTGGCAACCTCATTGGTTACTGGGACCCTGGACCTCTCTCAAAGGGCTATGTATGTGTGTTGTGTGAAGAATTATACACTGAGTTTGGGGGTAGCAGATCATTTTAAAGAGGATTCATTTCTTTGTTCATTCCAATACAGAATTTAAAAAGAAACTGTAAGAGGAGAGGAATGAGGTAAGAAAAAAAAAAGGGAGAGAAAAAGTACTAAGGAGGACTTCATAGTGTATTATTAGAAGGAACTCAGGACTGAATCAAAAGACCCAGGTTCACTTACCACACTCAGCTAAGATGGAGTTGAAGAAGGACAATCACCACACCATGGAGCCTAGAGTGATTACAACTGAAAATGGGAGGATGGCAGCCAGCATCCATGTGGAATCTGAGCCTCCTCTTGACATAGAGGTGCAATGGACACAACCAATCCAATGTCCACATAGAAGAGGTGGCATTGGATTGGGAAAAGTGGACATGGTGGACGATGGGTATGGGGAAGGGCAGGAAGAGATGAGAGGTGGGGCGTATTTGGGACGTGGAGCTGCCCTGGATGGCGCCTCGGGGGTGATCACCGGACATCGTGGATCCTCACAGGGCCCACTGGATGGAATGGAGGAGAGTATGGGCCATGATGTGGACCATTGTCTATGAGGTGCAGAGGTGCCCAAAGATGTACTTACCAAATCCAGTGGATGTGTCATGATGATGGGAACGAGTGTTGTTGGGGGGGGAGAGGGGGGGTGGGGGGGTGGGGTTGAATGGGACCTCACATATATATTTTTAATGTAATATTATTACAAAGTCAAAAAAAAAAAAAAAAAAGACCCAGGTTCTAGAACCAGCTTTTTCACTTAGCTCTGCAATCTTTGACTTCTGGAACCTTTGACAAAGCAAGGAACTGAGAACTAAATCATCATACCCAAAAGTGTGTTCTATGGAATCCTGGTCCCATCAGATTAGAGAATAAAAAATATTCTCAAATATATTTGGGAAACATCGCATATGATATATAAGATATTTGACATGCTCCACCTTCCCCATCGGTTTTTGGAGATTCACAGTGTATATTATCATATGAAAATCTCTAGGAAGATTTATAGCAAAGAAATTTATTTAACTTTGTTTAAGCCAGCATTTCCCAAACTTAATTTGGTCCCTTTTTGTCAGTAACAGATACACTACTTACAACACTTTGGGAAAACCTCAACTAGGTCATCTCGGAGTCCCTTTCATATGTATATGAAAGAGAAATCCTACTTTGCCTAACTTGGTAATGTAGTTTTTGTTGTGAGAGAAATAGCTTTGAGGTGTTTGGGTTTGAAACCTCAATGTAGAAGCATTCTCAGGGGTTCTTTCTGCCCCTTGGACAGTGTGATCTCTTTGAGCTTTTTCTTGGTGAAATGAGGACATGGTTCTTAAAGTGTTTTAAATCACCCCTGAAAGGTCCGCCTCTTAGTGAAATGGCTGTGAAATGTTAGGAGAGTTCTATGCCATGTCTCGGGCAGTGAATGGTTTCCTTACCTAACTAATAGGGCAATTCCACTGGAACTGCAATTTTCTCATAAAAAAGAAATGCTTCTCAGAAATGACTTCATTCTGCATTTCCAACACACTAGCTTCTGAGGGAGTTTTTTCGGTCAATCTTTGTGAACAGAAAAAGAAAGGATTCTTTCATGGTTATTAGCAAATTAATACATTTCATTCTGGTGGTCATTGCCATTGTTCAAATGCCTGTTATTTCCTCATCAATCTTTCTGAAAGTCTTTTATTGGCAAAGACTGTTTTCTATTCTGGAAAAGGATTGGGAAGGGTCTAAGGCTGAGTTTGTTATAGTTGAGACATCTATATAGCTACTTTTTTGTAAATTAGGTGTGACTTAAGGAATTCTAAACATGCTTTTTGTTTCAAACAATGCCACACTCTACAGTGCTCCATCTTTATGAGCATGTATTAGCCAAAGGTGTGCTGATGCAAAGTACCAGAAATCTGTTGGCTTTTATAAAGAGTATTTTTTGGAGGTAGAAGCTTACATTTACAAGGCCCTAAGGAGCACCAAAGTCTGTTGCCACATGTAGAAGCGAGATGGCCAGCTATCTCTGCCTGGTCTCTTGGACCTTCTTCCTCTTAAGGCTCCATGGGCCCATTTTCTTCCGATCTTAGCTGTAGGCTGGCATAGGGCTCATCTCTCAAGGCTCTGGCTGTTTGAGCCTTCTTTCTGTCACATGACAAAGTTCTCTCCTCTGGTATCTGTGGAGCTCTCTTTTCCTGTGTTGTCTTCTGTATGTCTTCCTGAGTGAGTGTCCGTTTATATCAGCCCACCAAGGGGGCAAGGATTTAACCTGAGTTACACCATACTGACGTGGTTAAATCAAAAGCCCTAAATTGATTTAATCAAATAAACTTAAAACTTTTGAATTTAATACAGTCAACAAGTATCACACCCAAAGGAACAGACCAGTTTACAAACATTCTCTTTTTTGGGATTCATAAATAATATCAAACTGCCACAGAGTGAATAGTTTGTATGTCTTTTTATAGACTGTGTAGGTCCCTAGGTGACTGAGACTGCTCTATTCCTTCTCTGACTGTGGTGCTTCTCATTACAGGTGCTCAACCTGAAATTGTATCTTATGAAATCCCTGCTGGGAGATAGACTTGAATACCATAGTGAAGGCTGCGCATGGGAGACTGATGCCTTTAGGGGGAAAAAAGTAATAGCCACCTTCAGGACCCCCCAAATCTCAATTGCATGAACAAGGCAAGATCCTGAGAGTGGCTGTTTCTGGGAAGCAGAAATCATTCTTGTGGATATCTGTGAGCTCCTTAGTCTCTCATCAGAGGTGAGGACACCTTTAACACCTGGGAGTAACTGAGCAACTGCTTCCCATTAAACACTGGAAAATCAACTTTTATTGGCTGATCAGAATGTTAAAGCTGCTAGTGCTTAGACATCTGACTGCCATACTAGAAGAGAACAAAGCTTTGGTGACATCTCAACTTAAAAACCACAACAAGAGGTATACTGGTTGGAGGGCTGAATCCAGATACTGAAAAAGGAAGGTGAACATACTAAAACATGAGAAGAGTGAAAGCTCCTTTACCTTTATGTTAGAAGAGAGGAGAGGCAGATCTCTGAAGTTTGAGTGTGTGGGGGGGGATTAATCTCTGTGGAGATAATGAGAACAGGCCCTCAACATCTGTTCTCTGCATCACCTCATCTCAGTGGTTCTCATCCCACTTGGAATTACTTGGAGACTTTAGTATTTAAAATACTGTTGCCCAGGCCCTACCCCAAACCAGTCTAGTCCAAGTCTGGAAGTGGGGGTTGAACACTGCTTTATCTCTTAAAAATTTCCCAGGGTATAGCCAGGATTGAAGACTTCTGAGCTCTCTTGAGCTTCCAAGAAATAGTGTGGTAACATAGAGGACGGAAAATCCTGGGTTGAATTCCCCAGTGTAATAAAGTAACAGGAATATCACAGTTAAGTCATCCAACTTTTAAGCTTATGTCTTCTTTCTAAACTGCCCATTATCTTAACCTAAAGCAAAAGTTCCAAGATTTAGGCTCAGCTGTAATGTCATGTATTGCAAGATGCTTTTTTCCTCTTCTTCCTAGTTATGCCTTCTCAGAATGCTGTACTCTTCCTGGAAGGGAATGTGGAAGAGAAGGAAATGGATGATGGGTCACAGATAGTCAGGTTCCAGGTAAGTTCAGTTTTCCTCTCCTCTGAAATGCTATTGTAGTTCTCAGAACACGGGCACTTGTATTTTTTAATTCTCAGAAGTGTTTGGCCCAAAAAGTCTAATCTAAGGCTGTGAGTCCATTTGCTTTTGGCCAGGAGCCTCTTGTGAGAATGTTAATCTCTCCAGGATGTTCCCCATTCACCTTGTATATCCCTTTACAGCTCTTCTCTCCCATTATTTTCACCAAATATGAACTCCTTTCTTTGCTAGGTATTATGAAAGAAATAAAAGAAGCTAGTAGACTGTCTTTTAATCAGTCTCCACTTAAATAGCTTACCAGAATTTAAACACTTGGCATTCTCTCTGTAAGCATCAAGAGTGATGCCCAAGTCACTATGGGTGCCTGGAGCCAATGGGATTGTTACCTATGCCTGAGGACATCTGTTGCCATAAATTAATTTTTTTTTTCAATCTTGTTGTGTCACCTTTTTGCTGTGTCATTTGGCTGCACAGGGGTCCTGTGCCTCTCCGCACAGATCTGGGATGCTTAATTTCCTCTTTTTTTCAACCAAGAGGTTCCCCAGGTCTTCCATATGGTAAGTGGGAGCTCCATTGCTTGAGCCACAGCTGCTTCCCACAAGTTAATTCTTATCAAGTGTCTGGTGTATCTCTTCTAAAACCTGTTTGTCTATTTCACTTGTTATTATAATTCTGTATTGTGATTAAATATTCTGTAAATTGGTGAAATATGTGTGTGGCCGTGTTGTTTTTATGAAAACTAATTGAATGCTTTGGGAAGATAAATGCCAGTCACTTTTTTTTTTTAAGATTTATTTTATTTATTTCTCTCCCCTTCCCGCATTGTCTGATCTCTGTGTCTATTTGCCATGAGTAGTGGGAAACTGCGTCCCTTTTTGTTGCATCACCTTGCTGTGTCAGCTCTCCATGTGTGCAGTGCCTCTCCTAGGTGGGCTGCATTTTTTTCACGCTGGGTGGCTCTCCTTGCGGGACGCATTCCTTGCGGGATGCACTCCTTGCACGTGGGGCACCCTTATGTGGGGGCACCCCTGCATGGCAGGTAGCACTGTGTGCTTGGGCCAGCTTACCACACAGGTCAGGAGGTCCTGGGGATTGAACCTTGGACCCTTCATATGGTAGACGGACACACTGCCCGTTGAGCCACATCTGCTTCCTGCCAGTCACTTTTTAAAAATTCCTGTCAAAGTATGTGTAAGTAAAACTGAAGGAAAAATCATAAAAATCTCAGAGGATTCTACAGCTGTATCATTTCCTATGTCCTTATGTTCTTATTCCACTTTAATGAAATAAATTGATGCATTATGGGTATGGCTGATGCAGAAAAGACAACAGGGAACTTAAATCATTAAAATCACTAAATTGAAGCAGATGTGACTCAAGCAGTTGAGCCTCACCTCCCACATGGGAGTTTCTGGGTTCAGTTCCTGTGCCTCCTGAAAAAAAAAAAAAAAAAAAAAGAACAAATAACAAGCAAAACAAATGATAAAACCAGCTCAGGGAAGCCGATGTAGCTCAGTGGTTGAGCGCTAGCTTCCCACATACAAGGTCCCAGGTTCAATCTCTGGCCCCAATACCCCTCCCCCCCAAATAAAAAGAATCACTATGACAATAGGGTTGGCCCGAGATCAAAAAATAAGCAAATTGGGGAGTGAATTTAGCTCAGGTGCTTGAGTGCCTGCTTCCCATGTACAAAGTCCTGGGTTCAATACCCGCACCTCCTAAAGAAAAAAAAGAGAACAAATGAATGTACAGTTGTACGTTTTAAATTAAAATATAATGTTTGAGGTATGTATCATCTTTTATGGAACTCCACTTTAACCAACTTTTTTACTCTGTACAGCGCATACTAGTCTCAGTTGCTTCAGATAGGAGGGCTTCTAGTGTTTCAAAGTATGTGAGATAACCATTATCCTCAAGTAGGCAATAAACTCACTAGAGAGGGTTAAAAAAAACAACAGTCCATACTGTATAATTATTTTTAAAAATATAATGTTGGATACCACTATGAATGCAGAAGACAGTAAATACAACAGGTGCTCAGAAAAGAGAGAAATCCAATTGAGGCTGAAAGGATGAGGGAAGATTCATGAAAGGTAGAATTTGGAGAGTAGAGAAGATAGAGGGCCATTGCAGGCGGGAAATACAATGAGCAAGAGCAGGAACAATAAGGAGACTGACAGCTGGAGCTGAGCATTTATTTGGTATTTTAATGCTTTGGGATCTTTGTGTTGCAAGGAGTAGAATCATTCAGTTTACTCGTAATTAATTATTAACGCTTCCCACAGACAGAATAGAAAGTCCTCAAGAGCCAAGGTGGCATATATGCTTCTCAGCATTCCAGTCAGAGGAGTTTTTTGTAATTTTCCAGAGCAATTTATTACTGTGTTTAAGATGGAAGATGATTAATTAGTTTAACAAATATTTTTTGAGCAGCTAATATGTGCCAGAAATTCTGCTTGGTATTGGATATACATCAGTGAGCAAAGCGGACATGGTCCTAAGCCTAGAGAGCTTACAGTCTAGCAGAGACAGACATTCAGCAAATATACTAATAAATTGCATTTTGTTAATTTTTTAAAGGTTAATTTTATTTATTCTCCCCCCTCCCCATTGTTTGCACTCTCTGTCTGCTCTCTATTATCTGTTTGCCGTGTGCTCTCTGTGTCTGCTTGTCATCTTCTTTTTTTTTTTAGGAGGCATTGGGAACTGAACCCAGGACCTTCCATGTGGGAGGGAGGCACACAATTGCTTGAGTCACATTTGCTCCCTACTTGTTGTGTCTCTTACTGTGTTTCCTTGTTGTGTCTCCTTATTGTGTCATCTTGTTACATCACCAAATTGATAATTTTTTGTACAAGATAAGAGCAAGGTTCTATGAAAGAACATTTAGGAATTAGGGAAGAATTCTCTGGGATAGCAAAAGTTAAGTTCAGATGTGACAGATATGTAGGAGTTTAAAAAAGCAAGTAGAAAAGAGCATTCTAGGCATATGCTAAACATACCATGTTTAAAAGCCATGGCATAATTGAGAAATTAAAATAATAGTGTCAGTGCAACTGAAGTGGAAGGAGGGGAGAGAGGCTTTAGATGAGCTTGGAAAAGTAAGCAGGAGCTAAATATGGAAGGTCTTGTGGCCATAAAAAGGAGTTTGGGTTTTATTCTAAGTGCAGAGGGAAACCAGTGAAAGAATTTAAGCTGCAAAGTAACATCATAAATGATACAGTTCTACTTTACAACTTACGGTGGTGTTCTGTGATAAGTGTATTGTTGAGGCAGGAATGAAACAGGGAAAGAACCAGTTGGGAAGCTTTTCTCCATCTCTAAGTTTTAAGCTACTATTTCCTATTACCTAGGTAGCTTAAAACTAGGAGAGGGAGGAAAGTAGGTGGATTTCAGTGCTTTGATTTGGGATACAGCATTGATTAACTAGAGAGGTAAAGACAAAGGAATAAACAAAGATGACTTCAAAAATGGCACATTCGTGGTTAATTTTTTAATAATTGCTATAGTTATCTGGCCATTTTAGACTAGATCCTGAAATATGTAAATACTCCTGGAAAATGCCTGGTTAAAGGGAATCTATCATCATATTTTATAGAGAATTAGTATAATATAGTAGGTTAAGAGCATGGGCTCTGGGGACAGCCTGGATTCAAATCCCAGGTCTACCATTTGCTATTTGTAAGCTACTCTTCCTCTGTTTTATCATCTGTAAAATGGGAATAATAATAGTGTTTATCTCATAAAGTAATTGTAAGGATTACCTTTTATTATTATCAATTCAGGTTTTGTTTAATAATGACTTTTTGGAATTAACCATTTGAACACCTTAATTTAAACAATGCTTCTATAAACTTATAATTATTTATTTTAAAAAAACTTAAAACAGTGCCTGGCATATTATAAATACTATATAAAAGTAAGCTGTTTTAAATTTTGTTTATAGTAAGTACAAGAAGTTCCATTAAAGAAGTTAAAGAAGTTTCTGTCAGTTCTTTCTGATTTTAAATGTAAAAGACCTTTACAATTTTACGTTGCCTGTATTTCTTTTGAAATGTATAGAACCAAAGGGGGATAAAATTCCTACTATGCTATCTCCTGGAAACTAAATCATGGCAGGTAAGAAAATAATAATTATTAAGCTAATGAACATTAAACTATATTTTAGATGTTCAAAGCAAAGAAATCTTTTATTCTTTTCATTAGCATTATATATAAATCACTTGAATTCTTCGTTGGGCTTCTGTTCTAAAAATTAGAAATTTTTTTCTCTCCCCTTTCCCCCTTTCCCCTGTTGTCTGCTCTCTGTGTCCATTCAGTGTGTTTTCTTCTGTGTCCGCTTGTATTCTTGTCAGTGGCACCGGGATTCTATATCTCTTTTTGTTGTGTCATCTTGCTGCGTCAGCTCTCCCACGTGTACAGCCCCACTCCTGGGCAGGTTGCACTTTTTTCGCGCAGGGCGGCTCTCCTTACAGGGTGCACTCCTTGCACGTGGGGCTTCCCTGCACAGAGGACACCCCTGTATGTCATTGCACTCCTTGCACACATCAGTACTGTGCATGGATCAGCTTCACCACACAGGTCAGGAAGCCCTGGGTTTGAACCTTGGACCTCCCATGTGGTAGGTGGTTGCTCTATCCATTGAGCCAAAACCACTTCCCAAAGTTAGAATATTAAAAGCCCCGAGCCTCAGTGGACATGGAGCACCTACTCTCCAGTTCGTTGGACTTGCCCATGTCAGCTAACAGTTAGGTGGGGATGGTCAACCACCACACCAATTAACTGAGAGAGTCTATAACTGCAAGCTGGAGAATTCCATCCATCAGTCATGTGGGATCTAAGGTGCCTCTCAAGTTAGAGGCAGGGTGGACTTCACCATTCCAGGGTCCTCAGGATAGAGGAATAAAATATGGATTAGAGTAGACCTACTAGTATTCTACTATAGAATTATTGTGACTCTAGCAATGGAAGAAACTGTATCATTAATGTGAGACAGCGGCCATGATAGTTGCTGAGGGCAGGTAGAGGGAAGAAGAGGTGTGCTAGGGGGGCATTTTCAGGACATGGAGTTGTCCTGAATGATATTGCAGGGACAGATGTAGGACATAATACATCCTGCCATAACCCACTGAATGGACTGGGAGAGAGTATAAACTACAGTCCATGCTGTGTAGCAGTGCTCCGAAGTGTATTCATCAAATGCAATGAATGTGCCACACTAATGAAAGAATTTGGTTATGTGGGAGGGGAGTGGGGGTATATGGGAGCCTCTTATAATATTCAATATCTATTTATAATCATTAAAGAATAATAAATTAACTTGCAAAAAGAAATAGAAGCAAGCATGGGGGGAATGGATGTGGCTCAAGTGGTTGAGCAACTGCCACCCACATGGGACTTTCTGGATTGGGTTCCTAGTGCCTCCTAAGTAAAATGGAAACAAACAACAAGGAAAAACAAACATAAAAACCAACTCAGGGTAGCCCGATGTTGCTCAGTGGTTGAGCCCCAGCTTCCCATGTACAAGGTCCCGGGTTCATTCCACAGCCCCCAGTATCTAAAAAAAAAAAAAAATAACCATGGGAGCAGGTGTAGCTAGATGGTTGCATGTGTGCTTCACATGTACGAGGTCCTAAAAAAAAAAAAAACTAAATGTGGTACATTATCACTCTATAATTTTGGCCCTTATTGTAAACAAGCTGGTTACCTAAGAGAAATTCAGGAAATAGCTGTATTCCCAAACTGCTTGCCATTTTTGGAGTTGCAAAACTGCTTACTGGAGCTCACGCTAACTCCTGCTATCCAACTGGCACCTCACTAATGCTGAGCAACCCTTTCATTCATCCTGCTTGGAATTCAGGTTTCTCCCCACAACCATTCCAAACTTTGACACTTCCACATTCCCAAAACCAATACATTTTAGCAAAGCCATTCAATGTGAATTTTCCTTTCTTTTCTTCAAAACCTCTGTGAATTAGACTCATGCGCTCCTGATTCTGAGGAAGAAATATCCTGCCTTCTCCCCATTTTTACAGTCTCATCATCGTATACCTCTGCTGGGACTTGTTTCTTCAGTTATCCCTTTCATAAATGCACAGTAGTGTTTTTTTTTCCTTTGGTCCTTTCAGGCCTCTTTTAGCCTTATAAGAATCTTCTACCCTCTTTCCCTTTTCACATAAGCACCACTTTACTAGTAAATTTCTTGAAAGGGTGATTCTTCATTCTTTTTTCCAATTATTTTTTTATCCCTTCGCAGTCTGGATTTCCTAAGAATTAAAAGGTCAGAGTCATTTTGAAAAATTATGCTTACAAATTTTAAAAGGGATATCTATTATGTGAGCCTGAATACGAAGTAATGAGGGTCTTAAGGTGATACCTATGGGATTGAGAAGGAAGGAAAACATAAGAGATACTAGGAAGAATATTTTTCTAGATTTCATTAAATGACAGAGTGATGAATAAGGGACTGAGAAAGGGCATACTTTACAGGCAGAAAGAAAGAAGGAGAGAAAGACCAGAGAAGAAGATAACATGAGTAAACTAGAAAAAGCAGGACAATGTAGCATGCTAGGGAAAGAGGCCCATCACTTTTTAACCACTTATAACCCCCAGTCCTCATCTCCAGCTCTTCTTTCATTACCTCCAAAATATCTGGGCCCAGTGAGTACATAAAAGAGATGACATCCATACCCACCCTTTGCCCAACACCTGACCTGTCCATGATATCACCACCAGTTAACTCTCCTCAACCTTACTAAAAGAACTTTTCTCCATGTGTCTGCCTGCCAACTGATCTTTCTGCCAGAATTTTAACTTAGAGTGAGACCTTGAAAAGAAGATTCCTCTGCTCAGGAAATTCGGACCTGTGTCTTGCCTTGAAAATTTCCTTTCATGGTTGTTGATTTAGTATTTTACCACTTGAAAACTGTGTATGAGCCACATAAATTATTTATCTGTTTCATAGACTATTGTTCTCTGTTTCCTAACTCCTTGGTAAGGAAGACAGAATGAGAATAAGTCCTTGAGGAACACCTTAATAGGAGGAAGAACTACCAGGGGAGGAAGACATCAGTAGGAGGAAGAGTGGGATATGCCATTCCATATAAGCCAGTGAGGAAAGAGTTTTTTTTTAAGTCCATTGCCGGAGAAAGAGTTCCTGGATCAGATGCCAAATTATAATTGATCAAGAAACTTAGAAACAGTAAGGGGGTACTAACACTACCAGGTATTAAATGAAACCTGGAAAAATAAAACTCATGTGAGATTATACTTAGAGGAACCAATGGAATAGAAAATAGAACAAGAAAATCGAGAAATAGATCCAAATGCATGTAGTAATATGAAGACTGAAGGAATCAGAAGAGAATTCTTGCAGACTTTCATAACCGCATCTACCCCCCTGCCAGCAGTAGCATTGGAATTGTCTGCCTTCCTACCTACTATAAGCATCCCAGATCCTCTTCTCTCTCACCTAGTCAAAGATATTGTTTGTATAATTCTCTTCTATCCTATAGTATCAATATTCCCCTCACTGCTGGATCATATGGTTTTCCTCCTACCTTACTGATTATTCCTTCCCAGCCTCCTTTGCTGATTCCTCTTAATGTTGGAACACTGAGGACTCGGGCTTTTGTCATCTTCTCTATATAGACTCCATTGGTGAGCTCATCCAGTCTCATGGCTTTAAATGCCATCTATAAGCCAATGACTTTATAGCCCCCAGTGCAGACCTCTCCTCAACTGCAAACTCCTCTTATCAGCTGCTTATCTAACATCTCCGCACAGATGTCCAGTATACATCTGAAAAACAATGTATCCACAGCTGAACTAATCTTCACTTCCTCATCTCTGTTGGTGGCACCTCTTTTCTTTCTTTCACACCCATATTCAATCCATTTGGAGTCCTCTTGGCTCTACCTTCAGAATACATAAAGAATCTGATCACTATCAGCATCTCCACTGCTATCGTTGATCCAAGCCACCATCATCTCATATTTATTAGAATAACTTCCACTGGTCTCCTTGTTTTCACCCTTCTCTTCCTACATATTGTTCTCAGCACACAAAGAGTGATTCTTTTCAGATGTAAATCAGACCAGCTTATTCCTCTGCTCAAAATGCATAGCGCCACCTTTCATTCAGAGTAAAAGCCAAAGCTCTTATGATATCCTAAACAATACTACAGAATGCGTCCCTGTTAACTCTATGATTATGTTTCCTTTACTCCCCATTGCTCATGCCACAGTAGCCACACTGGCCTTGTTTTTCTTCCTTGAACATGCCAAGGATCCTCTTAGAGCCTTTGCACGCAAGTACCTTCTTTTTTTCAGATGCCACCTCCTCAGTAATGACTTCCCGACCACCCTATTTAAAATTGCAACTGTCCTTCCCCAACTGTGATGGTTTGAAATTGTATGTACCCCAGAAAAGTATGTTCTTAAAGTTAATCCATTCCTGTGGGTGTGGACCTATTGTAAGTTGGATATTTTGGTGAGTAGGATTATGATGTAACCACCTCATTCAGGGTGGATCTTAATCCTTTTACTTGAGTCCTTTGTAAGAGAATAAAATTCAGACAGAGAAGGTGATGGAAGCAAGAATCTGGAAGCAATGAAACCTGGAAGAAAAGGGAGAGACCAGCACACACCACCATGTGCTAGTAGAGTCCATGATCGCGGGCAGACGGTCTTCATGATAAAGGTATCATCTTTATGATGCCCTGAATTGGACATTTTCATGGCCTCAGAACTGTAAGTTTGTAAGCTAATATATTCCCACTGTTAAAAGCCAACCCAGGGAAGCTGATGTTGCTCAGTGGTTGAGTGCTGGCTTCCCACATTTTTTGATAACCAGACCCACTATCAAAAAAAAAGCCAACCCATTTCATGTATTTTGCTTTTGGCAGCCTGACAAACTAGAGCACCCACATTCTCAAACCCTTTTACTCTAATCTTCTTTATTTTCTAACATAATATATGATTTACTCAATTGTCATGTTTATTGTCTATTGACTGTTTTCCCCTGCGAGAATATAAAGTTCTATAAGGGCAGGGAGTTTTAGATTTTGTTCACTTATGTATCCCAAGTGCCACACTTAGCACATAGGAAGCACTAGAAAAACAAGTGTTTAACGCATGAGGCATTTAGCATATGATAGAGGTGGCATCTCAAACCAGTGGTTAAAAAGAGTTTATTCAGTAATTGATATTGGTACTTCTGGGAGCCATCTGGAAAAAGATAATATTGGATCCATACCTCACACCTTAGAGTTGCCTTCAAATCAGAGACTTAAATGGAAAAATAAAACCATAAAAGTTAGTGGAAGACAGATATGGGAGAATTCCATTATATAACCTTTACTAAGGAAAGGCTTTCTAATTACAACTAATAATCCAGAAGTCATAAAAGGAAAGATTGATGGATCTTGATCCCATTACTGATGGCTTTATAGAGAAGGCCACAGGGAAAGAAGCTCAAGTCAACAGAGCCCAGAAGAGAGAAGAGAAGACAGCCGCCATGTGCATTGCCTTGTGACAGAAAAGCCAAGGACCCAGGGATCACCAACAGCCAGACCTGGAATGCCACAGTCTTCAGGGAGAAAGTCATTTTGCTGATGCCTGGATCTTGGACTTCTCCAAAACTCAAAACTCTGAGCCAATAAATTCCCATTGTCTAAGCCAGTCCATTGTATGATATTTATTTTAGCAGCTAGAAAACAATTACCTCATCAAAAGTTAAATTTGAATAGAGATATGAATGGGAAAAAAAGAGATACTAGAAGAAACAGGTAACTAGTACAAATTAGTCATTGGAAGGTGTAGAAGGAAGGAAAAGCTACTGATTAAAACAGCCAAAAAGAACTACAGATGTGAATATTAAAGAATGTAAACTGTGATTCATAGTTTTCCATACTTTTGCTGACATTGCACCACTGGTGCTGCGCTCAAGAAGTGTAGGGAAAGTTGAATGGAAATTAGAAAGAAAAATCACAAGAAGAGGGAAGATACTTGGAGAAGCAGAAAAGACTTTATGGTATAATGAAAGAGCATAGGCTTTAAAATAAGTGATCTACAATCAAATCCTGTTGCTGCTACTTCCTAGCTCTATGTCTTTGGATAAATTATTAATTACTTCTGGCTTCAGTGACTCATCTCTAGATTGCCTATGTCACTGGATTTATCCAGTTTAGAAAGTTTTATCAAAGCATGAAAATTAAAGCCCCAGTTCTGTACTTCAATATTAACCCTTAACTTATGGGTGCATTTATTTGGAACACCACACTCTACCCATTTCTGAAGAACCCATTTGGGGTGATTGTGACTAAGGAAGAGGGGGAGGTATATTTGTGTGTGTGTATATATGCGCTTTTCTCTGTGTCTCTATAGCCAAGAGTTGTTCAAGAAGCACTGATACTTTGACAATGAGGAAATTTAGAGGTCACCCTTTTTTATTTGAAACATCTACCTAAGACAAGTTTCTTTCACTTATCCCAGACCATGTCATGTGCCTACTGCTCTCAACCTTTTTGCCATTGTTTTTTTTTTTTCTTCACCCACTGGCATATCATATCTCCCCTTCTATCCAAAGCTTAAAAATCTTGTTAAGGATCCACACAATGTCTACCTCCTTGATACCTACTTTTATTGTTTCAATACATTCTGAAATTTCTTATTTCTGAAATCTTGTAGCATTTTCCCATGTACAGTTTTTTCATTGTTTAGATGAGACAAATAGAGTCTTCCCCTATAAAAAATTATAAAAAGCTTAAAGGCAAGGATTATTTCTTGATTGATATTATTATATCTGTCTTGAAAGATAGGTGCCTAATTGTGTCAGTTTTTTTACCTGGATTACTCAGAGCCCAGAAGACTCAGCACAACTGCTTAGATATCCTCAGTTTATCCAGTGCTTCCTTTCACCTCTAGTCCTGTGGACCCTTGTCAGAATGGTTTCTGGCTGAGCAGAGATATACTTGATATTTCAGGAATCAGTGACCTTCCAGGATGTGGCTGTGGACTTCACCAGAGAGGAGTGGGACCAGCTGTATCCTTCTCAGAAGAACTTGTACAGAGATGTGATGCTGGAGAACTACAGGAATCTGGTCGCATTGGGTAAGGTGGTGTCCCGGTGAAACTGATAACCATTCAAATAGATTGATTTCCTCAAGTAGTAAAAGCCTCCAAAGCCTCTTGAATGCAGTTTAGGCTGGGACAGGTGAAATTCAAACTTCATCAGGTTTGAAAGAGTAGCTTTATTTTACTGTCTCTGAAACCTCCCCTTTCTAAAGTCCAAGGCCCTACAGACTAAAATGGTTGGAAATGAATTACAAGAGATTTTTGTTCCCAGTATAAACTCTAAGACACACATTTTTCCATAAATAGGGCATCAACTTTATAAGCCAGAGGTGATCACTCAGTTGGAGGAAGAGGAACAGTGGATGATGGAAAGAGGGAGCCCACTTGACACCTGTCGAGGTGAGAAGCAATCATTTGGGCATTTGCTGCCCACTGAGGGAAAATAGTCACTTTTGAAATACTTGACTAAATGTGCTCCAAAAATAATCCTCTGGGGTTTAAAGAATACTGGGACCTTTTAAAAAATTCCGTTCAGATATGATTTTTTTCCAAAGTGGAAATGGCTTTCTTATTTTTTCTGATTGAATAAAATATATGCTTATTATTTTTAATATTTCACAGTGAAAAAAGATTTTGGAGATATTTGGTTTGAACATCCATAAATACCTTGAGGTTGCAAATTTATGCATTTCCGTTTTTTCTTCATACATCTCTGTACTTGTTTACTCATACTTTTCCATATCAAAAATCCTCTGCCATTTTTACCTACTTTTTATTTTTATTTTTTCCTTTTACTATCAACTTCTTTAAATTTGTCTAAAACGCACAGCCTCAATTCTTACTCTCTTGCTCACCTTAAGATGTTAAAATTTTTCTCTTGGAGATTACCACTAACTTCCTTCCCTTTAAATAGAATGTCTTTTTCAGTTATTTTCTCCCATGATTTTGTTGCATTTGATTGTAATGACATGACTTTCTTGAAATTATCTTCTACCCCAACTTGTGATCCACATTATTCTTGTCTCTATGAGCCTCTCTCCTGTAACTCTACCTGCTCTTTTACTTCCTTCTCTTCTTCCTCTGTCTCCTAAAGACGTGTACAATATTTTCCTATAGACTTGGTGTTCCAGTCCACAGTATGATGCTTTTAAATAGGCTTTCTATGTCAGTTTCCTCTCTCTACATTTCTACCCCCAATATTTCACCCACATTCTCGTCCCAGATATGATATTTTTGTTTATGAATGTAATGCTGTCACATTAAGTATTTCAAAACACGGATCTGTTGGCTTAATGCTCTCTTCTTTCAAAACATCCCATTAAATATTGAGATTTCCCAACAAGAGGAAGAAATCCCTTAGTTGCATATGGTCAAGCTACCACTACAGTGGTCTTTCTGGTTAACCTCAACAAATACTGAGTGCCTGGTAACTGTGTGCGTTAGGTGTGAGTTAGGTGTTCAAGCTCATCAAGCTCATCCATTAAGCCAGGCCAACCTACTCCATCTCTTTCTAGTTCCCACTCTATGATTCTTTGCCACTGGACCTGATTTTGACATTTGGACTTCATTTTTCGCATTAGGGATTTGGGGAGCATGAGTTATAGCTACTAAGATTAATGGAAGCTAACCAAAGATGAGTAAAGGGATTACCAAGCAACTTTGAGGGCCCAAATGAAATTTTGTCCTAAATGTTTGTGGTTTCTAATTTGCATGGGCAAGCCATTTCTCCTGTGATGTTTATAGAGCTAGGTTAGGGGCTTATAAGACTAGTGAGACTAAAGGAGGAAAATGTGGGAAAACGAGTTGGTTAAGTGATCTGACAGAGAATACAAGAAGTGACAGGAAGTGAATTGAGGCCTTAAGAGACTGATAAATAAAAGATAATGGAAAAGTCAAAGTTAATTGCAGTCTGGATGAGGTCAGAAAGCAAGTAGAGTTGAGTAAAGGGCATGAGACCACCCATTGGGTCAGAGAGTGTCACATTTAAGTTTGAATTTGCTTATGTGGAGCAGTTAAGTTCCAGAGTATAACTGTAGCCATGTGAATAGATTGTTAAGGTGGAATGAGGGTAAAGGCAAAAACAGCTACCACTTAGTAGATAAGGTAGAAGAGAAGATAACACTTTATAGCAACTAAAAAGACAAAACTTCTAAGAATAAACTTCTGGGAGTAAACTTGTAACAAGAAATTGTAATACTTGCATTATGAAAATTTCAAAAACATTTCTAAAAGACACAGAAATAAGCTTGAATAAATTGAAACGAGGAAGCGGACTTGGCCCAATGGATA
This sequence comes from Dasypus novemcinctus, assembly GCF_030445035.2. Taxonomy (NCBI): domain Eukaryota; kingdom Metazoa; phylum Chordata; class Mammalia; order Cingulata; family Dasypodidae; genus Dasypus; species Dasypus novemcinctus. Next base: position 25,670,633 of record NC_080695.1, on the reverse strand, counting down.
TTGCATCCGCCTACCACATAGGAGGTCTGCAGTTCAAACCCCGGGCCTCCTTGACCCGTGTGGAGCTGGCCCATGCGCAGTGCTGATGCACGCAAGGAATGCTGTGCCACTGCAGGGGTATCTCCCTTGTAGGGGAGCCCCACGCGCAAGGAGTGCACCCTGTAAGGAGAGCCACCCAGCGCAAAAGAAAGTGCAGCCTGCCCAAGAATGGTGCCACACACACAGAGAGCTGACACAGCAAGATGACGCAACAAAAAGAAAACACAGATACCTGGTGCTGCTGATAAGGATAGAAGCGGTCACAGAAAAACACACAGTGAATGGACACAGAGAGCAGACACTGGGGGGTGGGGGAGGGGGGGAGAAATAAATAAAAAATGAACCTTTGAAAGACATACAAGATGTCAGTGTCCTAAATTAATTTATATATGTAATGTAATCCCAGAAAAAGTGCCGGTAAGATTTTGGAAGATCTAGAAAAGCTGATTTAAAAGTTAATATGGAAAACCAGAGCACAAGAATGATCAGGAAAACTCTGTAAATGAAAAAACCATAAAGGGGATTATTTGTACTAGATATTAAAAATATGCAATAAAATCTCAGTAATTAGAACAAGTCAGATCAACCGAACAGAATAGAAAATTTAGAAATAGACCCAAATACATGCAGAAGCTTGGCATATTGTAAAGCCATTATTTCATATTAGTAAGGAAAAGTTGGACCTTTTAATAAATGGTGAGTAGCAATCTGGGAAAAGATAAAATTGGATTCATACCTAACACCGGAAATGAAGATAAACTCCAAAGGAATCAGAAATTTAAATGTAAAACATGAAACCAAAAGAGACCTGGAAGAAAGCATGGGAGAAATATTTTATCATTTTAAGAGTTCGGAAGTCCTTTCTGACTATGATTCAAATCCCAGGAGCTATAAAAGAAAAGACTCATAACATTCAATACACACAAATCCAAATTTCTTCCTGGTACAAAATAATAAAGTAAAAAGATAAATAGCATTGAAATATTTGCCACTTCTATCAAAAAGGCTAATCTTTCTAATCTATAAAGGCATCTCTAAATCACTAAGAAGCCAAGAGCCCAGAAGAAAAAAATGTACAAATAATATGAACAGTTCCCAGGTAAAGACTACAAATAGCCTTTAATATATGAAAAAATGTTCAACCTCACTCATAATGAGAGAAATACAAATTAAAACTACTCTTGTTTACTTTTTCTTGCCTATCAGATTAGCAAAAGTCCCAGTTTAACAGCATATTCTGTTGATGAGTCATGGGGAAGAAAGGACTCTCATGATATTGCTGGTGACAATGAAAAATGGTAGTCACTATTATATAATTTGACAGGATGTATCAAAATCACAAATTCATTTATCTTTTGACCAGGTAATCTCACTTCTGGGAACTTGTCCTACATATGTACTATACATAAAAGAAATGATGAAGGTACAAGTTTATTCATTGCAGCATTGTTTGTAATCATGTAAGACTAGAAACAGCCCAAGTGTCCATTTGTAGGAAATTAGATAAATAAGCTTTGCTACATCAACCCAATGTAGTACTCTGCAACTCCATAAAGAAAAGGGAGGGGGGCAGCTCTGTATAATGATATTGGAAGATCCCTAGGATATAGTGTGTTAAAAAATAATAATAAAACAAGGTGCTTAAGTATATAGCACACTGTAATTTGTGTTGGGGGCAAGAATAAGTATCTAACTATGCTTTACAGGGAGGAATCACTTAGAAAATACACCAGAACTAATAAAAAGTGTTGCCTGTAGGGACCAGAGAGGGAACAGGAAAAACATTGTGAACCCGTGGTATTGAATCAGTCAGTCAAATGGATATTAAAATACTCATGATATTGGCACATTATGGGATTGAGGTGAGACAGGCTGTGAACAAGACTGAACTTGCCTTCTAGACCTGGTACACTTTATTGGACAGGGTTTTCAGAAGTTTGAATTGAGCTTAAGGGGGGGTAGGGTTGACCTTTGAGCAGCGTGGTGTGGAAGCTAAAAATGGCATCTAAAAGTGAAATCTTAAGTCAAATAGTATGATGCATGAAAGTAGCAAAAGTGAAAACCATAGTACCTATGAAAAATAATATTTTAGGTGAAGGAATATGGTGAATTATATGTGAAATATACATAGCAGGAATAGGTAGATATATCCAGTCATTGATCAAATATGTAACAACATAGGTACTTTCTAAGCAGAAAAGTGTAATATGAACCACCTGTCAATAAAAGGATATCTTAGACTGATCAAAAGCTTCCTTTATAAATACCTCATTTGGTATTGTAGACTCTGTGGATGAACAGAACACAGTATTTGGCCACATGGGATTTTTTTGTTTGTTTTATAATTTTATTGACATATAATTCACACATTTTGAAAAAAATTCAGTGTTTTTTAGGTTTTTTTCTCGTTGTCTGCTCTTTGTTTTTGCTCGTTGTCTGCTCATTTTTTTCTTTAGTAGGCATGGGGAACCAAACCCAGGACCTCCTATGTGGGAGGAAAGCACTCAACTGCTTGAGCCATATCCACTCCATAGCCACGTGGTTTTGTAAATAAAGTTTTACAAGTACACAGCCACACTTATTCGTTTCTGTATTGTCTATGGCTGCTTTCACACTACAACAGCAAAATTTCATCAGAAACCTATGTCTTGCAAAGTCTAGAATATTTACTCTCTGGCTCTTTATGGAAGAAGTTTGCCAACCCTGCTAAACCAGTCTTTTTAATTATTTTTATTACCTCTGTCATTAAAAAAATGCATTTTTATTGTAACCCATAAATCTATATAATCTACAAAACTGAAACAAAAGTTTCACCAAAAATATTTATCCTTATACTATTTTATGAACTTCGATATTTTCTATTTTTTTAGTCAGACTTAAATTTTTAATACTAGTTTCTACCCACTAAATATCATGACCACTATGAATAATGACACACTCTTTAAGTAAATGCAAGACAGCTGAAAATGTAACAATACTTTCCAAGTAGAAAGGATAAATTTTTTTAAATTTGCAGTTCTCCCTCCATTCCTCCTTGCTTCCCTCTACCTTCTCTCCCTCCCTCTTTTACTTACTCCCTCCCTTCCTTTCGTGTTTTTCTCTTCTGCTTTCTTGCTGAATATTATAGTTTAAAAGATAGTGGGTAAGGCTGAGAAAGGTATGCATCTGCTTGGTAAGATATACCTGGGCTTAGAAGGCCCTACAAGATACTATTCAAATTGCCAAGTGTCCTCATAATATGCTTGTACTGACCAAGGGCCTATTAGAAATTATCTGTTCTTAGATACAATGGAGATCATAAGTGCCCTAGAAATTTAATTGTATTCAAGACTTATACCCCTTAGAGCTGATCCTGGGAATATGAAGTCAATGGAAGAAGATAATGGCCAAAGATAGAAACCACATTGAGACTAGAATAGGCTATGTAAATCCTCCATTTTTCTTTATGATGAGTTTTCAGACCCCATAGGAATGACAGAAGCCTAATGAACCCCTACTGGAGAGCCTTAGCCTTGACTATGACAGAGGTATTATAGTCACTTAACTTAGGACTTGGGCATGTCATTCTCAGTGTGGGCGGGATATGTTCTTCTGCTTTCGTGTCTGAAAACACTTCCCAAATAGCACTTATGTATATAATCCCAGGCAACAAGGAGGTAGGCAGCAGAAATACAAGGAAGTGCTTGGGGAGTCTCAGTGAATGATTTGATCTCTGCCCAGGTAAGGGCAAATCAGCAAGAAAACAGAGTGGATAATAAGTGAACCTCTACATGCTTGCATATAAATGGCTTATTGAGGATGTTTATCTTCAACAGTGCCCAACTTCCTTTTGTAGGAAGTTATAGTCACCTCTGCTCACATAGAGAGGCTTAGGTTCAGTAAGGAGCTGGGACAAATGGACTAGAGTTTGATCCTCAAAGCTGCTTTGAAACCCAAGATAATCATTGCCTCAGTGTACAGTTTAGACCCAGCCCTGGATACCACTGAGATTTAGGTCACACTGGTTATCTCAGTAACCTTTGATGGTATCCCTAGTGAGGGAGTGCTTCTTGTACAGTTCATGTACAATTGTTTCAGGCAGTCAGAGCAGGAGTTTGACCTTTTTCCTCATAGACACAAGATGAGGGAGCGCAGAAACCAAAAAAAGTGGCCATGAGCATGTTGATCCAACTGCTGTGTCTCCAGGGATAAAGTTCTGGGAACTAGACCTTAGGGAATGAATGTCCTGAACTCCACTCCTAGGCAGGAGCCCAGAGTACCGCACTTCCTTGTGATTCCAAGAGGCAGGTCAGCATGCTACAGATTTTGGTGCTAAGATTGTGTGAAAGACAGTCTTCAAAGCTCCACCATTCATCCCAGACATACTGAAGCCAAAATCCCTGGGCAAACAATTTGATCAAAAGCATTTTGGTTGAAATGATGAGTTGGATTAAAATTAATCTTCTCAATCACTATATTTTCCACATTTAATTTAACGTTAGGCCAAAGTCAGTTCTGTATCTTTTCATATATCCTCAAGCATATTGATAAATTTTTCAGAATTTTTCTGATTTGGGATTTTTACTCTTTTTAAAATTTCTGACTCATGTTCAAGTTGACTAATTTTGGTGTGCTTTGTTTGTGTTAACAAGAAGTCCAACATAACTTAAATATGAATTGATTTAAAAGCTTTGTACATCCATAAAATTGGATATTTTACATTTATTAAAAAATGATGGAAATATATTTGTTGACATGGACATGTGCTCATGATATACAGTAAAGTGAAAAAAGCAAATACAAAGCAATGTTATGGTATAATTCCATTTTTGTTTTTTAAATGTATCCAAATTAAACATGTGTTGCTCTGATAATGAGGTATGTCTTCCATCATCTCATGAACCAGCTGGCACTCTTCATGTTGAACACAAAGTTAAAAATATGAACTAATAATTGGAAACTAATTTTCTATCAATATACTAAATTTTTAATTATGAAAATATGCCAAATATTTTAAGTATAAAAATTCTAGATCCTTTATTGTTTTTCTTCTTACAATAGCACTTTATGCTTATCATGGAAAAATCAGAACTCTACTGTCCATAATACCACTTTTCCAAAAATAACTTCTGTTAACTGGTTTATGGTCTTCTACAACCTCTTCTGTACATGTGGGTATGCCTTTTTTTTTTTTTAAACAAAAATGAAACCATTCCTTATATAATGTTTTAGAACCTACTTCCTTCCCCTTTTTCCCCACAATTTTATGCATGAATTTACTGCTTTAAAGCAGTAGGAACACCTTGTTGGTCATGCATATTTTGATTAAGGCTAGTTTATAAAGGATGGAGCTACAGATTTTCCTGGGAACATGATAAAATCAGTACTTAGGAGGAGTATAACCTTTTTTGTAACAGGCCCAATGGGTGGGGAAGGAGTTAATGCTAAGTGTGAATGTTGGAGTATTGACTATTACACATAACTGGACTTCTAATTACTGAATAAAGACTGCATTCCTGACTGAGTGTACCAGTAGGAGTATCTGCTACCTAAGTATTGGGGTACCTGGCCAAATCCTGATCCAGAAGCAAGGGAAGAATACCTCCCCAGTGAATAAAATTTAAAGAAGGAGCAGATCAAAATGAAGTTTTGTTTCTGTCACAATCCATGAGTCATGCTTGTTCAAAATATGGTTTACATGCATATTTATGTGAACATAGGAAAAATTTGGCAAGATTGGGTCTTAGCTGTGAAAAATCATTACCTTTAAGGGGTGGGATTCTTAACCTTATGCATTTCCACATTATTTGACTATGTTACTATGAGAAAGTATTAGTACTAAATAAAAGATAAGTATAGGAAGAAATTTTTTTTAAAATAAGCACATAGCTGGCATTGTAGTAATCCACAGATGATGTTATAAGGCCCAGAGTCTGAGCTGTCTTCTCCAAACACAGTCTTTTCTCTATTATCTCCTACCTCTGAACACAAAGATATCTTTCATTCTCCTTTTCATCTCCATTCAACTGTGGATGGTCCTGGATGATCTCTTAATTACCACACATGTAATTACCTCCTGATCACTGCTACCTCTCATCTTTTTATAGTTTTTCCCCTTGTCAAGCAAACATATTTGAAAACTGTCCATGCCACATATGCCTTGTACACATTTCTGTCCATTTCATTTGATAATTTATTATGTAGCAATTTGTTTTTCAAACCATAGGAAATTTTGGAAAGTATTTGTATGTTCTGAATTTCTTTTAGATGGGGAGAATAGACCTGAAATGAAAAAGTCAACTCCAAACCAGATTATTTTTGATGAAAATCAAACCCATGACATGATAATGGAGAGACTAACAGGAGACAGTCTCTGGTTCTCCATCTTAGGAGGATTCTGGGAGTTTGATTACCAGTTAGAGTTGAACCAAGACCAACAGAGACATTTGGGACAAGTATCTTTCTCCCACAGAACTATCACTCAGGAGAGAAATCTTGACTGTAATAAATTTGGGGAAAACTTTAACCTGAACTCAAACCTTATTTCTCATCAAAGAATTCCTTCAATGAAAAAACCCCCAAATTCTGACATACAAGGAAGTGGCACCAAACATAAAGCAGACTTGATTTACTATCAAGGAAACTATATAAGTGAGAATCCCTATGAATATAATGAGTGTGGCAACATCTTCAATCAACATATTCTTCTTGCTAATAATATTCTTATGGGAGAGAAACCCAGTGAATGTGGGAAGGCCTTCAGCCACAGCTCATCTCTTGCCCAACATCAGATAGTCCTTACAGGAGAGAAGCCCTATAAGTGTGATGAATGTGGGAAGAGATTCAGCCAGAGGATACATCTTATTCAACATCAAAGAATTCACACAGGTGAAAAACCCTTTATATGCAATGAATGTGGGAAAGCCTTCCGTCAGCATTCATCCTTTACTCAACATCTGAGAATTCATACTGGAGAGAAGCCCTATAAATGTAATCAATGTGGTAAAGCCTTTAGCCGTATCACATCCCTTACTGAACATCATAGACTTCATACTGGAGAGAAACCTTACGAATGTAGTTTCTGTGGGAAAGCCTTCAGCCAGAGAACACATCTAAATCAACATGAGAGAACGCATACAGGAGAGAAACCCTATAAATGTAATGAATGTGGGAAAGCCTTTAGCCAGAGTGCACACCTAAATCAACATAGGAAAATCCATACTCGAGAGAAATTATGTGAATATAATAAATGTGAAAAAGCCTTAAGCCATAACCCTTCACTTATTCAGCAGCACATAACTCATGGGGGAGGAATCATATGAATATATTAAGTTTAGGAACTTTTTTGGTCAGTCCTTTTCATCCCATTCAATATCAAATTACTAGAAAGTTTATAAATAAACTTCTGAGGAATAGAAACCAAATCAACTTAGACCTTAAACTAGTAGCATATTACATTCCCAGAAAGTTATAAATTACTGAAAATAATTTATTTTATAAATAAGATATTAGGAGTCATGTTCCAAGTCTGATATAAAACTTTTTTAAGAAATAACCAGAAATCCTATAGCCAATAACCTGTAATTATTTATGTGAAAGCTCTATGGTATAATGTTTTAAAGTCACATAAGCATTGGTTAATGAAGGCAATGCTGTAGGGTAACCAGTCACATAAACTTGGAACAAACATTAAAGAGCAGTATTTCTCTAACTTCAATCATTTGTGTGCCTCCTTTATAGTTTTTACCATATCTGTTATTAATATTTTTCATTAAAGAGACTTGGGACTTTTAGTCTTTTCCTAAGAAATATTATTTATGGAAATTATGAATTTTATATGCTAATTATATTTGTTCTATCCATGAAAATAAATATATAACTTTGAAATAAAAAATAATATTCATCAGTGTATCTCCTAAAATCTTGTGTACCATCATTTGGGAAACAATATGATAGGCGTTGTTATTCTTTTAGCAACGCAACCCTTGAATTATTTTCATCAAATGAGACCTAAGATCACTTTGAGAAAGGTCTTGAAGGAGACTGGGAGTCATATTGATACATTTGAAAAATTGGTTCAGAGAAGTCTAGTTTTCTATCCTGTTAATCTAGTTTTAAATTCCCCTGTAGCAGGCATTGATTTTTTTAGTTAAAATTGTTATTTCTGCTGTATTTGCAGGTTTGAACAGAGAGGAATTCTCTTCATAATGACCAAGGGCTAAAACCCTCTCATGCTTCCCTCTATCGCTGTGGGAGATGAGGGAGTAGGGGACTGTACCTGAGGGTGAGCTGTGGTACTATATTGAGGCAAGGAAGTAAGGCCAGGGAAGAGCCTTACTGGCTCATAGAAACAACCAAGGAGGTAGTCTACTTGGCTTAATAATTCACTTTACTTACTGAAATAAATTTATGCTACCCCTTTTTCCAAAAATAAAAGTAGTTTAATTTTATTTATTTGATTACTGCTTTGTTTTACAGAAATCACATTTTCCTGTTACAAAGCATTTTAAATTACCACAAGCCATTAATAACTGCACATATGGGACAGCTTAACTTCCTTGGCTTTCCTTTTTTCTCTTGTTTTTCTCTTGTTTTTCTCTGGCCTGGCTGAAATAGGAGTGCAGTCCCCTTGCTTTCTCAACTTTCTTCTAAAATATCTCCCAACTTAAGACTTCCCTGGTTTTGCCTGTGTGAAGGGACTAGATTTATATGACTCAAGTCAATGCTGAAGTGATTTAAGACTTCTAAAGATTAAAACACTAAAAACCAAGAAAGTAATAACTGATTTTATCACAGAAGTTAAACTTTTCAAAAAGTGCATTTATGTCTCACACAACAGTAGACGTGCAATTGTTACTAAAACCCTGAGCTATTGTAGTCAGGAAAGATCTTTAATAATAATTTGCTTTAAAATAACTGTGCAGTGGAAATTTATTGGGTCAGATCAGTTCTAAAATTATCTCTTCACCCAAAGGAGCCACATGTAATGTTCTTTTGCCATGATGAGGCAGAGAATAAAGCACTCAGCTTTCAGAAAGAATGAGCCAAGTGAAGCTCCTGACCTCAGAGATATTTATTAGAATGAGTAATGTTTAATTACAGGTGATAAAGGGTTGGATGGAAGTTTAATTTTGAAATCAGAGGAAAAAAACCCACTAAATATTCCACAAAAAGTACTAAGGTCTCCAGTACAAGGCAGCATATCTCAACACAGGTAAAAAAACAAGAACAATATGGAATTTTCAGAAGAGAATCAGTAGACGTTACTAGAAAAGAGGTATCTGGACTGGACCAGACCACAGCTGGCCAAGGGTTTTCACCAATATTTCATAAACAGAAACTGGAATTAGAATGAGAATCCTATTATATATTCCTTACGTCAGAAATGAATATGTTTGTTAATTGTACAGAAAACTATGTCATTCTAGTGTGAATTCAGTTACTCTCATGTTCTCTTCAATATGTTCCAAATTAAGGAGTAAACCCTACATATATTAATTACATAAAAATAACTGGTGCTTGGAATAAAGAAGCCAGAGAGTTGTGTTCATTCAAAATCCCTATTTGTCACAGTTTATTTCTGTCTGAGAGGGAAAGATGTTATTACTTCTATCAGTACATTTAATCCATCCAACCAGGTATTATTGTCCTTTTATGAAAGGAGACTTAAGCTTAAACATAAGTGACATCTTCAGGGTTCCTTAGGCTGAATTGTCACTAGAACATGGCTTGTCTCCAAATCCAGTGAATACAAACAGTGCCTGACCTTTTATAACACTCAGGAAACATATGATGACTATATGAACATCAATAAAATTAATTTATGAACTTTATTAAAAAGCTTAACATAAAAGTCTGTGTGTCTCTATTTCTGAAAATCTCAGGATATTAAAGGATCGTCACGTTAACAGTCTTTTATGTCCAAAGAGCTTGTGGCATACAGAGAAATGTTCATTACTATTTATATTTTGGTTATTGTACAATTTATTCCATTAAGAAACCAGCTGATATTCTTCAAGCAGTCGTTATCATCTTCTTATTCAAAGATGTGCAACTAATAAATAAAAACTTAGGAATTCCTAAAATTAGATATCCCAATCTCTTTTTTATGATCTCAAATTTAACCTTTATTAAAACTATCAAAAAGGTTGGTGGATACTTTCCAAAAATCACAGTTCTGAAACACAAAATGCTGATGGATTTGAAGCTTTGCCATGGTAAATCTTCCAATATACTTATTGTACCTCTGTACTTTTTTTTTCTATTTTTTTTGTTTGTTTGGGGGTGGGGTTTTTTGTTTGTTTGTTTTGAGTTTTTTGTTTGTTTTTATTTCCAGTACTTTTTTTTTCCCCCAGTACCAGGAGCCAGGGATTGAAACCTGGACCTTGTATGTGGGAAAGCAGTGCTGAACCACTTGAGCCTCATCCATTCCCTTTCCAGTACATTTTAAACAGCCAGCTAGAGTTTACTAAATCCTCAGAACCAAATGAAAAGTAGACATTGTCTTCATTAAAGGGAAATATTCTTTTTATCCTAATAGATATTTAAAAATTCAAGTTTTGATATAAAAACAGTTGAAATGGGATGAAATGCCCAAGGAGACTCAATCCATTCATTTAATATTAACAGAATGAAGTAATATTTAAAAATTTTTTTTCCTCCTATTTTGTCTCCTTTAAACACAACACATGTTAAGAATAGGTAGAACAAACCCAACTTTTAGCTGTGTTATAAAATGTATATACATTCATGGTGGGGTTTTTTTTGTGGTTTTCCTTATTGAGAGAAAGTTTATGCATTTCTACATTACTCTTAAACTAAGTCTTAAGTCACAATAAAAACAAACATAGAAGTAATTTTTTAGAAAGGAAAATCAAAACAACATAACTCAAATACTGAGTACTTTCTTCTATTCCTCTACCCAGAATATCAAGGCCTCTGAAAATCAACATGAGCAACTTTGAGACTCGGTTTGTCATAATTTTCTGGGAATTTTTCTTTTTCTTAACCCAAAATTACACATGGTAAAATTAATTTCAGTGGAGAAGCAGATTTGGCTCAATGGATAGAGCATCCACCTACCACATGGGAGGTCCAGGGTTCAAACCCAGGGCCTTCTGACCCATGTGTTGAGCTGGCCTATGGGCAGTGCTGATGCGTGCAAGGAGTTCATGCCATGCAGGGGTGTCTCCTGCGTAGGGGAGCCCCACGCGCAAGGAGTGCGCCCCATAAGGAAAGCCACCCAGCATGAAAAAAAAGCAGTCTGCCCAGGGTGGCGCCACATACACGGAGAGGTGATGCAGCAAGATGACACAACAAAAAGACACGGATTCCTGGTTCCGCTGACAAGAATACAAGCAGACACAGAATACACAGTGAATGGACACAGAGAGCAGACAACTGTGGGGGGAAGGGGAGAGAAATAAAAAATCTTTTTTAAAAATTTAATTTCAATGAAGCATTTAAAAATAAATGTCTACAGGATCATCCATAGAAGCTTTTAAAAAATTACTTCTGATACATACACTTCTAACACTTTAGATATGTTCGTATGTTAATAAATCCCAAATAAGAATTAAAAAATAAAAATCACCTTAGATATAACTTTGATTGCTCCCATACCACAGATACTACATGATGATTTAAATTTCAGTCATGGGTGTGGGGTTTTTTTTTTACCTTTTTTCTTTTTTTTTTTTTTAAGATTTATTTATTTCTCTCCCCTCCGCCCTCCACCCCCCACCCCGCTTGTCTGTTCTCTGTGTCTATTTGCTGCGTCTTGTTTCTTTGTCCGCTTCTGTTGTTGTCAGCGGCACGGGAATCTGTGTTTCTTTTTGTTGTGTCATCTTGCTGCATCAGCTCTCCGTGTGTGCGGCGCCATTCCTGGGCAGGCTACACTTTCTTTCGCACTGGGCGGCTCTCCTTACGGGGCGCACTCCTTGCGCATGGGGCTCCCCTACGTGGGGGACACCCCTGCATGGCAGGGCACTCCTTGCGCACATCAGCACTGCGCATGGGCCAGCTCCACATGGGTCAAGGAGGCCCAGGGTTTGAACCGCAGACCTCCCATGTGGTAGATGGACGCCCTAATCACTGGGCCAAGTTCGTTTCCCTCTTTATTTTTAAAGAAGCTTTAGATTACATAAAAATGTTACATTGAAAATATAGGGGATTCTCATATACTCCTGCCCCCTCCCATACTTTCCCCCATTAATATTTTTCATTCGTGTGGTACATTTATTACAATTGATGAACACATTGAAGTATTGCTACTAACCTTGGTCTATAGTTTACATTATGGTTTACTCTTTGCACCACACAATTTTGTAAATTTTGACAAGATGGCTAATGGCTTGTATCTGTCATTGCAATATCATGCAGAACAATTCAATGTGCAAAAAATGCCCTGTTACACCTGTTGTTCCTTCTCTATCCCCTCAACCTCTGGTGACCACTGTCTGTATATCAGTATTGCAAGTTCTCCCATTTCTAGAATAATAAGTCTACTTTAGTCCGGAGTTGCATTCCCCCTTACATTTGTTCATTTCTCAATCTTGAGGATTTGGATATGGTGATGCCCACTCTGCTTCCGATTGAGAGGGGGCTTAGAGCCCATGGGGCACATGGATGGAACTGTCTTGCAGTTGTAGATACTCTCCATTGTTTGGATGGGCGTTGTCCATCATCATTCTTTTGTTAGTTGTCCTGGGTGAGTCAGATGAATTGGAGGGTACGTGTTGGCTGCAATTCTGCTGAGACTGAGGGCTCAACTGGCATATGAACAGCCAGAAAATTGTAAGTCTCAGGGACATATTTAACAGGTATAGTGCTAAATATAGGTTCAAATAAAATAAAAAGTGCCACAAATAAAAGTGGCAGAAGACCCATGTGTAGGAAATTTATAAGTAAGTCTAGCTTTGATACATTGGGGAAATAGGTTATCATATATTCCAAGGTAAGGCCCACCAATGGGGTGATGATTTCCTGGGGTTGTCTGCCCTGCCTATAGTGTCTGGATGTCTCTAGAGCTCTCAGCAATCATGGGTTTTGTAAAAATACACATATATATATTCTTACCTATAAAAACATTAGCATGCAAACTTGAAACCAAAAGATTATCCAAAGTGACACAAATGTTCTAAAATGTTAAGGAAACTTAAAAATGCCTTTTCTGTTTGTAAAATAGATGCAGAATAAAAGTGATCTAATTGTGCTCTTAGAAACTTTGGAGACTTGTTAATGAATATTCTTAATATCCATTATACTGTTATCTGAAACAGACTCAATCATTTTCTTCAGCAAAGCAAATAGGTACTCTCAGTCGTGACATATTACAATCAAGTGAGCCTCCATGACAGTGACAGGTGTGATCACACAGTGACTGAGAGTTGGCGATGCCCTGAAAGTCTCACTTTGGGACAATTTTATCTATAGACAGAGACAACAGGTGTCTTAATCCTGTTTTCTTAAAATTTGCATTACTAGCCTATGGCAGAGCAAAGAGACAGCTCTGGCAATAGATGAAGCAAGAGGGAATTGTGCTCTAGAAGAAACATTTATGTCTTCCAAACCAATGTCTCAATAAATACCTGAAGAGGTGCCAACTCACACCTATAAATCAGATTAAACTGAACAAAGAAAATAAAGTGCTTAAAGGAGGTATTGAAGTGGGCCTCCTCTTGCACAAAATCAAAGTGCTGGTGATAAATATGGCATAAACCCTGAACAGACGCTTTAGAAAATTCTTTGCGACAAAGTTTTTGGGAAATGGGACACCAGTCTTAAGAAGGAAAAAGTTCTATCAACAACAACAAAAAAGTTTTATCATCAAGCTGATCCTGAACCCAAATAATTAAATAGTCAATGTATTTTGGAGCAGAGCTTTTGATTGATCTTTAAATATTAGTACCATCTGCCCAGTGATATTCATATTGTGGACCTGCAGGCATGACTGGACAGCTTGTTTCGATGCAGAATTCTCGAATAGTTTCATATAACATGTTGGTCTGGTTGAAGAACCCCACAATATTAACATGATCCATTCATTGAAGTCATCTGCTTCTGGGACCATGACAGGTAGACTCAGATTCCCACTTCCTAGTGTTGTGTCTGTATGTTTTAAGAATTCATATTGATGAGAGCTTCAGGGATATTTTTTGTTGGTTTGAATGTTTTAGGAGAGCAGCTGCTGAAGATCCCATGTCTTTTAAAACACTGAGTTAATCTAATGTAAACATTTAATTAAATCATAAACCTAAAAGGCATACCCAGTGAAGCTGATGTGGCTCAAGCAGTTGGGTACCCACCTATCACATGGGAGGTCCAGGTTCGGTTCTCAGTGCCTCCTAAAGAAGACAAGCTGATGCAACAAGATGATGCAAGGGAGAGTCACAATGAGGAAACACAATGACTGGAGCAGAGGTGGCTCAAGCATTTGGCATCTCCTTCCCACATGGGTGGTCCCAGGTTTGGTTCCCAGTGCCTCCTAAAAAGAAGACAGGCATTCAATCAACAGACACAGCAGACAGTGAGCTCGAACAACTGGGGAGGGGGGGTGGGAATAAATTTTAAAATCTTTTTTAAAAATATACCCAGAATAATACAGTAATTATACCAAAATCAGTTTAAAAAATGTTAACCCAATAGATTGTTGAATTTAATTATTCTGGTATCCTTATTGGGACACTTTCCCAGGGTCCCAATTTTTCTTTTCTTTTCTTTTTTTTTGGAGGCTCCAGGCATTGAAGCCAGGACCTTGTATGTGGGAAGTGGGTGCTCAACCACTGAGCTACATCTGCTCACCTTTCATAGGTTCTTTTTTTTTAGCTTTTGTAAATATAACATAGGTTCTTAAACTTTAGGTTCTATCATGTATTTTTTTTATACCTCCCTAGAGTTTTAGTAATATTAACAGAACCAAAATATGAACTGGAAACTGGCTGATCCCTTGGTCAGGTCATTAGGACCTAGTTACACAGACCAAATAACTTTCCTTTGGTCTCTTTATAACAAAATATCATTTATTATGTCATGGAACATTTTTAAGACCTGCCTCTTGTATAGATTTTAATTATTTAAGACTTGAACTTTCCCAAAAGTTTCTGGCCCATTGTCCTATCATTTTGGCCAATATTATTTAAATAATCTTGTTGTCTAGAATTATTTAAAGCTTTTATGTGCCTTATTACTATTTTATAATTAATAAGGTCATCCAGCTACTTCATTCTAAAGGGTGCGTGTTTTATAATTAGTTCTCTTTAGGATATTTGGCTACTTCATTATTTTGAAACACACTGTTGAATAATCCTTCCATTTGGTTATTGTACATAACCACTAGTTTTGATTAACTGTTGGAACATTGCTCTATTTTGTTTATGTGACCGTACAGTTCCTCCTATTCTTGTTATGGTTCTTTCTCCAAGGTTATTTGGCTTGCCCAGCATCTCTAATTTAACAGGAGCAAATATATATACACACAGATATATATATGTATGTATCTGTACACATATTTAGCAAGAAAAATATATATTTTTTAACATCAATGAATCATACATACTGTGTTACATTAAACCTTTTATTTTACAACTATGTTTTTAACACTTCACTATATTAATTTTGCTTTTTTGAATATTATATGAACACTTGACCTTTTATAAACTCAACTTTTTAAAACTCAACTAGCATTTTTTAAATGCTCAATTTGTGACAAGTTGCCCAGTAGGAGCTCCATTAAGTCAGCTTATTTTTATTCTGAACACTGTACCTGTTATCCTTAAAAGCATCCTCATGATCAGAAAGTAAGATATTCCAAGCCCCTCCTGATTTTTTTCTTCCTCTAAGTCGGGACCAGCTAGCCCACATAGTTCTGACTTCTTTTCGTAGAGATTAATAGTAAAGACAAAATCTAGGCACTAGGTCTAAAAGTTTGATCACTGAGAGTGAACAAAAGTCCTACTCCTCATCCAGCACTGCTACTAGGTCACTTTTAATAGTAAAAGAGTTGGATAATACATCTTTGTAAGACATGGTTTCTTGCTGACTTTTCTAATATAACATATGTGGATGTACCCTACTTTTTTCTTAAACAAGATGAGGTTTCTTTATCATTGGGATGTTCTCCTACCTTGACAGAAATCACTTAATTTCATTTAAAAACGACTCCAGGCTGCCTTTGAGAGGCCCTCAAATTTTTATGTGAAAACAAACTTCTAAATTCCTTTTCAAAATTAGGCACTCATTAGTATTCCAAAGAGGTCAAAAGGAAATGGTATTGTGTGTTTGGAATGGGACAGATCCATGCTTAATGTGCCTTCAACAGTTCAGCAAGAAGTATATGTTCTTCCAAAATCCTGATTTTCTAGCACTGTCAATGTTCTGCAAGAATATCTACACCCCTCAACTTTGTAGGGTTTCCTTAATGTTGGTTCCTATATTCTTTTTCAATTGTTGGTTATATTTATACTGAATCTGTATTTCTAAACCATTCTATTCCCCAACTGCAGAATTTCTGAAACCCTGGATGGTGGTAGTCCCATCTTCTGAGATTACAAAAGGAAAAGTTCTTCCCAGATACGCTTTAATTCACTTTGGGGTAAAAAAGTTATTTGGAAGCCTGTGGTGGGCAACAGAGAGTTAACAGATGAAGCTGAGCTAAAGGGCAGGTGGTGAGAGTAGGACTGAAGATGGTTATTACAATCAAAACACCCAGACAAGCATAAAGTATATACTTCTGAAGAACCATACCAGGGGGGCGGATGTAGTTCAAGCAGTTGAGCGCTGGCCTCCAACAAGGGAGGTCCCAGGTCTGGTTCCTGGTGCCTCCTAAAGAAGACAAACAACAAGCAGACAATGAGCAAAAACATTGAGCAGACAGCGAGAAAAAACAAGCAGACAACAAGCAAAACACCAGCAGACAGTGACCAAAAAAAAACCAAAAAAACCAGCAAACAGACAACTAGTGAAAACAAGTAAACAGAAGAGGGGAAAAAAAGAATAATAATTTTGTAAAAAGAATCATACCCACATATGCTAATGAAAGTTTAATTCAAAAAATTAAAATCAATAAAAAAAGGAAAACATTGACTAGAAAAATGGGTAAAAGACATGGACAATTCACAAAAAGAGATACAAGTAGCCCTGAAACATATGCAAAGATGCTCAACTTCATTCAAAAGAAAAATTAAAATTAAAACTGAGCCAAAGGGCTGTGGCTCAAGTAGTTGAGCTCCCATTTACCATATGGAGGACCCAGGTCCGATCCCTGGGACCTGTTAAAAAGAAAAAAAAGAAAAAAGCCATCCCAGACCTGCACGGCACGGAGAGGCACAGGCACCCGCACGGCAACGCATCACTCCAAAAAGACAATGATGCAACCAGATAGGGGGAAAAAACTGAACTGAAAAAGCATTTCTCACCCACCAAGTTGGCAGAAATCCAAATGCTTGACAACAAACTGTTGGTGAGATTAGGAGGAAGCAGGCACTCTAATATATTACTAGTGGTCCTGCAAAACAGCAGAATCCCTGTGGAAGGGAATTTGGGAATATCTAGCAAAACCGAATATGTGTTTTCCCTTTGACCAGTAAAATCCATTCTAGAAATGTACTCTGAAGATACACCTCTAACAATAGTAGAAAACATATGCACAAGATTATTCATTAAAATACCGCTAACAACCTAAATGCTCATACAAGAAAGACTGGCTCAAATAACTGGTACATCTACACAATAGATCTATGCACCTGAAAAAAGAACAAGGAAAACCCCTAAGAACTGACTTGAAGTGATTTTTTTCAGGATGTATTAAGTGAAAAAAAATTAAAATGCAAAGAATATATGTAGAATGTTACTTTTTTTGTAAGAAATATATGATTCTCTGCAAGAAGTAATGCAGGAAGGACAAACTGAAAAATTTCTATGGTGGATGGGAAGGAACAAGGTTGAATGGGAAGGGAAGGAAATGAAACTTCTCTTAGTATACCTTTATAGTTTTGATTTTTGAACCACTTCAATGAATTGCACATTCAAATTCAAAACTTATGATTAATTAAATCAACAAGGGTAAAATTTTCCCTATCCTTGACTGCAGGATTGAACATAAACAGATACAAGTGAACCTAACTATATAGAATATTGATAACATAATCACACAAGGAAAAGAGAATGCCAGGAAATGGTATAGGACAATGCTCTCTTACACTGTAAGAACAAAAAGAAATGCAGGGAAATCTTGAGCTATGCTTAGCAAGTTTGTGGTTAGTAATAATATTGTTATCACAATTCCAAAACTATTTAGTGTGTAGTGAATGATGTCAGTGGCAACCAGAGTTCAGATACAAACACGGAAGAGGAGAATGAAGGGAAGAAGGTCATTGGTGTTTAGAGGTATCGGTGTGAACTCATTAATATATTTCAGTATATAGCTAGCTATGTCGCCTCAAATAGAAGCAAGAACATCCCAGGAGCAAGGTGCTCACTTAGCACATAGATCTTGGTTATTAAATACCATTCCCCACTGAAATTTCTCCTTGAAGAAACTGCTGATTCCAGGGTCGAGGCAGGGAAAGTAAGGTGAATCTGGGTTATACTTTTGTGCCAGATAGTAAGGAAATGCAGGAAAACTGGTAGAGACAAATCTAAAGAGTGCATGCCTTACCAGAAAGAGTCTTCCACGGGTCAATTTTGGAACAATTTGAACTTCAAAATGAATGTCAGGAATAAAACGCTAAGTTAAAAAAATATATCCATGTGTTAAATGCCCGTCCTAAGGAGTCCTACTACATTCTCAAACAGAGTGGCAAGTGTCTCTAGAACCTGCGGCTGCTGGGACTCCTGGGGCCGCGTTGCGGGAGGCAGGTAGGTGGGAGGGTGGGTCGCGCAGCCTCACATCCCATGGCCTCGCCTCGCTTTCCAAGGCCTGCCCCAGATGCTACAGTACCAAATCCGTAGTACAGCTTACAGCCGAGAAACTCTACCTCGTGGACCCAATGAAGGCGCGTGTGGTTCTCAAATACAGGCATTCTGATGGGAGTCTGTGTATTAAAGTAACAAATGATTTAGTTTGTTTGGTATATAGAAGAGACCAAACACAAGGTGTAAAGATCAAGAAATTCCACAATCAACTAATGCAACTTACGGTAGCCAAGGAATGCCGGCAGTGTTGCCATGGAAATGGACTGAATGGTTTGAAACGAAGCCTGTCATGTTCTTAAGAAGTAAATATATTTTGAATTCGAGGAGGTGATGAGACAGAAAATGTTTTATGTAATTAAGTGAGTGATTCAAAAGCCGGGAGATCATTTTTTACACTTTGTTTTTTAACGTTTAGAGACCTAGAACAAGAAATGCATCTATCTTGGAAACTTTTTTACAGGTTATTTGATGTTCGGCAAAATAAATAGTCATTTCTTTGGTAAATTTGTATCATTAATTTGAAAAAGATACCAATTTTCCTTCAATTTAGTTCATCTAAATTTTTTTAAAAGAAAATTAAATGTAGCCAGTAATTCTTTTGGAACATAAAAATTTGTGTTGATGACCAATAAATAAATACTGTGGTAACTAGAATTAACTATGCACAGTAGCACATCTAATTAAGTATAGTAGAGTAGTCTCAATTATATCTAAAGGTAATTACAAAAAACAAATATTCCTTTACCTTAAACTTTCCAGCTTCAGACTGTATATTTTAATGTAAGTGATTTGAATTGTCCTCTGGTCACTGAGGTGTAACTTATTTGAATCCAGTTTTCAGTTATCAAAAATAATTACAGTGAAGCAAATCTGGCTCAAGTAATAGAGCTTCCACCTACCATATAGGAGGACCGAGGTGCGATCCCTGGGGCCTCCTGGTGAAAAAGAAGAGAAAGTATGCCCACACGGTCAGCCAGTGCCCACGCAAGTGCCCGCATGGTGAGCCAGTGCCCATGCAAGTGAGTCACACAGCAAGATGATGACACATCAGAAAGAGAGACATGGGGAGAGTCAAGGAGAGGCACAGCAGAAACCAGAAACAGGTGGTGCAATTGATAGGGAACCTCTCTCCACATCAGAGGTCCCCAGGATTGAATCCCGGTGAATCCTAGAAGAAAAAAATGAGAGGAGAAGACAACACAGACAGCAAAAGTAGCAGGGCAGGATGAGGGGAAGGGGAAAAATAAATCTTTTTTGAAAACTGCAATTACTTTGAATGCATCAACTGAATGATGGTCACTAATGACTGAAATCACCATATTACAAAATATTTACTATACATATTCTGTCTATAATCTATAATTTCTCAGAAGGGCTAAGGATTATTTGAACTGTTAAATCTTTGCATACCTCTGCCCATTTTCTGTTTAACCCAAGGTATTAAGCATGACTGTCAAAACTGTTATGTTTTCCAGTAAACAAGAAGTATGATACTGATATTTATCTTGTATTTGTAACTAAGTTTTACTACCTAAATGCAGTTTTCACTTGTTGATTCCTCAAGAGTAAAATGTAGATACTACATTAAAATATGTTTTTGTTTGAAATTTGTCATAAATGTGAGCAACATTTTAGCATGGAAAGTTCCATTCACCCTTATCAATTTTGGAATGTTTCAAAGAGGTCAGCAAATAAAATATTACATAAATATTTTTTAAAAGAATCTCTAAGGAAGCAGCTGTGGCTCAATCAGTTGGGCTCCTGTCTACCATATGGGAGGCCCTGGGTTCACATCCCAGGGCCTTGTGAAGGCAGGCTCACCCACAAGCACCACAGAGTGCCGCCCAGCCCACAAGCACTGTGGAGAGCTGACTCAGTAAGGTGACGCAACAAAAAAAGGGAGGCAAGTAAAAACACAGAAGAGCGCACAGTGAATGGACACAGAGAGCAGACAACAAGCAAGCCACAAGGCGGGGCAGACTAAATAAAAAAATAAATACAGACACACAGAAGAACGCACAGTGAATGGACACAGAGAGCAGACAGCAAGCAAGCTGCAAGGGGCAGGGGGAATTTAAAAAAAGCATCTCTAGAGTACAAAGTCAGTGCCTAATAAAAGAAGTAGACCAATACACCAAGCACACAATATTAATGCTTATACTTATTATGAGCCTTATTCTTATAAAATTGAAACTTAATATAATAATATCTATTGCTTAAGAGTTACCTCCCGAAAATCTCCTTGTTACTCAAATGTAGCCTCTCTATAAACCAAAATGAGCAAATAAACTCACTACCTTCCCCCCAGCGTGGGACATGACTCCCAGGGATGAGTCTCCCTGTCACCAAGGGTTCAATACCAAGTGCCAGCCAGCAATGATTTGGAAAAAGACCTTGACAAAAAGGAGGAAGCATTAACTACAAAAGAGTTTTTATGGCTAAGAGATTTCAAAGTAAGTCAGACAGACATTCCAGAGGTTAGGCTTCTGCACATCTCGGGTAGATCTCACTGCCACAGTAAACAAAACCTCAAACAGGTGCTCCTGAGATATCTAGAGACATCCAGACTCTATAAGGAAGGCACACAATCTCATGAAATCAGCATCCCATCAGTGGGTCTTACCTTGAAATATATGATAACCTATTTCCCCAATTAAGAGTTAAGACTCATTTACAATTTCTCTACACATGATTCTTCTACCCCTTTTATTTAAACCTATAATTAGAGCACTATAGCCATTTAATATGTGTCCCAGAGACTTAAATCTTTGGTCTGTTCATATGCCAATTAAAGCCCTGAATCTCAGCAGAGTTGCAGTCAACAACTACTCTCCAGTTTATTGGACTTGTCCAGGACAACTAACAAAATGATGATGATGGACAACCCCCATCCCAAAAAGCAAAGAGTATCTACAACTGCAAACAAAACGGCTCCTTCCATCTGCCCCATGGGATCTAAGCTTCTTCTCATTCTGAAGCAGAACAGGCATCACCATCCCAAAGTCCTCAAGATTGAAGAATGAACAAACATAAGGGGGGAAATGCAACCATGGACCAAATTGGACTTATTGTTGTAGTAATGGAAGAACTTGTAACATTGATATAAAGATAGTGGCTACCAGGTGTTCTGAGGGAAGGGAGAGGAAGAACAGGTGGAACATAGAGCATTTTTAGGGAATTGTTCTGCATGATATTACAATGACAGATACAGGCCATTATACATTTTGCCAATGTATACTGTAAAATTGTACAGTGCTAAGTGTAAACCATAATGTAAACTATAGACCTTGGCTTCAGTATTTGTTCATCAAATGTACACACACTAATGTAAGATGTACCACACTGATATGTTGTTAATAGGGGAAAATGTGAGTGGGGAGGGGGTGGGTATATGGGAATCCCTATACTTTCGATGTAACTTTCCTGTAATCTAAAACTTATTTAAAAATAAAGTTTATTATTTGAAAAAAATCCATGAGTTCATACTAATACCAAAAAATAAGTTTAAAAATTTTAAAAGGACAAGCGCAACAGCATGAGTCTATCTCAGAAACAGTATGTCAAATGAAAGAAGCCAGACTTAAACCAATAGATACTGCACTGTTCTATTTATATGAAGTACTAGAGTAGGCAGTTCTAATGTATGTTGATAGCAATTAGATTAGTAGCTGCTTTCAGAGGAGATGGATTTAATAGCAAGGGGCACAAAGAACTTTAATGGAAATGTTATATCTTGACAGGGTCAGATTACAAGTGGGTATCCCTTCATGGAAACTGATTGAACACTTGAGCTATATATTCACTTCACTGTATGTGAGTTGTATCTCAATTACTTATAAAGTGAGATGTGAGGAATAGGGAAAGCTCTACTTTACAGAAGAATGCCAAATAATAAATGTCGTAGGAGTGCTAGAAAAATCACCATTATATAACCACCCTACTAATTAATTGACTAAAACAAGAATCATCAATGGATGCTAAGACCATTGATTGAAAATTTGTTTGGGGAACAGGATATTCACACAGTCTCAAAAGCATCTACCCAGAGACTGATTACTTATGAATGAATACAAAATGAGTTGGAGAGGTAAGCACATGGCATTTATGGCAGCTACTGTGAATAGCTAATACAACTGTCAATCCCCATATAGAGGTGAACATGCTGTATACATAGCTTTCCATCTTCTCTTGAAGCTAGGGCTGGCCATGTGGTGTGGTCCTGGCCAATGAGACATAAGGAGAAGTCTGCTGGGTTTCTAGAAAAGCTTTTGCTTCTCTGTTAAGGGGGCAGCCCTACCCCCTTCTTTCTGCCATGACCTCAATTGCTGCAGCTGTCTTGTGAATATGAGGTGACAGTTCAAAATGCTAAAGATAGCAGGAGAATGAAAACATCTGGCTACTTGATGACATTGTTGAGCCCCTTATTTGCCCTGAACTGCCAGCCTCTGGACATTCTGTGAAATGAGACAAACTCCTAGGAACTTCTATTTGTTTAACTCACTGATGGATGGATGTTCTACTTCTTGCAACAAAAGCACTCCTGATACAACCTTGTTGGTCCTTTTAAGGAGTCTGCAATTTATTCAGAGGACAATGGGAAGCATTTAGGGTTTTTAAGCAAGGGAATGACATGATCCAATGTATTTATTATGACTTCTGTGGGGAGAGCAGGTTGGAGAAAGCAAGAAACTAAGTGAAGATGCCATTGTTGCAATGGTCTAATCTAATCTCCCACACTTACCCTTCCCCACATTTCCCAGTTTTCCATTCTCATGCCTCAAACCCATATCACCTGTAAGTCATCTAAAACCATGAGGATTTATTTTGAAGAGAACAAAAATGATTTGTTTAAAGGAAAAATGTATGTTATTTTTATAACATAAATGTAAATACTAAGACTATCAGAAAGAATTCTTTCTTTGGACTCTAATTGACTAGCCTAAACAGGAGCTTGACTGTTTGATTGTAGAGGAACAGTCTGGGATTTTATTTACCAAACATCAAAACGTAGATCTTGGCAATCATAGGAAAAAAGCCGTGAAATAGGTCTTGTGAGTAGATTTAATTGATTTTCTTGATCTGAATATGAGTAAGTTTTACTTTATGAGCAAAAAGTACTTAAGGGGGAAAAAACATTTGAAACAAAAAAAAAAAAAATTGAAACCAGTTTCATCCATTTCATAAGAATTAATAATGATGTCAAATGGTTTTAAAAGTTTCTGTCCTAATCCCAAATATTATCATTGATAGAAATAACATTTAGATGTCATTTAAAATGATAATATAATATTTTGTCCATATTAAGGGGAAAAAAGCATTCTCAGGATAAAATGTTCTCCTTTGTCCTAACCTCTCTATGTCCTGAGTAAAATACTCATTTCTGTCAAATTAAATCAAAGAGGAGGGATGCGGACTTGGCCCAACAGATAGGGTGTCCACCTACCACATGGGAGGTCCATGGTTCAAAGCCAGGGCCTCCTTTACCCATGATGAGCTGGCCTATGCACAGTGCTGATGTGCACAAGCAGTGCCCTGCCACGCAGGGGTGTCTCTCGCATAGGGGAGCCCCATGTGCAAGGAGCACCCCTTAAGGAGAGCTGCCCAGCGCGAAAGAAAGTTCAGCCTGCCCAGGAGTGGTGCTGCACACTCAGCTGATGCAGCAAGATGACGCAACAAAAAGAGACATGGATTCCCAGTGCCGCTGACAACAATAGAAGCGGACACAGAAGAACACGCAGCAAATGGACACAGAGAGCAGACAACTGGGACGGGGCGGGGCAGGGCAGGGCGGGAAGGGGTGAGAAATAAATATTTTTTAAAAAATAAAATATAAATCAAAGAGGAGAGGCAGGATGTGAATGAGGTGGAAGGAGGGACCCTGTATATAAAAGCCCCTGGTCGATGGATCTCATGCCAGTACTGAGCTGACAGTGGAAACAGCTGGAAGCCAGAGGAGAACCTAGTAGAGGAGAAAGCGTGACCATGGTTGAACAATTTAAAAGAACAAGTACAACTGCTGTTGTTGCTTAAGCAGTTGAGCACCCAACTCCACACGGGAGGTCCTGGGTTCGGTTCCCAGTGCCTCCTGAAAAAACAAACAACAAGCAAAACAAACGATAAAAGCAACTCAGGGAAGTCTGTGTGGCTCAGTGGTTGAGCACTGGCTTCCCACACATATGACGCTCTGGGTTCAATTCCCAGCCCCTGGTACCTCAAAAAAAAAAAAAAAGAAAGAAAAAGCAAGTACATGTCCCATCTGCATGACCTATCTTGAAAAACCCATGTCCCTGAAATGTGCATACATCTGCTGCCTGCACTGCATCAATTCATTGAAGAAGGAAACTTATGGGGGATTTTTGTTGTGTCCCTTCTGTTCTGTGGTCTCTCAGAATAAAGACATCAGCCAGGAGTCAGCTGGGCAATCTGTTTTCCAAGATCAAAGAACTGGAGCCCAACCTGAGAGGTAATCTACAGATGAACCCAAGGATGCTGAAGTTCCAAGTGGATATGACCTTGGATGTTAGCACGGCCAATAACCACCTCATCATTTAATATGACCTGAGGAGGGAATATCTGAATGCTCATTTTGCCAGAGTGGGTTATACCATTGGGTAGAGACCCATATAATGAGAGTGAAGGTAGACCCACATCCTGGGGAGGACTAATGCCATCAAATAGAGGGAACTGTATCTCTCAAGAGAAAGGGTGGCTCCCAGGGCATTAGGGCAGTTGAGCAAGTCAAGCCCTCAACACTGTTGCAAGTATCTCTGAACATGGCTCCTCAAGAAATGAAGATTGACTGTCACTGTGGGCCCCAAGGGGAGGGGGAAATAGATATTGAATAGATGGAACTAAAGTAAATGTGAGGGCAAAAGAAGTGTTTCACAAGAGTACACAAGGATGGATATAAAACATGTAATATTACACCAAAAACATATAGGGGACGACAGACTAATAATGTAAACCATAATGTAAAACATAGGATAACTAAAAAATTTAGAAAACTGTGTAGCCTAAAGTATAAACCACAATGTAAACACAAATGTTACCTTGTTTGAAAGCTATTGTCTCAATATCTGTACATCAGTTTCAGTAAATACGATATGAATAAGTTAAAAGATTATCACTGTGGAAGGGAAAAGGTTTTATAATGGATATGTGGGAGTACTGTATATTGTGTATATGAATTACTGTGATCTAAGGCTCTTGTGAAGAGAAGCTCAATAATTAGGAAAAAAGAAAAGAAAAAGATAGGATGTAGAATTTTTCCAAATCAATATGTATTCTATATCTAACCTTTAAACACATCGCTATATTCCATTTTACTAGTGGCAACCTGACATTATATTGGGCTTCACTTTTCAGGAAGTTTTGGATCACAGAGTGGTTCAACAATGGCGGCGGAGGAATACTGGTATGGGATGTTATTGACAGGCAATATATGGTTGACAGGGAGTTATACAGGGCATGTGTCCAGGGTGCATGGAAATGTTTGGATATACTCATAGTGGAAACAATTAAAAACAACAGCTGGGGGGGTACTGGGTTCCTGGCCGGTGGGGAGGGGGGCTCTGTCGTGGTCCCTAGGGGAGCAGCAGCAGTCCCCCAGGTGCAACGGTAAGGACCAGGAAGGAATGAGGGTCCAACAGTGAGCCCCTGATACTAATGACTATGCTTGTGAGCCTCTACACCTGAAATAAGAACAAGGCCTAGAGCAGCACTGTGCCTAAGAGTTCCCTCCTGACAGCCTCTGTGTTACTCAAATGTGGCCAGTCTCGAAGCCAAACGCAGCATGTAAATGCAATGCCTTCCCCCCAGCGTGGGACATGACACTCGGGGATGAGCCTCCCTGGCACCGAGGGATCACTACCAAGTATCAGCTGATGATGTAACTAGAAAATGACCTTGAATTAAAGGTTCAATGCAGACCAACAGAATATCCCTGTCTACATATAATAAGAGGAGTTAAAAATACCACACCATGGAGTCTAGAGGGCCTACAACTGAAAGCAAGAGGATTGCATCCAGTATCCATGTCAAATCTGAGCCTCCTCTTGACATAGAGGTGCAACGGACACAACCAATCCAAGGTCCACAGAGAGAAGGTGGCATTGGAGTGGGAAAAGTGGACATGGTGGCTGATGGGTATGGGGAATGGCAGGAAGAGATGAGAGGTGGAGGCGCCTTTGGGACTTGGAGTTGCCCTTGATGGTGCTTCAGGGGCAATCACCGGACATTGTAAATCCTCCCAGGGCCCACTGGATGGAATGTGGGAGAGTATGGGCCATGATGTAGACCATTGACCATGGGGTGCAGAGATGCCCAGAGATGTACTTTCCAGGTGCAATGGATGTGTCATGATGATGGGAGTGAGGGTTGCTGGGGGGGGAGTGGTGGGGTGGGGGTGGTAGGATTGAATGGGACCTCATATTTTTTTTTAATGTAATATTTTTACAAAATCAATAAAAAATGAAAAAAAAATGCTGTTTGACCTAAAGTAAGGGGGAAATGGAAAGGACAAATGAGTTTATATGGCTATGAGTCTCTAAAAAAGAGTCTGGAGGTTTTCAGAAGGATTGCCCTTATGCACACCTGAGCAGAGTCTCAGAGACAGATAAAGTAGCTACAACCCCAGGTACTGGTCCTTTTGAGGGCTAAAGAGACCCACAGGTTCTATGGTCATGGCAGATGGGGTTCACTGCCATGTCAGTTGGCCCTTCTTTGGAGCTGGTGTTTCTGCGTGATGGAGCTGGACTCAGATGTGATCTCTTTTCACAAGACTTTCATGCTACTTTACTGGAATTGTAGTTGATGCTGGGGTTTAAGATCTATCTAGGGGATTTGAATCTCTGGACTGACAATATGATAGCCAGGCCCTGAGCCTCAACAGACTTCAGCTCCTACACTCTGATTTATTGGACTTACCCCACTCAGCTAACATGGACTTGAAGATTGTCAACCACCACACCATGGAGCCTAGAGTGTCTACAACTGAAAGCAGGAGGATTGAATCCAGTATCCATGTGGAATCTAAGCCCCCTCTTGACATAGATATGGAATGGACACAACCAAGCCAAGGTCCACAGGAAGGAGGAATACAGTAAGGATTAGAGTGGACTTAATGATATTCTATTCATGAACTATTGTGGTTAATAATCGAGAAAATGTGGCATTGGTGTGGAAAAAGTGGCCATGGTAGCTGCTGGGTGCAGGGAATGGGAGGAAGAGATGAGATGTGGAGGCATTTTCGGGACTTGGAGTTGTCCTGGGTGATGCTCCAGGGACAATTGCCGGACATTGTATGTCCTCCCGTGGCCCACTGGATGGAACGTGGGAGAGTGTGAGCTATGGTGTGGACCACAGGCCGTGGGGTGCAGCGATGCCCAGAGATGTACTCACCAGATGCAATGGATGTGTCATGATGATGAGGGAGAGTGTTACTGTGAGGAGAGTAGTGGGGTGGGGGCGGTGGGGGTGAATGGAGACCTCATATTTTTTGAATGTAATATTTTTTAAAAAATGAATAAATTGAGTAGAATTTGGATAAAATAAAATAAATAGTAAATATATATATATATATATATGACCAGAGGAGTGTCCAATATGGATATTTAAAACAGAACTAGGAAGAGTATGCTGAGAGATCCCACTCGGTTTGTGTCCTAGGCATACCTTGGTTCACCTCAGGACACCAATAGTGGGAGGTGGATATGGGAACAAGCAAAGAATGGGATCTGGGCATTCACAAAGAATCTGTTAATCGACGTGGAAATTCTACTATCTTCAGAACATGGCTTCTGGACTGCGGATTTGAGAAATGGAGAGCTCTACTCAGCCAGCACTATACCTTCGACTCCTCTCCCAGTAAACCAAGTAGGGATTTTCCTGGATATGGAGATTGGAAACATTTCCTTTTGTGACATTAGAGATAGATCCCACATCTTTACATTCACCAAAGTTCCTGCTGCGGAGCCACTGCACCCATTTTTTGCTCCTGCAAATACAGTTAATGATGGTCAAGGCTTCCTGAGAATCAGCTATGAGAAATCTAGACACTGCCACTCCTCCACATTACCCTGCCAAGGCAAAGAAACCTTTGACCATAAAGCATTTATAGAAAGGTAATCATTTTATCTTCATTGCTAAAATCTTTTCTCCTTGTTGCATACATGGCACAAATGAATTTAAGTAGAAAAATTAGGAAAAATTATATTTAGAATATTAATTATTAGCGTTTCCTTCTTTAGGTTTAATGTTTATAATTGCGTTACATAAATATGTCCTCAACTTTCAAGTCAATTAATTACCTTTTTATTTTTTATAAGATAAAACAGTGTGTCATGGAGGTGATAAACTAAATAAACATTTGGACATGGGGGGAAAAAAAGATATAAGGAGGCTCAGGATGAGGCCCTGGAGCTCTTCAAAATTTACAAGTTGGGCAGAGGAGGAGCAGTCAACAGAAGAGTGTTATTCAAGAAGGATGAAGTGGTGGGTAGTGGTAAATTGTGCTAAAAAGGGGAGCAAATGTAGCTCAGTGGTTGAGGGCCTCCTTCCCACATATGAGGTCCCCCAGCCCCGATACCTCAAAACAAAACAAAAAACAATAACAAAAATTTTAAACCTTGCTAAGAGGTCAGGATGAAGAAAAAATGATGTCGTAGGATTTGACAACATGACCATCATTAGTGACCTTGACAGGAGCAGCTTTAGTGGGATAGTAAAAGCTGTAGGCAGATTGAAACATGTTGAGGAGAAACCGGGAGGTAAGGAAGTGGCAACAGCATAAGTAGGCAACTCTGTTTAAACTCTGACTGGGAAGTGCAGGTGTGTAACTGGAGGGGGTGGGTCCGAGGGATTTTTTTTTTTAAGGATGAAAGACACGAGCCTGTTGATCTGCTGGAGGGAATAATGCAGCCCAGAAGAACTTACCATGCTGAAGAAAGCTGGAAAGGTCAAAGAAGGGACATTCTTAAGAAGAAAACGGGGAATGGTATCACAGCATAAATGGCAGGCACGACTTCTGATGGACAAGGACACTCCTTCAGTAGTGCTAAACGAGGGGGAGAGTATGCAGAGAGGCAGGCAAGTGTATGGATAGGGTGATGGAGGATGACCAAGTTGGGTCTGGTGGTTCTCTCAGTCAGGCAGGAGGCAAGGCTATCAGATGAGAGTGTCGGGAGGGAAGGAGGCTAGAGAGGAAGCGGGCAATGATTGTGGAGTGTGGAAACAACTGTGTTCTAAAGAAACATTGTAGGACTGCCAGGCATTCTTCAGAACTGATTTGAACCTAATAACATTACCCTGCCCAGCTGTGTAGCCCCCAACCCCAACTACCTGGCCCACCTCCTTCTCCACACTGGTAAGTTGGGGTGCTTAAGGGCAGACATGGAGAATGTAAATGACCAGTTCATTACAAATTAGAGTTTTGCCAGTTATTAGTCTAGGACTCTTCCTGCCTGGGTTTTGACTGTGAAGCCAATATTGTAAATACAATAAATAGCAAGATACCAAAGTGAGTGTGAGCTAGATGGCCCTCTTCTGGTGGGAAGTGGAACAGCTACTGGCAAATGTGGGATCGGGGTGGGGGTGGGAGTGGGAATGGCAGAGATGCAGGAAAAGAGCAAAGTGGAAAAGGAGCCTGGAGGTTTCCCACACTGCCAGATTCCAGCCTGAAGCAGATGAGAACTGGGAAAGAGGCGAAGAAAACACAAATGATGATGATTAAACTGCCCCAAGCTAGGACTTAAGCCTGTTCTGTGTTTGCAGACTTACCATGTTTCCATGGACTAGGCTTTATTGAAGTATTAATAAAATAAAGTTAGAAAAACTTGACTGAGTTAGTAAGCCTTAGTGGCTTTAAAATCCCAGAGGGGGCGAGGGGGCAAGGGGCAGCTGGAACTTTGATCTGGGTGCTGGTTATGCAAATGTGTTGAGTTTCTGAAGAGTCAGTGAGCTGGATGCTTATATGCATTTTTCTGTAAGTGTAACTGAATAAAACTCGTTTTAAAAGGCAACAAAAATCCAAGCCCCACACCCCCTCCCATGATTCCTTGAGAGCGATTTGGCAAAAAGTATAAAGAGCCTTAAAGACAGGCAGTCTCTGACTATGTTATTTTACTACTCTGTTTCTATCTGTGTATCTTTCTGAACACTAGAGGAACAACTGAGTTAGCAGTTAGACTTAGATGAGATAAAAGTGCCTGGAAAAGAAATTTTGAGGAGTAATGTTTCCATAACTTGTTGAGCTGCCTTTTTCTGTTCTTTTATTTTTGTGAATTTGAAATAAAGTTGTTAAATAAATAAATAAATGGAGTCTCTGACCTTGGGGGTTTCTGGGAATTTGTCCTGATGACTCCCTGAAAAAAGATGTAGTGATGTTTTTTTGCTGAAAAATAACCTAAATGCCTAATGATGGGGAATTGAGAAGTAACTTGTTTCAGCCATACACCAGAACATATGCAGCTGTGATAAAGCAGGTTGTAGAATGTTTGATATGCTGGGAAATGCTCAAGATAGGACTTTTTTTTTTAAGATACAGTGCATTGTGTGATCCTAATTATGTAAAGAAAAATAATGTGTATTAAAAAAAAAATACCTGAGGGTATGGAAGGTACAGCTGATCGTCTACATCTAAGTCATTTAAAGAGGGATGAGGGGATGGGTGTCTATTATAGTATCTCCTGTACTTTTTGGTATGTTTGAAATTATTTCTTAAAGACTGGAAGGAAAACGTCAACTTATTAACAATGGTATGTGCCTTTGGATGATGAGGCAACTGCTGGGGTTTTTCTGCTTTTATACCTTCATATTCTACCAGTTTTCATTCAGGAAGGTCATTCTCTTTGCTACGCCCTTGCTCCACACTTTATTCCATGAGATTAACAATCAATGGCACAGGCCTTGCCGTCAGCCAGCCTGTTCTATTTCTTGATTTGGATGGTTACACAGATACTCACCAAACTGTACATTTCTCCGTTGTGTTTTCTTCTGTACATGTGTTATATTACACAACTTAAAACTTGTTTTTAAATCTCTTAAATTGCCATAAGCACAGAAGATGCTCACACTTTAAAAAGAGGCAGGAACCAAGTTTGGGAACCACAGATTTACTTTATCCCAGCTCCTTCCAGGGCTTATTTTTAGCAAGTAGAATGACATGCAGAATTGCCCACACTGTTGAACTGGTAAGTTTCTTTCTTTTTCTTTGAGTACCTATGAATTCATGTCAAGGCAAATGTCCATATGATATGACTCACTGCACATTTTCTCATTACCTTTCCACTAGAAACCACTGAGATGGTATTATGCATATTTTTATAAATTACAAGCTTGAGGTTCAGAGAAGTTAAGTAAATTAACATAATTCACAGAGTTAGTGATTTTGGGAACTGGGATTCAAACAGCAATGTTCTAGATCAAGGCCTAGCACAGAGGAAGTCATCAACAATTGGTGTGTTGTGTTTTTATGTGTAAAGGTAAAAATAAATACTCACCTAGGAAAGAAACATTTACGGGCAGCATTTACAAGATGTAACCAGACCATATCTAGAGATACTACATGCATAGTCTTGAATGGTTGCATCCCAGTGGATGTGTCAACACTACCTGAGAAAAGACCCACTGCAGAGGGCCCCCGTTTTATTTTTATTTTTATTGTTTAGGATGTACTAGGGATTGAACCCAGGGCCTCGTACATGGGAAGCAAGCATTCAACCACTTGAATCTGCTCCCCCACCTCACCCTTTTTTTAAAATATCTGCTCTAGGACTAATTTTTTTAGTTGTCAGCCTCCATATTTTTTTAATTTTTTAAAATTTTCTTTATTCTTTTTTTCTCCATTTTTTAAAAATTATTTTTTATTAGCACAGTTGTATATTTATCAAAAAATATATACAGAAAGTACAAAGTTCCCATATATTTTACACAGACACACACACATACACATTCAGTCTTGTGTGGGGTGATCAATCCTCAAATATATAGGGTGATTAATCCTCACAATTCTCAGTGACCCATGGCTGGAGTGTCTTCTCCAACTCAGTCCAGATGTCTCTAGCAGGACAATTGGGAATTTCACCTACTCCAGCAGCTCCGCAGACTACTTTTTTCCTGAGACTCTTTGGCTTCTGATCTGAGAGGCTTCAGGCCTGTTGTGACTCCTCTCAAGATGGAATCGGCGGCCCCAGGCCCCAGGCCCCACCTTCCTCTCAGGAGCCTCACTTCTTCCTGGGGTCAGCTGACAAGGTCGGCTTTGGGATGCTACAGCCTGCACACCACACGGTAGGCCCAGAGGCAGGAACCCCACACAGAAGGAACTTTTATCCCCCATTTTACGCGTGAAGGGTGACAGGCTAAGCGCCTTGCCCAAGTGTTTCAGGTGGAACCTCAGTCCCATCCCATCAGAGTGCCCTCACAGCAGGCACCCTCTCCCCTGACAGCCATGAGCCCCTCTGCCTTTCTCTGCAGCAAAGGCCTATGAGGCGCCCCACCCCTACCCCACCCATGACTTCAGTGGCAGGGAGGGGTGGGTGCTGACTTGGGTCTCCGAGCTGGCTGGTCGCATGGAGGCTTCTTGGACACGGCACAGGAAAAATCTTCACCACAACTCCCCCAGCCAGAGCACTTGCCTCCGTCACCCCAAGGCCATAATTAAAGTCCCCCAGTGCAAAACCACGGCAGGAAATCCAAACTTCAGTTCCCAGTGGCCGCAGGGGGCTCGTGGGCACTTTGGGGAATAAAAGGGATGCCCCAAGCAGTCCAGGGTTCATAGTTCGGAGGTACCAGAAACAGGTACACCTAATAGTCCAGATTTGACATTGACCCTTTACACATAATACTGCTTTGCTTTGAGGCTAGCAAAATGCTGCTTCAGGCGGCGGACTTGGCCCAGTGGTTAGGGCGTCTGTCTACCACATGGGAGGTCCGCAGTTCAAACCCTGGGCCTCCTTGACCCGTGTGGAGCTGGCACATGCTCAGTGCTGATGCGTGCAAGGAGTGCCCTGCCACGCAGGGGTGTCCCCCACGTAGGGGAGCCCCACATGCAAGGAGTGTGCCCCCTAAGAAGAGCTGCCCAGCGCGAAAGGAAAGTGCAGCCTGCCCAGAAATGGTGACACACACACGGAGAACTGACACAACAAGATGACACAACAGAAAGAAACAGATTCCTGTGCCGCTGACAACAGAAGCGGACAAAGACGACACAGCAGATAGACACAGAGAACAGACAACTGGGGTGGGGGGGCAGGGGGGAAGAGAGAGAAAGAGAAAGAAAGAAAATGCTGCTTCATTTTATTTTCCCTAAATGCCTTGGTTTGATGAGACACCCAGAGTTTCTTTGAAAAGTAGTTCCCCCAACAAGCTAATAAACCTGACTTTGCTTTGACTGCAGATTTATCCCTGGTGGTCTTTGACTGACTGGGCGAGGACAATCTTAAACTCTGAAAAATCCCCAGTCCAGGTCTTCCTTCAGCCCCTGCTCCCTACCTTTCTCCGTCCTCGGAACCAACTTAGAGGAAGGGTTATATATTACCTTCCTAGGGCTGCATAACAAAGTACCCACAAACTGGGTGGCTTAAAACAACAGCAATTTATTCTCTCACACTTCTGCAGGCTAAAAGTCTGAAATCAAGGTGTCAGCAGGCCCATGCTCTCTCTGAAGGTTCTGTAGAGAAGAGACCTTTCTTGCCCCTTCCTAGCCTCTTTTGGCTGCCTGCGATGCTTGGCAGTCCTTGGCTTGAGGACTCGCTGCTTCAGCTCTGATCCATCATGACATGGCCTTGTTCCCAAGTGAGTATACAATCATTGGGTTTAGGGTTCACTCGAATCCGTATAACCTCATTTTAACTTAAGTAATTACATCTGCAAGGGTTCTGATTTCCAAATGATATCCCATTCTGAGTTTCCAGGCAGATCGGAGTTTGGGGTTGGGGGATGGGGCATTATGCAACACAGTCCAGGTTGTGTGCCCTGGCTGGCTCTTCTTTAAATGGGAAGGTAATAAGGCACAGGTGGAATGTTAACTCCTGGAGAGCAAGCAAGCAGGGAGCAGATTCCCTCTGAACTCTTTTTCTTGGACTGTCATGTGAACAGAGGAACAGACTTGATCTGGGAGGGGCCAAGTCCCTTTCCATTTTCTTCGACCTTCTGTCTTTGCAGAGTGGGTGGGGGTCATACCCAGCCGGATGTGAGAATTTCTAATCCAGTGACTCCTCTTCCCCCCTGACTTGTCTATAGGGGACTCTGCCCATTCGCTGAAGGTACACAAATAAGAAAGCAGTGGCCCCAGGGCTCCTGGCTGCTGGATCCCAGATAAGATGGGATTCTTCCCTTTCTTGAATTAGCTCTGCCATTCTCAGAAGGTCTTCTTAGTACCAGATGTGCGTGTCAGCCCTGCTGTTTCTTCCTAGAATATCCCAGAGAAACCTACTCAAGAGGGACTTTGATGTATCTATTTGTTTTGGTGATCTATTACTTTATAACAAACCACCCCCAAACTTAGTGGCTTAAAACAATAATTGTGGGAAGCAGATTTGGCCCAACGGATAGGGTGTCTGCCTACCACATGGGAGGTCCAAGGTTCAAACCCCGGGCCTCCTTGACCCATGTGGAGCTGGCCCACGCACAGTGCTGATGCACTCAAGGAGTGCCGTGCCATGCAGGGGTGTCCCCACATAGGGGAGCTCCATGCGCAAGGAACGCGCCCCATAAGGAGAGTCACCCAGCACGAAAAAAGTGCAGCCTTCCCAGGAATGGCACTGCACACATGGAGAGCTGACACAGCAAGAGAACGCAACAAAAAGAAACACAGATTCTAGGTGCTGCTGACAAGAATGCAATCGGACACAGAAGAACACACAGTGAATGGACACAGAGAGCAGACAACTGGGGGGAGCGGGCAGGGAAGGGGAGAGAAATAAATAAAAAATAAATCTTCAAAAAAAAGGAAGAAAAAATTATTTTGTTTTCTCATGAATATGCAAATTGGGCAGGACTCTGGGATGGAGGCCTGACACTCATTGCTGCTCCACCAGGCATCAGCAGGGGGAGCTTGACTAGGGGCTGGATAGTTAAATCTCAAAGCTGGAAGGCTGGTGCTGGCTCAGTGGAGGCTTTGTGCCATGGGCCTCCTACCTTCTCATGTGGGCTTCTCCACAAGTGCTTGGGCTTCCTCACAGTATAGGGCTGAGTTCTAAGTAAGCATCCCAAGAGAACTTAGCCTCAAAAGTCTCACTATCACACTCTGTTAGTCCAGGCAGTCACAAAGGCCAGCCAGGTTCAAGGGGAGAGGATATATAGATACTTAAGGAGAGGAATGTCAAGATCATATTGTAATGGGAAGCAGACTTGGCCCAATGGATAGGGCATCCACCTACCACATGGGGGGTCTAAGGTTCAAACCCCGGGCATCCTTGATCTGTGTGGAGCTGGCCCACGCACAGGGGTGTCCCCCAAGTAGGGGAGCCCCACGCACAAGGAGTGCGCCCCATAAGGAGAGCTGCCCAGCACAAAAGAAAATGCAGCCTGCCCAAGAATGGCACCGCACATACAGAGAGCTGACACAGCAAGATGACACAACAAAAAGAAACACAGATTCCCAGTGCCGCTGATAAGGATAGAAGTGGTCACAGAAGAACACACAGTGAATGGACACAGAGAACAGACAACTGGGAGGAAGGGAGGGGAAATAAATAAATAAATAATCTTTAAAAAAAGATCATACTGTAAGAAGAACATACGGGATGGGAGATATGGAAAATACAACCTGCCACAGCACCAGACTCACACTGTCTGACCTTTGGTAAAACCAGCTTTTCTTCCTTCCTCTTCTGGCTTGTGCACTGCAGAATGCCTATGCTAAGCAAGCTTTCCTTGGGCTGGGCCATTTATCTCTCCATGAGTAGCGATAAGCCTGAGTAGAGGTCACACTTTCCTCTTGTCTTGGTCAGGGTTCTCCAGAGAAACCAAATCAATAGGGGAAATTTATAAATATACATAAAGGTATACTCAGTTGTAGGGCTGGAAAATCAGAAAAGTGTTAGGTAGACTGACAGGCTAGAAACTCAGGCAGGAGTTGATGCTGCAGTCTTGAAGCAGAATTTCTTCTTTGGGAAACCTCAGCTTTTGCTCTTAAGGTCTTCAACTGACTGGATGGGGCCCACCTACATTATCAGAGGTAATCTCCCTTAAAAGTCAGCTGATTGTAGATGTTAGCCACATCCACAAAATACCTTCACACCAATACCTACATTTCTGTTTGATTAAGTAACTGGTACTGCAGCCTTGCCAAGTTGCCACATAAAAGTTGTCACAACATACCTCTTCAAACTCTGAAACTTCAACATAAATATAGAAATCCCATATCTCAAAATCTCTGCTAGCTAGCTCATATATCAGCCACACCATCCTAGTGTGTGTTTGCTAATTCAATTGGTTGGATTACAAATATTGTGTTTTCCCCACACATCTATACAATAGTCATTTTTCCTCAAAATACAGCTATTTGGGATTAATGCGTTCAGGCATTCTCTTATTTTCTAATTACTTGATTTCTGCTTTCAATTTGATTCCCTTTCTACTGTTTTTCTTTCTTTTATTTATTTATTTATTTGAGATACCAGGGCTGGGGATTGAACCCGGGACCTTGTATGTGCAAAGCTGGAGCCCAGTCATGAACACATCAGCTCCTCCAAGTTGGTTGTTTGGTCTGTTTGCTCATTGTTTTTTTTTTGTTTGTTTGTTTTTGGAAGGCACCAGGAACCAAACCCAGGACTTCCCATGTGGGAAGGAGGCGCTCAACCATTTGAGTCACATCTGCTCCCTCTACTTTTTTTCTTAAGATCACCTTTTGGTTTAAGGACAGCTGGAGTTGGCTGCTTAGGTTCAGTGTGTTATTAATGTGAACCCAAAGCTTTCAAATTTCAGTGCCTGGGTTCTTTGTGCTCTGTCAGCCTGCCTCAACTCCACTCAATACTACAGCTCAAATCCACACACAACATGGGGAGAAGTTGCTGCTTATAGAAAAACTTGTATGGAATCCATTCATTTATGCCCTCCCATTTATTTTGTGTCCATCTGTATTAGTCAGCCAAAGGGGTACTGATGCAAAATACCAGAAATCATTTGCTTTTTATAAAGGGTATTTATTTGGGGTCGAGCTTATAGGTTGTAAAGCATGAGTTACTTCCCTTACAGAGTCTGTTTGTGTGTGTTAGAGCAAGATGGCTGCTGACATCTGCCAGGATTCAGGCCTCCTGGGTTCCTCTCTTCCCAGGTCTTCTCTCTGGGCTTGGAGTTCTTCTCTTCCCAGGGCTCCAGCTTCAGCATCAAACTCCAACATCGAAATTCCCAACATTAAGACCCCTAACTCTGTACCTTGCCATGTCTCTTTATCTACGCCTACTGGCATAGATTACTGATTACTTAACCAAGTAAACCTCTGGATCCAATGTAATCTAATATGCCCAGAGGAGAAGATCAGTTTACAACCATAATCCAGTATTTCTTTTTGGAATTCATCAATAATATCAAACTACTACACCATCTATGCAAATCACTGGAACAAATATTGTGTGGAAATCAAAACGAATGGCTCTGGGTCCTCCAGAGAGTGTATAGTGTAGTTGATGAGGCAGATGCTTGCACAAACTATGGACAAAACAGGCAGGATGGGCTGTAAGCTATAGCACCTGCAAGCAAAGTACTGGTGAAACATGGGGGAATTGTGAATTCTTACAAAAGTTTTGGAAAGGGTTTTCTGGAGTAGATGTTGTCTGTGCCAGATTCTTAAGGATGAGTATGTGGCATTTTGACATGGAACAAAGAGCAGTTCAAGCAAGCTGAACAAAGATAAGGTACATTAGTTTCCTATTGCTGCTGTAACAAATGAGCACAAACTCAAGTGGCTTGCAGCGACATGAATTTGTTATCTTACAGTTCTGGAGAGCAGATGGCCAGAATGAGTTATTGTGACAGTTTAAGATTATTTATGAATCCCAAAAAAGAGAAAGATTATGTTATAAACTAATCTCTTCCTTTGGGTGATACCCTTTGATTGTATTAAATTCAGTGAGGGGCCTCTGATTAAGTTTACTTGATAAAATCAATTTAGGGTTTCTGATTGGGCTATGCCACTGATTAGGCATGACTCAGTTTGGGTCCCCACCTCCTTGCTGGGGTCCAATATAAATGAACACTCATTCAAGAGACACAAGAAGACACATAGAGCAGAGAACTTCGTCGTTTTGGTTCTACCATGTGACAGAAAGAAAAAGGCTCAGACAGCTAAAGCCCCTGGGAGAGATGGACCATTTGCCTGATAGCTTACAGCTGAATCTAGGAAGAGAGCCAAGACTGAAATAGGAAACCCAGAGGGGAAGGCTGAAACCAGGCAGAGATGGTCTGCCATCTTGTTTCAACACACAGCAGCTGACTGGATGAGAAAGCACCTCTTATGGTAACCTGAGTTGGACTTTCCACAGCCTTGGGATTATAAGCTTTTACCCAAATAAATACCTTTTATAAAAGTCAACATAGGGGAAACGGCTGTGGCTCAATCATTTGGGCTCCCGTCTACCATATGGGAGGCTCTGGGTTCGCGTCCCGGGGCCTCCTTGTGAAGACAAGAGCTGGCCTGTTGGCTGCAGAGAGCTGATGGCCCATGTGCTGCAGAGAGCTGGCACAGCAAAATGATGGAACAAAAGGGAGACAAGCAGATACAGGCAAAAAAACAAATGCGCAGCGAATGGACACAGAGAAGAGACAGCAAAAGAAAAAGAACAAGCCACAAGGGGGAGGCGGATAAATAAATAAATCTTTTTTAAAAAGTCAGCATGGGGAGTGGATTTGGCTCAAGTGGTTGAGCACCTGCCTTCCCACATGGAAGGTCCCTGGTGCCTCCTAAAAACAAACAAATGAAACAACCAACTCAGGAGCTGATGTGACTCAGTGGTTGAGCACTCACTTCCCATATATGAGGTCCTTGGTTCAATCCCTGGCCTTGGTACCTAAAAAAAAAATGCCAACAGATTTCTAGTACTTTGCATCAGCACTCCTTTGGCAGACTAATACAGCTTTATAGAGCTAAAATCAAGATGACATCAGAGCTGCATTCCTTCTGGAGCCTCCAGGGGAGAATCCATTTCCTTGCCTTTTCCAGCTTCTAGAGGGTGCCTGCATTCCTTGGTTCATGGCCTTTTCCTCCATCTTCAAAGGGCATCACCCCCACTTCTGCTTTCCTTCTTTACCTGACTTTTTCCCTCTTGCCTCTCTTCTATAAGGATAATCCAAGATATATGGATATATTCCTGATATATGTATTCAGATAATCCAGAATAATCTCCCCATCTCAAAATCCTTGCCTTAAATGGAGCAGGTATAGCTCAGTGGGTGAGCACATACTTTGCATATACAAAGTCCCAGGTTCAATCCCCAGTATCTCACTTTAAAAAATCCTTGCCTTAGTCATATCTGCAAAGTCCCTTTTTCAGTATCCACAGGTTCTGGCATGGATATTTTTGGGTGGGCCATTAGTCTGTCTACTCCATAGGGCTTGTTTGGGGAATGGTGAGTAGATTATGGATGGTAGCAGCATGGTGTGGTACTGCACAAGAGGCCAATGTCAAAGTCCTCTGGGATGAGTCATGGAGGGGAAGACCTGGGAGAAATCTTGGGTACCCCCAAGGATGGAGTTTTGTGTGTGTGTATGTGTGTGTCCATGGTTGTGTCCCTTAGAGTGTACCTTTTAAAGAGGTAGAAAGAATCAGGTTGAGTTGGAAAGGGTGCAGAGGACAGGCTTTGGATCAATGCTTTTGAAGACAGGGTTGGGGACTCATGGAGGCTAAGCCTGTCCCTGTATCTTTTCCCTTTGGAGAAGAGCTGGTGGCCATGGCTGTGAGTTTTCTGAAATCTTTGCACATCTTTTCACCCACCTCCCAAACCCAATCAGTCCTCAGGAATCATTAGATGAATGAATAAAAGTCGCCTCATATCCAAGGACCACTAGCCCTCAGCACCCTGTAGTTTCTTGCAGAGTCTTCTAGTTTCATGTTGAGGGTCACTGCCTCTCTAGGACACTATTAAGTTTGATGAATTGCATACTTATAATGAGAGTCTCTGGATCTTGTCATTTCCTCTGTAGCCTGAATGTATCCCCTTTCCAGCACCATCTCAGCTCCGTAAGAAACCACTATAACTAGAAATTTATATTTCCAGCATGCTGTGCTCTACACTGGGTGGTGTCTCTTATGTGAACAAGCTAAATTCTAGGAATAACCGTGAAAGCTAGAGATTTGTTTGCTGATATATTATTCAGAAAGCTGATTGGAGTCTCTTACATATGCTAGATAAGCATGAAAACAAAACAAAGCTACAAGTTCTGTAGACTTACTTGTATTTCCAGTATGTTTTTTGACAAGCTGAACACCTTCTTAGTTTCCAAAGGATCAAGAGCAAGAGGATTTTTTTTGCTTGTTTGTTACTAAGTTAAATGAACTTTTTTACATTGCACAGGATGACTTCCAGATGAAATTCTAACCCTCTCTCTTCTCACTTCCTTCAGTGGCTTTTTTCCCTTCCAGGACAGTGGCCTGGATTTAGAGCCTTAGAAATCATTGAAAAAGTGGACAGTTGATGGTCTAGTGACACCCTCCCCATCCATAGTCCCACATTGTCCCAACAGAATCACAAAGAGTCATGCTGGCCACATCACTGTTTCTTCCAAAGGACCCAGAGATCCTTCTCTCTTCTGTGGGCGGAATCATCTTTATTGGCTAATCCAGGAGCTGGAAGGAAGGCTGTTCACTCAGGGC
This sequence comes from Dasypus novemcinctus, assembly GCF_030445035.2. NCBI lineage: Eukaryota > Metazoa > Chordata > Mammalia > Cingulata > Dasypodidae > Dasypus > Dasypus novemcinctus. The sequence goes on along the minus strand of NC_080695.1, from coordinate 25,628,895 downwards.
TCTTTTCTTCTTCTCCAGCTAGAACCCCACCAGACTCTGTCCTACTCTAATTCATGTAGAAAATGGCCTAGTCCTTGCTGAGGACTAGTTTCCTTTTTCCCTCCTGAAATGCTATGTCACTTGTCAGATGACAGAAGTATTTTTTCCCCTTTCATCTGGGCTTCTGTACCCCAGGAGACCCTCTTCTGCAACTTGTACCTTTCCCACATTTCTTCACACACCCCATGCAACATATTCACTGTTGAGACTCAAATCACATGCAGAAGACAGTACTTCTGCTGTTTAAAGATAGGTTTTCAAAGCCAGTTTGTAACTTCCATAGCCCTGAAGACTGCCTCACTCTGAAGCTGCTCCAGAAAACGGGGCCCTTCCTCTTGAGTGAAGGAAGGACTCCATGGGACACAGGGATCACTTGCCTAATGTCTCCCTCTGCCTCAGGGCCCTCAGAGCCACCCAACATTCACCCATTTATTAAGTCAGCCATTAAGGGCTGTTAATATGCTCTTCGGTAAGGCTGCTTGCTCTGGACTCAGAAACAAGAACAACAAAAATCCTTTAAGACATACTCTTTGCCATTTATTAGCCTACAGTCTCTCTGGGGCGTTAATTTGTAGAAACAAATGAAAATTGCAATTGCTATTTTACACTCAAAATATTTAAATAACATAAATATATGCAAAGTAAAAAATGAGTGATGGCATAGAGTCAGAGAATGCTTCCTGAGATGGGTGAAGTGTGAGCTGGACCTGAAAGACAAGTAAGGTTTGAACAACTAGAAGAGCCAGGGAAAGTCATCCTCAAGCAAGAGAACCCCAGAGGCAAAGATGAGGTTTGGGTGAACATGGCATCTGTAGGTACCAGTGATGGGACCATTCCAGCTGGAGTGGGGACTCCAAGATAGGACACTGTGAGAGGCAAAACTGACCGTGTGAGGCGAGGCCAGACCAGGAGATCTTAAATGTCCAAAACATTTGGTTAGAACTTATCCTAGTGACAGATGAGAGCCATGAAGTACTTTTGAAAATGAGTTTTATGTAATACAAGTAGGGTTTGGGAACAAGTGGTGACTGGCTGAAACTAGAAAGAAGCAAAGATGGATCCAGGATATATCATTGTATTTCCCTACTAGACCGTGGGCTTTTTGAAGGTGGGGGCCCTCATTGCATTCATCTTTTTAACCCACTCCCCACCCCCCAGTGCTTAGCACAAAGTGTCAGAATAAGTGCTTCATAAATGTTTGCTAAGGGAAAAAAAAGTGTTCAACAGTTGGATATATGGATGAAATCTTATGTTCCCAGCATTCCCTCACTAGTCGCAAGAATATGTCCATGATCACCTATATTTTGGGCCCTCACATGGTCTGTTCCAGTATCCTCTTCGCAATTTCCAGGCAAGAGCCCAATATACCCCTAGCATTCCACCCGGAAGTCTCCTCGTGGCCCAGCAGACTCGTTCATAACTGACACACACACATATATGCCCCCACACCAAACTTTCCTCCTCCTTGCAGATATTGAGAAATAACGCCTAAAATCATACTGGACATAAATATCTACAAATTTTGCTCTTAAAACAGTCTGTAGGATACAGTTTCTGTTCGGTGTGATAAAACGTTTGGATATGGATGTCGTAGTTGTAGCACAATGTTGTAAATTTAATTAATGCCATTGAACTGTACAATTAAAAGGGCAAACTTTATATTTTATATATATATAACCACAATAATTTAAAAAACAAACAGTGATGTGAGGGTACAAATGTTTTTAAAAAAAAAAAAAAAAGGAATGAGTATTTCAGTCTCTGCATTAGCTGTGTTTGAGGTTTGCACGTTTGTTGAACGAATGAAGCTCCTTTGCTTTGGAAGGCCTTGTCCAATGCCCGGAATATAACGGACAAGGAAACCTAATTGAACTGGAGAGGCCGGAAACCCCCGCGCTCTGGTGGGCGAGAGGCGGAAAATGGAGAAGTCAAGGTTCCCGGGAAAGCCAAGGTCCGAGTCTCCCTAAGCGGGGAGTGGCCGGAGCCCTTTAACTCCTCCCAGGGCGGAGAGGACCCAGGGCCAATGAGAAAGGCGGCCCGGGGAGGCGTGGCTGCGTCATCATGACGCCATCACGCTCCGGCCGACGCATTCCGGGCAGCCCTGCTGGGTAGATTCGAGCCCGGAAGTGAAGTGGTGTCTGGAGCTGCTGCTGCAGGAGGTGATTGCGGATCCCGGGAGGGCCTGAGACTCCGCCACGTGAGAGCCCTCGGAGCGGGTCGAGTCCCGCGTGACCTCGGGGCTGTCAGGGAAAGGGAAGATGGACGGGACGGGATGGGCTCAGGGTCCGCTGATCCCGAAAGCTCTTTCAGCTTCGCCGAGAGCTGACGAGCCCGAGGTGGCCGAGCTGTGAGTCTTCGGGTAGTCAGCCCCGGGGTTGGAGAGAGATGAGACACCAGTAAAGGCCAGCGTTTAATCACATTTTTGACCGCCTTGCAGACTCAATCCTCAAAGCATTCCTGGGGATGTAGTCTGTCTTATCCCCATTTTCCAGAGAAGGAAACTGAGGCAGAGATGTTGAAATTACAGGTTGTAAACAGTATAAAGATGGGAGGTTGGGGAGTTAAGGAAATAGCGAAATGTGTCGGCAACTGTATATAGTAATGATTCCAGAAGACGAGCAAAAGCTATTTCTGAACTTGGACGGGTCTAATGACAAAATTCATTTGGCAAGTCTTTATCACCCGATTCTTAACTTTGGGATGTATTTTTCAGGTGACCAAAGCCACATAATGTCAATACCTCGCTCATCGGTCCATGCCAAATGGATTGTGGGGAAGGTGATTGGGACAGCAATGCAAAGAACGGCAAAAGTGAGAGTGACCAGGCTTGTTCTGGATCCCTATTTATTAAAGGTGAGGAACATCCCTGCTTTCAGCACCAACATGTTCCTGGCACCTGGGTAGAAAAACACTTCCTTATCAGTAAAGATGTACTGAGTGCTGGCTGCCTGCCAGGTGTTGTGGCAGTCTGAATATAACAGGTGAATTAGTTCTGGTCCTTACTCACATTCCAGGGACAAATAGAGTTAATTTCAAATCAGTCTGATGACTGCTGTAATCACTGTATATACAGAGTACTGTGGGATTAGGGAGCAGGAAATTCTTTCCTCCCAAGTTGTTGGAGGAGTGCATCCTTGATTAAGAGATATTTATACTGAATCTCAAATAGGATTTTATCCAGAGAATCAAGTCAGAGAAGTCATTCTAGCAACAGCAAATAGTCTGTGGAAGTTCATTTGGCCATGAAAGGGCATGTCCAGAAAGGTGGACCCAGAGCTTGGCAATTACTAAGGGGCCTTGATGAATGTATGGCGATGACAATCACAGCTGGGTTTTGTGTGTTATTTTTACAAGTTCAGATTTCATCCTATAAGAAAAGGAAAGACACATGGAGATGTGGGAATGGGCTGTTGGGGGTAAGGAAGTCAGTAAGGAGGCTATTAGAAATGTCCAGGATGAAAACAGTGAGGACCTGAACAAAAGTTGGGAGCCTTAGGGCTAGCATGACAAGAGTAGATTTCAGGAAGAAGGGACAAGAGTTATTGATTTGTTAGATGTACAAGGAAGGGAGAGGGAGGCACCAAGGATGGTTTTGTGTTCTGGGCTGGATGAGCAGAAATACTGTTTGTTATCTAGGATTAAAAATGCAGGAGCAAGCAGAAGAATGACATCTTGACCATTGGCCTTGGAAAGAGACAACCTGAGTTTGAATACTGTCTGTTATTTACTAGCTGTGCACATTATTTAACCTCCTTGAACCTGTCATCTGTAAAATGGGAATATCTGCTGCGACAGGGTGGTTGTGAGGAAGAGGTGATTTTAGTTCTCAGTTATGTCTTGTGTGCAGCACTTTGAGCCAGGCACAGAGTTAAGTGCTTTACATAACATTATGATGTTTAATCCTCATAGTAACTTTATAGGTGTGGCTATTAGCACCTCATTTTATGGTGAACAATAAAAACAGCTTGATGTGATTGATTTGTCTTAATCATAATAGCTAGTGGTAAGAGAAGCATGTTTCTGGGCAGGAGAGAAGGTTCCAAAGGGAAGGGAGAGTTTAAGTAGTATAAGGAGAGATGATGATTGAACAAGGGTCTTGGCAGGAATGGGCTGGAGAGTTCAGGGATGGGGTCAGTTTGGGAAGAGTTGTTGGTGTTTTCCAAAGATTATGCAGCTAAGTACCTTCTTTTCCCAAGTCCCAGCTTGCTTTCTGTGCATTTTTTCTTACTCCATATTGCATTGCCAGATCACAGATGGGAGCTACTGATTTGTGCATCTCCTTCTCTCAACAGTATTTTAATAAGCGAAAAACCTACTTTGCTCACGATGCCCTTCAGCAGTGCACAGTTGGAGATATTGTGCTTCTCAAAGCATTACCTGTTCCACGAACAAAGCATGTGAAACATGAACTAGCTGAGATCGTTTTCAAAGTTGGAAGAGTCATAGATCCAGTGACAGGAAAACCCTGTGCGGGGACCAAGTACCTGGAGAGTCCAGTCAGTTTGGAAGCCAACCACCTAAGTGAAAATCTGAAACAACTCAATATCTCTTCAACACAGTAAAGGAGGACTGAAGAAAAAAAAAAAGGTGTCAAAGGGAAAAGTTTACAAATTTGCTTTAGGGAAAAAGAAACTTCCCTGAGTTTCATCATAAACTGTATTTAACTGCTCTTCCAGTTTTTATGAAGTAGCTAAAGTCAATTAGGTAAAGGGCTTGTTATAAATTTTCATAAAGGTTTATGGTCATGTTTCAAATTTCCTTTTTCAGTAACAACTGAGTTCTATTACACTAAGTGTGCCTAGCAGGCTGCAAGCTCATTGCTTTGGAAGACATTGTTTTTTCATTCTAAAGAAACCTTGAATTTATCTCAGGACCTTTATTCTGGGGGAAAAAAAAACACGTCATATCATAAACAGATAAGACCACATTGTGAATATTTATTTTTGCTGGTATATAGTCAAAATTAATTTTCTTTTCTATTTCACAAATTCCAAAGGGAAATAACATGCTTGTGGTCAGACTTTGTCAGATTAGGTTTTATTAATAAAGCTGTCAGCATGTCGAAAATAAAATGTAAAAATTCTGAGTAACTTTTCTTATATCCTCAATTAGATTAAATAGGCTTGAGTTCTTACAATCTGAGATGTTGATGAAGCTGCAGGATTTATCACACATGCATCTGAGGTGAAGAGTGTCAAAGTTTTGTTACTATTCCTTAATGAACTGTGATGACTTAGATTTTGACCTGAGAAAAATCCAAATATATATTTCAGTGTTCCGGTTCCTAGAGAGAGACTTGGAGCATAAATTTCAACCTCAGTGAATACACATATTTTCCTAACACAGGGTTTTGGCAGTGACCACAGGTACCGCCTGCCCTCTGAGGGCTCACAGTCAAATGGGGGAGGTAGGCAAGTGCCATCATAGTGAGGGAGAGGGATGGATAACTTCCCGGGAGAGGTGAGATGGTGCTACAAATGAGTCCTAAAGGAAGAAACCCCAGGCTAGTAGATAAGGGGCTAAAAAGGGCCTTCCAAGCAAAGGGAAGGGAATGCAGAAAGAAAGTGTGAGTATATGCAGAAAGAAAAGGGAGTATAACCAGAGGTTCCGCAAGCAGGTAAGGATTGCTGGGACTGTTTGAGCAGGGGTGGAGCATAAATAGAGAAATAGGTTATATCATGTTGTAGGGGATGGTGGATATTTAAAGAGAGTGTTATGGTTAGACTGGAATTTCAATAAAAGCAATAGCATCAGGGTAGAGATTGGATTGTAAGGGAAAAGACTAGAGGTGACAAGAAACCTGTTAAAAGACTGGTTCTATGAACAGAGCTAAGTTGGGCAGAAGAGATGAAGAGAGGATGGACAGGCGATGCTTCAAAGAACTCTCCAGGGCTTGCTGCCAGGGTGGATAAGTAAAAGGGAAGCATTTAAGAGTATCTGGGTCTCCAGCAGGTGGGGACAGTTAGCCTGGAAAAAAAGGTTCCCCCCAAGTAATGCTCCTGGCAGAGGACAAGGCACCTGTACCACCAACTCTGGGCTGGAATCCAAGCCATCCCTAGAAGCTCAAATATTTTAAGTGATTTACATATACTCAGTAATATATCATTTTTATGTTAATTAAATTTTTTTTCCTGAAAAATCTTGGCTTAAAAACTATGCTCCAGGAAGAAGCCTCATGCTTATTCTATGGCTTTGAGTACCCTCAGCCACATGGCTTGAAATAAGAGTATCCTTCACCCATGCATAAAAAGCACTAGATTAATGGAACTCATTAGCACAAAATGTTACTCAAAATACTAGTGGAGAAAAAAATGCAGAATGAATGGACTAATATAAAATCACAAACACAAGGTCAGCCAAAAAACGTTGAACTACTAAGTGTACTATTCAAGGATATAAATTTGAAAGCATTTAACTCAAGAAATTAAGCTGAGAAACTGGAGGAATGTGTAAGGAAGTCACACAGGCTCATGGACACCTGGGGCTTGAGGCCCACGCCCTGCTCTGCAGGCCAGAGGAGAGCTCACTTTAGCCTTTCTTTTGGACCTATCCAGCCTCTACTGCCTCTCTAGCCGAAGACCAAAAGACAAGAAGTCCCTCCGCTGCAGCCTCTGTCCTCCAAGGAAAAGGCGTCTCCCTGGCCACTCAATTCACAAGACCTGGCTTGTGGTGGCTCCTTGCCATTTTAATGTAATCAAGTTCTGCTGCAGGCAGGAAACCTCTATGCTCCTTTCACCCCCCAAGATTTCCAGCTCCAAGGTGTCCCTCATTCCACAAACCTAGTTCTTGCCCCCACAGCTTCCATGCAGAAGCCTCCAAGTTGCCCAATCAGGAGGGCATTCTTCTCCTGGTCTGTCCGCAGCGGCTTTTTAATTTTCCTTAAACAGTGTCACCCGGGTGCACGCTTTCCTTGCCTTCTTCCACTGGGGAGCACCCCTGGGAACTTTCCCCTGGTCTGGCCTCCATGCCCCGCAACCTTTGGACACAACGCTTTCTTCCGTGCTCCCTTGCGTCTTGTGCTGCTCTCCATTTCAACACCAGACACGCTCGGTCCAATTATCAGTTCCCATCCTGTCCCCACAAGACCGGGATTGCTTGAGGGCGGGAACAGGGTGCTGCGCCCATCGGTGGGGAAATGAATGGGAACAACGTAATTACGAGAGTACTTGAATAGGTTTCCATCCAAAATGTTCTTTTTTCTTTCATTTTTTCTTTTTCTTTTTTCTTTTCAGTATTTTATCTTGACTCCAAAATGCTTTTATTTAAGAGTTTTTTTAAAGGCTATAAATTATTCACATGGTACCAAATTCCGGAGATATTCGGGAAGAAGTCCACTCCTCCCCGTGGCCCCCAGCCTCCCGGTTCCGCCAAGCAATGGTGTGACTTTTCCTGTGAATCCTTCCATCAAGTTCCTGTGCACACCCTCCTCTGGGCCCTGCGCCCCTTTCGCTGGGTTTCGACTCGCAGAGGAGGCCGCGCGGCTCCGCGGCTCCGGCCCGGCCGCGCGCCCTGCGCCCCCTGGCGGCGGCGCCCCGCACTGCCGCGCCCCGCCCCGCCCCACCTCGTCGGCCGCCCGGCCGGGGGAGGGGTCGCGGCGGCGGCTCCGGCGGCGTCAGCGGCGGCGCCCGGGCGGTGGGAGCCGAGGCGCGGGAGCAAGATGGCGGCGCGAGTGCTGTGCGCCCGCGGAGCGGCCTCGGCCGGCGGCCTCCTGCAGCGGGCCGCCCCCTGCATCCACCTGCCCGCGCTCCGGTGAGCAGCGCCGCCCTTTCCGGGAGCGGCCGAGGAGGGGCCGCCCGCGGGGCGGAGGGCGCGGGGATCCCCTGCGCGGGCCCCCGAGCCGGCCGCGCGCCCCACGGGCCAGGGCCGCCCGGGCTGCGCGGCCGCGGGGCGAGGCCGCGGCTGGCGGGGCCGGGCCAGAACCTCGGCGGGGCCGAGCGCTCTCCCGGCCGGCCGGCTCTCAAGGTCACGGCGGGGACGGGCCGCACGCGACCCGCCCTCGCTCGGGCAGGCGCCCGCTACTCAGCGCGAAGGCCACGTCCGCCCGCCGCGCTGGCCCGGCCTGCGGGACCTTGACCTGGCGCGCCCGGGGCCGCGGCGGAGGCCTCAGGTCCGGGATCGGTCCGCGGTCCCGCAGGGCGCCTGAGAAAACCGCTTGCCTGGCCAGAGCCTCGCCATGTGCGCCTGCAGAAGGCAGGGTACATTCACCTCTTAGGTGGGAGGGTGAAATAAAATAACGCTTCGCCGCCGGCGATCTTTGGAGGTCTTAGCATTGCTTACAGCCCTTGACTTGGATTTTAAAGCAACTAGTGGATCAAAAAATGTTTGCGATTGTGAACACTAAATATTTAACGATTGAGGTCATGTTTAAACTTTTTTTTACTAATCTCACTGGAGTAGACGTTCGTTTTCAGAATCCATCAACTGTAGCCACATCCGCGTCCCATTTGCCACATTTCAAAAACTAAAGCTTACGCAAAGTTACCCAAAGATTTGCTTTCTCCTTTTCCTTTCTTTGGATGATGTGTTACTTTTTTTTTTTTTTCTTTCAATAATGGGCCTGTAGAAAGTCTAGTGGCACTTAAAAAGGAAGGAACAAAGAAATAACTGTTTGATAAACTGTCAATATGGGCCAGGAAGCTTTATATAAAATGGCTTATTTAATCCTCATAGCAATCTTAAGAAGTAAATCTTACAGATGGGGAGCTGGGGCCTCAAAGAGGGGGAGAAACCCTCTCCCAGAAAAGGCATTTGAATCCAAGTTTCTGGGATCCAGGCCCAGCACTGTTCATAGTACATGAGGTTCACCTTGTGTTTCCAAATTATTTAAATTTGACGTTTATGTTTTTAAGCTGATTAACAGAGCAATTTCCTTTTATTTTTATTGTTATTGAGCCTCCAGGATGTTCCTCATCAGGCTGGTGATACAAGCCCAGGAAATTGGTATATTTCCTCTTTCAAAAGAGACAGCTGAGATGTTGTATTCACCTACTGTGTCCAAGGTCACTGAGCTAGTAAACTGGAGATTTGGTCCTGGGTCTGCCCAGTACCCCACTTCCTGCTGGCACCCAATGCCCTTGACACTGGAGTCCTCATGTGTTTCTGATGTGCTCTCTGATTATGCTAACGACACTCTTAAGATCCCCTGGGCCCTTGGCCACTCCATCCTGGCCATTAGTCTGCCTTACCTGAAGGTGTTCTCTGGGACTCAGTCTAGACCCAGTTAATTCACTCATTTTAGCAAATAGTACCTACTGTGTACTTGGATCCTTGTGGAACTGGGCTTATACAGCGATGAGCAAAATGGCCATGACCACTGTCCCCAGGGAGCCATGGCAGCTGTAAAAACCCAGGTAGACTTACAAAGTGAGGTAGGTGCTGTGAGAGAATCCAGGAACCTTCCCCGCGAGCTCATGGAGGCCCCCTCCAGGAAAATGACGTGAAGCTGAGGCCTGAGCGGGAAGGAGTCAGGCATCCTGGGAAGCCCAGGAAAGATGTAGGGGGCTGGGGGCTGGAGGCCGGAAGCGAAGGGAAGAGGACTGGCCAGAGGAGAGGTGGCAAGGAGCAATGGCCACGGGATTCCAGGCCTTGCCAGCTGCCTTGGAGAACTTGGACTTCATTCCAAGAGCCGTGGAATCAATGAGTAAAATCTAGTGTGACAGGGTCTGACCTGTGTTTTAAAAAGAGCAGTCTGGTTTTAGAGAAGGGCTGAATCAAGGATAACAGGCATCTGGGTAGATGTGGGGGCTGTTTACTAAGAGCTGTTTGTTCCCCAGATGTTTGGGTGCCCACCATCTGCTGGCACCGTGGGGAGACATCAGTGTGTAAGGCACACACAGTCCTTGTTATCAGGGAGATTGCTGGGAAATCACAGAGTGGGGCTCAGGTCAGGTGGGAGGGTGGTGCGGGAGGAGGGATCCAGGGCAGATTGACTCTGGTAGTGTTTGGGGTGCTGTGAGCTGTCCACTTGGAAACACTGCGTGGGCAGTTGGCTCTGTGACCAGAGCTCAGAGGAGATGCCTGGGCTGCAGGTAACATTTGAGAATTGTCAGCATATTGGAGTGCAAAGTGTTGATAAGCGTTGTGTGAGTACCTGGTTTCATTATTCTGTTCTCTTTCCTTCTGTATTTGATTGAAACTTTTCATCATGAAATGTTTTTTAAAAACCAGGGGAATGGACACAATCATATGAGGAGAGAGGATGAATAGAGGAGGGGCTGAGAAAGCTTTGAGTCTGGGGACAAGTCTAGATTGGCTGGATGGAGGAGGAGGAGCCAACAGGGGAGGCCAGAGGGGTCAATGTTAAGGGGGAGTGCTCAGGGAGAGGGTGTTTCAAGGAGGGAGTGGCCATCCAGGCCAGATGCTGCTAGAAGGTTGGGGAAGATGACTGAGGAAACCGGAATTGGTCCGGTGACCTAGCAAGAGCAGCTTGGGGGGAGGAGGAAGGCTTCCTGGAGACTCTGTGGCCAGCAGATCTCCCTCAGCTCTGCTCGGCGCCAGGCCTGGAGTCCCCACAGGTGCTCAGAATGCTTTATGTACCAAGAATTTAACTCCTCTTTGTCTTGCAAAGCCACCTCCCGGGTTCCTGTTCCCCAGAACTGGAACAGCTTCCACTTAGTGGCCCAGGCCAGACAACCGAAAGTCTTCCCAAGCCCTTCCCAAGCCCATCTCCCTCCATCTAGTCGCTGCGGCATCTGTCACTTCCACCTCTGTGGGTCTGGCCTCTGTCTCCTCTCCATCCCCACTGCCATTGTTCAGCTCTCAGTAGGGCTTGTCCCGGTTCCTTGGTTCCTCCGAAGTGTGTGGACCTGAGCCAGTTGGTGAAGGGGATGACTAAAGAATTCTGAGCAGGACATTTTCCTATTAGAAAGATCTCAATGGCATGAACCTTGATGGGCTCCTGACCCCTATTCCCTCCCCTATCCCCACCAAGAAAAACTGTAAAAGACATTTTTGGAGACACCTGGGGCGTTCCAGTGTAGAATGGGTATTGTGTGTTAGGGAGTTAGTATTTTCCTTAGGTTGTGTTGTGTTGTGGTTTTGTCTTCTTAGACAGGCATGCCACAGTATTTAGGGGTGAACTGCTGTGATGCCCGAAGTCCACTTTCAAATGGTCCAACAAAAATAAACCATATATAGAGAGAGAAAGATTTTTTTTTAATGTGGTAAAATGTTAATCATTTTTTAATCTAGCTGGAGGATACAGGTGTCTTCAGTATACCGTTCTTTCATCTTCTCCGAGTTTGAAGTTTTTCACAATGAAAAGTTGGGGAACAGCTCTCTGGCAGCAGTGTGGAAGACAGGTTTATTTGGGTGGGCAGGGGGCTTGGTGGCTGGGAGGGTAGTCGGGTGACTGCTGCTTTAATGCAAAGCTCTCCCTTCAGCCTCCCCTCGCCTGCCCATCTGCGTGGCCACCTATTCATGCACCTGGCATGCTCTCTTTCTGCCTCTTGGAATGTCCTCTCTCCTGAGGGCGCCCACCCAACAAACTGCCCTTCATCTTTCAGGTCTGCAGCTTCAAAGGTACTTGACAGAGTTGGTCCAGGTCTCCCCTAGCAGACTTCGACTCTCTTTCCTCTGCCTGTCACTCCTCCACAATCACGGCCTCACCCCCCCATCAGAGAGCTTATCTCACTTTGGGACATAATCGTGTTTGTGTGTCTGGTCCCACCAGCAAACTGAGTTCTGTGATGTCAGGGCCAGGTTTATTACTTTTGTCTCCTCATCCTGGCCCAGTGCCTGGCCTGTGCAGTGCATGTCCAGTCACCAAATGAGTGACTCCAGCTCCACTAGTGTTGCCTCATCCCGTGGTTTCCAGGTGAAGCAAATTTCCCTCATGCTGTTTGCTCAGACCAAACAGCAGTCCCATCTTCCACGTCTGCTCAGGACCTGTGTCTTGCTCATTTCACCTCAGGCGTGTCTCTTGAATATAGTCCTCGTCCTTCAGCCCCACTGCCATCTTCACCCAGGACCATTCTTCAGGCCATCCAGTGAGTATTATTGGATGTGCTTCCTGTGTGCCTGGCACTGCCAGGCATGGCAACCAGCTGGGAGCCCTGGAGCCATGCTCCCTGCCCGCCTTGCTGCCGTCCGCCCTCTACACCACGGCCAGGCTGCCTCGTTACATTTAGATCTTGGAAATGCACCAAATGCAGGGTAAAGGCTCACCGCCTGCCCGCCGTGAGCCCTCCAGCTTCACGCCACCCCATCTCCCCCTCCATTCTCCCACCTTACTGAGCTCTTTGCTGTTCCCGAATATCAGCCATTCAGTTTCACGACTCCAAGCCCCTGTACATGTTATTCAGTTAGACTGGAATTACCTCCTGTCTTGTCCACGTGTCTTGCTTGTCCTCTAAGAGCCAGAATGTCCCACTGGAGTCCCTCTCGCCCCTCCCAGACAGAGCCGATGACTCTGTCCCTTGATGTCCTGCCACATGTGTGAAGGTCCACGGGTCAGGAACCACTCTGGCTGAATGTTTACCGGTAGGTGTTTCCTGTGACGGTGAACAGGCTCTGTGCTTGCTTCATATTCATATCTTCAGAGCCTGGCATGTAACAGTTTTTCTATTTAAAGTCTAGCGTTAGGGGGGGGCAGGTGGAGCTTAGTGGTCTGAGTGCCTTCTTCCCATGAACAAGGTCCAGGTTCAATCCCCAGTACCACCTAAAAATGATGAATAAATAGTCCAGCGTTTTGTAGAATGTGCTGCTCCCTTCCCCACCATCTATAAAGTGCTACATAACATCTCCATGACATAAAGATTCCCGATTGTTGGTGCGTCACCATGTGATGAGAAGGACCCAGGCCCCGCCCAGGCCATAGCCCTCTGACAGCTGTTGTCCTGGCTGCCACTGCCCCTCACATGACTCGGCTTGGACAGCTGGACCAATTCGGGCACCTGAGATGACTTTGGTCACCTGACATTCAGAAGATTGCAAAGCATGACAGCTGGCTTGGGGTAATGCTGGGCAAGACCGTTTTTTCATTTGTTGAGACAGCCGCTAACCAAGTTCACCACCATTCAGCCCCGGGTTACCCACACTAGCTCGGAGGTGGCTGTACATCACCTGACTCTGACATCGACAATTTCTCAGTCTCATCCCCTACCCTGAGTCCTTAGTATACAAAGCGCTTCCGCGTCCCTGCCATCATCAACCCATCATAAGGTGAATCCTTTTGGGGTTATTAAAATAGAATGGATGTGCAGTTGGGTAGGTCTGTGTGTTTGGGAGGCATCCTTTATTAGTAAAGCTTTTAGGAACTTTGTAATTAGACCTAGGTTCATATTTTTATTTTGCTACTTGTTAGGTCATTTAACCTCTGATGTGGTAATACCTAGCCTGCTAGATTGTTTTGAAGATTAAATGAAATGACAGGCCAACTGCCTGGTCCAAATCCTACAAGGGAGTAACTTTTAATGCCCTTGAGTTCTAAAGAGGCGGCCTCGAAAAATTACTTTGGGATTTTTTTCCCCTCCATATTTAGTCTGCCAATAACTCTTCATCAGTCTTTCTCATTTTATAATGTATTAGATGCTATATATATTAAATACCAATATATACATCATTGATGTTTGTGCGTTTCTGGAAGGATACATTAGAACAATTAATAGTGGTTGCCTTTGGTGGGTATTTCTTGTCTTATATGTAACTCCCTAATACTGATATTTTTAGGAACTTTTATTGTACCCCTTTCTTAACTGTTCATAATTGATAGGAATCCTAAGCCTCCTCCACAGTTTGACCTAAAATAATTGAAGCACAAGAATGATACAAAGTCCCATTAACAAATCTTAAAACTTCCTATTTTTTGTATCACTAATCATATATGCTTGTCATTTGCTTCATGATTTTATTAAGCAAACGTCCCCAAATGTGGTGTGTTTAAAACACTTTATACAAATTGGCAAAATCTTGTTTTAGCTTTATTAAAGTAAGTTTTATCATGATTCATTTGGAGAATTGCCTTTTTTTTTTTTAAGATTTATTTATTAATTTATTTCTCTCCCCCCATTCTCCATTGTCTGCTCTGTGTCAATTTGCTGTGTGTTCTTCTGTGTCTGCTTGTATTCTCATCAGGTGGCACTGGGTATCTGTGTCTCTTTTTGTTGCATCTTCTTGCTGCCTCAGTTCTCTGTGTGTATGGCACCACTCCTGGGCAGGCTGCGGTTTTGTGTGGGGCCACTCTCCTTGAGCAGGGGGCACCCTTAGGTGGGGGCAGCCCTTGCATGAGCTGGCACTCCTTGCACGCAGTAACACTGCATGTGGGCCAGCTTACCACATGAGCCAGGAGGCCCTGGGTATCAAACCCTTGGACCTCCTATATGGTAGGTGGATGCACTATCTGTTGAACCACATCCATTTCTCTGAGAATTGCCTTCTTCAGAGGGAGTTTATTTATTGTATCAAAGAGAGAATTGAGAATAGAAACATGCCATATGAGGGTTTTTGCTAAATGACTAAACATTTTTCCAATGAATTTTTTTTTCATTTAGTTCTTTTTTTTTTGTCTTTATTTTTTTAATATTACATTAAAAAAATATGAGGTCCCCATATACCCCCCACTCCCCTCAACCCCCTCCTCCCCCCATAGCAACAATCTCCTCCATCATCATGAGACATTCATTGCATTTGGTGAATACATCTCTGAGCACCGCTGCACCTCATGGTCAGTGGTCCACATTATAGCCCACACTCCCCCACGTTCCATCCAGTGGGCCATGGGAGGACATACAATGTCCGGTAACTGTCCCTGCAGCACCACCCAGGACAACTCCAAGTTCCGAAAACGCCTCCACATCTCATCTCTTCCTCCCATTCCCCACACCCAGCAGCCACCATGGCCACTTTATCCACACCTATGCCACATTTTCTTTGATTACTAATCACCAATGAATTTCTTGTTAAAAATTTTTTGGACGTTTGTTTATTGAAAAAGTAGTTCTAAAAACTTAAATTTTTTTAACCCTTTACTGTAAATCAGGTGCTATTCTAAGTGATCAAGTGTGTTATCTCACTTAACTCTAGTTTTTTCATCTCATGTAAATTCAGACATCGTTTCCTTGACACCCGGGACTGTTTTCTTTTCCTCCCACACTTGCCCTGTGGTGTCAGTGTGCTTGATCAAGTGTGCTAAGCAGATTGGAAATAGTCTCTAGAAAAGTACCAGTAACATTTCTACAAAATCCCCAGGCAAAGTTTCCCACCAGCCTGTCCATGTGCACACCGCGTGCGTGTTCAGAAGCAGCAGGTAAGCAGTGGGTGAAGGCTGCGTGCTGGCTGTTTGGAACCCCAGTATGCTCCTGCCCTGGCAGGATCTAGCCAAGAGCAGAAAAGACCACTTAGGTAAGGAGCAGCTGAAGAGCCCAAGCTAGACACAGCGGTGGTTAGTCATGAAAGGGACTGTACAAAAAGAAGAGGCATGGGCTCAAAGGGGTGCATTTCGTATGATTCCCTTTATAAGACATTCTGGAAAAGGCAAATCTATCAGGATGGAAAATAGATTGGTGCTTGCTAGAGGCTGGCAATGCAGGGAACAGTTTCTTACAAAGGGAAGGATTTTGGAGGATGAAGGAACTGTTTTATATCTTATTATGGTCATGGTTACATGACTATGCATTTCTCAAAGCTCATAGAAATATATGCCAAAGGTAAAGTAAATTTGCCATGTATAGATTTGTACAAAATCAGAGAAGACAGAGGGTCACTGTTTGTCATTTAATCATAGTTGGGTGAGGCTAGTGGTTGCACACTTGCTTCCCATGTAGTAGGTCCTGGGTAAAATCCCCAGCACCTCCTTAAAAAAAAAAAACACAGGTAAAATGCTGTTCATTACTTCCGTTGAATTTATCCTTACTTTCTGACAGCACATGTAGTGAAAATTCAGCTATCAGATAAAAACTAGAGAATTTTTTTTTGTATTAATGGAGTTTGTGTTCTTACATTTTCGTGACAGTTAAAAATCTTGAGTGTGGCAGCGGACTTGGCCCAGTGGTTAGGGCGTCCGTCTACCACATGGGAGGTCTGCGGTTCAAACCCCAGGCCTCCTTGACCCGTGTGGAGCTGGCCATGCGCAGTGCTGATGCGCGCAAGGAGTGTCCCGCCACACGGGAGAAAGTGCAGCCTGCCCAGGAATGGCGCTGCACACACGGAGAGCTGACACAACAAGATGATGCAACAAAAAGAAACACAGATTCCCGTGCCGCTGACAACAGAAGCGGACAAAGAAGACGCAGTGAATAGACACAGAGAACAGACAACTGGGAGGGGGGAAAGGGGAGATAAATAAATAAAAATAAAATCTTAAAAAAAAAATCTTTAGTCTAAGGTTAATTTATTTTGGGGGTAAAATAAATTTTTAAAGGAAGATTTCATTTCATTTTCCCTGTATATTTTTTCTGTGTCAAAAATTCCTAAAAACAAACAAATGAAACAATCGAATCTTATTGGGGAGCAGATATAGCCCAGCGGTTGAGTTCCTGCATCCCATGTACACGGTCCTGGGTTCAAAACCCAGTACCTCCTTTAAAAAAAAAATTGCTTTGGTCACATTTTGCCAGTTGTACCCTATGGGGTAGTTTAACATGTTCCTTTCCTATCTACATTTCAGAAAATTGGTAGTTTATATATATTTTTAATATAAAAAATGTAATTATACTATACACACTATTTTCTAATCTTTTTGCTTAATATAATTCATATGATGAAAAAATTACTTTGGAGGAGAGCAAAACACAGCTGAAATTACAGATTGACATGGGAACTTTGTTAGGCATGCCACTCCTTTTACATTTTAATCTGCTCCAGCTATTTAGAATGCATGCTATCATAATGGAATAAAGTGAATATTTTACAGAATTTATCACAGTTTCTAGAAAAATGCCTAGCTAACAGGTGCTCAATGCCTGTTTGCTGAATGAATCAATGACTTTCTGAAAACAACGTGCAAAGTCTGCACCTCTGATTAAACTCAAATTACTGTATTTTTTATTCCATAGAAAATTGACATCTTCCAATAACAGACTTCGAGAAGACAGCTGGCTGAAATCCTTATTTGTCCGGAAAGTTGATCCAAGAAAAGATGCTCACTCCAATCTCCTAGCCAAAAAGGAAACGAGCAGTCTGTACAAATTACAGTGTGAGTGATAGGTTCCCTATCATCATAGTTGACTCTTTTCCCTTTGTTCACAAGTTTTTCATTGAATTTTCTTTTATTTCAGTTCACAATGTTAAACCGGATTGCCTAGAAGCATACAACAAAATTTGGTGTGTATACCAAACTATCCTTTACTTGGGGAAAAATACTGATCTTCATATTTGTTAGTTCAGCTAAAGAGCAGAGACTGACAGTTCTTTCATCCCTCTCCTTAAAGCTGAATGTAGACTGAGTTCTGTGTGGGTTTGCCAAGGGCATTTTGGTTGGAAGCATTCCCACAGTTAAATCATCACATGGACTATCAAAAGTAGAGTATTAAGGATTACTGAGGCTCTTAAGCTTGGAAGGAACCTCGCACAGGGCGTGTGGTCCATCTCCTCATCCAGTGCTTGAATCCTTTCCACAAACCTGTCTGTCAGCCTGTGCTTGACTACACTCCATCTCTGGACAGCATCGAGTGGTGGGAATTAGAATTCACGAATCTGTAATCTGTTTCCAACTTTTCTCCTATGCAGAACTGCCACATGAAAGACCTATGTATATGTGGCTAGAGCTGCCATTTCTTCCCATCTTCCATTCTCCAGGATCAGATCCTTTCAACTGATTTTCATATGATACACAATCCATACCTACTTGCTGAATATGTCATGTTTAAGATTAAAGGGAGAATTCAGCTCATCAGTTCTTAAGTTAACAAATAGTATTTTAATGATCAATTATGACCAAATATAATGAGAAAAGTGTTCTTTTACCTTTAATATCTGTTACATTCATGAGAAAGCAAATGATTTTGTAACCAGAGTGAACATAATTTTTGAAAACAAAACCTTTTGTTGTTTTATTGTTGTCTTAGTTTGGAAGGTAGTCCATGAAATGTAATATTAGTGTAGAATTTCTCGCTCCCTTCAGCACATACCTCTCTTAAAACAAAGCAGATGCTTATTTCCCCAAGTCTTTTCTCATAAAATGAAGATTTTTCTCTATGCTGATCTTTCCCCAGATTCTTACCTGCCCTGTTTTTTATCATTTCATCTCCAGTCTCAGATTTTGGCTGTCTTGCATATTTCTATTTGGGTGTCTTTCTTTTACTTCAAACTCAACATATAGAGTTAGTCACCTTCCTTTCCCAACTTCTCTGTGTCACCATATTTTACTTAACCTTTCCTTAGTTCTCTGTGATTAATGACTTCATTCGATGTGTATTTTGGTTCTCTATGCTTGTTTCCTTTTCCATCTCCCTTGCCAAGCCTGTTGAGCCCCATTCCCAAGTAACTTCCAAGCTGTACCTGTACCTCCACCCTATTCCCCCAATCCATTACCCAAAAGGTTTTCAGATTGATCATCTTGACTTCTGCTTTCTCCTTCATCATATTTTTTTCTTTTCTCTGAAATGTTCAGCAGCTCCTTGTCTCCAGTGTATAAAGACTTAACCTCTTGCTAGGTTTGTAGGGACCCCTATAATTAGGTTTTGCTCAACGCATCCAGTTCTGGGTACTGCTTACCTTACAAGTGCTACTTACCTTACTTCCTCCATTCGAGTAAGGCCAAGGCTTCCGAGAGGGGCTTGGGACCCACAGAAAGGGAATTGGCTGCAGATCTATACATAGTATTGTGCTGATGCACAGCCTACGCTCCATCCTCAGGCCTCTTTCTGGGCCCCACCGGTGTCATCTGTATAGGCTTCCTTCCTCTGCATTGGCTCCAAGTTGTGTCATGTGGCAAAAAGGACACCCATATCCATTTCCCTAACCTACTCCATCTTTTTCCACTCCTGGTGCCCATCAATCCCATGTTATTTCATGGGTTATGCATCAGGTACATTTAATATCAGGTCTTAATTTAAAAAGTAAATGCCACCCCTCAAAAAATATACACATTGGTGTTGGGTCATAAAGACATAAGGGGAAAACGGACTTGGCCCAGTGGTTAGGGCGTCCGTCTACCACATGGGAGGCCCAAGGTTCAAACCCCGGGCCTCCTTGACCCTCAGTGCTGATGCGCGTAAGGAGTGCCCTGCCACGCAGAGGTGTCCCCCGCGTAGGGGTGCCCCACGCACAAGGAGTGCACCTATAAGGAGAGCCGCCCAGCGCGAAAGAAAGTGCAGCCTGCCCAGGAATGGCGCCGCCCACACTTCCCGTGCCGCTGACGGCAACAGAAGCGGACAAAGAAACAAGATGCAGCAAATAGACACAGAGAACAGACAACCGGGGGAGGGAGGGGAATTAAATAAATAAATAAATATTTTTTAAAAATAAATAAATAAAGACATAAGGGTTTTCAGTTAACTGCTGGGTCATAAAGATGTATGGGTTTTCAATTAACTGTTCGTAGATACCCTGTCCTCGTGCCCCAGCATCCGTCATGATCACTAGGTTAATTTCACTCTATGTCACCAGAGAATTTGAACAGTCTCCATTTCTGGCCCTGGGCATCCTCCTTTGACTCTCTATTATACTATTCTGTCATAATTTTCTCATTCTTAAAATATTACAGGTTTTACTTTCTCTTAGTATGACAAAGTTATACCTCTTCCTTTTGCCTTTTTCTGGATATTAGAATCTATACCACAGGGAGTTTTCCATGAACCCAAGCTCTTAAGCTGATAAACTGTCACAACCTGGCTCCACACTGCTTCCATACAGACAACAGTAGTTAGCATGTTTAATATGGGACTATCTGAAACCTCTCAGATCACCTCAGCTACTTGAATTGAGGAGAACCTACTCTCTGCATCATCTTAATATCTTTAAATTTTGGTTCTTTAGCCTCACTGATGCCCTGTGGGACCACTGGGGGTTGGGGTTGCTCTCAGGCTCTGTTGTGTTCTAGCTGTGTCGTCTTCTTCCTAATGGCCAGCTTGTTCCCTGCCTGCTGGTGCCCCTTCTCTTGTCTGCCCTCTGTTAAACATTACTTTTTCCTTTCTAGCTTTCTTAGTTCTCCTGTGTTCCTTTTCTACTATTTCCATTTCTCCCAGTCTTTCAACCTTTGGAACCAGCAGAACTTAGCTTTTATATACATCCCCATTCCTGAGCACTTCTTATCTGAAAAGGCAGATCATAGATCCCTGGCCCTGGAATACTTTTACCCTTTGGCTCTTCTTTATCATTGTTATCCTGTTCATACTTGAGTTGCTTATAGCTGTTCTAAATAGCCCAAGTAGCAGAAATCTAAGCTTCTGGTAGGGGAGGGGTTGGTTATAGTACAACAGAATTCAGGTAAAAGGCTAATTCTGCATGTCATTTTATGATAAATACCTTCTGAGGTCAGTTGCCAGAACACAGAGTAGGTGCCTTTTTTCCTGTTATTGAGCATGTGGTTATCCACCTAGTGAAATTTTGTTGGTTATTTAATCACTGTCGCTATTTCTTCTCTTTAAGTCAAGAGGTATTGCCAAAGATTCATGAAGATAAACACTACCCTTGTAGTTTGGTGGGGACTTGGAACACGTGGTATGGCGAGCAGGATCAAGCTGGTAGGAAACAGATGTCTTTGGAATAAACACTTGTCCCTTAAACCTTTACAGTAACTGCTTAAATTGTTGTCTCACTTAATGCTTGTTTTTATCATCAAAGCTTTCCAAGTCTCTGTATAGCTTTTTGTTTAAAATTTCTCTAGTTATTCATTGTGAAAACTACTTAATGTTTGAATCTGTTGTTATAACTTTATGGTGTAACTCATAGGCCAGTACATGGTACAACTGGTTTTGTACTGAGTTAACATTATGTTTATCTAAAGTATTTCCAGTCAAGAATACCATGATACTCTAAATGTATAATATCTGTAAAAATATATTTCAGTCCACCTCTGGAGGTATGAAGGAGGCTACCCAGCCCTCACAGAGGTCATGAATAAACTCAGAGAAAATCAGGTAATGGTTCTGAAAAATGTTTATTCCTTTAGACTGATGAATTCGAAGATGTTAGTATAGAATTAAATGACTCCCTCATTAGTTGTTGGTTAACTCTCGTAGTAAAATGTTATTCTTTGGACTTTTGATGTTGCATTTAAACATAAAATAGCCAGTTGTAATACTATTAAAATAACAGTTCTTACTGTAAAAGTCACTTGTACTTGAAACTGATAAACTGATGCTTTGAAACTGGTAAGTTAGCATGATAAACATCATCAACTCTGGATTATCTACTTCAGGAATTTCCAACCACATATTTTTTTTTACCTTGGGCTGACTTTGCCATCCTACCTCTTGTTTCACGGAGGGGTGTATGGTAATTGAGAGACTATTAACAGCCATACATCATTAGGAAAGAAAAACTTTTGCATAAATACCCAGTGCAAATATAGATGGCTTTTGGATGCTCTCTTGTTTTGTAGTCTCCATGTCACCTCTATTAATGTCCTGTCAAGCACTATTAGGAAAATGTAGGAAATTAAATTCATTTAAATAATTAGGGTGACAATGTACTATGTCATTTAAACCTGGAGGGAGCAGGTATAGCTCAGTGGTTGAGTGCCTGCTTCCCATGTTCAAGGTTCCAAGTTCAATCCCCAGTACCTCCTTAAATAAATAAATAGATAAATAAATAAATAAACATTTGAGAGGGAAAGGGGGTGCTAATTATACCAGTTAAACAAATAGAAACTGGGCCTGTCTCAGGCTATCTGGAACCTTTAGATTACCTTATTAAAATGGTATTTTGTGGAAACATAAATGTCACTAAAGTGGGTTTATATGTAAGTATTAGAAAATTAGATTTCATGAGCCCTTTTTTTTTTGCCCAAAGGAATTTTTGCAGTTCCGTAAGGCAAGAAACGACATGCTTCTCTCTAGGAAGAATCAGCTGCTATTGGAGTTCAGCTTCTGGAATGAGCCTGTCCCACGGTCAGGACCTAACATATATGAACTCAGGTCTTACCAACTCAGAGTAAGTACTGAAATACGAGTTCACTGACCCCTCATCCCTCTGGGAACAATGAAACTTAAGTGTGCATTCTGTGGTGTGTGTTTAGCATACATTTTGATTTGGCTTGTTTTCACCCCTGTCCAGTCCTTCACCTCCTCTTATTTCCTTTTTGTTGTTGTTGTTCTCATTCCTTCTCTTCTGCTGTGTATTTTTTTTTTTTTGTATCCTGATACATAATGTTTATTATTTGACGTTTTTTCCTGTAGCATTTCTATTTTTAAGAGGAAAGGCCTAAATGCAGGAATAGATACAAAAAGCATCTATTGTAGGTGAACTAGAAAACTACTAAACACTGTGAATGTTGTACAAATTGTAGCACACCATGAGAATAAAGAGAGGATAATATTTTGTAACACTTTCTAGATGATTCCCTACTGAGTTCTAGAAAGACCTCAGCCCCAGATAGTAACATTGTCAAGAGGAATACATATCAGTAGATCTCAGTGGTCTAATACTCACCTTTATACTAAAAAAAATGGAGCGATGTCCTAGTTAAGTTTATTGAAATTGAATTTTTTAAAAATTTTACAGTAAAGTCTGAATGGGTACCCACAATTTAATCATGACTTCAATACATCCAAAAGATGGTTTTTGATAACCATAAACAGATGGCTTACTCTTACATTGTATGTATCTTGGCTTCTTTTTTTTTTTTTTTGGAGGTACTGGGGATTGAGCCCAGGACCTCATATGTAGGAAGCAGGAGCTCAACCACTGAGCTATACCTGCTCCCCTATCTTGTCTTCTTATACTGAGCCACAGAATGTTACTCCCAGTATGGGATAGTTATGAACACAGTGAATAATATTTTGTTTCTTGCATTATTAAAGGTCAACTTTTAAATTAGTTTTCTCACTCGATATTTTTTTTTATTGCTACTTACATATTTCTTCACAGAATAGCTAACAGACCAAAATCCAAATCTCTTTTCAGCCAGGAACCATGATTGAATGGGGCAATTACTGGTGAGTATATTACAGAATGGTGAGCTTATAAATCTTGTCAATGGATTATATTTTAGGCCATACATTTAGGAATAAAACCCGGGGCTAATGTTATGATTTGACCTTAGATTATTGTTTTGTTTGACATTTTATTATGAAAAATTTCAAACAAATATAGAACTAGAGTTGATCTCTCTTCCCAGACCCATTTCTTAGCTTCAGTAAGTATCCAGTCTCATTTAGCCCTAATTCACGGACCCCAGATTATTTGGAAGCAAATACCAGACAGCATATCATTTTATCAGTAAATATTTCAATATAGATCTCTATAAGATAAGGACTCTTTCTTTAAAAACACACACACACACAAACACCATACAGCTTTAGATTATTTCATGTACTTCTGGGATATTATCTTTTCTGAAATGTTGCTTTTGTCACATACACAGAGCATCTCAATATACCATTGCTTCTTTTTTTTTTTTTCCTTTCTGAGTTTAAGTAGCAAAATACCAATTTTCCTCCAAATTGATTTACAGCAGGGGTCCATGAACCAAAGATTTCAGGGGATCTGTGAGCTTGAATTGAAAATTCAAAAAGAATATTCTTGTGGTGATGTGTTGGTGCGGGTGTGATACATTTATTAAGTAATATACAGTGTAGTATGGACTTAGTAAGGAATCCGTGGTTTTCACCTGACTGGCATTGGGGTCCGTCAAAAAAAGTTAGAAAACCCTGATCTGCAGATTTAATCCCTATCAAAATCCTGGCGAGCTTTGGAAATGTAAAGTACACAAAATAGACAAAAATAATCTTGAAAAAGAACAAAGTTGGAGAACTCACGTTTCCCAATTTCAAAATTTATACAAAGCAAGAATAAATAAGACAATGTGGAACTGACATACAGACAGACATACAGATGAATGGAATGCAGTTGAAAATCCAGAAATAATCCCTTATATTTATGGTCAGTTGTTTTCCAACAAAGATACCGAGGCATTTCAATGTTCTTTTTTTTCCCCCATAACACTGGGTTCTGGGACAATCAGATATCTTTGCAAAAAGATGACTTTAGACCCCTACCTCATATCATATGCAAAAATTACGCCTAAATGGGTCATAAACCTAAATGTAAGAGCTGAAACTCTATAAAACTCCTTAAAGAAAACACAAGTAAATCTTGACTTTGGGTTAGGGAAAGATGCCAGAAACACAAGCAACAGAAGAAACAACACACACTGTACTCCCATCAAAGTTAAAAACTTTTTCACTTCAAAGGAAATGAAAAGACAGCCCACAAAATGGAAGAAAATATTTGTAAATTGCTTATCTGATAAACAACTTGTATAGAATATATATAAGAACTCCTTCAACTCATTAATCAGAAGACAGATAACCCAATTAGAAATTAGGCAAAGGATTTGAATAGACATTTCATCAAAGACGGTAATAAGCCCATGAAAAGATGTTCAACATCCTTAGCCATCTCTCAGGGAAATGCAAAGTAAAACCACAATGAGGGAAACGGACTTGGCCCAGTGGTTAGGGCGTCCGACTACCACATGGGAGGTCCGCGGTTCAAACCCTGGGCCTCCTTGACCCGTGTGGAGCTGGCCCATGCGCAGTGCTGATGCACGCAAGGAGTGCTGCCCCATGCAGGGGTGTCCCCCGCATAGGGGAGCCCCACGCGCAAGGAGTGCACCCGTAAGGAGAGCCGCCCAGCGCGAAAGAAAGTGCAGCCTGCCCAGGAATGGCGCCGCCCACACTTCCTGTGCCGCTGACGACAACAGAAGCGGACAAAGAAACAAGACGCAGCAAATAGACACAGAGAACAGACAACCGGGGGGGGGGGGGGGGGGTGGGAATTAAATAAATAAATCTTTAGAAAAATAACTAAATAAAACCACAATGAGATGCTACCTCATACCCACTAAGATGACTGACATCAAAAAGGCAGATGATAACAAGTGTTTGCAAAATTGTGGAGAAACGGGAGCCCTCATACGTTGCTGGTGGGAATGTAAAATGGTTCAGTTGCTTTGGAAAATTCTGGCAATTCCTGAAAACATTAAACATGGAGTTACCATATGACTTAGCAGTAGTATTCCTAGGTATGTACCTAAGAGAGACAAAAACATATGCCTGTGCAAATGTGTACGCAGATTTCCTAGACACATTATTCATGATAACCAAAAAGTAGAAACAACCCAAAGACCTATCATCTAGTGAATGGATAAATCAACTGGTATATCCAGATGACAGAATAGTACTCAGCGATAAAAAGGAACAAACTTTTGCTATATACTGCAACATGGATGAGCTTTAAAACATGCCAAGGGAAAGAAGTTGATGCAAAAGACCACATATTATATGGTTCCATTTGTGTGAAATGTCTAGAAAAGGCAAATCTGTAGAGACAAGGTACATTAGTGGTTGCCTGGGGCTGAGGGTGGGTACAGAGTGGTGACACATGGGCACAAGGGATCTTTGGGGCACAGTTGGATTGTGGTCATGGTTGCACAGGTCTGTAAATTGACTAAATCTGGAATTGTATACTTAAAGCAAGTGAATTTTGTGGTATATAACATGTACTTGAATAAAGCTGCTAACAATACATCTTACTATATAGCACTTATACCACGGACTAAGGAAATTTTACTATAACATAAATCATCAAGGCTGGAATAGGTTTCCCACATACTCATTCTTGGAACATGCTAGACCTCCACCCCCCATACACTGGCCTCATGCCTCTCGGAGCACTCTTCACACCCTCAGTGGGGTCTTTGCTTTCCAGTTCTGCACCTCTGTCCGTAGGACCTGCCACATCCTAGCAAATGTTGAATGCATGCATAAGTAGATGGCAGAAAATTGTGGTTTATCAGGAAAAAAAGGTTCACTTGTAGTTGCCACAATTGCAAATAACCTAAACCAACTTAGGGGGATGGATTATAGTGGGCTCATGCAGTGGAATCCTCTACCGTGGTTTAAATGAGCCCAAACTATCTGTTAACAAGGATAAATCTTGAAAGCACCGTGTTGAGAACGCTAAAAAAGAACATGAACAACTTGATGTCTTTTATGTAAATTCTTAGAAGATGTAACAAGATTGCTGCTGTTCATGGAGACACACGTGAAGGAGAAGTAGAAAAGCATGGCCTGGACGACTGCACACCAGCTTCAAGAGTGGTAACTGATGGGGGCGAAGGGCAGGACTCCAAAGGGAGCTTCCACTGGTTCTGCAGTGCTTTCATTTCTTTTTTAAAAGATCTGAAGCAAGTCTACCCAAATGTAAAGTATTAATGTTTTAAAAACCTAGGAGATAGATATAGAGCTATTGGTTTTTTATATATATTCTCAACTTTTCTGAATGTTTAAAGTATTTCATAATTAAAGAATTAAGAAAAAATAATCGATGCATATTCAGAAGGCATACGATGCGATACTAATTTATTAGGAGCAGTGGTTCCTAATAAAAAACACTTTAAAACAAAATAAATGAATTTAAAAGTACTTTAAAAATTAGGACTAGAGAACATATTATTTAAATCAGGCATCAGCAAATTCTTTCTGTAAAGACCCAGATAGGAAATATTTTAGGCTTTGTAGGCCCATACTGCGTCTCAGTTACTTAACTCTGCTGTTTTAGTGTAAAGTCATAGACAATTCATAAATGAATATAATTCTTTAAATTTTTTTTCCAACCATTTAAAAACGATTCTTAGTCCTCTGGCCCTACAGAAACAGGAGTAGGTGGGTTTTTGGCCTGAGAGCCATAGTTTGCTAGTCCCTAATTTAAATTATAAAACTATCCATTTCCTCTCAACAGCTACATTAAATTTAATGGTGAAACACAAGAGGCATGCTCACTGCTGTTAGAAACAAAGTACCAGCTTTCACTATTCTGATTTAATACTTTTTTTAGAAATTCTATTATAATAGAAAGGAGGAAAAAACAGTAAAAGATATAATAATGGAAAGTCTCAGTACTTAAGAAGGATCCAGGAATAGATTATTGGCCAGTAGTGCCTGGGGCGGGAATCCTCAGTGAAGGCTAGTTCTAAGCATCCTCACTGGGACAGATTATTCAGTAAATGGAATTAGAATACAATGAAGAGGGAAGCGGTTGTGGCTCAACTGATAGAGCATCCACCTATCATATAGGAGGTCGAGGGTTCAGTACCCAGGGCCTCCTGACCCGTGTGGAGCTGGCCCACGCGCAGTGCTGCCACACACAAGGAGTGCCATGCCACACGGGTGTCCCCCGCATAGAGGACTCCCAACATGCAAGGAACACGTCCCGCAAGGAGAGCTGACCCACGCGAAAAAAAGCACAACCCACCCAGGAGTAGTGCCACACACATGGAGAGCTGACACAGCAAGATGACCCAACAACAGCAACAAAAGTGACACAGTTTCCCGGTGCCACATAACAAGAATGCAAGTGGACACAGAAGAAGACACAGCGAATGGACACAGCAGATAACCACGGGGAAGGGGAGAGAAATAAATAAAATCTTTTAAAAAAATACAATGAAGAGGGCTTTAGAGTGGTCAGGTTGTTGGCATTCTTTTTATTTTTTTTAGTCTCCAAACTTTCTGTCAAAGGGTATTTCTATGATAAAGGTATTTTTAATCTTGAAACATTAGGAGAAAGATGTGTATTTGAGGTAAGCCTAAAAATATACCTAACTTAACCAATTTTGGGCATAAGGTTTATTTCCTTTGGAAATATTAAACTATCCATGACTTAATTTGGAGATGCAGGTGGTGTCTACATGTGTATCTTTGATATACTCTGGTTTCTCTTCAGATCGTATAAATCTTTCACCTTTCAAATGTATATCTTTGAGGTAATTATGTTAAGTCTTAATTTTTGTTGGAAACTTGCTATTTCCATCTCCTAAGCCAACATTTGATAAAGTTAAGTCTCCACAAAGCGGGAGGCAGCGTGGTGCTCAGGATTAGCCTTGGGCGTGAGTCATTTTACGCCCTGACTCTTGGTTTTTTAATTTTTAAGTGAAAAACTGTAACTCTTACTATTCAACCCATATGTTCTTTTCTGGTTACATTTCTTGCTTTGGGCTAAATAATTTCTAAGACCTCTTCAGCTTAAAAATGGTTCTGCGATCTACTTCTAATGAATCTTTTATTCTGGATCCTCAAAGGCTAAATAATGCAAGTTGATATTTCTTTTCATTTGAAAAATAAGAAATACATGTGTGATTGTATACCACTATTATAGGCACCATTTTATGAAGGAATTTTTTGTTTTTTTGTTTTTGCTTTTGTTTTTGCCTTGCACTGTATTAACGTAGCTGCCCATGGAATAGGATCACTCACTAGTTGGATGTTTGTGTGTTATTGATTAAGACTTGTTCACCATGGAATCCAGAAGGAAGTACTGAGGTTATTCTTCAGTTACTGTAAAATTATTTATAAAGCCAGTTCAGCATTTGATTTGTATTTTGGCACATAGGTAACTATTTAAGATGGTGTCCTCCTCTTCAGTACATGCTTCTGATTATTACCAGGCTAAGGCAGGTATGTTTTCTTTGCCTACCTTAACTGAATTAGAAAAATTCAAAACAAAATTAATAATCCTGAATATTTATCACTATCAATGAGAGACCATTTTGTCCCCTCTGAGTAAACTTGTAGAGTGCACGTTAAAGTAATTCACTTAATTTCAGTAATTTGCCAATCACATTTGTAATTTTTATGAAGATAATGCTCCCTTAATTCTAAATGTCAAAGTTAAAAAATTTGGTATTACCTGTGGGTAATCTATGGGGAACATGAAAGCATGAGATCCCTCCTTCCCTGCAAAGGAAGCTGAGCGTTTGGGTCACCCTCGTGGTCCGTGAGAGCAGGGGTGGCCTGGGGGCCCTAGGGAGACTCCTCAGCACTTTAACAGCGATTACTCTTGCTCTGATTGAGCTGTTCTACTTGAGGGTCCGTGAAGTTTGCTGTGCTCATCAGGCCAGTTCAACTCCGTCGGGAGCTGTGTCTTTTCACTGTAGACACTGAGAGATTGGTGTTCTTGTTCATGTGCCACCACCTCTTTTAAGTGAATCAGGATGACTCCTCTTCTCATGTCCTCCTGGGACCCTGATGTGACTGAGGCTTCAGGCCAGAGCCTGCAGGCATTGATAGGAATTTCGTGGATAATCCATGGTGTGGACTCTGTTGAGAGGTGCCAGCCATACTTCTGGTGACCTTCCTCTTCACCTTTGGTTCTAGAAAACTACTTTTGGAAAAAGTACATTTTCAGAACGTTTTTAGGAGTTCATATCCATCACTCAATAGAGAAATAAAATACCTGGTACAGGTTTGAAAGAAGGTGGTTGGCAGCTGATACCTTTGCAGAGAGAAATCTTAAAAAGGCAAGATTAAGACAAGTGCCGGTTTTTATCCAGTATAGTCACGATTCTGTCATCCACACTCCTCCACACACAGTCCGCGATGCCATTTGATACCAATTTTCCAAATGGTCGCTCTGGTAAGAAAGAAACAAGGAAGCTTCGGTTGTGGTGATGGTGTTGCTCTGCCGAGCCCACCGTCCTAGAGGCTGCAGAATCCCCTTTCCACCTCAGGGGCCCGCAGGTTTCCTCGAGCCTTGGGTGTCTTCGGCTGCTTTGCAGGTCTGCTGCCTTTACCCACCTTTACCCTCTTCTCCGGGGATGGGCCCTGTCGCCCAGACACAGTAACCTGCCTGCAGCTTCTTTGATGTTTTAGTATCCAGGATCTTCTCTCACTTTCTTTCAAAGAATGTTCTTGGAGAAGCAGTTCTTTTAAAGTTGACCGGTTCTACTTTCTGCCAATTTTCTTGACTTTGTTTTCACATTATAGTAGGAATCCGCAGGGCAGCCATGTACATGAGCCTCACATCATTTTAATTCATAATAGTCATTAAATACCGTTCAGTTCTCACAAAAATGATTAGTATAGCTACAGAAAGGTACACTTAGAAACAGTAAAATCACTTTCAATTGCATTTGGTACTTAAAAACCCATTAGTTTTCATTCTGAGCAGCTTGCCTTGAGTGTGGAGGAACTTTAGGCTACTGATTATTTTCATCACATCGAATTCAGGACCTAAATGTTGCTTTTCTCTTGTAGGGCTCGTGCAATTCGCTTTAGGCAGGACAGCGACGAAGCAGTTGGAGGATTCTTCTCCCAGATTGGGCAGCTATATATGGTACATCATCTTTGGGGTATGTATTCTTTTCCCCTTCATTTTTGAGTTAGTGGGGCTTAGCGGTTCATTACTGGATAAGTTGTACTTGGCAGTGGGGCGAATGTCAAGCCAGGAGCTTTAACACTGCAGCAGATGTCACCATCACAGATGGAGGTTCACTGCGGGGCTACCTAGAGCCTAAGAGGTCGGGAATTAAAGATCCCCGCATTTGTGGCGGGCGCATTTCAGGAAGGAAAAGGAAAAAGGAGGTGGGAGAGGGGGAAAGCTGAGAGAGCCTCCCAGTGCCCTTCACAGAGGGTTCCCAAGCTCCCTCTCTAGGTCGGCGTCCCCTTCCCCTCAGAGACAGTCCTGCATTTACTGCACCACCCCTCAACTCCCACTGCCTGCCTTTGCATCCGGGGGCCCATCTTTTGGAAGGCCTTTCTCTCACCTCTCCCATCCCCGCCCACTTCTCTTTGGCACCATCTTGGCATCTTTCAAGGCGCGACTCAAATGTCATCCCCTCCCCCCAAGAGAACATCACTCTCCTCTTGAGCCCCACAGCACGGTGTTGTGTGGCTATTTGTGTCTGAGTCCTTGCTGAGACAGGAAGTCGGTCTCAGTAGCAGCTTAGCAAAAATACCACGAGAACATCCCAAGCACACAGTGGTAAACGGTTGTTACAGGTAAGCGAATGAAAAGCATAACTCATTTCTAGCCCGTCGCAGCTAGCTGAGGTGTTGGTTCCACCACAAGGGTGTGGGGATACCGTTGGCTCTGCCATGCTAGCATAGCAGGTATACGGAGGTGAGGGTGACAGGCAAGTCTGAATAACCGTGAGACATAGCAGGCCATGATAAATAACATGAGAGTTATATTCAGGCTGGAGATGTCCAGGGAGAGGAAATTGCTTGTATTCAGAGGAAATCAGTGAAAGGTAGGATGTGAGCTCATCCTGAGGATGTGGATGGAATTGACAGGTGGTGCTGGGAAGGGAGGGCTGGAACGGGAAATTATAAGGAGTGCTCAGAAAGCTACACATGACACAGACTCACGAAACAGTAGCCTGTCCGCAGGGTTCCTAAGCAGGTGACTGGAGCCTGCCAAAAGCCGCTTTTACATTGTCCACTTGGAACCTTCACCTCGTGCTTCCCCCAGGGCTGCTGTGCTCCTTGCAGCTCCACACTCTGGGCTTCCCAGGTGTTTCAGAGATTGAAAAACCTGCATGAAATGATAGAAGCCGTCAGGAGCCCTGCAGCTCCACCCGACACCAACGGGTGGCCTGTCTTGGTGCACTTACTTTTCTAGCAGCTGAGAGTTGAACCCATAAGCAATGGAGTTTCCAAATGTTTGGAGACGCATCTTTACAAAATGTGTTCTGTGTTTGTTTCCCTGCCTTTTGGGATTATACATAATGTAATTTAAGCTTTATGGATTTGAGGTAGGGGTGAAGTTCTTATTACTACCTTTAAAATAGCGTTTGTTCTTGTCTAGAGGATATAAATGAAGAAGTCAGGCCCCCCCGCCCTCCTCCTCCTCCCTCTGGCCCACCTGGAGGGTGCTCCGTGGGTGGCGCCTGGCACCTCCAATGGCCTCTGAGCATGGGTTAGTGCAGGGAACACGTGGAGGGAGGTTCCACCTTCACCACATGCTTTCCCCGTGGGTGGACGTCAGGCCGGGCACACAGTCCACTCAGGGCAGCGCCACGTGTCTGCAGAGGGGCTCCCAGGTGAAGGAGAGAGGGAGGAGCCAAGTTCTGGTAGGCCGGGGTGGGGGGCGCGGTCAGGCTTCTCAGAGCGGCAGCCAGAGGAGGAGGCGCCACCAAGAGGCTCTTGCACTCAGAAACGCAGACCCCGGAGGAACACGGAGCTTTGAGCTCGAGGGTGGCTGCATTGCAGGCATGGGTCTTGCCTGAGGCAGTGCCTTCCTCACCAGGTCTCCACTCTTGTCCCCCATCGGTGACCCACATGTCCACTGTCCACGTATTAGCCACAGGGGTACTGATGCAAAGTACCAGCACTCTGCTGGCTTTTATAAAGGGTATTTATTTGGGGTAGAAGCTTACAGTCACAAGGCCCTGAAGAGTCCAACTCAAGGTTACTTCCTCACCAAGCTCTGTTGCCACGTGTTGAAGCTAGATGGCAGGTGACATCTGCGAGGGTTCAGCATTCCTTCTTTCTTAAGGGCTCTGTGGTCCCAGCTTCTTCCGATCTCAGCTATAGGCTGGCGTAGGGATTGTCTCACCCCCCGGAGCTTGATTCTTTCCAGGCTCAGCTGCTCTGTTGACCACAAGGTCAGCTGTAGACTATCAGGCTCATCTCTCTTACCGGGGCCTCTGCCATGTCTGTGGATCCATCTTATTCCTGTGTTCTCCTCCTATGTGTTTACTTCCCTGTCTTCGATTGAGCATCCGTTTATATAACCCACAAGGGCGGGAGTGGGGGAGACTCAAACCAAGTCACCCTAAAGATTTCGTCAAATAAAAGCCCTAATTTTTTTTTTTAAGATTTATTTATTTATTTATTTCTCTCCCCTTCCGCCCATCCCCAGTTGTTTGCTCTCTGTGTCCATTCACCGTGTGTGTTCTTCTGTGACTGCTTCTATCCTTACCGGGAATCTGTGTTTCTTTTTGTTGCGTCATCTTACTGTGTCAGCTCTCTGTGCGTGTGGCACCATTCCTGGGCAGGCTGCACTTTCTTTCGCGCTGGGCGGCTCTCCTTACTGTGCTCACTCCTTGTGTGTGGGGCTCCCCTAAGCGGGGGACACCCCTGCATGGCATGGTACTGCTTGTGCGCATCAGCACTGTGCATGGGCCAGCTCCACACAGGTCAAGGAGGCCCAGGGTTTGAACCGTGGACCTCCCATGTGGTAGGTGGACGCCCTATCCACTGGGCCAAGTCCGCTTCCCTAAAAGTCCTAATCTGAGTCCAGTACAATCTAATACATCCAGAAGAATAGAACAGTTTACAAACACAATCCAACATCTATTTTGGAATTCATAAACAATACCAAACTGCCACTTCCTACTTTACAGGGAAAATATTGAGATATACAGAAACGACTTCTCACTTGCCAGCCCCCAAAATGTACCCTCACTTGGAGTAAGAGCCATTTATTAAGCTCCTCTGGTGTGCTGTCCTTGGGCTCATCATGTCCTTCAACCCTCACCACAGCCCAGGTCAGGTGAGAACGGCTGAGCCTCCCGGATGGCAAACCGGTCACCCAGGGTCCCTCGGCCGCTCAGTCGCCATCCTGGCTCAGACCTCAGCATGTCCATGACCAAGTGGCCCTGCACCTAATGCCATCCACCCCCACCCTACCCGCGGGCATTGCGCCAGCTCTTTGCTCCTCCACCACCCTGTCTGTGGCCCCTTTCTTCAGATTAGGAATACGCTCAAGCGTCTCCTGGCCTGTGTTGCTGGCAAGGGCGAGCTCACCGCACTGCATGCCAGTTATGCATCTGACCACTGCAAGAAGCCTGCCGCTTGTTACATCAACGTTAAGCGTATTTTCTTCTGGTAGTGAGAGTTTAAAGGTTTATTCTCCTGTTTTTCAGCACCTTCAAAATTTTATGTAATAATTTGATGATCCATTATAGTGGGGGGAATTTTGTTTTTAAAAGGTTAGATCTATAGGCCTCCAAGGGACGGTCTAAGGTGGACCCGAGGGAGGGAGCCCTGACTCATCCTTTAGCCTTGGCCGTGTACCGAGGTGACTAGGAGGCATCTCCCTGGGAAGTGGTGGAAGGATCCTGCCCAGGTTGGGATAATTCCAGTGAAACCAGACACCCAGATGAGGTGTCGGTGACCTTGGGCCACACTGAGCCAAGTACTGCGATGTCTTTCCAAGCTGTCCCTCCACCTGGAGCACCTCCTCTTCCATTCCTGTGTGTTGGCGACATCCTTTCCAGCCTCCAGGCGCACCTGCTTAAGTAACTCCCTCCCAGCAGCTCTTCCCAGTCCCCTCCCTGTCCCCCACTCCCTACCCCGTGGGCTCAGTTCTCGGATCTGCCGCGGGGCTCAGGAGGACGGTGCCTTTGCTTGTCTTTTCTCCGTGGCATTGAACAGCCTCGCCCAGATCGTTGTAGGCACTTCATAGATGTTGAACAAACTTGAATCTAATCTGGTTTATCTGTGGTCTGACAGTTTCTGCTTATAAACTTATTTGGTTTTGAAGGAGCAGTTAGTCACTTGGTTTGTGAAGGTGCATCTTGGGTGCTCTAGAGTGTAAAGCTTAAAAGTGGGTCATTTTACATCTCCCTGAGGCCTAATGTAGTATCTCTCACATGTTTTTTTTCTTTGTTTTTTTTAATTTGAAAAATTGCGAGTTAACAAAACAATCATGCATTCCATACAAGATTCTCATATATTGCCCCATCACCAACACCTTGCATTGTTGTAACACATTTGTTACAAATAATGAAAGACCACCATGATATAGTATTTGGTGTGTTTTCTCCGCACACTATCCTATTATTAACACCAGGTGTTAGTACTGTATATTTGTTCTAGTTCACAAGAGAACGTTCTCCTATTTGCACTG
Organism: Dasypus novemcinctus; assembly: GCF_030445035.2. Classification (NCBI taxonomy): domain Eukaryota; kingdom Metazoa; phylum Chordata; class Mammalia; order Cingulata; family Dasypodidae; genus Dasypus; species Dasypus novemcinctus. Next base: position 25,594,119 of record NC_080695.1, on the reverse strand, counting down.
TTAACCGCAGCCCATCGTTCACCTCGGGGGTCACTGTTACATGGTCCCACCCTGCCTTGTTCAATCCATCCAGAGTCTCACACATAATATTGCTCCCACCAACCAGCTCACAGTTATCCTAGCTCATTACTTAATGCCCGAAGTACTGCTCTTGAGGAAACTGGATGGCCACTGAACCATCCTTGACACATGTGCTAGTGGAATGTGGGGTGTGGTATTTAGTTTTAAGCCTTGCTTCTTCTGTGTGGTTATTTTTAAGCTTACAAAGATCTTCAGACCAGAGAAGACATACGGAATGCAGCGTGGCATAAACATGGCTGGGAAGAGCTGGTCTATTATACAGGTAATATTTTAAGAGGCATACAACATTTGATTCTTTTTACTATCTTATTACTAATATGTTTTTCCACCTTGAAGCTGTACATTCTGTGTATGTTTTAATAGTATGTTGCTGGGGTGGTGAATTATAAGGTTTCTTAGGGTTCTTGGGGTAGTCAAAATTTTACATGATTTTTCTTTCAATAAAGAAAAACATTCTTTCAAGTATGTATGTTGTACAGATTTCCGACCTTTGTATGATGTAAATTTTACAGCAATACTTTTTTTTGTAGATTTCTATATTTTCTGAAAAGTTATTACACAAATTTGTTTTACACTTTTCTCAACAAAATGTCAGTTCCCAAATCATAACAATTTAATACACCTATTAAAGAGTGGTTTTGAAAATTAATTTTATGTATATGTGTATATATATTATGCTTATAATATATATTACATGCAATGAAACCTTGTTCACTTGATTTTTAAAAGAAAACTATTGCACTGAATACAACTTGGTTATACAGCTATAGGTAGTAAATTCCACCCACCTTGCAGGTCAAGTGCATTATTTAAGCCTGACACCAAGAAAATGAAAGAATAATTTCTCAAGAAAAAGGTATCATCTTGCTCAAGAAAATCATAACTATATGATTTTGCTGCTTATTTTTATATTTTTTATCAGTTCCCAAGGTATGTTTTACCTTGTCATGAGTGACAGTTTTATACATATAGTATATCTATTCCTTTGTACAAGATACATTCAAATGTGGTATTACTTGAGTTTATACAAATTACTTTTAGTTCAGAGAACTTTTGCGAGAGCACCATTTTTCTCACAATATGGGACTTTCCTAAGTTCCCAGAAGTGAAACAAATCTCTAGGCAGGATCTGTTTCCTTTTTAAAAACTTCTTCCAGGGCACTGGCTGCTCTGCCCCTAGCACATTTATTTCTGCCCTGAGGTCAGTCCAGTAGTTTCTAACACTCTAGTCTGTTTTCGAGCTGCACATCTCTTGAATATTCTTAGCAACCTCTTTGTTAGTGATTATGATTATATTAGTCAGCCAAAGGGGTGCTGATGCAAAATACCAGAAATCTGCTGGCTTTTTAAAAGAGTATTTATTTGGTGTAGGAGCTTACAGATACCAGACCATAAAGTATAAGTTACTTCCCTCACCAAAGTCTATTTTCATGTGTTGGAGCACGATGGCTGCCAATATCTGTGAGGGTTCAGGCTTCCTGGGTTCCTCCCTTCCAGGGTCTTGCTTCTCTCTGGGTTCAAGGTTCCTTCCTTCCCAGGGCTTGCTTCTTTCTGGGCTCAGGGATCCTCTTTTCCTGGGGCTTGCTTCTCTGTCCTCTGTGAGCTTACTTCCTGGGGCTCCAGTTTAAGGCTTCAGCATAAAGCTCCAACATTAAAACTCCAACATCAGTAACCTTCAACTCTGTCCTTTGCCATGCCTTTTATCATGTCCCAATGACATGGCCCAATCAAAGCCCTAATCATAACTTAATCACACCCAGGTACAGACCAGATTACAAACATAACCCAGTATCTGTTTTTGGAACTCATAACCATATCAAACTTCTACAATGATCATAGTCTGTTTGGAAAAGAACAAGCACAGTAATCTTGATTCTGTTTTCAGTCCCCCTTATTCAGGAAATGGAATCCAGAATCATGATCCCATTGAAGAATTCGCCCCTCCAGTAAAGCTCAAGCATCGACTTCTCTGTGCCTACATAAAATCACGTGACAAGTATTTGTCATAAATTAATTTGATGGTATACATGATATATCATGTGAAAAGGAAACACTGAATTGTAAACTGCTGTATATAAGCTTATGAGAGACCTCTTTTCTTTACAATTTACATAATTATGGGGATGGAAGCAATTACAGTTTGATTGCAACAGTGCTCTCTAGTCCTCTTTGTAACAGCCTTATGTTGGTGGAATATAATTTATAAGTACCTAGCCATCCCCACTGCAACCCCCAGGCAAAGAGGGCCCTAATTAAAATTTGAATCATCTCCAAAAAACAATTCAACCATGAAAACCTAGCCATTTCTTTATAAAAAAAGCAAATCTGTTTTATAACTACAGATTTTTAGACAAATTTCTTATATCAGGAAGAGATACAAATTTTGTCATGTTTCTCTAGCAGTTTTTTCTGAGTCTCAAACTAGGAACAAACTATTAAGTGTCCCCAGTATCTGAAAATGTTTTCATTCACTCTCACTTGTAATTAGTCAGCATCGTAAAAATATGTCATTACTCAGCTGGTAGCAGTTGGAGTTACATTTAATCAGTTCGGTTTTCATAGAGTGTATTGTGATATCTCTATGTAAGAGGGAAAAAAATCACCTTGAGCTTGTTTGTCATCTGTGATTTTGAAATGAATACCTTGAATAGCACTTATTTTTATTTGTAATATTTTTCTATAATGAAATAAGTAGCACTAGGAAAAGAGGTTTTATTTTATAAGCAATCATTTGTGACCTCAGACATCCTCTGGTTAAAATTTTAATAAGCTTACAGCAGGTGCTTCCAAGATCATGTATGAAGGGTGATGCATGTCGAGATTTAAATTGGCATAAAGCTGCATATTGTCTGATTTTGTTTTTCAATCTAGTGTGCCAATTCTGTTTCTGTAATCATGTGAAAGTCCTTTTGAAATGAAAAATTCTGTCTGCCCCCAACCTAAAGAATTCGTGTAAAATACAGTGTGAATAAATGTCAAACTTTTACATGTGAATGGTTTTCTGCAAGAACATATAGAAATTCAATAAAATCCTCTTAATTTTCACATATTATTTGTATGCAATCTTTTCTTATGGACTTGTGCCGAGAACGACCCCATCGCTATTGTGAAATAGCTTGTCCAATTCCATGGGCATAGGCATGTCTGCAGAGTAAGAGGTTTTGGACGTCCATCGGCCCCTTCCTTTGGTCTTGGGGCAGGGTAATGGGGAATGGATGTTTGTACCAACACGGGGCATCCTCCTTCAGGGCCAGGCTCTGCTCCTTGACCATGTAATTACTTCCCTCTTTGATGTTGACTCCCTGGATCTATAAAATGGGGAGGTTGAATCCGATGACCTTGAAGGTGCCTTCAGCTCTGAGTTCCTGTGACTGCTCTTTGTGGTGCTGAAGGCAACAGCAGGCAAGAGAGGAATTAGTGCAAGGGGCCTTGGGGGTACCATTTGCAGGGTCCACACACAGGCTGCACCACCGCCCAGACTTGCCAAGAGACCATAAATGATGCTTCACTTCTCTATGCCTCTGATTCCTGATCATCCAAATGAGGAAAAGCGCCCCTGCTCAGGTTTCCTTCTGAGCTTTTCTAAACATGGCCATTGTGCTTTACCCAATGGCCTTCCCAGACCTGAGCTCCTTGAAAAGAAGGGCCAGTCGTCTTTACCCTCCTCTCCCAGCCGTGTTTGCAGAGTGTGGTGAATGAAAGAACAATCTACATGAAACTACTTCCTAAAGTACCTAAAGAAAAATAGTAGCATTATTACTACTAGGTAAGGTAATCTGGCTGTTAAGAACTGAAAACAATTACTGGAAAGAAGGGAGTTTTACTTACAAATTGTGTGGGCTTATAAATGAGTGGAAACCTGTAGAAGTCAGGAACCTTTGATCCTTCACTCAGCTCCAGGGTCTCTCCAGATTGCCTCATCCACCCACATGCCAGTCAGTACCTGTTGGACCTCATGTCCAGGTGTCAAATAGAATATGCAAAAATGATTTCACTTAGAAATAATATCTTTCTTTTTGTCTTGATTTCTTCAAGGATCTTTCCATATAAAAAAGCATAGAATGCTAAGCTGACCTAAAATGGAGTAGGAATTGCTGTTTTAATTAAGGCATTAGATTTTATAGGATAGCCTGATTGTCTGGCTTCTAGTCTTTATTCAGTTTAGCAAATATTGAACTTTCCTGATGTGGAAAGCACTAAGCACTTGGAATACATCACGAGCAAAACAAAGATCCCTGCCCTGTAAAGCTTATAGTCCAGTAAGGGAAGATAAGAAATTAACATAAAAAACATCTTAAGCAAATTACATGGTTACGTTTGGAATTGATAAATGCTATGAGGAAAAAAAGGTAGAACTGGGTAATAAGAATCAGGAGTCCAAGGGCAGGCTTGGAGGAGTAGGATATAGTATTAAATATGATAACCTGGCCTTATTAAGAAGTAGGGATCTAAGAACTGAAGGAGATGAAGGAGTTAGCCAATGTCTGGGAGAAAATCTGTCCACACTCAGGCTACGGCATGGACTGTAACTAAAGCAGGGTCATGCCTGGCGTGACACCACTGTGGCTAGAACAGATGAGAGGGAGCATTTGGTGGAGAAGAGGTCAGGGCTCACGGGTTGGCTTGGCAGGGACTTGGAGGCCATTGGAAGGATCTAGGCTTTTACCCTTGAGGGAGATAGGATCCACTGGCAGGTTTTGAGCATAGGGGGTGTGTGATCTGACTTTGGTTTGCAAAGGTTAACTCTGCTGTGCTGAAAACAGAGTCCAGTGGAGTGCAAGGCTAGAAGAAAGGAGAATCTCAGCAGCAATTCTGGTGAGAAATACTGGTGGCTTGGACCAGAAGGTAGCACAGGAAGTGGGGAGATCGGTTGGATTCTAAATCAGGGGTTCTTAATCAGGGGGTCCATGAGCTTGAACTGAAAAAAAATCAACTTACTATCTTTATTTTCTTTATTTTCTCCGGCCTCTAACTGAAATCTAGCATTTCCTTTGCTTACGAATGTATGCAATAAATTACAGTATTCATTTCATATCAAATTACAGTTGTTGCCTATCTCAAAAAATCGCTTATGCTGATCTATACTTGGAAATTACAGTAGTTGTTAGACCTGATGCTAGATCACATGTGATCACAGTCCTGCTATGTACAAATCATTGTGCGATGTAGTTGGCCAACTATCTGGCAACACAGAATAGGTAACAAAACCAGGAGATCTCCCAAGAGGTGTCTTTGATCTTTTGAAGTATAGAGGCGCCATTTTTGCAAGGATAAATCACAGCGTTGGCACAAGTTACAGACATCGAAAATTTCACTCCATACAGTTATAATCAATGTAACTATAACAAAAAATAAAAAAATACAAAGCGTAATTTTGAATAATCCTAAAATTTAACTTAAAGACATGCCGGTGTTGAGTGTCATAAAACTATCTGCTGCTACATTCTGAGAAGGGGTCTGTGGTTTTCGCCTGACTGGCAAAGGGGTCCGTGGAACAAAAAAAGGTCAAGAACCCCTGTTCTAAGTATATTTTCATTTTGTGAATGAATGATTATGGGGTATGAACGAAAGAGAAAATTCAAGTGACTCTTTACCAGAATTTAAAAACCCATAGAGCTGTATAACACAAATAATACTGTGTGTGGATGGGATATATGGGAACTCTGGACTTTCTGCATGATTTTCTTGTAAACCTACAAAACTCCCCCTGCAAAATTTTTCTTTTGAAGTCACAGGAGCCAGCTGGAAGGACCTTCCAGTGGCCGAATTTGGAACTTCTTGACAGTTAGCATCCATAAGAATAATGAACCAGAACTAACTTAACCTCATCCCCCAAAAAACAACTTTTGAGTTTTCGGCATGAACAGCTGAGAGGATGGCAAAGGCTGAGGGTGAAACAGATGTGGGGCTTGAAGATCAGGGTTTCCGTTTGGCCCATGTTGAGTCTGAGATGTCTCTACAGATCCCCCAGTGGAGACATCAGGTGGGCAGTTGTTATAGAAGTCAAATTTGGGAGAGCTGTCTGGCCTGGAAGGAGATATTTGTGAAATTGTTGGCATCTAGAATTTAAGGCCACGAGGCTGGACAAGCTCAGCAAGGGAGTGAATGCAGATAGAGAAGAGGACAAAGGTGGGCAGGAATCAGGAGGAGAGACCAAAAAACCGCTGGGAAGGCAGGATACTCAAAGAGGCATTATGATGGCCAAGAGAACAAAGAGCTCGCTCATCCAGGTGTTGGGAGGCTGAGCAACTGGACCGCTTACTTAGCAACGTGGCGGTCGGCAATGGCCCGGACGAGCGCCTTCTACTGTTAGACTGACTTATCAAATCATCACTTTATTTTAGCAATTTTTGCTCACTTCACCAGATTCATTCACTAAGCCACTGGAGCTGAAAGAAGGAATTGGATTTGTCTATTTTCATCAGTGGTATTCAAAACTTCCAATCTCATTTTCCATTCACTGGGTATAAGTCTTGTGAAGAGTAATTATAGAGGCCGATTCATTTTTAACTATAATTAGGATTTATGTGAGGTTTGTAAATCTGTCTCATAAAGAGAGTATTCCATTCAGTGGGCATTCTTGCCGCTTTTTAAAAGCCTTCTTGGAACCACATTTTGATCTTCAAATTAGTACTTAATAGAATCTGCTTCTTTTCCCTTAGTTTCACAACTGCCTGTGAAAGATCTTTTTTCAGACTACATCATCACTTCTTTATTGTAAAATCTGACTTTCAGTTTCTGGATGGCACATAGTAAATGCTCCATAATATGCTCAATACATCAATGGAAGGAAAAAAGGGAGGGAGAAAGTGAAGGAAAGTGAGGAAGCAAAAGGGACCGATGAAAAGGAAGGAAAAAGAATATATGGTGACTTCCATTATCAGGAAATCCCTGGGACTCTCAGAAAGCAGGGCATGGTCTGTATTCATAGGATTTTTTTAAACAAGGTCAATTTTATTGATACATATTAATAAAGCATAAATCCATCCAAAGTGTACAATCAAGGTATTCGGTATAATCACATATTTGTCCACAGCATTTTTGATACAAGTAAATCCTTATAAAGATGACATGCCTTCATAACCTCAGTAAAACAATTCAAAAGGACGACAGTAACCATATAAATGTGTTCAAAGTTGGAAGATACGATCAGCAAAGTACTGGTGCCTTCAAACCCGTACCTTTTCCAGCTTTTAGTGATGATTAAAAAGGAAAACCACTTGAATGTTTTGCAAAACAGGCCCCCAAATAGGGGGGGAAACAGCATCTACTGTATTGTAGATGGAGTGTTAAAAAAAATCCTTTTAAGTATTATCTTGGGGCAGACACTCTTGGCCCCAGTAAATTGTTAACTCTACTGATGCCTAAGATAAAGAAAAGTGGAAATCTTTGCCCTGGGCTCCAGCTCGGGTGTGCGCTTGTAACATTCATTGACTTTCTGAGCCTGTTTCCGGTCTGCTGACCTCAGGGTCGAGGAAGTCATATGAGGAAACACGGGGTACACCTTGGAAAATGGGGAAAGGCACAGTGGGACCGTGGGCCAGGCCGCTTCTGAGTTTTCTGAACCCAGTCATAAAGGGTCTGGGGGCCATGGCGACAAAAGCCGCGATGCCGATACTGTCGGGGACGGAGGCAGGACCCCCTGAACATGTGTCTCTTGCAACCCAACTGCCCAGGGTGGGATTGCTGCTCCCTGCTCCTGGGGCTGGGGACCCCATGCGCCACCCAAGGTGTCCCGGAGAAACACATGTCTCCAGTAGAAGACAGAGAGACACGCGTAGCAGCAGTCACACCAAAGCCGGTGGAGAGTAAGTGGGAAGTGCCCCAGGGTCGTTTTTTTGTGTTTTTAGCATATAAAGGCTGTGAGGAACATTTATTGCTTCAACTTAATACCAAGAGAAATTTCTATTCTTTTTAGGACAAACCGAGCATTGAACCCTGGACCTTGTACATGGGAAGCAGGTGCTCAACCACTGGTCTACACCCGCGCCCCAATTTCGATTCTTACTTTGTTAGGACCCTGATTCTTACCTCTTTATAAGCAGTGCTCATGGTCAGAATGTTGGCGGTATAGCAAGGACAGGAAGCCAGGGGACACTGCCACCATTTTCCAAATCCTGTCCTTACTGTGTCCATGGACCTAACTCCTGGGAGACCCCTTCCGTCGCGGGCCCAGCATCAGAAATGCAGGGACGGGGTTAGTGCAATTCCAGCATCAATGAAAACTCACCCCACCACCACCACCACCACAAAGAAGAGATTGTGCCAGCGTGTGCCTGTGTGCGGCCGGTGGAGCGCAGGCAGCGTGGGGCAGAGGAGGGCCTAGGGAACTGGTACAAAAGGCATCACGCATCTCAGCAGATCAGACTCCCTGAGCCAAGTTCAGTGCCACTTCCCAGGCCGGCCGTGGCCCTGTGGGTGGCAGTTAGCACCGACAGGGCCTCCCTGCCACCCCACCCCACCCCATGGCCACTGCCGGGTGGCGGCGAAGGCCCAGGAGGGCTGCAGCGCCCTTCCCAGACCCTGCGGACCCGTTGCGGCCTGGAGCTGGAAGTGCAGACCCGCAGAACAGCTTCTAGGAACGTCGCCAGTTAACGCTCACCATCCCCAAACAACTGCCTCCTTGTTCCCCATTTCAGTGTTGCCAAACCTTTTTCAGTCTCCTGTGGAAACTCCTTGCAGGAATTTGATTCATTTGATTTGATTATCTCGCTAACATATAAGCTCTCCAAATAATTTCCAATAGTCAGGCCTCCTAAGCCTTTTCTACTTAGTCGCCCAGCAGCAGGCTGGGCACGCCTCTTCCGGGACCTGGCTGTCCCCTCCCTCATTTTCCACCAGGAACAGTAGAGAATCTTAGACTTTCCAAGCATGTCCTCAAGCCTCTCTTTCTGGACATGGCTCAAAATAATCATGAGCCTGGCATTCAGGTCTTGGCAAGTCATCTGTGAAGAAGAAATGGTTCATACATGCTTTGGGACTTACTTTTGCATCATGAGGGGGAAAGTGCTGCTTCTTCATTGGGGATTAGTAAAAGTTGTTTTTATGTCTTTTTATTTCATGTGATTTTCCATATCCTTTTTTTTTTTAAAGGTCAGTACTTTTGTTTAAGTTTCTGCTATTATTTTTATTTTGTTAAAAATTTTTTTTTTTAAATCCACTGTTATTTTTGAAAAGAACTTCCATGGGGTAAAAAAAAAGTCTCCCGCGGGCCCGGCACTCCCCTCCAAGTTCAGGCCAAGCAGGGGATCTTGAAGCTGCCAGCACTGGGGTCTACACTGAGCGGTCGCACACCTGCTCTTTGCCTGGAGGTTGTTTCTACTTTAACACTGCATATAAGCACATGGAAGGCAGAATTGAAGATGGCACAAATCTGTTCTGACACATGGATACATTTTTATTTCTATACCAAAATGAAAACCCACATTCACTTAAGGCTATCTAGTCTGTAGTTCCAAGAGTAAGAGAGCTGTTTAATCTTTAAAAGGCTTCAAATAGACTATGTCTGGGAAAATATATTAAAGAATTCAGATTATAAAACTCTCCAGGAAATTAGTGGTCACAATAATACTGGAACTATAACAAGAAAAGGAATTTTCGGGGTGCCTTCACTGTAGTTTACATGGAAGGACTGATAATCAGTGCCACATTTATACATCAGTTTGTAATAGGTAGTTGTAAGCAAACAGTATCCATCTGTATAACTTTAAAAAATTAAACCAAAGTTAAGGAGCTGTATAAAAACTGACATTATTCTTCCAGTACTCTCAAAAGCTCTACAAAATCAGTGATGTACCATTTGGCATTGTCTTTTACTTGTTGCCTGATCACGTTTCCGCCAAATCCGATGAAAACATCCTAAGAAGGAGAAAAAAAAAAAGGGAAAGAGTTTTAAAAGCAGAAAGATGCTGCAGCAGCAGAGGCAGGGGTCAGCTTGAAAGAAGAAAAGGTTCATGCAGAGACGTGCCGGGCGCTGGTGAGGGCCCCTCCCCTGAGCACGCAGTAACTGTCGAGCATCCCCTCTGCTCTCCTTCCCTCACGACACTCACTCAGGAATCTTCAAGTGCAGCACTGCTTGGACCACTCGGCTGGACACCAGGGTGGGGGGTGGGGGGCGCTTTGGGAGAAGGTTAAGGCATAATCCGCCCCCCTCTTAAAATCAAGACAGATCCTTACAAAACAATGATAAAAAGCATATCGAGGGTAAACGGCCGGGTTCTAAACTGGCCATCCCATCTATGCCAAGCAGATTAAAAAAAAAGGGAGGTCAAAAGAGAATCCTGGGGGGAGCAAGTGTAGCTCAGTGGTTGAGTGCCTGCTTCCACGTACGAGGTCCTGGGTTCAATGCAAGGTGCCTCCTTAAAAATAATGAGAAGCCTGTGCTGGCCTCAGGGTCCCCTCCCGGTGGGCTGAGGAGTCCCACAGGGTGTGTGCACAGTGAATGGTGGACAGGCAGGGTTTTATCGTCCTAGGCCGAAGGAGGTGACAGCCCCACTATCTGCTGGCCACACTCTAGTTTTCACCACTGAAATTGTTTAGAGTTACATTGTTCTAAGGGATGCCTTCTTTCAGTCAATGATCTTTTAAAATGGTATTTCTCTTTTTCTGCCCTACATTTTAATTTTTCTACCACACAAGAGGGATTAAAAAAAAAACAAAAAAACACCAAAAGGTAACAATGGGATTCTAACCTTCCAGGTGCCCTTAGCCTCCTGTCCGCTCTGCCTGCCAGCACCAAATCAGCTGTCTCAACACCCTGACTGCTTCCTCCTCTGTCCAGAACGGACCCTCCAGGGCTTCCGGACCAAAGCCGGAGCGCGGCGTCCTCAGGGCAGCAGGGAAAGCTGCCCCTGCCGGTCCTGCCTGGGCCGCCAGCTGGGGATTGCTCTGCTGCTGCCCCCTCCCCACCCCAACCTCCTCCCCTAAATCCTGCCTGGCCTTCTGGGGTTGGGGTGCTGCTACCATTCTTTTAGGCCACAGATTTCTCTGACACCCACAGGAACTACACACCTGCACTCACGCCTTCCCTTGGTTCAGCCTGGGTCACGTTCTGACCTGGAGGGTCAGCTGGTGTTTGTAATTTGTCTTTTCTGACAATGCAATTGGGAGTTCCTTCAGAAGAACTCCGAATTTTATTTCTGTGTACTCCTCCTTACACTAGCCAGGCGTTCATTACTTACTCAACCCCTAACGTCTGTCAAATCATTAAATCATCTAATGACGTGTATCTTGAACCATTCTTTGACCATTTTTGATAATTCATTTCCAGAGATAGTAACTCTTTTTGGATCACAGGAAACTAGGTGGAAACAAGTGCTGTACTATATTTTTGTTTCAGTTTTTCTTGAGTTAGAAAGAGATGATAAAGGCAAAGTCCTATGTGATGTGGACGCATTGGATATTTAGGACATTTGCTATTATCTAGCATTCACTTCCCACATTGGGGTTTTTCCTCCTTAGTTTACAGAAAAATCATAAATAAAGTACAGCTTTCCCATACATGCCTCCCCACACACCACACACACACACACATTTTCCCTATTAACATTTTGCATTAGAACGGTACATTTGTTACAATTGATGAACCAATATCATTATGGTTATACTATGAACTAAAGTCCATAGTTTACATTATGGATTGCTCCTTGTATTGTACAGTTCTATGGGTTGACTGGTTTTTAATTTTTGTTGTGGAAAATGTCCCATTTTAGCCACTGTCAATCTAGTCTTGTTAATTACATTCACTATCTTGTCCTTTTTAATGCTTAGAATAAAACCCCTGCTGGTCTTAGAAAGAACATTAATTCAGAAGAAAATGCTTTGATACAGACAAGTTATCTAACCTCCACAAGCCTCAGTTTCCCCATCAGTAAAAAGGGGGTGGTAATACTTTACCTTCAGGACTACTGTGAGAATTAATTAAGGTAATATATGAGGAAATAGTAAAAGTCTAAAGTAATATTAAAATCTTGGTTACAGCTATAAGAGTTGGTAAAGCTATTTTTGGGGAAATAAGCTAAACCTTAAATAAGCTACAAGAGGGTAGCCCAAATGCGGGAACAAGGGGTCATTAAAAGTTTCAAAAGGTTTTTAATTCCTTATTCAGAACCTTTCTTGAGTTTGGAAAAGTCAGAAGATAAAATGACATGGAGTTTGGTTTTGGTTTTATTTTGATTTCATGTCGATGTTTTCCTGTAGCTCTCATAAATCTTATTTTGTTCTACATTAGCTGTCTAAAACAGAAGTCCAGCTTGAAGGAAAACAAACCCTAAATACATACAGCAGGAGGACAGGCTTCCATGTCAGTGGCTCCATCTCCAATCATGATAATTTTCTTAAAATGAAATTTTTCCTTTAAATGTTTAATAACTTTTCCTTTCCCACCAGATTCCGCTGTTGGCTGCGTCTCATCAAAACCTGCATATTCACCTTCAAAGAGCAGTTAAAAGAGTGTTAAAAGATCCATAGGCTTATACTCTTGTACATAGATGATATATTCTTTAAACGTGCCTGAGAAGGCTAAAAGTGTCCCTTGTTAAAGTTACCACATTCCACAGCAATTCCTCTGAATAAACAAGCTCTCTCTCTCTCTCTCTCTTTTTTTAGGAGGTACCAGGAATTGAACCCAGGACCTCATATATGGAAAGCAGGCACTCAACCACTGAGCTATGCCAGCTCCCCCAAGCTCAGCTTTTAAATTACAATATCTCTGATAGAGGTTACTCTACATTAGGCCATAAGAACCTGGAAGCAAATTAGTTTCATCCTCTAATCTTCCAGTGTAGTAATCTCAAACTTCATTGAGGTGATAGACCACCATGAACTAGTAATATTCTAAATGTGAACTAAATTAATATATAATTTTTTCTAGAAGGATCAGTTATCTCCATTTTTACAGTAATTACCACACTCGTTCCCTCCTCCTTTTTATAATATTCTCCACCTACACACCCTTCAAAAGTGTATGGTTAACACATTTTAAATGTTTAAATTAGTATCATTTGGTTTTAAGAATGTCAGCTACCCCTGAAATAGCTGGAGACCTCTTGAGAGGATCTAAAATGACAGCTACAGGGCAGTGTCCCTCAGTAAAACAACTCTCCTCCATGAGTTTAGATTGGCTTACATAGATGAGCTCTCTCACCAAAGTAACAAAATAAGCAATGTGGGTTACAGAAGAATTCGCATTTTGCTGAATGCAGATCTTTATATACAGGTAGGTGATAATATGGATACAAAATCCAAGATAGATGACAACTTAAGGCTATTTTTCAGAATGAAAGATACCAAGGAGCTGAAGGCAGCAGTCAGGAGAAACGGTTTTCTCAATATTGCCTTCTGGTGACCTCCACTTAAGTTGCATTCCAACAGCCGTTACTAGAATATTGAATACAAAACTGATAATTTTTTTTTAAAAAGAAACTGTTACAAGTCAAATCTTACCATTAAAGTAGAACTTCAGCCTATTGGCAAATACATTGGTCGCTGGGATATTGAGCTTTGAAGCAACATGCTCTACAATGCTCCTGAAACCGCCAGATATCAGGAAAACCTGCACATTTCGCTCTTGTAGGCGACTGACCAGCTCCCTGCAAGAATGAAAAACAAGATACCAAACACTGATTAATACAGAAGAGAAAAAAGGAGACATGAAAAAGAAACTAAATAATATCTTTTCCTCCTGACAACATGTGCCTGAGGCACATCTGTGGCCATATTGGCTCATGAACTCAGGTTTTGTATATTTTTCTGAATGCACTTAGATATTAATAGCTGAGCTTGGCTGCCTCAGGGAGCCACTCCACAGCTTGATTCTGCCCATGGACCCAGAAGCACGAGATGAAGCAGGGCTTAGGCTCTCCCTGGGGAGAGAGGACAGACACAGACAGAAGGACAGACAGACAAGACTGTACATAGTTGCTGAAAAAAACCAGAGGAGCTCTAAAGTTAGGGTGAGATACTCTCAGGAGCTGTCCCGAAATGCAGGTGCGGAGGCCAGAGGAGGCCACCATGTGTACCCGCATGCGACAGAGAAGCCGTGGGCCAAGTATCACCAGCAGCCAGCCCCACAACACCAGTCTTCTGGAAGAAAGCATTGCCTCGGCCATGCCTTGATTTGGACTTCTCCTTAGCCTCAAAACCTCCTAGCAGAAGATTTTAAAGCTGAAATAATGGGCATACTGAGCTCTGCGAAGACATCAAAGGATGAGAGAAGTTTCAAAAAGACTTGGAAGTAGCTGTGACTCATAGAGATGATAATCTCGATTTTTGACTAATACGTTTCACAGATGAATCTATTTAGTTGTGACTATGTGGTTGAGGGCAAAATGCAGGAGACCTGAATTAGTAAATGGAGAACTGGCAGACAAAAACGAAAATATCAGGAGTTGAAAGTGATCTGAAACAATTAACACAAAGGTTGAGAGGCTCAGTGTCCAGTAAATGTAAGCTGGAAGAAGATATTATCATTGGGAAATGACTGTGGTTCATTTTGGTCTGTGAAAGATACAGAAAACACAACTTTGAATACCAAAAGTAGAGAAAATCCAGGAAACATACAAGGAGAGAAAGATGGCCATTCAAGAGTGAGAGTTCATATATGTTCACTGCGTCAAGTGAATATTGGATGAATGGATGAAAAAAAATTGCAGGGAGGCATATGTGGCACAAGTGATTGGGCTCCCGTCTACCAAATGGGAGGTCTAGGGTTCGATTCCCAGGTCCCCCTGGTGAAGGTAAGCTGACCTACGCAGAGTGCTGGCCCACACAGAGTGCTGGTACACACAGAGCGATGGCACAGAAGGATGACGCAACAAAAAGAGAAACAGAGGAGAGACAATAAGAGATGCAGCAGACTAGGGAGCTGAGGTGGTGCAAGAGACTGAGTGCCTCTCTCCTACTCCGGAAGGTCCCATGATCAGTTCCCAGTGCAGCCTAAAGAGCAGACACAGAAGAATGCACAGTGAATGGACACAGAGAGCAGACAACAGGGAGAGGAGGGGAAGAGACAAATAAATCTTTTAAAAAAGAAAAAAATTGCAAGTGCTGAGGGAGACTGAGCAGAGCCAGGGCGCCTCTTACCTTATCCCGGGGGTCAGGTGGGGGGGATGCTCTGCCAGGACCCTTTGTACCTGTTCCCTGGATGGCTGGATTAGCGCCAAGCGCTCAGTGAGGGCAGTCTTGAAGGGCACTGCCCCGCCCATGGCTCGTCGGGTCCTAGGAGAAGATCCAACCATCAAGCCAGCTGATTGTGTCTCTTTTTTTTTTTTTTAAAAGATTTTATTTATTTTTATTTAATTCCCCTCCCTCCCCCGGTTGTCTGTTCTCTGTGTCTGTTTGCTGTGTCTTGTTTCTTTGTCCGCTTCTGTTGTCAGCGGCGCGGGAAGTGTGGACGGCGCCATTCCTGGGCAGGCTGCACTTTTCTTTCACGCTGGGCGGCTCTCCTTACGGGTGCACTCCTTGCGCGTGGGGCTCCCCTACGCGGGGGACACCTCTATGTGGCGCGGCACTCCTTGCGCGCATCAGCACTGCGCATGGCCAGCTCCACACGGGTCAAGGAGGCCCGGGGTTTGAACCACGGACCTCCCATGTGGTAGACGGACGCCCTAACCACTGGGCCAAGTCCGTTTCCCGAGTGTGTCTCCACAGGCCTCGAGCACCCCTCCCCGAGGAAGGTACTCCCAGGAGCCCCACCGTCCATGCCACGTTGCCATGGAAGTGAAGCCTGGAAATCAACTATTGAAGGTCTGCTCGAGAATCACATTACGCTCATGCCCAACAGCCATGAACGCACCACGCGGTGACCTGAGAAAAACCACACCTCCTGCCTCTAGGTGCCTTACTCTTGGAAACCAAGAAAGAAACCCAAGACCAGGCCCTCTGGCATCAGATGCAGCTGGACATAAACTGGTCCATGACCTGGTGACTGCAGGTGGCAGTCACAGAGGGAGGGGCCACTGCTGCAGTGCAGGGGTGGGGGCAGGAGCCCAGGCATCCCTAGAGACTCCAAGTCAGAACTAGCTTTCCAGTAGCCCTCCAAGGCCACGCTTTCGACCACGACACAAAGCACTGGGAGCCTGGAGGCCGCAGGCTGTGGTCTTTGGTCAGTTACAGTCATCATTATCATGACTGAACAAAGGGTATATCTCATCCATATTTGTTTCCCAGAAGCAGGAACCTCATAAATAATGTATAAGTGGATGAAAGGATAATGTATACTTCCAAAAGCATCTCTCAATGATGGAAGGAAAAAGAAAAACCTACTACCCATGCTTCCGAGCCAGGGACTAAAAGCCAGGAACTGGGGCTCTGGCATCACATCCAAAACACTCTGGTTTTGCAATTGCTCATCAGTTCATAAACTGAATACTCTTCCTACATTTCTGACACAGCATCCTCAACGCCGCAGAATTTGGCCAGCTCGTCGATTCCTTCTTCTCTGATGACTGTGCTATCCACATCAAAACATACTGCATCAGCTGAACAGAAAAGTTTTCTCAACTCTGAGTGGGAGACCATCTTTGGAAGGATTTTCTTCCTACAAGAGAAAAAGATAAATGTATTTAAAGACATAAATCATAAAAAGGTCCAATTTTGCCTGCTAATTCCAGGTTCATGTCCAAGTCGGTGCCACCCACCTAAGCACAGCTTCGTGGGCACACTCATTTTTCAACACATACTGAGCACGTTCTAAGTGTCAGGTTCTGGGGTCACAAAGATGAGTGGGCCCCAAACGCTGCCCCCAAGAGCTCGGTCTAGTGAAGGCACCAACTTATAGTTATATTTGACCTTAAACTGATATTCAACTATTTTTTTTTACCTCATAATGGTAGCAGTATGGTAAGGCTGAAACCTCTGTGTGCAAAGGCTCTGTGGGCCCCCAGAGAAAACGTCTTACCTTTTCTGACACAGGAGGCACAGACATTGAGCTGAGTCTTGAGGGGAGAGCTGCCCACTTGAGTGGGTCCTCACAGAGTGCAGTATCGACTGGGCATTTGCTGGGAGCAGGAGAAGGGGGAGGTGGAGGGCAGGAGAGGCGCGTGATGGCGAGGGTGAGGAGGAGCGGCGGTGCGCCAAGGCCACCTGACGACTCAGCCTGGCTGTCGGGCAGTGCACAGGACTGAACGGGCAGGCCTTCGGGCCGGGCTGAGGAGTTTGGACTTTAACTCCCAGGTAAGGGGAAACCTTGAAAGGCTTTATGCCTGGGAAGGAAGGTCATGTTTGTTAGTCACCAGTGAAGAGATGTTAGTTGAAGACAAGGCCTGATGAAAGTCAACAGGGAGAGGAGAGAGAGAGGAGAGCGCCGCGGGCAAGGCCCAAAGGACAGCCACCTGTGAAGTCAGAAGCCTGGGAGGGAGGCCAGAAGAAGAGGCCAAAGGAAAAAACTCCGGGAGAACACAGTGCCACAGTTTCAAGAGAGTGTTGGGTTTTTTTCTGTTTTGTTGTTGTTTTAAAGAAAATCATTAGACTAAGAATCACGGGGTGAAAGGGATCCTAAAGGTGACCCCAACCAGCCTCCCAAAGACACTAATATGTAATGTAGAAGGCCACACAGATGATGCAAATGATCTATATTTAGAACAGAGAGCAGCTGAAGCAAACTCAAAGAAGCTTGACAATCCGCAGCTTGACTGATTTCTAACTAATGCCTTTGGCCAAACAATCCAATTCAAGGTGGGCCTGGGAAAAAACCAATCTTTTAATCCAGGGTTCAGTGAACAATGACCTGTAGGCCAAATCCAGCCTGCTTCCTGTTTTTTGAAAGGCCCACACCAATGATTTTTACATTTTAGGTGGTTGAAAAAAATCCAAAGAAAATCTTGTGACACGTGAAAAGCACATGAAATTCAAATTTCAGTGTCCATAAATAAAGTTTTATTGGAACACTGCCATGCTCCTTTGTTTACCTGTCTAGAGCTGCTTTTGCAAAACAGCAGCATTGGGTAGTTGTGACAAAAACCGTATGGTTCACAAAGTCTAAAATAAATCCTCTCTGGCCCTTCACAGAAAAAAACTGCTGACACCTGCCTCAAGCCCTGATGTGTGAGTACTACAAATAAGAAATCTGAGTTTCATTCATTCATTTTTTTTTAAAGATTTTTTTATTTCTCTCCCCTTCCCCGCCCTCACCCCTCCCCAGTTGTCTGCTCTCTGTGTCCATTCGCTGTGTGTTATTCTGTGCCACTTATGTTCTTGTCAGAGGCACCAGGAATCTGTGTCTCTTTTTGTTGCATCATCTTGCTGCGTCAGTTCTCCATGTGTGTGGCACCACTTCTGGGCAGGCTGCACTTTTTTTCACGCTGGGCGGCTCTCCTTATGGGGTGCACTCCTTGCGCATGGGGCTCCCCTATGAGGGCGACATCCCTGTGTGGCAGGGCACTCCTTGCGTGCATCAGCACTGAGTGTGGGCCAGCTCGTCACACAGGTCAGGAGGCCCTGGGTTTAAACTCTGGACCTCCCATGTGGTAAGCAGATGTTCTATCCGTTGAGGCAAATTCGCTTCCCTCATTCATTCATTTACAATTGTTTCACCAACCATTCTCCAGCGCTCTTCTCCCAGCACAAACACGTGCACACACAATTTACGTTCAAGGAAAACAAAGGACTTGTGTCTTAAATGTGTCACAGTTGGTTTGTGCCTTTGCCAGTGCTGTTCCCTCTGCCTGGACCTGCCCTGCCGTATCCCCATGTTAACCAGCAAATTCCTATTTCTTCAAGGTGCAGATCAAATTGACCTTCCCTATACTACACTAGTTTTCCTTCCCCTAGGCCCAGAATTAAATCACTCCTCTCTGTTAACCTCTGTTATCATCACATTCTTATCACAGATATCTTCTGTCTCCTCTCCAAGCATATGCACTTCTTCAAGAAGGGCCCTTGCCTGAATTATCAGTCTACCTATATATGCAGCATCCAGTGAATGAAGAAGAGGGGAATTTACTCAGAATTGAGAACTCAGAAAGGAATTGAGTAGATTATGGTTCTCAATAAAACAACTCCAATTTACAGTGTTATCAGCCTAAAATTAAGACCCTTGATCAATAATAATGACTATACCCATGAGCCAGAAGCAGCATCTAACTGAAGATGGAAAAAACCTCACAGGCACATTCTGGGTCCTCTTGGCAGGAAAGCATTAAGATGTTATGGGAAGCGGACGTGGCTCAGCTGATAAGAGTGTCCGCCTACCATATGGGAGGGTCCAGGGTTCAATCTCCAGGCCCTCCTCTCCCATGTGGTGAGCTGGCCCATGCACAGAGCTGCCTTGTGCAAGGAGTGCCGTGCCACGCAGGGGCGCCCTATGTAGGGGTGCCTCACATGCAAGGAGTGCACCCCGCAAGGAAAGCCGCCCGGCGTGAAAAAAAGTACAGCCTGCCCAGGAGTGGTGCCACACACATGGAGAACTGATGCAGCAAGATGACGCAACAAAAAGAGACACAGATTCCCAGTGCCACCAAGAGTGCAAGTGGGCACAGAAAAACACACAGTGAGTTGACACAGAGAGCAGATGATGGGGGGGGGAAGGGAAGAAAAATAAATAAAATAAATCTTAAAAAAAAAAAAAAAAAGATGTTGTGGTGGTTGGGAGCTATGTACCCCAAAAAACATGTTCTTAAAGGTAATCCATTCCTGTGGGTATGAACCCATTGAAAGTCAGATCTTTTGATGAAGTTACTCCAGGTAAGGTGTTGCCCAACTCAATCAAGATGGGTCTTAATCCTATTACAGGAGTCCTTTATAAGGATGAAACTCAGAAGGAGAAAACCATGGAAAGCAAGAAGCTGAAAGCTAAGGTCAGGAGGGGCTGCCATGTGCATTATTATGTGACAAAAAAGCCAAGGACCAAGGCTCACTGGCAGCCAGCCCCAGAGTGCCAGTCTTCAGAAAGAAAGCATCGCCTTGATGACACCTTGTTTGGACTTTCTCCTAGCCTCAAAACCATGTCCCAATAAATTCCCATTGTTTAAGCCAACTCATTGCATGGTATTTGCTCTAACAATAAGGAAACTAAAACAGATGTCCATTTTACAGATTAGCTAATAGAGATGTAAGAAAGTTAAATGCTTTATCCAAGGTCACAGAGTTGCTAAGTGGTGGCTAAACAACTAAAATAAAAACTTTGATCTCAAGTGCAGAGACAACATAAAGACTTGCAGAAATGTGTGTGTCTCAGTAAGGTTAAGTACTGATAAGAACCTAAAGTGGACCCAGGAAATATCTCTGACTTTCATCAGAAATTCAGAGCAAAGTTCTACTTGATAGACAACACAGTGGGTGATGATTTACTAACAGTGAAAGAAGAATGCCTGCACATTCTTTGGGAGGCCCGCCTGTGGAAACAGGCTCCAAATTCATCACGTTCCCACAGAACCAGAGAACTCCATCCCAGTTGCTCTAATAGAATAAACCACTGCTCTAACCCTGTCCAGGGGATTCAACCTACTTCTTGTTACAAGGCTAGGCAGACTCACTCTAAAGAGAAGCAATGGGGAGCAGATGTAGCTCAGTAGCTGAGGCCTGCTTTGCATGAAGGTCCCAGATTCAATCCCTGGTACCTCCTAAAAAAAATAACGAGGAGCAGTGCTGGGGAATCATGGAGAAACCACACCACAGAGAAGGGAGGGTGGAGTTTTGACTTGAGTCTGGGAAGTAAGTACACAGAGGAGCAGATCAGCTGAGCCTGGAGAGAATAGAGCCCTGGGAAGAGAGACAGAACGAGTTACCTGATAGTCTACAGCTGGCCTTGTGGAAAGTGCAGGGCAGCTGAGCCCAAGAGCAACATGCCCTGGGTAGAGAGAAACCCAGGAAGCCTGATCTTTTGGCAGACGTTGGCAGCCATCTTGCTCCAATACTTGGCAAAAGACTTTGGTGAGGGAAGTAACTTATGCTTTATGGCCTGGTTACTGTAAGTTTCTACTCCAAATAAATACACTTTATAAATGCAAAAAAAAAAAAGAGAAGCTGTGCTTAAAGCAGCACAATCCTTCTGAACATGGAGAATGAACTGTATGTGAGTGCAGAGAACACCAGGAACAGACAAACAAATGAAGTCAAAGGAGATCAATGGGAAGGGCTAAAGAACCTTATAAGAATGTCCAACAGGGAACAGATGAAGCTCAAGTCGTTGAGTGCCTGCTTTCCATATACAAGGTCCCGGGTTTGCTTCCTGGTCCCTCCTAAAAAAAATAAAATAAACTCCATGAGGCAAGAAAGAATGGGCAAATGGGCAACAGCCCTGAGAATGACTCATGAGCACCCAAATCCTTAAAGCCAGAAAGAAGACAAAGCCAGTCCCCCAGGGCCACTCTGTGCCTGGCACCCAACTGTGAGAACACAGAATGGGTACCCCCCTCAAGAGGCTTCCGTCTTGAGTTGACAAACACAGAGTTATTTTCTCGTGAATGAAAAGCCAGCTGCTGGGGCCTCTTTCCAACCACTGAGACCAGCAATACCTTCAATAAACCCATCAGCCTTGAACATGAAAGAACATGTATATTTTCTTGAGTAAAGTGATGCCTGATGTCTGTAAACCCAGGTAAACACTAGTCCTGACTGAAACAGAATTGTTGATACCTGCCTCCTGGGTTACACTATATATGGTCCTAGAAAGAGAAAATAAGATGTTGGAGACAAACTTTACATTGAACTTACTTGGGAGATTCTTTCTCTACACCCTCCCTAGAGACAGGG
The DNA here is from genome assembly GCF_030445035.2 of Dasypus novemcinctus. Lineage (NCBI taxonomy): Eukaryota > Metazoa > Chordata > Mammalia > Cingulata > Dasypodidae > Dasypus > Dasypus novemcinctus. The sequence continues at coordinate 25,572,348 of NC_080695.1, read as the reverse complement.
CTGGTACAGGACCTTAACTCTGCCCAGGAAATGCTCACACTGGGGCACTCTGGCCCCTGGTGACACCGTTCTCCACTCCGGCTCTCTGCTTAGGCTGCAGAGCAAGCTTGGCCTCAGCTGCCTTGCACTCTTTCCAACCTGTGCTGTAAAATGCTGTCTCCTTGTTCTCTCACTGTTTTGTTTTGTTTTGTTTTTAGGAGGTACCAGGAATTGACCCCAGGACCTCGTACATGGGTCAACCACTTGAGCTACATCTACTCTCCTGATTTTTGTTTTGTCTCCATTGGGGGTAACCCACAATTTAATTCTTTCACATTCACAATTCTGATGTCCACAGAAAAACAATAATGACAACAAGAACAAAAACCCTACTAAGTGAGTTTAGTTGCTTCAAGTAAATTGTGTACATGAGAATGCCACACAAAGAAAAAACATTGCTGGAGAATGGGCTCCGGGTCCTTTCCATGTGGCTGTTGGGGGCAGTAGGAACTAGGGGTGAAGAGTTTAATGGAAGAAGCTGAGCTCAGACAGGGCAGAGCCCTGGGAGACTGCCCTCTTGCAGCTCAGAGCAGGACTCCTGCCAGGCCAGCAAAGGGCAGTCTGAGAAACCACAGCCTTCTAATCCCCAGCTCCTAAAGTACAAAGGAACTTTTCCTTCAGGGCCAGCCCTAAGAGGTTTGATTTTAGATAAGAGGAAAAATCATCCAAACAAATCACCTCCTTATCCAAACTAACTCCCAACTTCCTATCGAACTATCATCTTAGATTACCTTCACCTCCTTCACCTTAGTGTTGGGCTTGACCCCTTACCTTCACCTGTGTAAGAACAAATACAAGCTGGTACTGAGGTCGTGGAGGTCAAGCACAGCCAAGAGAACAAGGCTCACTGGGGCTCGGACATTCGGCTTTGGCCACAGGACAACAGGCACTCAAGTGGCCGCAATGCACAGTGGATTCTGAGAACTTCTGAATTCAGAGGAGAGTGAAAGAGCCCAAAGTCAGGGCAGGGCTTCCCTATACATAGGGCGGCGTTCCCTGGCTAAGGCATGTTAGTACTTTTTATGATAAAATGAACAGCTATTCTTCAGGGGTCCTGAGTGTTTTTTGGGGGGTTTTTTTTGAAGGTTGGCTCCTAGTTACATTTTTAAAAACTCCTTTGCAGCCAGCAGACAAACAGGCAAAATAATTAAACAGGACTTTACAGGAGACTCTCCAAATGTCCAGTAAACATGTGAAAGATGTTCAACCTCATTATTCACAAGGGAAAAGACAAAACCACAATGAGGGGGAAGCACACGTGGCTCAAGTAATAAGGCCTCCCTCCACCTACCATATGGGAGGAACCGGGTTCAATTCCTGGGACCTCCTGGTGAAAAAGAAGGTGTGCCTGCAAGGCGAGCCAGTGCCCGCGTGGTGAGCCAAGTGCCCACAACCAAATACAGGAGAAAAGTTAACAACAAAAGACAAATCAAACTCCTATTTCTCCCATGCTGAATTCCTAGGAGAGGACAGTCTTGTCTTCCTGCTCCTTTCCTGAATAAAAATGCCACATCAAGTTCTGACTACAGAATTCTTTAAGACCCTGTGCGTTCTTCAAACGCAAGAACAGCCTAGAAAGCAGGAATTAGGAAATGAACATCAAGGTCCAGACCTAATACAGAGACTGGCTGGCTGGCTTCACCCCCTCTCCCAGTAGGACCAGTATCAAAAAGGATCAGGGTCAGATGCAAAGTTTCCTAAGACGGCTTCACCTGGGAAGCATTTTACTTCTGCCTCCTTTAAGCGCTGCACAGGAGTAAACATGCTCTGGGCTATGGCTTTGGTTCTGCAAAAGCTTTAGGTCTGACAGGAAATCACCTACACCTGATGAGCAGGGTGCAAAGGTGAGGGAAAGGGAGAGAGGGACTGTGGAGCCGAAAGAAGGCAGTTAGAGAGGAGCAGACTCAGGTACATGACAGACCATAAAATGGTCCCTGCTGCCTGAGGCAACGAAGACAAGGGCAGTCCAAGAATCAGCGTCCTGCTGCAGTCAATAAAAGGGGAACAAAGCCAACAATTTTGAGTTGTAATTCAAATTGGAAACATGAGAAGTGGGTAAGGATGTTAAATCTCAGAAAGAAGGGGAAAAAAAGAAAAAGAAATGGTTAAAAACATAAAGCAAGAAAAAGCAAAGTAGACATCAAAAGGGCAGGGAAGGAAGCAGATGTGGCTGAGGCAACTGGGCTCCCGCCTACCACATGGGAGGTTGCTGGTTCAGATCCCAGTACCTCCTAAAGAAGACACCAAGCTGGCACAAGGTGCAGGCATGGCAAGCTGACACAACAAGAGACACAAGAAGAAAAAACATAATGAGACACAACAAAGCAGGGAGCAGAGGCTCCCGGTGCCTTCTAAAGAAGACAGAGAGCTGACACAACAGACACAGGGAGGAAAAACTTGATGAGAGACACAAAAAGCAGGGAGTAGAGGTGACTCAAGCGATTAGGGACCTCCCTTCCACATCAGAGGTCCTGGGTTTGGTTCCAAGTGCCTCCTGAATAAACAAGGAAGCCAAACAGACACAGACACAGCAAGTGAAAGACAACAAGGGGGTGGAGAGAAATAAAGAAAATAAATCTTTAAAAAAAAAGGGGCAGGGAGACAAATGGCTCCTTATAGTAAAGGAAATATTTAATTGAGGGTTCAAACATGATCCTTACTGAACTCAGAGAAAAGCATTTGGCTCCTCACACTCTAACTTGTATTTATAGTGATAATAAAAGAAAAGTCACAAGGCATACCCAAAGTCCTCTAGCCAGTGATGCAAGTCTAGCATGTTTTCCCCATGCTACCAAGCATGGCTGGCTTCATCAGGCTCTCCTAATCTCACGCTCCTGGTAGTTCAATTGCTGCAGTCCACCAGAACTTCCACCCGTTCTCTGTGCCTCAGGGAGGGCCCAATGCCCAGGATGTCAGGACAACAAAAAGAATATTTTCACTGTGTTCTTTCGTATCGTTTACTCTTTCTCCTTTGACACCAACTATGTCTAAAAGAAAATTGTTCTAAAGACACACACCATTTTTCTTCTAACCTGAAATTCATGCATTACTACTTCGCTGTTATTTTTTTTAACCTCCCCCCACCTTGTGGTTTGCTTGCTGTCTGCTTTCTGTGTTCATTCGCTGTGCGTTCTTCTGTGTGTCTGTATTTATTCCTCCCCCCACCTTGCAGCTCGCTTGTTGTTTTTTGTTTTCTCTCTGTGTCCATTCGCTGTGCGCTCTTCTGTATTTTTTTTTTTTAACTTTCCTCCCTTTTTGTTGCATCACCTTGCTGAGCTGGCTCTCCGCAAAGCTTTTGGGTTGGGTGGCACTCCGCGGCACTTGCAGGCTGGAAAAGTCACCAGGCATGGATCAAATCATCTGAAAAATTTTTAAACATCCATTCTATTTTGTTTTCCCAACATGAAAGTGGCAGGGCTAGGAGCATTACTATATCTAAATCCTACCTGGCAGTTGTAATAAAATATAGAAATCTTGGAATTTATTCTCTTCCTTGACCTGCATCTCAATACCGAAAATGAACTCAAAAATGAAACACAGGTCTAAACATAAAAGCTACAACTATGAAAGTTCTAAAACAAGGGGGGAAAGTTTCACCATTACAGGAAGGGGCCTCTAAAATGGGCCCCAGGAGCCTGCCTCCTTTTGTGATTCCCTGGCCTTGACTGTGGACTGATTTAGCGACTCTTCTCTTAAAGAGAATGAGGCAGAGTGTGAGAGGATGTGACTTGCAAGGTCAGGCTGAGGCACAAATGAGTGCCAGTAAAACTGGTGACATCTGAATAAGTTCTGCATATTGTGCCCATGTCAATTCCTCAGATTGGATATTTGTGCCATGATTCTGTGCGATGTTGCTGAAGGGGCTGGGGGAAAGGGAAAGATCTATGGGATTCTCCTGTACATTTCTCTGCAACCTCCTGTGTGGCTATAATTCTTTCAAGGTAAAAACTGAAAAAATAGCAAGTTCAATATTTATGAACCTTTTCTTGTGAAACTGAAACTCAGCCTAATATTATATATTGCCCAAGAATTACCTCCTGCAAGTCTCCTTGTTGATCAAATGTGACCCCTCTCTAAGTCAAACTGAGTATATAAACACACTACCTATCCCCTGGCATAGAACATGACTCCCAGGGATGAACCTCCCTGGCACTGAAGGATTATTACCAAGTGCCATCTAGCGATGCAGTTGGAAAAAGACCTTCATCAAAAGGGGGAAATATTAAATACAAATGAGTTTTTTTTGTTGTTTTTTTTAAAGACTTATTTATTTATTTAATTCCCCCCACCCACCCCGGTTGTCTGTTCTCTGTGTCTATTTGCTGCATCTTGTTTCTTTGTCTGCTTCTGTTGTCGTCAGCAGCACGGGAAGTGTGGGCGGCGCCATTCCTGGGCAGGCTGCACTTTTTCTTTCGCGCTGGGCGGCGCTCCTTAGGGGTGCACTCCTTGTGCGTGGGGCTCCCCTACGCGGGGGACACCCCAGCGTGGCAGGGCACTCCTTGTGAGAATCAGCACTGCGAATGGGCCAGCTCCACACGGGTCAAGAAGGCCCAGGGTTTGAACCGCGGACCTCCCATGTGGTAGACGGACACCCTAACCACTGGGCCAAGTCTGTTTCCCACAAATGAGTTTTTATGGTTAAGAGATTTCAAAGTGAGTCAGAAGATCATTCCAGGGGAAACGGACTTTGGCCCAGTGGTTAGGGCGTCCGTCTACCACATGGGAGGCCCGCGGTTCAAACCCCGGGCCTCCTTGACCCGTGTGGAGCTGGCCATGCGCAGTGCTGATGCGCGCAAGGAGTGCCGTGCCACGCAAGGGTGTCCCCCGCGTGGGGTAGCCCCACGCGCAAGGAGTGCGCCCGTGAGGAAAGCCGCCCAGCGTGAAAAGAAAGAGCAGCCTGCCCAGGAATGGCGCCGCCCACGCTTCCCGTGCCGCTGACGACAACAGAAGCGGACAAAGAAACAAGACGCAGCAAATAGACACCAAGAACAGACAACCAGGGGAGGGGGGAAATTAAATAAATAAATAAATCTTTAAAAAAAAAAAAAAAAGAAGATCATTCCAGAGGGTATGCTTATGCACAACTCAGCAGGTCTCATGCATGGACTGCTACAGAAAACAATGGCCTCAAACAGGGGTGCTCCTGAGGGCTCTAGTGACATCTAGACACTATAAGTAGGGCAGACAGGCTAAGGAACTCAGCACCCTGTCCATTGGCCTTACTTTGGGGTAAAAGAGTTAACTCATTTATAGTTTCCCTACACATGACTCTTCTGCCTCTTTTATTTGAACCTAGAATTACCACTACACTTGTTAAAAATATGTCTCAGAGACTTAAATTTTTTATCTGTTCATCTGCCAATTGAGCCCTGAATCTCAGTAGAGTTGTAATAGCTACTCGCCAGTTTACTGGACTCACCCAGGACAACTAATAAGGAGATGATGATGGACAACGCCCATCCCAAGGAACAGAGTGTCTCCAACTGCAAGCAAGACTGTTCCATCCTTCTGCCTCATGGGATCTAAGCCCCCTCTCAATTAGAAAGAGGGGGCATCACCATCCCCAAATCCTCAAGATTAGGGAATGAACAATGGACTAAAGTAGACTCACTATTCTATTATAGACTAATTAATCTAGCAAGGGAAGAAACTGTATGATTGATATAAAGGCAGTGGCCACCAGCGGTTCTGAGGGGAGGAAGAGGGAAGAATAGGTGTAACACGGGGGCATCTTTGGGACACTGAAATTGTCCTGCATGACACTGCAATGATGGGTACAAGCCATTATACATTTTGTCAAAACCTATAAAATGGTGCAGGGAAGAGCATAAACTATTACATAAACTATATTACATGATTAGTAGCAATGCTTCAATATGCGTTCATCAATTCTAACAAATGTACCACACTAATGAAAGACGTTGTTAATGTGGGAAAATGTGGGAGGGGGAAAGGATGGGGCATATGGGAATCCCATCTATATTCCCCTTCCCTACCTCGAGATGGCTCCCTTCATCTATTTGCTGTTTTTGCTCGTTGTCTGTTCATTGTTTTTTTGCTCCTTGTCTGCTCATTTTTTCTTGAGGCGGCACCAGGAACCAAACCCAGGGCCTTCCACATGGGAGGGAGGTGCTCAGCTGCTTGAGTCATATCCGCTCCCTGCTCATTTTTTTTTTTTTAGCTCATTGTCTGCTCATTGTTTGCTTGTTGTCTTGTTCATTGTTTGCACTTGTTGTCTGTTTGTCTTCTTTAGGAAGCACCAGAGACTTACCATGTGGGAGGAGGTGCTCAACTGCTTGAGCTATATTCGCTTCTCCCCTATATATATGTGTGTGTGTATTTTCAAGATTCATTTATTTACTTATTTCTCCCCCTCACCCCCCACCTCATTGTTTTGTACTCGCTGTCTGCTTTTGGGTCCATTTGCTGTGTGTGCTTCTGCGCCTGCTTGCCTTCTCTTTAGGCAATATGGGAAACCAATCCTGAGACCTTCCAGAGTGGGAGAGAGGTGCTCAATCTCTTGCACCACCTCAGTTTTCTGGTCTGATGCATCTCTTATGGTCTCCTCTGTGTCTCTTTTTGTTGCATCATCTTGCTGTGCCAGCTTTCTGCATGGGCAAACACTCTTGCATTGCGTAGGCCAGCTCACTGCACAGGTCAGCTTGCCTTCACCAGGAGGCCCCGGGAATCGAACCTTGGACCTCCTATATGGTAGAAAGAAGCCCAATCACTTTTTAAGCCACATCCGCTGCCCCCCCTCCCCATATTTTTGATGTAACATTTATGTACTCTAAAGCTTCTTTAAAAATAAAAAAACAAACATTTTTTTTTAAACCATACAAAACAAACAAAAGAAATGTGGCTTCCTTCACAGACGCACACTCTTCCTTGCTTGCTCTCAGGGAAGCCAGTTGCCATGTTGTGAGCTGCCCTGTGGAGAGGCCCACTTGGTGAGAACTGATGGAGGCCTCTGGCCAAGGACCAGTGAGGAACTGAGGCCCTGAGTCCAATAACCCTCCAGGAACTAAATCCTACCAACTCTGTGTGCTTGGAAGCAGATCCTCCCCAGTCAAGCAGTTAGATGAGAACGGTACCACAGTCAACAGCAACCTCTTAAAAGAGACCCTGAGGCACAACCACACGGCTAAACTGCTCCCAGATTTGGGACCCACAGAAACTGACACAATAAATATTGGGGTTTTAAATTGGTAAGCTTTGGGGTAATTTGTTATGCAGCAGTAGATAACTAATACAACATTAAGGTAGGCAAAATTTTCTTAAAGACACAAAAAGCACACACAAAAGAAAAAAAAAGTCATATGGACTTCATCAAAATAAAACACTTTTATCTTCAAAATATATCCTTAAGGGGGTTGGAAAAAAAAAAAAAGGCAAGTCACAGAATGGAAGGAAACATATATATAACAAAAGACTTGTATCCAGAATATACAAAGAACTCTTACAACACAATAATAAGATAAACAACCTATTAAAAAATAAGCAAAAGACTTCAGTAGACATTTCAAAAAAGACGATAGGTAAATAAGCTTATAAAAAAGACTGAAAATATCATGGACATGGAACAACTAGAATTTTCATATTTTCCTGATGGGAATATAAAATGGTGCAACCACTTCAGAAACAAGTTTGGTAATTTCTTATACAGTATAATTAAACATATACTTACCATAAGACCCAGCAAGCCCACTCCTGGAGATTTACCCAAGAGAAATGAAAATAATTCTCCACGAAAACCTGGTATATGAATGTTTATAGCAGCTTTTTATTTGTGACAGCCCAAAACTAGAAGAAACCCAAAATGTCCATCATGGATAAATGGTGGTATATCCCTACAATGGCCTACTATTCAGCAATTAAAATAAATGAAATACTGATACATGCCATACATGGATAAATTAAATTTTTATTTTATTTTAAGGTGGTACAGGGATTGAACCTGGGACCTCATATATGAGAAGCAGGTGCTCAACCAATTGAACTACTTCCACTCCCATAAAATAGATATTCTGCTGACCAAAACCCAGATACAAGAGTATATACTGCATGATTCCATTTGTATGAAACCCTAGAAAAATACAAATAAATGCTGTAATGACAAAGAACATATCTGTAGAGTTGGGTGGGAAGCATTAGTTGGCAAGAGAACCTAGGAAACTTTTAAGAATGATGGAAACGTGGTAGTGATTACAAGGGTATATACATTTGAAAAAACGCCCCCAAACATACACTTAAAATTCATACACTTTATTGCATGTAAATTAAGTGTCAACAAAGTAGGCTTAAAAAGTTATTCACATTATTTGAAACTTTTCAAAGTCTGGCCTACTTTGTTTCACCAACATGAAAGTTACAGGACAAGAAGCATGATTATATTAAAGTCCTACCTTGGGGAGCAGGTGCGGCTCAGTCGTTGAGAGCCTCCCTCACATTGAGAGGTCCTGGGTTCAATCCCTGGTACCTCCTTTAAAAAAAAAAAATCCTACCTGGCAGTTGTAATGAAGTACAAAAATCTTGTGTATTATTATTTTCTTTCCTGATCCTCAGTCTAATACCAGTCAATCAAATATTTAAAGAGTAACTACTCCAAGTCACATTTGAAAAAACAAACACAGTAACTAAATTTAGTGAATGAAAGAATTATTTAATTCCCAACGTGAAGCTGTCTCTTGATAACAATGTATCTGGTAAGTACTTATTTAAAATTCTAATTCTAATGGGAAAGATGACAAAATCAGACACTGCACCTCTCAATTTGGGGCATCGCTCCAATCTCGCACTGATGAGTCTCCCGTGCAGGATTGCATCATTCATTCAAGCCGTTTGGCAATAGGCAGCAGAGGGATAAAACAAGTGAACATCCCCAAAAGTAAATTAATGAAAGGCAGGCCTTGAAAGTCCGTGAAATATCTTACCCATCCAGCTGAAGGGAAAGAACTGTGCAATGAGGGAGGCCCCGGCGGTGGAAAAGGCAGCCGGTAGGGAGGGAGAAGCCGGTGCGGGGACTTACCGGGGCGCTGCGCTCGGGCCTGGGCCGCCGCCGCCGCCTCCGGGGCGCCCGGGCTGCACCCTTCCGGCTGCGGGGAGCCTCGGGGAGCCTCGGGCTGGCTCGCACGCTCGGGCGCGGAGTCCCGGAGGAGGGGAGGCGCCCGCGGGCTGAGCCTCTACCACACAATCCGGGGAGATCTGCTGAGGAGGACGGGCTTCCGTTCCGCTGTGCATGTGCGTTTCCAACCTGGAGCCGACAAACCTCGCCCGGAGCCGCCCGAGCCGCCCGCCCCGCCCCTCGGGAGGGGCTCCCGGCCCCGCCCACCCAGACCGGCGCCGAGTCTCGCCTCCGCAGCAGCGCGCGGTCTCCCCTCGGCAGCCGAGGGACTGAGGAGCCCCGCGGCCTTCCGGGGCCGCCTCCGCCTCCTGGCACGGGCCCACGGGCAGGCGAGGGACCTCTGCGCAGCTAATGAGAGCTAAAGGGGCCTTTTCTGAAATCCACGATTGGAAGGACGCTCTTGTAGGAATTTAGGCCCCAAGGGAACTTCAAAAACAACCTATTTTCGCAACTTAACTGCAGAAACCATGAATGACAAAACGAGTCTTTGCATTGACTTTTTTCGTGTGTGCGTGTGTGTGGTCATCTTATTTTCTTCTAGGCATCGTCACTTTCCCAGGTACATTTTGTTGACTATGACAATTAGACAACTGAGGGCCGATTGTCCCCAAGCTTTTACCTTGGTGTAGCTGGCTGGAGCTGGCCGATGAGGGCCCACCCTAAAACAGAGCGGACACCTCGCGCTCCAGGCTCCCTCTACGCTGGTCAACCGAGGCAGAAGGGATCCAAGTGCTGGGGCAGGACTCAGGGTCACCGCATCCCTGCTTCTTCCTACTAAGCCCCTCCTGAAACACAATTCTCCCCGGTAGAGAGTCCTGAGGCGCTTTGATTGGGTGTGCCTCTGAAGTTCAGTATTGCCAGATTTCATCAGCAAGAAAATGCAGGTGTGGGGCCCACCCAGTTTAATTTCTCCCTGGTCTGCTGGAGCTGATTCTGATGAAGGATGGGGAGGGGGGGGAACTTGGGGAGGAATTTTGATGCTTTGAGCTAATGAGGTGAAGGACTAAACAATTAGTGGGGGGAGGGACAAAAATAAAGGGTCTGAAATAATCAAGTCAAAAACCTATATATATTTTGTAGTAATTAAATCTGAAATAAGTATAATAAAGGAAACAAGAGGTTAAACACCAAATGTTTGTATATGTATAAAATGGTCATTGAGCACTGATTTCAAGGGGGAAAGAACTTAAGTACAAAAAAAGTGTAACTATTAATCATATTCCACAGATGTTTAGTATGAACTATATTAGATGAAGTATTTACATTGAATAAAATGTGTCAGCTATTCGTGGTTCTCTCCACCTCCCACTCAGACCTGCACTGACACCTGTGACAGTGAGATGGCAGTGGTGAAGAAAGGAATGGGTGGTCTCAAACACAGTATCAATGAGGACGTAATTTTGCCAGACAAGGCATAGCTGTAGAAACAGATGACAATATGCTTCATTGTTGGTCTTACTGCAGTAATGTTAAGTAACACACATGAACCAAACACAGTATAATATAATGACATAATCAAAACATTAACAAAGGGAAGCAGATGTGGCTCAAGCAGCTGGGCGCCCGCCTACCACATGGGAGATCCCAGGTTCAGTTCCCAGTGCCTTCTAAAGAAGACAAGCAAGACAGCAAGCTGACTCAATGGGCTGGTGCTAAGGGTTGATGCAACAAGATAATTCCACGAGGAGACACAGCAAAGAACCGCAATGAGAGACACAACAAGCTGAGAACAGAGGTGGCTCAAGCAATTGGGCACCTCCCTCTCGAATGGGAGGTCCTGGGTTTGGTTCCTGGTGCCTCCTTAAAAAAAGAACACTAGCAGACACAGAGCGCACACAACCAACAGAAAGAGCAAACAGCACAAACAACAAATAAACAAATAGATAAATCTAAAAAAAAATCAGCAAATTCTTTTCCTAAGTTTTCATTATAACTTATGAGTGAAAAGTAATACAGGTAATACAGGTGCTCCTAAAGATTTCCTGTGGATCACATTTTATAAGCTAACCCATTTTTCTACTGATTGTTAGAGGTGGGCTCTATTTTTTAAAAAAAGTTATTGAGATGTAATAAAATAGCCTTCTAAAATATAGTGAATTGGAATAATCATTCTAGAAAACAGTATGATATTTTTTAGTAACACTGAATATGCACATTTTCAATGGCCCAGTAATCCCACCCTCAGGAATGCATTTGGAAGAAACTTTTGCACTTGAGTATCAGGATTCACATACAAATATATGCATGGCAATGCTACATACACTGAAATAATCCTTAATAGGAAACTTGAAAAAAAGATCATCTGGGAAGCAGACGTGGCTCAACTGATAGAGCATCTGCCTACCATATGGGAGGTCCAGAGTTCAAACCCAGGGCCTCCTGGCCTGTGTGGTGAGCTGGCCCATGCGCAGCGCTGCTATGCACAAGGAGTGCCATGTCACACAGGGGTGTACCTGTGTGGGGGAGCCCCACACGCAAGGAGTGCACCCCACAAGGAGAGCAGCCCTATGCAAAAAAAAACAGAGCCCGCCCAGGAGTGGTGCTGCACAAAAGGAGAGCTGACACAGCAAGATGACATGACAAAAAGAGACACAGATTCCTGGTGCCGCTGAGAATGCAAGTGAATACAGAAGAACACACAGTGAATGGACGCAAGAGAACAGACAATGGGGGGGGAGAGGGGAAAGGGGAGAGAAATAAAAAATAAATCTTTAAAAAAAAAGAAGACACTGGATGAGCACAAAGATGATTTTGAAAGCACACATAGGAAAATAGCAGATCTTACAGGAATGAAAGGTGCAATAAATGAAATTAAAAATACACTGGATAATATAATAGCAGATTTGAAGGGGCAGAAGAAAGGATTGTTGAGCTTGAAGAAACGGCCTCCAAAAGCAAACATACAAAAGAACAGATGAAGAAAAAAATGGAAAAATCGAATAAGGTCTCAGGGAACTAAACAACAGCAAGAGATGTGCAAACATACATGTCATGGGTGTCCCAGAGGAAAGAAAAGGGAAAAGGGGCAGAAGGAATATTTGAAGAAATAATGGTAGAAAATTTCCCAACCCTACTGAATGACATGGATATGTGTTCAAGAAGTACAATGTACTCCCATCCGAATAAATCTGAATAAACCAACTCTGAGACACATATTAATCAGAATGTCAAATGCCAAAGACAAAAGAGAATTCTGAGAGCAGCAAGAGGAAAACAATATATAACATATAAGGAATACCCAAAAAGATTAAGTGCCAATTTCTTATCAGAAACCATGGAGGCCAGAAGACAGTGGCAGGGTATATTTAAGATACTGCAAGAGAAAAACTTCCAGCCAAGATTCTTATATCCAGCAAGATTGTCTTTCAAAAATGAGGGTGAGTTTAGAATATTCACAGATAAACAGAAACTGAGAGAGTTTATAATAAAGAGACTGGCTTTGCAGGAAATAATAAAGGGTGTACTACAGTCTGAAAAGAAAAGACAGGAAAGAGGAGCTTAGAAGACAGTGTAGAAATGAAGATTATATCAGTAAAAGTAACTAAAAGTACCAAAAGAGTGGTGAAAATAAAATGACAGATAAAACCAAAAGGTCAAATGAGTGAAATAAGAACTACCTTTACAGCAGTAACATTGACTGCTAATGGATTAAACTCCCCAATCACAAGACATAGACTGGTCAAATGGATAAGAAAATATGAGCCACCTATATGCTGTCTGCAAGAGATTCACCTTAGAACCCAAGGACACCAATAGATTGAAAGTGAAAGGCTGGAAAAAAAAGATATTCCATGCATGCAGTAGCAAAAACAAACAAACAAAAAAAGCCAGAGTAGTTATACCTATACCAGATGAAATAGACTTTAAAATATAGTAGTAATATAGAATCTGAGGAGGAAGTCAGGAGGAAAAAAATTGATTTACAATAGCGACTAAAAGAATCAAATATTTCGGAATAAACTTAACCAAGGATAAAGGACTTGTGAGGCTGGCTAGTAAATAAGGGATAATAGACAGATCTGGAACCTGTCAGGAAACCCAAGTGGCCACTAATAATCCACAAAATGGCTGCTGGAAGAACATGTGAAAACCTCCATTTGGAACAAGATCTCCTCCGGAAGCCAGGAGAAGCCAGGGATATTCTCCAGGAACCTTATCATTAGGCCCTCTCAGGGGATTGATGGTGAGATAACCAATCAAAACAACAAACAACTGTGACTCCTCCCCTGACATTAGCAAAGGGGCGGAATAATTAATGGTTTAAAAAGCAAGGGGACAAGTCAAGCTGGCCCTGTTCTTGCCTTCTTGCCTGCCTGCATCAGCACGCAATGCATTTTGTAATCCGTAATGGGCATTTTGTAATCCGTAATGGGGAAATTGTAATCTGTGAATCAGCCCTCTTCACTCCTTTCCAGCCCCTTTCCTTCCTACCTAGGACCCATAATTTATTATTTTCTCTCATTTCTCTTCTCATCCTTCCTTAATAAATTACTGGCCTAACTAAACTGGCATGCACTTAAAATTCATTTTTTGTAGCTTAGCCAAAAACCTAGAGCAAATCCAGCAACACTTGTATTCAGAAAACTACAATGCATTGCTAAAAACTTTTTTTTAAAAGACATAAATAAGTGGAAGAGGGAAGCAGATGTGGCTTAAGTGACTGAGCGCCTACGTACCACATAGGAGGTCCCAGGTTCAGTTCCCAGTGCCTACAGGAGAAGCCAAGCAAGACAATGAGCTGGTGTGCAGGCCTGACACAACAAGATGATGCAACAAGATGACACAAGGAGACACAAAGAGGAAACAAAGTAAGAGAGACAACAAAGCAGGGAGCAGAGGTGGCTCAAGCAATTGGGTGACTCTCTCCCACATGGGAGATCCCAGGTTTGGTTTCCCGTGCCTCCTAAAGAGAAGATGAGCAGACACAGAAAGGAGACAGTGTGTGAAAACAACGAAGGGGGAGAGAATAAATAAAATGAACCTTAAAAAAAAAAGTGGAAGAACATTCCGTGCTCACAGATTGGAAAAATAAATATCATTAAGATGCCAATTCTACCCAAACTGATATACAGATTAATGCAATCCCGGTAAAAATTCCACCAGCATTTTAAAAATAAATGGAAAACAAAATTATCAAATTTATTTGGAAGGATAAGGGGTCCCCAAAAGCCAGAAACATCTTAAAAGGAAAAGCTAAGTTGAAGGATTCTCACTTTTGGACTTTAAATCATATTACCTAGCTACAGTGGTAAAAAACAAACAAACAAAAAACCCAGCATGGTCTGACATAAAGACAGACACTTCACAGAAGCGGATTTGGCCCAGTGGTTAGGGCATCCGCCTACTACATGGAAGGTCCGCGGTTCAAACCCCGGGCCTCCTTGACCCGTGTGCAGCTGGCCCATCCACAGTGCTGATGCACGCAAGGATTGCCCTGCCACGCAGGGGTGACCCCACGTAGGGGAGCCGCACGGGCAAGGTGTGCGCCCCGTAAGGAGAGCCGCCCAGCGCGAAAGAAAGTGCAGCCTGCCCAAGAATGGTGCCGCACACTCGGAGAACTGACACAACAAGATGATGCAACAAAAAGAAACACAGATTCCCATGCCACTGACAACAACAGAAGCAGACAAAGAAGAAGATGCAGCGAATAGACACAGAGAACAGACAACCAGGGCAGGGAATAAATAAATAAATAAATCTTTAAAAAAACAAACAGACAGACAGACACATCAACCAATGGAACCGAACTGATGGTTCAGAAACAGACCTTCACATCTATAGTTAAGTGATTTTTGACAAATCTGTCAAACCCACCCAACTCGGGCAGAAGAGTCCATTCAACAAATGGTGCTGGAAGAAGTGGATATCCATAGCCAAAAGAAAGAAAGAGGACCCCTATCTCACACCTTATACAAAAATTAACTCAAAATGGATCAAAGACCTAAATATAAAAGCAAGAACCTTAAAGCTTGTAGAAGAAAATGTAGGAAGACATCTTCTAGATCTAGTAGTAGGTGGTAGATAAGAAGAGGACTGAGATGGATACTGATGTTTAATAGTTTTAATTAACTTTACTATAAAAGTGTGGAACTATATAGAACTGATGATAACACATTATAGTCAGTAACAGCTTTTTTATTAATGGGAATGTGGCTGGAAAGGGTAGTCTTAGGGATGTAAATGTCAATTGAAAGAGAGGTAGAGAATAATCAAGGACAGAATAACACAGTAAAACCAGAGGCCGATGAGAACTGTGGTTGATGGTACAAATCCAAGAGTGTCCTTTGTGAGCTAGAGCAGATGTATGTCACTATTGCAGGGTGGTGGGAATGTGGAGAAACATGGGAAAAATACAACTGGAGTGACCTATGGACTGTGGTTAACAGCAATACTGTAATATTCATGCATCTATGCCAAAGATGTACTGTGTTGATAATGGGGGAGTATGGAAAAAGTGTGCCGAATGTATGCTATGGACCATGGTTAATGTTAATGGTCTGATGATATTATCTCATAATCTGTGATAAATGTTCCACCATCATGTGGTGTGTTGATGGAGGGTGTTGCAAGGGAATTCTGCACATGTGCATGATTGTTTTACAAGTTCACAACTTCTGTAATAAAAATATTTTTTAAAAAAATAGTAATAGCGTGGGTTGGGGAAAATACACCAAATGTAAGATATGGACAACAGTTAGTAGTAAGATTTTGATGATATTCTTTCATAATTTGTTAACAAATGTCTCACAACAATGCAAGGTGTTGGTGGGGGGTTGATGTACGGGACCTCTGTATGGTGCTATGCATGTTTGTTTTGTTAAGTTTACAGCTTTTACTATACACTTTTTCTTTATGAATGTTCATGTGTGAATAATATAGAGATAGGAATAATAGGGAAACGGACTTGGCCCAGTGGTTAGGGCGTCCGTCTACCACATGAGAGGTCCGCGGTTCAAACCCCGGGCCTCCTTGACCCGTGTGGAGCTGGCCCATGCGCAGTGCTGATGCGCGCAAGGAGTGCCCTGCCACGCAGGGGTGTCCCCCGCATAGGGGAGCCCCACACGCAAGGAGTGTGCCCCGTAAGGAGAGCCGCCCAACGTGAAAGAAAGAGCAGCCTGCCCAGGAATTGCGCCGCCCACACTTCCCGTGCCGCTGACGACAACAGAAGCGGACAAAGAAACAACACGCAGCAAACAGAAACAGAACAGACAACTGGGGGAGAGGGGGGAATTAAATAAATAAATAAATCTTAAAAAAAAAAATAAGATAGGAATAATAATAGTAGGGTGGGTTGGGGAAAAATACACCAAATGTAAGATACTTTGTTTAGTAGTAATATTTTGCAGATTCTCTTTCATCATTTGTTAAAAATGTTTCACAACAATGCAAGGTATTGGTGGTAGGGTGAGGTATGAGAGCCCTGTATGATGTTATGCATGTTTGTTTTGTTAAGTTCACAACTTTTACTATACACTTGTTTCTTGTTTTGTTTTTATAAAGATTTATTTTTTATTTATGTGGTATGCAGATGCTCTATCCAGTGAGCCAAATCCACTTCTCTATACACTTATTCTTTATGTATGTTTACTTCTGAGTGATATGCTTCAATAAATTTTTAAATGAAAAATTTTTTTAAAGTCTGTACACCAAACTCTATGTATATGTTATATGCTATAATTCTGTATTAGTCAGTCAAAGGGTTGCTGATGCAAAGTACCAGAAATCTGTTGGCTTTTATAAAGGGTATTTATTTGGGGTGAAAGCGTACAATCACAAGTCCCTAAAGAGTCCAACTCAAGGTACCTTTTCTCACCCAAAGTCTGTTGCCACGTGTTGAAGCAAAATGGCGGGCAATGTCTGCGAGATTTCATCCTTCCCCTCTCTCTGAAGGCTCCGTGGGCCCAGCTCAGCTGTAGGCTGACACAGGGCTCAGCTGATCTGTCTGTTCAGCTGCAAAGAGATGAATGGCTCATCTCTCTTGCCAGGGCTACAGGATCCTCTTCCGTGTCTATGGAGCTCTCTCTATTCCTGTGTATCTTCTTCTGTGTGTCTCCTTGATTGAGTATAGCCCATAAAGGGGGTGGGGACTCAAACTGAGTCTCCCTAATGACGTCAAATCAAAGCCTTAATCTTAACATAATTTATTCAAAGGCATCTAATACAATCAAAGGGTATCATGCCCAGAGGGACAGACCAGCTTACAAACACAATCAAATGTCTTTTTTGGAATTCATAAATAATACCAAACTGCTATAATATCTATACAAAAGGATACACATCAGACTCTTAATAGCAGTAAATTCTGGGCAGAAAAATGAGTACAGCATTTACCTATTTTATTTTGTTTCATATTGGTTGAAATTAGGTCAGAAACATTTTATTACTTTGTCATTATTTACAATACAATTAAGAAGATATGCCTCAGGGGAGCAGATGTGGCTCAATCGATTGGGCTCCTGTCTACCAAAAGGGAGGTCCTGGGTTCGCTTTCCAGGGCCTCCTTGTGAAGGAAAACTGGCCGACGCCCATGGAGAACTGACAGCCATGCCCGCAGAGAGCTGGCGCAGCAAGATGACACAACAAACGGAGACAAGCAGACAGAAGAATGCACAGTGAATGGACACAGAGAGCAGACTGTAAGTAAGCCACAAGGGTAGGGAACAAATAAAAAAATCTTAAAAAAAAAAAAAAAGATACGCCTCAGACTATCAAATAAAATGATAAAGTATCCAAAAAAAAGTAATAAAGTTGCTAATTGGCCTTAGCCTGTGCCAAAATCCTGTTCCTCATCTTCCCAGCCTCCCTTCAACTTAAGGTTGCATTCCCAATTTTGCCAGTGAGATGCAGGTGGAACTATGCTGGGGAAGTTTCTGGGGAAGCTTTTGCTTTGCCAATATGAGGAGACAAACATTGCTGGCACACAGTCCCTTCTTACTCTTTCTATATTACATGTTAATAAGGGAAGTGGATGTGGCTCAAACAGTTGAGCACATGCCTACCACATGGGAGGTCCTGGTTTTGGTTTCTGGTGCCTCCTAAAGAAGACAAACAAGACAGCAAGCTGACACAATGGGCTGGCGTGGTGATACAACGCCAACAAGATTACAACAAGATGATGCAATGAGATGAAGCAATGAAGAGACACAACAAGGAGACAAAGCAGGGAGCAGAGATGGCTCAAACCATTGGGCACCTCCCTCCTACATAGGTGGTCCCAGGTTCAGTTCCTGGTGCCTCCTAAAAAAAAGAAGACAAACACATAATGAACAGACACAGAGAGCAGACTGCAAGTGCAAACAATGGGTAGGGAGATAAATAAATATTTCTTAACAGATATTAATAAGATCATTGGAATTACTGCAGTCATCTTGCAATCATAAGAGAAAAATCAGAAAAATGACAGCAACCCAGCTATAAAACAGTTGAGTCACTGATCTCAATACCAGCAGTCACGCATCTCTAGACTCCTTTTTTTTTAAAGACTTATTTATTTCTCTCCCACCCCCCACTGTTCGCACTTGCTGTGTGCTCATCTTCATTTTAGGAGGCGCCAGGAACTGAACCTGGGACCTCCCAAGTGGGAGACACCTAATCGTTTGAGCCACTTCCGTTCCCTACTTTGTCTGTCTCTCATTATGTTTTCCTCCTTGTGTCTCTTGTTGTATCATCTTGTTGCATCAGCCCATCGCATCAGCTTGCTGTCTTGCTCGGCTTCTTTAGGAGGCACCAGGAATCAAACAGGGACCTCCCATGTGGTAGGCAGGAGCTCAATTGCTTAAGCCACATCTGCTTTCATGCTTCAGTGCTTTTAAAACAGCAAGATAATAGTTCTTTGATACTTTGAGAGGTGCTTTGATTACCCTCATTCAAGTCTGCGACACTTTCCTATGGTTTTCTGTATCATATGTCTGGATGGACCTGTTAGGAGGAACAAAATGGTGGATATCTGGGGAAAGCCACAAAATACAAAACTCATTAACTATGAAGTATAAGAAAACAAGGAGCAAAAAAAGGGACTTACAAGGCAAAGATAAATTGTTGTGATACAGATTTGAAAGTGCCCTTCCTATTACCACCAAAGGAGGTTGAAAAAATGAAGTAAGGCCCCGTGCTCCAGTAACCAAATGAAGTAAATGAAGTAAATCCTGTATCACAAGAAGAAAATCCACCTTCAAAAAACGGAAACCCACTGCAAGCAGAGAAAAAAGATCCTGTAACCTTGCTTTTGGTTCCATAAAAGCCTTGTTGATTTCCAAAAACCTTAACAAATGGGTTGAATTAGTCAAATGAAAATGGATTCCTCCCATCAAAAAATTCCCGGAAAATATCACCTGGATTGCAGAATGTAAAGCCAAACTCAAATGGATTGTCGAAATGACTTCCACCTCTGCCACCACAATTTTGTCACATTTATAATAGATGTCTCATTTTTCAGCATCTGATAACACCTCATATGGCTTACCTACTTGTTTGAGTTTTATCTCTGCTTCTTTATTCTCAAGATTTTTATCAGGGTGCCACTTGATGATATGCCTTTAAATATCCTTCTGGTGAGGCATGTCTCTGCACACCTACAAGTTCATAGTAATGCACCATGTTTTAACAGATTGTTGGAGCAAGTCCCAAGGCAGTTGGCAGCCAGCAGCAGGAAGGAGGTGAGGCTAGGCAGTGGGGCCGAAGTCTCCTCTCAGCTCCAACGTGGCTAGTGCAGTGGAGGCAGTGACAGAGTGCACTGAATTACTTGTTATCCAAACATAGCAGCTGCTCCTTACCAATTATTGTTAAGGACTTTACCTGACCATCTTCTTCTACTTCTATTCTTTCTTGACTATTCTCCATAATTCTTTTTGTAGTGATTTTCTGCCATTGACTAGCACACCAATTGCTGCCATAAGGAAATTAAGTAAATAAGTAAGAGAGGCTTTTTTCAGCCTTTAAAACCTCCCTCCTCAAGGCCCTAGGAAGCAGGTCTGCAAACCTATTACTGAGCCCAGGGCTCAGTTTTGAGCACCTAGCAGGGACAATCCTAAAGATCCAGAACAGGTTGAACTAAGACTCAAATATCAGCAGTAACACACAGCCTCCTGCCAGTAACTCCCTAAGAAAGAGGGAGAAATTGAGCATCTGAGTAAGGTCACCATCCTAATCAGATGCCTAGACATCAAAAGAAAATTACAAGCCATAATAATAAAATGGAAGAATTGGCCCAAGAAAAGGAATATATGAAAGCCCCAGAAGAGATGCAGAATTCAAGATAACTAATCAACAAGATGCACACAAATTTCCAAAATCAAATTAATTAGTTGAAAGACAATATGGCTAAAGAGACAAAGGCATCAAGAAGACATGGAGTGAGCACAAAGATGAATTTGAACACCTGAATAGAAAAACAACAGCACTCATTGAACTAAAAGATAGGATAGGTGAGAGATCAAAACATATTGGGAAAAAAAGCACATTAGAGGCATACAACAGCAGACTAGAAATGACAGAAGAAAGAATAAGTGGTACAAAAGACAGAACCGCTGAAATTGAACAGTGAGACCAGAGAAAGGAAAAGAATGGAAAAAAATTACCAGGGACTCAGGGAGTTGAATGGTAACACAAAGCACAACAACATACATGCCATGGGAATTATAGAAGGAGAGGAGAAGGGAAAAGGGGCAGAAAGAGTATCTGATGGAAACAACCCAGGTGTACATCAACCAATGAATGGATAAACAGTGGTATATACACATGATGGAATATTATAC
The DNA here is from genome assembly GCF_030445035.2 of Dasypus novemcinctus. NCBI lineage: Eukaryota > Metazoa > Chordata > Mammalia > Cingulata > Dasypodidae > Dasypus > Dasypus novemcinctus. The sequence continues at coordinate 25,551,432 of NC_080695.1, read as the reverse complement.
AGATGTAAGAAGAAATGAAGTCATGAAGCATATGACAACATAGATGAAACTTGACATTATGTTGGGTGAAGAAAGTTAGACACAAAAGGATAAATACAGTATAACTGTACTATTTTTTTAAAAGATTTTCATTATTTAATTTTTCCCCATCCCCTCGTTGTTTACAACTTGCTGTGTCTGTTCTTCTTCCCTGTTTCTTTAGGAGGCACTGGGAACTGAACCTAAGACCTCTGATGTGGGAGAGAGGTGCCTAATTGTTTGAAGTACCTCCATTCTCTGCTTTTGCTGTGTCTCTCATTATGGTTTTTTTCCTTGTCTCTTTTTTTTTTTTTTAAAGATTTATTTATTTATTTAATTCCCCCCCTCCCCTGGTTGTCTGTTCTTGGTGTCTATTTGCTGCGTCGTTTCTTTGTCCGCTTCTGTTGTCGTCAGTGGCACGGGAAGTGTGGGCGGCGCCATTCCTGGGCAGGCTGCACTTTCTTTCTCGCTGGGCGGCTCTCCTCACGGGCGCACTCCTTGCGTGTGGGGCTCCCCCACGCGGGGACACCCTTGCGTGGCACGGCACTCCTTGCGCGCATCAGCACTGCGCATGGCCAGCTCCACACGAGGCAAGGAGGCCCGGGGTTTGAACCGCGGACCTCCCATATGGTAGACGGACGCCCTAACCACTGGGCCAAAGTCCGTTTCCCTTTCCTTGTCTCTTGTTGTGTCATCTTGTTGCATCAGCTTGCTGTGCCTGCCCATTGCCTCAGTTCACTGTCTTGCTTGTCTTCTTTAGGAGGCAGCAGGGACCTCTGCTCCTGCTTTGTTGGGTCTCTCATTATGTTTTTCTCCTTATGTCTTTTGTTGCATCATCTTGTGTCAGCTTGCCACATCTGCCTATTGCACCAGCTAGCTCTCCCTTGGAGGCACTGGGAGCTGAACCAGGGACCTCCTATCTGGTAGATGGGAGCTCAATCGCTTGAGCCACATCCACTGCCTTGATAGTACTATTATGAACTAAATATATTGTCTAATCTCATGGAGTTAATAACTTGAATATGGGTCACAAGAAAATAAAATGAGGTACAGAATGAAAAGCTGAGGGTTAACTTGTGCAAAACTGGTAAAAAGGATGTGTGTTAATCTTTGGAAATAAATAGGAGAGGTGAAAGCACAATATAATGTTTTTAACTAGCAGTACTATTATATGGGTATGATAGTGGCTAAAAGGAAAAGTCTAAGGCCACAAAGGAAAGCTAAATATGTAAATATGTAAAATGGGAGTATATAACATAGTAAAACCTCATGTGAAATAGGAATATGGGTAATATTGCATCCATAAGACTGTTATTCTTTGAACCTGAACAAATGTATGTTAATGTTACAAGATGCTAATATCAGATCAGAAATTAAAAAAAAAAAACGTTATGCTAAGTGAAAGAAACCAGACACAAAGTACTACATATAATCATATAATATGATTCCAATGATATAAAATGTGAATATAAATCAATTTGTAAAAATGAAATTAGATTAGTGGTTCTGTAAGGCTGGGGGAGGATAGAGAGATTGAGGGGTGACTGCTAAGGGGTGTGGAGTTTTTCTTTTTGGAGTAATGAAATTGTTCTAAAAATTTTTTGGGTAATGATTGTACAACATTGTGATCATACCAAAAGCCACTGATTATACACTTTGGATAGATTGTACAGTATATGAATATATCTCAATAAAACCACTTTAAAAATTTATATGAAAGGGCAAGAGATCCTTAATAGCCAAAGCCATCTTGAAAAAGAAGTGCAGAATTGGAGGGCTCACACTTTCTGATTTTCAAATTTAATTCGAAGTAACACTAATCCAAACAACATTGGGAAGTGGATATGGCTCAAGCAATTCAGCTCATGCCTATCACATGGTAGGTCCTGGTGCCTCCTTAAGAAGATGAGCAAGACAGCAAGCTGGCATAACAGGCAGGCATGGCGAGCTGATGCAACAAGAGACACAAGGAAGAAAGCATAATGAAAGACACAACAAAGCAGGGAGTGGAGGTGGCTCAGGTGATTATGCATCTCCCTCCCATTTGGGAGGTCCCAGGTTCGGTTCCTGGTGCCTCCTAAAAAAAAGACCAGCACACAACAAACAGACACAGCAAATGCAAACAATGAAGGAGTGTGGAGAAATTAATAAATCAGTCTTTAAAAACAAACCCTCCTACAAAGGCATGTCTGTGGTTTCCTGTCCTTGGACACGTAAGAATTGGAGACAAAGAGATGTGGATTTGGAGAAGTCTGGAGCCAGCTTGCTCCCCAAAGGCTCAAGATCACCCTTTCCCACACAGAAAATACTATGAGATGAACATTCTTAGAGATGATTAGTGTCCTTTTAGAACACCAGTGTACCAAGTGTTCTGCCAGGAAATTTTCTGAAATGTTTATTTCTAAGAAAAGTAAACTTAAAAATGGTTTAATTGCTTTAAGGAAATTTATGCTCCATCTTTGCTGTTCGTCACAGGATTATAGTTATGGGATAATCCATGCTTTCAATGTGTAGGTTTGAGCCTAAGCCTGTCTCCCACAGCTTCAGTCACGGTCTATATTTAAATCAACCTTCAGCTTAGGTTTTACTGCTTCTGCCTATTAGACACCTCAGACAACTCAAAGGTGACATGTCCAAAAACCCTGCTGTGTTCTCTATCAGTGTTCACCATCCAACCCCTCAATCACCCAACCATTGAACCCATTCCTCATCCCCTGCCCAGCATTCAATTTCATTTTTTTTCCTTTAAGCAAATCAATTTTATTGATAATATTAATAAAGCATAAATCCATCCAAAGCATAAAATCAGTGGTATTCTGTGTAACCACGTATTTGTGAATTCATCACTTCAAACATTCTTAGAACACTTTCATTATTCCAATTATAATAAAAACAAACAAAACTCATCACCTCTCAATCTCTCTATGCTTCCCCTGCCATACATACGTGTTATTCTTTCTTCCTACTCTCTAGTTTATTTGTAGTTTTCTGACTTTTTAATAGCAGCCATTCTAATAGGTGCAAAATGATATCTCATTGTAGTTTTGATTTGCATTTCCCTAATCACTAGTGATGTTGAACATTTTTTTCATGTATTATTTAACCATTTGTATTTCTTTGGACAGTCCATTCTTTTTATTCCTGTGTCTAGTTGTCTTTTTTTTTTTTTTTGCATTTTATCTTTTTATTTTCTTTTAAATGTTACATTAAAAAAATATGAGGTCCCCATAAACTCCCTACCCCACCCATACCACCCCTCCCCCATCATAGTTGTCTCTTTACAATTTAAATTTTGATTCTACCTTTATTCTCTTAGGCAGATCTAAAAAAAAAATTTTTTTTTTAAATTAACACCAGGGATCCATCCGAATAGAATTGAATCTGGAATAAGTTCTGCCATTACTAAACCAAATTGAAGTACTTTAAGATTAAAAACCTGTCTTCAGGTTAGCCATTTGTAACTCAAAGGCATTAAACCAGATCATCAACTTTTCAAACTGTAATTATTTTGAAAACAGTAAAAACTTCATTTAAAGATTGTAACTTCAATAAATGATGGCTGACTTAAGTATGGACCACAAGTATGCCATTTCAGGAAGATTTACACAATACAGTTCCTGAAACAACCACCATTTTCCCTTTCAAAGAATCTGGCTTCGTTGAGTTTTCGAAGGAATTTTTTTTTTTTTTTTAAAGATTTATTTATTTATTTAATTCCCCCCCTCCCCTGGTTGTCTGTTCTTGGTGTCTATTTGCTGCGTCTTGTTTCTTTGTCCGCTTCTGTTGTCGTCAGCGGCACGGGAAGTGTGGGCGGCGCCATTCCTGGGCAGGCTGCTCCCTCCTTCGCGCTGGGCGGCTCTCCTTATGGGGTGCACTCCTTGCACGTGGGGCTCCCCCACGCGGGGGACACCCTTGCGTGGAACGGCACTCCTTGCGCGCATCAGCACTGCGCATGGCCAGCTCCACACGGGTCAAGGAGGCCCGGGGTTTGAACCGCGGACCTCCCATATGGTAGACGGACGCCCTAACCACTGGGCCAAAGTCCGTTTCCCAGGAATTTTTTTTTTAACAAATTAATTAACCAACCTGTTTTCTAGCCCAATTTTAAACAGTCTAACCTGTAGGGAGTGGTAGAAATCTGCAGGTAGCTAAAGGCAGTAATTTGGGAACTTTAATAACTACTTGGGAATAAAATCCCTCCCAGGCCTTTAGAATATCAGTAATGAACTAAGGGTTCAATAGTGGCAGCGACACCAACCATTTTGTGAGTTATAGACCAGTTTGCATGGATTGGAGAGGTAAAGGAAGGAAGGAAGAGGAAGTCTCTCCATTCCTTCACCTCACTCGCTTTGGATTCACCAATTACTGCTTCTCTTTTAGAAATGTGAGCTCACAATAACAATAACTGAGGCAACAAAAATCAGCATGGCTGTTCATTTGCTGGATCAGCTCTCGGGACTGGCTGTGTGCAGGTCCTGTGTATGCAAAGTAAACTGGCAAGAGGGTGTAGAAGTCCCTGGCCCTGCCAGCGGGCAGATCTGCTCCAAACTTAAATGTGTGGCCTTGCCCAAGGTACTTCTCTGAGCTTCAGTTCTCGTGTCAAAATGAAGATATTAATAAACATTTCCCAATCAAACCAACCTTGACTTCCTAAGGGAAGGCATTTCTCACACGGGGACCTTGATTCCCACAGGATGTGGTGACTTGTTGGCAGGTGGTATTACGTCAACTTACTTATAAGAACATTTTGAGAAGTGTATTTGAAACACCAAGGGCATGGCCTAACTGTATCCTTCTGGAGAAAACAGTGCTCAGGCAGGTCTACCTATACCAGAGAACATGGCAAATGCAAAGATGTTTTGTCTTCTGAAAGTAAGAGGAACTAAATTAATCCTTATTTCCTTTACCCTAGGAGCAACATATTTACTTTCATAACAAATTAAACTCTTAGAACCAGAGAACTGATCCTTTGGTACATTTTGTTTGTAAACTGCTTTTTTTTTTCTGACTGTACATATTGATATCTTTCTTTATCAATTTAAAAAGAACCCACCCTAAACGGTATTGTTAATATTGTATTCTTCAGAAATGTTTATGCATATTTAAGTGTAGATAGTACATAATCTATCTTCTAGTTATCTAACTATAAAATCTATCCCTTTTGAAAACAATACCGTGAGGTTTTTAAATAGTATCTCGTGGTATGAATCTTAAATGTGTTTTGATGGACTTTTTGGTATTTCCAGGTTTTTTGCCGTCAAACTCACTGGTTCAATATATATGAGTTTTTTCTCTTTTTGGGGGGGGGAGCATGGTCACAACATCTTTATTAATTGAATGAATTTTTTTAACAAATCAATTTTATTGGTATATATTAATAAAGCATAAATTAATTCAAACCAAAACCAAAACAAAACAAAACAAAAAAACCATGGGGGCAGTGGATGTGGCTTAAGTGACAGAGTGCCTGCTTCCCTCATGGGAGGTCCCGCATTCAATACTCAATACAGTACCTCAAAAAAGAAAAAAAAGCCCAAACAGAAAACATGGTACAGTAAGAAAATTAAATAAATAAAAATAAATGTAATGAACCAATATATGGGCCAATAAAATAAAATTGAGAGTTCAGAAATAAGCCTTCACCTCTATAGCAAACGGATTTTCGACAAGGGTTCCAAGTTCACTTAAGGGGGGAAAATAGTCTTTTAATAAATGGTGTTGGCCACAATTCAAGAAATCAAAAATACACTTGCAGCAAATATCAGCAGACTAGAAGAGGCAGAGCAGAGAATTAGTGATGTGGAAGACAGTGCATTGGAAATCAAACAGATAGTAGAAGTGGTCAATAAAAAGGTAGAAAAAATCCAGATAGGACTTAGGGACCTGAATGATAACGCAAAACGCTCAAACATACGTATTATAGGCATTCCAGAAGGAGAAGAGAAGGGAAAGGGATCAGAAGGAGTGTTGCAGGAAATAATGAATGAAAACTTCCCAAATCTACTGAAAGAGACAGATGTACATATCCAAGAAGCACAGCGCACTCCACTGGTCATAAACCCCAACAGGCCCACCCCAAGACATATACTTGTCAAATTATCCAATGCTCAAGACAAAGAAAAAATTCTAAAAGCAGCAAGAGAAAAGAAAACCATCACATACAAGGGAAACTCCATAAGATTAAGTGCTGATTTCTCATCTGAAACGATGGAGGCAAGAAGGCGGTGGTATGATATAGTCAAGGTACTAAAGGAAAAAAATCTCCAACCAAGAATACTCTATCCAGCTAAACTAGCATTCAAAAATGATGGAGAGTTCAAAATATTCACAGATAAACAGAAACTGAAAGAGTATATCAACAAGAAACCTCCCCTTCAAGAAATTCTTAAGGGAATTCTGCAGGAAGAAAGGAAAAAACAGGACAGTCAGAGATGGAGGAGAGTGTAAAAGCAACAAGAAAGACAAAAATAGAAGGGGAAAATAAAATAATACAAACAAAATACAACAAACACAAATCCAACCAAAATATGGCTACCATAAATAACTCTCTAAACGTAATAACACTGAATGTCAACGGATTAAACTCACCTATCAAAAGATTCAGACTGGGACACTGGATAAGGAAATACGACCCATCTATATGCTGCCTACAAGAGACACATCTTAGACCCAGAGACTCATGGAGGTTGAAAGTGAATGGCTGGAAAACAATCATACAAGCAAACAACAAACAAAAAAAGGCAGGAGTAGCTATATTAATATCAGACAAAATAGACTTTAAATGCGAAACAATTGTGAGAGACAAAGAAGGATACTATATTTTAGTGAAAGGGACAATTTGTCAAGAAGATCGAACAATCATAAATATTTATGCTCCTAACAAGGGCGCCTCTAAATATGTGAGGCAAACGCTGGAAAAACTAAGTGAAAGAATAGATGCATCTACAATTATAGTGGGGGATTTTAATACACCACTATCAACTCTGGACAGAACATCTCAAAAGAGAATCACTAAAGAAACAAAACATTTGAACAGTATATTAGAAGAGCTGGATCTAATAGACATATATAGATCATTACACCCAAACACAGCAGGATATACATTTTTCTCAAACGCACATGGAACATTCTCCAAGATTGACCATATGCTAGGCCACAAAGAAAGGATTAATGAATTCAGAAAGATCGAAATCATACAGAACAATATCTCTGACCACAGTGGAGTCAAGCTGGAAATTTGCAAGGGACAGAGACCCAGACTTCACACGACAATTTGGAAATTAAACAGCACACTCTTAGAAAAACAGTGGGTCAAAGAGGAAATCTCAAAAGAAATCAATGACTATCTCGAAACAAATGATAATGATAACACAACATACCAAAATTTATGGGATGCAGCAAAAGCGGTACTGAGAGGGAAATTTATAGCCATAAATTCATATATCAAAAAAGAAGAAAGAGCAGAAATTGAAGAATTAACTGCACATTTGAAGGAATTAGAAAAACAACAACAAAGTAACCCAACAGGAAGAAGAAGGAAGGAAATAACAAAGATAAGAGCAGAACTAAATGAAATAGAAAATAAGAAAGCACTTGAAAAAATAAACAAGACCAAGAGCTGGATTTTTGAGAAGATCAACAAAATTGACAAACCTTTAGCGAGACTAACAAAGAAAAAAAGAGAAAAGATGCAAATACACAAAATAAGAAAGATATCACCACTGACCCCACAGAAATAAAGACTATCATAAGAGGATACTTTGAAAAACTATATTCCAACAAAAATGACAATTTAGAGGAAATGGACAAATTCCTAGAAATACATAAGCAGCCCATACTGACGAAAGAAGAAATTGATGATCTTAACAAACCAATCACAAGCAAAGAGATAGAATCAGTCATTAAAAATCTCCCAACTAAGAAGAGCCCAGGGCCAGACGGCTTCACAGGTGAATTCTACAAAACATTCCGGAAAGAACTAACACCAATTCTGTTGAAACTATTCCAAAAAATCGAAACAGAAGGAACATTGCCTAATTCCTTCTATGATGCCAACATTACCCTAGTACCAAAGCCAAACAAAGACACCACAAGAAAGGAAAATTACAGACCAATTTCTCTAATGAACCTAGACGCAAAAATACTTAACAAAATACTTGCTAATCGTATTCAACAACACATTAAACGAATTATACACGATGACCAAGTGGGATTTATCCCAGGTATGCAAGGATGGTTCAACATAAGAAAATCAATCAATGTAATACACCATATAAACAGATTGAGAGAAAAAAACCACATGATTATATCTATAGATGCAGAAAAGGCATTTGACAAAATACAGCACCCCTTCCTGATAAAAACACTCCAAAAGATCGGAATACAAGGAAACTTTTTGAACATGATAAAGAGTATATATGAAAAACCTAAAGCCAACATTGTTTACAATGGCGAAGTCCTGAAATCCTTCCCTCTAAAATCAGGAACAAGACAAGGATGCCCATTGTCTCCGCTCCTATTTAACATTGTCTTGGAAGTACTGGCTCGAGCACTGAGACAAGAACCAGATATAAAAGGCATTCAAATTGGAAGGGAAGAAGTCAAAATTTCATTATTTGCAGATGACATGATCCTATATATAGAAAACCCTGAGAGATCTTCAACAAAGCTCCTAGAACTCATAAATGAGTTTAGCAAAGTCGCAGGTTATAAGATCAATGCGCAAAAATCAGTAGCATTTCTATACACCAATAATGAGCAAGATCAGGAGGAAATCAAGAAACAAATACCATTCACAATAGTAAATAAAAAAATCAAATACTTAGGAATAAATTTAACTAAAGAGGTAAAAAACTTATACATCGAGAACTATACAAGATTGTTCAAGGAAATCAAAGAAGACCTAAATAAATGGAAGAATATTCCCTGTTCATGGATAGGAAGACTGAATATTATTAAGATGTCTATCCTACCAAAACTGATCTACACATTCAATGCAATCCCAATAAAAATCAACACAGCCTTCTTTAAGGAACTAGAAAAACTAACTATGAAATTTATTTGGAATAAAAAGAGGCCCCGAATAGCCAAAGACATATTGAAAAAGAAAAACGAAATAGGAGGAATCACACTTCCTGACTTCAAAACATACTACAAAGCTACAGTAGTGAAAACAGCATGGTACTGGCATAAGGAGAAACACACAGACCAATGGAATCGAATTGAAAGTTCAGATATAGAACCTCATGTATATAGCCATATAATATTCGATAAAGCCACCAAACCCTCTCAACTGGGAGAGAATGGCCTATTCAACAAATGGTGCCTGGAGAACTGGATAGCCATATGTAGAAGAATGAAAGAGGATTACCATCTCACACCTTATACAAAGATCAACTCTAGATGGATCAAAGACCTAAATATAAGAGCCAAGACCATAAAGACCTTAGAAAGCAGTGTAGGGAAACATCTACAGGACCTTGTAATAGGAAATGGCTTCATGAATATCACACCAAAAGCACGAGCAGCAAAAGAACAAATAGATAAATGGGACTACCTCAAAATTAAAGCCTTCTGCACCTCAAAGGAGTTTGTCAAGAAAGTAAAAAGGGAACCCACACAATGGGAGAAAATATTTGGCAACCATATATCTGATAAGAGACTTATAACTTGCATATATAAAGAACTCATATATCTCGAAAACAAAAAGATAAACAACCCATTTAAAAAATGGGAAAAAGATTTAAACAGACACTTCTCCAAAGAAGAAATACAAATGGCAAAAAAGCACATGAAAAAATGCTCCAAATCCCTAGCTATCAGGGAAATGCAAATCAAAACTACAATGAGATACCATCTTACTCCCATAAGATTGGCAGCCATGAAAAAAACAGTAGAATACAAATGCTGGAGAGGATGTGAAGAAAGGGGAACACTCATCCATTGCTGGTGGGAATGCAGAAGGATCCAACCATTCTGGAGGTCAGTTTGGCAGTTTCTCAAAAAATTATCCATAGATTTGCCATATGACCCAGCAATACCACTGCTGGGTATATACCCATCAGATCTGAAAACAAGGACACAAACCGATATATGTACACCAATGTTCATAGCAGCATTGTTCACCATCGCCAAAAGTTGGAATCAATCCAAAAGTCCATCAACAGATGAGTGGATCAATAAAATGTGGTATATACACACAATGGAATACTACTCAGCTGTAAGAACCAATACACTACAATCGCACGTGATAACATGGATGAACCTTGAGAATCTTATGTTAAGTGAAGCAACCCAGGCATTGAAGGACAAATACTATATGACCTCAATGATATGAAATAAGTTAACTGCCTCAGAGAGCTAGAGTCTGGAAAAGTGGCTTACTGGAAATCAGGGGGTGGAGGAAGGATGTGAGTTAATATCTGTAGGGGTGGAATCTGTGATAAGGTGGGGGTAAGTATGAGCACAAAGAAGGGACAAAATGGGGGCAAGGGGTTACCTTCGGGTGGGGTTTTCTGGGTTTAAGGGGGGCTGGGGATGGGAAGAGGGGTAATATGGTCCAAGAAATAGGTGGGAGGGAGGGGCAACATACAAACATGGGAGAGTGCCAGAAGTTCGTTGAGAACTAAATGTTGAGTAAAACGTATCAAAGTATAAATAGGAGGGTCACCTGGTTAGGACGCTCAGGGGGTATGGTCTGATGCGGGACGGACTCCGGAGGGAATAGCTGAAGGCTCATTTTGCCAAGGTGGGTTCTACCATTGGGTGGGGTGGACCCATATCCTGGGGAAGACTAATGCCGTCGAATAGAGAGAACTGTATCTCTCGTGAGAAAGGACGGCTCCCAGGGCATTAGATTGGCAGGCGTTGTCGGCCCTAAGGGGAGGGGAAAATGGACGTGCAATGGATAGAACAAAGGTAAATAAGGGGGCAAAAGAGGAGTTATGTGAGAGTACACGAGGATGAATATAAAACAGCTAATATTACACCAAAAACATATAGGGGACGACAGACTAATAATGAAAACCATAAGACAAAACATAGGATAACTAAAAAATTTAGAAAACTGTACAACCTAAAGTATGGACCACATAGTAAGCACAAATGTTACCTTGTTTGAAAACTATAGTTTCGGAATCTGTACATCAGTTTCAGGAAATATGATATGAATAAGTTAAAAGATTATTGCTGTGGAAGGCAAAAGGTTTTATGGTGGATCTGGGGAAATACTGTATATTGTATATATGAATTTTGGTGATCTAAGACTCTTCTGAAGCTGACATTATGTTGGGATTCACTTTACGGGAAGTTTTGGATCACAGAGTGGTTCAACAATGGCAGCGGAGGAATACTGATATGGGATATTATTGACAGGATATATATGGTTGACAGGGAGTTATACAGGGCATATGCCCAGGGTATATGGTAATGTCTATATATACTCATAGTGGAAACAATTAAAAACAACAGCTGGGGGGGTACTGGGCTCCTGGCCGGGGGGTCACTGTTGTGGGCCCTGGGAGAGCAGCGGCAATCCTCCAGGTGCAACGGCAAGAACCAGGAAGGAAGGAGGGCCCAACAGTGGGCTCTTGATACTAATGGCTACACTTTTGAGCCTATGCACCTGCAATAAGAACAAGGCCTAGAGTAGCATTGTGCCTGGGGGTTTCCTTCTGACAGCCTTCATGTTACTCAAATGTGGCCACTCTCACAGCCAAACTCAGCGTGTAGATGTGATGCATTCCCCCCAGCGTGGGACACGACACCCGGGGATGAGCCTCCCTGGCACCGAGGGATCACTACCACATACCAGCTGAAGAAGCAACTAGAAAATGACCTTGAATTAAAGATTCAATGTGGAACAGCAGAATATACCTGTCTAAATATAATAACATGACTTCGGGAAGCGGTTTGACCTAATGTAAGGGGGAAATGGAAAGGAGAAATGAGATTATAAGGCTGTGAGTCTCTAAAAAAGAGTCTGGAGGTTGTCAGAAGGAATACCCCTATGTACAACTGAACAGAGTCTAAGAGAGAGATAAAGTAGATACAACCCCAGGTATTGGTTCTTTTGAGGGATAAAGAGACCCACGGGTTCTATGGTCATGGCAGAAGGGGTTCACTGCCATGACAGATGGCCCTTCTTTGGAGCTGGTGTTTCTGCGTGATGGAAATGGACTCAGAGGGGATCTCTTTTCACAAGACTTGCATGCTACTTTATTGGAATTGTAGTTGGTGCTGAGTTTAAGATATATGTAGGGGATTTGAATCTCTGGACTGATAATATGACACCCAGGCCCAGAGCCTCAACAGACTTCAGCTCCTACACTTTGACTTATTGGACTTACTCCACTCAGCTAACATGGAGTTGAAGAAGGTCAACCACCACAACATGGAGCCTAGAGTGTCTACAACTAGAAGCGGGAAGAGTGCATCCAGTACCCATGTGGAATCTAAGCCCTCACTTGACATAGGTGTGCAATGGACACAACCAATCCAATGTCCACAGAGGAAATGTGAAATGGGTGTGGGAACGGTAGCCATGGGGGCTGCTGGGTGTGGGGAACGGGAGGAAGAGATGAGATGTGGAGGCGTTTTCAGGACGTGGAGTTGTCCTGGATAGTGCTTCACGGACAATTACGGGACACTGTAGATCCCCCCAGGGCCCACTGGATGGAACGTGAGAGAGTCTGGGCTATGATGTGGACCATTGACTATGGGGTGCAGTGATGCTCAGAGATGAACTTACCAGGTGCAATGGATGTATCACGATGATGGGAGAGAGTGTTGCTGTGGGGGGAGTGGGGGGCGGGGGCGGTGGGGTTGAATGGGACCTCATATATTTTTTTAATGTAATTAAAAAATAATAATAATAAATAAATATTTAAAAAATAAAAATAAAAAATAAATGGTGTTGGGAAAACTAGAAATCTATATGCAAAAAAATGAAGGTGGACCCCTACCTCATACCCTATGTAAAAATTAACTAAAAATGGAACAAAGACCTAAATATAAGAACCAAAACTATAAAAATCCCAGAACAAAACATAGGCATAAGAAAGCATTTTCAGGACCTTGTGTTAGGCAATGGCTTCTTAGACTTTATAACCCAAGCACAAACAACAAAAGTAAAAACAGATAAACGGAACTTCATCAAAATTAAAAATTTGTGTGCATCAAAGGACTTCATCGTGAAAATAAAAAAGACAACCTAGTGAATAGGAGAAAATATTTGGAAATTACATATCCAATAAGGGTTTAATATCTAGAAAAAGAAATCCTTCAACTCAACAACAACAAAAAAGTAACAAACCAATTTTTTTTAAGTGGGCAAAAGGCTTAAATAGATATTACTCCAAAGAAGATACAAAACTGGACAGAAAGCACATAAAATGATGCTGAACATCAGTAGCCATTAGGGAAATGCAAATCGAAGCAGAATGAGATGCCATTTCACACCCACTAGAATAGCTACTATTGGAAAAAAAACAACAGAAAACAACAAGTGCTGAAGAGGATGTGGAGAAATAGGACACTCATTCACTGCTGGTGGGATGTGGATATGGAATAGGGAGTTAATGCTTAAAATGCACAGAGTCTATATTTGGGATGATGGAAAAATTTTGGTAATGAATGGTAGCAAAGGTAGAACAATATCATTAACATGATTGACAGCACTGAATAATACATATGAATGTGGCTAAAAGGAATAAGTTTAGGTTTTATATATGTTACTAGAATAATTTTTTTTTTTTTTAATCCATGGAACTTTTTTTTGAGGTACCAGGGATTGAACCCAGGACCTTGCATATGTGATGCAGGCTTGCAACCACTAAGCTACATCTGCTCCTCCATGGAACCTTAAAGCACAATTTACCCTAAGCTAAGCTATGTACAATAGTTAATGGTAAAATTGTAAGAATGTGCCTACCTCACCCAGAGAAATAGCCAGAGGACAGGCAGAGACTCACTGGAGGGCTGTTCTGGGGCCTAGGACACCAGGGGAAAGCTAGACACCACCCATAAGAGAAAGGGGCAAAGGAAAGGAGTCTCGTCTGGTTGGAAAAAATCCCATGAGTAAAGATGCAGGAGCAGCTGATGGTGCCCATTCCCCAGCCCCACACCCCCTCAGAGCAAAGAGAAGCAAGTCCTCCTGTCCCTGGCAGGAGGCTACAGATTGAGGGGGTTGCAAGGGTCCTCTTCCTCCAAGAGAGGGGAGAGGGAGGGGCACAGCATACAATAAACTCAGATTTTGGCCAGTGAACTTGGTCTGCTGCCTTGGAGGGGTTCCACACTTCTAAGTTGGGTGGCGCCAGGACATTGTTTGCCCTGAGAGCCAGCAGGGAGCTAAAGATAATTTGCTTTCTCAAACACTCGCCATACTGCCCTGGGCTGGTTGCTAAAGATGCAGAAAGAGGGAAGTCAAGGAAGAAAAACAGCTTCTCAGACAGTTTGTGAGGCTTGGCTGGCCCTAAGGACACTCCTTCCACAGCATCCATTTGGTGATTCCCCCCTAACACATTGGGTCTGAACTGAGGGGTCTGCCAAAGGGCGTCATATGCTGGCAGACTAGGAAAGTACATGCAAAGATAGGAAAAACAGCAAGGAATAAATAAGAGGCAATCAGGTGCCTTTAGGCCTCCTTCTCCAAAGCTTTTGGAAATGGGCCTGCATCCCATTCCTGGGTCCTTCCTTAGCCAAACTTTGACCAGTCAAACAGGGGTAATCCTAAATATCTAGAACAACTTGAATCAAGAAACAAAGAACAGTGGTAGCACACAGTGGCTTAACAGTAAATCCCTAGGAAAGAGAGAAACTGCACATCAGAGTAAACTCAGAATCATAATAAGGTGCCTACACAGCAGCAAAAAATTACAAGCCATACTAAGAAAAAGGAAGATATAACTCAGGCAAAGGAAAAAATCAAAGCTCCAGTTGAGACACAGGACTGGAAACGACTAATCAATGAGGTTCATATAAATCTCCTAAGTCAAATCATGGAGTTGAAAGACAACATGGATAAAGAAATAAAAGACAGTGATGGGGAGTGGGTGAAGCTCACTGCTTCACATGTATGAGGTCCTGTGTTTAATCCCTGGCACCGCCTAAAAAACACACACACACACTGGGTGAGCACAAAGAAAAATCTAAAACCTTGGATAGAAAAATAAAATAGCTTATGGGAATGAAAGACACAACAAATGAGAGGAAAAATGCAAAAGAGGAACAGAACAGTAGATTTGAAATCATGGAAGAAAATCAGCAACAGAGAGGTCAGAACAGATGAAACCAATAAGAAAGGAAAGCATGGAAAAAATCAAGCAGGGCTCAGGAGGTTGAATGACAGCATGAAGTGCATCAACACACATGATGGAAGTTCCAGAACGGGAAGAGAAGGGAAAGAGTATTTGAGGATATAATGGCCCCAAATTTCCCAAGTCTCACGAAAGACATAAATATATGTATTTAGGAAGACAGCATACTCTAATTAGAATAAATCCAAATATATCTACACAAAGATGCATAATATTCACAATGCTAAATGCCAAAGATAAAGGGAAAATTCTGAAAGGAGCAAGGGAAAATTGAAACATCATATATAAGGGATATCCAGTAAGACATACTGCAGATTCAGATCTCAGAAACCATGGAGGTAAGAAGGCACTGGTATGATATAATTAAGGTAAGGAAAGAGAAAAACTGCCAGCCAAGAATTCTTTATCTGGCAAAACTGTCCTTTAAATATAACAATGAGTTTAAAATATTCACAGATTAACAGAAACTAAGAGTTTGTAAACAAAAATCAAGCTTTGCAGGAAATGCTACAGAGAATTCTGCAGAAAGAAAAGAAAAGAAAGGAAAGGGAAGGTGAGGGGAGGGCAGGGAAGGGGAGGAGAGGAAAGGAGGAGAGGAAAAAGAGAGGCTTGGAGAAGAGTGTAGAAGTGAAGACTATCAGAAAGGATAACCAAAAGGGTAAAAAGCAGCAAAAATAAGTAAGACATGAAAGCCAAAGGATAAAGTGGTTGAAGTAATACCCTTACAGCAATAACACTGGATGTTAATGAATTAAATTCTCCAATCAGTGAAGTAGATGTGGCTTAAGCAATTGGGATCCTGTCTACCATACAGGAGGGCCAGAGTTTCATACCCAGGGTCTCCTGGTGAAAGCAAGCTGGCCCGTGTGGCAAGCTGGCCTGTGTGGAGTGCTGGCTCATATGGATAGCTGATGCAGCAAGATGACGCACAAAAAGACACACAGAAGAGATTATGAAATGCGGCATATCATAGAACTGAGGTGGCGCAATAGAATGATTACCTGTCTCACACCCTGGAAGGTCCCAAGATTGGTTCCCAGAGCTGCCTAATGAGAATACAAACAGACACAGAACACACACAGCAGATAACGGGGGGTGGGGGGGGGCGGAGGGGGGGGAGCGGGAATAAATAAATCTTTTTAAAAAAATTGTACTATTTAAAAAAGAAATCCAATCAAAAGACATAGGCTGACAGAATGGATAAGAAAACATGAGCCATGCGTATGCTGTTTGCAGGACTCACCTTAGACCCAAGAATGCAAATAGATTGAAAGCAAAGGGTTGGAAAAAGATATTTCACACAAACAATAACAAAAAGAGAGCAGGGGTAGCTATACTGGTGTCAGACAAAATAGACTTTAAAGTGATTTTTTTTTTAGGTACCGGGGCTGGGGATTGAACCCAGCACCTTGTATGTGGGAAGCCAGCACTCAACCACTAAGCACATCAGCTCCCCTTAAAAAAAGACTTTAAATGAAAAAAAGCTGATGAAATGCAAAAGGCATTATATATTAATAAAATGGAAAATCCACCAGGAAAGAGCAACAGTCATAAATATCTATGCACCTATCCAGGGTGGACCACAATACATGAGGCAAACTCGGACAAAACTGAAAGGAGAAACAAACTTCTCTATAATAATATTTGGAGACTTCAACATGTCACTTACATCAATAGATCAATCAACTAAACAGAAGATCAACAAGGAAACAAAGAACTTGAACAGTATAATAAATGAGCTGGGCCAGACAGACATATACAGAACACTGCACCCCAAATCAGCAGGTTGTACATTCTTTTCAAGTGCTCATTGATCTTTCTCCAGAATAGACCACATGGTGGGCCAAAAAACAGCTCTTAATAAATTTAAGAAGACTGAAATTATACAAAGTACCTTCTTTTATCATAATGGAACAAAACTGAAAATCAATAAGAGGCAGGAAAGAGGAAAATTCACAAATATATGGAGGCTAAACAACATGTTCCTAAACAGTGGGTCAAAGAAGAAATTGTAAGAGAAATTAGGAGATATCTTGAGATGAATGAAAATGAGAAAAAAAAAAACTTTTCAAAACTTATGACACAGAGTCGTGAGAGGAAAATTTATAGCCCTAAATGACTATACTAAAAAAAAAAAATAGGGAAAAAGAAAAAAATGACAAAAAAATAAAAGTAGGGAAGTGGATGAGGCTCAAGCAATTGAGCTCTCGCCTACTACACGAGAGGTCCTGAGTTTGGTTCCCAGTGCCTCCTAAAGAAAATGAGCAAGACAGTGAGCTGACGCAATGGGCTGGCACAGTAAACTGATGCAACAAGATGATGCAACAAGAGACACAAGAAGGAAAACACAATGAGAGACAAAACAAAGCAGGGAGTGGAGGTGGCTCAAGTGATTAGGCGCCTCCCTCCCACATGGGAGGTTCCAGGTTTGGTTCTGGTGCCTCCAAAAAGAAGATGAACACACAACGAACAGTACAGCAAGCATGAACAAGGGGGGGGGGGGGATAAATAAATAAAAATTAAATCTTAAAGTAAAAAGAGTAAAAGAGCAGATGTAGCTCAGTGGTTGAGCACCTGCCCATGTACAAGGTTCCAAGTTCAATCCTCAGTACCTTCTAAAAAAAGTTAATAAAAAGATAAAACCAAGGACATAAATAAGCAAATAGAGAAACTAGAAAAAGAATATCACACCAATCCCAAAGCAAACAGAAAGAAAGAAATAACAAAAAATTAGAGCAGAAATAAATGTAATTGAGAAGAATAGAGAAAATCAACAAAACCAAAAGTTGGTTCTTTGAGAAGATCCACAAGGTTGACAAAGCTTAGGTAGACTAACAAAAAAGGAGAGAAGACATGAAATAAAATAAGGAATGAGAAAGGGGACATTAAGACTGACCCCACAGAAATAAAAAGGATCATAAGAGGATACTATGACAAAATGTATATCAACAAATTAGACAACCTAGATGAAATGGACAAATTCCTAGAAATGCACAACCTAAACTGACACTACAAGAAATACAGGATTTCAACAAACCAATCACAAGAGACTGAAACAGTCACCAAAAATCTTTCAATAAAGAAAAAACCAGGACCAGATGGCTCACAGGTGAATTCAACCAAACATTTGGAGAATATCAATCCTGTTTAAACTCTTCCAAAAATTGAGAAGGAGGGAAAATTATTGAACACTTTTATGAAAACAACACCTTAATACCAAAGCCTGATAGATAGCAGAAAAAAAAATTACCAATCTCTCTAATGAACATAGATGCAACAATTCCCAACAAAATACTTGCAAATGAAATCCAACAGCATATTAAAATAATTATATGCCACAATCAAGTGGGTTTTATTCCTGGTATGCAAGGGTGGTTCAACATAAGAAAATATATTAATGTAATACATAACATTAACAAATTTTAAGGGAAAAAAAAAACACGCATGATCATCTCAATTGAAGAAGAAAAGGCATTTGACAAATCCAGCATCCTTTCTTGATAAAAACACTTCATAGAAAGGTATAGAAGGAAAGTTCCTTAATAAAGGGCATATATGAAAATCCCACAGCCAACAATGTACTCAATGCGAAAAGGTGGAAAACTTTCCCTCTAAGATCAGGAACAAGACAAGGATGCCTACTGTTACAAACATTATTTGACTTTGTGCTAGAAGTTCTAGCTAGAGCAATTAGGCAAGAAAAAGAAATAAAAGGCATTTAAATTGGAAAAGAGGAAGTAAAACTCTCACTATTCACAGATGACATGATCCTATATTTTAAAAATTCTGAAATATCTACAAGAAAGCTATTAGACCTAATAAATGAGTTCAGCAAAGTGGCAGGATACAAGATCAACAGGCAAAAATCAGTAGTGTCTCAGGAAGCAGATGTGGCTCAAGCAGTTAGGCACCTGCGTTCCACACGGGAGGACCCAGGTTTGGTTTCCAGTGCCTCCCAAAGAAGACGAGCTGACATGATGAGCCGATGAATGAGCAGACACAACAAGCAGTTGCAGTGAGCAGGATCAGATGTGGCTCAAGTGGTTGGGTACCCACCACTCAAATGGGAGGTTCCTGGTTTGGTTTGCAGTGCCTCCTAAATAAGATGAGTGGACACGATGCACAGAGACAATGAGCAGACAGATAAGGGAGCCATCTTGGGGGGGCAGGGGAGAATGTAATAGATACAATTAGAATAAAATTATTTTAAAAAATCAGTTGTGCTTTTATACACTAGTAATGGGAAATCAAGAAAAAAATTCCATTTACAATAGCAACAGAAAGAGGAAATATCTAGGATATCTAGGATAACCATGAATGTAAAGAATCTGTATTCAGAAAACCTCAAAAACAGTGCTAAAATAAATCAAAGAAGACCTAAACAAATGAAAGGGCATTCCAAGTTCATGAATTGGAAAACAAAACATCATGAAGATGTCAATTCTACCCCAACTGATATAGATTCAATGCAATACCCACGAAAATTCCAACAGTTTATTTTACAGAAGTAAAAAAAGTCATTTACAAAATTTATTTGAAAGGGAAAGGGGTCCTGAATAGCCAAAAATATTCTAAAAAAGAAGAGAAAATTCAGAGGACTCACACTTTCTGACTTGGAAGTATATCAAAAAGCTACAAAGGACAAAACAGCATGGCATTGGCATAAAGATAGACACATTGATAGAATCAAATTGAGAGTTCAAAAATAGAACTGTACCTCTACGGTCAACTGATTTTTGATAAGTCTGCCAAGTCCAGTTTACTGGGACAGAACAGACTTTTCAACAGATGGTGTGAGAGAACTGGATATCCATAACCGAAAGATTGAAAGAAGACCCCTATCTTACTCCCTATACAAGAATCAAATCAAAATGTATCAATGACCTAAACATAAAAGCCAGGACCATAAAACTCCTAGGAGATAACTTAGGAAAATATCTGCAGGGCCTTGTACCCAAACCATGAGCAAACAAAAGAAAAAATATATAAATGGGACCTCCTCAGAATTATACAGTTCACACCTCAAAGGACTTTGTGAAGAGGGTAAAAAGGCAGCCTACTCAATGAGAGAAAATATTTGAAAATCACATATCCAAGAAGGGTCTAATATCCATGATATATAAAGAAATCCTACAACTCAACAATAAACAGACAAAGGAACCAATTAATAAAAGGGCTGTGGAAGCAGATGCAGCTCAAGTGATTGAGCTGCCTACCACATAAGTCCTGGGTTCAGTTCCTGGTGCTTCCTAAAGAAGACGAGCAAGACAGCAAGCTAACATGATGGGCTGGTGCAGTGAACTGACACAAGAGACACATGGAGGAAAACATAACGAAAGACACAACAAAGCAGGGAGCAGAGGTGGCTCTAGTGATTAGGTGCCTCCCTCCCACATGGGTAGGTCCCAGGTTCCATTTCCAGTGCCTCCTAAAAGGAAGATGAACAGACAGCGAGCACCTGTTCATCAGCAAGGAGATGGGAAGAAATCAATAAATAAAATAGGGAAGCAGAGTCGGCCCAGTGGTTAGGGCGTCTGTCTACCACATGGAAGGTCTGCGGTTCAAACCCCGGGCCTCCTTGACCTGTGTGGAGCTGGCCCATGTGCAGTGCTGATGCGTGCAAGGAGTGCCATGCCACACACAGGGGTGTCCCTGCATAGGGGAGCCCCAAGCACAAGGAGTGTGCCCCTAAAGGAGAGCTGCCCAGTGCGAAAGAAAGTTCAGCCTGCCCAGGAATGGCGCCATACACACGGAGAGCTGACACAACAAGATGATGCAACAACAACAAAAAAGAAACACAGATTCCCGTGCCGCAGACAACAGAAGCGGACAAAGAAGAACACCCAGCAAATAGACACAGAGAACAGACAACTGGAAGGGGGGCGAAGGGGAGAGAAATAAATCTTAAAAAAAAAATAAAGGGAAACAGACTTTGGCCCAGTGGTTAGGGCGTCCGTCTACCACATGGGAGGTCTGCGGTTCAAACCCCGGGCCTCCTTGACCCGTGTGGAGCTGGCCCATGCGCAGTGCTGATGCACGCAAGGAGTGCCCTGCCACACAGGGGTGTCCCCCGCGTAGGGGAGCCCCACGCGCAAGGAGTGCACCCGTAAGGAGAGCCACCCAGCGCGAAAGAAAAAGTGCAGCCTGCCCAGGAATGGTGCCGCCCACACTTCCCATGCGGCTCAGGACAACAGCAGCGGACAAAGAAACAAGACGCAGCAAGAAGACACAGAAAACAGACAACCGGGGGAGGAGCGGGGAATTAAATAAATAAAAATAAATTTAAAAAAAAAAAGGACAATAGACTTGAAAAGACATTTTTCTAAAGAAATACAAATGGTGAAAAAACACATGAAAAACATTCAACATCACTGGCTGTAGCAGTTTGATATTTATGAATTCCAAAAAGAGATATAGATTGTTTGTAAACTGGTCTGTTCCTCTGGGCATGATACCCTTTGATTGTATTAGATTTAGCAGAGATGACTTTGATTAAATTATGTTAGCATTAGAGCTTTGATATGACCACATCATTAGGGCATGCAGGGTTGTGTCCCTGCCCCCTTGGTAGACTATATAATCAATCAAGAACATGAAAACAGATACTGGAGAAGAGAGTCAGCTCCATAGACATGGCAGAGGCCCTGAGAAGAGACATGAGTCATTCACCTGATAGTTTACAGCTGACCTTGTGAAGAGACCAGAGCAGCCGAGCCTGGAATGAGCTCTGGGACAAGAAACAAGCCCTACGCCAGACTACAGTTGAGATCAGAAGAAGGTGGACCCACGGAGCCTTAGAAGGGAAGAGGAAGGCTGACCCTCACAGACATCACCCACCATCTTGCTTCAACATGTGACAAGAGTTTGGTAAGAAAGTACCCCTTATGGTACCTGGAGTTTGACTCTTTAGAGCCTTGTAACTATAAGCTTTTACCCCATATTACCCTCTATAAAGGCCAACAAATTTTTGGTACTTTGGATCAGCACCCCTTTGGCTAATACACTAGCTATTAGGGAAATACAAATCAAAGGTATAATGAGATATCATTTCACACCTACTAAATGGCCATTATTAACAAAACAGAAAACTACAAGTTGGAGAGGATCCGGAGAGATAGGAATGCTTATTCACTGTTGGTGGGAAGATGGAATGGTACAGCCATTGTGGAAGTCTGGTGGTTCCTAAGGAAGTTATAGGTCTATGATGTGACCCGGCAATAACATTACTAGGTATATACCAGAAGAACTGATAAAAGTGACACGAACAGACATCTGCGTACCGATGTTCAGAGTGAATGATTCACAGTTGTCAAACTATGGAAACAACCTAAGTGTCCATCAACTGATGAATGTAACCAAACTGTGGTATATACACACAGTAGAATATTATTCAGCTCTAAGAAGAAATGAAGTTGTGAAACATATGGCAACATGAATGAACCTGGAAGACATTATGTTGAGTAAAAGCAAGCCAGGCATAAAAGGACAATTATATTATTTTGCTATTATGAACTAAATATAATGAACAAAACCATGGAGTTAATAGCTAGAAGTTCCCAGAGAATAGAATGTGGTTAGAAAATGGAATGCTGACCTATAGTTTGTGCAGAATTGGTAAAAAGTTGTTCGTAAATGCTTGGAAATGGTTAGAAATGGTGAAAGCACATCATAGGATTTGTAATTAGTAGCACTAACATATGGGTATGATAATGCTTTTTAAAATTTTTATTTTAGAGTAATGAAAATGCTCTAATATTGACTGAAGTGAAAAATGCATAATTCTATAATTATACCAAATGCCACTGATTGTATACTTTAGATAAACTGTATGGTTTATGAACAAAAAAAATAATAAGGTGGTGTATGGGAATACTGTATGTTATACATGATCTGTCTGTAAATCCACAACTTCTCTAATTAAAAAAAAAAACAAAAAACAAACCCACAGCGAGATAACATCTCATACCCACTAGAATGGCTACTACTAAATGGAAAATAACAAGTGCTCAAGAGGTACACTGTGGGATTGTAAAATGGTGCCAACACTGTGGTGATTTCTTAGAAGTTGTATATATAACGACCATATGATCTGGCAATCCCAATTCTTAGTATATATCCAGAAGTAATGAAATCAGGGACTCAAAAAGACATTTGCACACCAATGTTTATAGCAGCTTTATTCACAACTGCCAAAAGACAGAAACAATCCAAGTATCCATCCATAGATAAATGGATAAACCAAATGAGGAATATATACATATACAATGGAATGTTATTCAGCTGTAAAAAGAAATGAAGTGCTGATGTGACAACATGGATGAACCTTGAAGACATCAGGTTGAATGAAATAAGCCAGACACAAGCAGACAAATACTGTGTAATCTCAGTTACATTCAATAAGCAAAGCAAGCATATTCATGAAATCAGAAACTAGAATATAGGTTCCCATCAGCCACAAAGGGGAGGGGAATGGAGAGTTAATGTTTAATTGGTAAAGAGTTTCTGTTCGGGGTAATGGAAAAGTTTTGGCAAGGGAAAATGGGCACAGAGACAAACCTTTGCGTATGTAATTAACACCACTGAACTGTATATTTGAAAAGAGGAAAAAAATAGGAAATTTTAGGGTGTATGTAAGTTATCACACACACAAAAACCCATAGAACTATACAACACAATGTAAACAATGTGCTAAATTTGATAACATAATTATAACTATTATTTCAAAGGTACCACACTAAGGCAAAATATTAATAATAGAGAGAACTGCATGAATGGGGGTGTGTGTGGGAACTCTATACTTCCTGCATGATGTTTCTGTAAACCTACAACTGCTCTAATAGAAAAATAAATTAAAAAATAAAAATGATGGTACAGAAATACATGTACTGACAAAGATGCTCACCTTATTACTAGGTAAAAAAGGTAAGTTATTGTTTTAGTTTTCACTTCTGAGGCTAGGAAAAGTCCAAATCAAGGTAACATCAAGACGATGCTTTCTTTCCAAAGACTGACACCTTCTGGGGCTGGCTGTTGGTGAGCCTTGGTCCTTAGCTTTTCTGTCACATGGCAGTGCACACGGTGGCCTCTCTTGGCCTCTTCCTTCTCTTCCAGGTTCCATTGATTTCAGCTCTGGCTATTCCTCTGTGGCTTTTTCTATCTCTGTCTGAATTTCATTTTGTTTATAAAGGACTCCAATAATGGGATTAAGATCCATCCTGATTAAGTTGGGCCACACCTTAAGTAAAGTACCATCATCAAAAGGTTCTACTTAAAATGGGGTTCATGCTCAAAGGAATGGATTAAGTTTAAGAACATGCTTTTCTGAGGTACACAGCTCCAAACCACCATAGTTATGGTGAAATATGCATAGTGTAATTCCACTAGTGTAAAAAGAAAAATGCATGCATAAATACATACATTAAAATATTAAGGTGGCGGTTTTTATTTATGGTTATTTGTATTGGAACGAAGGTTTTGATTTTTTTTTTTTTTACTTCGTGCTTATCTATGTTTTCTGCTTACTGTATTCTCAGCAGGCATGTATTATTTGTACAACAAAATTAAAATTAGTTTTTAAAGATAAAATAGAAAAGTACGTAGGCGACTCACCATAGATATGTAAGAAGATACATATATCTACTTAAAAGATAAATGACAAACTGAGAAAATACATTTGCAAAATATATGACTGATATTGTGGTCCACGCAGCAAAATAACCATTCTAAATATTTACAACAAAGGAAGTTAAATATAGATAAGTGGTTACACATTTCATGGAGCTGAGAAATCCATGGCATAGGATGAAGCCACTCAGAGATTAGTAACTGCAAGAAGCCATTACCAACCAACCTGGGGAGGTGGTACTGCCAGGCGCAGGGTCTTCTCATGAGAGCAGGATCCACTGAGGAGGCACATCCATTGCCACCTAAGGCACGGGGGAGAAATATCCTGGTTTCTCATTTTCTCTCCTCAGGGTTTTCATTTGACTAAACCTAGCTAGAAACCAATTGACCTGGGAACCCAGAAGAATCTATTTTTCCCAGAGTTAGAGTGTTTAAGGGAACCTGCAGCAGCAGATATCAGGAAACACCAGCAGAAATAGACCGCTTAAAGATAAATTCGTACTAAAGTGAAAGAATTTCTTGTTTGAAACAACCAGAGTAGAAGTAGGGATAAAAAGAACTGAGGTTGGATAGAGCGACAACCGAAGTTCACATATAAACATTGTTTGAAAAACAGAATGTTTTCCAAAGCCTTTTATGAGATACCAATGAACTGTTACAGTCTAAGTTAAGACCTTATAAATCAGGTTAAGTTATATATATAACTTATGCTAATTTACATACCTTTAAAATATTAACTGAATACATAATTTACAGACATCCACAGGAATACTTAATGTCCCATTATATCATCTCTCAGTACGGGATGTTTATTGTTTTACAGTTTGGCTACTTTCAGTATCAAGAAGCCTTTATAGAGGAAGAGTTCCATCTCTTTCCATGATCCTCTGAAGTGTAATATATGCCTTTCTTAAAACTATAATATAACCATACATTCAATACCATGGCCTATCCATAGAATTGAGTATTTTGGACCAGGTTACTTGTGGCACAGTCAGTGCTACGTTTGGGGTAAATGCAGTAATGTTTTAGCCTTATATGGGGTAGAAATCAAGCATATAATTGTTTGTCTCTAAGAAGAAAAATACACACTAATATTAAAATAACTTCTATGGCTGTGAATTATTCATTTATTTTTCCAATAGTTGATATTGTTCATTCTTAGTGCTATTAAGTAATGTATGTAACTTTTACATCTTTCAACTTAAAGTTGTAAACTACTTCATTTAATCAGGACTCTTCAATCTCATTTTCATTTGCTTTGTTTGAATTAGTTGTAGTTATTTATTCATATATTAAATCTAAGATTACTGGAATGACAAGTACACCAATAAAGAACTGAATATTTGTGGGAAAAAAAAAAAAAAAGAAGGCAAACTCTTGAGTCCCTAATCAGACCTACTGATTCAGAAAGCTGTGTTTTGGGGAGCGGATGTAGCTCAGTAGTTGAGTGCCTGCTTCTTATGTACAATGTCCTGAGTTTAATCCCAGTACCTCCTAAAAAGAGAAAGCTATGTTTTAAGAGGCCCTTCAGGTGATTCTGTTGTACACATTGATCTACAACACTCAAGAAAATATGAACCAATGATTTTTTTAGCTAAGCCAAGTTGTCATTAAATAGTTTTGAGCATTCAAGAACTTCTATGAAATAATATTATCCTTGAGGAAACTACTAAAGAACAGAAGAAGTTTTTGTCAATCAAGGGATGACAAAGGAAACTTCCAGCAAAGGAACTTGCAAAACTGACTAAACAAGCCTAGGTACTGGGGAGAACAAACAGAATATAAACGTTATATAACCTGACAATAAACAAATCCTAACAAATAACTAGGCGGGGAAAGATTATAGAAGGAAGGTAGGTAAGTTTTTGCTGGCTGCCTTATTTGTAATAGCTGAGTGTTATATTATTTAAAGCTGATAATTAACATAAATAAAAGTATACTTGACAAGAACAAAAAAAGAAAAAAGCATATATGATAGTGTAAGGGATTTTAAGAAAAATAATACTGTTAACTAAAATCACATGATAAAGGAAAGGAAATAAAGAGATACAGTTTAAAGAAAATAAGAATTGGGAAGTGGACTTGGCCCAGTGGATAGGGCGTCCATCTACCACATGGGTGGTCCAAGGTTCAAACCCCGGGCCTCCTTGACCCGTGTGGAGCTGGCCCACGTGCAGTGCTGATGCGCACAAGGAGTACCCTGCCACACAGGGGTGTCCCCGTGTGGGGGAGCCCCATGCGCAAGGACTGCGCCCCGTAAGGAGAGCCGCCCAGCACGAAAGAAAAGTTCAGCCTGCCCAGGAATGGCGCCGCACACATGGCTGCCGTGCCACACAGGGGTGTCCCTGTGTAGGAGAGCCCCATACACAAGGAGTGCACCTGGTAAGGAGAGCCGCCCAGCGCAGGGGAGAGAAATAAATTAAAAAAAAAAAAAAAAAGAAGAAAATAAGAATTAAATAAAGGCATATTTATCCATATAAACAATAGTAAAAAATCCAAAGCTTCCTAAATATCCCTATACAGGGAAGCAGACTTGGTCCAATGGATAGGGCGTCCACCTACCACATGGGAGGTCCCCAGTTCAAATCCCGGGCCTCCTTGACCCGTGTGGAGCTGGCCCATGCGCAGTGCTGATACGAGCAAGGAGTGCCCTGCCACACAGGGATGTCCCCCACGTAGGGAAGCCCCACGCGCAAGGAATGTGCCCTGTAAGGAGAGCTGTCCAGAGCGAAAGAAAGTGCAGCCTGCCCAAGAATGGTGCCGCACACACAGAGAGCTGACGCAGCCAGATGACACAACAAAAAGAAACACAGATTCCCGGTGCTGCTGATAAGGATAGAAGTTGTCAAAGAAGAACACACAGCGAATGGATAGAGAGAGCAGACAACTGGGGGGGGGTGGGGGGAGAGAAATAAATAAAAAATAAATCTTGGAGAAAAAAAAAAAAAGAAAACCTATACATATGTATATATGCACACATGAAAAAACAAAGGAAGCAGACAATACAGTAAAAAGACATAACATAAAACATGTCAAATTAAGACGTCATTTAAATAAATGTAAATAGGCTTAACTCACCTTTTGGAATAAAAACATTGTCAGACTGGATCAAAAATCAAAACCAGGGAAGTGGATTTGGCTCAACTGATAGAGCGTCTGCTTACCATATGGGAGGTCCAGGGTTCAAATCCAGGGCCTCCTGTCCCGTGTGGTGAGCTGGCCCACACGCAGTGCTGATGTGCGCAAGGAGGGCTGTGCCATGCAGGAGTGTCCCCTGCATAAGGGAGCCCCACACGCAAGGAGAGTCACCCCGCATGGAAAATGTGCAGGCTGCCCAGGAATGGCACCACACACACAGAGAGCTGACACAGCAAGATGACGCAACAAAGAGAGACAGATTCCCAGTGTCACTGACAAGAATGCAAGCAGACACAGAACACTCAGCGAATGGTCGCAGAGAGCAGACAATGGGGATGTGGGGGGAAGGGGAGAGAAATAAAAAATTTTTTAAAAATCAAAACCAAACTGAGATTCACTTAAAACAGAGTGATTCATAAAGATTGAAAATAAAAGATGAGTAAAGGTATACTAGTCAAGAGAAAATAAAAGCCAAAGTAATGATTTTTAAATAGAAGAAGAAATGGAATGTAGGCCAAAAATCCTTTAAATGAGACAAACTATTGCTTAAAGGTAAAACTCACAATGAAGGAAAAAAGTTATGAATATCACCAATATTCGTGAAGCAGAAATTATAGACGATTTAAGAAGAAATGGGGGAAGCAGATGTGGCTCAAGCAATTGGGCTCCCATCTACCACATAGGAGGTCCTAGGTTTGATACTGCATGGCATGCTGGCCCACACAGGAGTGTTGGCCTGCGTGGAGAACTGGTGCAGCAAGATGATGGAACAAAAAAAGACACAGAGGAGAGACAATAAGAGATACAACAGACCAAGGAGCTGGGGTGGCACAAGAGATTGAGTACCTCTATCCCACTCCGGAAGGTCCCAGGATCAGTTCCTGGTGACACCTAAGGGAAGTCAAGCAGACACAGAAGGACACACAGTGAATAGACACAGAAAGCAGACAGTGAGCACAAACAATGAAGGGAGGGAGAAATAAATAAATAAATAAGCTGGAACACTGAAGAACTAAATTCTAAAAAGAGAAAAAAAAAAAAGAAATAGGGAAGCAGATGTGGCTCAAGCGTTTGGGCTCCTGACTACCATATGGAGGGTCTTGGGTTCGATTTCCAGGGCCTCCTAGTGAAAAGCAAGCTGGACCACATGGCACAGAGGGCTGGCTGGCCCGCGCAGTGTGGAGAGCTGGTGCAACAAAATGATGCAACAAAGAGAGACACAGAGGAGAAAGTGAGAGACAAAACAAGCCAGGGAGCTGAGGTGACTCAGGTGAGAGTGCCTCTCTCCCATGTCGGAAGGTCCTGGGATCAGTTCCTGGTGCCTCCTAAAGAGAAGATGAGAAGATAAGCAGACACAAAAGAACACACAGCAAATGGACACAGAGAGCAGACAGTGAGCACAAGCAGCAGGTGGGGTGGGGGATAAATAAATCTTAAAAAAAAAGAAATAAATTTCCATAATTATTTTTAACTATGACTCAAAATTTACTAAAAGAAACATTAATAAATTTGGACAGAAATAAAAATTTTCCACATGACAAAAAAACCCACAAAGTTAAAAGACAAATGATAAAGTGACAAAAAAAATATTTGCATAACTTCCCTAGTACAAAAAAAAATCCTACAAAAAGAAAAAGATCAATAATCCATAGAAAAATGAATGAAGGAAATACATAGAAGGAAAAACAAATGGGTTTTAAACAAAGGAAAATCTCAGCTTCACTGCAAGAAATGTAAATTAAAACTGCACTGAGGGAGCCAATGTGGCTCAAGCAGATGAGTGCCTGCTTCTCACATGGGAAAGTCCTGGGTTTGGTTCCCGGTGCCTCCTGAAAATGAAAGGACAAACAACAAGCAAACAAATGAAAAAACCAACTCAGGAGAGCCAATGTGGCTCAGCAACTGAGTGCCGGCTTCTCACATATGAAGTCCCAGGTTCAATTCCCGGTCCCAGTAGCAAATAATCAAAAAATTGCACTGAAGAGAGCAGACATAGCTCAAGTGGTTGAGCGCCTGCTTCCCATGTACAAGGTTTCAGATTCAATCTCTGGTACCTCCTAAAAACAATCAAATTAAAATACCAGGGAAGCGGCTGTGGCTCAGGCAACTGAGCTCCTGCCTACCATGTAGGAGGTCTGTGGTTCGGTTCTCAGTGCCTCCTAAAGACAGTGAGCTGGCTTGATGGACAGGCAAAGCAAGCTGATTCAACAAGATGACACAACAAGAGACACAAAAAGGAAACATAATGAGAGATAAAACTAAGCAGGGAGCAGAGGTTCCTGATGCCTCCTAAAGAAAAACAAGCAAGACAGCGAGCTGACACAATGAGCAGGCACAACAAGCTGACACAACAAGATGACATAATGAGACACAAGAAGAAAAAACATGAAAGACAACAAAAGCAGGAAATGGAGGTGGCTCAAGTGATTAGGTGCCTCCCTCCTACATCAGAGGTCCTGGGTTCAGTTCCCGGTGTCTCCTAAAGACACAACAACACACGGCAAGTGCAAGCAATGAGGGGTAGGGAGAAATAAATAAATAAAATAAAAATAAAAATAAAAAAAAAGACAAAAAACCAACTCTCACTGGGGAGTGGGTGTAGCTCAGTGGTTGAGTACCTGCTTCCTATGTACGAGGGCCTGGGTTCAATCCCCAGTACCTCCTAAAAAACAAACAAAAAAATGGAACAGCACTGAGTGATTCCTCACTGTTGAAGAAAGGAATAAAGGAAAGGAAAAGTGCTAGAATGAACGCTGCAGTATTGTACTGGAATTGAAGACATCAGTATGAATGGATGGTTCATACACAGACTAAAGAGAGAGAGATTGATATAAAT
This sequence comes from Dasypus novemcinctus, assembly GCF_030445035.2. Taxonomy (NCBI): domain Eukaryota; kingdom Metazoa; phylum Chordata; class Mammalia; order Cingulata; family Dasypodidae; genus Dasypus; species Dasypus novemcinctus. The sequence continues at coordinate 25,520,499 of NC_080695.1, read as the reverse complement.
CCTTAGTTCTGTAGGGCTGCTATAATGAACTGGGTAGACTTAAAACAACCAAAATTTGTCTCACACTTCTGGAAGTTACAAGTTGAAAATCAAGGTGTTAAAAGGGCCATCTTCTCTCTGAAATCTATAGAAAAGAATCTGCTCCATGTCTCTCTCCTGGCCTCTGACAGTAGCCAGCAATCCTCGGCTTGTGGTATAACTCAATCTCTCCCTCCATGGTCACATGGCTGTCTTCTCTGTGTGTCTCTCTCTTCACATGCTGTTTTCCTCTCCTGTGTCTATGTCTCTTTTGTTCTTTTAAAGACAACAATGGGAAATGGACTTTGGCCCAGTGGTTAGGGCGTCCGTCTACCACATGGGAGGTCCGCGGTTCAAGCCCCGGGCCTCCTTGACCCGTGTGGAGCTGGCCCATGCGCAGTGCTGATGCGCGCAAGGAGTGCAGTGCCACACAGGGGTGTCCCCCACGTAGGGGAGCCCCACGCGCAAGGAGTGCACCCATAAGGAGAGCCGCCCAGCGCTAAGGAGGGAGCAGCCTGCCGAGGAATGGTGCCGCCCACACTTCCCGTGCCGCTGATGACAACAGAAGCGGACAAAGAAACAAGACGCAGCAAAAAGACACAGAAAACAGACAACCGGGGGAGGGGAGGGGAATTAAATAAATAAAAATAAAAAAATAAAAAAATAAAGACAACAGTCATAAACGACTAAGGACCCATCCTTCTCTAGTTTGGCCTCATCTCAACTATCAACATCTTCAGAGCCTATTTCCAAATAGGTTCACATTCACACAACTGGAGGCTCAGGACTTGAATATGTCTTTTGGGGATATACAACTCAACCCATAACAATACATGTGTATATGTATGTGTGAATACACACAAACATTTTCTAGCTCTCTAAACTGGAAGGGCTTGGAAACAATAGCATCCTAGTAGCAATGAGCACACTCGGCACTAAGATCTTGGTTTCTAAATCCTATTAATAAAGCAATCAGGGCTTTTTTGGTAGAAATGGCTGATTCAAGGGCTGGGACAGAGAAAGCACAAGATAAATATGGAACACTTTGTACTTGAGCCAGAAAGTTTAGAAAGTACTCAGAAAATTATAGGGACAGGCCAGAAACACAGGAGCCAATTTGAAGGGGTTCCTAATTTGAGCAATAAAATGATATAATTGGTTATAATCTATTGTATAAAATAAGAATCATTGAGTCCATACCAATATTAATTACTTAATTAATTAATGGGGGAGAAAGGGGAGCTCTTCCTTATAGTGGAATTCCAACAAATTACATACAGAATGATGATAACAGAAAAACCACCATGTGGCGAAAAAAACTACCAGGTCTGTGATTTGAACTGACTGTACTTACAAGCTCATAAGTAAGCCATTACTGTTTTGTGGACGTTGGCAGAAGATAAGTGACTCCTGGGTCAGAAACAAAGGACTTTATTATTTACAGCATAACAAACAGCATGACCACCAGCATATTTAGGTGACTTCCACTAAAGTTCCACATGGCCAATGCAATATAGCCCAAATGTATGCCTCACTTGCAGTGGGTTTGGATGACAGCTGAGGAACACTGAATTTGGGAAGCAGTAAGCAAGCCTGTTTTTTTGCCCAGGGAGAAATGTTAATTTTTCTCTTAAGATTACCAGCAACATATATAGATCTGAGGAAAATCTCAGGTAAAGAGCAATCAGGGGCAATATACCATGTGTGCAGGTGGTCAGGCTGCAGGAGAAGATGGAAGTCTCCACAGGAGTTAAAGTTCCTTCTATTTTGCACTTTGAAGAATTTGAAGGACAGAAAGGAATAGATGATGGTACAGGTATGTTATTAATAGTTGGCCTTAATAGTTGAGGCCTTGATGCTACTGAAGATATGACACCTACAAGGAGAAAAGGCATGATAATTGGGTCACCAATGACAAATTACAAAAAGAGAATATATGGCTATGTGATGGTCTGAAACTGTATGTACCTCAGAAAAATAAGTTCTTAACTCTTAATCCATTCCTGCGGGTGTAAACCCATTATTAAGTAGGACATTTTGATGAGGTCACTTTAGTTAAAGCATGTCCTACCTCAACGAGGATGGATTTTAATCTTATTATCGGAGGCCATTATAAATGGGAAAGAGAGAGAGAATGTCATGGAAGCAAGAAGCTGAACCTGGAATATAAAGGACAAACCAGGAGACACTGTCGTATATCTTGCCATGTGGCAGAGGAGCCAAAGAGAGCCAGCAGCTAGTCTTTGGGAAAAAAGCATCACCTTCTTGCTGACTTGATTTGGACATTTTCCTGGACTCTTTTGGTAAGCAAATAAATTTCCATTATTTATGCCAACCGATTTCATGGTATCTGCTTTAAGCAGCCTAGGAAACTAAAACAGACTGAAAGTAGAATGTAAACCTAAATACTCAGAAGTTCCTGAATCAGTTATATTTGTAATGAAAGTTACTATGAACAGAATAAATAATTCCAGTGGCAGGGTGGATACATGGAGTATACCAGTTGTGGTAATGTGATATTATTAATGAATTTCAAAAAGAAATACTATGTTTGTAAACTGATCAGTTCCTCTGGGCATGACACCCTGACTGCATTCAATTCAGAGATTTCACTTTTACTTCATTAAATTAAGATTAGGGCTTTGATTTCGCCATATCCGTGGGGTGTTGAGTCCCCACCCCCTTGGTGGGAGGACAGTCACATAGAAATGACACAGCAGAGGAGAAAGCCTAGTTTTGGCACTGAAGATCCGGGTAGAGAGCCAAGTCATTTGCCTGATAGTTTACAGGTGACCTTGTAGAGAAAGCAAAGCAACTGACCCTGGAAAGAGAAGAGCCCCAAAAGAGATGAGTCTTATGTCAGCCTACAGCTGAGACCAGAAGAAGCTAGAAGCATGGAGCCTTAAGAGAAGAGGGAGGCTGAACCCTCACAGAGATCAGCACATGGCCAACAGACTTTGGTGGGGGAAGTAACTTACTCTTTATGGCCTTCTGACTGTAAGCTTCTACCCCAAATAAATACCCTTGTAATAGCCAACAGATTTCTGGTACTTTGCATCAGCACCCCTCAGGCTAACTAATACACCAGTGTTAGCAAAATGGCAAAATTAGTATAGCATTAAAGTTGTATTTCAAGAGCTAAGATGTCTAATGATGTCCAAGGAAAACAGGAAGCTTCCACAACCACCAGGACAACCATACAATTAATTTTAGTGGATCTTAAACTTAAGTCAACAGTCTTCTGCTCAAGTTAATGTCCTAACTAAGTATCACACTGCAAAATATCCATACATTAAGTATAAGAATTTCAGCTGGTAAAGCTGACCTGGGTAATTTTAAGAATATATATATGGGGATGCAGATGCAGCTCAACTGACAGAGCTTCTGCCTATCACATAGGAGGTCCAGGGTTCAATACCCAGGGCCTCCTGGCCATGTGGCGAGCTGGCCCATGTGCAGTGCTGCCACATGCAAGGTGTGTCACCCCCCACAGGAGTGCCCCTCCCCACAGGAGTGCAGCCTGCCCAGGAGTGGTGCCGCCCACATGGAGAGCTGACACAACAACAAAAAAGAGACAATATGAGATGCAGAGAACTAGGGAGCTGAGGTGGAGCAAAAGAATGATCACCTCTCTCCCACTCCGGAAGGTCCCAGGATGGGTTTCCAGAGCCACCTAAAGAGACAGAAGAACACACAGCAAAGGAACACAGACAGCAGACAACGGAGGGGGGTAGAGGGGAGAAACAGAAAGAAAGAAAAAAAAAAGAAAATATATATGAACACTCATTTGTTTTCAGGAAACAGGAGGGAAAATGCAGCACAATCTCTTCTCGTATCAAGGTACTGTCAGTTAGGACAAACCTGGAGTACTCAAAGTAGAATTCAGGTTTACAAGATGAAAAGAATGGCAAGAAATGTGCAATTGCTGTAGGGTATGTGCGTCTGAAAACTAATCTCAAGAAGGAAAAATAAATGGTATGCTTTATCCATCTTAGTGAAAGAGCTGCAGTTTAAACTGTTTAAAGTAGCAGGTAAGACGAATAGACAAAAATTGTGTTAATTTCTATTAAAAGCTGTTTCTGTGTGGACATGTAACAGACACAGTAAATATCTGTTACAGTCTTCACTTAACAAACCATGCATTTAAGTGTAAGTGAAAGCAAAAAAAAAGAATTGTGTATGGATATATAACTTTGAGATTAGTCTTAAAATGTAAATAAAATGTGTAAAGTGTCTTCAGATATTGTGCTATTTCTATTATACTGATGTAATATATGTATGGTACCCTGCAGAGGTAGCAAAAATCAGAATTATTGTAGCTTTTCACCTCTACCTATCTTGTATTATTTATCTTATTTTGCATACTTCTTGTGAAATGGAATTTTGCAGAGCATTTCAGAGAAGAAATTACCTAATTTAATTTCTTCATTGGATAAGAAGGAATCCCAGATATTATATTTCAAATTTGATATCACCAGAAATATTATTAAAAAGATATTTGATTCTAGTAATTCTTATATAACTATAGATTGCAATTTATCCATGTACACATTCCATTTTTTCTTTTTTTTTTTTTTAAAAGATTTATTTATTTATTTAATTTCCCCCCCCTCCCCTGTTTGTCTGTTCTTGGTGTCCATCCGCTGCGTCTTGTTTCTTTGTCCGCTTCTGTTGTCGTCAGTGGCATGGGAAGTGTGGGGGGCGCCATTCCTGGGCAGGCTGCTCCCTCTTTTCACGCTGGGCGGCTCTCCTTATGGGTGCACTCCTTGCGCGTGGGGCTCCCCTACGCGGGGGACACCCCTGCGTGGGGCGGCACTCCTTGCACGCATCAGCACTGCGCATGGGCCAGCTCCACATGGGTCAAGGAGGCCCGGGATTTGAACCGCGGACCTCCCATGTGGTAGACGGACGCCCTAACCACTGGGCCAAAGTCCGTTTCCCTCCATTTTTTCTTACAACAGCTTTTTTCTTTTTCTGTGATGCTTCAGGAAGTTAATATGAGGCAGATTAGTATAGGGAAAGAGGGAAACAGCTAAGACCCAGTACAGAACATGGTTACAAGAGCTTTCCCAGAAACCCTCTGAGGGGAAGACTGCTACTAAATAACAAAGCCGGAAAGAGCCTACCAAGACCCTGGCCATGAGGTCCCATTTGGAACTCTTTCTGGGGTCAAGGGGAAGCCCCAGATACTTCTAAACAAAAGGCCTCTTCATTGGGCCCTGAGAGCTAACAGGCAGGGATCATAAGGCAACAAATCAGAACAACAGCTGGGGGCAGCAGTGTATCTCAGGCAGTTGAGGGGCTGCCTCGCACATGGAAGGACCCAGTTCAGGTCCCGGTATTTCCTAAAGAAGACAAACAATGAGCAGACAACAAGCAGACTTCAAGCAAAAACAATGAACAAAAAAATCAATAAGCAGACAATGAGCAAAAACAATGAGCAAAAACAAATGAGGGAGCAGATGTGGCTCAAGTAGTTGGGTGCCCAGTAACTCCAAACGTCCCCCAACACTTAAGTAAATAGATCTAATTGGTGATAGTTCCCTCCAATTAATGCTTCTAACACGATGATTAATTTTATCCATCTCACCTAGCCTCTACTCAAGCAAACACATAGTTCTTAAGTTGAAAGTTTTATTTTCTTTAAAGATTTATTTATTTTTCTCCCCTTCCCTCCCCACCCCGGTTGTCCATTCTCTTTGTCTATTTGCTGCATCTTCTTTGTCCGCTTCTGTTGTCAGCGGCATGGGAATCTGAGTTTCTTTTTTTTTTGTTGCGTCATCTTATTGTGTCAGCTCTCCATGTGTGTGGCACCGTTCCTGGGCAGGCTGCACTTTCTTTCGCGCTGGGCAGCTCTCCTTACAGGGCGCACTCCTTGCATGTGGGGCTCCCCTACGTGAGGGACACCCCTGCGTGGCAGGGCACTCCTTGCATGCATCAGCACTGAGCATGGGCCAGCTCCACACGGGTCAAGGAGGCCCGGGGTTTGAACCGCGGACCTCCCATGTGGTAGACAGACGCCCTAACCGCTGGGCCAAGTCCGCCGCCCTAGTTGAAAGTCTTTATGTTTCACTTTTACTGAAGTGACTTGAGGCTTTAGGTCACTATTTTTCAGTTTTTCAGGCTTTTTTTCCCCCCAAAATACTGTTTTCCTTATACTTTCATTGAAGAAAATATAACAGTGGTCAATAGTCTTCTTTAATTTTGGAAAACTTAATTATGTGTCTCATACTTCATCCCAATATAGAGAAACCCAAACCAGGATAGCCAAAAAATCAAAATAGATACTCAAACATTTTGGTTATAGATTAAAGGGAAAAAACTGACCTTAGATATATATTAAAATGTTTGCTACTTTTATAGAGTTACAAGGACATATTTCTCGAACATACCTGGCATGCTTTTATCAAGCACATTCAAAACTAAAGCTGAGCTACTTTTTCTTAGTTAAAAGTACACTAAAGTCATCGACAATTTGTCCAAACTTATTTCAAGTTATTCTATTTTTGGTAATTAAAAAGGTTTAAAATGCTTTAAAATGACAACAAACACATACAAATAGTGCATGTGCACTATATTAAAATAGCTTTGAAATGAACTATTATCTTGAAATTATAATTAAAAAATTTTTAATAGTTGAAGATTAAGTTGAATTACCTTGACACTATATAAAAGAGTGTGATGATAAGAAATGGTCTGAATCAGTCTAATGACTTCTTTTTCACCTTGAAAACTTATCTGGAAGCTAGTAACCAGCTGAATGTTGTTAACTGACCTATTTATTGATGGGCTGAGAACTAGAGTACCTTGACCACTTGTCCTTTCCCCTTATAAACTGCTTGTTCTTCAAGTGTATGTTTTTGGCCCTATAACGTTTATCTTGCCTCTCTGGTTTTTGATATTATAGATTGCTTCAGAAATCTACATGCCAATTAGCCAGTTTTCAAAACAAAATCCATTTGTCACAATCAAGGTGTAGATGGCAATCATTAAAGTATTTTTATTATGAGCAAATATTACTTATTAAAAATTTAGTGGGGGAGTGTATATGGCTCATGCAGGTGAGTGCACACCCCCCACATGGGAGGTCCTGGGTTAGACTCCTAGTGCCTCCTAAAGACAAACAACCAGCAGCCATCAAGCAAAAACAACATGCAAACAACAAGCAGACCAGCAAAAACACATGAGCAGGAAGCAGATGTGACTCAAGCAGTTGAGCACCCACCTCCCACATGCGAGGTCCCAGGTTCGGTTCCTGGCACCTCCTAAAAAAAAAGCAATGAACAGATGACAAAGGAAAACAAGCAAAAATGGGCAAACAGACGAGGGAGCCATCCTTAGGGAGTAGGGAAGAGCGTAACTAAAAAAAAAAAATTAGTGATGTAACAAGAGAAAAAAGCTTTAATGTTAGGTAAAAATGTAGAATACAAAATTACCACAGTACAATCACAAAACACAAATAAGGGTGGTGCATAGCTCTACAAAAGGAGGAAATAAACCAGAATGCTCACCGTAGTTCACCTCCATAGCTCCAGCTCCTAGCACTTCAAGTATTCAATAAATACTTGTAGTTCTTGAATAAATATTGGGACTTAGGAATGAATTAATCTATTTTCCAAAGTTGTTGTAATGAAATTATAGGACATTCACAATGAAAACAAATTTAAGAGAGATTTCATACCCCCAAGACAATAACACAGGGGAAGGGGCTTTAATGTAGTTTACAGGAAGAAATCAAAAGTAAATCTAGGTGTGAAGCAGATTTGGCTCAACAGACAGAGCACCCGCCTACCACATGGGAGGTCCAGGGTTCAAACCCAGGGTCTCCTGACCCATGTGGTGAGCTGGCCCACATGCAGTGCAGGTGCGCACAAGGAGTGCGGTGCCACGCAGGGGTGTACTACACATAGGGGAGCCCCATGAGCAATGAATGAGTAAGCCTCGTAAGGAGAGCCGCCCCGCGTGAAGAAAACACAGCCTGCCCAGGAGTGGTGCCGCACACACGGAGAGCTGATGCAGCAAGACGATGCAAAAAGAGACACAGATTCCGGGTGATGCTGACAAGAATACAAGCGGACACAGAAGAACACACAGCGAATGGACACAGAGAACAGACAACTGGGGCATGGGAAGGAGAGAAATAAAATTTAAAAAAAATAAATCTACAATAAGATTTGTAACTAGTAGTGCTACCACATAGGTATGATAAAGACTTGTTATTTTCTTTTTATTTTGTAATAATGAAAATGATCTAATATTGCTTGAAGTGATGAACGTACAACTCTGCAATTATACCAAATGCCACTGATTGTACATTTAGAAAACTGTATGGTCTGTGAACAAAAATAAATAATAGGGAGGGTTGGAGGTAGTATTAATCTTTGATGATGCTCTTTCATAATTTGTAACAAATGTTACACAACAATGAAAGGTATTGGTGTGGGTTGATGCATGGGAACCCTGTATGATGGCACGCATGTTTTTTTTTAAGTTCACAACTTTTACTATACATTATTTATGTACGTTCATGAGTGATATATTTCAATTAAAAATTAATTAAAAAACAAAAAGTCAAATCTATAAGAAATTATGGCTACAAAGAGAAAAACCATGTCATTTGGTCTAAAGGAATTTGAAATGACTGAGAAAAAAACAATTCTTGTCCACATGAACTGAATGACAAGACTCATCTATAATATTTCAACGTTTTTGATGACTCTGAAATTTGTAAATAGCTGGGAAGTTCACTTTCTTTCTTCATCTTCGTAGTTCTACCCAAAAGATCTTTCCATGTTTGAATTTTCTGTGCAATTACAATTCCTTCTCTCATTCAATCCTCTGTGTCAGACAGTAACACTGCTTTTGCTTTCCTTTAGCTATCTGCTTCAATTTACTGTGGCCGGTAACTCCTGCCACTTTTTCCTTCCGTAGGGTCTCTATTGTGGGTCCACTGAAGACTGTCGACTAGTTCCGGAGCAGTTCACAGGTGAGTTGCAATAATAAACTGTTCAGCTTCTTTTTTTTGCTGTCAAAAAAGAACACATGCTTGTTCTGTTGCTTCCCCGGGAAATCCAGCAGATGGAGCTCTGGTTTTAGGCTTTCAATTTTCTTAGCTTCTGCAACCCTTTTCATTGCTATTTATTTGACATCCTGAGTTTTCATCAGTTTCAGTTCTTCAAGAGTTACTTCTTCCTTAGTCTCCTTAACAACATGAAACGGACTTGGCCCAGTGGTTAGGGTGTCCGTCTACCACATGGGAGGTCCGCGGTTCAAACCCCGGTATGAGAAGCGCTGATGCTCACAATGAGTGCCCTGCCACGCAGGGGTGTCCCCGCGTAGGGGAGCCCCACGCGCAAGGAGTGCACCCATAAGGAGAGCCTTCCCAGCGGGAAAGAAAGAGCAGCCTGCCCAGGAATGGCGCCGCCCACACTTCCCGGCTGAGGACAACAAAAGCGGACAAAGAAACAAGACGCAGCAAATAGACACAGAGGACAGACAACCAAGGGAGGGGGGGATTAAATAAATAAATAAATCTTTTAAAAAAATAAATAACATGAACCCTATCCTGGAGCTGAACCCGAGTCATTTTATAGTAGAATTCATCTGGAGTTTTTTCAAGGGCCTTCTTCCGGAGAGCTCTGAGGTGTTCTTGCTATTTTTTGGTAGTCATCTGCATGAAGTTCGTAATCTTATTTTTCTCCAGCAAGCCCAGATGTTTTTGACAGCCAGCTGGCATTGCTCTTGGTGTCAGCCACCTCCCGACAGGCCGCCAGTTCTACTCATGCGGGAAAAACTCTATATAGATCACGCTGGTTCCTCGCAGCCTCAGCCACCACCAGAACTACACCCTTAACTACAGTAATGTATCTAAGGCAGGGCAGTTTTTTTTTTTTAAAGATTTATTTTTATTTATTTAATTCCCCTCCCCTCCCCTCCCCTCCCCCCCCCCCCATTGTCTGTTTTCTGTGTCTTTTTGCTGGGTCTTGTTTCTTTGTCCGCTTCTGTTTGTCGTCAGCGGCACAGGAAGTGTGGGCGGCGCCATTCCTGGGCAGGCTGCTCCCTCCTTTGCGCTGGGCGGCTCTCCTTATGGGTGCACTCCTTGCGCGTGGGGCTCCCCTACGCGGGGGACACCCCTGTGTGGCAGGGCACTCCTTGCAGCATCAGCACTGCGCATGGGCCAGCTCCACACGGGTCAAGGAGGCCCGGGGCTTGAACCACGGACCTCCCATGTGGTAGACGGACGCCCTAACCACCGGGCCAAAGTCCGTTTCCCCTTGAATCACTTTTTCCTTTGTCCGTTTTGTACGTTGCTAAGGTTGCAAATGTGTGTGGTATTGCTAACTTTTAAATGAATTGTAAAATGCCTTAGATATTTGTTTAAAAGGCAAGCACAGGAGACCCTGAGGATAATCAGATACCAATGAAAGTGAAAAAAAAAAATGCAACTGGACCTTGCATTCTTGCCACCCCCAGTAAGATATGTGGGAGGGGAGAGAACACATCTCAAGCTGTTGAGCACCTGCTTCCCGTATGGGAGGGTCCTAGGCTCACTCCCAGGCTCCCGTATCTCAAAAAAACAGTAACTGTTTCAGGCAAAAATCATCAAAGGAGGCTAAAATTAGTAGACTAAATTATGACTAAAAACAATATTGGGAAGCGGATTTGGCTCAATGGATAGAGCATCTGCCTACCACATGAGAGATCCAGATTCAAACCCAGGGCCTCCTGACCCATGCGGTGAAGCTGGCCCATGCGCAGTGCTGATGCGCGCAAGGAGTGCTGTGCCATACAGGGGTGTCCCCCGCATAGGGGAGCCCCACATGCAAGGAGTGCGCCCCGTAAGGAGAGCTGCCCCGCGCGAAAAAAGTGCAGCCTGCCCAGGAGCGGGGCCGCACATACAGAGAGCTGACACAGCAAGATGACACGACAAAAAGAGACGGATTCCCCATGCCGCTGACAAGAATACAAGTGGACACAGAAGAACACACAGCGAATGGACACAGAGAGCAGACAACTGGGGGTGGGGGGCGGGGGGGAGAAATAAATAAAAAATAAACCTTAAAAAAAAAAAACAGATTATTTACATCTCTTTTCACAAGATAACATTAAATACAAAGAGGAAATATTGTAACTTTACAATGAAGAAATCTGGCAGGTACAACATTAACCCAGTGATCAGGGACAGCATCACAAGAAATGGGATTTACCAACATAATGGGATCCTACTAATTGAACTTTCAGAACACATCATTTTTGTGGTATTCTTTCCAAAAATTAAGAAGCTACCTTTCATCAAACAACCCAAATTAAGGGACATTCTATAAGAAAACCAGCTAGTACTCTTCAAAACTGCCTAGATCATTAAAGATTAAGAAAGACTGAGCTATTATAGGTTGAAAGAGAATGACAAAAAAAGTTTAATTCTGGATTGGATCTAGGTTGGAAACTGGACATTAGTGGAATGATTGGCAGATTTTGAATTAAGTCAATACATTAGATTTTTTCTTGTTAGGAGGTACCAGCATTTGAACCCGGGACCTCATACCTGTGAAGCAGGTGTTCAACCACTGATCCACACCCACTCCCAGATATTACTATAGTATTTATATAAATTTATCAATTTTGATATTTACGCTGTTATGTAAGATACTGATGTTTAGCGAACCTGTGTGAAGAATATATAGAAATCCTTTGTATTGTTTTGCTTTGGTTTTTAGTTAAGAGATTTTATTCTTATAATTACCGTGCTTGTTGAAATAGAAAACAAGTATACAAAAACAATTGACTAGCTTGTACTGTATTTGCAATTTCTTTGTAAGTCTGAAGTTACTTCAAAGTGAATTTTTTAAAAAAATTACACCAATCTACTGTTATCAGACAGGCAAAAATACAAAAGCTTGATAACATATTCTATTGGCAAGACTGAAAATCAAGACACTAATACAGTATTGGTGGGAGTGGAAATTGGTAAATTCCTAAAGATGATTTTGTACTATCTTCCAAAATTACATACAGATATGCTTTTTAGCTAGCAATTCCACTTTTAGAGTAGAAAATCTACAGATATTCTAACATATATTGTAACAGCAGAAGACTGGAAACAACTAGATTCAACAAGTGACTGGTTAAACACATGCATCCAATTAATTATGCCACTATAAATAATATGAGAAAGCTCTCTATTCAGATATAAAAAGATCTTCAAGATACATCACTGGACATTACACATTTTGTCAAAATTTATAAAACTGTACAGTGTAAAGTGTAAACCACAATGTAAACTACAGACCTTGGTTAGTAGCAATGCTTCAATATTTTGTCATCAATTGTAACAAATGTACCTACCACACTAATGTAAAATGTTATTTATAGGGGAAATTTTGGGAGAGGGTGGGGTATATGGCAATCCTCTATACTTTCGAGATAACTTTTCTGTAATCTAAAACTTTCATAAAAATAAAATTACATGAAAAAAGATACATTGTTTAGTGAAGAAAAGCAAGGGGCAAATAAGCATAAAGGGAGAAGATATTTTTGTTTGTATTGTATTTGTATACACATTTGCATAAACTAACTTCTGAAAAATAATAAACGATGGCAATTATCAATGGTTTAGTGGGAACTGGGAAGGGAGAAGGGATGGGAATGACACTTTCTACTGTACACCCTTTTATAGTGTTGATATTAAATGAAAGTTAAAACAAAACAAACCAAGACAAGACAATGTAGAGAGTTTGTGAGATCCATATAATAAGCTCACATAGATTAAGGCCTAGCAGCAGACAAGAAGTGGTTGACTTCCAGGAAGATGGTGGGCCAGAAAGACATGGACTCTTCTCCTCCAGAAAAAAAGCTAGAGGATAGGCTGAAACAACCTGGAAAAAGATCTTCCACAGTTTAAGACACCAGGCAAAAGGTGAACACAACCCAGAGGAGAGGGACAAAGGTGGGGAACCACAGTGACAGAACTGTGAGTTGAAACCAGTGGCTGCCGCCGCCAGCACCCTCCGCCCACTAAAAGCACTTTAGATACTCAGGCCTCTGGGCCTGTGGCTGCAGACAAAGGGGACTTTAGGGATCCACCACCCCAGGAAAGAGGAGAGACAAGGACAAGGCTGACTCAGTTTCTGACCCACAAATTATACGCTGTGTCCCACTGGGCCCTTCCAGGTAGGATGGGGCCGTGCCATTGCCTGCCTTGGGAGTCAGCAAGGGGCTACAGATAGACGACCCTCCCAATCTCCTCTACTGACCTGGAGTGATTGTTGAGGACTCAAGAGGGGAGTAGAAATACTTCATACCTGGGAAAAAGGAGGGGTATGCCAGACAAGGCTGGAGAACTGTCTGAGAGAGTTTGAATTACAAGGCTCTTAGTCCCCAGGCGAAAACTTCTATCACACTGACGCCCTCCGCAGTACAACAAACACACTCAGACCAGGCACTGAACTGAGAAGGCTGTCAAAGAGCGCCATTTGCTGGCAGACCAAGGAACTGCATGTGACAAAATTAACAATGAGAGGCTTTTTCCCGCTTTATAGCCTCCTCCCCAAAGCCCTAGAAAGTGGGTCTGCAATCAATAACTGGGCCCAGAGACCAGTTTTGAGAAACTAGTAGGGATAATCCTAATGATCCAGGTCAAGTTAAGAATCAGAGAGCAGTAGTAACACACAGCCTCCTGCCGCAAAATTCCTACAAAAGAAAGAAACTGAGGATCTATGTAAACTACATCCTAAGCAGATGCCTAGACATCAGCAAAAAATTATGAACCATACTAAGAAAATGGAAGACATGACCAAAGAAAATGAATATATCAAAGCCCCAGAAGAGATGCAGGATATGAGAGAACTAAATTAGTGAGATGTGCAAAAATTTCCAAAATCAAATTAATGAGTTGAAAGACAATATGACTAAAGAAATACACAACATCAAGAAGACATTGAGCAAACACAAAGAAGAATCTGAAATCTTGAACAAAAAAGCAAGAGAGCTCATGGAAATGAAAGACACAATAGGTAAGATAAAAAATAAATTAGAGGCATACAACAGCAGACTCAAAATGAGAAAAAAGAATAAGTAAAACCAGAGATAGAAAGCTGAAATCAAAGAGAGAAAAGAATGGGAAAAAATGAGCAGAGACTCAGAGCTGAATGGCAACACGAAACGAAACAACATAGGTGTCATGGGAGTTCCAGAAGGAGAGAGAAGGAAAAAGGGGCAAAAATATCCGAGGAAATAATAGCAGAAAATTTCTTAGCTCTCACGAAAGAAATGAACTTACAGGTCCAAGAAGCACACCATACCCCAATCAAAATAAATCCAAATAGACCTACTCCAAGACACATACTACTCAAAACGTCAGATGTCAAAGATAAAAGAAAATTCTGAGCAGCAAGGGAGAAGCAAATCATCACATACAAGGTACACCCAGTAAGACTTAGCATGAATTTCTCATCAGAAACCATGAAGGTGTTGCTCAAATGTGGCCACTCTCGAGGCCAAACTCAGCATGTAAATGCATTACCTTCCCCCCAGTGTGGGACATGACTCCCGGGGATGAGCCTCCCTGGCGCTGAGGGATTACTACCAAGTACCAGCTGATGATGTAGCTACCTTGAATAAAAGGATCAACTCAGACCAGCAGAATATCTCAGCCTACATGTAATATCAGATGATAAAAATGTTTTTTGACCTTGAATAATAGGGGGAAATGGAAAGGACAAATGAGTTTATATGGCTATGAGTCTCCAAAAAAGAGTTGGGAGGTCATCAGAGGAGTCGTCCTTACACACGCCTAAGCAGGGTCCCAGAGACAGTCAGAGTAGATACAACCCCAGGTATTGGTACTTCTGAGGGCTACAGAGACACACAGGTTCTATGGTCATGGCAGATGGAGTTCAGGGACATGTCAGTTGGCCCCACTTTGGAGTTTGTGTTCCTGAGTGTGATGGAGTTGGACTGAGATGTGATCTTTGTTCACAAGCCACTCCTGTTACTTTTACTGGACCCGTGGTTGGTGCTGGGGTTTGGTGTATACTCAGGGGACCTAAATCTCCAGACTGTCCACGCGATAGACAGGCCATGAGCCTCAACAGACTTGCAACACTTACCCTCTGATTTATTGGACTTACCCCAGCCAGCTAACAGGGAGGTAAAGAAGGTCAACCACCACACCAGGAGCCCAGAGTGCCTACAACTGCAAGCAGGAGAATTGCAGCCATCATCCATGTGGAATCTAAGCACCCTCTCGATATAGAAGTGGAGTGGACATAACCATCCCAGGGTCCATAGGATGGAGGAATAGAGTATGGATTAGAGTGGACTTACTGATATTCTATTCTGGAACTATTGTGATTAGTAATGGGAGAAAATGTAGCATTGACGTCAAGAAAGTGGCCAGGGTAGCCACTGAGGGTAGGGAGAGGGAAGAAGAGATACGATGTGGGGGCATTTTCAGGACTTGGAGTTGTCCTGGGTGGTACTGCAGGGACAGTTACTGGACATTGTATGTCCTGTCATGGTCCACTGGGTGGACTGAGGGAAAGTGTAAACTATAATGTAAACCATTATCCATGTGGTGCAGCAGTGCTCCAAAATGTATTCACCAAATGCAATGAATGTCCCATGATGATGGAGGAGGTTGTTGATATGGGAGGAGTGGGGTGAGGGGGGTGGGGGGTATATGGGGACCTCATATTTTTTGAATGTAACATTAAAAAAAAAAGACAAAATAAAAAATAAACCATGGAGGTGAGAAGACAGTGGTATGATACAATTAGGATACTGAAAGAAAAAAACTGCCAGCAGAGAATTCTTTATCCAGCAAACCTGTCCTTCAAATATAAAAGTGAGTATAAAATACTTGCAAGCAAACAGAACTAAGAGAATTCATAAAAAAGAATCCACCTTTGCAGAAAATATTTAAGGAAGGCTTAGAACCTGGAAAAAAAAAAAAGACACAAGAGAGGCCTGGAGCAGAGTACAGAAGAATAGCATAAGGAAGGCTTAGAACCTGAAAAAAAAAAAAAGACACAAGAGAGGCCTGGAGCAGAGTACAGAAGAATAGCATAAAGGAAAACCAAAAAAGTAAAAAGACAGACAAAAATAGGATATGACATATGAAACCAAAGAATAAAATGGTGGAGTAAATAATGCACTGACAGTAATATTAAATGTGAATGGATTAAACTGTCCAATCAAAAGATACAGGCTGACAGATTGTATGAAAAAGCATGAGCCATCCATATGCTGCTTACAAGAAACTCACCCTAGACCCAGGGGTACAAACTGGCTGAAAGTGAAAAGGATGGAAAAATATACTCCATGCAAATAGTAACAAAAAAAGAGGAGTAGCTACACTAATATCAGACAAAACAGACATTAAATGCAAAAAAATTATAAGATATACAGAAGGCCATTATATATTAATAAAAAAGAGACAATCCATCAGGAAGATATATCAGTCATAAATACATATGCACATAACCAGGGCGCCCCAAAATACATGAGACAAACTCTGGCAAAATGAAGGCAGAAAAATACATCTTTACAATAATCCTTGGAGACTTCAACACCCAATTCACATCATTAGAAAGAACAACTTGACAGAAGATGAACAAGAAAACAGAGAACTTACTATGATAAGTTAGACCTATCAGACATATATAGAACTCTGCATTAAAACTCAGCAGGTTACACATTCTTCTAAAGTGCCCATGTATCCTACTCCAGGATAGACCATATGTTAGGGCACAATGCAGCTCTCAACATAAAAAATTGAAATTATACAACACACCTTCTCAGCTCATAATGGAATAAAACTGGAAATCAGTAATAGACAGGAAAAAAGTAAATTTATGAATGTGTGGAGGCTAAACACACTCCTAAATAATCAGTGGGTCAAAGAAGAAATTGCAAGTGAAATCAGTAATTATATTCAGACAAATGAAAATGAGAACACAACTTACCAAAACTTAAGGGATACAGCGAAAGCAGTCTAGAGAGAGCAATTTATACCCCTAAACACCTATATTAAAAAAGAGGGAAAAAGATGTGGCTCAACCAATTGGGCTCCCATCTACCATACAGGAGGTCCAGGGTTTGGTGCCCAGGGCCTCCTAGTGAGGGCAAGCTGGCCCACACGGAGTGCCAGTCCACACAGGAATGCCACCCTGCAAGGGAATGCTGCCCTGTGTGGGAATGCCATCCAGGGTGGGAAAGCTGCCCCGTGCAGGAATGCTAGCCGACGTGGAGAGCTGGCGGAATGCCACCTAGTGTGGGAAAGCTGCCCCATGCAGGAATGCTAGCCTATGTGGAGAGCTGGCGCAGCAAGATGACACAACAAGAGACACAGAGGAGAGAAAATAATAAGAAGTAGCAGAACAGGGAGTTGAGGTGGCACAAAAGAGTCATCACCTGTCTCCCACTCCAGAAGTTTCCAGGATTGGTTCCCGGAGCCACCTGATAACATAAGCAGACAAAGAAGAACACAGTGAAAAGACACAGAGAGCAGACAACAGGAGGAATGGGGGGAGGGGGAGGAGAAATAAATAAAATAAACCTTTAAAAAAAAAAAGGCTAAACTCATAGATTTAACTGAATAACTAGAGAAACTAGGGAAAAAAAAAAACAGGAAAACAATCGCAAAGAAAGCAGAAGGAAGGAAATAATAAAGATTAGAGCATAAATAAATTGAGAACAAAAAAACAATAAGAGAAAATCAACAAAACCAAAAGCTGGTTCTTTGAGAAGATCAATAAAATTGAAAAACCCCTAGCTAGACTAACAAAGAAAAAAAAGAGAGAAGATGCAAATAAATACAATGAGAAATGAAGGGTGGGGGGGAGTTATGACTGACTCCACAGAAATGAAAAGAATCATAAGATTAGGAGAAACCCTATGTAAAAAAACTAGACGACCTAGATGAAACGGAAAATTCCTAGAAATGCATAAACAACCTGCGCTGTTCATGAACTGCTACAAGAAATATCAGAACTTAACAAACCAGTCACATGTAGAGACTGAATCAGTCATCAAACATATCCCAGCAAAGAAAAGTCCAGGACCAGCGGCTTCACAAGTGAATTCTACCAAGTATTTCAAAAAGAATTAACACCAATCCTGCTTAAGCTCTTGCAAAAAATTGAAAAGGAGGAAAAATTACCCAACGCATTTTATGAAGCCATCACTCTAATACCAAAACCAGCTACAGACACAAGAAAAGAAAGGTACAGACCAATCTCTCTAATGAATATAGATGCAACAACTCCCAAGAAAACTTGCAAATCAAATCCAACAGCATATCAAAAGACATATACATCACAACCAGGTGGGATTTATTCCTGGTATGCAAGGCTGGTTCAACACAAGAAAATCACTCAATGTAATATGCCACATTAGCAAATTCATGGGAAAAAACCACGTCATCATCTCAATCGATGCAGAAAAGTCACTTTTTTTGATAAAAACTCTTAAAAAGATAAAAGTAGAAGGACAATTCCTCAATATGATAAAAGGCATATATGAAAAACCCAGAGCCAACATCATACTCAATGGGGAAAGGTTGAAAACCTTCCCACTAAGATCAGGAACAAGACAAGGATGTATTCCCACTATCATCAGTGTTATTCAATATTGTACTAGAAGTTCTAGTCAGGGCAATTAGATGAGAAAAAAAATAACTAAAGGCATCCAGATAGGAAAAGAGAAAGTGAAACTACCATTATCTGTGGATGAAGTGATCCTATTTTAAGAAAATTCTGAAGTATCCACAACAAAGCTACTTCAGCTAATAAATGAGTTCGGCAAAATGGCAGGATACAAGATCAACATGCAAAAATCAATAATGTTTTTGTATACTAGTACTGAACAATCTGAGGAGGAAACTGGGGAAAATTCCATTTACAATAGCAACAAAGGACTCAAATATCTAGGAATTAATTTATCCAAAGAAGTACAGGACCTATATGGAGAAAACTACAAAACAATGCTAAAAGAATTCAATGAAGACCTAAACAAATGTAAAGATATTCCGTGTTCATGGATTGGAAGACTAAATATTGTGAAGACGTCAATCCTACCCAAACTGATTTATAAATTCAATGCAATAACAATCAAAATTCCAACAGCCTACTTTACAGAATTAGAAAAGGCAATTACCAAAATCATTTGGAAGGAAAGTGCTCCAGAATAGCCAAAAACATTCTAAAAAAGAAGAGCGACATGGGAGGAATTTCACTACCTGACCTTGAAACACAGTATAAAAATGATCAAAGAGACACACCAATCAGTGGAATAGAATTGAGAATCCAAAAATAAGCCCTCCCCTATACAGTCAACTGGATTTTGACAAACCTACCAAATCCAAGTTAACGAGACAAAGCAGTCTCTTCAACAAATGGTGCTGGGAGATACTTGATATCTATAATCAAAAGAACGAAAGTGAACCCCTATCTCACTCCCTATACAAGAATCAACTCAAAATGGATCAAAGACTTATATATAAAAGCCAGGACCACAAAACTACTAGAAAGAAAATGAAGGAAAACATCTTCAAGACCTTGTAGTAGGTGGTGGTCTCTTGGACCTTACACCCAAAGCAAGTGTAACAAAAGAAAAAAATAGATAAATGGCACCTCCTCAAAATTAAACACCTTTGCACCTCACAGGACTGTCAAAGGGTGAAAAGGCAGCAGACTCAATGGGAGAAAATATCTGGAAATCACATGTCCGATAAGAGTTTAATATCCAGGATATATAAAGAGATGTTACAACTCAATAAAAAGACAAATGACCCAATTAAAAAAATGGGCAAAAGACTTGAATAGACATTGGTCCAAAGAAGAAATACAAATGGCAAAAAAAAATATGAAAAAATGCTCAACAGTTCTAATGATTAGGGAAATGCAAATCAAAACTACAATGAGATATCATTTCACACCTATCAGACTGGTCACTATTAAAAAGTCGGAAAACTGTCGCTGCATGTTGAAGAGGATGTGAAAAGAGAGGAACACTTATTCACTGTTGGTGGGTATGCAGAATGATACAGCCACTGTGGAGGACTGTTTGGCAGTTCCTAAAGAAGTTGAATATAGACCTTTCATGTGACCCTGCAATACCACTACTGGGTGTATGCCCAGAAGAACTGAGAGCAGTGACATGAATAGACATCTGCATATCTATGTTCATAGCAGCATTATTTACAATTGCCAAAGGTTGGATCCAGGTGTCAATCAACTGAAATGAATGTATAAACAAACTGTGGTATACTCACACAATGGAATATTATGCAGCTGTAAGAAGAAATGAAGTCATAAAGCATACAACACCATGGATGAACCTGGAGGACATTATGTTGAGCAAAGCAGACACAAAGAAATAATATATGACTGTGTTACTATGAACCAAATATATCGTGTAACATACTGTTTGATAAAAAAAATTTTATATGTACCCAGTACATTTAATTGAGAAATGTTTTTTATTCAACTGTATTTTCTTGTTGTTTTTAAATTATTGTTTATATTTTCAATTATTAAATGTACAAAATAAAGGTAAAAAAATGAAGAAAGTGGTTAACAACAGTTATCTTGGGTTGTGAGATTATAAATTTATTTTTTTCTTCTATTTACAAAAAATTGCTTGATGTGGCTCAAGCAATTGAGCTCCCATGTACCACACATGGGAGGTCTTAGGTTTGGTTCCCCGTGCCTCTTAAAATGATGATCAGCACACAACAGACACAGCAAATGCTAAACAACAAAGGGTTGGGGAGAAATAAATTTTAAAAAATAAATCTAAGAAAATAATAATAAATTTTTGATAATTTTTTATAGTATGTATTATTTTTGTAATAAGAAAATCAGTATTTATCTTAGCAATTTTTTAAAATGCTTTCAGACAGGGGTTCTTAACCTATTTTTGTTCCACTGACCCCTTTGCTAGTCAGGTGAAAACCAAGGCCCTTTCTCAGGATGTAGAGGCAGATAGTTTTGTGACACTCAACTAGCATCAGGTCTAACAACTACTGTAACCTCCCAAGTATGAATGAGCATTTGAAATTCACCAAAAGGCATTCTAAAATTCTCTTGTTCTATACAAACCTTAGCGTATAGCTGACACTTTTCTATTACTCTATTTTGTATCATATGATGCAAAGAATCAATTTAACCATAAGCTTTAATTTGTTTCCAAGTGTAATAACTGCGACTAATAGAATGATGTATGTTAATAGATTGTCTCTACAGGGATCATGTGGGCCCCTCTGCTAAGAATTTTGTCTAATGGTATTAGTGGAGATACCTAATTTAAAATTCTGGGGAAGTGGCGGTGGCTTAGGTAACTGGGTTCCCATTTACCACTTGTGAAGCCCCTGGTTCGGATCCCGGTGCCTCCAAAAGAAGACAGGCTGGTGCGACCCGCAGGCACAGCAAGCAGACACAAGACACAAGAAAAGGGAACATAATGAGATACACAACGAAGTGGGGAGCAGAGGCTCCCGCCCGGTACCCCCCTAAGAAGACAATGAGCTGATGCAACAAAAGACAGGGAGGGAAAACAACGAGAGATACAACAAAGCTGGCAGTGGAGGTGGCTCAAGCAATTAGGCACCTTGCTTCCCCAATGGAGGTCCTGGGTTAGACCCCAGGGCCTCCTAAAAAGAAACAAGGAAGACGAACAAACACAGCAAGTGCAAACAATGAGGGGGGTGGGGAGAAATAAAAACCTTAAAAAAAAATTCTAGTATTTGTTCATCATGGATTGTTGACATTAATTTTAATTTCTAAAAATACTTCATTAAAATATAACTAGGGAAGCAGATGTGGCTCAAGTGATAAGGCCTCTACCTACCATATGAGAGGACCCGGATTTGATCCCTGGGACTTCATGGTGAAAAAGAAGAGAAAGCGTGCCTGTGTGATGAGCCAGTACCCGCATGGCGAGCTGAGTGCCTGCGCAGTGAGCTGAGTGCCCAAGCAAGTGCCTGCAGGGCAAGCCAAGTGCCCAGGTGGCAAGCCAAGTGCCTGCACAGTGAGCCAAGTGCTCACATGGCAAGCTGAGTGCCCGTGTGAGTGCCCACATGGTGAGCTGCGTGTCCACACAGCAAGCCAAGTACACGGTGAACCAGTGCCCACCCAAGTGAGTAACGCAGCAAGATGACACAATAAAAGAGAGTTGAAGGGGAGAGTCAAGGCAAAGCCCAACAGAAACCAGGAACTGAGGTGGCGCAACTCACAGGGAACCTCTCTCCATATCAGAAATCCCCAGGACTGAATCCTGGTGAATCCTAGAGGAGAAAGATGAGAAGACAAAAAGAGAAATAGATACAGAAGATCACACAGCACATGGACACAAACAGCAAAAAAAGCAGGGCAGGGGAGGGGGAAAATACAATAAAGCTGTAATCTTATCTTTTGTGTGTGTGTATATATATAAATATATAATTAATTTAGATCACAGAGGGTTACTTTTTTTAAGTTTTTTTTTTTTTAGGTACTGGGCTGGGGAATGAACCCAGGACCCTGTATGTAGGAAACTGGCACTCAATCACTGAGGCACATCCACACCGCCACCACTGAGTTTTTTGCTTTTGTTGTTTTTTTTCACCACTGAGTTTTTTGGATGCCCCGCTAAATTCTGCACCCCAGCCAAGTGACTCACTTGCTTCATCCTAGTTGCAGTCCCAATAAAGGTGGCGCACTTGAGGTCTTCCCACTCCCCCTTTCCCTACCTGCAAGAGGATGCCTATATTCTGCCATCTTCATCTCTGTTCACCTGATAATGCGTTTGCCCATACATATATAACAGCAGTTATGGAAAATCCATATGCACACCAAGTAACGTCTGCCCAGCTAATCACAAGTCACCTACTGTGTTGTGCTGTTACTCAAACTTATGTAGATGTCTTTGTGGTTTTCAAAAATACAAATCCACTTAAAGGAATATACCAAGATATTCACTGCAGTCTGAGTAGATTGAGAACTATCTAAATACCAACCAATAGGTGACTAGTTAATTACATCATTCTTACAAAGATTATGCAGCTGTTGATAAATTTTACTTTACTTTTTTAAAAAAACGGGTCATTCAATAGTACAGGTTATAAATTGCAACTCTGTGTGGGAAAAATATTTAAAATTCACATATATATCTGTAAACTTTTTAAAAACATCTGGGGAATTCAGAGTATCAGAGAGCAACTACGCTTGAGTGGAAGAAGTTAAACTGTGGGAGAGAGGAAGGCTTACTTTTGACCACCTGCCCCTTGGCACCTTTTGAATTGTCAACAATTCTCAATCTACCAAACATAAAATACAAAAACATTACCGCATACCTGGATGGGGGACGGGGGATTAGATGGTAGGAAACAACTGTGGAAATCGTTCGGAATTTTTTTGATCTTCAAGGGCAGTCCTCTCAAAGGCTGGACACCAATGCTCAAGTTGTGTTCTGAGTCATACGAGTGGACCGATTCTAGCTTCTCCTCAACTCCCACAGCTGCAATCCGAAGCTTTCTAAAAGCATCTAGCACTTTCTACCTTGCATTAACATCGCTTCATCTTCCCAAAGTCTAAAACACCAAGGAGCTAGGGTCCTCATCATATTTACTTCCGCGCCCCTACAGCACCTAGAACACCGCCAAGCACACAGCAGATACTCAAGAAAAGTCTGGTGAAAGGGATAAAAGCAGCAGCGGAAGGACACTGTGGGCAAACCTGGCCAGGGAAAGGGAGGAAGGCCACCCAAAGCCCTGCAGCCAGAGGCCTCCAGAAGAGAGGGGCTGGCTCTCCAAATATGCCCGAACGACGTGGCTTACACGCCCAGCAAACAGGTTCCTTCTTACGGGGAACAGACGCTAGCCTCACCCCGCCTACATCCTCAGGATCCGGCCCACAAAGCCCGGCACCCGCCACTCTTCACTGCGGAAACCCACGTGCCTGCGTGCCCAGGGAACTCGCTCCTCCCCGGCACAATGGCGCCGCAGCCCAGTGCGTGGGAGGCGGGGCCCAGTGCGTGGGGGGCGGAGCCTCGGGCAGAGCCGGGCCCAATGGCGGGCCGCGCGGGCACGCTGGGGCGGGCCGAGCGTGCCCGACTTTTCCAGAAGGTCCCGGATATCACCTCCCGGCCACGCTGAGCGGAGATTAGGGTTTCTTTCTCTTTCTCTGCTGGGTTAGCTATGGCGGCCGTGAAGACCCTGAACCCCAAGGCCGAGGTGGCCCGAGCCCAAGCGGCGCTGGCGGTCAACATTAGCGCGGCGCGAGGGCTGCAGGACGTGCTGAGGACCAACCTGGGGCCCAAGGGCACCATGAAGATGTGAGGCGGGGCTGACGGGGAGGGCCGGGGACCGCGCACCTCGCGCTGAGGCGGGACTAGTGGGCCGCGGATCCCGGACTCGAGGCTCCCTCCTCCGAGCCTCCGCGCTCTCCGGGGAGTGGGTCTGTCTTATATTTTGCGTCGAGACTCTTTGTTCCGGCTATTCCACTTGCACAAGTCGATGCGGCCTCGGTGGAGAATGAAGCTGCCCTCGTGCGCGGCGCTCCCCTAGCCCCTGTGGCTTTTTTCAGAGAGAGTGAGGATTCGGTACTCTTTCTCTGCAGGAAGTGGGGTGGGCATTGCCCCAGCCCTGTTGCCTGGGAAAAGAAGTCTAGCCCGACGACCCTAGCTCCCTAAGATTTGGTTAAAGCCCGATTCTTGATGGTTTTATGGAACCTTTTTTTTTTTTTTTTAAATGGGATTCTTAATTTGGTCACCGTTGGGGAAAAAATTACAGTGATTCATTTCTGCCCATTGAACAGGCTTGTTTCTGGTGCTGGAGACATCAAGCTTACTAAAGATGGCAATGTGCTGCTTCATGAAATGGTGAGAGGATTTTATTTTAGGTCAAAAAATGTTTTAACCACTGTACGTTAGATTTATAGGAAAATGTTTAGTGTCTTCTTAGGGTAGAAGAGTTATATTCAGGTGCTCTCAAGTCTTTCAGACAATGGAGCAGAAAGGGAATGCATTCGGTAATACATATGGGGATGAGGTCTGGATCCTGACCGACTACTGCTCTTTTTCCACGCTAATCTTGGTTAAAGGATTATAATTATTAAGCTTAATTAAAATAACATCGAAAATTGACCCAATCAGGTGGGCAAAATGCAACAGGATGGTTACACTTTTTCTCTTTTTAAAGCCATCCTATTCCAATCTCCCACCTCCATGTGGAGGGGAGATAAATTCTTTTTAAGGCTTTACTGTTTTTAAAGTCCCAAATGACTGGAATGTGAGATTGAGAGTAACATATGTTTTACTCATTCGTAAATTCCAGAACTGTTTAAATCCAGAAAGGGTGTGAGTTACCTGTCATCTGAGTTCAGAATTAAATATCTTCAGTTAGGACTAGTTACCCCAGAAGATGTAGTTTGTTTTGATGGATAAGTGGTGACCTGTGCTAGCAGGGAACAGTTGGAGCCATCATAAAAATTTGATGGCAGAAAAGTATCTGCATAACAGTTATTACTGAAGACATCTTGTAAACTTGCATTTCATTGGATCAGAGGCTTATTTGCTTTGCTTTTCATTTTGAAATACAGCATACAGAGAAGCAGTATGCTTACAATTTTAACATATAGCTATAAAGTGAGCACACGCAAGTAAAGCATTTTTCAATAGCCCCACCTTGTATCTTTCTTCAAATTCAAGATAATTTTCAATTTTTTGCTTTGAAAAACAAAAAAAATCTATGCCCCTTACATAAATTAACCAAAATCTGTTACCACACCTAAGAAATTGACACAGTACTAATCAAATAAACAGTTCATATTTGTTTTCACAAATGTCCTTTATAGTTCTTTGCTTTTGTTGTTTTTTCACATCCAATATAAAGATTTGTCCATAACCTGACATAGTGTGCCTGCTGATATGACACAGTGAGAAGTATGCAATATCATTTAGAGTATTGTCAAAAATACTTAACATCAGCAAATTTCGATAATGACATAGCTTAAAAGACGACTAGCCAAGGTTCTAAAAAAATGGATCACCAAAGACAAAAAGCTGGGGAACTCTTCAATTAAAGGAGGATAATGAGAAAATGAAAACTAAATGCAGCACAGGATCTTTGATTGGCTCCTTATAGTTAGGATTGTAGCATGACGCTGGAGATGTGAATGTAGTGTTCTTAAAAAATCTTTCCATACAGTGATTTAGTATCCATTGATGATCTTTGCTAAAAGGATTGGTTTGTTGTTGTTTGAAGCTACTTGGTCCATAATAGAGGCTCCCAAACTTTCATTTTAGAAGACATGTAGCTTATTCTCCCAAGAGCCATACACATGGCATAAAGAGGCATGGCTTTGAAATTTTCTCTCTTAATCTCTGTCATCTTGAGTAAACCTTAACTGAGCCTTAAGTTTCTTCAGTGGAGATAATCTGAGATGTAAACAAATTTTTGCATGAAAATGTTTTAACTGTCATAAATTGATAGGCAATAATAGCAAAATTGACTTTTTAATCAGTAACATGTACTCAAACATTTTAGCAATTCATTCGAATAGAGAGCACTTAAAGAGGTCCTTCACAAGTTTTATTTGGGGTGTAATTGGATTGCTTCATTTTAAGTCATTAATGATTTTTTTTTTCTTTTTCTACTTTCAGCAAATTCAACACCCAACAGCCTCCTTAATAGCAAAAGTAGCAACAGCCCAGGATGACATAACTGGTGATGGTACTACTTCCAATGTCCTGATCATTGGAGAGCTGCTGAAACAAGCGGATCTCTACATTTCTGAAGTATACATGGTTTATGCATTTCTGCATTTTATTCTGTGTAGGAAGTTCCTGCGTTTTACTTGTATCAGTTGATATAAGTTACTGCAGCCACATAGTAGACGCTAAGAAGCATGGGCCTTAAATCTGGGAGCCTGGGTCTTCATCCTGGTCTCACATAAATTTATTGTGACCCAGAACAAGTTTGGAGACCTTCCTTACCTGAGAAAAGTAAATTTTTTAATCTTACATTGTATATATGATTTATATCCATCTTTATAATATAGACAATAATAAGGCTTAGAAATAGAATGTGTAGGACTAGACATTTGTAAGGGCCAACCAAAACCTTAAATTTAAATCAGAATTCCATACCCCTTTTTTTTTTTAAAGATTTATTTTTTATTTATTTCTCTCCCCTTCCCCTCCTACCCTACCCCCCGTTCCCCCCCCCCCCCCATTGTCTGTTCTCTGTGTCCATTTGCTGTATGTTCTTCTGTGACTGCTTCTATCCATATCAGTGGAACGGGGATCTGTGTCTCTTTTTGTTGCGTCCTCTTGCTGTGTCAGCTTTCGAAGTGTGCAGCGCCATTCCTGGGCAGGCTGCACTTTCTTTCCCCCTGGGCAGCTCTCCTTATGGAGAGCACTCCTTGGGCGTGGGGCTCCCCTACGCGGGGGATACCCCTGCATCACACAGCACTCCTTGCGTGCATCAGCACTGTGCATGGGCCAGCTCCACACGGGTCAACGAGGCCTGGGGTTTGAATCGTGGACCTTCCATGTGGTAGGCAGACGCCCTATCCATTGGGCCAAGTCTGCCTCCCTCCATACCCTTTTTTAGCCCTGAGTGGTGTCAGGACTAAAGCAAACCTCAATGAGTACTAATTCAATGCCAGACATTCCAGGAAACAGAAAGAAGATTCTTAGCTTCTGTATATTATTTTTATTTGTAAATGATCTGAATTAATTCTAGATTACCTGTAGAAAAGATAAATTGTTACTCTTGGCTGCAACTTATTAGGGCACAGTTGAGTTTGGACACTTTCCTTGGTTTGCACGGTGAACACCCAAGTGTACTTTATAGTTCCCTTGGCTTTGACTCTGTGCGAGAGCAATATCTGTTCTTCTCCTCTGCATTGAAAGGAATATCCTTTTAAATGTATTCAGAAGTTCAGCACATTTATTACTTTTATTGTATCAAAGGATATGAATAGCTTAGAACATCCCTTCAAAAATTTTGTGAAATTTATCATGAACTGTAGTTATAGCTATTTAATGTTAGTGGTGGTTTTGTAATTGTGTATTGATTACAGGGTCTTCATCCCAGAATAATAACAGAAGGATTTGAAGCTGCAAAGGAAAAGGCACTTCAGTTTTTGGAACAAATCAAAGTAAGCAAAGAGATGGACAGAGAAACACTTATGGATGTGGCCAGGACATCTCTCCGTACTAAAGTTCATGCTGAACTTGCTGATGTCTTAACAGAGGTATGTGTTGAATTTGGGATTTGTCTGGTACAGTGTACATATATTAAAAATCCTTGTTATAAAAACCAATATGTCAGTTCAATTACAGGGTACCATGTAAGGTTTACACAATATATTGTGCAAAATAAGTAGGTTTGTTTTTATGGTTTAGAGATGCTTGTGTAAAAATAAAAGACATTTGTGGCAGTGATACCTGACCTAGGTCTCTATACTTGATGAGGGTATAGCAGTTTGAGCTTCCATTAAAAGGTTTATAAAAGGGAGATTTCATTATTAAGAAGCTTCCTTTTATCAATAGAGTACCCAGAGAGAAATGAGTGCTTCTTTATGTAATTGCAAATTATGACATTTCAGAAATGTGGTTTTATAGGTAATATATTCTATTAGGACATATAGAAAAAGACTTGGATCAATTCAGAGATTTTGAAGTCAAGAAGCTGTCAACTTTAAACTTCTGAAGGGCAAACTATTTGTTTCAACTTTTGCCAATCAAGTTTATTTACTGGTTATTCTCTTATTACAGGCTGTAGTAGACTCCATTTTGGCCATAAAAAAACAAGATGAACCCATTGACCTCTTCA
This sequence comes from Dasypus novemcinctus, assembly GCF_030445035.2. NCBI lineage: Eukaryota > Metazoa > Chordata > Mammalia > Cingulata > Dasypodidae > Dasypus > Dasypus novemcinctus. Next base: position 25,491,662 of record NC_080695.1, on the reverse strand, counting down.
TGGTTGAGATCATGGAGATGAAACATAAATCTGAAACTGATACAAGGTACAATGCCGTGAAATAATAAAGTGTGTTTAGACTTGTTTTGGCTGGTTTTTAAATTTCAGTTGCCTGGAAGAATATTATATTTACTTTGAAAACAGTTTTTTTAAAATGGAGGTGATTACAATTTGATAGCCTGCCAGTTAAGGCTATTTCTGCAGAATTTTTTAATTTTGTTTCTTTGAATTGCTCATTTTTTTGTCATGTTTTGAAATGCCTTTTTTTTTAGGATTTATTTTATTTATTCCCACCTCACTTCATTGTTTATACTCACTGTCTGCTTTCTGTGTTCTCTGTCTGCTCATCTTTTTAGAAAGCACTGGGAATCAAATCTGGTATCTCCCTTGTGGGAGGGAGGAACCCAATCACTTGAGCCACTTCTGCTCTCTGCTTGTTGTGTCTCTCATTGTGTTTCCTCATGTGTCTCCTTGCATCATCTTGTTGTGTCATCTTGTTGTATCAGCTCATTGTGCCAGCTCACTGTCTTGCTTGTCTGCTTTAGGAGGCACAGGAAACCCAACCTGGAACTCCCACCCCCCACCCCAATATAGTAGGTGGGCACCCAACTGCTTGAGTCACATCTGCTTCCCTGAAGTACTGATTTTACACATGTTCTGAACATTTGCAAATATCTCTGAATCTGCCCAGCTTTCATACTTATTCTCAAGTAATTCAAGATCTAAAGCTGATTATGTGAAAATGAACTAATACAGTTTCAGATTACTATTTATTTTTATTAGTGTTTGTTATACCCCATTGGAATTTATGAGAATACAATTTTTTAAATGTGTTTTTAACAGCTTAATCAGAGGGCTTGTTTTGGACCATGGGGCACGGCATCCTGATATGAAAAAAAGAGTAGAAGATGCATACGTCCTCACGTGCAATGTGTCCTTAGAATATGAAAAAACGTGAGTTTATAGCCCTTAAATTAAAAGTGGAATGGGGAGGTGAAGTAGCTTGGTATTTATGGCAGATCACTTCTTGCGAGTCTAAGTTTTCCCAGTGTAAAGATAACAGTGCCTAGTTGGAGTATGGGAGGAAATAACCTCTGAAAATATGCAAGGTAAGGACGAGCACAGTGACTGTTTATTAAATCTCAATGTTATCCCAGTTTCTGAGTGCTGCTTTATAATCTACTTTTTAAAATTGTTAAATTATTTTTCATAGTCTGTCACTTTTTTTTTCAATAGAGAAGTCAACTCTGGCTTTTTTTACAAGAGTGCAGAAGAGAGAGAGAAACTAGTAAAAGCCGAAAGAAAGTTCATTGAAGATAGAGTTAAAAAAATAATAGAACTGAAAAAGAAAGTCTGCGGTGATTCAGATAAAGGATTTGTTGTCATTAATCAAAAGGTGAGAATGAGATTTGGATTCCTAAACTATAAATACTCTGTAGCATCCTGTTATATTTTAAAGGTGCAAGATAATGAAACTAATTTTATTTTTATTATAGGGAATTGACCCCTTTTCCTTAGATGCACTTGCAAAAGAAGGCATAGTAGCTTTGCGCAGAGCTAAGAGGAGAAATATGGAGAGGTATGAGTAGTAGACTGAGTTTCATAAGTTTTACTTATTGTACAAGTGAATTAAGGTTGTTGCTTTTTCCTTGTCTTATTTTTACATCATGGCATATACTGTACATATTTTCCCATGTCATAAGGCAACTTCAAGGGGTTTTTGTCCCAAAGAGCTCACCATCTTCATGCAGAGCTTTTGTCCACCTTCACAGTGACATTAGTTCTTTCTGTTAGATTTGGCCTCCATTGAGGGCTGGATCCAGTGTGTCTCTTTCAAAACAGACTGTATTTTCCACAAAAATCCAAATGCATGAAGTTAAGTATTATATATCTTTTGGATTTCATATTAGAGGAGTGTTTCTAGCTTGGAAAGAAGAGCAGTTTGAATATGGAGAATTAAAAGAAGAGACCAGGCTTCAGCTGGTTGAGGGTGAATGGCCTGTCTTACATTGCAATGATGCTATGAAAGCCTTATATTTTAGAATATAAATTTAGTAAATTTTTTCTAAATTGCTTCCTACAAACATGGCTTATATGTCTCTCTCAAACATAAAATTTCAGACTGACTCTTGCTTGTGGTGGGATAGCTCTGAATTCTTTGGATGACTTAAATGCTGACTGTTTGGGGCATGCCGGCCTTGTTTATGAGTATACATTGGTAAGTGCATTTTCGTCCTGAAGGTAATGGTATTTTTAGTGTATAGATTTTTTCAGTAGTAGAAATTCATTCAAACTCAAGGTTGGATTTTGCATTATTTACATATGTTTAAGTGGTTTATGTGTAGTCATTATAAGCCATTGAGAGAAAAGTCCTATTTTATGAGAATTTTTTTTTAAGTCATTGTTTAACAGGACCAGTGTTGTTCCCTGTTAGCACTTTACTCATTCTCTCCATAAGGCACTCCCCCTCTATTCACTCTTTTCACAACCAAATCCTGTTTTGTTTTATTTATTTATTCTAAAGTTTTATTTATTTATTTAATTCCCCCGCCTCCCCCGGTTGTCTGTTCTCTGTGTCTATTTGCTGTGTCTTGTTTCTTTGTCCGCTTCTGTTGTCGTCAGCGGCAGGGGAAGTGTGGGCAGCGCCATTCCTGGGCAGGCTGCACTTTCTTTCACGCTGGGTGGCTCTCCTTACGGGCGCACTCCTTGCGCGTGGGGCTCCCCTAGATGGGGGATACCGCTGCGTGGCAGGGCACTCCTTGCGCGCATCGGCACTGCGCATGGACCAGCTCCACACGGGTCAAGGAGGCCCGGGGTTTGAACCACGGACCTCCCATGTGGTAGACGAACGTCCTAACCACTGGGCCAAGTCCGTTTCCCCAAATCCTGTTTTAAAAAATGACATTTCTTCTATTCTTAGGGAGAAGAAAAGTTCACTTTTATTGAAAAATGTAACAATCCTCGTTCTGTCACATTATTGGTAAAAGGACCAAACAAGCACACACTCACTCAAATCAAAGATGCAATAAGAGATGGCTTGAGGGCTGTCAAAAATGCTATTGATGATGGTAAGATGCTTACTGTATTCCTGCTCTAAGATTCCTTCATCAAAAAATCCAGTTATCTTTTAAAATTGTATCTTTCTTTGCTGATTTAAAAGGCATGGCCGAATACTGTGTTCTTTTATCAGTAGCTTACACAGCCAGACACCATGCAAAAATATAGTCTTCCCTTTAAAATTGTTATGATGGTATGCTAAGTTTTCTTCATAGCATATCATTATTAAAGGTGAATACAAATAAATGGACCAATACCAATTAATAGCTTGGAAGAGCTGCCAAGTACTGGCTAAATTGGTTAAATTGAGCTATTCTGTTTGACAATAGTTGCTTTTATTATAGCTTTCCAATGTAATATTTAAATTGTTGTGGTCCTAGTAAATTCTTAGTAAGTTTTTTTGTGTTTTAATTAATTACTATATTTCCGTATAATTGATTCTGAAGTTTTACTTGTAGTATATATAACAGTTCTCTTCTCCCCTTCACCCAACAGGCTGTGTGGTTCCAGGTGCTGGTGCAGTGGAGGTGGCAATGGCAGAAGCTCTGGTTCAATATAAGCCCAGTGTGAAGGGCAGGGCCCAGCTTGGAGTCCAAGCATTTGCTGATGCATTGCTAATTATTCCCAAGGTATGAATTTTTTTTTTTAAGATTTATTTATTTAATTTCCCCCTCTCCCTGGTTGTCTGTTCTCGGTGTCTATTTGCTGCGTCTTGTTTCTTTGTCCGCTTCTGTTGTTGGCAGCGGCACGGGAAATGTGGACGGCGCCATTCCTGGGCAGGCTGCACTTTCTTTTCACGCTGGGTGGCTCTCCTCACGGGCGTACTCCTTGCGCGTGGGGCTCCCCCACACGGGGGACACCCTTGCGTGGCACAGCACTCCTTGCGCGCATCAGCACTGCGCATGGGCCAGCTCCACACGGGTCAAGGAGGCCCGGGGTTTGAACCGCAGACCTCCCATGTGGTAGACGGACGCCCTAACCACTGGGCCAAGTCCGTTTCCCTGAATATTTTTTTAATGGTCAATTTTCTAAATACACCAAAGTGTTGTAACTGATGAAACTTCTCTTATAAATGTGGGTTTACCATGTGGATTTTGGATAAGTATGGTTAGACTTCAATTGAAGTCTCCCATAATAGTTACATTTTAGCTGGTTTGGATATTCTAGTGCCAGGGAGAAAACTAACCATACTTATCCAAAATCCACATGGTAAAACCCACATTTATAAGAGAAGTTTCATCAGTTACAACACTTTGGTGTATTTAGAAAACTGACCATTAAAAAAATATTCAGGGAAACGGTAGGGCTTCCGTCTACCACATGAGAGGTCCGCGGTTCAAACCCCGGGCCTCCGTGACCCGTGTGGAGCTGGCCCATGCGCAGTGCTGATGCACGCATAGCAAGAGAAAACTATTTTAAGAGGGTTTGTGGTGTAAGAGTTATACTCAAGTATACAAGCTTGCTTTTTTGTTTTGTTTTAGTTACATTATGATGCCCATCATTATTTCCTTTTCTATGCTCATTTGATGGCATAGCTTGTGACCAGTGTATTGCTGGGCTTAAGGTGGGTTAGAGTTGGTCAGTAGCACATAAGTGTAGATATTCTCTAAAGTAAATACAATTAATTGTTTTGACTTCATGCCAATAATTTTATTTTAATTGGAAATATTGTTCATTTATTATAGGCTTGACTATCAATTATTAGGTCATGTCTTTTGAATGAAATTTGTTTACTTTAGGTTCTTGCTCAGAACTCTGGTTTTGACCTTCAGGAAACACTAGTAAAAGTACAAGCTGAACATTCAGAATCAGGTCAACTTGTGGGTGTAGATTTGAACACAGGTAAGAGAATACAGTTATATGTAGAAGGGTTTTTTTTTCCCCATTTTATTTTGAGATTTGATCATAGTACTTCAAGGGAACTCTGCATTTTAAAATGGAATAATATTTGGTATATAAATTTGGAATGACTAGATAAACTAATTTTAGGAGCTAGGGTAGACTTTTTGTTGTTGCTGTTAGAGTAGACATTTGAATAATTTCAGCGTGCAGATTGTTTGGAGGTTGTTGAGCAGTGATAAGTGGTTCAACATAATACATTAGGTAATCATATTCATGGGTGAGGAGGGGTTCACATCTAATGACGTGAACTTTTAATGCCCGAGGTCTTACAGACTTATGTAACAACACAAATTATACAAGTACAAAGTGGAGGAGAGAGAATGGACATCCTTCCATGTGGTGTAAGACCTAGTGCTGTCAACAGCTTCACACATACTCAGTTGAATAGGAAAGCTTTCTGGAGTGAGGGTAATGGTAAACTCATTTTGGTCAGATTATAACTTAGTTGCTTGCTTTAATCTGGGCAAACAGGACTGTGTCCCCCAAAATCGAGATGATCAAACATTTGACAACAAAGTATTGGTTCCCTGTCACTGAAAGTCTTCCAAGTAGAAGTCAGCCATCAGAGGTTCTGTGGACAGGAGCCACATGGTTTGGAGTAGAAAATTGGACTGACAGGAGTTTGGGATTCACATAGATAATACTAACAGAAATGAATAATCAGTGATAAGCAAAGGAGCAGAAAATATTCTTTATGTGTTTTTTTTCTCAAACAGCCTTCTTGTCTCTACTATATGAGATTTTAAAAAGACTTGATTCTTTCCAGGTGAGCCAATGGTAGCAGCAGAAGTAGGCATATGGGATAACTATTGTGTAAAGAAACAGCTTCTGCACTCTTGGTAAGTTTGTGAAAGTTAAAACTTAAATAACCATTAGGGAATCCTCATACTTTTCATTTCTTATGTCCTGTCTAGTCCTGTCCGTTTCCCCCCTCCCCCAGAGAAATGCGAAGTAAGAGACTGAACTAGCTCAGTGTATGTAAATTGGATGTAACTTTGTGTGCACTTTATTTAGAAATGGGAAGTTGAATGGAATTAGTGAATCTCAAATCTGAACACCTATTTTTTTTTTCCCCCTTCAAGCACTGTGATTGCCACCAACATTCTCCTGGTTGATGAAATCATGCGAGCTGGAATGTCTTCTCTAAAAGGTTGAATTGAAGTTTGCCTTCTGTCACCTGCATCATGAAGACCTGACAGAATGATCCTAAGAATACAGCTGTGGAATTTTTGTCCAAGCTTCAGATGACTTTCAAAGGAATTTTTCTCCGTATTAAAACAGGAGGACATTGGCAATCTTCAAATTATGAAATTCTGAAATTCCAATTACAGTTGTTTTTTTTTATTGTGTTGAATTGTACACTCATAAAGTAGGTCTTTCTTACCCAGTGAACAGGACGTTTTGCTTTAGCTGCAGTGGCATAAAGTTACATGTTAGATAAGCTTATGTTGTCTACTTTGTTATTAAATATCCTTCACAAATTTTAATGATTTAAGAATTTTTATGGATGTATTTAATTTATCCAACAGTTTCCTATTGTTGAGCATGTTTTAAGTTTTCTGCTATTATAAATAACACCTAAGATACATGTTTTAAAGCATTTCTATTTCATTAGTATAAATTTCCGTGAGTGGAATTACTAGATCATTTGGGCTTTTCACACTTTAGAAATGGTTTTGCTAAAATACCTCCCCAGAAAAGTTAAGTTTGTGCTCTGTACTAAGTGGAAAGGAATAAACTGGAGGCAAGGGAGTCAAAGAGAAATATGAAATGGAAAAAACAGATAGCAGGGAAAGGATGCCTGAGCATGGTGATTAAGGGAGTTGGGGTTATCCAGTGTTTTTCAGTGATCATGTTCATGTTTAAGAACCTTTGCTTATTCAGAAATTGCCATCCCAAACCCTTCTGGTTCTCATAAAATTGTTATGCAGTTGGTATCTCTGCATTCTTAGAAGGTATAATTGTGTTACTAAGCAAGTGTGCAATAAATATTAAGGCAGAGTCTTTCCTTTGGTCTTTGGATGAATGGTATAGCTAGGGGACAAGAGAAATGCCAATTAAAAAAAAAAAAAGAAACGCCAATCAAAAAGTAAAAGGAAATGAAATCGGTGCAAACGTTCACAAGGTAGTAAGCAAGGGTCCAGAATGGCTGGGACTCAAAAACATTTTCCATAAGGTGCAAACCAGGCCACAGCCCTGACTCTGGTCCGCAGTTTCTGGATATCCGGGAATGTTCAGAACAGTACGCGCGCGCGGAGGGTACCGTGACCGACGTCATACGCGCGGTGCGCTCGCGCATGCGCACACGCGCCACATTCCGCGCTAGAGTTGCTGCCGGCCGCGTATTCCGAGCATGGGCTCGTCGGTCTTGCTGTTCCTATTGTCGCTCTTTTCTGTCCCGTGGCTCGAGCCAGGTCAGTGCGCTGACTCGCCCGCCTCGCGCTGGCGCCAGTTGTCCCGGGAAGCACGAGGGAATGGGTGAGGCGTTCTGCCCTGGTGGGAAGGGACCCCTCCTGGGCGGGTCGGGCAGGAGGTTCCTCCCGGAGACCGCCAGCTTTGAAGTGGTTAAAAGTTCAGACTTCGCAGGACCTCACGTCATTTTACTTTTTAAAGCTTCCTATTTTAGAATCTTTCGAACATAAAAGAGAAGTATATGACAACACTTTACTTCCACCCCACATACCTGTCGTCCAGTTTATAGTCAGTTTGTGGCCAATCTCGTTTTTTCGGTTACCCCTACCATGTTACCCTTATATCATTTTAAGATTTATAGGGCGTTATTTCATTGTATTCGGAAATATTCAAGTTAAATAGCTACAAGATAAGGAGACTGGAAAAAAACTTGCCATACCGTTTTTCCACCTAAAAAATGAATCCCTTAATCTCTTTAGCCATTTAGCATCCAGTTATGTTTCAGATTTCCCCGATTATCTTTTTTGTGTGTGTTCATTTTTTTATTGTAAAATATACATAAAATGTTTTATCATTTTAATCCATTTTTAAATGAACCATTTAGTGGCACTAAGTAAATTCACAATGTTGTGCAACTATAACCACTATTTCCAGAACTTTTTGATCATGCCAAACAAAAGCTCTGTACCAAGGCAGCCGATGTGGCTCCAGAACTGCCTCCCACATGGGAGGTCCAGGTTAGGGCTCAGTGCTTCCTAGAAAAAGAAAAAGAAAAAAAAAAAAAAAGAGAACTACAGGCATACAGAGGAAAAACCCAACTCAGGGTACCCGATGTAGCTCAGTGGTTGAGCGCCAGCTTCCAGCATATGAGGTCTTGGGTTCAATGCCCAGCCAGAGTACCTAAAAAAAAAAAAAAAAAAACCTATATGAAACAATAACTCCCTGTTTCCCCTTCCCTCCAGTCCCTGGCAAACTCTATTCTTTCTGTCTCTATGAATGCCTATTCTGTGTATCTCATATAAGTGGAATCATACAATATTTGTCCCTTTGTGCCTGGCTTATTTCACCGAGTATAATCCTCAGGGTTCGTCCATGTTTTAGCATGAATCACCCCTTTTTTTTTTAGGAGTTAGCAGGCACTCAACCACTGAGCTACATTATTCCCACTTTGATTTTTTTTAAGACTGAATAATACACTTATGTGTATCCGTTCATCTTTTGGTGGACACTTGAGTTGGTTTGATCCCTGGGACCACCTGTTTAAAAAAAAGATAAAAAAGGTGTCCCAGACCTGCGTGGTGAGGTACATACCCCCACGGGGAGCAGGGGATGGGGGGAGGGAGCAGAATTGGTAAGATTTCAACAAGTGGAAAAGAAGAGGTAGAGAAACCACAGGAGCAGAAGTATGAACAGAAACATGCTACATGTATTTCAGGGTGTGGTATCCAGGTTTACCTAGCTAGGACCAAGAGGAATAAAAGAAGAAAGGAAAACTTACCATGTACTCAGCATGTCATATATGTTATTTTAATTCATACAGTCACTGTCTGTAAGATAGTTAGATGTTATCCCCATTTTATACATTAAGAAATTGAAACTTGGTGTAAGTAATTTGCCTATATCCACCCAGCAAATAAAGTCATAGAATAGGATTTAAAGCCAAATTTTTATACCTCCATTTTTCTTTCATTAGACCATCAGGAGCATTTAACAGATACAAATATTGCCTCTTGTTTTATATATATGCATGTGTTACTTGTGATTCTCCTTTTTCTCTGCAGGGAATGGACAGATAACCAGTATGGTCCAGCTGCCAGGTGGGAGATTCCAGATGGGCACAAATGCTCCAGATGGCAGAGATGGTGAAGGGCCTGCCCGGGAGGTGACAGTGAAACCCTTTGCCATTGACATATTTCCTGTCACCAACAAAGATTTCAGGTATGTTAGGTATTCTTCCAGGAAGGGTAAAGGCTCTTTCTGAACTTCATTCCTAATATCTAATAGGAAACTAGCTTGTTCATTGTCACATATTATCTTTGCAATAGTATTGTGGGGTAAGTATCATGTATGTTTTGCAGATGAGAAACCTGAAGCCTAAAGAGGTTCAGCTGACTCTCTGTTGGGCCTGAAACTCAGGTTCCCTGCCTCTTGATTAGTGCATTTTCTGTTACATTGGGCATAACACTGAGAAATATGAGCAAAAGTCAAACACTCAACAGAAGCCTCTTGAACAAGGAGAAGGGATTGGAAGGAGTCATACTTTCTGGGATCAAGCCTGAGGGACCACTGTGTTCAGAGGTGTCCCTGGAATTCCCTTAATAATTGTTTAGAGAAATGGCATTTTTTTAGGAGTCAGAATACCTAGATTTTGGGGAGCAGATGTAGCTCGAGTGGTTGAGCACCTGCTTCCCATGTACAAGGTCCTGGGTTCAATCCTGGTACTTCCTTTTTTTTTTTTTTATAATTTCTCTCCCCCACTCTCAGTTGTCTGCTCTCTCTGTCCATTCACTGTGTTCTTCTGTGTCCACTTGTATTCTTGACAGCAGCACTGGGAATCTGTGTCTCTTTTTGTTGCGTCATCTTGCTGTGTCAGCTCTCCGTGTGTATGGCGCCATTCCTGGGCAGGCTGCACTTTTTTCACATGGGGCGGCTCTCCTTACGGGGCATACTCCTTGCGCATGGGGCTCCCCTACGCAGGGGACACCCCTGCGTGGCATGGCATTCCTTGCACACATCAGTGTTGCATTGGGCCAGCTCACCACATGGGTCAGGAGGCCCTGGGTTTGAACTCTGGACCTCCCATGTGGTAAGCAGACACTCTATCCATTGAGCCAAATCTGTTTCCCTGTATTTCTTTTAAAAAAAAAAAAAAGAGCCAACACCTTTGGGAAGTGAATGTAACGCAAGAGGTTCAATGCCTCCTTTCCATATATGAGGTCCTGGGTTCAGTCTCCAGTACCTCCTAAAATAGTGCTAAATAAATTAAAAAACAAAAACAAAACCTAGGATTTGGTTCCAGCTCTGTGATGGTTAGGCTAATGTGTCAACTCGGCCAGGTAATTGTGCCCAGTTGTTTGGTCAAGCAGGCACTGGGCTAACTAATATAAGGGCATTTATGGACTTTAGTCACCATTGACTTTACTGCAGTGGTAAATCTTGGATAGCTGATTACAATTACATCAATCAGGGAGATTGCCATCAGCAGTGAGTGATGCTTTATTTCAATCAGTCGAATGCCTTAAAAGGGGAAGTGATTCCAGCATTGAGTGAGAATTTCCTAGTTCATCTTTGGACAGCCATCATCTCCCAGAACTCATCAAGAACCTTCACTGGGGAAACGGACTTTGGCCCAGTGGTTAGGGCGTCCGTCTACCATATGGGAGGTCCGCGGTTCAAACCCCGGGCCTCCTTGACCCGTGTGGAGCTGGCCACGCACAGTGCTGATGCGCGCAAGGAGTGCCTTGCCACGCAAGGGTGTCCCCCGCGTGGGGGAGCCCCACGCGCAAGGAGTGTGCCCGTGAGGAAAGCCGCCCAGCGTGAAAAGAAAGAGCAGCCTGCCCAGGAATGGCGCCGCCCACACTTCCCGTGCCTCTGACGACAACAGAAGCGGACAAAGAAACAAGACGCAGCAAATAGACACCAAGAACAGACAACCAGGGGAGGGGGGGAAACTAAATAAATAAATAAATCTTTAAAAAAAAAAAAGAACCTTCACTGGACTGCCCCTGGTTGCAGCCTGCCTGCGATACTTGGACTTGTGCGTCCCGACAGTCACATGAGAGACTCTGATAAAATCGCATACTATTGACAGATATCTCTTGTTGATTCTGTTTCCCCAGAGAACCCTGACTAATACAAGCTCCATCACTCTAAGAAGCCATATGAAGCTGCCTCAGTTTCCCCAAGGTTGGCTAATTTCGGGGGCTAAAATTTAAAATGGTTCAGAAGAGATCTGTAACTTACCTTTATTTGGTAATGCTACAGGGAAGAAATATATATATGGAAGAACAGTAAAACAAATGTGGGAAAATATTACTTTTGTGGACTTAAAAATTTTCCAAGTAAAAAGTTGAAGGGAAAAAATTGATTCAGACACAGACCCAAGTAAGTATAGGGATTGTTAGTATACCTCTTAGGTCCCTTGACCCAATGATTCCACTTCCAGGGATTTGTTTTAAGGAAAGAATTAAGGTTGTCAAGAAACATTTAGCAGGAAACAGATGTGGCTCAACCAATTGGGCTCCTGTCTACCATAGAGTAGGTCCAGGGTTCAATGCCCAGGGCCTCCTGGTGAGGGCAAGCTGGCCCATGTGGAGTGCTGGCCCACACGGGAATGCCGCCTTGCACAAGAAAGCTGCCCCGCACAGTAGTGCCAGCCAACGGAGAGAACTGGCACAACAAGATGATGCAACAAGAGACACAGAAGAGAGAAAATAAGATGTAGCAGAACAGGGAGATGAGGAGCACAAGAGAGTAATCACCTCTCTCCCACTCCAGAAGGTCCCAGGATTGGTTCCCAGAGCCGCCTAATGAGAATATTGGCAGACACGGAAGAAGACACAGTGAATGGACAGAGAGCAGACAACAGGGGGAATGGGGTTGGGGGGGTGGTAAATAAATAAATAAATACATCTTAAGAAAAAAATAACATTTAGCTATAAAGAAAACATTGTAAACAAGTAAAGATATAACAAATGTAAGGATTACTTAAACATCTTGTATCAATATGTTTAGCAAAATAGTATTGTTGATCAATTGCTGTTGAAAAGTGATTTTGTTATGAGATATTAAGTGAAAAAACAGTTTATAAAACAACATATAGGGTATGATCCAATTAAACATTTATATAGAATGCATATACATCAGAATGTGGAAGGATATATATTCCAGTTGGTGTGATAATGGATGACTTTAATTTTATTCTCTCACCTATCTATATGTTACACATTTTCTGTATTGCTTACATATACTGTTTCTTTTTTTGTTTTTCTCCTTTGTCTTTTTTTTTCTTTTTTCTTTAATAGACACACTTTTAAAAAGTGTTTTTAAACAGGAAAGTTATTAAATTTATGGCGGGGTTGGGGGTGGAGTCACTTCTGATCAGGCTTGTACCATGTCATGACAACCAGAAACAAGCTTGATATATAGATATGCTGTGTATGTTATTTTATATTCAAATTATAGCCTATTATATGATGGAAATTCATTGTCACCTCCAGTGAGCCCCTAAACTTTGTTTAGAATCACATGATTTCTATCTGCTTTTCTAGTGAAAGATTCTCAAACTGTTCAGATTCCCTGAGGTTGGTAAATAGCTGTTGCTACAAATTTCTGTTTGCTGAAATTTATTAAACCATTAAACTCTAAGTCATTCTTTTTAGACTCTATTTCTTTCATCTGTTAGATGGCGATAACACCTGTTCTGCCTACTTCTCATGCTTGCTGTGATATCAGATAAGTGATGAAGATCTTTCAGGGAAAAAAAGGGCCAATTTCCCATCCTTAAAACTCCTGCTTAGTGGCTTTATTCATAATCTCCCAAGACCTTCAACTGGTGAATGGATGTTTTAGTTTCCCAGCTGGTAAAACAAATATCATACAGTGGGGTGGCCTGACCATAGGAACTTATTGGCTCACAGTTTGAGGAGCTAAAAGGCTAGCTTCCTCCCGATGTCAGTATCTTCTAGCTGGCCAGCAATCTTTGGGGTTCCTTGGCCCTTCCACTTGGTTCCGTGGACTTCCCGCTGCTGGCTGCTCCCCCATGGCTTCTCACTCCATCTGGCTTTCATTCTTTTTTTTTTTTTTTTTTAATTTATTTATTTAATTTCCCCGCCTCCCCTGGTTGTCTGTTCTTGGTGTCTATTTGCTGCATCTTGTTTCTTTGTCCGCTTCTGTTGTCGTCAGAGGCACGGGAAGTGTGGGCGGCGCCATTCCTGGGCAGGCTGCTCTTTCTTTTCACGCTGGGCGGCTTTCCTCACGGGCACACTCCTTGCGCGTGGGGCTCCCCCACGCGGGGGACACCCTTGCGTGGCAAGGCACTCCTTGCGCGCATCAGCACTGTGCGTGGCCAGCTCCACACGGGTCAAGGAGGCCCGGGGTTTGAACCGCGGACCTCCCATATGGTAGACGGACGCCCTAACCACTGGGCCAAAGTCCGTTTCCCTGGCTTTCATTCTTTATGAAGTGCTCTGAATGAAAGCCCAGCCTGATTCTGTAGGACCACACCTTAACTGAAGTAACATCTTTTTTTTTTTTTAATGTTTCATTGATTTAATTGAAAGAAAATGTATTCTTTCAATAAAAAGTACCAAATTCAAATACATCTCCGGAATTTTTTTTCTGGATGCACTTTGAAGAGTTAATATGGTTAATGAGTCTTATGAATCAAAACTTCACAGTAGTCTGAAATGTGACCTTGATGTCCTTATGTCCCATAGTTATAATATAGGAGTTTTTGGACCCAAAACTGTATCTTGTGGGCAGTCAAAGTCCCAGTCTTCAGGACAGTCGTTTCCCTTTTTCTGCAACTAACTGCAGAACATTCAGAAACATTTGCTATTCTGGAAACTTGAAATCTTCTGACTGTTTCTATTGATATGTTATTGCCAATCAAATTTCTATATCATCTTCGACAACTGCAGTAGGTCAATTATTGAAATGGGCAAAGGACAATTCCCAACTATCATTAAAGTATCATACTACATAAAAGTCCTGCAGTCCTTTTTTTTTTTTTTTTTAAATGTTTACAGTTATCCAGTTTTAGAAGAGAGAGACTTTAATGCCATTGCCTGGTTACTTGTTTTATGCTGTAATCTAGTTTATTTTATGTAAAATGTATATTGAATGCTTTCCTTTTTTATACCTGCCTTAAATAATTTGGCAATCAGAATTTAAAAAGTTTTTGTTTTTTGTAAAAAAAAAAAAAAAAAAGGTAATACAAGAGTGAATAAGGCATTTTTATATCCATTAAATCTAATAATCAATTACATTTACAATCTTATAATCCCTGTGTTAATTACTAAAATGGACATGTGCAGTATTGTCTCCAATTCTCAATTATCTGTTTATCTCTCTCCATTTACAGAGAAGGAGAGAGAACTTAATACCATCTCCTAAGACCCTACAATTATTTAGCTAACAAACCTACAACAGTTCCCAAAAGTCTCCAAAATATATCAGATCTTTCTGTTATAGCACATTGTGTCTCAGTCATGTCAATGTTTCTCAAGGTACAAAGTCTCATTCAACTGTTAGAAAACTTCTAGGAAGAGCTGAGATTCTCATGAGCAGAGGCTCAAAGGGACACCTTTGTCACATTCTCCAGGATGCTCAGGATAGAAGAAAGGACACAAAGGCTCCAAAGAGGGCAGGTCACTATGTTACAGTTGAGAACATCATTTCTAACATCAAAAAACTTAATTTCTTCCATCACAACATCTAGGAAAATTCCCACATGCTCAAAGTCAGGGCTTGCAGGAATTCTGGTCTGTGGGAAGGAGCTAGGGTAGATTGCATTTCCCTTCATGCTGATGACCCAGAAGCCAAGCTCAGAGGATAACATGCTCTTCTCCTTTCTGTTTAGACTCCTTGCAGACACCTAATGCCCACTCCTTCCTTTCTCCCACTTCAGCCTCCCAATAATGGCAGCCAAAGGAAAACCGTGGGAAGCCCAGTACAGAGGCCACGTGGGTGAATCTCTCAGGACCTTCTAGTTGGTTGTTGCAGATCTTTCCACACTGGATGGTCCTTTGGTCATTGGACAAGGAAGGGATTGGCAGTGGCTGCATCCAGGGTCAAAGACTCTTGGAAACTCAGGATTGCATCACTTATGTGCAGACTTTTTTCCAGCAGGGGGCCTTGTTGCCTGATGAGAACAGTCAACTCTTGAATTACTACTTCTTTGAAAAGGTGTTCTTCAATTACTACTCGACATAAAGGGCAGGTCAGTGTTGACTCCACTTTCTAGAAGTCAGTTTTCAATGCAGTTAAAACAGGTGTGCCCACAGGAGAGTAAAATGGGTTTATAGAAAAACTCCAGACAAACAGGACATCTTGCCTCCTCTTCCATACTTTAGCCATTATCCCTGAAGGTCACTGTTCAGCAGTTGAGAGAAATGAGCTAAAATTGTCCTTTTTTCAGCTTCTGGAAGCGGCCAGGAGCCTTCTATTCTTCAGTAGTCAAAATGTATCTTGTCTGGAGACTCCCACATGAGGTCTGGTCGGTGCTAACCACAGCTTCTCTGTGTGGAAGCTGAGCTGAGGTGGGTTTTAATAGGAACCAGGAACACAGTCTCCACCTCTTCCTTTGCACGTCTTCTACTCTTCAGGATCAAACAATTTCTAAGTCTTGAACTAGAGACTTTCAGTTGAGTTCATGGAGGTCTGATGTCTCCACCTCTGTCTCTCTGGGCCTCTACCTGAAGTAACATCTTGAAGAGATCTTATCTATAACAGGTCCACACCCACCAGAATGTGGACCAAAACTGAGAACATGTCCAATGGGTACACAATTTAGTCCACTAAATAAACTAGTATATCTATGCAAAGGAATACTATGCAGCAATAAAAAAGGAACAAACTACATGCCATATATTGTTTGATTCAATTTTATACGACATTCTGGAAAAGGCAAAACTATAGAAAAAATAAAACCATACCAGTGGTTTCCAGGGGCACTGGGGATATTTTGAGGTGATGGAACTGGGCTGTACCTGGATTGTGGTAGTCAAAGTCACAAATTTCCTCCATACACTAATTTTACTGTGTGTGAATTGCATCTTAATTTAAAAGAAAATTTCCTGCTTAGGCTTTCAGTCTAATTCCATGGAGTTCAGGAACACTGTGATATGTGACTTCCAGGATACAGATACATGAAGATTTCTGGAGGAGGTAGGGAGTAGGGTGGAAACCCTATCGGCTAAAATCTCTCTTTTCAGGGAGTTTGTCAGGGAGAAAAAGTACCAGACAGAGGCAGAGACTTTCGGGTGGAGTTTTGTCTTTGAGGACTTTGTCTCCGATGAGCTGAGAAACAAAGCAACCCAGCAGATGCCGGTGAGAGAACCTGAGCTTGCTGCAGAGGAGGTGGGAGTGGGACCTGGACAGAGAGTCCTGTGGAATGTGAGGTCATCTGGGCCAGGGTGGAGAATCAAACCCAAGAACTGCAGGCAGGGAAGAAGCTAGAGAAACCTATCCCAAAGAAGTCAGATGAACACCCTCCCAGGAAATTACCACTAAGCTGGTTGCTGGATGTAGAGAGGCTGCTAAAGATCCAGATACATACAGAGTTCAGGATACTCCCTGAAGTGGCAGGAGCCACTTGATCTTGACTATCCACCCTCTGATAAAAGTGGTGAGGTGCCAGCCACAGCCCCACTTGGCCCACTGAGTCTCAGCCTGAAGTCTCCATTTTGCCTTCTCTCTGTTAGGTGAGGGGCCTAGGTGTGGACTGAGCATGTTGTAGTCATGCTCCTTCTTTTTGCAGTCTGTTCTCTGGTGGCTTCCAGTGGAAAGGGCATTTTGGAGGCAGGTAAGGATTGGTTTCTGAATTTTCTTCCCTTCTTGACCCTTACTCTGGAGGCCTGGCCTTCTTTGATCCCTTGCCTTTCTAAGAAAACTGAGTTACAAAGGATGGCAGGGGAACAGCCAAGCAATCCTGTCTCCTCTGCCCTAATCCCTTTTCTTGTTGCCCATTCCACTTCTCCCTTTAGTCTCATTTATAGTCTCCTTTCTGACATTGGACCTCTCCTCACTCACCAGGCTCTGTCTTCCAACTTCCTTGCTCCATCTAGTGGTAAATGCTGAACTCGGGCATACTAAGCCTAGCCTTCCTCAAACTTCCATGACCCCAGAAGCCTGTCTTCACTCCACCCTGGCTGTCAGCCTGCAGGTCCCGGCTCTGGCATCCGAGAGAGATTGGAGCTCCCAGTTGTACACGTGAGCTGGAATGATGCCCGCACCTACTGTGCTTGGCGGGGAAAACGGCTGCCCACCGAGGAAGAGTGGGAGTTTGCTGCCCGAGGGGGCTTGAAGGGTATACTGATGCCAAGGCCATTTCCCTTTATGCTTCTCCCCCTCCTGCCCTGCAGTGGGGGACTTTTTTTTTTTTTAAGATTTATTTTTTATTTCTCTCCCCTTCCCCATTCCCCCCACCCCGCTGTTGTCTGCTCTCTGTGTCCATTTGCTGTGTGTTCTTCTGTATCCACTTGTATTCTTGTCAGCGGCACTGGAAATCTGTGTCTCTTTTATTGCAGCATCACCCCTCTGTGTGTGCGGCGCCACTCCTGGGCAGGCTGCATTTTTTCACACGGGGGCAGCTCTCCTTGTGGGGCGCACTCCTTGCACACATTAGCACTATGCATGGGCCAGCTCACCACACGGGTCAGGAGGCCCTGGGTTTGAACCCTGGACCTCCCATGAGGTAGGTGGATGCTCTATCAATTGAGCTACATCCGCTTCCCTAAAGGGGAGGAAGGGTCCGTGTTTCCTAGAGCAGAGCTGCTGAAACTATTCGTGCAGAAGGAGCAATTATTTTTAAAAATTGCTAACCCATCTCAGACCAATACTTCTATAAAATGCAATAAAAATTAATAACTGGAAAGATGGAATGAAAAAACACATAAAAAACAAGCCCAATTTTTTTTCTTGGGAATTCCACAGACATAAATTACATTTCAATAAATATAAATGGAACAACAGCATAGGGGGAAGAAAAAGGAGTTACTGAAAACACTCATTTTCTATAGGTGTATGGGTGATTAATGTAGAAAATCACTTCGCTCATGACTTTTGTCAGTCTACAATTCTAACTAAACGAGATTATGTCTGAAATAGATTCCCCACTAAACACCTCTATATACTTTTTGAATAAATAGGTTTATTGATAGTCAATTTTTTTTAGGAGGTTCCAGGGATCAAACCCGGGATCTCATACAGGTGCTCAACCACTTGAGCTACATCTGCTTCCAATAGTCAGAATTTTTATGTGACAGGTTGCTTCGGTTCATTCATCTAGTCTAGGTTCAGTTAACAAGTTTTTCACTGCATATTCTCTATTTCTGCCCTTATCTCGATGTGGACCAGTAACAAATCATTCACAGACTGACCCTGACCCAAGTACCACCCTGAGATCTGTACTGCCCAGGAGCAAATCAGGAAGCCAGGGGCTCCTCCTAATGCAGACAGCGAGTGGGGGGATGGCGTGAGCAATAAAAGTAAATAATCTCGCTCTCCCTTTCTCATCACCCCCTAACTTCCTTTTGGTTCCCTCATTCTTTTGTCTCACCCTGTCTCCACCCCAACTCTTCACCTCTCCTGCCTCTGTCGTCCCCTTGCTCTCCTTGCAGGTCAGGTTTATCCGTGGGGAAACCAGTTCCAGCCAAACCGCGCCAACCTGTGGCAGGTGAGACCTATGTTGACTGAAAACTGCCGTAGCCAGGCATTCTGGTAGGCTGTGGGACCCACAGGGCTTTGTGTTCTGATGGAAATAACTGGGAAACCAGGAAAGCAATGGACAATGCAGTGTCATATATGAAATATTTGCACTGTGCTCAGGAGTCAGTCACACAGCCTGAGGGAGCTGGTGATGGCTTCATAGAGAAGGTGACTTTCCAGCTGACTCAATGAGTTTGACAAGTGAAAACTGGAGAAAAGGGCTTTTGCAGCAGAAGAAACGGGTGCCGGGACTGTAGTAGGAAAGGTCACGGGGTGTCAGAGAGCTGTGACAGACTCAGAGAGGCTGGGGCACTGGGAAGCAGGGTTGTAGGAGATGAAGCAGAGAGTGGGTTGGGGCCAGATTGTGAAGGACCAGGGATGCCGAGCTCAGGCAGTGGGGAGCCAAGGGGGAGCAACATCATTTTGATTTTGGGGGGAGATGCTAATTGGTGCAACTGTGCAGGACCAGATGCAGCAGAGCTGCAGTGATGTGGGGGGGGGGGGGGTCTCAGAATTTGAGGCTGTGCCAATGGCCCAGCAGATTGTAAACACTTGATTTGTGAAAGTGGAATCGGAGGGGAAGTCAAATGGGAGAGGAGTGAGATAGACAGGGTTGGTAATTAAAGGAATGCAGAGGGGTGGAAGAGTTGGATTCAGGTGTGAAGCCAGACTGGTGCAATGGGGTGATGGTGCTCCCATTTTCCACAATAAATAGATCACATGATTGCTTGGGGTCAGAGAAACTGAATTTGATCAGTTTGGGACAAACTAAACCTCTGGTGTCTGAGTTGTTCATATGCTCAGCCAGAGGTCGGGACAGAAGTCAGGTCACGGCAAGTGGCTTGGGCGCAGTCAGCATAGACCTCAGGTGAAAGCAGTCTCCCCAGGGAGACTGTAGAGTGAAAGGAGCAGGTGGCTGGGGTGAGCACTTAGGACACCACCAGCACGTTAGGGAGAGACTGAGCTCTCCCTAGATGACCTTAATTTGGAATCAGAGCTTTGCAAAAAGACAGATCTGACTGAGTCACTGATCTTTGATACACCAGTTTACCATTATGAGCCTCACTTGCTAGTTTTTTAAATGGAGGAAATACCTACCTCACCGCCTTGTGAGGATTAAACGAAAAGAGACCATGGAACAGACCTAGCACAATACCCAGCACATAGTTTGGTGGGTGTTGAGGAAACTCTAGACCCCTTTCCTCCAACCCCTTCCTCTTCCATTTGGTAAGAGCAGTTACTATAGAGTGGTGGCAGCTGACACCCAATTTTAAGGAGAAAAAGAATGAGTAAGTGGAACAAATCGAAATAGCAAATAGAGGCCACGTTTTCATGTTTGGTGGTAAAGGGCAGGAGGAGAGGGAGTTGTAGCTGCAGGGGGAGGTAGAGTCAGGTCGGGTAAGGGAGAGGTAAGCGCGTCGAAAGAGGAGAGAGAGTGGGTTGGGACAGCAGTGGTCTCTGAAAAGGCAGACAGGAGGAGGCACCCATGCTCAGGCAAGGGGGAGCAGGGCCCGGAGGAGGGGGGCAGGAGCTTCTTCCAAAGGTCCTCTAGCAAGCAGAGTTGGAGGCAGGCTAGTAAGGTGCCGAGAGTGGAGAAAGCTGGGGTGGGACGAACTTGACCCAGACTGTGAGGGCAACAAAGGGCCCTTAAGACCATGTGCTCTTCCAGATCCAGCAGGATGTTCATGGGGATAATGGAGGCGACTGGTCTGGGAGCTTGGGATAGGATGAGCATGTGACCTGCCCTCCTTTCCCAGAGAACAGAGCTTTTCTTCTGGGCAGATAGGAACACCTGCCTCGGAACAGGCTGCTAAATGCTTTAACCTTAATTTCTCCCCTCAGGGAAAGTTTCCCAAGGGTGACAAGGCTGAGGACGGCTTCCACGGAGTCTCCCCAGTGAACGCCTTCCCCCCACAGAATGCCTATGGTGAATTCTCTTCGAGTCGCTTCAGTGCTCAGAGAAAAGCCCCCACCCAATCTGCTCCCCAGGGCCTTGGATGGGCAGGAGGGGTGGGCCTGGGGGCCCCAGCCCGTGTAACTGGTCCACCTGCTGTGCTGCAGGGCTCTATGACTTCGTGGGCAACGTGTGGGAGTGGACAGCCTCACTGTACCAGGCTGCTGACCAGGACATGCGTGTGCTTCGGGGGGCATCCTGGATTGATACAGCCGATGGCTCCGCCAATCACCAGGCCCGGGTCACCACCAGGTGAGGGACCTCTGTGGCTGGGGGCTGAGGGTCTGGGGAAAAGGGCCTGGGTCCTGGCTTTCCAGAGCACAGGAGGCCCCAGAGCTGGTATTTGTGCTTCTTCCACAGCCTCTGCCTCTACCCAGAGTTGTGGCAACAGAAGAGAAAGAAAGCAGTGCTTGCCATAGAAAGCAAAAAGGCCCTGGGACAGCTTGTGACATTTGCTTAAAGGCTCTCAGGGTTTTCACCAAGGCAGACTTTGTGTCCAGCATCTTAATCAGATGGGTTTCTCCTTTTGTCTGCACAGCAGAGGGAGGGAAGGGGAATGACCACATCGAAGGTCCTGGCCAGTGGTTGTGGAGTTAGAGTCTTCAAACTAGCAGGCACATGAAAAGTCATTTTCTACAACCACTTTGTTTTGCAATCAAGGAAAAGTAGGCTCAGGGAGGTCCTGGAACCTGCTCCTTTCACAGAGATGGTTAATGCAAGGACCCGAATGGCCGAGTCCTAACTCCCCTTCTAGGACTTCCTGCTTCATTCATCTAAGACTTAATTTGGTTGATCTCTCCATACTCTTTCCAGTCCTGGATCCTGTAAGGACTATAGAGAATCGATTTTCTGTGACCTCAATATAGCAGGTTTCTAGATGTTTCTCTGATCTGTTGAGACCCCTTGCTTATTAGTGTTGGAGAAAGTACTGACCAGAGAGAAACAGGAAACTGGGCTTGCCATTGACTCAGTTCTGCACTAAATCTGATCCTGGCTCTCTAAAATGGTGGCCAGATCCTCTTTCCTGAGCAGTTGGCGAGTGTAGGAAATGGCAAATGTAGTTCTTTGAAAGGTGCACAGTGCCAATGACTGCTGAGATATTCTCATTTCTTGCTGTCAGGTTTTTTAGCAGAGTTACTCTGTGCTACTGGCAGGAGAAATTGTAATCACTCATCTTTTCCTGCCTTCCATGCAGTCTCCCGGCACCACTCTCACTTCTCCTCCCTGGTCCGAGGCCCTTCTAGCCCCTTTCCCCAGGAGTGGCACACGCTCAGGACCTGCCCTTGCAGCCCTCAGGCTCACCAGACTGAGACTGCAACAGGCCCTGGAGCTGGGGAAGGGGAGTTGGTTAAGACCCCAGATCCCCTTCCCAACAAGTGCCCCCTCTCTCCCCTCCTCTGGTGACAGGATGGGCAACACTCCAGATTCAGCCTCGGACAACCTGGGTTTCCGCTGTGCCTCCAGTGTGCGCCGGCCGCCTGGGGAGCTGTGAGCAGCCTTGCAGGACCAAGACAAGTCCTCCACGGGCCCCATGTCATTCCCTGGCCATTCTCCAAACACAGCCGGGCCTCAACTGGTGGACTCTCCAACTTCAGCCTCGGGAACAACCTCCTTCCCCTTCCTCCCCCACTCAGTAGTAGGAGCCCCTCACCAGGACAGAAGAGGATTCTCACCCCCAGAACAGTGGTCATGGTCTTGGCTCAACTTTTTGACTGTCGCCAGGAGCTGGCTGTTTCTATTCGAGGTCCAGTACTAGCCACATAGGGGCCAAATGTGCAAATGGCAGTTGGCTAAAAAAAATTTTTAAACTGTTCCTTCCCCCTTCGTCCTCTGTGAATAAGCAATCTGACATTGTTTCCTCAAGGTAGAGTTTCCCCCCAGTTATTTTTCTTTTCCCCACAGCAAATTGCCTTAGAAGGAAAAGACTTCCTTCATTGGCTTCCTCTGTGTTTCCTGTGTCCCTGAAGGAACCTCATTTCCACTCTCCACTCTGTCAAATGCTGCGACTTGGGCTCTTTAAAGCACATCATCAGTCTTAAAAGGGTGGGCACTGGGCGAACCAAATGGTGAAATGGTGCAGCGTAGGAGTCAGGAGGTAAATAATACTGCAGAGAGACAGATAGCAGGAGCTTCCCCTTTTGTTAATTATGTACGGGCTTCCAGACACCTCTAAAATCGTGTCCCTGGAGAGTAACCTGGTTCTGTTCAGTCACTGGACATCGTGAGGTCAGTGAAACCTCCTGTGATTGTGAGAGGATCCTGGGACCCTCAGGGAAGAGCGTCCAGGTGCCAAGTAATCTGGACCTCCCATAAAGGGACACCAAGATGGCACAGCTAGGCGGGGAGCAGCAGGAGGCTCCTGGGTCATCGTCCCCGTCCCCACCCTCACCCCCCCGTACTCGGCCTGGCGGGTCTGCAGGTCTCACTTGATGGAACACTCTGCTCCCTTGGGTGGGACCCTTGCAAGGGATACTGGCACCAGTTTCAGGGGTTCCTGGCTGCTCACTCCTCCTTTACCTGACACTTCCGGGGCTTCCTCTCCCGACCTGCCGACGCCCCCCGCCCCATTCCGCCCCTCAGTAGTCCTCCTCGGCCAGGGACAGGAGCACGGCCTTGGGGGTGTTCTCGAAGAGGGCGGCGCGGTTCTGCTGCTGCCCCTTCTTCACCCAGTGCCCGTAGATTCGGAACGCGTAGGCGTCGATGAGGCGGCGCAGAGGCCGGAGGGCGTAGGGGTCGCGGATGACGATCTCTCGGGTCACGGGCTTCACGCGGCGGTACTGGTAGTAGATGCGCACCGAGGCCAGCACAGTGAGCGCGATCACCTGCGGAGGGCGGGGTGAGGCCGCGCGCCACAGCGCCTGGCCGGCCGGGCCTGCTCCTCTTCCCAGCCCTGCGGCCTCGGGGAGGCTTGGGCCGGCACGCCCATCTGCGGCCAGCTGCCCTCGGGAGCCTGGAGAAGCTGAGCGGAAACCACCCCCGGGCCGGGGCCGCAGTGCTCTGGAAACCCGGAGAGGTCTAAGGGGTCCGTGGGGCTGGGAGGCTTGGGCTGAAGGAGCCAGCAGGAAAAGCCCTGGGGGCGGGGGTTGGACTGGAAGCTTCCTTACCTTGAACTTGCCCCGGGGGCTGAAGTGCCGCACTTCTTCCACCACATACTGCTGGAAGAAGGGATGCGCTAAGGCCTCCTCCACCGTGCAGCGGCTCTGGGGTCTCACCACCAAGAAGCGGGAAATCTGAGAGAACGGGAGGGGGACAGGAAACATGACGACAGCGCCTCTCCAGCGTCCAGAGGCAGCGGGTGGGGGTCCTGGCCGTGGCCTGGCTTCTCCCCTCCCCCAACAGCGTGGCAGCCTGTAGGCCTGGCCTCTCACCAAGTCCTTCACAGTGTCTGAATAATCGTCCCACTCTGGTGAGCCAAACTGGTAGTTGCCGCTCATGATCATCCTCAGCATCAGCATCTGCTTCCGGTGCCAGAAGGGCGGGGAGCCAGCCAGCAGGGTGTACATGATGACCCCGGTGCTCCACCTGGGGTGCACGAGGGACGGTTTCCACACCCAGCATTGGGGGACAGGATGGGAGACAGCTGGGTGAGGGGCCAGTAGCAGCTCCTACTGCTGCTTTCCCTTCCCAACCCAGTGCCCCTGGCTGTGGGGACATCACTAGCCCTGCCAGTCACCTCCCCAACTCACATGTCCACCTCTTTCCCATAGCCTGGGTGGTCGCTGTTCATGGAGCACTCAATGATCTCAGGGGCCAGGTAACTGGGGGTCCCGCAGACCTCTGCAGGAACAGTTAGCACCAGGGTAGGTCAGCAAGCAGGACTGGGACGAGCAAGGGCCAAAGAAACAGTAGAGATGGAGCAGAAATGGTGCTTGGGCTGCCAGTTTTCTCAGGGGCAAGGGCAGGGTGCTGGCTCACAGGGCTATCTGCATGGGGCCCACTGGCTGCCTGGTCACTTCTGGCCATCCTGGCCAGGACCTTGGGCGATGGGGAGACTTAGCTGAAGAGGTGCCCATCCCTGAAATGGCAGGGGTTTTATTCCAGGGAGGAAAAGTGAGGGGAGGAGCCATTGGGAAAGTTGAGGTGAGAGCATGAGCTCCTGATATGGGCCCAAGGTCATGACACCAGACCTTGCAGCTTCTCTCCTGGCTTCAGTTGGCAGGAAAAGCCGAAGTCCGTGAGCTTGATGTTCATGTCATCATCCAAGAGGATGTTCTCGGGCTTCAGATCCCGATGCACGATGTTGAGCTGGTGCAGGGTGGAAATCACCTCCAGTAGGGCTCGCATGATCTTCCTAGGCCAGGGCAGGCATGTGCTACTCTCATCTCCTACTGTGCATTAGGCACTGGGCAGGGAGACCCTAGCTCACACCCCAGCCGTACTGTGAGGGAGGACTTGGGACAGGCTGGGGCCATCTAAACTTGGCCAAGGAGGCAGTGAGGCCCCAAAAGCCAGTGGCATTGCAGCCCCAGCCCCAGCCCAGACAATCGGACGCCATGCCTCCTGTGAGACCTCAGTGCCTCCCGTGAGGACTCTGGGTGAAGGGAGTGGAGAAGGGGCAGTGTACCTCACCTGGTTTCCTTCTCGCTCAGGGTGACCTTCTCAGTGAGGTAATCAAAGAGCTCCCCTCTCTTCATCCTGTGGGGACAAAGGGTTTCTAACTGGATTGGTCCCAAGGCCACTCCCTCCTTACCCTGCCCCCAACGAACTGCCTCCCAGTCTAACATCTGCAGAGGCAAAGGGGGCTGTTCCCCATGAAGGACCGAGGCCTGGGGTGAGGGGCGAGGGAGATGAGTGGGAGACTGGGAAGACTTGAATAAGCGCTAGGGAAGCTAGTAGTTGTGCTCCAGGGGGGTCCCCCTACCCATGGAAATGGCATCTCTCAGGACCAAAATCAGGGCTGAGGGCAAAAGAGCACACCCTGAGCTCCACCCCAGGGCCCATAACCATGATCAGAATACAAGAGGATCCTGATTTTTCTCAGCAAACAGATGGAAAGAATCGGCAGTGCAAGTCTGGGGGGAGGGAAGTTTTGCTTATTAAGATAATGAATTGTGGTTCAATCTTCTCACCTCTTGGGATGATCTAGAGAGAAGTCGCTGGTAGAACAATCTAGTGACATCTCAGAGGGCTCTTTGGGGCAGTATTAAAAATAGCTTCCCAAAGCACTTCTTTAAAGGTTACAGATATTTAAGCTGCCCCCAAAAGGCTGCCTGCCTGTACAGCTGCAGCTGGTCAAGTCGGGCAGGGTTCTGGGAAAGGCTCCCTGATTTAAATGGGAAAGGATGGCACCTCCTGGGAAAGCAGCGGAATTTCCAGGGCAAAAGGAGCAGAATGAATGGGAGAACAGATTTTGGCCAGCCACCTAGAAAGGCAAGGAAACCCTTGAGCTTAGGTGATGGCAGTGGGGCTTTCTGTTTGTGGAGACAACCTAGAATTTTCAGAGGTGAGCCTTGTTTTATACGATATCTGTGCCATGTTTCCAAAAGGCAATGTATTAATCCAGTTTTTATTATTTTAATTCCCTTTTAAAGATAGTAGCAGCAGCATTGAATAGATAAACCTGTGCAAAGTACACCCCAGGCTCCTGCCTCCCTGGAGTAGGCAGCTTAATTATACACACACTCAGTTAAATTGTGTCTTCAAGTACAACAATTCTGCACATATTCAGTACAGTGGGAATATGAAATGTTCCAACAATTCAAAATCTTACTTGAATAATTTTCTCAAGTAAAACCAGCTCCTAGACTAGCTGTTCTGTGTGGAGAAACCAAGACCTAGCCCCACACCAGTGACTGATGTAGCTGCAGAGATCTGGGTTCTGTGGGGAGGGCACCACCAAGCTGGAGAGTCCCACCATCCCACCCTGGCCCCTGGGGCCTTTTTGAATGAAAGGTAGGACATCTGGAGACAGCTCACAGAGCAGGGAAGCTGGCAGGCCAGGCAGAGTGCTTTTTCTGGCCTTTTCTCTCTAGAGAACTAGCAGTCTCAGAGCTGAAGGGCCTGCTGGTCCTGAGGGGCCAGTGGCCCTGCAGAGGGAGGGAAGGGGCCCATCTTACAGGCCATTCCTAAGGAAGTGGGAGTGGTGGGGGAATGGTGACTTTGATGACGATGAAGATGTCTGCTCCAGCTTTGAGCCCACTGCCACGTGCCTCCCTGGTCTGAAACACCCCTGCCTGCCTCTCCCGGAGGTGCCTGCCTTTCCCCTCTTGCCTCCTGATGGTCGTCTGCCCACAGGGGCAGCATGATCCTCTTCAAAGGTCAAGAGGATCACATCACCTTCCTGCTGCTGGCCCTCCAGCAGCCTCCCCAGCACCTTAAAATCCACAGGCCTCACCATGGCTGAGATGCCCTGCAGGGCCAGGCCTCTGCTTCCACCCACCCTGGCGTCCTACCCTTTCTGCAAGCTTGCTCCACCCCTCCGCCCTGGCTTCCTGGCCACAGGACCCTTACACTGGCTCTTCCTTCTGCCTGGAAAGCTCTTCTGCAGGCCTCTGCTCAGGTCAGAGCCTCAGAGAGCCCTTCTGGACTGCTCCGTCTAAAACAGTCCTCACCCTCTCTCCCCTTGCTCTGCTTTACGTGTCCACACATGTATGTAGGCCCGTGCACGTATCACGGGTTGTTTGCTGTCCACTCCCCATGAAAATTATTACATGAAGTCAGGGACCTTGTCTGTCTTGCTCACTGCTGTCTCCTCTGTTCCTGGAATCATTATTGAGTGGACCATCCTCATCAAGGTACCAGTCATTGGGCTACGCTTTTTCATATAATATAAACATCTCATTCAAACATCACCATGGCCCCTGTGAGGCAGGGCCTATGATGACCCCATAATACAGGTGAGAAAACCGCTCCTTGAAGAATCATTCAGCCCCAAAGCAGTGTACCCAGGGTTCAAACCCTGACAGCCTGACCCCTAGGGCTGATCTGCCGAATGCATTTGTGATCCTGTTTGGTGTCCTGGGTGTGGAGGGCTGGCTGCTGGGCGGGGACTGCATGAGGAGGCTTTCCAAGGGGGCCCCCAAGATGTGGCTGGCCCCAGGGCCAGGTACTTACAGGTCAAACACCAAGAAGAAGAAAGTGCTGGTCTCATAAGTGTCCTTCAGCTGTACTGAAATGGAAATGGTTGACTGGGGTCAGGCAGTAGGGAGCCTGGGCAGGGACATGGGGGCTCACGGCAAGGGAATTAAGGTTGATGGGGCTGGCTTCAAATGCTGGGGGATGGGTATCAGGGTGATCCTCAATGTCCACTCAGGGAGGCCCAGGATTCCAACTTCCATTCCCTCACCCACACCCATCCCCACCCCTGCCCCAGATGTTTTCTGTCCAGCTGGAGGAGGAGGCTGGGGCAGAGTAAACTCTGGGAGCTATGGGGCTGGTGGGACCCCAGGGTGCAGGAGCATTCAGTTGGTTCTGGCCAGTGGCACAGTGGGGCCACACCCCAGATTTCGGTTATTAGGGCAGAATCGTAGCAGAGCAGGCCTGCTGTGCCTCGGGGTCATCACTCACTGATGTTGGGGTGCCCTGAGACCTTGCGCAGGATGTCCACCTCCTTCAGCGTGGCCTCTCGCAGCTCCTGCACCTCCTTGGGGCTGAAGCTGCCCCCACCAGTGACGTCAATGATCTTCACGGCATAGTCCTTACACGTGGGCTTGTGGATACAGCGTCTGACAACGCTGCTAACTCCTCTGTGGGCACAGGGGACAGGTGATCCTGGCAGCCCCCTCACCCCGTGGAGAATCCCAGGTGGAGGGGGCCCGGTCCAAGCTGTGGGAGAGGTGGCTTGCCCTTTTCCAGTGACTGATGCTTCCCCCCATCTCCCTGTGTGACTTGGGAGATGGTGGGATGAAGAGACAAGACACAGAGCAGGCAAGCAGCCCAGAGCTGACAAGTAGCCCACCCGGTCTCAGGTCCCTGGCAAGTCCGGTGCTATTCCTCAGCAGGTGGGAAGAAGCTGTCTCCTCTGAGGGCCATAACCTGCCCTCTGACCCCTGCCACTGCCCAAAGCACAGTGGGGGTATGCCTGTCAGTAGGGCCTGCGGAGCTCTTTGCCGAGGGAGGTCTCTGGTCAGAGGCCTCTTATGCCCCCCTTAACAGTCCAGGCATCAAGAGGGCAAGACCCCCAAACCGAGGGACTCTCCAAGGAGCAATGCTTTGGGGATGGATGTGGGGCCGGTGCTCAGGGTCAAGCAGAGCTCACCCTTCCGCTGGAGCCTGGGTCACCCCCTGCAGAACAGGCGGGAGCCGAGGCTGCCTTACCTGCCCAGGATCTCCTTGGGCTCATAGTTCTCGTAGAAGCCCTGTGCAGAGTGGGAGTCTGGCAGTGCCTCGTCCCGGGTCATGCTTGGTGACTCGGGGTTACTCCGAGGGGTTCTGATAGGGAAACAGATGTCGTCAGCCCTCCCGACCCAGGGGCTGGGGTCCTTGAGGACTCGAGCCATGTCTTACCTTCGTATCTTCTGGCACAGGGCCAGTCTATCATGAAAGCTCGAAATTAATGTGTTTGCTCACAGCAACATTATTCAATAGCCAGAGGTGGAAGTGACCCAGGTGTCCATGGACCAATGAATGGAGAAACAAAATGGGGTGTATCTATACAACAGAATAATGCTGAGCCGTAAAGAGGAACGAAGCTTTGTTACGTGCTACCACGTGGATGAACACTGAAGACAACATAAGTGAGCAAAGCCAAAAGGACACATATTGTGTGATTTCACCTTTATGAAATACCTAGAATAAGCAAATTTATAGAGACAGAAAGTATATGGCAAGTTCCCAGGAGTGGAAGTGGGGAGTGGGGAATTAATGCCTAATGGGTGCAGTTTCTGTTTGGGGTGATGCAAGAGCTTTGGGCATGGATGGTGGTGATTAACTCCACTGAGCTGTATGCTGGAAAGGGGTTAAAATGGGAAATTTTATGTTGTATATTTATTATTACATTAGATATTTACAAATTTCACATTCGTGTAATAAACAACTCAGCCAACTTCGGCTTCACACTCCTTCTGGACCCCGGGGCTGACCGTCTTCCTCCTCTCTGGGCTCTCCTGCTTCGCTACCTGGAGCTTTGAAAGGGCGGGGCTGGCTTGTCCCCTGTGGCCCCCAGGTGGGCCCGGGGCTTCCTGCAGTCCTGTCCTTGCGGGAAGAGGCTACTGTGCCCAGGGCGGGAGCTCTGGCCCCACAGCCAGCTCTGCTGGGGCTGGCACACCCTCGATTTTAGAAAGACCCACAGAGGAACTCTGCAGACGACAAATGGAAGTGCTGCCTCCGTTTTTCTAGGAGACACGGCTGGGCCTGCTTCTCCTGACCGCTGTCAGCCCTTGTGGAAAAGGTGAGAAGGTCCATGAGTTCATCTTCACCTGTGGCTCCTTTGGCCGCTCCCCGTGTCCCAGCTTGTAACTGTCCTCCCCTGAAACGTGCCTCCTTCCAGGACATGGTCCTGTGCTCAGCCACCCTGCTCTTGCTCATTCACTCTGCACTTAGCCAGGACATCCCCCTGCTGCTCACTCGTGCTTCACAGACACTGGCAGCCACGCTCGGCCAAGAACGGTGTTGGGTGCTCCGAGGGGTGCAGCTCTGAATGAGTGAGTCGTGGTGCTCGTCTGTGTCCTCCCTCACCAGTACCTGCATCTCCCTCCCAGTTCGGCTGTGATCTCTGGGCAACAACCTTGCCTCAGTTGTCTCTGCCTCTGGCGCCCAGAGCAGGAGTGTAGCAGGTGCTGCCCCCTAGAGAGGCTGAGCGGTCCTGCCGCAGGGTGGGCCTCGCCAGGGAGGGGCCGGTAGGCCAGAGAGGCCACCAGGGAACCGAACTCCTCCTGCCCCGCGCAGAATTGAGGAATGGGGAAATCATCCACTGCCAGGAACAGGGGCAAGTAGGAAATGGGCACAAGTTGCCACTCAGCAGGGCCAGAGGTGCCTGCAGCCCCGCTGCCACCTGCCTCTCCTTGCCCACGAAGGCCTGACCTGTTTGCAGAACAAATGACAGCCCTGATGGCACCAGGACTCAGGCTGGCTGTTGCAGAAGCCTGGTGTCCCCACTGCTGGGCGCTGGTCACCAGAGGGAGGTTTAGAATAACAACTGCCTCCTCTGCCAGCACCAGGCAGTCTGCCTGCCTCATGGGCTCTCTTTTCCCCAGACAGCAACTGGGACCCAGGCCAGGGTGTCTGTGCCCTACACAAACAAGCCCCATTTCCTGGCAACTCCTTTTAAGCCCCCAGGATGAGCACCTGTGACCCCACCTGCCATTTCCCAAGGCTAGCAGTCCCAGACCCTCCTGCATGGGTGTCCTCCCTTCCCCAAGCCCTCTAGAGTGTACCCCGACCCACCACTGCGGGATGCCATCTCAGGCTGGGGGCTCCATCTCCCGGCACAACTACTTGAGCCAAGTCTGGCTACACTCCTCTCTCCTGGGTGGGGTTGTGGTGTTTATTTTGCCCTTTCATCCTGCTCTGAGGCCTGACTTGGGGCTAACTTTGAGCCTTTGTCCCCAGCTGCCCCCAACTGTATCCTCATGTGTTTCTCAAGACCCCTTTGGAGAGGGTTCCAAGTGGGAGCTAGTGGCCAGTCCTTTTTGGAACATAATACCTCTCTCCCAAACTCGAGAGTTGGAAAACACAGCCACAGGACCACTTTCTGTAGAGGCCCGCCCTCCACCACCCCATCCCCAGAGAAGCTTAAAGAATCAGTGGTGCCACTCTCCTGGGTAGGTCCCGGCTGCCTTCGGAGGGAGGAGAAATGGCCTAAAGGATTTGGGGTTTTGTCTTCCCAACACACCGCCCCGCCTCGCTTTTGTTCATCTTTGGCCCAGATACTCACTGTTATCTCCTTCCAGGCCCGTGAAGGAGCTGGACAGGAATCTCAGTGGCTCTGGATCCCCTGGGGAAGAGGGGACGACCGAGGGCTGCAGTCGTGGCCCGAGCCTACACTTGCGGCTAGAACAGCCTCTCTTGCTGCTCTTCTTTCGGGTTTTGCCACTTGATGACCGAAGGCTGACGTGCCAAAAATAAATCACAACTGCAAACCCGGGATGCCGGCCAGGATCCAGCAGCGGCAGCAAAGAGCACCCTAGGCTGAGCCGCCCCAGGGAGCGACCCCTGGCGGAAAGTGTGGGAAGCTCGGGTCGCCGGGGACCAGGCAGGGCCGCGTTTGGTGACCTCGTTCGTCTCGCTGGAGCTCACTTAGCCTCCAGGTCCTAAGGAGGTAAAGTCAACCTCGCCGGGAATGCACTCGCTCTGGAGCAGGCCCAGGGAGACACCCCTGCGCTCCACTGCAGCCGTGGCTGCCACAGGGACCCAGGCAGCTAGACCGTTCTGTGGTTGCTCCACAGAATGCACTCCTTAATGGCTAGGAAACGTCCCTTTTAGGAATCCACCTCTGATCTGCTCTCCATAATTCACCTAAAGAAGGGGTTCTTAACCTTTTTTGTTCCACGGACCACTTTGCCAGTCCAGTGAAATACTACTGTAATTTATTTATTACGTACATTCCTAAGTGAAGGAAATGCTAGATTGCAGTTACAGGTCAGGGAAAATAAAGATAACAAGTTGATTTTTTTTCAATTCAAGCTCACCAACCCCCTGAAATCTTCCCACAGATCCCTTGGGGTCCCTGGGGACCCCTAATTAAGACCCCCTGAAAACTTCCTTACCTCATTTTATGTTTTCAGCCTGCAGTTTCTGTTAGGAATTTCACATTCCATGAGAAAGCTTATGGGCTCTGGGAATTTACCAGGGTGTAAATCCTTGATCCGAGTGTGCTTTTAAGCAAAGGGTCCTCCTTAAGGGATTCTAAAGGGATTCACAGAATTGCAAGATGCCAGCTTGCAGGAGACACTTTTTTTTCGTTCCTCCTCGTTCTAAAGCTGGCATTTTCCAAACCCTCAATCCTAATACCCCAAATTGGGGGGGTGGGTAATACTGTGCCTCATGAAGCGGAACCCACAAATACCAGATTGATTACCATTTTACAAAGCACCTAGTACAGGATCTCACTTAGACCTCAAAGCTCTGGTATTAAGCCCAATTTAGAGAACATGACTTGCTCAAGGTCACGAGGTGAGGACAGCCTAGATGTTTCAGTCAACTAAGAGGCCAAGGACCCAAGTGTACTTTCCTGTCTATCATGCTGACCATCTTTCTCTCACTCTGGAAGTTTTTGTATTGCTATACAGAAATGAGTTGAAAATGACTTCAGGGTATGAGCCTCCAATTTAATGAAATCCAACACCTGGCTCCAAGGATGAAAACACCTCAATCTCCTCTTAATTCCTCTTAATAGACCCATTGTCCCCTCATTCTATGCTATAGATTTGACTCATGCTGGTGTATACTTTTTTTTTTTTTAAGGTAATGGGGCCAGGGATTGAACCCAGGACAAAACTGAGCTACATGGCTCCCAAGTTGGTTTGTATATTTTTAAGGTGGCACTGTGAACCAAACCCAGGACCTCCCATGTGGGAAGCAGGCGCTCAACCACTTGAGCCACATCTGCTCCCATGGTGGATACTTTTAATGTTTCATAAAACTCCTTCTGATAAAAAGAAAAAAAAAGATCATCAACAACAACAAAAAAAAACACACAAAAAAAATAAACACTGAAAAAAAAAATCCCTTCTGGCTCTAGGGCAACAGGCGAAAGCATTCAGCCAACTACCCCATGCCCTTTGTGCAGCCAGTGCTCCCACCAGGCAGGACAGATCAGCAGACACTTTTTATTGCTGCTACTATTTAATTTTCCTTTGATCCATTGATTCATTATCTGGGTACCCACCCCACACCATCAGGTGCCCACAAGGGGCACCTGAGCATACTCTGCACCCTCAGAGTCAGCTGTCCTAAGACTTCAGAATGGGCCAAGGGGCCCACTGATGAACCCAGGAGGGACTGTGTGCAACGACTGGCCATGGGTGAACTCTGATGTCATTCAGGGTCTCAGAACAGGGAGTTTTGGCCCTTTTCAGGAACTGACTGATGAGTGGGACATGAACACAACTGAGGACATGAGGCAACTCATTTGAAAGTACTATGGAGAGTGGGAAAACTGCAGCACCAAATGCAGAAGTGAATGAAAATCTTGAGGTCTCTTTTAAGAAAAGAAACAGCATTGTTTTTTCAGGAGGCACCAGGAACTGAACCTGGGACCTTCGATGAGGGAGGTAGGAGCTCAACCACTTGAGCCACATCCACTCTCCAGGAGCTTTTTTATGAGCAGCATGTTTGCTAGTGAGCCAGTCCTTTGGGAGCTCTGCCAGATCCTCTGGATGGATGCTAATTCAATATCCAGCAACAAGAGATGAGTTTTAAGTATATGTTAAGACAATTTTAGGAAATGAGTACATTTAGTCTGCATTCACATACCATTCGATGACTTTCACTTAAAAAGACACCATACCTTGGAGAAAATCACTTTATTCTAATTACTTCACAGATAATAACATCACAGTGACTGATTTAAGGAGTCCACACAAATATCTGTCCAGCCCCAAAACCTACACAACTGCAGTGGACTTCTATACAATAAGAACCACCTCTTCCATTGTGATTCTGAAACAAGAAAGCTATTATTAATAGAAGAGAGGTTTAACCAGTGGTATTCCACTTTATACTTTCACTATCAATTATAATTTTACACTAAATAAGCTTGGTCATAAGAGCATATTTTCCATTTCTTCATTTTCAACTTCTTGATTAGGCTAAACCTGCAAACAGAAAAGGTTAAGTTCAGAAGTTAGCTGTATATATTCAACAAAACAGAAGCCCTCCAAATTATGAAAAGAAGGATAACAGTCCAAGGTCACTGATTTTCTTTATAGGCTATTGAAGGCATCCTGCAACCAACAAAACTTCAATTCTATACTTGGGACAACTGAGAAAAGACAGGGCACATATGCTTCTAAGGACAATCTGAGGCAGAATCAGATTCAGAACACAACTGGTAAATGCTTAGGATGATTAGAAATCTATGGGTCAGCTCCTTGTTATGAGTCAGAATTTATATAAAATCTCTAACTTATCTTTTTACTGAACACAGAATCCCCAAATTCTAATGCTCCAGAAGTACCAGTCAGTGAGTTTAGTAAATGTGATTTCATTCATGGATTGATACATCACCTACCATTTGCAAATCTGCACTGCTTCAGCACCTCGCTGAAACCTTCACAAAGCTTAAGGTCACCCTGGTTCTGGGCACACTCCAAAAACTGCTTCATCTCATAGTGGCAAGGGCCAAACTGCTGCTGCTGCTCCTGGTATGCCGGCTGGGCTCCCTGAGGCTCCTGTGAAGCAGAATATACAAGACCACTGACAAAGGAAATCAGACCTACACCTTGAAAAAAGCAGTATCCACTGTCTTTGAGGTTAGCTGGGGAAACAGAACTAGGACCAGATGGGTTGTAGCTCAGTGGTTGAGTACCTGCTTTGCACATATGAGGGCCTTGCTTCAATCCCTGGTACATTCATCAAAAAAAAAAAAAAGGGTATTAAAGTTTTATCTATAAGCAAACAATATGGAAGGTGAAAAACATCCATCCATCCATCCATCCATCTTTTTAAGGAGGCACCAGGGATTGAACCTGGGGCCTTGTATATGGGAAGGAGGGGCTCAAGCTATCAAGCTACATCCGCCCCCCCCAGAAGGTGAAACATTTTAAAGCCAGGAAGCAAATGATCTTTAACAAAATTAATGATTCAAGAACAAATAAGGCAGGAAGTGGACTTGGCCCAGTGGATAGGGCATCCGCCTACCACATGGGAGGTCTGCAGTTCAAACCTCGAGCCTCCTTGACCCATGTGGAGCTGGCCCATGCACAGTGCTGATGCGTGCAAGGAATGCCCTGCCATGCAGGGGTGTTCCCCGCGTAGGGGAGCTTCACACGCACGGAGTGTGCCCCGTAAGGAGAGCCGCCCAGCGCGAAAAAAAAGTGCAGCCTGCCCAGGAATGGCACCACACACTCAGAGAGCTGACACAACAAGATGATGCAACAAAAAGAAACACAGATTCCCAGTGCTGCTGATAAGGAGAGAAGCGGTCACAGAAGAACACACAGCGAATGGACACAGAGAACAGACAACTGGGGGTGGGGAATAAATAAAAAATAAATCTTAAAAAAAAAAAAAGAACAAATAAGGTGAAACTGTTATCTGGGCATCTCTAGATAAAGTGAAGCTTCATAGAGAAAAACTGGGACTATTATGAGAAAAATAAATGGACAAGAATTTGAAGCACACTAGAGAAAATTCATTTACCTCCAAAAGAGGGGTAGAGGGAGACATCAGGTAATAAATCAGAGAGAGCTATTAGAGATTTCTAAACCCTTAACTGAGAATGAGAATGGATTAGTAAGAAGAGACACAGAGATAAAATATTCAAAACAATGGGGAAATGGCTGTTTTATGAGTCAAGTTGGACTGTTAAAATTCTACTCTTTGGGAAAAAAATATAATTTGTACAGTATGTAAGGCACTAACTCAACTGCCAAATGTGGCTTTTGATCATTCATTTTCTACTACCAGTATTGTGAATTCTAAATTTAAATACAGTTTCTTAAAGACATAAGGAACTTTCAAATGAGTAGGCTTTTTAATAAAATCCACTCATGGGAGGGCAATATTGCTTAAAACCTTACCTGGTAAGTGATGTCAGGCCTTGAGGGCTCAGCATTACTCCCTCCACCGAAGCCCCCAGTGATAGCATGGCCCAATGTGTGCCCAACAGCAGAGCCCACAGCCACGCCAGCTGCAGTGGTTGCCATCTGGGCCATCAGACCCGGCTGCCGAGGTGCAGCAGCAGGTGAGCCAAGTGCAGATGGAGGGGCTGCTGCTGGCAGCTGAGCTGCTGGTGCTGGTCTGGGGGCAGCTCTCATCTGAGGTGCCCGGCTGTGAAAGAAAAGAACTTTGAAGTTTCGACGTACAACCAAGTTTGGAAATTATCAACTGAACAACAAAAACCTATATATTAAAATAAACCCCAGGATTACCTTTTAAAATTATTAAACACAAGTATGTATTTATTCTAGGTACTGGGAATATAACTGAACAAGAAACTAAAATCTCTGCCTTCATGGAATTTACATTCTATTGAAGGATCAAACAATAAACTATGTTATATGGTGTTAAATGCTAAGGAAAAAAAAATATCCGGAGAGGCAGTGTATGCTATGGGATGTCCCAATTTTAGGACAGTCAGGGAAGGTCTCACTGAGCAGTAACTTTTAAATTCTTTGAGTCCAGGGAAACAATGTGGTACTGTGCTCAATGTCCTGAACTTGCAATCTGAAAATCCTGGTCTGAGACCTGGCTTTCCAATTAACTAAGGCATGACCTTGGACAAGTCACTTATTCTGAGTGTCCCATTTCCTTATTTCTGTAAAAAAACAAGACCACCACCTACTACTGAAGTTGTTCCATTGTATTTACATACAAACAACAAAATTTACCATTTTTACTTGTACAATTCAGTGGCAGTAATTTCATTCACAATACTGTGCTACCATCACCACCAACCATTACCAAAACTTTTCCATCACCCCAAACAGAAACTCTTACCTATTAAACAGTAACTTCCAATTTCCCCCTCACCCCAATCCCTGATAACCTCTCTACATTCTACCTTTACTGTTTGCTTAGTTTAGATATGTCATGTAAGTGGAATCAAATATTAATCCTTTTGTGTCTGGTTTATTTCCTCTAGCTATAATTTTTCAACGTTCATCTATGTTGCAGCACTGCACTCCTTTTTATGGTTTAATAATATTCTATTGTACCTAATACCAAAGCAACAGATTTTAGAGTATTGGTGCTCATTGATTATTTACTGAGTTAAAATGTTACTTTCCCGGTTACCTTTATTTTACATTGTTTCTTCTTGCTATTTTTGAGAACTTGCCTGTTATAACAATTTATAATAAGCTCTTGGCTAATGTATTTTAAGTAATAATTCCCGGACACTGAAATTAGGACTTAGGCTACTGGGAACTCTACCGAAATGTGGGGCACACCTACTCCCAACCAGCTCTCCGGGCCCGCTAGTGGCCTGCCCGGGGAGGGTCCACGCTGCAGACCAGCTTCGAACGCGCGCGCCCGCGGCCTCCCCCAGCCAAAGCCTCGGCCTAGCGTGGCCTCCTCCTGCGTCATGGCGCCTGCAGAGTCGGGCCGCCCGCGTCTCGGCCCCAAACCCTGCAGCTGTCCTCACCTGGCCGGAGGGGCCATGCGTGAAGTGCGGCTCCGGCTTCCACGCGGCATCACGACGATACGACGGCTCGGCGGAAAGAAGAAGGAAAGGCTGAAGAGGAAACCCGAAGACCTCTGCGGAGAAACTGAGGAGACGACAGGAGGCGGGGCCAGCCTCAGCGCGCGGCCAATCAGTGAGCAAAGTCCTTCGCCGTGAAGGTCACTGGGAAGAGCATGACGTAAGCGAGCGTCTCGTCGTACGCGTTAGCGTCACGAGCTGGCGCTGGGGTTGTTTAGAAACCCGGAAGTTCCCGTGGTTGCCTGGCAAGGCTTGTCCTACGATTCTAGAATGACTCAGAACTGCTAGCGATTTGTTTCCTAAGGCAGTTGGAGGACGGTAGGTTAAATCCAAACTTGTGAATCAGATCCCTGGCTTCACTGCCAGTTGGCTGTGGGCAGATTACCCCTTCTCAGCATTTAGTTACTTATTTGGGTAAGTATTTTTTGAGGCACAGTGTGGATTGAAAAATGAGCTGGACGAAGGAAACAATTTTAGGCAGGGATTGATAGCTGAGTTGGTTGTATTTGTAGTTCCCTTTCTTTTCTATGGATTTAGTCAAAACTTAAATTCGGTAAACTAATGTAAATTATAAACCACAGTCTTGGCAGTGCTCCAATATGTGTTCACCAAACTAATGAAGGATGTTAACGTGGGAAAGTGTGAGAAGGGGAGGGAATGGAGTATATGGGAATCCCCTGTATTTTTAATGTAACATTTATGTGATCTAAAGTTTCTTTAAAATAAATTAAAAAATAAAAGTAAAACATGGTATTAGAAACAAAAAAAAAAAAAAACCCTTAAATTTAAAGTCATAATGCCTTACATTTATGTATTACTATACATTGTCAACCTCCTTTCTTAACTATTATATTATTGTGCCCAGAATTAGGATAGTATTTATTAAAAAAAATAAATCAGGTGGTGGTGACATGAAGAAAAAGGGTAAAAGGATTAGAGATTTAGAGGTTCGTCAGGGCAGGCCTCTTTGAAGAGATACACTTTGAACAGAGTCCTTGAGGAAGTAGGAGCAAGCCCTGTGGTTATCAAGAATAAGAGCTTTCCAAGCGTTCCAGGGAACAGCAATTGCAAAGGCCCTAAGGACCTGTGCTTTGGTGGTATTTGGTGTGAAATGCTTTAACAGTAACATTTTAGTATCGCTGCAGTAGGGGAAAAGTTGGCTAGTGACATTTCTTAGGTTGCCTCATGGAAAAGTCCTAGGGCACCAGGGGAGATTTGTGAAGAGGAAGCAGAGGTGGGACCTCCATTTCTGCTTGGATGGCTGTCAGGAATTTACCTTTTCCAGGAGAAGTTGCAGAATTTAAAACAACCCTCTCATGTTCAACAACAGCCAGATGTTTCAGGATCAGAGGGAGTATAATAGTGCAAAAACCTTTCGTGAAAAACAAAAAATTTATT
This sequence comes from Dasypus novemcinctus, assembly GCF_030445035.2. NCBI lineage: Eukaryota > Metazoa > Chordata > Mammalia > Cingulata > Dasypodidae > Dasypus > Dasypus novemcinctus. The sequence goes on along the minus strand of NC_080695.1, from coordinate 25,452,267 downwards.
TTTAAATTAAAAAAATTTTTTTAATTTAATTTTTTTATTTTTTAAATTTTTCTTTGAAAAACAAAAAGTTTTCAGTTATTTTTGCAGAGCTTCTTAAAGGAATTAAAACTTGACAAATGTGTTTGCCTTTGGATAATTCATAAGCAGAGATAAAGGGGCCTTATAAAAACTACAATGTAAACTATAATCTATGCTGGGTAGCAGTGCTCCAAAATGTATTCATCAAATGCAATGAATGTATTACACTAATGAAAGAAGTTGTTGATGTGGGAAAACTGGGGAGTGTGGGGAGTGAGGCATATGGGAACCACCTATATTTTTTAATGTAACATTTTATGTGATCTATGTATCTTTTTAAAAAATTTTTTTAAAAAGATTCATTTTATTTCTCTCCCCTTCCCCCTCCCCCCACCCAGTTGTCTGTTCTCTGTGTCTATTTGCTGTGTGTTCTTTGTCCGCTTCTGTTGTCAGCGGCACGGGAATCTGTGTTTCTTTTGGTTGCGTCATCTTGTTGTGTCAGCTCTCCATGTGTGCGGCGCCATTCTTGGGCAGGCTGCACTTTCTTTCACGCTGGGCGGCTCTCTTTATGGGGCACACTCCTTGCGCATGGGGCTCCCCTACGTGGGGGACACCCCTGCGTGGCTGGGCACTCCTTGTGCGCATCAGCCCTGCGCTTGGGCCAACTCCACACAGGTGAAGGAGGCCCGGGGTTTGAACCGCAGACCTCCCAAGTGGTAGACGGATGCCCTAACCACTGGGCCATGTCCACTTCCCTCTATGTATCTTTTAAAAATAAAAATATATTAAAAAAAAAAAAAGACACATCCTTACACAAGAAGAACTTAGCATGAGCAAAACTTTGGACAATTCTAGAAAGGAAGGAATCCACAGCAGAATACTCATTATGCTGTACAGGAATCTGTCTTTTTGTTGCGTCATCTTGCTGTGTCATTTCTCTGAGTATGCGGCACCACTCCTGGGTGGGCTGCGCTTTTGCCTGGGGTAGCTTTCGTTGTGGGGGGCACTCCTTGTGCGTGGAGCACCCTTATACCAGGGGCACCCCTGTGTGGCATGGCACTTTGCACTCAGCAGCACTGCGCGTGGGGCAGCTCACCAAATGGGTCAGGAGGCCTTGGGTATCGAACCCTGGACCTCCTTTGTGGTAGGCGGAAGCTCTATCAGTTGAGCCATGTCCGCTTCCCTCCATAGCAAAATAGAGATTATTTTAATTATACTTGGCCAAGTCATTAATTTATAAATTGAAGAGGGAATATTAGATGTATGCCCAGGGTTATTTTATGAGAGTAAAAGATCAGAAACAAGTAAATTCCCAAAGAGAATATTGATAAAGTAAATTATGTACATTCACACAATATGGAGCTAGAAAAAAGAATGAGGAAACCTCCAATATTGATATGAAATTATTTCCAAGATACACTGTCAATAAAAAACAAGGGGCAGAATTGAGTAGGGTGTGCTATTATCAATGTAAAATGGAGAGAAAAGCCCATATTGTGTATGCATAAAGTATCTGCTGCTTACATTGGTTGCATTCAGGAAGTAGACCTTTGTGACTGTGGCACAGGATTGGAACTTTCATTGTAGAACTTTTTTTCCCCCTATGACCATAGCTTATGGTATACATTAACCTGTAGCCCCAGCCCTGGCATTCCTCTGCGAGCAGCCACCTGGGGCTCAGGGATGACAGATGGGCCGTGCTACTGCTACTGCTACTGCTTGTTAAGTGAGCTTAACCTTAATCTCCCCAAGCCACAGGCCCTTTGTGGGAATGATCATAACGCTTGCTGTGGAGTGTTGTGAGTATATTATTATTATTGAAATAATGGAAATGCTCTAATGATTGAAGTGATAGCTGCACAACTATGTGATTATGCCAAATACTATTGATTGTACACTTTGGATGAATTGTATGCTTTATTAATATGTATCAATAAAATTGATTTGTTTTAAAAATTAGCTTTATTATGATAAACATATACAAGATAAAATTTCCCATTTTAACCACTTTCAAGTATACAATTCACAATGTTGTGCTTCCATTAACACCATCTGTTATCTGTTACCAAAAATTTTCCATGACCCCAAACAGAAATTGTACCCATTGAGCATTAACTCCCCATTCTCCACTCTTCCACCCATCCCCACTCCTGGTGACCTGTAATCTACTTTCTGTCTCTATGAATTTGTATATTCTATTTATTTCATATAAATGAAATCATACAATATTTGTGCTTGTGTGTCTGACATTTCATTCAACATGATGTCTGCAAGTTTCATCCATGTTGTAGCATTATATAACATTTTATGTGTTTTGGATTTTGTTTGAATTCCACCCCCCCCCAAAAAAAAAAGAGGTTTCTCTATTTCCTCTATTCAAAAAGCAAAGAATATGTTTTAAAAAAAAAAACAAACCCGGTATTGAAAAATGCTAGAGGGAAGTGGATGTGATTTCAAGTGATAGACCTTCTACCCACCCCATATGGGAGGACCCAGGTTCAATCCCTGGGGCCTGCTGGTGATAAAGAAGAGAAAGCATGCCTGCGTGGTGAGCCAGTGCTGCACAAGTGAGTCATGCAGCAAGATGATGATGCATCAAGAGAGAGACAAGCGGAGAGTCAAGGTGAAGTGCAGCAGAAACCAGGAAATAAGGTGGCACAATTGATAGGGAAGCTCTCTCCACATCAGGGGTCTCCGGGATCGAATCCAGGTGAGTCCTAGAGGAGAGAAAATGAAAAGACAACACAGACAGAAAACAGCAGGGCGGGAGGAGGGGAAGGGGGGAAAATAAATCTTTAAAAGAAACACGATTCTACATATCATTTGTAGTTTGCTAGGAGAGATGTGCTGAAGTTTACTCTTTAGAAAAATTTATATTACCACTTCTCATTCTATAGTGATTTTAGTTCTAAACAAATTCATTTATGGTGAAATCAAAATTTGAACAAAGAACCCTCAGGCATTTTTATAGTTAAGACATTTGGCTGAATTGCTCTTGATTGCAGTAAAAAATTTATTGCTCAAATTAGGTGATTCACATGAGAGGTTTTATGATTGTGTAAATTCTTTTCCAGAAATTCCACTTCTAGGAATATAAGAAAAGTTATGGTACATACATATGATGAAATGCAATGCAGCTATTTAAAATGTTGTGAAAGAATATTTGAGTTTGCAATATATTAAATGAGTGAGATTACAAAAGAGTATGGATTATTTTAGTTTGCCAACGGGATGCTGATGAAAGTACCAGAAATGTGTTGGCTTTTATAAGGGGTATTTATTTAGGGTAAAAGCTTACAATTCTAAGGCCATGAAAAGTCCAACTCAAGGCACCATATGTGCTTTCTCACCCATGTAAATTGCTACATGTTGAAGCAAGATGGTGGGTGATCTGCTTTCCCTCCGGGTTTATTGTCTCCCCTTGAGTTGCTCTGTGAGTCCAGCTTCTTGGGGCTTTGTGCTTAAGCAATCCTGTAGTGCTTTTTTCCAGGCATAGGGCTTATCTTTCTGGGCCTTCTCTGCCAGTCTAGGCTGGTCAGCCCTTGTCCCCAGTTCAGCTGCAAGTTATCAGGCAAATGGCTCATCTCTTCTCAGAGCCTCAGCTGTTTGAGCCTCTCTGTCACTTGGCAGGTTCAAAACTGGCAGTGCTTACTCTTCCTGTGTCTGTCCGTGTGAATCTATATCAGACTCAGTAAATACCTCATGAGACAACCTGAGTCATGCCTTACTGAGATAGTTGAGTCAAAATCCCTAGAGCAATCTTAACAGGTAATCTAATGAAATGCCCCTTTACTGAATTTAATGCAGTCGAAGAGTACCATACCCAGAGGAATAGATTAGTTTAGAAACAATCTTTCTCTTTTTGGAATTCATAAAATGATCTCAAACTGCCACAGGAGGTGTGTTTATATTTTTTTAAGTTCATTTTCCCCCAACAGTGTGCACATATCTGTTCAGTTCCCTGCTTTCAAATCTTGTGGGTATATACCTAGAAGTGGGATTGCCAGATCATATGATAATAATGGTAATACTGTACTTAACTTCCTGAGGAATGGCTAAACTGTTTTCCTCAATAACTGCACCATTTTACATTCTCACCAACAATGATTGTTTCTATTTCTCCACATCTTCTCCAACAATTATTATTTTTTATTTATTTTTATTCCCTCCCTCCCATTGTTTGAACTCGTCTGCTACTCTGTGTCTGTTCATTGTGTGCTTGTCTTCTTTTTTAGGAGGCACCGGGAACTGAATGTGGGATCTCCAGTGTGGGAGGGAGGCGCCCAATGGCTGGGGCCACCTCTGCTCCTGCTTGTGGGGTCTCTCATTGTGTTTTCTTGTTGTGTCTTTTCATTGCATCATCTTGTTGTGTCAGCTCACCGTGCCAGCCCATTTTGTCAGCTCACCATCTTGCTCGTCTTGTTTAGGAGGCAGCTGGAACCAAACCCACGACCTCCCATGTGGTAGGTGGGTGTCCAACTGCTTGAGCCACATCTCCTTCCCAATTATTATTTTTTAATAGTAGCCATTCTAGTGGGTTTGAAATGATATCTCATTGTGTTGTATTTTTTTTTTTAAGTCCTGGGGGCCAGGGATTGAATGCAGGACTACATATGTGGGAAGCTGACACTCAACCACTGAGCCATATCAGCTTCCCTGAGTTGAGTTTTTCATTTGTTTTTGTTTTTTTTAAGGAGATACTGGGGACTGAACCCGGACCTCCCATGTGGGGAAATAGGCATGCAACTGCTTGAGTTACATCTGCTCCCAGCTGTTGGAATTTTGACTGGGATTGAGTTTAAGTCTGAATCACTTTGGGTAGTACTGGCATCTTAATATTATGTCTTCCAATGCATATATTTTAAAGACTGGAATTATATACACCTAAGTAGTGATGTTATCTGGTGTGAGTGGAATTATGTGATTTCTATTTTTATTTTTTTGGTTTGTCCATGTCTTCTAATTTTTCCACAATGCCATATTTATAATAAACATACTATGTTAGTTTAAAATATTTCCACAGACACAGAAATTATGGTTTGCAGCTTTGGAGACTAGATAATAAAAGGCACTGTGGCCGCTTCCTTGCTTGTTCTCTCTCTCGGATCACTTGCACTGGGAAAAGCCAGCTGCCACATTATGAGGACCCTCAAGCAGCCTATGGAGAGGTTTATTTGGCAAGGAACTGAGGCTTCCTGCCAACAAGCAAGTTGAGTAGGCCATCTTGGAAGCAGATCCTCCAGCCCCAGTCAAGTCTTTGGATGACCACAGTCCCTTCCATCCAACAGCTTGAATGCAATCTCCTGAGACACCCTGTGCAGAAATTACCCAGCTAAGCCACTCCCAAATCCCTGACCCACAGAAACTGAGATATTTGTTATTCTAAGCCACCAAATTTTTAAAAGTTTCCAAATTAAAAATAGCAAAATGACATAAAATTCACCATTCTAACCATTTTTAAATTGTGCAATTCAACAGCATTAAGTACATACATTTACAATGTTATGCAACCATTACCAATAATTTCTAAACTTTTTGTTACTCCAGACAAACTGTACATATTAAGCAGTAATTCCTCATTCCTCTTTCCTCCCAACCCATGGTAATCTCTAATTTACTTCGCTGGTTTTTTTTTTTTTTTTAAAGATTTATTTTATTTCTCTCTCCCTTTCCCCCTTTGTCTTCTCTCCATGTCCATTTGCTGTGTGTTCTTCTGCATTGTTTGGCAGCGCTGGGAAACTGCATCATTTTTGTTGTGTCATCTTGCTGCATCAGCTCTCTGTGTATGTGGCGCCACTCCTGGGCGGTCTGCACTTTTTTTCACGCCTTTTGGGAATATATCTTCAAGTCTTATTGCTGGGTCATATGAAAATTCTGTTTAACTTTTTGAGGAACCACTACTGTTTTCCACGGTGTCTTTGCCATTTTACATTCCTACCAGCAAGGCATGAGGATTCCAGTTTCTCCACATTCTGACCAACACTTGTTTTCAGTTTCTTAATAATCATCATCCTAGCCTGTGTGAATTAGTATCTCATTGTGGTTCTGATTTGTATTTGTATAATGTTGAGCATCTGTTTATGTGCCTGTTTGCCATTTGAATATCTTATTTGAGAACTGTCTATTCTAAATTTCTTTGCCCATTACTATTACTGTTTTTTGATTGGGTTGTTGGTCTTTATTTTAAGCTGTTTAATTCTTTTTGTATTCTGGATATTAAACCTTTATCAGATATAGTTTCCAAGTATTCTCTCCCATTCCTAATGGCTAATAATGTTAAACATCTGTTTATGTGCCTATTTGCCATTTGTATATCTTATTTGAGAAATATCTATTCTAAATTTCTTTGCTCATTACTATTACTACTATTTTTTTATTGGGTTGTTGGTCTTTTTTATTTTAAGCTGTTTAATTCTTTTTGTATTCTAGATATTAAACCTTTATCAGATTTTCCAAGTATTCTCTTCCATTCTGTTGTCCTTTCACTCTGATAGTGTCCTTTGATATACAAAATTTTAAAATTTTAATAAAGTCCAATTTATCTATTTATTCATATGTTGCCTGTGCTTTTGGTATCATACTTAAGAAACCATTGCCAAATCCAAGGCCATGTAGCTATGTGTCTATGTGTTTTTCTAAGTTTCATGGTTTTAGCTCTTAAAGTCCTGGATCCATTTTGAGTAAATTTTTATGTATGGTGTAAGGTAGGGGTTCATCATCATTGTTTTCTATGTGGATTTCCGTTTTACCAGTACTATTTGTTGAAGAGATTGTTCTTTTCCCACTAAATGGTCTGAGCACCCTTGTCAAAAATCAACTGGTCACATATATGAGGATTAAGCAACTATGTTTTGGGGTAACTTCTTATGCATAAATAGATAACCAATACAAATATTTTCTATAATGATTGTATTTATAACTTAGTTATAATTAAAAATTAAACTTGACCAAGTCCATATGGGTCTGTTCGACTCTAAAGCCAAGACTCCTTCTACCATGCCGCACTGACTGGATATGGGAGACATTTTAAAAGAAGAATTAATGTAATGAGTGAAGGAATTTAAGACTTCATGGCTAAATGGAAGGAGAGGAGGGATGGTTCTTGTAATTTAAAAATAGCTATCATTTATTAAACACCTCTTATGAGCCAAGCCCTTGTGTTAGATGCTTCATATATATTACCTACAATCCTTATAATTTGGGAAGGTAATACAATTGTATTACCATTTTACAAATGAGGCTTGGAGAACTTGAAACTAGTTATCATTTCGAGAAGTTTTCTAGATGCCAGAGTGATGAACAGTCAGACCCAAGATTAAAATTCAGGTAAACCACCTTTTTCTCCTAATCAAGACTCAGCTGATGGATGCAGAAGGTCTGACTGAATGCAGACTGAAGAGAAAAAGGAAAGCTACCCTGTCATATGATGCATAATTGTATTTTCTTCTGATTTTTAAAAATTTTTATTAGAGCCGTTGTGGGTTTACAGGACAATCATGCACAAACCATAGGTTTCCCATACATCACCAAACCACCAATAAATTGCATTGATGTGGAACATTTGTAACAATTGATGATAATCACATTTTTTAAATTGTACAGTTACATTCTGCATGATTTTATAATTTGACTTCATTCTAATCCATGGACACGAAGTTTTTGGATGGTTCTGAAACAAAGAACATTGTCTACCAGATGAGGAAAACTATGATGCTGGACAGAATGAATGCTTTTAACTATTAGATTAAGGCACTGAAAACACTCATCTCTCAAATCTTGGGTCAAATGATAATTAAAACATGTATTTGAAAAGAGTAGCATCATTTCTTTATCTTGAGAAAAATGAATCTGTAAAATTTTCCATTTCAAAAAACATGAAAAAATAAAGCTTTTTTGAAAAAAACAATATAGCATGGTTTCATGACATGCAGGCACTTTTCTCATTGTTAAAGAGGTAGGCATGTTTCAGAATGAGGGGAGCAGGTGTAGCTCAAGCAGTTGAGTACCTGCTTCCAACATGGGAGGACATGGGTTTGGTTTCCAGTGCCTCCTAAAAACAAACAAGCAAAGAGATGAAAAAACAACTCAGGGGAGGTGATGTAGCTTACGTATGAATGAGGTCCTGGGTTCAATCCCAGGCCCTAAAAAAAAAAAGAATTTACCCCTCTGGAAAACTTGGGGTAAGACTAAATTTATGGAAGTTATTCCTGTGCTAAATAACAAAGTATTGTGGTCAAGGGCACAAGTACTGGGGTCAATCCTCGTCCACTCTCTATTAGCTGTGTGATTTCTGGCAAAGTTACTTGAACTCTGTGCCTCAAGATCCTCTCCCTAAAATGGGGATAGCAATGTCTTCATCAAAAGGTTGTTGTGAAGCTCAATAGTGCAGAGAACCTAGCAAGTGTTCAATACACACTATATACCTATGTTCACCCCCCGTAGATTATAAATTTAAGGCAAGCATGTTGCCCTGTTCACCCTGTGACCTCTTTTTTACACTAAGAACTCAATAAACTTGTGGACTTGAAAGGAGGCACCATAGTAATGGACAAAAACAGAAGTTAAAATGCTATGCTTGCTGCACTCTTTTAATTAAAAACCCTAAAAAGGCATACCCACTGGAACGTTACTTAGCAATCGAGTAGTAAAGTTACTGAAGCAGTAAACTTAAGCGATGTCGAAAAGAAGTTTTGTTGACCAACATGGATGGGTTCTCTCTCCCCTAGGACCACGGTGACGGCTGGAGCAGAGAAAACACTTTTTAACAGGTCCTTCGGGTATTCTGGGGAAAAAAAAAGTAAAAAACAAAAATCAATTATTTTAATTCCAGAGCGAGCACCAGAAGTCAACCTCTACTTCAATTTTTAAAAATGTTTTCTGCGTTTCCTAGACCCCCTCTTCTAGCCGACTACAAACTTCCAAGACGTAGAGTTTTACATTATTCCAACCGCAGTCGCGAGCTCAGCTGGGGGTGCAGGAACTGCAGCTAAGACTCGCTATCGCTAGGCAGCCGCACAAGCGGTCGACTCTGCCCGGGGTGCAGTCCCACACTGGGCTGACTAGGGCGGCGAGCTCGGGTGGCCCTCGCCACGCTTCCGCGGACTCGGGTCGGTCGCAGGCGGCACGCACCAGCGCTCAGGAGAGGCGAGTGCGCGGCCGGGGCTGCAGCTGGCGCTGGCGCCGCTTGCGCTGGCTATTGAGCAGCTTCTGCGCTATCTTGCGCTCGTGGCCGCCGGGCACCGGCCGGTTGGTGCGCAGTTCCCGCTCGCGCCGCGTCCGGCCCTTGCTGCGCCCGGCCCCGGAGGCCGGGAAGTCCCGCAGGTAGTAGTAGTCGAGGCAGTCGTAGCGCTCCTCCTCCGAGCTCACCCGCGGCCGCGCCTCCCGAGGCGGCGGCAGGAGCTGAGCCTGCGCGCGGGGAAGGGCCAGGCGGGCAACCACGTCCATCACCACCCGGCCGCCCGCCCGCGCGCGCTCCTCTCTGTGGGGCCGAGCGACCCCGCCCCGGGCTTCGATTGGCTCCGCCGGAGGGGGCGGGGCTCCGACGACGTCACAGAGCCCGGAACTTGCCCCAAGTAAGCGTCGGCCCCGCCTGGGCGGGAGCGGCCGGCGCCCTCCGCTCCGGGCCCGGAGCCACGCCCCCCTCGCAGTCGCGGGTCTGGGCCGTGCCTTTCTCCACAGGATCTTTAGAAGCCTGAAGCGTTTTGTTAGGACGTTTGATGACTGGAGAGAGTTACTCAATAAGTGAAAAATGTAGCTTCTGAAGAAATATATATACTATTCCAAGTATTTAAGAGACTGAAAGGAAATTCATGACAACGCTGAAGGTATTTCTCACTGGCAGGGCTCCACATGCTTTTACATTTGTTCTTTTTAACTTTCCGCAAGTCCGCGTTTTCTGTAACGAATGTGACCTAATTGAATGAGAAGCAATTAGGAAGGAAAGGGGCACCCTGCCTGCTCCGAGCCCCGGCCGGCTCCGCTCCCCCACTCCTGGGAGCCGTGGTCCTCGCGCCCCTTGCGGCTGTCGGCGGGAACCGACGTGCTGCGGCCGGGAGACGCCGAGGGAGGCATTTGGGGTGGCGGCCTGGAGCCCCGCCCCGGCCCCGCAGGGATCCCCGGCCCGGTCCGAACCCCTTCCGGATCTCGGGAATCCCCGGCCCAGCCCGGCCCGGCAGGCGTGATGGGACGTGAGCGGGTTTAGAGCAGAACCAGGCCGGTGAGCCGCGCTCAGCGGAGTTCCAGGTCTACGGATTCTGCCCGCGCCGCTCGGCAGAGCGGGAACCATCACACCCCGTGACACCCCAGGCTCGGCGCCGACTCCCAGGTCTAATTACCCAATTACTGCCTCACTAAACGCTGCTCTCAGGGAGTTACTGCGGAGAAGTCCTTTGTTTTGGGTTGGTTTAACTAGCACAGATAATTCTCTTTCGACAAAAACTGTAACTTCCCCTCCAGGGATTTTCTTTTTAATAGATCGGAAATAATTTCTACTTGAAAAACAAATCCCTCAACTATCTTGCAGAGTTTCTATATATGACTAAGTTGCCGATTTGAGTTTTTTCTTCCTCATTCCAAGCCACATCCCTGGTGGGGGCGTGGCCTACATATCTAACTCCCAGGGCAATTTTGAAGGTTTTTTATATGAACAAGTCCCAGGAGAGTATTTTTAATAAAACACCGAGGAGATTTTAGCTTCCACCCACATGTTGTAAATCTATGCTATTGAGAAAGAAATTGATATTTATCCCTATACCACTCTTATACACACTATCTCTTTTGAAAAATGTCTTTATTCATTCTCAAAAGCACTCTCATATCCCATCACAAAGATTCAGCAGTTATCAAGATCTTGTCACATTTGTTTCATCTGTCCCTTTCTGTTTTTCTCTGCTGCAGATCAAATCTAAACACTGACATCGACATGTCATTTCACCCCTATATAGTCTGAGTCATGCTGCTCTAAAAAACAGACCTATTTCTTACATAACCACAATACCATTTTCACACCTGATAAAATCAGTTGGTCCTTGGTATTATATAATATCCAATCCAGAATCAAATTCTGGACTGTCTAAAAATCATCCTTTTTTAATTGCTTAGGTCAGCTCAGAATCCATTCGAAATTTGCATATGAAATTTGACTGATATGGCACTTAATTCTCATTCTAGAGCAATTCTCCCCCATCTTGTCACCCCTGCTACACACATGGATTTTTTGCTGAAACTGGGTCACTTGGGCTGTAGAATGTCCCACTTTATGGATCTGTTTGTTTCCTGTGGTGTCATTTAACTTGTTCTCCTCTCTTCCATATTTACTCTAAATTGAGGTTGGATCTAGAGGTTAGTTTATACTCAGATTCATTTTGGGGCCAAGAGAATGTGCTAGGAAGTACTGTCTGTTGGCATGACACCCGGAGACCTAAAGTGTGTCATTGTCCCAATTTCAGGGATGCTCTGACTGATCAGAGGGCTAAGGTGGTGACATTGGAATGTTCCTCCTTAAACTTTCATCTAATGATTTCATCCATACATTGCCTTCATTAGGCTTGGAAAATGATAATTTTCTAATTCAGTCATTCCTTCTGGAATTTATTAGCTAGGATTCTTTCCCTCATGAACTGAGACAATTTAGTTACCCTGAAATCCACTTTGACAAGAACAGTGGAAGAACAAATGCTTCATTGTTCTAACGAGACTCCTTTTTTTTTTCATTTTTTGAGAATCCTTATGAACCCATGGATCTTTTTAAACATACTCAAGGTGTTTCAATCCATTGCATTCAAATGTCATTCTTTTTTTTAAATTTAGTGCTCAAATTGTCCCATCTTTGGCCACATCTTCATGTGGTTCCTCCATTCTTTTAACATTAGTCTACTGTCTCTGAGAACATCCCTTGCTTCCTGTCTTACCAACATGTCCAAATTCATCTGGTCCATTTATGCCCTAGATGTGGAATCAGCTACTTCTCCAAGGAGCCCTTGATCCTTTTAGTATGGAGAATGGTGCTTAGAGACAGCAGGGGTACTAAGTGTATTATGACCCTTGATCTTTATAAGAACCTTGTGAGATATTGTCCCAATTTTCCTGATAAGGAACAGTTTAACAATTTTCCCAAGATTATGTAACTAATGAAAAGCAGAGCCAGATTAAGACTGAAGTCTTCTGACCCCTAGGTAATAATTGTTTCTTCGATTTTACAGGGCCTCTTGGTATGAAGTCACTACTTGTCGGTTTACAGACTAAATTTCTGTAACATCCAAGTCCTTGTAACTTCTGAGATGGATTTAAAAGCAGGTGCCACCATGTGGAAAACAAAGGCACATTGTTTCCATTCAGCAAGTTATTTCCTTGACCACTGAGACATACTGTCACCATGGCTTTATGTGCAGGTCACAAGGCCAGCAAGGAGATGTGTGTGTTCAGGTGGAATGAGGCAAAGTGAGCAACAAGATTTATAGACTTGTTTATAGAATAGTGTTAAAGAACACGGTGATTTTGTACCCAGGGGTGTAATCATGTAGGTCCTGTACATCAGCTGTGTATCTACTTTTACTGGAATGGGTTGATGTAATCCTAATAACTAACTAGGAATAATTGCCTGCTTTCATGCTCTGAAGGGGTATAAAAGGAAGCCCCTGAAATGAATAAACTTGTCTGATGAGTCTGTGCTCTCAGACCCCCTGATCCCAATCTCTCTTTGTCTTTCATCGACCTTCGGGTCGATGATTCCAACAACTGGCACCCAAACAGTGGGGCCCAAAGAAGTGAGTCTGAAAAAAGTGAGTCTTCCATAGTCATATCGGGAACTTGGGGAAAAGACCTTGTCGAGAGTCAAGTGAGACGTCCAAAGCAGAGTGACTCGAGTCTTCAAGATTAAGTAAGTAAATAACATTTCCACGAAGTCATGAGGGTATGGGTAATCAACCGGGACGTTTGGAAGAATATTCTCAAGTGTTGAAAACTTTATTAAATACTACAGGGGTGTCAGTGAAAAGTGCTGATTTGCTAAAGCTCTTTGCTTTAGTTCAAAAACATTGTTATTGGGTTCAGCCGCAGGGTAAAAATCTCTTTAAATTTGAAACAGTGGAGACAAGTGATGAAGGCTTTACTCAGAGCCTATCAAAAGGGAGAATCTATTCCCCTGTCAGTTCGGGCTTTAGGCCAACAGATTGCTGCTGCATTAGACCCACTACAATCTGAGGGAAATGAGGAAGAGATTAACATATATTCCAAATATCCAATAGAAACAGATCTTTGTGGAAATAAAGCAGATGAAGAGGGGCAGGATGAGGCAGAATTAGAGGAATCTTATTGTTTTATGTCACACCCAGAAACTAATACTTTTTTGAATAAGAACAAGGAGGATGAGATCTCAGAAATGTCTGACCTACATATTTCCAGTCCTTTGGTGTTCTCTTATTTTTGCACCAAGCCATCTGCAGGTCCAGCTAAGCCATCTCAGGTAAATACCATGCCTACCGGACCGGGGATTTTCTCCGATGCTATGCCTTATGTTAATAGAGTTTTTGTGCCTAATCTGGCCCCTGCTACACCTATGATGCGGTGTCTGTCACAAGGATCCAGGCAGGGAGATCTTGAGGCTATGCATTTGTTATCTGCATTTCCAGTAACTATTCAGCCAATACCTCCAGATATAAACAATCCTCAGGGAGGTATTGATTTCCATCATGAACCCATACCATTTAAGTTACTAAAAGATCTAAATCAGGTATGTGCTCAATATGGTACTAATTCACCTTACACCATAGGACTAGTTCAAGGCATGACACAGGTGGATAGATTAATTCTTTGGGATTGGGAGATGCTGGCTAGCACAGTATTGAACCCTGCAGAATTTTAAAAATTTAAAACCTGGTGGACCGATGAGGTGAACATGACGGCACAAAGAAATGCCACCCCAAATCCTCCAGTACTCATCTCTGCTGAACAATTACTAGGGGCAGGAGATTGGGCCAGAGTTCAGAGGCAATTACAGTATGCTGCACCTACTGAATTGCCTTCTGTTACTATGCCTAAATTAGAAATGTTTTCAGATGTTGCCGATGCTTTGCCTTATGTTAATAAGATTGTTGTTCCTAATCCAACTCCACAAACACCTTTGATGAGATGTTTATTGCAGGGATCTAGACAGGGGGACCCCGAAGTTATGCAATTATTATCTGCTTTCCCAGTAACATTACATACAATACCACCAGATATAAATAATCTGCAGGGGGGTGTCGAGTTTCATCCTGAGCCAATACCTTTTAAACTATTGAAAGATTTAAAACAGGCAAAAGTACTAAATAAAGTCCTTGTTAGTGAAATCAGGCTTGTAAGAAAACTCTCTGTTAAACCCTCTGTTAAAGTGTTAACTGAGATAAGGAAACTATTCTGGCAGCAGCTCTGCAAACCCCCTGCTGTCTACATGACAATGTAGCTGTGGGCTAGTGGGGGTTAATAGAATTAAGCCAATGGAAAAGGAGAAAAACATTGCAACATTAGTGTTCTGTTTTGTTTCCATGCTAATTCTCATTGGGTCTATTTAACCAAAATAATAAAATTAGTAAAAATTTTTTACCAAGGTGTTAAAAGGAATTTTCGGTTTTAAATCAATAGTTTACTCCTGAACTTCAAGTCTCAGTGTAGTCTTAAAGAGTAGTAATCCAAAAAATGTGTGTTAATGGTCTGTCTAAACTGCTAAACAAGAGCTTAACTATATGTATGCTGCTCAAGTTATCTTAACTGATTGCTGATAACTAATAAAAATGTTTCCAAGAACAAGTTTGCATGTTACAAGCAACATGGATTCCAGAAGAAATCTTAAAAATAGATGTGAAATGATGGAGAACTTAAAAACAGCTATACCAAAAAAGTAAGAAAGTAAGAATTATGAGTCAATTGTAAACTGTATGTTTCTGTTGGTGTGTTGTAATTGTTTTGTGTTTGTCTGTTTGATCAATGTCAGTGTATATTTTGATACCTCCGGATGGTAATATAAGTTAATAAATAAAAATTTTTAAAAGAGCTCTATTCAAATGGCCTAAAATTAAATAAGCACTTACATTAATACATAAGTTTAAATGTTAATAAGATCTCTACAATGATAAAAGTTGTAAGTCTTGATTAACACAATTACTATAAGTCTTTTCATAAAAAACAGTTCTTGCCTAGATTGAAATGAATAGTTTATTTTTCCTCACAGGATAAAATGAAGGATGTAAAACTTAAATGAATATTAAAAAAGGTTAAAAGTTTGTGTGAATGCTGACTGAAATTTAATAAGTTTTTTCAATAAGATGTGTTTTGTCCTAAAATAGGATGGCTAATTTTCATAAACTCATAGAAGATATTGTGGTAACTTTAAGTAAGGGAATGTGTTCTGTGAAGGTAAAATTTGTCTTAAAATAATATAATTATAGTCTATATAGTTATAAGTAATTATAAGATGTTTAACAAAACATTGTTTAAATTAAGATATTTAAATGGCTAATTCCAGAAGGTCATTATTTTTAAAAACCTGAATTAATAATAATAATAATAAAGGTAATTTTATAACAGGAAAACTTGTCAGCAGCCAGCCTCCCCTGCTAACTTGCTTAATGGAAACAATGTGCCTTTGTTTCCCACATTTCCCCCTTTTTATTTTAGTCAGGGTGGCTGTGCCTGTCTTAGGTTGCCTTCCTCTGAGAGTCTTACCCATCATTGACTACCAGCCAAGCTCACTGACCCTGGGGAGTTCCTTGTAGGGTTTTTGCAAGCACCAGATTATTAGCTTGTCCCATAGCATCTATGCTGTGTAGTCTTCTAACACAGTGCCATAGGCCAGCAGCAACAATGAGCAACAAGATTTATAGGCTTGTTTATAGAATAGTGTTAAAGAACACAGTGATTTTGTACCAGAGATGTAATCATGTAGGTCCTGTACATTGATGTGTATCTACTTTTACTGGAATGGGTTGATGTAATGGTAATAACTAACTAGGAATAATTGCCTGCTTTCATGCTCTGAAGGGGTGTAAAAGGAAGCCCCTGAAATGAATAAACTTGTCTGATGAGTCTGACGAGTCTGTGCTCTCAGACCCCCTGATCCCAATCTCTCTTTGTCTTTCATTCCTGATACCCTTCAGGTCGACGATTCTGACACCACCATCTGTCTTGCTGTCCTCCCTAAAGACTCTAAACAGTGCTGATGATACCACTGGGGTAAGATTTAAAATTGGTCTTTGACATTTGCTTACTCACTTGACCCCAGACCCAGGGGACACACAACTAAAAATCATGCTTTGAGAACAGACTGTAATTCCTTATATTAGCATATCCTGCACAGATCTTAAAGGTCTGTCTCTCCTTAGCTAGCTCAATGAGTCTTTGCAATCACTCTATGAGGAAATGGAAAGAGCAATGTTTCAGATCCTGTGGCTTGCTCAGGATCCATGGCAGAATGACCTTTGGGCCTGCACAGAGCTTTCCTCTGTCCCTGGTGTCCCTGAGCTAGGACTTAAATGACACTCATTTACAAAGGCAGTGCTGGTTATAGCTTCTTACCTTTCCCTTTTCATTCATGCCTGTGCATTTGTCTAGCTTCCCTACTAGATTAGAAGCACCTTTGCCTCCTGTCTCCAGCTCCCAGTAACTGTAAAATAAATGCACATTAAATAAATATAGACATGAATATGTAAACAACCAATGTATTAAAAACTATTGAGAATGAGCAAACTTTGAATGACATTTTAAGCCTCATTCATTCATTTATTCAAAATATATTTATTGAGCATTTACTATGTGGCAAATATTTTAGACCTTCAGGACAAAGTCCCTACTATCATGCATTTTATTTTCTAGTGGGAAGAGATACAATGTACAAATGTATAGCATATGATATCTCTTGGTGATAAGTGCTGTGAAGAAATATGAACCATGGCCATGCTATTTCAGACAGGGGAGTTGGAAGGTCTTTATGAAGAGCTGCATTTGAATAGAAATCAAAAGGAAGAGAAAGTCACATATTGACATATTGTATGATGATTCCATTTATATGAAATATAAGAATAGGTAAATCCACTGAGACAGAAGACAGATTGATGGTTGCTAGGAGGAATGGAAGTGACTGTAATGGGCATGGAGTTTTCCTTTTGGGGTGATGAAATTGTTTTGGAAGTTGATATAGGAGGTGGTTGCACAAAATTATAAATGTGCTAAATGCCACTGAAATGTACACTTTAAAATGGTTGATGTTTTATTTTAGTAGCTTACATTCAACCTAAATTTTCCCCCTTTAATCACATTCAGATCTATAATTCAGTAGTATTAATTACATTCACAACGTTGTGCATCCATTACCATCATTCATTACCACTTCTTTTCTATCACCCCCAACAGAAATTCTGTACCTATATTAGTCAGGGTTCTCTAGGGAAACAGTCAACAAGAGATATCTGTCAATAGTATGTGATTTTATTAGAATCTCTCACATGACTGTGGGGATGCACAAATCCAGGTTCCACAGGCAGGCTGCAACCGGGGACTCCAATGAAAGTCCAGTGAAGGTTCTTAATGAGTTCTGGGAGACACTGGATGTCCAAAGACAAGCTAGGAAATTCTCACTCAAAGCTGGAATCACTTCCCCTTTTAAGGCATTCAACTGATTGGATAAAGCATCACTCATTGCTGATGGCAATCATTGTAATTGTAATCAGCTATCTATGATTTACCACTGCAGTGAAGTCAGTGGTGACTAAAGTCCATAAAGGCCCTTGTATTACAGTTAGCTCAATTCTTGCTTGACCAAACAACTGGGCACAATTACCTGGCTGAGTTGACACAATAGCCTAACCATCACAGTACCCATTAAGCATTTTTTTTAAGTACTGAGGCTGGGGATTGAACCCTAGACCTCATATGTGGGAAGCTGACACGCAACCATTGAGCCACATTGGCTCCCCTGAGGTTTTTTTTTTTTTTTTTTTTTCTTTTTCTGTTTGTTTGCTTGTTTTTGTTTTTTAGGAGGCACCTGGGACCGAACCTGGGACCTCCCATATGGGAAGCAGGTGTTTAACTGCTTGAGCCACATCAGTTCCCAAGATGGTGTTTAATGCTTTAATCTTCTCCTTTGCCTGAGCCATCAGTTCTTGTTTCTTTGTATGTTTTGCAACCTTTTGCTGAAATTTGCAATTTTGATATTTTAGTATATCACTGGAAGTTAGATTCTGAGGCTTCTGCTTGAGCCATATCTGCTCCTTGTACCCACTAAGACTTTCTTTTTTTCAGATTTTTACTTTATTTTCCTCCCCTTCCCTGCCCTCCTCCTCCCCCCGCCCCCCCCCCCCCAGTTGTCTGCTCTCTGTGTCCATTCACTATGTGTTCTTCTGTGTCCACTTTCATTCTTGTCAGCGGCACTGGGAATCTGTGTCTTTTTTTGTTGTGTCATCTTGCTGCATCAGCTCTCTGTATGTGCAGTGCCATTCCTGTGCAGGCTGCACTTTTTTTGCACCGGCAGCTGTCCTTAAGGGGCACACTCCTTCCCATGGGGCTCTCCTACATGGGGGACACCCCTGCATCATACAGCACTCCTTGCGCACATCAGTCAGCACTGCTCATGGGCCAGCTCATCACATGGGTCAGAAGGCCCTGGGTTTGAGCACTGGACCTCCCATGTGGTAGGCGGATGCTCTATCTGTTGAGCCATATCCACTTCCCTACCCATTAAGCTTTAACTCCTCCTTCCCCAGCCCTCCTGCAGCCCCTGGTAACCTGCATTCAAGTTTCTGACTGAATTTGCTTATTCTAACTGATATCAGTGAAATCATTAAATATTTTTGTCTTTATGTCTGACTTTTTCACTCAAAATGATGTTTTCAAGGTTCCTCTATGTTGTTGCATGTATCAGAAACTCACTCCTTTTCAGAGCCACATAATATTCCGTTGTGTGTATATACCACATTTTGCTTGTCCATTCATCCATTGATAGGCACTTGGGTTGCTTCCATTTTTTGGCAGTTGTGAATATGCTGCTATGAAGATTGGTGTGCAAATATCTGTTTGAGTCCCTGCTTTCAATTCTTTTGAGTATATGCTTAGAAGTGGGATGGCTGTGTCATGTGGTTGGTCTATACTTAACTTTTTGAGGAACTGCCAAACTTTTTTCCACAGCAGCTGCAAAAATGGTTAATTTTATATTATGTGAATTTTACCTCAAAAAAAAAAAAAAAAGTAAGAGAAATGAAGAGAGCAAGCCATGCTAAAGTGTAGAGAAAGAGCATACCAGAAGGCAAGAATGTGCTTGTTGTATTTGAAGAACAGCAAAGAAACATTATTATAGAAAAGCAGGTACACCTCTATGCTCACGGTCAGTGTATCACCATCATGGTTGTTAAATTTACCTTGCTGCATGGACCAGCTCTCTGCATGGGCCAGCTTGCCTTCACCAGGAGACCCGGGAACTGAACCTGGGACCTCCCATATAGTAGATGAAAGCCCAATTGCTTGAGCTGCATCCACTTCCCTCTTAAGCGATCTTTACTGTACTGTTCCCATTTCCAGAAAATACTCTCCCCACTTCCTACTCATTCACTCTTTTTTTTTTGAGGGTATTTTTTCCTTTTTTTTTTTTTTTTAAAGAAGCTTTAGATTACATAAATACATAAAAAATATAGGGGGGAGCAGATATGGCTCAAGTAGCTGAGCACCTGCTTCCCACATGGGAGGTCCTGGGTTTGGTCCCCAGTGCCTCCTAAAAACAAAAACAAACAGCAGGCAAGCAAATGAAGAAACCAACAGAGGGGAGCCGATGTGGCTCAGTGGTTGAGTACTGTTTCCTGCATACTAGGTCCTGGGTTCAGTCCCCTGCCCCAGTACCTCAAAAAAAAAAGAGAGGGGGATTCCCATATACCCCATCCTCTCTCCCTCCCATACTCTCCTCCATTAACAACATCTTTCATTAGTACGGTACATTTGTTACAAGTGATGAACACATATTGAAGCTTTGCTACTAACCATGGTCAATAGTTTACATTACAGCCTACACTCTGCACCACACAATTTTGTAGGTTTTGACAAAATGTATAATGGCCTGTATCTGTCACTGCTGTGCCATGCAGGACAATTCCAATGTCCCAAAAATGTCCCCATGTTACATCTGTTCTTCCCTCTCCCTCCCCTCAGAACCTCTGGTGGCCACTGCCTTTATATCGGTGTTACAAGTTCTTTCATAGCTAGAATAATAATAAGTCTACTTTAATCCATGGTTGCATGCTCCCCTTGTGTTTGCTCATGCCACAATCTTGAGATTTTGTGATGGTGATGCCCACTCTGTCTCTGATTGAGAAGGGACCTAGATCCATGGGGCAGGTAGATGGAACTGTCTTGCCTGCAATTGCAGACACTCTGTCTTCTGCAACTCATTCACTCTTACCTTTTCCTCCTTAGCTCATTGTTAGTCTCAGCTAAGTTATCTGCCAGATCCTGTTGTCTGTGATATGGCTAAGTGCCCCTTGTGTATGTTTTAGTTGCACTCTGTGCTTCTCTTTTCATAATGATTATCGCACTGTCTGGTTGTTGACTGTCTCTGTCACTACACTATAAGCTCCATGAGGGCAGAAACTTTTTTTTTTAAAGATTTATTTATTTATTTATTTCTCTCCTCTTCCCCCCCCACCACCCCGGTTGTCTGTTCTCTGTGTCTGTTTGCTGTATCTTCTTTGTCCGCTTCTGTTGTGGTCAGCGGCATGGGAATCTGTGTTTCTTTTCATTGCATCATCTTGTTGTGTCAGCTCTCCTTGTGTGTGCGGCGCCATTCCTGGGCAGACTGCACTTTCTTTCATGCTGGGCAGCTCTCCTTATGGGGCGCACTCCTTGCGTGTGGGGCTCCCCTATGCGGGGGCCACCCCTGCGTGGCAGGGCACTCCTTGCACGCATCAGCACTGCGCATGGGCCAGCTCTACACGGGTCAAGGAGGCCCGGGGTTTGAACTGTGGACCTCCCATGTGGTAGACAGATGCCCTAACCACTGGGCCAAGTTCACCGCCCAAGGGTAGGAACTTTTATACCTTGTTCACCATTGTTTTTCCAGCACAGAGCCTGACACATAGAAGATGCTCAGTAAATATTTGTTGGGAAGAAAAGAATGACAGAGCAAAGGTGGCAGTGATGGGGCACATGTAAAAGCATGTCATGTAAGTAGCGTGTCGGGACATGGGCAGGATTGGCCGGACTTGAAGAACAGGTAGTTAGAGGCCAGGTTGGGAAGGACGTTGTCATCCATGCTAAGGAGTTTGCACTGCAGAGTAGAGATCAGGCATCCCAAACTGGCAGCTGGGCTGAGCTGGGATTCCTGACCATGCATTTGGTTTGACCAGCAGAGCCTTTTAGAACTTTCAAATGTGAATACCTTTCCGCTTGCTATAACTCCCATTTCTCCCCATTACACTGGCCTCTTTTCCTCATTTATGCTGCCTGCCAGCCACACTATGTTTGTTTGCTATCCCTGCAGATTTGGGAGGTGTCTTAAGGAGGGAGATGATTTAAAGAAGGGGATTTAAGATATAAGTTCTAGAGAGATAGAGAGTTCCAGTGTCAGTGTGGTGTGTGCTTTTGAGGGTTCCTCAGGAGAAGTGAATTAATTTTGTTCAGAGTCCTGGGAGCAAAGAGAGTTTCATAAATTTAGAGGCATTTACTCATTTTGAACGGCCTGTAACTTAAGACTGTTAATCTGGCGAGTGCCATCCATTCTGGGTCCACCATTTCCTATTTCCTTTCTGAAACACAAGCTACTCTGATGGAATCTGAAATATTTGCAGCAGATCAACACAGAGTCAGCAGTCTGCCTTGTTGCAGGGCTTTATGCCAGGGGCTGCGTGGGATACAAAATGTAAGGGAAAGCTGGAGTATAGCATCTCTTGGGGGAAATGAGAGCTATAGAGTCAACTGGCTGATTTGGTTTAACTCTCTAGTAACCTCAGCATTCAAGTCCATTCTCCCAGGATGCCCTTCCCAATAAAAAGGTTCTTAGAAAACTAAGCAGAGGAACAAAAAGAAACCACAAACAAGCTTGATGATCCATCCCTGTGTCATGGAAGAATGCTCCTCTTCAGTGACCAGAAGACCCTGTTAGTCAAGGCTGGGTAGGCTGGGAAGAGTTTTTAATAATATAATTCCCCTTTTACAAAACTCCTTCTTGGCGCAAGGTTCCCTAAGTACAAATGGGAACTTTGTACCACTATCCTGTGACTTTGTGGCTGTGTTTGCATTGTGGTTCTTGCCAAATGAAAGCTAAATGAGATCCTGTTTTTTTGTTTTGTTTTTTAAAGACAGGTTTTTAAAAGATTTATTTATTTATTCCCTCTCTGCACCCCCCCCCCATTGTTTTGTGCTTGCTCTATGCTTTTTGTGTCCATTTGCTGTGTGTTCTTCTATGTCTGCTTATCTTCTCTTCAAATGGCACTGGGAATTGATCCTAGGCCTTCCCAGAGTGGGAGAGAGGCGCCCAATCTCTTGTGCCACCTCAGCTCCCTGGTTTTCTGTGTCTCTTATTGTCTCTTGTCTCTGTCTCTTTTTGTTGCATCATCTTGTTGTGCTAGCTCTCTGCATGGGCCAGCTGTCTGCTCAGACTAGCACTCTGCTCAGGCCAGCTTGCCTTCACCAGGAGGCACTGGGAATCAAACCCTGGACCTCCTGTATGGTAGATGGGAGCCCAATTGCTTGAGCTACATCTGCTTCCCATGATACCCTGTTAAGCTGGATGAACCAAAGATTCCCAGTTGCTGAAACAAAGGAAATAATGGGCAAATGCTTCACATTCAGCACCAATTGCCCATGCACGAGGCCTTGGGTCTCAGATACCACCCTTCCCTAACAATGGCTCTTAGTGGGGACTTCGCTTTATAAATACCCAACAGCAATAATTCATTATGGTAAAGTAGTAAATACTTGCTGGACAAGTTTTTTCCTCCTAATTCCAGCATCAGTTGGATTGCATAATTATTTGGGGGAGAAATAAAAAATAAATCTTTTAAAAAATAAACATTTATTTTACAGTAGTACAACTTTAAATGTACTGTTGCTTCTCCATTCAAAGCAGAGTTAAAATTCCACATTGCAACAAAAATATGCTCACCTTTCCTAAAGAAAACTTTTTAAGAAGGCATAACCCAGGATCAAAGACCTAAATATAAGGGCTAAAACTATAAAACTCTTAGAAGGAAACATAGGAACAAATCATCATAACCTAGTATTTGGCAGTGCTTCTTAGATGTGACACCAAAAGCACAAGCAACAAAAGAAAAATCGATAAATTGGATTTCATCAACAATTAAAACCTTGTGTATCAAAGGACACTATCAAGAGAGTGAAAAGACAACTCACAGAATGGGAGAAAATAATTGCAAGCCATTTATCTGATATGGGTCCAGTATCCACAATCTGTAAATAACTACAACTCAACAACAAAAAGACAATCCAATTTAAAAATGAGTAAAGGATGTGAATAGATCCAGGCATATCCCATTTTATTGTACTTTGCTTTATTGTGCTTTGCAGATACTATGTTTTTATTTTTTTAAAATTTTTTTATTTTTTTTACAAATTGAAGGTTTGTGGCAACCCTGCATTGAGCAAGTCTGTTGGCTCCATTTTTCCAACAGCATGTACTAACTTTGTGTCTCTGTGTCATATTTTGGTAAGTCTCTTAATATTTCAAACTTTTCGTTATTATTATATCTGTTATGGTGATCTGTGATCAGTGATCTTTTTTATTTTTTAAAAGATTTTTTATTTATTTTTCTCCCCTTCCCCATCTCCCAGTTGTCTGCTCTCTGTGCTCATTCACTGTGTATTCTTCTGTGTCCGCTTGTATTCTTGTTGGTGGCACTGGGAATCTGTGTCCCTTTTTTGTTGCATCATCTTGCTGCGTCAGCTCTCTGTGTATGCGGTGCCACTCCTGGGCAGGCTGCACTGTTTTTGTGTGGGACGGGTCTCCTTATAGGGCACACTCCTTGTGCATGGGGCTCCCCTATGCGGGGGCACCCCTGCATGGCAGGGCACTCCTTGCATGCATCAGCACTGCGTGTGGGCCAGCTCGCCACATGGGTCAGGAGGCCCTGGGTTTGAACCCTGGACCTCCCATGTGGTAGGCGGATGCTCTATTAGTTAAGCCAAATCCCCTTCTCATGGTCAGTGATCTTTGATGCTACTGTTGTAATTGATTGGGACACCATGGACTATGCCCATATAAGATGGCAGAGTTGAATGATAAATGTGTGTGTTCTGACTTCTCTTCTGATCAGCTCTTTCCTTGTTTCTCTTCCTCTCCTCAGGCCTCCCAATTCCCTGGACACAATAATACTGAAATTAGGCCAATTAGTAACCCTACAATGACCTCTCAGTGTTCAAGTGAAAGGAAGAGCTGCACAACTATCACTTTAAATAAAAAACTAGAAATGATAAAGCTTATAGGCATGTAGGAAGTTGAAAGCTAGACCTCTTGCACCAACATTTAGCCAAGTTGTGACTGCAAAGGAAAAGTTCTTGAAGGAAGTGCGACTCTAGTGAATGCACAAATGATAAAGTGAAACTTTATTGCTGATATGGAGAAAATTTTAGTAGTCTGGATAGAAGATCAAATCAATCACAACATTCCCTTAAGGGAGAATGTTTTCTCTAATTCAGAGAAAAGCCCTAACACTCTTCAATTCTGTGAATGCTGAGAGAGGTGAAGAAGCTGCAGAAGAAAAATTTGAAGCTAGCAAAGGTTGATTAATGAGGTTTCAGGAAAGAAGTCATCTCTATAACGTAAAAGTGCAAGGTGAAATAGCAAGTGCTGATGTAGCTGCTGCAGCAAGTTATCCAGAAGATCTAGCTAAGATATTTGATGAAGGTGGCTACACTAAATGAGATTTTCAGTGTAGACAAAATAACATTCTATTGGGAGAAGATGCTATTTACTTTCATAGCTAGAGAGGAGAAGTCAATGCCTGGTTTCAAAGCTTCAAAGGATAGGCTGACTCTCTTGTTAGGGACTGATGAAGCTGGTGACTAAGTTGAACTAATGCTCATTTAGCATTTGAAAATCCTAGGGCCCTTAAGAATGATGCTAAATCTACACAGCCTGTGCTCTATAAATGGAACAAAAAAGCCTAGATGACAACTCATCTGTTTACAACATGGTTTACATGACCCACTGTTGAGACCTGCTCAGAAAAAAAGATTCCTTTCAAAATATTACTACTCATTGACAAGCCATCTGGTCCATCCAAGAGCTCAATGAGATTAATGCTGTTTTCATGTATGTTAATACAACATCCATTCTGCAACCCATGGATTAAGGAATCCTTTTGACTCTCATGTCTTATTATTTAAGATATACATTTCATAAGACTATAGCTGCCATAAATAGTGATTTCTCTGATGAGTCTGGGCAAGGTAAATTGAAAACCTTCTGGAAAAGATTCACCATTTTGATGCTATTATGAACATTAGCGATTCATGGGAGGAGGTCAAAATATCAACATTCACAGGAGTTTGGAAGAAGTTGATTCCAACTCGCTCGGATGACTTTCAGGGTTCAAGACTTCAGTGGAGGAAATAGTGCAGATGTGGTGGAAATAGAAGAGAACTAAAATTAGAAGTGGATCCTGAGGCTGTGACTGAATTGCTACAATCTCATAAAAAAACTTGAATGGAGGAGGAGTTGCTTCTTATGGATGAGCAAAGAAAATAGTTTCTTGAGATGGAATCTCTAGTGAAGATGAGTGGATAAAGAAAATGTGGTTTACACATGTAATGGAATATTATTCAGCCATAAAAAGAATGAAGTTCTGGTATGTATTACAACACATAGGTAAACCTTTAAAACATGCTAAGTGAAAGAGGTCAGACACAAAAGCAACATTGTATGATTCCATTTATACAAAATATCCAGAATCACTAAATCCATAAAGACACAAAGTAGATTGGTGCTTGCTAGGGGCTGGGGGAGAGAGAATAGGGAGTGATTGCTTAATGGGATGAGAATGTTCTGGAAGTAGATAGTGGTGATTGCATTACATTGTGAATGTACTAAATGCCAATGAAGTGTATCCTTTAAAAAGTTTAAAATGGTAAATTTTATGTGTTTTACCTCCCAAATTGCCTTGAATTTGATATAATTGTTATAATAAAAATAATACTCTTCCAAAAAAGAAGACGTAACCCAGATATTCTTTAAAAATAAAAATAAAAAACTTTTTGTTTTGAAATACTTTCATACTCATGGGATAATTACAAAGATAATATGAACTCAATACAGAGAACTACAACTTACTTCTCTCCCCCAGATACTCAGATCCACTAATTTTATTATTTTGTTACAATAGACATAGCATTCTACTATCTGTTCATCATTTTATCAGTCCATTGATTTACCTTCCTGTCTGTCTATCAATACATTTTTTGAATACTTTACTAAGATTGTATACAGCATCCTCTTTGAACCCTTAATACCTCCATGTACACTTTGTAAAATCAAGAATATTCACTTATATATCACCCTTAAGTGCAGTTATCAAGTTAAAAATATATGACATTGATATAAAGCTTACAGTCTGTATTCCATTTTTAAAATATGTACTAAAAATGTCCCCTTGAGCCTTCTCTCTTCCCTTGCTAGATCACACCCAGGCCATGTAACCTTCAATTGTCATTGTCACTTTAGTTATTCCTTTTTTATTGTGGGAATTTATATATAACATAAACTTTCTCATCTCAGTCACTCTCAAGCATACCATTCAGTGGGATTAATCATATTCATCATGTTGCATTACCCTTCCCCCCATCCATTACTAAAACCTTTCTGTTTCCCCAAACAAAAACCCTAAACCCATTTTGCATTAACTTCCTATTCTCCCTACCCCCCAACCCTAGCAACCTGTACTCTAATTTCTTTCTCTATGACGGGGGTCCTTAATCTTGTTGTTCCATGGACCCCTTTGCCAGTCAGGTAAAAATCACAGACAACTTACTAAGTCCACACTATACTGTGTATTATTTACTAAATTATATCACACCTGCACCAACATGTCCCCACAAGAGTAATATTTTTTTGAATTTCAGTTCAAACTCATGGGCCCCTTGTTAAGAACTCCTGGTCTAGTGTGACTCTGTTCTCCTCCTTCCCCTCCTCCTCCTCCTCCTCCTCCTCCTCCTCCTCTTTGTCAAAAAGTCTTAACCTTCAAACTGATTAAGCAAAACAAGATTCTGCTACTCAGGTACTCTGAGTCTAGGAAGTGCTGGCTTTGATGATAATTCTAGTTAGTTTTATTCCAATTTCTTCGGGTACTTCAGCCTAAGACTACTCTGCCCAGGAGGGAAAGGCTTCACATAAAACATGTACCACAGTTTCCAAGTTGCCTCCATCTCCCCACCCCATTCAGTTGTCCACCTCCTCCTCCTCATTCTGTTCTTTCAGCCTTTCTTTGTCTTTCATCCCTGCTCTTGTCTTGCTTCTCCCAATCTGTCTTTTAGTCTCTGTACTTCTTTTGCTCAGAAGCTTCCTTCTTGCCTTTGTGTGCCCTCCTGTATGCTTCCAGAGCTGCTTTTGGGAGCTCCATCTCTCCCATGGCTGAGAGCACATCACTGGCATTCACTGTCTCGTGCATCCCTTTCATGGCACAATTGTTGTCATAGGACATGGCGTACAGTACAAAGATGCTGGTGGTGTGGGAGATGGCGCTCTAGGCCTCCTTGGAGATGTTGACACCTCCGGTGAGTACTTCCTTGATGGTTCCGGTGATGATGGTGTTGGGCAGGTTTAGGTCCTCAGGCCTCTCTGCCATGGCCACCGCTGGGGCTGGTGCCTCTGCCTTGAATCTTTTTAGGGCTCTACAGCGTCCAGACTTCCCTCGTCCCTCAGGTCTCAGGTCTACCCCCCACTATTTTATTTTTAGGAGGTACCAGGAATTGAACCCAGGATCTCGTATATGGGAAGCAGGCACTCCACCACTGAGCTTCATCTGCTCCCCACCCCAATCCCCCACTTTCTTTTTCAGATGAAATAGACTTTATTATCTTTTTAAAATTTTTATTTTATTTTATCCCACCTCGCCTTGTGGCTTTTTGCGTGCTGTTTGCTCTCTGTGCCCATTTGCTGTGCTTTCTTCTGTGTCTGTATTTATTTATTTAATTTCCCCTCTCCCCTTGTGACTTGCTTGTTGCCTGCTCTCTGTGTCCATTCGCTGTGTGCTCTTCTGTGTTTTTGCTTGTCTCCCTTTCTTGTTGTGTCACCTTGCTGAGTCAGCTCTTCACCGTGTCTGCGGGCTGGGTAGTTCTCTGTGGTGTGCAGGTGAGCCTGCCTTCACAGGGAAGCCTCAGGACATGAACCCAGGGCCTCCTGTATGGTAGACGGGAACCCGACTGATTGAGCCACAGCCACTTCCCTATTATTTTTTTTTTAAAGAAGATACATAGATCACACAAAATGTTACATTAACAAATATAAGGTGTTCCCATATACCCCATTCCCCATACTCCCCACTATTCCCACATCAATAACTTCTTTCATTAGTGTGGCACATTCATTGCATTTGATGAATACATTTTGGAGCACTGCTACACACCATGGATTAAAGTTTACATTGTAGTTTATACTCTCTCCCAGTCCATTCAGTGGGTTATGGCAGGATATATAATGTCCTGCATCTGTCCCTGCAATATCACTCATGACAGTTCCAAGTCCCTAAAATGCCCCCATATTACACTTCTTTTTCCCTTTCCCTGCCTTCAGCTACTCCCCAACCCCCCACTTTTAAGTAGGCTTTTTCTTGATTTGTCACTTGCCCTGGCACTGCAATCCTTTAACTGCTCTCTGGAGCTTTGAGAAAGATGTCTCTGCCAGTTCTTTCTAGCTGCTCTAAGCATCTGTGGGTGGATGGAGCCCTGAAGGGTATCACTCTGCCCTCACCCTAGATCAGGGGTCTGTGAGCTTGAATTGAAATTCAAAAAACATTCTTGTGGGGACATGTTGGTGTGGGTGTGATATATTTATTAAATAATACACAGTAGATTGTGGACTTAGTAAGGGGTCCGTGGTTTTCACCTAACTGGCAAAGGGGTCTGTGGAACCAAAAATGTTAGGAACCCCTACCCTAGATGTTCTTTTATTTGACCTACTCCATCAAGTTCAGATGTGCAGAAGGGTTGTTTTTTTTTTTTTAAAGATTTATTTATTATTTCTCTCCCCTCCCCCACCCTGCCCCAGTTGTCTGTTCTGCATGTCTATTTGCCGTGTCTTCTTCTTTGTCTGCTTCTGTTGTTGTCAGTGGCACAGGAATCTGTGTTTCTTTTTGTTGCGTCATCTTTTGTCAGCTCTCTGTGTGGGCAGTGCCATTCTTAGGCAGGCTGCACTTTCTTTCATGCTGGGCAGCATTCCTTGTGTGTGGGGCTCCCCTACGCAGGGGGCACCCCTGCATGGCACGGCACTTCTTGCGCTCATCAGCACTGAATGTGGGCCAGCTCCACATGGGTCAAGGAGGCCCAGGGTTTGAACTGTGGACCTCCCATGTGGTAGATGGATGCCCTAAACACTGGGCCAAGTCTGCTTCCCTAAAGATTTATTTTTCATTCATTCCCCACCCCCCCATTGTCTGCTCTCTGTGTCCATTGGCTGTGTGTTCTTCTGTGTCTGCTTGTTTTCTTGTCAGCAGCACCGGGAATCTGTGTCTCTTTTGGTTGCATCATCTTGCTGCATCAGCTCTCCGTGTGTGTGGTGCCATTCCTGGGCAGGCTGCACAGGGGTGGCTCTCCTTGCGGGGTGCACTCCTTGCATGTGGGGCTCCCCTATGTGGGGGACACCCCTGCGTGGCACAGCACTCCTTGCACACATCAGCACTGCGTGTGGGCCAGCTCACCACATGGTCAGGAGGCCCTGGGGATTGAACCCTGGACCTCCCATTTGACAGGCGGATGCTCTATCAGTTGAGCCAAATCTGCTTCCCTGTTGTTGTTTTTAAAAATTTGTTTCTCTCCCCTTCCCCCGCCTTGTTGTCTGCTCTCTGTGTCCATTCACTGTGTGTTCTTCTGTGTCCACTTGCATTTTTACTGGGAATCTATCCCTCTTTTTTGTTGCATTATCTTCTGCATCAGCTCTCCGTGTGTGTGGTGCCACTCCTGGGTGGGCTGTGTTTTTCTCACGGGGTGGCTCTCCTTGCAGGCGAACTCTTTGCACATGGGCTGTCCTATGCGGGGGCACCCCTGGGTGGCAGGGCACTCCTTGTGCGTGGCCACACTGCACAAGGGCCAGCTCACCAATGGGCCAGGAGGCCCTGAGTATTGAACCCTGGACCCCCTACATGGTAGGCAGACACTCTATCAGTTGAGCCACATCCTCTTCCCCAGAAGGGTTTTTGGTAATAATACTAAGACCCTGTCTACCTCTTCTTTTGCTCTCCCACCTGTGTAAAGTGAAATTTTCCAGAAGCTATATGACATTTGGTTTCACAAGTGATTAAATGCTGATATGAGAGTCCAGCTATCTGCTTTTTAAAAAAATTAATTAATTTGTTTCTCTCCCCCCCATCCCCACCCCCATTGTTTGCTCTCTGTGTCCATTCACTGTGTGTTCTTCTGTGCCTGTTTGTATTCTCATTAGGTGTCTCCAGGAACTGAGCCTGGGACCTTCCAGAGTGGGGAGAGATGATCATTCTCTTGTGCCACCTCAGTTCCCTTTTCTGCTAGATCTCTTATTGTCTCTCCTCTGTGTCTCTTGTGGCTTCATCTTGCTGCACCAGCTCTCCGCGTTGGCCAGCACTCCTGCATGGAGAGGCACTCCTGTGGGGGGCAGAGGGGACACTCCTGCATGGGGCGGCACTCTGAGTGGGCCAGCTTGCTGCACAGGCCAGTTTGCCTTCACCAGGCAGCCCTGGGCTTCAAACCCTGGACCTACTATATGGTAAATGGCAACACAACTGCTTGAGTGACATCCATTTCCCTCCAGCTATCTGCTTTTAAGACTGACATTAGAGAAATGAGCAAAATGTGTAAAACAAGCTACTTTTCTCAAAGTTTCTTGGAAAATACAGTTATTTTAAAATTATCTTAACATGTAATGGTTTTATTTTAATTTTGTAATGAATAAAATAGTTTTAAATTCTGTTTAAATTTCTATTGTGTAAATTTTATAGATATAACTCAAATAAAACTCTTTGGAATCTTCAACAAATTTTAAAGTGTAAATGGGTGCTGAACCCAAACAGTTTGAGGACCACTGATTTAGAAATATCCATAGTAAGTAGGTACAACTTGCTATTTGATAAAAATTTCTAAAACCTGGTTATAGGACAATAATTGTAATATAAGTAAAGAAAAACATGGAGTAATTAGTCTTAGTGGCTATCATGAATATTTTTAGCTTTTTCATTTTTTTGTTTATTTTTTTTCTTTTTTCCTTTTGTACTTAGTTTTTGTTTATTTTTCTCTTTTTAATTTTTTAATTTATTAGTTATCAGGAGTATTCTTTTGACATCAGGTGAAACCTTTTCCTGCTATATTCCTTACAAATAAAGAAAAGGCAAATCAACCAATTTTACATGGACTTTAAAACATTCTTGTCTTAGTTTGCCACAGGGCAAACTACCAGAAATGGGTTGGTTTTTATAATGGGAATTTTATTCTTTTTTTTTTTTTGGTACCAGGGGCTGAGAATTGAGCCTAGGATCTCATATGTGGGAAGCTGACACTCAACCACTGAGCTACATCAACTTCCCTGGGTTGGTTTTTTCATTTGTGTTGCTTGTTGTCTGTCTTTGTTTTTTTAGGAGGCAATGGGAACCAATCCTGGGACCTCCCATGTGGGAGGCGAGCGCTCAACTGCTTGAGCCACATGCGCTCTGGGAATTTTATTTAGAGTAAAAGCTTGCAGTTCCAGGATCATGAAATGTCCAAATCAAGGCACCCTTAGAGATGCTTTCTCACCAAAGTCAGCTGCCACATGGTGAAGCAAGATGGTGGGCAATCTCTGCCTAGGTTTCAGCATTCCCCTCCAGGCTCACCAGCTCTCAGAGCTCAGGCATAGGGCTTATCTTTTTCTGGCCTCCTCTCTTGGTCTTAGCTGCTCTGCTTTCTTCCCAGTTCAGCTGTAAGCTACCAGGCAAAAGGCAGGGCTCATCTCCTGAGCCTTGAGCTCCTCCCTGGGCCTGCTCCTCGGGTTCCTCTTCTCATGCCTCTGTGCTCTGCTGGTTCCAGTTTCCGGGACCTCTCTCAGCCCACTGGACATTTCTGTTTTCCTGCAGTCCTTTCTCTCACATGGCAGGATCAGTGTGGCAGCTTCCTTTACCTCTGTGTGTGTCTCTCTCTGTGTCTCTGTTTATATCAGACCTAGCAAGAGGGCAGAGTCTCAACCTGAGTCACACCTCAGTGATGTAGTCCAATCAAAAGGGTCTTACATGCACCAGAATGGATTAGTTAAAAAACATAATGTGTGGCTGATGGGTATGGGGAATGGGAGGAAGAGATGAGATGTGGAGGCATTTTTTGGGACTTGGAGTTGCCCTGGATGGTGCTTCAGGGACAATCACCGGTCATTGTAAATCCTCCCAGGGCCCACTGGATGGAACGTGGGAGAGTATGGGCTATGATGTGGACCAATGACCATGAGGTGCAGAGATGCCCAGAGATATACTTACCAAATGCAATGGATGTGTCATGATGAAGGGAGTGAGTGTTGCTGGGCAGGGAGTGGTGGGGTGGGAGTGGTGGGGTTGAATGGGACCTCATATATTTTGAATGTAATATTTTTACAAAATGAATAAAATTAAAAAAATAAAAAATTAAAAAAAGAAAAAACAACATAATGTTTCTCTTTTGAGGATTCACCAAATTCAAACTGTCACAATTCTGTACAGTGTTGTCATTTTGCTGACGTAAATTATACAAACTATAGTTTACTTGATGATCACCATCAATATCTGCTTCTGTGATAATTTTGTCAACATTCTCTTCTGTTAACTTCTCTCTAAGGTGTGTCATCATATGATGAAATTCTGCTGCACTAACGTAGTTGGTTTCATCCTTATGAAACACAAGGAAAATCTCTCTCTTTACTCTCTCTCTCTCATTTTTCTTGTCAGACATTCCACAAAGTCAATTGTACCATTTTCATCAACATTTACTTCACTAATTTATCCTGAAACTTTACTATCCTAGAATTTTGCCCCAGAGACCTCATTATAGTTTCCAATAATCACTGTCCTTGTCGAATAGTGGAAAACTTTGAATTCTGCTATCTATTCTACATTTGGTTGGTCAACCATGACACAGCTGATCATGCAAACATTCAGCTCACTAGCTCCACCATTCTCTCTGTAATACTATTTGTTCTTAATGTAAATTTTACATACAACAAAATGCAAAAAGATAGTCTGTACTCATTGAGTTTTGGTAAGTACATGCGTCTATGGACCACACAAATGAGAAAGAAAAGAGTCATCCTTGACCATCAGCAGCTAACTTGGCACTATCTGGTTTTGGTATTCTTTGATTTCTTATTGCTGAATATAAGTCTGTTGTATGAAAGCACAATACTTGCTTTATCTTTTCACCTGTTGGTGGACCTTGGGTTTTCAATCTTTGGCTACTAAAAATAAAGCTGTTCTGAATCATACCAAAAGATGTACAAATCTTTTGTGGACATATGTTTTCATTTCTCTTGGGAAAATAACTAGGAGTAAAATTGCCGAGTCATATAATAAGTGATGTTTAACTTTATGAGATATTGCCAAACTGTTTTCCAAAGTGTTTTACCATATCACACTTTCCAGCAATGTGTGATAGTTTCTTTGTTTCACTTCCTGGCCAATAGGTGATAGGTGTTGTCATTTTTTTTTTAATGTTAGCCATTTTATTGAGTGTGAAATCGTATCTCAGTAGTTTAATTTGAATTTCCATTTCTGAAGAACCTCCTTTAAGAGATTCTTAGAAGGTAGAATGAGTAAGGTTTTTTTAATGACTGTTTGATGTGAATGGTGAAGGAGAAGGAGGTCTTGGTTTTAAAAAAGAAGGAATCTGCTTTGGGGTACATATAATGAGTCCATTTGGGGGACTGCTAACTCGTCGGTTCACGGCATCTATCAAGATGAGGCTAGAAGGTACCCATAAATGTGACTTTGAAGCTGACTATGGATTTGGAAATAGAATTGGAAGCATGCAGTTGAAGCCATGTCAGGAGATAGTTGAATAAGAAGGGGACTGAGTCTGGAACACTGAGGGGTGTCACCCTCACAAAATGGGCAGGAGGAGATACTTGGAAGGAGGAACGAGGGATTGTGGGGAGTGTCCATCCTTCTACCCAGCTGGCAGGAGCTGGGCCTAGTCTGGACTATGAGATCCCAGGAGTCAGGGATAGCCTGGCATGGGGGACCAGCTTGCCTGTGGTCTACTGTGGGTGGCACTGAGGAGCAAACTGATGAGGCTGTGCTACATGGAGGAAAAAAGATAAATTCAGGAGAAAAAGAAATCAGCAGCAGGGATGCAGAATTCAAGAAACTAGATTAAAAGCTCTAGTTTGTAATAGAATGACTATGCTTGGTTCTTGGGTGGGGAGGGAAATATTAAGGGTGCCAGTTAGCTTAAGGGTTCAGGGCCTAAACTAGGGTGAGTGAGTGGGCCCTGATCCTGCACTGGCCCAACGTTGAGAGTGAGTGCCTCCTTAAATGTTGTGCCCAGGGTACCTCACATCACCCTAATTCCACCCTATAGGGAGGTATGTTATTGTCAAAGTGAAAGAAGAGAATTTCAGGAATGAAGAGGTGGCAAGTAATATCAAAACACCACAGAAAGGTCAACTAGAATAAGGATGAAAAAGAGTTCCTTGGACCTATCAGGATGGCCTCAGGGACTTCAAAGAGAACAGTTTTATGGAATGGAGGGTGGAAGCCAAGCCGCTGTGGATTGAAGAGAGATAGGGTGGGATGTGTCTTAGTTTGCCAGGCTTCTGTGACAAATACCACACAGTGGGTTGGCTTCAACAACAGGAATTTATTGTCTGATGGTTTTAGAGGCTGACGTCCCAAATCAAGGCATGGACAAGACCATGCTTTCTCCTTGAAGTCTATAGCATTCTGCGGCTGGCTTGCTGCAGTCTTTGGAGCTCCTTGGCTTGCATCTCTGCCTGCTGTCACATGATGATCTCTCTCCTTCTGTCTACTTTACTGGTTTCTGCTGACTTCTGGCTTCTTTCCGTGTGGCCTTCTCGACTGTGTCCAAATTTCTTCTGCTTCTAAAGGACTCCAGTCATGTGGATTAAGACCCACCCTGATTCAGCTGGGCCACACCTTAACTAAAAATAGCATCTTCAAAATATCCTATTTACTCAAGGTCATACCCACAGGGATGCAGATTAAGATTAAGAACAGGATTTCCAGGAAGGTGGAAGGCTAGAAGGACATGGGACTCTCTTCTCTCCCAGAAAAATAGAGGAGAAGCAGAAATGGCCTGGGAAAAAATCCCCTAGGGTTTAGGACACCAGGGGAAGGCTGGAAACCACCCAGAAGAGAGAGGAACAAAGGAAAAGAATCGTGAAGGCAAAACTGTGAGTTAAAAACTGCGGCTGCTCTGCCGGCACCCTCCTCCACACTAAAGACACTTTTGAATACTCAGGCCTCTGGGCCTGGTGGCTACAGACAAAGAGGGATCCACCTCTTCAGGAAAGGGGAGAGAGAGGAACACAGGCTAAGGCTGACTTAGCTTCTGACCCACAGATATGGTCTGCTGTATCCCAGGAGCCCTTCCAGGCCAGATGGGACCACACCATTGTTTGCCCTGGGAGCCAGCATGGGACTAAAGAGATCGACTCTCTCCTCCCTCTCTACTAATCAGGTCTGATTGTTGAGGGCGCACCTCCCCAGGAAAGGGGAGAGAGAGGGTCACAACCTAAGGCTGACTTAGCGTCTGACCCACAAATTTGGCCTGCTGTGTCCCACAGCACTTAAAGGCTGGGTGGGGCCGAGCCGTTGTTTGCTTGAGAGCCAACTCTAGGCTCAAGTGATATGGGATTGAAGAAATCTGACCCTCTCAGTCTCCCTTTTTACTATCCAGGACTCATTGTTAGGACACAGGGGAGTGCAATTGTTTCCTACTGGGGGACGGGGTGCTGCCATTGAAGGCTGGAGAACTGTCTTTGAGAAAGTTTGAATTCCAAGGCTCTTAGCCTCCAGGTGATCTTCTATCATAGGGGTTCTTAACCTTTTTTTTTTTTATTACCCCCTTTCCCCCCTTGCGGCTTGCTTGCTGTCTGCACACTGTGTTCGTTTGCTGTGTGTTTCTCTGTGTCTGTATTTATTTTTATTTATATCCCCTCCCTTGTGGCTTGTGTGCTGTCTGCTCTCTGTGTCTGTCTGCTGTGCATTCTTCTGTGTTTTTTTTTCTTGTCTCCCTTTTTATTGTGTCACCTTGCTGAGCTGGCTCTCTATGGTGCACGGGCCAGCAGCTCTCCACAGCATGCGGGCGAGCCTGCCTTCACAAGGAGGTCCTGGGACGTGAACCCAGGGCCTCCTATATGGTAGACGGGAGCCCAACTGATTGAACCACAGCTGCTTCCTTCTTAATCTTTTTTGTTCAATAGACCCCTTTGCCAGTCTGGTGAAAACCACAAACCCCTTACTAGATCCACACTATGCTGTATATTATTTAATAAATAAATCACACCTATACCAACACATTCCCACAAGAATAAAGTTTTTCTTGAACTCCAATTCAAGTTCACAGACCCCTTGTTAAGAAACCCTGCACTGCCACATTGATCCAGTCTGTGTTGCAGCGAACACATTCTTATCGGGCATTGAACTGAGAGGGCTGCCAAAGCGTGCCATCTGCTGGCAAACCAAGGAAGTGCATGTGAGGAATGAAAAGTAAAAGGCTTTTTTCCAGTCTTTAGAGGCACCCTCTCCAAAGCCCTCGGAAGCAGGTCTGCAACCCATTATTAGGCCCAGAGCCCAGTTTTGAGCAACTAACAGGGACAATCCTAAAGACCCAGGTTGAAACAAGAGTCAAAGAAGAGCAGTAACACAGCTTCCTGCCTACTAAATTCCTATGAAAAAGAGAAATTGAGCATCTGAGTAAACTCACTATCTTAATCAGAGGCCTAGACAGCAGCAAAAAATTATGAGCCATACTAAGAAGATGGAAGACATGGCCCAAGAAAAGGAATACATCAAAGCCCCAGAAGAGATGCAGGATTTGAGACAACAAATTAACAAGATGCACACAAATTTCCAAAATCAATGAGTTGAGAGACAATATGGCTAAAGGGATGAATGATATCGAGACATTGATTCAATGATATAGCCATGCTCAGAGTGTGCATCTTTTTCAACAAACAGGGAAGATATTCCCAGCCAGATTCCACAGAGTGTCATGTGGATCAGGGAGCAAATAGGAATAAAATAGTTAAGTGCCTGTGAAACCAACCACTGCCTCATTCTTCTCCCTGTTGTAGTGAACTTGAATGCCAAAGCCACAGTGATTGCTTTAGCCAAGACATTGGAAACAGCCACAATAAACACAATTCTAAATGTGATTTGTCAGAGAATGCAGGTGACTGTGTTGGGACTACTGATGAAGACTAAGGAGCAGAAGCAGCACAGGGTGAAAGAGATAAGCAGGAGGTAGCCAATAGTCCTGTTATTGGCCTTGACCATGAAAATGTCCCTGTGTTTCACAAAGATTCTAAGAATAGCAGCAATGAGGAAAGAGGAGCAAAGAGCTGTGCAGACCAGAGCCATCCCCAAAGGGTCTTCATAAGCAAGGAAGGTCACAGATCTTCTGGAGGAGCAGTTCCTTTTACTGTTTCCATACTGATAATCTGTGCACTTCACAAACTGATCCATATCTAGAGAGAAATGCAAAGGGTCATCAGCCTAAGTTCAGTAATTTTCTCTCATTCACAGGGCCCCAAAATAATCAAATCGGACAATTTTATGCAAATCTTTCCAGCTCATATTTATGCTAAATAACCCTGTGATTTACTCTGCTTGGTTTTCTTCCCCCAAACTTTCTCTTAGAACTCTGCTCTTGTTTTTATTTTTTTAAGATTTATTTATTTATTTAATTCCCCCCCTCCCCCGGTTGTCTGTTCTCTGTGTCTATTTGCTGCGTCTTGTTTCTTTTGTCCGCTTCTGTTGTCGTCAGCGGCACGGGAAGTGTGGGCGGTGCCATTCCTGGGCAGGCTGCACTTTCGCGCTGGGCGGCTCTCCTTACGGGGTGCACTCCTTGTGCGTGGGGTTCCCCTATGCGGGGGACACCCCTGCGTGGCATGGCACTCCTTGCGTGCATCAGCACTGCGCATGGGCCAGCTCCACACGGGTCAAGGAGGCCCGGGGTTTGAACCGTGGACCTCCCATGTGGTAGACGGACGCCCTAACCACTGGGCCAAGTTCGTTTCCCTGCTCTTGTTTTTGATGTTCAGTCCATCAATTGGATAACAATTGAATTTTCATTTCATTTCACTCACTGTTGAGCTTATATTCTTATCTTTATTAAAATGTATTTATTGATTTTTAAGATATACTCATTAAAGGACACAAATTCTAAATGTACTGATTAATGAATGAAGAAGTATATGCATGGGTAACACCACACAGGCCATGGAGTAGAAGATATCCAGCTCATCAGACACCCCTTTCCTAACCCCTTCAAAACACCACATCTCTTACATCGCCAAAGATACTACCGTGCTGATTTCTAACCCCATAGATTTGTTCTGCTTGGGTGCTTTCCCCCAATATTCAATTAATCCCTGTGACTTCAGTTTGGATCATTTTACTTTCTTATTTATCCTTATGCTGAAATGACATTACTGTGACTTTTATTTTTATTTTTAAAAAATATTTATTTATTTATCTCCCCTTCGCCCCCACCCCGGTTGACTGTTCTCTGAGTCTATCTGCTGCGTCGTCTTCTTTGTCCACTTCTGTTGTTGTCAGTGGCATGGGAATCTGTGTTTCTTTTTTTTGTTGTTGCGTCATCTTGTTGTGTCAGCTCTCTGTGCGAGTGGTGCCATTCTTAGGCAGGCTGCACTTTCTTTTGCACTGGGCAGCTCTCCTTATGGAGTGCACTCCTTGCGCGTGGGGCTCCCCTACATGGGGGACACCCCTACACGGAGGACACCCCTACGTGGGGGACACCCCTGCATGGCACGGCACTCCTTGCGCATATCAGCACTGCGCATGGGCCAGCTCCACATGGGTCAAGGAGACCTGGGGTTTGAACCGTGGACCTCCCATGTGGTAGATGGATGCCCTAACCACTGGGCCAAGCCCGCTTCCCCTACTGTGACTTTTAAAATGATGAAATAGAATAAATACTCCCATTCCATTCTTCTCCTGAAAAAAAAAAAGACATTGAGCAAGCCCAAAGAAGAATTTGAAAACCTGAATAGAAAAGGAATTAGAGCTCATGGGAATGGAAAACATAATAGGTGAGATGAAAAATACATTAGAGGCAAAAATCATCAGACCCAAAATGATAGAAGAAAGAATAAGTGATACAGAAGACAGAACAGCTGAAATTGAAGAGAGAAAAGAACAGAGAAAAGAATGGGAAAAAATGAGCAGGGGCTCAGAGAGTGGAATAACAACATGAAACATAACAATATACATGCCATAGAAGTTCCAGAAGGAGAAGAGAAGAGAAATGGGCAGAAAGTATTTGAGGAAATAATAGTTGAAAATTTCCCAACTCTCATGATCACTTCTTAGTAAACTTACATGTCCAAGAAGCACAGCATACTCCAATCACAAAAAATGTGAATAGACCTACTCCAAGACACATACTACTCAGAATGTCAAACATCAAAGATAAAACTCTGAGAGCAATGAGAAGCAAACCATCACATACAAGGGATGCCCAGTAAGACTTACTGGGAATTTCTCATCAGAAACCATGGAGATGAGAAGACAGTGGTATGATGCAATTAGGATACTGAAAGAGAAAAACTGCCAGCTGAGAATTCTTCATCTAGCAAAATTGTCCTTCAAATATGAAGGAGTGCATAAAATATTCACAAACAAACAGAAACTAAGAGAATTTGTAAAAAAAGAATTCACCTTTGCAGGAAATATTAAAGGAAGCCTTGGAAACTGAAAGACAAGAGAGAGAGACTTGGAGGAGAATAAAGAAAAAAGAATAGCAGAAAGGATAACTAACCAAAAGAGTAAAATTAAAAAGACACCTGAAAATAAGATATGACATATGAAAACCAAAGAGTAAAATGGTGGAAGTAAATAATGCATTTACAGTAATATCATTGAACATGAATGGATTAAACTCCCCAATCAAAAGATACAGGATTCTGGGAAGCAGAGAGCTTGGCCAGCAAGAGCAGCCTGAGCACCTTCTCCTTGGCACTTGCTGCCCAGAGCCTCCTTGTGCCCTTGCACACCAAGCCTGCAGTACTGGGGACCCACTGTCATCAGCAGGTCATCCTTGGTGCCCACTGTGAAGGGAAAGGGAACCCACACCCAGCCCACCTCAGAGAAAGAGCACAAGATACTTAGCAGGAGAGAAGAAAATTAAGAGGATGAGGAGAACAACAACAAGAGGAAGAGGAGGAGAAAGAAAAAAGAGTCTCATAGTGGAAGGTAAGAGGGAAAAGAGAAAGGTGGAGAGGTTGACAATGCAAGTCTCTTCCTTACAAAGTGAACCATTTTCAATTGCACAAGGGAAGGGACAGTAACTCTGTGAAATTGAAAAGGTACATGGGAAATGGATTTGGCCTAGTGGTTAGGGCATTCATCTACCACATGGGAGGTCCACGGTTCAAACCCCGGGCCTCCTTGACCCGTGTGGAGCTGGCCCACGCACAGTGCTGATGCACGCGAGGAGTGCCATGCCACGCAGGGGTGTCCCCGGCGTAGGGGAGCCCCATGTGCAAGGATTGTGCCCCGTAAGGAGAGCTGCCCAGCACAAAAGAAAGTGCAGCCTGCCCAAGAATGGCGTCATACTCACGGAGAGCTGACACAACAAGATGGCACAACAAAAAGAAACACAGATTCCTGTGCCGCTGACAACAACAGAAGCGGACAGAGCACACAGCAAAATAGACACAGAACATACAACTGGGGTGGGGGGAAGGGGAGAGAAATAAATAAATTAAAAAAAAAAAAGAAAATGTACATTTCCTTCTGAATAAGAAGAAAACTGGGAAACAAATGTGGCTTAAGTGATTAAGCTCCCACCTACCACATGGAAGGTCCCTGGTTCAGTGCCTGGTATTTTCCTAAGGAAGACAGCAAGCTGCCATGATGGGCAGGCATGGCAAGCTGGTGCAACAAGATGATGCACCAAGAGATACAAGAAGAGAAACATAATGAGAGACACAACAAAGCAGTGGAGCAGAGGTTCCCTGTGCCTCATAGAAAGGACCAGCAAGACAGCGAACAGGGAAGCGGATGTGGCTCAACAGATAGCATCCACCTACCATATAGGAGGTCCAAGGGTTCGATATGCAGGGCCTCCTGGCTCATGTGGTAAGCTGGCCACATGCAGTGCTGCTGTACTCAAGGAGTGCTGGCCCACGCAGGGAAGCCCCTGCATAAGGGAGCCCCCCATGCAAGGAGTGACCCCTGCACAAGGAGAGCCTCCCTACGTGAAACTGCAGCCCGCTCAGGAGTGATGCCATGCACATGGAGAGCTGATGCAGCAAGATGGCGCAACAAAAAAGAGACACAGATCCCCAGTGCCACCTGATGAGGATACAAGAGGACACAGAAGAACACACAGCAAATGGTCCCAGAGAGCAGACAACGGGGTGGGGGTGGGGGCAGAGGGAAATAAATACATAAATCTTTAAAAAAAAAAAGACAGCGAGCTGATGCAGTGAGCTGACACAACAAGATGACACAACAAGAGACACAAGAAGAAAAAATATAATGAGAGGCACAACAAAGCAGGGAAAGACAGTGGCTAAAACAATTAGGTGCTCCCCTCCCATATCAAGGTCCCGGGTTTGGTTTGGTTTGGTGCCTCCTAAAAGAAACAAGGAAGACGAACAGACACAGAAGTGCAACAACAAGGGAAGTGGGGAGAAATAAATAAAAATAAAAGATAAATCTAAAAAAAAAAGAGAGAAAATGGATGAACTCAGAAATCTACATAAACTGCTTTACAACAGACCAGGCACTGTCATTAAAGAAAAATGTGTTGGGAAGCGGATGTGGCTGAAGTGATTGGGCCCACATCTACCATAAGGGAGGTCCAGGGTTTGATTCTCAGGACCTCCTGGTGAAGGCAAGCTGGCTGCGTGACGACCTGGCCCGGGTGGACAGCTGGCACAGCAAGATGAGCAACAAAAAGAGACACAGGAGAGACAATAAGAGATGCAGCAGACCAGGGAACTGAGGTGGTGCAGGAGATTGAGCACCACTCTCCCACTCCAGAAGGTCCCAGGATCAGTTCCTGATGCCACCTAAAGAGAAGACAAGCAGACACAGAAGAATGCACAGCAAAGCAACACAGAGAGCAGACAATGGTGTGTGTGTGTGTGTGAGGGTGGTGGGCAGAAGTAGCAGGAGAGAAGTAAATAAATAAATCTTAAAAAAAAAAAAGAATATGGGTCAGTGAAGTGGCTTTCCATTTGAAAAAAGAAGTATACAATAAAAAATAAGGAAGAAATGTTGAAAAATTTTAGAACTGCCATGTTGAAGAGTATCTTTGAGGTCTTTGATTTGGAAAGATCAGGGGTATAAATAGTGAACTGGCGAAGTGGATCTTGAATTTTTTAATGCATCCAAAGCCTTCAGGCAAATGCTTGCCAAAATCCAAAAAAAAAAAAAAAAAAAAAAAAATTTCTAGCAAAGGCAGCAAAAAGGAATGGAACAATTCTGAAATGACAAGGAAAACTAAGTGAACCGAATGTCCTGAAATTCTGTCAGATGAATCTAGAAGTGATGAAGATGAAAAGAAAACAAGGCAGAGTCTTCAGATGATGAAGATAAAGAAAGCAAAGAGAAGCCACCGAAAAAGTCATTTAAAAGAGAAAAGCCTAAGCAGAAAGCCACTCCTAAAAATAAAAAGTCTGTGAAAAGTGCTAATGTTAAGAAGGCAGATAGCTGCACCACCAAGAATCAAAACAGTTCCAAAAAAGAAAGTGAATCTGAGGATGGTTCAGATGAAGAAACTTATATTAAAAAATTGAAGAAACCGCCTACAGACAAAGAGTTAAAGGAAGCAGTAAAGAAATTATTGGCCAGTGGTAATTTGGGGGAAGTCACAATGACGCAGATTTGCAAAGAGATGTATGAAAATTATCCTGCTCATGATTTAACTGAAAGAAAGGAATTCAT
This sequence comes from Dasypus novemcinctus, assembly GCF_030445035.2. Classification (NCBI taxonomy): domain Eukaryota; kingdom Metazoa; phylum Chordata; class Mammalia; order Cingulata; family Dasypodidae; genus Dasypus; species Dasypus novemcinctus. The sequence goes on along the minus strand of NC_080695.1, from coordinate 25,408,948 downwards.
AAAAACAAATGTTAAAGAGTTAATTTCTTGAGATAGAAGTTAGAAACTGATGACTTGTTCCCATGGACTTGAACATCTGATTTATACCATTATACCAGCAAGAAATGTATTTCCTTTTCTAAATCCTTGTTAAGCATTGTATTGATAGAACTTACTGCTGATCTTTACATTTTAAGTATTACCTAAATTTATGTTTGCCATTTTAAATTGCATTTTAATGCAGTTTTTAGTTTATAAAACCTTGCCTGGCAGTAATTATTTTTGCTTTTATAGCTGTGTTTTGTACATTTTGGAAATCTTTATATAAGGTCAGATTCTTGAACTATTGTGGGTGCTTTTTGGTGTTCTTAGTGTAATTTTTATATTTTAAAAACAAATTTGTATTATATAAAGTTTTAAAATTTCTTTTGTGCAGATCAATTTTTAAATTCATAGAGGTAGGTATATTTCCAGTTACAAACTATGAAATGTCAGTGTTCAGCCAGATGGTGTGACATAGAAGTGAAAAGTCAAAATTCAATAAAGGTGGGAAGCTGATGTGGCTTAAATGATTGGGCTTCCTCCTACCATATGGGAAGTCCCAGTTTTGGTTCCCGGTACTTTCTAGAGAAGATGAGCTGGCATGGCGGTCAGGCATGGTGAGTTGACGCAATGAGATGACGTAGCAAAAGAGACACAAAGAGGAAAGACAATGAGAGATACAATAAACCAGGGAGCTGAGGTGACTCAGATGACTGAGTGCCTAGTACATGGGATGTCCTAGGTTTGGTCCCCAGTGCCTCCTAAAGAGAAGATGAGCAGACACAGAGAGCACATAGCAAATAGACACAGAGAGCAGATAGTGACTGCAAACAACACGGGCGGGGGGAAAATAAATTAAAAAAATGAATCTTAAAAAAAATCAGTAAAGTTAACTGAAGGAACAGATAGTTCTGCTTTGCCTTGAAAATGTCAAAAAATTGTAGTTTTAGTGTTAACTCTGCAAAAGTATCTGTAGATACATTGTATTTTATATTATTTGTTTTTTAAATAACACTTTTTAAAATTAAAGTTAATAGATCACATAGAATGTTACATTAAAAAAACATAAGAGGTTCCCATATAACCCACCCCCACCCCCATCGTTTTTGTAAAATTGTATTTTTTTGAAGATATATACATCACATAAAATGTTACATTATAAAAAACATAAGATTCCCATATACCCCCATCCCCCCACCCCACTCCTCCCACACCAACAACCTCCCCCATCATTGTGGCACACTCATTGCACTCAGCAAACACATTTTGGAGCACTGCTGCACCACGTGAATAATAGTTTACCCTTGTAGTTCACACTCTCCTCCAGTACATTCAGTGGGTTATGGCAGGATATATGAACTCCAGAGCTATCTGCCATGACCATATCCCTGTGGGTCTCTGTAGCCCTCAGGAGAACCAGTACTTGGGGTTGTATCCACTTGGGCTGTTTCTGGGGTCCTCCTAAGGAGTGCATAAGTGTGGCCCCTTTGATGACCTCCTGACTCTTTTTTGAAGACTCTTAACTGTATAACCTCATTTGTCTTTGCAATTTCCCCCTTTTATTCCAGGTCAAACAGCAGTTTTTAACACATGATCCTACATGTGGGCTGAGATATTCTGCTGGTCTGAGTTGACCCTTTTATTCAAGGTCTTTTTCTATTTACATCACCAGCTGGTGCTTGGTAGTAATCCCTCAGCACCAGGGAGGCTCATCCCTGGGAGTCATGTCCCATGCTGGGGGAATGTAATGCATTTACATGCTGAGTTTGGCTTACAGAGTGGCCACATTTGAGCAACATGGAGGCTCTTAGGAGGTAACTCTTAGGCACCCTGCAGCTCTATGCCTAGTTCATATTTCAGGCACACAGACTCATAAAAATAGTCATCAGTATCAAGCGTTCATTGTTGGAAAATCCTTCTTTGTTGGTCTTTGCCATTGCACTTGGGGGGTTGTTGCTGTTCTGTTGAGGAATGTGATAGAGCTCCCCTGGCTAGGAACTCAGCACTCCCTCAGTTGTCATTTGTAACTGTAGCTACTCTGAAAATACCCAACATATAAATACCCAATATATCCAAACACTTTTATGTCCCCTATATACATGCCCTGGAGAATTCCCTCCCAACCATGTGCCCCCATCAATAACACCTCACACCAGTGTTCCTCTCCTGCCATAGTTGAACCTCTCTGTGGTCCAAAACTTCTTTAACAATGAAGCCAAATATATTGCCAAATTCAGTTAATAGGAAAATATAATATAGTGATGGGTTTAAAGATTAGAAGTGTACATACTAATTCAGAAATACTAAGATAAAGTAAAAGTAAATTGGTGTATTAATAAAAATGAACAATATTACAAAGGTTTGTTTTTAACATTTTGCCTTTCATCACTGTAATAGGTGTTGCCCGGTATGTATAGTGGCAAGGCACTATCTTTCATGCTTCCTCAGTGTCTACATCCATTCTTTTTATAAAATTTTTTTCTAATTTTTAATTTTGTCTTAAAAAAAGTTTTAGATCACAGTAATTCACATATACAATATAGGGAACTCCCATATATCCAATATCAAACCCATTCCCCCTTCCCTAGCAATGATCTTTTTACATGTTCATGTTATATTTGCTGCAGCTGATGTGCAGATTTTGAAACATATCTTTCAAACATGGTTCCATTTTGGTTCACATTATGGTTTATATTTTAGACTGTACAAATTTCTAAACTTTTACTTTCCTTATGTTTTACATTATGGTTTACATTTTAGCTTATAGACTTGTATATTTTTGGTGTACATTAACATGTCCTATATCCATCATTACATGATCTTGTGGAGCACTTCCATTGGCCCCTAGTTACTCTGCTTCCATCTATTCTTTACTTCTCTCCCCTTCGTAGATACATTTTAAAGTAAGGACAGACCAATAGCAAAACAGTTTCAAAAACTTGGGAAATTTTTACTGTTCGGCTTATAGTAAATGAACTGATTTTTATTAACTGCTTTTGCCCATATAAAATGCTGATATTTACAGGAAACCTAGCCACTTTCATAATTAAGATAAATCTATCAGGTCAAATAGCAAAGGAAGATAATATGCAGACAGCAGCGGATTTCTCTGATAGTATTTCTCAAAAGTGATAACACTTATTTTCACATTAAAGAAATTTGATGTATTTGTGGAATCAGGGTCATTGAGTTTTTTTTTTCTAAGATTTATCTATTTATTTATTTCTCTCTTCTTCCTGCACGCCTGCCGCAGTTAGGGCCATTGAGTTTTACTTTCTGGCCAATCAGGATTCTAGGTAATCAACCAATCCTGAATGAGACTAATATTTTCTTTCATATTAACTATCTTAATCAGTTTAAGTAATCTATCTCTGAATTTTAAAATAAAACATGCTTATGAGAAAATTGGACCTTTGATATATGAAATTGAGTTAAAAATATCAGAACAGAAATATGTAAAAATATTATATATTTAATGTTAACATGTACTTTCACAGGTTCGGTTAGTTGCCTGATAAAGTTACTAAGACATCAGGGAAAGGGATACTTCATACAAATGAATGGAATAAGCAACTGAATGAGGCTGCAAAATTGGCCTTTGATTTTAAATATTTGTTGCTATAAGCCTTTTCAAAAATAATGTATCAATAATGTTCTAGTGAAAAAAAGAAAAAGACATAGGCTGACAGAATGGGTAAAAAAAACCCCATAAGCCATCCATATGTTACTTACAAGAGACTTACTATAGACTCAGGGATACAAACCAGCTGAAAGTGAAAGGTTGAAAAAAGATGCTCCACGCAAATAGTAACCAAAAAAGAGCAGTGGTAGCTATACTAATATTGGTGAAAAAAACCAGACTTTAAATGCAAAAAAGTTATAAAAGATACCGAAGGCCATTATATGTTAATAAAAGGGACAATCCATCAGGAAGATATAACAGTCATAAATATCTATGCACCTAACCAGGGTGCCCCAAAATAAATGAGACAAAGTCTGGCAAAACTGAAGGGAGAAATAGGCATTTCTACAGTAGTCATTGGAGACTTCAACATCCCACTCACGTCATTAGATAGAACACTAGACAGAAGATCAACAAGGTAACAGAATTTGAACAATATGATAAAAGAGTTTGACCTAATAGACATACAGATGCTGCATCCAAACTCATTTGGTTATACATCCTTCTCAAGTGCCCATAGATCTCTCTCCAGGATAGACCACATGTTATGTCACAATGCGGCTCTCAATAAATATGAAAAGGTTGAAATTATACAAAGTATCTTCTCAGATCATAATGAAATGAACCTGGAAATCAGTAATCAGACAAAGGTAAGTTTGCAAATGTGTGGAGGCTAAGCAACACACTCCTAAATAACCAGTGGGTCAAAGAAGAAATTATAATTGCAATCAGTAAATATATTAGACAAATGAAAACGAGAACACAGCCTATCAACCTTAAGGAATACAGTGAAAAGCAGTCTTAAGAGGGAAATTTATAGCCTTAAACATCTATAATAAAAAAGAAGAAAAAGCTAAAATCAAAGATTTAACTGAACAACTGGAGAAACTAGGAAAAAAAAAAAGTACACCATTCCCAAAGCAAGCCAAAGAAAGAAATAATAAAGAGTAGAACAGAAATAAATGAAATTCGGTACAAAGAAGTAGAGAAAAGTCAACAAACCAAAAGCTGGTTCTTTGAGAGTATCAAAATTGACAAACCCTTAGCTAGACTAACAAAGAAAAAAAGAGAGAAGATGCAAATAAATACAACCAGAAATGAAATATAACCAGGAGGTTATAACTGACCCTACAGAAATAAAAAGGATCATAAGAGGATATTATGAGAAACTATGCCAAAAAACTAGACAACCTAGATGAAATGGATAAATTTCTAGAAATGCACAACCAATCTACACTGACACTACAAGAAATACAAGAACTTAACAAACCAATTGTAGCAGTTTGATATTGTTTTTGAATTCCAAAAATAGATATTGAATTATGTTTGTAAACTGGTCTGCCTGAGGTTTCACTTTTACTTGATTAAATTATGATTAGGGCTTTGATTGGGCCACATCAGTAGGGCGTTAAGTCCCCGGCCCCTTGGTGGGTGGGAACTCACAGATAAAAGACATGGCAAAGGACAGAGTTGGGAGTTTTGGATACTGGAACCCTGGAAGTAAAAACACAGGAGAAGAACACAAAGGAATAGAGGGAAGGCTCGATTAGATATGGCAGAAGACCTGGGAAGAGAGACAAACTGTTTGCCTGATAGTCTACAGCTGGCCTTGTGGAAGAGGTGAGTAGCTGAGCCTGAAAAGAAAAGAACCCCCGGAAGAGAGGAACCCAGGAAGCCTGAACCCCTGGCAACCATCTTCCTCCAATATGGGGCAATAGATTTTGGTGAGGAAAGTAACTTATGCTTTACACCCTGGTAACTGTAAACTTCTATCCCAAATAAATACCCTTTATAAAAACCAACTAATTTCTGGTATTTGCATCAGCACCCCTTTGGCTGACTAATGCACCAATCGCATTTAAAGAGATTGAATCCATCATCAAATATCTTCCACCAAAGAAAAGTCCAGGACCAGGTAACTTCACAGGAGAATTTTACCAAGAATTTTTTTGAAAATATACTGGATACATATAATTTTTTTGCATCATGCAATATGTTGCACAATATATTTGGTTCATAGCAACACAATCATGCATTATTTATGCTTTTCTGTCTGGCTTGCTTTGCTCAACATAATGTCCTCCAGGCGCATCCATGCTGTAGTATGCTTTACAACTTCATTTCTTCTTACAGCTGCATAATATTCCATCATGTGAATACACCACAGTTTATCCATTCACCAGTTGATGGACACCTGGATACCAAGCATTTTGAAAAGAATTAACACCAATCCTGTTTAAACTCTTCCAAAAGAGTCAAGAGGAGGGAAAATTATTCAGCACATTTTATGATGACAACATCACCCTAATACCAAAGCCAGATAAAGAGACTACAAGAAAAGAAAATTACAGACCAGCTTTCTAATGAACATAGATACAAAAAATCTCAACAAAATGCTTGCAAATTGAATCCAACAGCATATCAAAAGACTTATACATCATGACCACACCTACATATTCCTGGAATGCAAGACTGGTTCAACATAAGAAAATCAATTAATCTAATATACCACATTAAAAAATTGAAGGGGAAAAAGCACATGATCATCTCAATTGAGGCAGAAAAGGCATTCAAAAAAGTCCAGCATCCTTTCTTTTTTTTCTCTTTTTTATTTATTTATTTAATTCCCTCCCCCTCCCCCGGTTGTCTGGTCTGTTCTCTGTGTCTCTTTGCTGCATCTTGTTTCTTTGTCCGCTTCTCTTGTCGTCAGCGGCACGGGAAGTGTGGGCGGCGCCATTCCTGGGCAGGCTGCACTTTCCTTCGCACTGGGCGGCTCTCCTTATGGGGTGCACTCCTTGCGCGTGGGGCTCCCCTACGCGGGGGACACCCCTGCGTGGCAGGGCACTCCTTGCGCGCATCAGCACTGCGCATGGGCCAGCTCCACACCGATCAGGAGGCCTGGGGTTTGAACCCCGGACCTCCCATGTGGTAGACGGACTCCCTAACCACTGGGCCAAGTCCATTTCCAGCATCCTTTCTTGATTAAAAAAACACTTTGAAGATAGGAATAGAAGGAAAATTCCTCAATATGATAAAAAAAGTATATTTGAAAAACTCACAGCTAACATCTTACAGAATGGGGAAGGGTTGAAAGCTTTCCCTCAGATTGGGAGCATGACAAGGATCCCACTGTCACCATTGTTATTCAGCATTGTACTAGAAGTTCTAGGTAAGGCAATTGAACAACAAGAAAAAAAAAATTAAAGGCAGCCAAACAGTAAAAGAGGAAGTAATATTATCAGGGGACATGATCCTATATTTAGAAAATTTTGAAATGTCTACAACAAAACTACTTGAGCTAATGAGTTCAGCAAAGTGGCAGGATACAAGATAAACACACAAAAATAAGTAATGTTTCTATATACTAGTTCTGAACAATCTGAGGAGGAAATCAGGGGGGAAAAATTCCATTTACAAAGCAACATAAAGACTCAAATACCAAGGAATCAATTTAACCAAAGAAGGTTAATTATACAGGACCTATATGCAGAGAACTACAAAACAATGCTAAAAGAAATCAATAATGACCTAAGCAAATGGAAAGACATTCCGTGTTCATGGATTGGAAGACTAAATATTGTGAAGATGTCAATCCTACCCAAACTGATTTATAGATTTAATGCAATACCTGTCAAAATTCCAACAGCCAAGAAATAGAAAAGGCAATTACCAAATTCATTTCGAAGGGAAAGGGCACCCGAATAACCAAAAGCATTTTGAAAAAGAGGAGCAACATGGGAGGAATTTCAGTGTCTAACCTTGAAACATATCACAAAGCTATGTGATCAAAGCAACATGGTACTGGCATAAAGATAGACTCATAGATCAGTGCAATAGAATTGACAGTCCAGAAATAAACCCTCACCTCTATGGCCAATTGGTTTTTGACAAACCTGTTACATCCATGTTAACAGGACAAAACAGTATATTCAACAAATAGTGCTGGGAGAACTGGATATCTATAACGAAAAGGATGAAAGAGAACCCTATCTCACTCCCTATACAAGAATCAACTGAAAATGGATCAAAGACCTAAATATAAAAGCTGGGACCATAAAACTACCAGAAGAAAATGTAGTGAAACATCTTAAAGACATATGATAGGTGATGGTTTTTTGGACCTTACACCCAAAGCATGCACAGCAAAATAAAAAATAGATAAATGGAACCTCCTAAAAATTAAACCCTTTTGCACCTTACAGACTTTGTCAGAAGGGTGAAAAGGCAGCCAAATCAATGGGAGAAAATATTTGGAAATCACATGTCCAATAAAGATTTAATATCCATGATATATAAAGACATGTTACAACTCTACAATAAAAAGACAAATGAATGGGAGAGTGTGGGCTATAATGTGGACCATTGACCATCAGGTGCAGCGGTGCTCAGAGATGTATTCACCAAATGCAATGAATGTCTCATGATGGTGGAGGAGATTGTTGCCATGGGGGGAGGAGTGGGGTGAGGGAGGTGGGGGGTATATGGAGACCTCATATTTTTTTAATGTAATATTAAAAAAATAAATAAAGACAAAGAAATTCTGGTTATAAAAGCCAAAAAAAATAAAAATAAATAAGTAAATTAATGTGTAAGAAATCCTGAAATAGCAGCTGTATATGGCACGGGAAGCATACAGAGATTGAGAGATGAAGAATTTTCTTGTTGGTTTGCTTGTTTGTCCGTTTTTTGTGCATTATTACTGAAATAATGAAAACACTCTAATGACTGAAGTGATAAATACTCAACTATGTGACTATTTCAAACACCATTGATTGTACACATGGATGAATTGTACACTTTATTAATATATATCAATAAAATCTCATTTGTTTAAAAAAAAAGACAAATGAACTGTTTTAGAAATGGGTAAAAGATTTGAACAGACATTTGTCCAAAGAAGGAATACAAATGGCCAAGAAATACCTGAAAAAATGTTCAACATCCCTAATGATTATGGAAATGCAAATCAAAACTATAATGAAATATCATTTCACACCTATCAGAATGGCCACTATTAAAAAGACAGAGAACTACAAGTGTTGGAGAGGATGTGGAGAGATAGGAACACTTATTCACTGTTGGTGGGAATGTGAAATGGTACAGCCACTGTGGAGGACTGTGTGGCAGTTCCTAAATAAGTTGAATATAGATTTGCCATGTTACTCTGCAATATCACTACTGGGTATATACTCAGAAGAACTGAGAGCAGTGACACGAACAGACATCTGCACACCAATGTCCATAGTGGTGTTATTCACAATTGCCAAAAGATGGAAACACTGAGGTGTCTATCAACTGATGAATGGATAAATAAACTGTGGTGTATTCACACAATGGAATATTTTGCAGTTGTAAGAAGAAACAAAGCCATAAAGCATATGACAACATGGATGAACCTGGAGGACGTTGTGTTGAGCAAAGCAAGCTAGACACAAAAGGACAAATCCTGTATGATTGCACTACTGTGAACTAAATATATTGTGTTACATATTGTATTATTCCATTTATATAAAAAGTAAATATAAATCAATTTATAAAGATGAAATTAGATTGGTAGTTATGTAGGGCTGAAGGCATGCTAACGGGTGAGGAGTTTTTCTTTTTGGAGTAATGACATGGTTCTAAAATTTTTTGTGGTGATGAATGCATAACATTGTGATTATACTAAAAAGCCATTGATTATATACTTTGGATAGATCATGTGGTATGTGAATATATGTCAATAAAACTGCCAAATAAATAACTGTGCAAGAATAGCCAGAAATAACAGCTATATGCAGCAGGGGAAACAGAGAGCCTGAGAGGTGTTAAATTTTCTTGTTTACTTGCTTGTCTGTTTTTTGTTGTTATTATTGAAATAATGAAAGTGATCTAATAATGATTGAATACATGAATGCACAACTATGTGATTATACCAAATACCATTTATTGTACACTTTGGATGAAATTTATGCTTCATTAATTTGTACTAATAAAATAGATTTGTTTCAAAAGAAAAAAGATTAAGAACACTTCTTTCGTTGCAGTCCATAATTCACTCTACCATAAGGTGTTATGGAAATGGAGACTGTGGGCTTATAAGCATTTATTTTTTATTTTTTATTTTATTTTTTTTAGTTTGAATTTTTTTTATTGACTTTGTAATAATATTACATTAAAAAATATATATATGAGGTCCCATTGAACCCTACCACCCCCACCCCACCTCTCCCCCCCCCCAGCAACACTCCTTCCCATCATCATGACACATCCATTGCATTTGGCAAGTACATCTTTGGGCACCTCTGCACCTCATGGTCAATGGTCCACATCATGGCCCATACTCTCCCCCATTCCATCCAGTGGGCCCTGTGAGGATTTACAATGTCTGGTGATTGCCCCTGAAGCACCATCCAGGGCAGCTCCATGTCCCAAAGACGCCTCCACCTCTCATCTCTTCCTGCCTTTCTCCATACCCATCAGCCATCATGTCCACTTTTCTCAATCCAATGCCACCTTTTCTATGTGGACATTGGATTGGTTGTGTCCATTGCACCTCTATGTCAAGAGGAGGCTCAGATTCCACATGGATGCTGGATGCAATCCTCCCACTTTCAGTTGTAATCACTCTAGGCTCCATGGTGTGGTGGTTGTCTTCTTCAACTCCATCTTAGCTGAGTGTGGTGAGCCCAATAAGTCAGACTGTAGGTGCTGGAGTCTGTTGAGGCTCAGGACCTGGCTATCACATTGTCAGTCCAGAGATTCAAATCCCCTAAATATATCTTAAACCCCAACACTAACTGCACCTCCAGCACATTAGCATGAAAGTCTTATGTAGAGAGATCCCATCTGAGTCCAGATTCATCACACATAAACACCAGTTCCAAAGAGGTATAAGCATTTATAAGCTTGTAAATGATTCATGCCAGAGAGGAGGAGACCAGGACAGCAGTGGCTTGTGGAGGCAGCAGGGCTGAGAGAAACCTTTATTTTAGGAAAAAGGGGAGGTTAACATGTTTGTGAGCCTAAAAGTAGGAACCAGAGAAGGGGAAGGAGAAAGGACACGTTATGGTGCAAGGTCCTGGAAAATCTCCAGGGGACAGCTGAGGCAGCAGCTTCACATCCCTGGGGGTGACCCTGATAATATCTGAGGTGTGAGGAACAGTACTCTCTTGCTGCCTTGACCACTACAACCACCATCACTGCTAATCCCTCTATTTTCCCATCCTGGCTGTCATGAACATGTTTGCTTCCTACTTCAAAAACCATTTGTGTCCAGCCTGTCTTTTGTCCCTGTGGACTGACCACTTGGCTTGCGTTCTACCTTTGGACTCACACATCTGTGCACCCCTCCCTAGCAGAACCACCTCTTCTACTTGTTGCTAGTCTTTCCAGGTCTAATCCCACCAGCTGCCTCCACCTGAATTTCAGGTGCAACTCACAGTGTGCTCAGAAAATGTTGGCTAATACTTGAGATTGTTAAAATTGCTTGTGTGTCATCTCAGGTAAGGGAACAGAAGCTCCCCCTTCTCCAAGGGCATCTGTGCCCTGTAGGTTCCTTCACTAGTCTCCAAAACACAAAATTGAGAGTGACCTCAGAGGCACACCCTTTTTGGGATCATCTGGAATTTTTGTGCATTTCTGAAAGAAGGAAGACACCTCTCCTTTGCTATGAAAGATGCATCAGAGGACAAACCTTCAGTGTCTGCCCAAACACTGGTCATAGCCCTCAGTCCAGTGATTCTCACAGGGTGGTGGTAGGTGGTGCTGGTGGCGGTGGAGTCGGCTGGTGAAAAAAATAATATTTCTGGGTCCCATTAATTCAGAACCTGGGAGTAGGGTGATGGGGCTAGAGAAACTTAATTTTTAAATAAGTTTCCCAGGTGATTCTTATGTACAGAGAAGTTGGAGAGCCCTTGGGTCGCCATGTTCACAGCTTGGTTCAGAACTCTGGCTGCTGTAGAACAGGCTTCTTCTGTTGCCTCTTCAAATTAACAAGTTTGGGAGGATAAACAAAGAATATTTTCTTGTTTTTGATTTATCTAGATAGGTAGTCCTTTTCATGCAACCAAATATTCACTGAGCACCTACTATATGCTAGATGATGTTCTAGTTCCTGGAGCTATATCAGTTAACAGAAGAGAAAAAGATTCAGGTCCTCATGGAGGGGAAGACAGACAATCCACAATAAATCTAGGTAAAGGATGTTAAAGTTGATTAGTACACTGGAAAAGAAAAAAATTAAAGCAGGGTCAAGGAGTCCTTAGTGCTGGGGTGGGGATGGTAAACATAATATTGCTCCCTCTCCAGATGTCCACATCCTAATCACAAGAACTTGTGAATAAATTGCCTTACATGATGTAGCAGCTTGATATTATTTATGAATTCCAAAAAGTGATATTATTTTTGTAAACTGTCCTGTTCCTTTGGTCACGATTCCCTTTGATTGCTTTAGATTCAGCTGAGATGTCTTTGATTAAATTAGGTTAAGATTAGGGCTTTGATTCGACCACAACAGTAGAGTGTAACTCAGGTTGAGCCCCTTTGTGGGCTATATAAACAGGCACTCACAAGAGGAACACAGAAGTAGATACACATAATAAGATATACATGTGAGGAGAGAACTTTGATTCTGTGGCCCAGGAAGAGAGATGAACCATTCCCCTGACAGTTTACAGCTGGCCTTGTGGAGAGAGCAGAGCAGCTGAGCCCAGAGAGAAATGAGCACCAGGGAGGAGGACAAGCCTTATGCCAACCTACAGCTGAGAAGGAAGGAGCTGGGACCATGGAGCCTTAAGAGAGAAGAGGAAGGCTGAATCCTTGCAGATGTCACCCACCATCTTGCTTCAACACATGGCCGAGGTTGGTAAGGAGGCAACCTTGAGTTGGACTATTTAGGGCCTTGTAACTGTAAACTTTTACCCCAAATAAACACCCTTTATAAAAGCCAACAGATTTCTGGTACTTTGCATCAGCACCCCTTTGGCTGACTAGTACATATGGCTAAAGGAGCTTTGCAGATGTGATTATTTAAGGATCCTGAGATGGGGTGATTGTGCTGTGTTATCCAGGCGGGCCCAATGTAATCACAAGAGAAAGAGGGAGATAGGAGAATCCTATTCACAGAAGATGATGTAATGATGGAAGCTGAGATCTGAGGGAGAGAGAACTGAAAATGCTATGCTGCTGGCTTTGAAGATGGAGGAAGGAACCACGAGCTAAGGAATGCAGGTAGTTCACCCATTTTGAACTCCTGATTTCCTGAACTATAAGATAATAAACTTGTTTTGTATTAAGCCACTCAGCCTCTGTAATTTGTTACAGCAGCCATAGACAGCTAATACAGTAGGGGTGGAGACAGATGGCAGCACTAAATAGGGTGGTCAGGTTGGCTCCATTGATGTGAGAGTGGAGCAAAAGCTTGAAGAATGAAGCAGTTTGTCAAGGGATATCTGGGAGAAGATCATTTCAAACTGAAGGAACAGATTCAAGACCCTAGGAGGGAGCTGTCTGGTGTGTTTGAGGATCAGGAGGCAGGCCAGTGGAGCAGTGGGAGGGAGGGCGAAGGAATGAGGGCAGGAGGCTAGAGAGTTGATGGGCTGGGGTCAGTCCCAGTCACAAAAGCCATTAGAGGTCATTACTATTAATAGGACATTGGCTTTTACTGTTTTTTTTTTTTTAAAGATTTATTTTATTTATTTCTCTCCCCTCCTTCCTGCCCCCAGTTGTCTGGCGGCACTGGAAAACTGCGTCTCTTTTTTGTTGCGTCATCTTGTTGCATCAATTCTCCATGTGTACAGTGCTACTCCTGGGCGGGCTACGCTTTTATCATGCGGCGGTGGCTCTCCTTGCGGGACACACTCCTTGTGTGGGGGGCATCCCTACACGTGAACGCGCCTGAGTGGCATGGCACTTCTTGTGTGAGGTAGCGCTGAGCATGGGCCAGCTTACCACATGGGTCAGGAGGCCCTGGGGATTGAATCCTGGACCCTCCATATGGTAGATGAATGTTCTATCAGATGAGCCAAATCTGCTTCCCTGGCTTTTATTCTGAATGAAATGAGAACCATGTAAAACTTCTGAGAGGAGAAGCAACATGATCTTATTGAAAACAATTCTCTGGGTGCTTGAGTTGAGAATAGGCTGCAGGGAGATTTGAGCAAAATCAGGGAGACCTAACTGGAGCAACGTCTGGGTAAGAGATGGTGTTTCTGACCAGAGTCATACCAGTGGGAAGTAGTGAGAAGTGGTCAGATCCTGAATACATTTTGGAGACAGAGTCAACAGGACTTCCTGACAGACTGGATGTGCAATGTGAGGAGAGCTAGGGGTCGAGGTTGACTTTGAGCTCTTATTGAATTCTTTTTTTTTTTTTTTTAATTCTTAATTTTTAAAAAAATTCATAATACCATCTTTTCTCAATACTACCAAGTATGGGAAGCTCAATAAAAGAAATTTCAAATCAGACCAGTCCCTCTTAGGCTGCAGAACCCTTGCTAAGGATCAGAAGACCCCTGGAGGGTCAGTTGTTGCCTGCCTAATCAGTTTTTTCCCCCATCTATTAAATTTATTTCAGTATTCTTGAAGGCCTTATATAAGTACAGTTCATGGAATTCTCCTTTGCACATCTTGTAACATCTTACTGGTTCCCTCATTTTTTCCCCTAATCAGTTTTGATTAATGAGGAAATGAAATTATGTTTTTTGCACACTTTATCCAAGATTGGAGACATAATGGAAAGGTCAAATCAACTCTTGAGCAAATGTGAAATTAGAGTTTCTTTAGCATGGAACATTCTCGATGTCATTGAATATACCTTTCTCTCTCTCTCTCTCTTTCTCTCTCTCTCTTTCTCTCTTGCTCGCTCTCACTCTCTCTCTCTCTCTCATTATTTAAGGGTTGGGGATGGTTAGATGAATTTAACTGCTGTTTTATTCCCTATCCCCACTGCCCACTGTCCAGGCAAGTCCATCCATCTAGGTTGAGAGAAGAGGAGAGGAACGGGAAAGTACTTCTGGGGTTTCTTTCCAAGCAGTCATCATGAGGGGTTAAATGGTTAAGACTATGTCGCTTTGGTATTCCATGATTTATTGGCTATGCTGGCTTGACCAGAATCAGGGAAAATCATACAGAAAAGTTCCCATATACCCCCTGTATTAGTCAGCCAAAGGGGTGCTGATGCAAAATAGCAGAAATTGGTTGGTTTTTATAAAGGGTATTTATTTCGGGTAGGAGCTTACAGATACCAGGCCATAAAGCATAAGTTACTTCCCTCACCAAAGTCTATCTGGAGCAAGATGTCTGCCGATGTCTGCGAGGGTTCAGGCTTCCTGAGTTTCTATGTTCCTGGGGCTTGTTTTACTCTGGCATCAAGGTTCCTTCCTTCCTGGGGCTGGCTTCTCTTTCCTCTATGTGCTGATTTCCCAGGGCTCCAGTTTAAGTCTTCAGCATTAAACTCCAAAATCAAAACTCCAACATTAAAAGCCCCAACTTTGTTCTTCACCATGCCTTTTATCTGTGAGTCCCCACCCACCAAGGGGTGGGGAGTCAATGCCCTAGTGGTAACTCAATCATGCCCAGGTACAGATCAGATTACAAACATAATCCAATATTTCTTTTTGGAATTCATCAATTATATCAAACTTCTACACCCCCCTATTATTAACACTTTGCATTAGTATGGTGCACTTTTACAATTGATGAAAGAATACTATTATAATTGAACATTAACTATAGCCCATTGTTTACACTAGGGTTTACTGTGTTGTATATTCACATGGTTTTCAAAAATTTTATTCTAGTAACATACATACAACTTAAAATTTCCCCTTTCAAACACATTCAAATCTATAATTCAGTGGTCTTAGTTATGTTCCCAATGTTGTACTTCCCTCACCACCATCCATTAGCAAAACTTCTATTACTCTGAATAATGCTTACTTTGTGTAGAGTTTCTACGTAGTTACGCTCTTTATACATAGGTTTTATTCTTATTCTTTGGGGTATTTTTTGTAGCACCAAGCCCTGCCATGGTGAAATGAACTAGATCTCTTGTTACCCAACTGTTATTTGCTGTTCATTTCATTTTCATGTGGTTTTCCTCTTTATATTGCTTTTACCTTAAGGTGGAATCCTATTGTCAGGGCAACTGGGAATGAAATATATACTGTACAGCTTTGACTGAGACCTCTCTTTCTGGTCAAGTTCTTTTCTATATTCTCAGGTCCTCCCCACCTTTTTGTTAAAAGAATGCACATTCCACAATTCTGTCCACTTTTCCTCCTCATCTTCTACCTCTCCATAAGATTTAACTCTTTCTTCTCAAGGTCTAGCTGACTCGTATCGTTTCTCTGGAACTTACTAACTTTACATTCTGATTACTCTTCTGATCCGTACAACTTGATACTAATCAGTTTTCTCTAATATAATTTCTCAGAAGTTTCTTCCTTCCTGTGCATACCCTAGTTTCTAGGTCCCTTTTCTTCAGGTTTGTGGTCCTTTCTTTTTCCATATATATATATATATAATTTTTAAAAAAATTTTGGTAATATATAAAACATGAAAATTCAGCATTCTAACCTTTCCAAGTGCACAATTCAGTGGCATTAATTATCTTCCTAAAATTGTGCTACCATTACCACCTTTCAATATTAAAACTTTTACATTGCCCATAGCAGAAACTCTTTACTCCTTCAGCAATAAACTTCTCATTCCTCTTCCTCCCTGCCCCCTAACCCCTGGTAACCTCTAATCTTCATTTTGACTCTGTGAATATGCTTATACTAGATATTTCATGTAAGTGGAGTTATACAATAATTGACCTTTTGTGTCTGGCTTCTGTCATTTAGCATAATGTTTTCAAAGCACATTTATGTTGTTGTAGCATGTACCAGTACTGCATTCTTTTAATGGCTGAACAGTATTCCACTTTATGAATATACTGCATCTTATTTATTCACTCATTAGTTGGTGGATGTTTGGTAGTTTCCACTTCTTGACTATTATGTGTAGTCAAATGAATACACTTTTTTTGTGGACATGTTTTCATTTCTCTGGACTATATACTTAGGAGTGGAATTGCTGCATCAGTGCTGACTCTATGTTTAACTTTCTGAGAAAGTGCTAGACTGTTTCCCAAGTAGTTGCACTATTTTACATTCCTACCAGCAATGTATGAGGGTTCCAGTTTCTCCATATCCTTTCTAATACTTATTATTATGTTTTAAATTACAACCACACTAGTGAATGTGAAGTAGTAAAACTTAGGTTTCTTAATGAAAAATAACCTGAAATGAAAGTCAATGCTAAATATGGTGACCGAAATCAAGGAAGAGCTGAGCAACAATGGATCATTTTTAGCCGGAAGGATGTTTTATAATTTATTTTAGTCATAGCAGTTATAGCATCAATTTCACTATCCAAATTCCAGAATAAAAAACATATTTGGGGAGCACAGTGGCATCATAGCACTGCACAAAGATGGTTATAGTCTCTGGTTTTAAAGCATTGTTCAGCACATTTTCATCTAGCCGAGGTATTTGGAGAGTCCTGTGGAGGTTTGTGAGAAAGGAATGTGACCTGTATCATTCATTTTACTCAGCCCAATCATGAAAAGGATTACTAATTCAAGTCATTTTATACCTCTCTGAAAACACAGAGGTAGATGTGCTGTTTCCAACATGGCAGCTTTCTAAGGTGGAGTGTGAAGGATAGAGACTCAGTGCTTATTCTCAAACTAACCTGCCCATGAATGATCTTGAGATAGTAATTTAGCTTCTCTGAGCTACAGTTTCTTTCTCATTTTGACTCATAATTAAATATTACTAAGTTTCTTCCAAAGTAAAGAGAATGGCATTCACGGTCCAAAGACTCAGAGTTCAGTCCTGGCTTTGCCATTTATTAGCTGTATGACCTTGAGCAAATTACAAAACCTCTGAGCCACTGACTTCTCATCTATAAAATGAGGGTAATGATACTTTATAGGAGGTTCCTAGGGCCACATAAGCAACATATGATTAATGCTTTCTAAGAATCATGAAGTAATAAAGTGATGCAGAGGTACCAATTTTATTTTTAAGAGTAGCTGATCATGGAGAGCGGATACAGCTCAAAAGATTGAGCACCTGCTTCCTATGTACGAGGTCCAGGGTTTGATCCCAGGTACCTCCTAAAAACAAAACAAAACAAAAAAACCCAACTCTCACTGGGGGGCAGGTATAACTCAGTGGTTGAGCGCTTGCTTCCATGTACAAGATCCTGGGTTCAATCCTTGGTACCTCCTTAAAAAAAAAAAAGACCATAAAGCAAAACAAAATAAAACAAATTTTTGATTTGTGTCTTTTTTTTATTCCAGAATTCATAGAAACATAAAAATTGTAAATGTACCTGTTGGGTCTTTCTGGCAACAAACAGCTTAAAATATTAATGGTTTGTAATTTATAGATCGTGTAATAAATTTATAGACTTGGGAATGCTCTGTCAGGAGGAAGGAAAAGAGTCCACAAACTCTGGTAGGTAAGTACTGAGCAAATACCGTATAACAGCTGGATTGTTATTTCCAACAGAGCACAAAAGACTACATCAGGTGGCCATGAAATACTTTGTTTTGGGAGGCCTTTGAAAATCATATGTTTCACTCCTAGGGACAATTCCTAAAGACTTGACTCATTTAAAATAATTTTGGTGAAATTTTTAGTGTGAAGGGGTAGGGGGGAGGATTAGTTTTAGGTAAAAAGAAGAATTTGCTTAAGTGTTCCATGACCTGAATAACTTAGGCACACAATAGACTCAAATGATGTGAAAGACCCAGCATGATGGATTTATATTCTTGGTAATTCATTTTCTTCCACCAAGTCTCTAGACTGCTCCATGGGATCCTAGGGTTCATCAGAAGATGAAGGGTTGTTAGAATTTGGGTCCTTGTGTTGGGTGTTATTATATAATATTGTAATAGTTTGGGTTATATGATCACTTGTTAGTTCTTTGACTAATTCTTTCAGCCTTTACTGGAAGCCTACTATGTGCTAGGCTTTATGCCAGGAGCTGGAAACACAAGGTTAAGATCAGTCTTTTCCTCAACTAGCTCACAATGTTTGGAGGAAACAAACACTGTTCTTACAACTCAAGACATTAGCCGCATAAATCCTGGTTCTGCCATTTTGTTGCTCATTCTCTCTGAGTGCCAGTCTTCTCATCTATGGTATGGGGGTAATACCTCCTGGTAGCGTGTGCACATGTGACTGTACAGGGCTTGGCTTGATATGTTCTTATGCCCTCTCCTCCCACATGGAAAGTAACTTCTATGTAATTTTCCTGGATGGGGCAGTGGGTGGAGAAGAGGTACCTTCCCCTCTTGCTGAGGGACAGGTTCAATTTGGTCCCTTAAAACTTGGAAACTTCTTGGGAGGAATTTGACTCTCCAACCAACTGCTCTGTTGTGAGGCTTTGCTTTGCCTTTATCTCTTTCTCTGCTTCCTACCATTGGCCTTTCTTTGGGTTTCGATTGGATCCCCTAGTCACCATCCAATTGGGCACCTTTCACCCAGCACAGGCTCTGGTCCAGTGAATTCTGTTCAGGGTAGACAGACTGATTTTTTTCAAAGTCCCAAATGGCACCAGCCTGCTCTTTTCAGCAGTGGAGTAGGAGGCAGCGTAAATGGCTCCTAAGCTTCTGGCTGAAAACTTCATTACTGTGTAGATTTGGGGTACACTACAATAACTTTGGGGAATTGCTCATATACAATGTGCCAGACAGTGTGATAAGTGCTTTAGATCTTCTCTCATTTTTTTTTAAAGATTTATTTATTTCTCTCCCCTTCCCGCCCCACCCCGCTCCGGTTGTCTGTGTCTATTTGCTGCATCTTCTTTGTCCGCTTCTGTTGTTGTCAGCAGCACAGGAATCTGTGTTTCTTTTGGTTGCATCATCTTGTTGTGTCAGCTCTCTGTGTGCACCCACCATTCCTGGGCAGGCTGCACTTTCTTTCACGCTGGGCGGCTCTCCTTATGGGGCGCACTCCTTGCGTGTGCAGCTCCTCTACGCGGGGTACACCACTGCGTAGCAGGGCACTCCTTGCACGCATCAGCACTGCACATGGACCAGCTGCACACGGGTCAAGGAGGCCCGGGGTTTGAACCTTGGACCTCCCATGTGGTAGATGGACGCCCTAACCACTGGGCCAAGTCTGCCACCTAAACCTTCTTTCATTTTATCCTCATCACAGCCCAAGGTGGGTGAGCATTGTTACACTTAATAAGTGAGGTAAGTGATTTGCTAAGTGTATTCAACTTAGCGAAGTTGTTTCACCTCTGGAACCAGGATGTAATGAAGTAAGGCCTGTTGTAATGTAAAGGAGCCTTTCCTCTCCAGGACCTATAAAAGAATATTTTTCATTTAAAAAATAAATATATTTACATTTGAAAAGAAAAAAAAAAAAAATAAAACCATTTTCCTCCAAAAAAAAAAAAAGAATATTTTTCTGATGTCAGTACCAACACTAGTTATATTCTCATTGGTTGCTGTTTAATTTTTAGCTTAGGAACACTTAGGGAACTGCTTAACTCCTTTGTTTTCCTCTTCACAGTGGCTAACAGAAAGATTTGTGCTCCCCCTCCCTCCCCCGCCATCATAGGAATTTGTGGCATGGATTTTGCGTACTAACTTCACTCCTGGCTCCTTTTTACTTGTCTATTCTTATTTTCTCCTTTTAGCTTGTTTTCTATTGACACGTATGTATCTCTGTGAGATGCCTTAAATCCTTTGTGAGTCAAAGTTGAGCATAAAAATCAGGTAAAGGACAAAAGGTACATGATGATGAGGAGGAGGATGATCTCAGTAGCCTCTACTTCTTATTCTGAGCAACCCATTTCCATGGCCACACCCTGGGCAATGCCTTTGTGTGGAATTATTCTTCCACCCAGGCCTTGAACTCTAATACCTTATTTTCTGACTATACCTTCCACTCTGACTCCTTTATCCCACCACACCCACCCTTCACCCTCCCTGATACCGCTGGTGCCTAGATCTGGCCCATCAAGTTCTCACTCCCTTTCCCCACCTAAACAGACTCCATGAGCCACCATTCTTCCCTCTCTCGGACCTTATGAGGGCCCCACTCTGGGGAGGTCCAACCCTGGATCAGTTCACCCACCTGCCTCCCATAGGTAACCTGACTGCAGCTGGAGAAAACCCTCCAGCCCCTGCACTTCCATGGCCTGCTCACTGTGGGTTCTGGGTTCCTGGCCAGCTCCTCGCCCCCCCAACCCCTATTACCTACATAGTTTATCTCAGAAAACCTCCATTCTCCTGGTGTTCTCCTGCGTGGGCATTTTCATCCAGTATACCTTATTTATCCCTTTGGTTATAGTAACCGATTTAAGCATGACTATGAATCCAAAGGCAGTGTGGATTCCAGGACCAGGTGAGGAGGGAGCTCCTGGGCCAGACTGCTGTGAGGTTCAGCAGCTGAAGAGGTTGACCGGCTGGGTGGACGTGGGGGAAGAGGGAGAGGGCACTGATGGATCCTTGGAGCCACTGAGGTAGTCCTTGCTTCTTGGTTATTGGGTCAATGCATCCCCTTTTTGAAAATTGGGTTTTCTGTCACTACAACTGAAGGACTCCTGAGAGATCACAGTCCAGTTTCCACCTCACTGAGTCATAGTGGTTGTCCTTGTGTCCTATTTCACTGAGGAGGAACTGCTGTAGTTAACTCATTGCCTCTAGGCAGAAAAGCAAGACAAAGCAAGGCAGAGCAAGGCAAAGGTGGTGTTTTCCTATCTTGTCAAAAAATAATCCTGTTTGTACTGGGGAAACCTATCCCTTTCCTTCTCCATTCAGTCCAATGAACTCTACTGAGTCTATCACTAGAATGAGAGCCTCATGAGGTTTCGGACTTTTCACTGTTTTGTTCACTGCTGTATCCTCAGTACCTAAAATGGTACCTGACTCACAGTAGGAGTGCAGTACACATTTGTTGAATGGGTAAATTTAAAAAATTTCCTATTGTTGCTGTAACAAATGATCACAAACTTAGTGGCTTAAACCAACAGATATTATCTTACAATTCTGGATCAGAAGTCGAAAAGGGCCTCATCAGGCTAAAATCAAGGTGTCAGCAGGGCTGTGCTCCTTCTGGAGGCTCCAGGGGAGAATCTCTTTTCTTGTCTTATCCAGCTTCTAGAGGCTGCCTGCATCCCTTGACTCATGGCCCCCTTCCATCTTCAAAGCCAACAATGAATGCCACATTTTGTTCACGATGCCATTTCTCTGGTTCTGACTCTTCTGTTTTCCTTCTTCCACATTTAAGGACCCCAGTGATTACATTGGACCTACCCAGATAAGCCAGAATAATCTCCTTATTTGAAGGTCGGCTGATTAGCAATGGAATTCCATCCTTACACTTAGTTTTCCCAGCCTATGTAACAACATATTCACAAGTTCTAGAGAGGAGCATGTGGACATCTTTGGGGGGGGGCCTTTATCCTGCCTAC
Source organism: Dasypus novemcinctus (assembly GCF_030445035.2). NCBI lineage: Eukaryota > Metazoa > Chordata > Mammalia > Cingulata > Dasypodidae > Dasypus > Dasypus novemcinctus. The sequence goes on along the minus strand of NC_080695.1, from coordinate 25,386,780 downwards.
CCCAGAGACTACTTTGACCAGGTGCTGAGCTCAGCCCTGGGGAAATAAACTTGAAGAGCGCATGGCCACTAGTCTCCATTTATGGGAAGAGCTCCGTATCTAGGTTTGAGGGAGTCAAGGAAGACTTCCAGGATGAGGTGATGTCAAAGCTGACAAGTGACAGATGAGCAGAAGCTAGTCAGGTAGTGCATAGGAGCTTAAAGGGAAGAGTGTTCCAGGCAGAAGAGGTAGGACACTAGGAGAGATGTGTGGGATTCAGGGAACAGAAGAGGTTCAGTGGGCTAGACAGCAGGTAAAATGGAAAGGGGCAGACAGTGAGGCTACTTTGCAAGATAGGCAACCAGTAACTGTTAAGGAGTTTGTACTTTATCCTAAAGTCAATGGGGGAAGTAGATTTGGCTCAATGAATAGAGCATCCGCCTACCACATGGGGGGTCCGAGGTTCAAACCCAGGGCCTCCTGACCCATGTGGTGAAGCAGGCCCACGTGTAGTGCTGATGAGCGCAAGGAGTGCCCTGCCATGCAGGGGAGCCCCACACAAAAGGAGTGTGCCCCGTAAGGAAAGCCGCCGTGCATGAATAAAGTGCAGCCTGCCCAGGAGTGGTGTTGCACACATGAAGGGGTGATGCAGCAAGGTGATGCAACAAAAAGAGACACAGATTCCCAGTGGGGTGGGAAGGGGAGAGAAATAAAAAAATAAAAAATAAATCTAAAAAAAAAATAAAGTCAATGGGAAGCATTTAAATGGGAAGTGACACGATCAGATTCACAGATTAGAGACATCAGGCTGCTATGTGGAGAATGCATTGGTGGGAGCTGATGGCTCCACAGGGGTTGGGGTGCTGTAGAACTAAAGCAGTGGAGATGGAGAGGAGGGGTGAGTGTGGGAGGTACTGGAGAGAAAGAATCATGAGGATTTGGTGAATGATTGGAGCTAAAGGCAATGCCTGAGTTTCTTGTTAGGCAACTGGGTGAGGTGGTGCTATCAGAGACGGAAATGCAGAAATAGGATCATGTTTGGGAGGGGGTTGTAATAAGATGCTTTTGGGATAAGTTAAACTTGAGATGCTTGTGGCCATCCTAGTGTGGATTTCAGTAGGCAGATGAATATGCAGGGTGGAGGCTCAAGAGAGGAGTATGTGATGGAGAGGCATATTTTGGTGTGATGACCTGGGGGACAGCATAAGAGTGGCGTGGCAGGGGCAGCCCAGTGGGGTCAGGAGATTGGCTACATTCAAGGGATTGAGCAAAGAGAGAAATAAATGGAAGATTATGGGAATCAGGTTTCTCCCTGTTGGAGAAGAGAGGTGCAAATATGGAAAGGGGAGCTAGAATGGATCCTGTGGTGTTGACTTGGAATTGGAGCTGTTGGTGTAAACTTGTGCTTTATAATGTAGAGAGATATAGGTATAGATATAAAGGGGTGTGTGTGGTATATGCACACATTTATTCTCTGGTTCTGTCCAATGGGAGGGCCCAGGAGCAGTGACATCCCAATAGCATGCCTAGTGCCCAGATCTTGGTTTCTAAATAATACTTTCCACTAAAGGAACTAAGACTCCTGCAGAAATGGCTAAGATGTACAACATGAGTCTGGAACATCCTGTTCTGAAGGAAGTGTTCACGTAACGATGGGAACATATCAAAAGACACAGAAGGTAACTTGAGGGAGCCTCTACAGGTCAAATTTGGGACATCCTGTGTACCAAAACAAAGTCAATAATTGGGGGGAGCTGGTGTACCTCAATGGTTGAGTACTAGCTTCCCATATACGAGGTCCTAGGTTCAATCCCTGGGCCCAGGACCTACAAAAAAATTGGTTACCATCCACTGAAAAATATGGGAATTAATGAGTCCATAGAGATCTAAATAAACAAATGAATAAATAGGGAGAAAAAAAAGTTCTTTGTGGTAGAATATAAATTAATAAATGTAGGAGAAAAAAAAAACAAAAGAGGAGAGTCAAGAAAGTTGAGTGGGAATCTAACGAAAGGAATGTATTGAGAAGGAGAATGTAGTTAGCAGTGTTGGCTGTTACTGAGGGACAAGGAGGTGGAATTCTAAAAAGTGTCTTAAGGAGGTCCTTGGTGAGAGTCAGAATTAGCAGGGTTGAAGGAGCAGTAAGTGAGAATGTGGAAACAGTAAGTGCAGGCAACCCTATGAAGCAATTTGGGTGTCAAGTGAAGAAAAAGAGTAGTAGTGGCAGAGGAACACATTGAGTTTAGGGATGGCTTTTTTAATAATGGAAGAGATGTGAGGAATTTAAAGGTTGATAGGAAAGAACAAATAGAGAGGAACAAGTTAAAGACACGGGAGAATGGAATCAAATTGGCAAGGGAAAAAAGAGGCGATCCTGGGTGAGGATGAGGAATTAGTACTTGTTTTTATTTTTTAATTCATATATATATAATATATATATATACACACACACACAAAATTTCCCATTCCAACAATTTTAAGTGCACAATTCAGTGGTATTAATTGCATTTACAATATTGTGCTAATACCATCACCATCCATTACCAAAATTTCATCACCCTAACGAGAAACTGTACCTATTAAGCAATAGCTCCCCATTCCCCCTTCCCCAGCCTCCCTAGTAGCCTCTAACCTACTTTCTGGCTCTATAAACTTGCTTATTCTAGATATTTCATGTAAGTGGAATCATTCAATGTTTGTCCTTTTGTGTCTGTCTTATGTCACACAACATAATGTCTTCAAGTTTCATCCATGTTGTAGCACGTATCAGAACTTCATTCCTTTTTATGGCTGAATAATATTCCATTGTAGGTAAGAACTTAATAACCTAAAGGAAATTAGAGCAGTGGAAAGCAGGAGAGTATATAGATTTAGGGGCAAAAAGTTGAGGGAGTTTCTCTCTAATCATTTCTGAGTTTCTGTGAAATAAGAGATGGGGTCATTGCTGCAAATGAGGAGTAGACACCTGGGCTTAGAGACATGAGCAGAGAGAAGCATCGGGGGAACATGGGAGACAAAAAGCTGACTAGAGACATACAACTAGATCCTTGGCAGCATCAAGGGTCCAGTTGAGGATGGCAATTGTGACTTTACAGTGGCCCTGATCTTTGTGGTTATGGGGGTCTTTCTCTTGTCCCTCTCAGACAGTGTTTGCAAAAGTAGAGGGGCCCAGCTTTCTTTCCCTTCCTTCCACACTTCCTCTCTTCTTTATTACCTTCTTTCCGTGGCTGATGGAGATGATGCATCATGTACCAGTTATCAATCTATTGTCTCTTAGGTCCAAATCCACCCTTCATTGCCTGCTCTGCAAACATGGAGATGAATCCTTTAAATGTTTCCTTTGCTGGTAGACATGATGTTAAACATCATCAATAGAGGGCGATGGAGAGACATTGCAAGAGGAAGGGGCTCTTTTTTTCTTTCTTTTCTTCCTCCTTCTGTTCTACTGCACTCCACAGCGCAGAACATCTCCAGCACCAGGCTGGGACAGTGAGTGTGGCTACTCCAATACCTGGTTCCCACACCCCGGTGGCTAGCAGCTTATCCCAGCATTCCCTTTGGGTGGTTTTGTAGTGAAATACCTCCAGTGGGTCACCTCCCTCTCAGTGGCTTTTTCCTGTGACTTGGAAGGCAGATTTCTGGCAAGTTCTAGAGGGCAGGTTTTTAACAAGTTCTACCAGTATCTCCATAGTGACTTCCCTGTTATTCAATCACTCATGACCATGCTCTCTCCAAGGAGATCTGGATTTTAGCCTTGAAGGCATTTCTTCCTGAGATACTTTATCTCAGCGTAGGGGTAGTAGCTGTTCCTTATTTCTGCTATTCCTTTCCTCTTTAGCATTCTCTTTACTTTTTACTAGCCAGTCCCTCATTGTTATTATTATATATATATTTAAGGAGGTACTGGGGATTGAATCCAGAACCTTGTACATGTAAAGCAGGTGCTCGGCCACAGAGCTGCACCTACTCTACCCCTCATTATTTTGATTACCTACTATAGTTAATAATTTTTATGTTAAATTCTACCTGTTCAAACTTCTGCATGGTTTATGTCTCCTGATTGGACCCTGACTGATACAGGAGTGGCACTAGGAGTTAGATCCATAAAGATGGGATTTGAGGATGGTTTGGCCATGTCTTTGGGCTTAAGTTCAGGACTGAGCTCCTTGCCAATGAGAAATGGGATGCTAGTAAGTCATGACATTAAGTGACATCACAATCAACCAAACTACTACTCATATTAATTATGATAAAATGCCAACTGAAGCATATGCCTTGGCAGTAGCCTACACTTGTCCATTGTGACAGTAGTGATGATTATAAATACTGTGGTGTGGGATGGATCTTTTTAAGTGTACTTGAGTACTTACAGAAAGAGAAATGATAAGCTCAAGTCTTTAACTCTCAGCTTACGAGTCATGGTTTGAACACCAGAAAATTTCCATGATAGCCTTAAAAGAATCTTTTACTTCTTTTTTTCCTCCTTTTTTATTATCTTTTTAAAAAAGATACATAGATCACACAAAATGTTACATTTAAAAATATAAGAAATCTCTGGACTGTCCATGTGATAGCCAGGCCCTGAGCCTCAACAGACTTGCAACTCCTACTCTCTGGTTTATTGGACTTACCCCACCCAGCTAACAGTGAGGTGAAGAAGGTCAACCACCACACCAGGGAGCCAAGAGTGCCTACAACTGCAAACAGGATAATTGCATCCATCATCCAAGTGGAATCTAAGCACCCTCTCAATACAGAGGTGGAGTGAACATAACCATCACAGGATCCACTGAATGGAGGCATAGAGTATGGATTAGAGTGGACTTAATGATACTCTATTCTGGAACTAATGTGATTAGTAATGGAAGTAAAGGTAGCATTGAGATGGAGAAAGTGGCCATGATTGCTGCTGAGGGTAGGGAATGGGAAGAAGAGATGTGATGTGGGGACATTTTCAGGACTTGGAGTTGTCCTGGGTGGTATTGCAGGGACAGTTACATTTTATGTCCTCCCATGGCCCCCTGGGTGAACTGGGGAGAGTATAAACTATAATGTGGACCATTGACCATGTGGTGCAGCAGTGCTCAGAGATGTATTCACCAAGTGCAATGAATGTCGCATGATGATGGAGGAGGTTGTTGTTATGGGAGGAGTGGGGCAAGGGGGGTGGGGGATATATGGGGAACTCATATTTTTTTAATATAACATTAAATAAATAAATAATTTAAAAAATATAAGAGGGAAGCAGATGTGGTTCAACAGATAGAGTGTCCGTCTACCATATGGAGGGTCCAGGGTTCGATCCCCAGGGACTCCTGACCTGTGCTGGTAAGCTGGCCCATGCACAGGGCTGCCGTGTGCAAGGAGTGCCATGCCACGCGGGGGTGCCCCCACATAGGGGTACCCCATGCGCAAGGAGTGTGCCCTGCAAGGAGAGCCGCCCTGCATTAAAAAAAATTGCGGCCCGCCCAGGAGTGGCGCCACACCCACAGAGAGCTGACGCAGCAAGATGATACAAAAAAGAGATGCAGTTTCCCAGTGCCCTCAGATAATGCAAGTAGACACAGAACACACAGCAAATGAACACAGAGCAGACAACAGGGGGGAAGGGGAGAGAAATAAATAAAATAAATCTTTAAAAATAAATAAATAAATAAATAAAAATATAAGAGGTGCTTGATTTGGCAGCACATATACTAAAATTGGAACAATACAGAGAAAATTAGCATGGCCCCTGCACAAGAATGACATGCAAATTCATGAAGCATTCCATGTAATCCATGCGGTGCAGCAGTGCTCCAAAATGTATTCACCAAATGCAATGAATGTGCCACAATGATAAAAGAGGTTGTTGATGTGGGAGGAGTCGGGTGGTGTGGGGTGTGGGGTATACGGGAACCACTTATATTTTTTAATGTAACATTTTTTGTGATCTATGTATCTTTAAACAGAAAAGACAATTAAATTTTAAAAATTAAAAAGAAATAGAAGCAAAATATATGTATGTGTAAGAGGTTCCCATATACCCCACACCCCACTCCTTACGCCTCCCACATCAACAACCTCATTCATCAGTGTGGCACTTTCATTGCATTTGATCTTTTATTTCTTATATCTACATAGCTGATATTGTTGAAAGTCAAACACAAATTGAATTCATAGTCTCACCAAGTGTCTCAAGTGAAAGTTAAGACATTGACTAATAAAGAGTGGGATCCTAAAACTTGGAACATGAACATCTGGTTGGACCCATATGAACCTGACAATCTTCCATGGAAACTGGGAAGCCAAAGGGATGGATTGTGCCAGTTATTAATTTATTGCCTCTCAGCTCTATATGCACCCTTCATCGACTACTCTGTGAAAATGGAGATGAGAACTTTGTATATATTTTCTCTGCGAGCTGGAATGATGTCAAGCATTGTGAGCAGAGGGTTGGGAAGATACTGCTGAAGGAAAAACTTTCTTCCTGCTTCTGATGTACTCCTGTTGGCAGACTCATATAATATATGCAATTTCTCCAGATTGAGCTCTTGCTTCATGTTAGCTTCTCTAATGCCTTTTCCTGAACATATGATGGTCAGCAGCACCCAGCAGCAAAAACCTTCCCCTGGCACTCATGCTGGGTAAGTTTCATAGCATCGTGCCTCAGGTTAAACACCTCCCTGTGAACATCTTTCCTCAAAACACTAGAGAGAGAATTTCTGGAACATTCCTGAGGGGAGATATCTGGCAAGGTCTGCCAGTGCGGCACCACAGTGAATTCTCTTCCATGGATTCCAGGAATGAGCCACATTCCTGTGCTTCCCAACAAAGTCTGGACCTTGGCTTGGGGGCTGGGGTATGGGGAGGACTCTGCCTTGGCTTTCTCCTCCTTATACCTGCTATTCCTCTATTCTTTAGAGATCTCTTTACTTCTTATTAGCCAATCCCTCATTATTCCAACTCCCTGTTATAGTTAATAATTTTTGTGCTTAACTTTCTCTTTTGTGTTCAATTTGCTGTTGATTCCTGTCTACTATTTGGACCTTGACCAGGGCAGATCATGGGTTCAAGAAAGAGGATCAGATTTGGAGATTTCAATTTTTAAAATAATTCCATACCGTCCAATAACCTGCTCCTTATTTCTTATCTAGGATGATAGTTCTGCTCAGTTACCCAGCTAGGGACCTGGGGGCCATCTGAAATGTCTCCATTTCCCCTACTGTTCCATATGTTGATCATTAGGTAAATTCAAATCTGTCTGCCAAATATTTCTCACCCTAAATTCCCTGAGCTCTCTTTCTACTTCCACTGCTTCAGTTGAAGCCCTTACTTGGAGGATCCAGATATCTTCCTAAATAGTTCCTCAGCCTTTACTCTCATCTCCAATTGACTCATTTTCCATACACAGACAGATTGATCTTACTAAAACAAAATTCTGATCTTATCACTCCCCAGCTTAGTATTCTTCAAATAGGTACCCACTGTTTATTTTTATTTGCTTATTTATTTTTAAAGATTTGTTTGTTTCCCCCCACCATCCCCCCCCTTGTCTGCTCTCTGTGTCCATTCACTGTGTGTTCTTCTGTGTCTCCATGTATTCTCATTAGGGGGCTCTGGGAACTGATCTTGGGACCTTCCGGAGTGGGAGAGAGGCAATTACTCTCGAGCCACCTCAGCTTCCTGTTCTACTATGTCATCTTATTTTCTCTCCTCTGTGTCTCTTGCTGCATCATCTTGCTTGCACCAGCTCTCTGTGTCAGCCGGCACTCCATGCAGGGTGGCTTTCCCGCCTGGGGTGGCGTTCCCATGCTGGGCGGCATTCTCAGGCAGGGCGGCACTCCCGCGTGGGGCCACATTCCTGCATGGGCCGGCACTCTGCATGGGCCAGCTTGCTGCATGGACCAGCTTGCCCTCACCAGGAGGCCCTGGGCATCGAACCCTGGACCTCCTAGATGGCAGATGGGAGCCCAATTTGTTGAGCCACATCCGTTTCCCCCCATTGTTTTTGTTTGTTTTTAAAGATTTATTTTTTATTTATTTCTCTCCCCTTCCCTGTCCCCCCCCCCCCCCCCATTGTCTGCTCCCTGTGTCCATTCACTGCGTGGTCTTCCGTGTCTGCCTGTATTCTTGTCAGCAGTACCCGGAATGCGTGTCTCTTTTTGTTGTCATCTTGCTGCATCAGTTCTCCGTATGTGCGGCACCATTCCTAGACAGGCTGCACTTTTTTCACGCTGTGCAGCTCTCCTTATGGGGTGGACTCCTTGTGTGTGGAGCTCCCCTACGCGGGGGACACCACTGCGTGGCAGGGCACTCCTTGCACGCATCACCACGGCATGTGGGCCAGCTCATTACATGGGCCAGGAGGCCCTGGGTGTGAACCCTGGACCTCCCATGTGGTAGGTGGATGCCCTATCCGTTGGGTCAAATCTGATTCCCTCCCCCCATTGTTTATTAACAGTAGTCTCCAAACATTATTTGTTTCTGCACATCCTTAAGTTTTTGTAAGTGCAACCATAGTATATATAATAAATTATATACATGTTTTATTCTACTTAAAATTTACAAATATAATAAAATATATGCAAAAAGAAGAATTCAAGTGGATGAAGTAAAAAGAAATATAAATAGATGTTCTAATATTTTCTACCCATACCTCACTAGTTATTTTGGGTAACCCCCTGGGAACTTTTGTCTACTTTGGAGACCACTGTTTAATTGGATTAAAAAATTGCTCATCTTGGCATACAAAACCTTCATAATGATATTTATTTGACTTTAAAGCTTGGCTTAAATTACCTCCCCTGTGCTATCTTCTCTTGTTTTTCCAGTTGAACTCGAGGGCTTCTGTCCATGATCCCATAACTCTTTTTCCATGCTTTGTCTTAGCAGTTTTAATTAGTGTCAGCTCCAGAATCTGCCTCAGAAGCCTTGAAATTTGGTTTGAGTGGGTTTGGAGAGGTTGCAGCTACTTGACTTGGCTTCAAGCTCAGTGTGGCAGTTTGAAGCTTTTGTGGACTCCAGAAAATCATGTTCTTAGGGTTAATCCATTCTTATGTATGTAAACCGTTTGTAGGTGGGACCCTTTGATTAAATTATTTCAGTAAAGTCCTTTGATTAGATTGTGTGACCTGGGGTTGGTCTTAATCCTCTTGCTGGAGTCATTTAGAAATGAAGGAATAAAAAGCTGCAGGCACAGAAAAAGCTGTAGAAACAGACAGGAACCCAGAAGCTGAGAGAGAAGACCCTGTGTGCCAGAACTGAAATCAACAGGACACAGAAGCTGAGAGGAAGCCACGTCAGCCAGAAAGCAACAAGGCCCAGAGGAGAAGGAAGGGATGAGAGGACACTGCCTTATGCCTGATTGTCCACAGGTGTACATCTTCTGATGATGCCACCTGCGCCCGATTGCCCACAGCTGCAGCTTGGGGAGAAAGGATGAGACTTTGATGTGGACACTTTCACAGCCTCAGGATTGTAAGCTTTTTTTAAAAAATCTTTTTCCGTTTATTCCCCCCCACCCCCAGTTGTCTGCTCTTTGTGTCCATTTGCTGTGCGTTCTTGTGTTCACTTTTATTCTTGTCAGTGGCGCTGGGAATCTGTATCTCTTTTTGTTGCATCATCTTGCTGCGTCAGCTCTCCATGTGTGGTGCTACTCGTGGGCAGGCTGCACTTTTTTCATGCTGGGCGACTCTCCTTACGGGCGCACTCCTTGCACATGGGGCTCCCCTGCGTGGCACGGCACTCCTTGCGTGCATCAGCACTGCGCATGGGCCAGCTCACCACACGGGTCAGGAGGCCCTGGGTTTGAACCCTGGACCTCCTATGTGGTAGGCAGACACTCTATCCACTGAGTGGAATCCGCTTCCCAGGACTGTAAGCTTTTAACCTCATAAATCCCCATTGTAAAAGCCAACCCATTTCTGGTATATTGCTCCCAGCAGCTTTTAGCAAATGAAAACACTGTATTTGTATAGTAAACACACCTTTTTAAAACTGAGATTGTATGGCTTATTTGGGGTAACTTTAGTGGGGGGATGTTGACGAAAAAGGGGATATTGAAGTCCCCTAGCATCCATCCCTTGGATCCCACACCAGCTGGCCCATTTGAGTCTGCCTTCTGACTGGACTTTGAGCCCTGCAGTGGAGGTATAGTCATCATCTATCAATCTGGGTGACTTTGATCCCCAGTGCAGTATGTGGCATGGAACAACCCTCAAAATAAGCACATGAAATGAGTGAGTGGTGTGGGAAATTTCAGGGTATTTTCAAATCCACTTGCATTCTCCTCTTCTATTTCCCAATCCCACTCTCATCCTTCCTAGTTGGTGCATTTATTCTTATGTGGAAATAAAGACTGCACCTAAAAGCAAGCACAAATGACCACCAGTTGGTCATCACATTTACCATCCTAGAGCCCAAACAAGCAGCTCCAGAAACAGGGGAAAGACTTTTTTAGCTTCCACCCTCAATCTTTCTAACTTATTAATTTCTTGCTATTATTTCAGGCTCTACTGAGCAAGCAACACTAGCTGGAAAAGGGTATCAGTGTACTTGTGTGTGTGTATTGGTGGGGATAGAGTCCCACTGTAAGCCTACACTATATTCATCCCTGGAGCATTTGGAAAATTGGTGGAGGCGTCCTCTAGAGTCTGTTTACAGGGGGTTCATTGGGAGGGAAGACCACCAAGGCATAAGGCATGTGTTTGGTGGAAGAGTGAAAGGCAGGGGCCAAGGGAAATGTGGTCCCAGGAGGTCTGTTCCTCTCATTGTCCTCCAGTCCAGGGCTGGAGATGATGTGACAGAAGCAAATGGGGCCCAACTATGCAGGGTCTCAGAGGCCAGGGTGAGCTATTTCAGGTTGTGGGATGGGAAACCATGGCAAGGCTTTGAGTCGGAGGATAACGTGGGCTGCTTTGTGTTTTACATCCATTGCACTGGCTGCCTTGTGTAAGGGGCAAGTGGAGGCAGAGTCCCTTTGTGTGGGCTCTGTGGCAGCAATGGGGTCTTCAGTGTGAAACAGCCTTGGTAGTCCTTGCTGCAGGAGATGGATTAAAAGCATGCTGCATCAAAGGCATCCAATGGGGTAGCCAGGAGCACATGGGACACACACCCTGGACAGCTCAGGATTTTATAGGCAAAGGAGTTCCCAGAAAGCAGGTGGGGTAGAGGCAGAGCCAATGACATTCTCTCTCATGGCTGAGAAGGTGGCCTCATTTTTTACCTTATCATTAAATAGCCTGGGAAATATGGGCTACACCTTTTTTGCCATTTGCTTTTCATCTATCATTGAGAATTTACTTTTTGATTAATATAGTGTGAATACATTTATATATGTACGTATATAAATATTTATTGTGAAAGTTCATTGTGAAAGAGTTATTTGAATTCTTAGAAATTGATAAGCTTCCTCCAGCTTTTGAAACCACCCTTAGTTCAAATACTAAAGAAGTACAAAGTACCATTGCCAATGAAAGTGGATGGAGATGACCATGAGTGAAGAGTACTTTGTACTTCAACCACCTTCCAGCAAAGCGTCTCGAAGGGCTGGATATATCTGAACGTCATATCTGTCCTCATAGATTGAGGCTGTGAGGTTATTACTTATATTAAGTCCTGAATGTGACCCTTGCCAGGGTGAAATCAGCTACTGTTTCCTCAACCAGAGATGTTGAATAAATAACAGCTTTGGCTGGGAAACAGGTATTGCATTTGGTTTATCATAACAAGTTCCTGGCCTGGGCAGATGGAGTATTGCAGAAATGTGTGTGTGTGTGTGTGTGTGTGTGTGTACACACTCTTGTACACACGGGGGTGGAGTAGGGGTTGAGTTTGATACAATCGGCAGGAGGCGGGCTGGTGGAAAGTATATTGGCTTTGGCACCAGACAAACCCTGGCCCTGCTCTTTCTAGCTGTATTAGTCTAGAAAAATTACCAAATACCCTTGAGCCTCAGTTTCTTCTTCTGGAGAATGAAGATTATACTTCCCACCTTGATGAATTATATGTGATTTAAATGATCCAGTGAATGCAAAATATCTAGTACATAAGAGGTGCTGAATAAATATTGCTTCCTGTAGCGCTTTCTAAATGATTGCTTAATTTGAAAAATTTTAGAATGGCTATTGTTTTTGTAAAAATACATTATAATTATGATATAAAATTCAAATCATATAGAAAAATACAAAGAAATAAGCCACAAAATGTTCTACTTTTTAAAACTTTTAAAAAATATTAGGTGATGATCATTTTACATCTTTTTTGGTACAAATTAGATAGACTGGTAGGTAGATAGTTAAATAGATGGATAAAAATAATCATATATTTCATTTATGCTTTCCATTAAATACGTATTTCTTTAGATATTTAAATACATTTAAAATACAAAATTAACTCTAATTTTGCTTACCTAATAGAAGCTAAAGAAACTGAACTAAAATGAAAGAATGTCTGAACTTTGGATAAATGTTTATGTGCAGACGCTATTTGTTTAATAACTAAAGTTATTGAAAAAAAGATAAAAAACATCACAATTCTTTTTTTTTTTTTGAGGTATTGGGATATCATATGTGGGAAGCTGGCATCAATCCCTGAGCCCCATCAACTTCCCTGAGTTGGTTTCTTCATTTGTTTACTTATTTGTTTTTAGGAGGCACCAGGGACCCAACCTGGGACCTCCCATGTGGGAAGCAGGCGCTCAACCTCTTGAGCCACATCCTCTCCCCCACAATTCTTCTTTTTGTTTTTAAGGATTTTATTTGTTTCTTTCCCCTTCTCCCTCCAACTCCCCCACTCCCCGCCCTGTTGTCTGCTCTCTGTGACCGCTTCTATCCTTATCAGCGGCACTGGGAATCTGTGTTTCTTTTTGTTGCGTCATCTTCATGCGTCAGCTCTCCGTGTGGGTGGCACCATTCCTGGGCAGGCTTCACTTTCTTTCATGCTGGGCAGCTCTCCTTACAGGGCGCACTCCTTGCGCGTGGGGCTCCCCTATGCGGGGGACACCCCTTCGTGGCATGGCATTCTTTGCACATATCAGCACTGCACATGGGCCAGCTCCACACAGGTCAAGGAGGCCCGGACTTTGAACCACGGACCTCCCATGTGGTAGGTTAACACCCTATCCATTGGGCAAAGTCCACTTCTCCACAATTCTTCTTAATCTGCAGTTTCCATTTTAGCTCACAGGTGTTGTTTGTCTTTGACTGGTCCATGTTTGAGAGTTTCTGCTTAATTCTTTTATAATTGGATGACATTTTCCTGGGTAGAATATTCTTGATTCACTTTCCTTTTCCTCAGCTCTTCCTTTTTTTTTTTTTTAAGATTTATTTATCCCCCCCACCCCCCACACACTTCCCCACCTCCCACCCTGCTGTTTTTGCTGCCTGTGTTGTCTTCTTTTCTCATTTTCTCTCCTCTAGGATTCACCAGGATTTGATCTTGGAAACCTCTGATGTGGAGACAGGTTCCCTGTCAATTGTGCCACCTCAGTTCCTGGATTCTGCTGTGCTTCACCTTGACTCTCCCCTTGTCTCTCTTTTGATGCATCATCATCTTGCTGTGTGACTCACTTGCTCACCACGTGGGCACTCGCTGACCACGCAGGCACCCGTGCAGGCACTGGCTCGCTGTGCAGGCATGCTTTCTCTCCTTTTTCACCAGGAAGGCCCAGGGATCGAACCCAGGCCCTCCCGTATGGTAGGCAGAAGTGCTATAGTTGAGCCACATCAGCCCTTTGTTTGAGCTATGACTTTAGTATCACGTGGGCTGGTTGTGGCTAGGAAAAAGTCTGCAATTGGCTAACTTTTCTTCTTGTTTGTAGGTCATGTTTTCCTGCCTGAAGACCTGAGGAATGATTTCTCTATCCTTGAAGTAAAATAGCTTAGCCAGAATTGGCTCAGTGCCAGTCATTCTATTCATTCTATATTAATTTCCCTAGGTACATGGTATGCCCTCTGACAACTGATTACATTCTTCTATTATATTGCTGCATACTTTCCCTGTTTTGTTCAATTTTTTAATTAGAGCATTTGAAGCGTTTAGAGAAAAATCATGCAGAAAGTAGAGTTCCCATATATTGCACCCTGTCCTCAGTTTTCCCTATTACTAACATTTTACATTAGTGTGGTAACTTTGTTGCACTGATGAAATAATGTCATTATAATTATACTATTAACTATAGTCCATAATTTCACTCTTTGTTGTACAGTTCTATTTTTTAAAAAATTCTCTTATTTATTTATTATTTTTAAAATTTATTTATTTTTCTCCCCTTCCCACCCCACCCTGGTTGTCTGTTCTCTGTGTCTATTTGCTGCATCTTCTTTGTCCGCTTCTGTTGTTGTCAGCGGCACTGGGAATCTGTGTTTCTTTTTGTTGCGTCATCTTGTTGGGTCAGCTCTCCTTGTGGGCGGCATCATTCCTGGGCAGGCTGCACTTTCTTTCGCGCTGGGCGGCTCTCCTTACGGAGTGCACTCCTTGCACGTGGGGCGGGGGGCACCCCTGCGTGGCACGGCACTCCTTGCGCGCATCAGCACTGTGCATGGGCCAGCTCCACACAGGTCAAGGAGGCCCAGGGTTTGAACTACGGACCTCCCATGTGGTAGACGGACGCCCTAACAACTGGGCCAAGTCCTCCGCCTACAAAATTCTAAAGTCTGTAATTTCGCTCTTTCTTGTAGAGTTTTATTTTTTAGAAAATTCTGGTAACATATATGCAACCTAAAATGTCCCAGTTTATCCATTTCCAAATATACAACTCAATGGATTTTTCCCCATTCCTCCCACCATTGTTTTTTTTTCATGTGTCTTTTTTTAATCAATTAGGTGGTTTTTAAAAAAATTTTTTGTGTTTATTTATTTTTTAATGTTACATTAAAAAAATATGAGGTCTCCTTATACCCCCCACCCCCCTCACCCCACTCCTCCCGTAACAACAACTTCCTCCATCATCATGGGACATTCATTGCACTTGGTGAATACATCTCTGAGCACTGCTGCACCACATGATCAATGGTCCACATTATAGTTTACACTCTCCCCCAGTCCACCCAGTGGGCCATGGGAGGACATACAGTGTCCAGTAACTGTCCCTGCAGTACTACCCAGGACAACTCCAAGTCCTGAAAATGTCCCCACATCACATCTCTTCTTCCCACTCCCCACCCTCAGCAGCTACCATGGCCACTTTCTCCATCTCTAATCACAATAGTTCCAGAATAGAGTATCAGTAAGTCCACTCTAATTCATACTCTATTCCTCCATTCAGTGGACCCTGTGATGGTTATGTCCGCTCCACCTCTGTATCGAGTGGGTGCTTAGATTCCACTTGGATGATGGAAGCAATTCTGTTTGCAGTTGTAGGCACTCTTGGCTCCCTGGTGTGGTGGTTGACCTTCTTCACCTCCTTGTTAGCTGATTGGGGTAGGTCCAATAAACCATGTTGATGATCAGGGCCTGGCTATCACATGGACAGTCCAGAGATTCAGGTCCTCTGAGTATACACTAAACCCCAGTGCCAACCATAGGTCCGGTAAAAGTGACAGGAGAGGCTTGTGAACAAAGATCACACATGAGTCCAATTCCATCATATTCAGGAACACAAACTCCAAAGTAGGGCCAACTGACGTGGCACTGAAGTCCATCTGCCATGACTATAGAGCCTGTGGGTCTCTGTAGCCCTCAGAAGAACCAATACCTGGGGTTGTATCCACTTTAGCTGTCTCTGGGATTCTGTGTAAGGGCGACCCCTCTGATGACCTACCAGCTCTTTTTTTGGAGACTCATAGCCATATAGACTCATTTGTCCTTTCCATTTCCCCCTTTTTTTCAAGGTCAAAAGGCATTTTTAACTCCTGATATTACATGTAGGTTGAGATATTCTGCTGGTATGAGTTGACCCTTTTATTCAAGGTCATTCTCCAGCCACATCATCAGCTGGTACTTGGTAGTAATCCCTTGGTGCCAGGGAGGCTCATCCCCAGGAGTCATGTCGCACACTGGGGGAAGGCAGTGCATTTACATGCTTAGTTTGGCTCCGAGACTGCCACATTTGAGCAACATGGAGGCTCTCTGGAGGTAACTCTTAGGCACCCTGCAACTCTAGGACTTGTTCTTATTTCAGGCACCCAGTCTCACAAGCATAATCATTAGCATCAAGGGTTCATTGTTGAACCATCCTTCCTTATTGGTCTTAGCCATTGCACTTGGGGGTTTGTTGCTGTTCCATTAGGGAATGTGACAGAGCTCCCCCAGCCAGGAACTCAGTGCTCCCCCAGCCATCATTCCCAACTGTAACCACTATGAAAACATCCAAACATTTTTATGCACCCCGCACATATGCCCTGGAGAACTCCCTCCCAAACATGCACCCCCCACCAATAACACCCCACACCAGTATTCCTCTCCCACCATCATCAAATCCCTCTGTGGTCCAAAACCTCCCCGAAAATGAAGCCCAATATATTGCCAGGTTCCATTAATAGTAAAATGGAATATAATGATGCGTTTAGAGGTTAGATATAGAATAACTACTAACTTAGAAAAATTAAAGTAAAAATAAATTGGGGTATCAAAAAATAAAAAATGAAAAAGCTTTGTTTTTGATATTTTGCCTTCCATCACTGCAATAGTGTTGCACTGTATGCACATTGGCAAGGCAACTTCTTCCATCTCTTCCTCAGTGTCTATGTCCTTTCTTTTTCTTTTTTCCCCTCTAATTATTAAGCTTGTCTTCACAAAAGTTTTAGACCACAGTAATTCATATATACAATATACAGTACTCCCACATATTCAACATCAGTTTGTCCCTTCCCCAGCAATAATCTTTTTACATGCTCATATTATATTTACTGCAACTGATGTACAGATATTGAGACAATAGCTTTCAAACAAGGTTACACTTGGGTTTATATTGTGGTTTATATTTTAGACTATACAATTTTCTAAATTTTTAGTTATCTTATGTTTTACATTATGATTTACATTTTAGCCTATAGGCCCCCATAAAATTTTGGTGTAATTTAACATGTCCTATATCCATCCTTGCATAATCTTGTGGAACACTTCCATTGCCCCACAGTTACACTGATTCCATCTATTCAATACCTCTAACTCCCTCCCCTCAGGGCCCACAGTGACAGTCACTCTTCATTGCTTGAAGGGCCATGTTCAGAGATACTTGCAACAATGCTGAAGGCTTGACATGCTCAACTGCCCTAATGCATTGGGAGCCACCATTTCTCTCAAGAGATACAGTTCCCTCTATTTGAGAACATCAGTCCTCCCCAGGATGTGGGTATACCTTCACTCTCATTGTAAGAGTCTCCATCTAATGATATAACTCACTATGACAAAATGAGCACTCACACACTCCCTAGAAGCCTGTCCTGTGTCAGATTCTCCCCCCCTTTTTTTTTAGATTTGGAACGGCTGGTTTACTTCGGATGATTCTCCCCTTTAAGCATCTTAAACAGGTAACCTTCCTTATTATATTTTTGAAAAAGTTTTCTCAACATTATACTCTTAACCACATACCTGACAATCTCCTATGTTTGTATGTTCCCCCACAGTCCCCCCAATTTCTTGGGACATATTACCCATCTCCCTATCCCTAGCCCCCCTCAAGCCCACAAAGCCCTACCCAAAGGTAATCCCTATGCCCCCATTTTATCCCTTCCCTGTACAAATACTTACCTCCAGCTTATCATAGATTTCACCCAGGTAGGTGTCAGCTCGCAACCTTCCTCTGCCCCCCAAATTCCTTTAAACCTATCATCTGGTCTCTACTTCTCTGAGGCAGCTTGGTTTACTTTCTTCATATCATTGAGGTCATGTAGTATTTGTCCTTCAATGCCTGGGTTGATTCACTCAACATAAGGTTCTCAAGATTCATCCATGTTATCACATTTGTTTGTAGTGTATTTGTTCTTAAAGCTGAGTGGTATTCCATTGTATGTATATACCACATTTTATTTATCCATTCATCCGTTGATGGGCATTTGGGTTGATTCCAACTTTTGGCAATAGTGAACAATGCTGCTATGAACATTGGTGTGCATATATCAGTTTGTGTCCTTGTTTTCAGTTCTACTGGATATATACCCAGCAGTGGAATTGCTGAGTCATATGGCAAATCTATAGCTAGTTTTTTGAGAAACCGCCAAACTGTCCTCCAGAATGGCTGGATCCTTCTGCATTTCCACCAGCAGTGGATGAGTGTTCCCATTCCTCCACATCCTCTCCAGCACCTGTAGTCTTCTGTTTTTTTCATAGCTGCCAGTTGAGAGGGTTTGGTGGCCTTATTGAATATTATATGACTGTGTATATGAGGATCTATATCAGAACTCTCAATTAGGTTCCATTATTCAGTGTGTCTATCCTTGTGCCAATACTATGCTGTTTTCACTACTGTAGCTTTGTAGTATGTTTTGAAGTCAGGTAGTGTGATTCCTCCAATTTCATTTTTCTTTTTCAATATGTCTTTCGTTATTTGGGGCCTCTTTCCTTTCCAAATAAATTTCATAGCTAGTTTTTCTAGTTCATTAAAGAATGCTGTGTTGATTTTTATTTGGATGGCATTGAATGTGTAGATCAGTTTTGGTAGGATAGACATCTTAATAATATTTAGTCTTCCTATCCATGAGCAGGGAATATTCTTCCATTTATTTAGGTCTTCTTTGATTTCCTTGAACAGTGTTGTATAGTTCTCTGTGTATAAGTTTTTTACATCTTTAGTTAAATTATTCCTAGGTATTTGTTTTTTTAATTTACTATTGTAAATGGTATTTGTTTCTTGGTTTCCTCCTGAGATTGCTCATTATTGGTGTACAGAAATGCTACTGATTTTTGCGCATTGATCTTATAATCTGCGACATTACTAACTCATTTATGAGTTCTAGAAGCTTTCTTGTAGACATCTCAGGGTTTTCTATGTATAGGATCATGTCATCAGCAAATAATGAAATTTTGACTTCTTCCTTTCCAATTTGGATGGCTTTTATATCTGGTTTTTGCCTCAGTGCTTGAGCAAATACTTCTCAGACAATGTTAAATAGAAGAGGTGATAGTGGGCATGCTTGTTTTGTTCCTGATCTTAGAGGCAAAGATTTGAGGATTTCACCATTGTAAATGATGTTGGCTGTGGGTTTTTCATATATACTCTTTATCATGCTCAGAAAGTTTCCTTGTATTCTGATCTATTGCAGTGTTTTTATCAAGAAAGGGTGCTGTATTTTGTCAAATTCTTTTACTGCATCTACAGATATGATCATGTGATATTTTTTTCTTTCAATCTGTTTATATGGTGCATTACATTGATCAATCTTCTTATGTTGAACCATCCTTGCATACCCAGAATGAATCCCACTTGGTCATGGAGCATAAGTCATTTAATGTGTTGTTGAATATGATTAGCAAGTATTTTGTTGAGGATTTTTGCATCTAGGTTCATTAGAGAAATTGGTCTGTAATTTTCCTTTCTTGTGTCTTTATTTGGCTTTGGTACTAGGGTAATGTTGGCATCATAGGATGAATTAGGCAATGTTTCTTCTGTTCCAATTTTTTGGAAGAGTTTCAGCAAGATTGATGTTAGTTCTTTCCAAATGTTTTGTAGAATTCACCTGTGAAGCCGTCTGGCCCAGGGCTCTTCTTAGTTGGGAGGTTTTTAATGGCTGATTCTATCTCTTTACTTGTGATTGGTTTGTTGAGATCACCAATTTCTTTTTTTGTCAGTAGAGGCTGCTTATGTGTTTCTGGGAATTTGTCCATTTCCTCTAAATTGTCCTTGTTGGAATATAGTTTTTCAAAGTATCCTCTTATGATAGTCTTTATTTCTGTGGAGTCAGTGGTGATATCTCCTTTCTCATTTCTTATTTTGTGTATTTGCATCTTCTCTCTTTTTTTCTTTGTTAGTCTAGCTAAGGGTTTGTCAATTTTATTGATCTTCTCAAAGAACCAGTTCTTGGTTTTGTTTATCTTTTCAAGTGCTTTCTTATTTTCTATTTCATTTAGTTCTGCTCTTATCTTTGTTTCTTCTTCCTTTGGGGTTACTTTTTTTTTTTTTTTTTATTAATTCCTCCAAGTGTGCAGTTGGTTCTTCAATTTTAGCTCCTTCTTCTTTTTTGATGTATGAATTTATAGCTATAAATTTCCCTCTCAGTATTGCCTTTGCTGCATCCCATAAGTTTTGGTATGTTGTGTTATCATTTTCATTAATCTCAAGGTAGTTATTAATTTCTTTTGATATTTCCTCCTTCACCCACTGTTTTTCTAATAGTGTACTGTTTAATTTCCATATCTTGTTGTGAAATCTGGGCCTCTGGCCCTTGCAGATTTCCAGCTTCACTCCACTGTGGTCAGAGAAATTATTTTGTATGATTTCAATCTTTCTGAATTCATTGAAACTTTCTTTGTGGCCTAGCATATGGTCTATCTTGGAGAATGATCTATGTGTACTTGAGAAGAATGTATATCCTGCTGTATTTGGGTATAATGTTCTGTATATGTCTATTAGGTCCAGCTCCTCTAATATACTGTTCAAAGTGTTTGTTTCTTTATTAATTCTCTTTTGAGATGTTCTGTCCAAAGTTGATAGTGGTGTATTAAAGTCCCCCACTATAATTGTAGAGGCATCTATTCTTTACTTAGTTTTTCCAGTGTTTGCCTCATGTATTTGGAGGCACTCTTGTTAGGAGCATAAATGTTTGTGATTGTTTGTTCTTCTTGAAAGATTATCCCTTTCACTAATATGTAGTGTCCATCTTTGTCTCTCACAATTGTTTTGCATTTCAAATCTATTTTGTCTGATATTAATATAGCTACTCCTGCCCTTTTTTGGTTATTGTTTGCTTGTAAGATTGTTTTCCAGCCATTCACTTTCAACCTCCTTGAATCCCTGGGTCTAAGATGAGTTTCTTGTAGACAACATATAGATGGGTCATATTTCCTTATCCAATCTTCCAGTCTGTGTCTCTTAACAGGTGAGTTCAATTCATTGACATTTAGTGTTATTACTTTCAAGGAATTACTTATATTAGCCATATTTTCTTTGGATTTGTGTTCGTCTTATTTGTTTGATTTTTTTATCTTTTTGTAGTTTCAGTTGTTCTCCTCCAACTTGTCACTCTCCTGTTTTGTTCTTTGCTCCTGCAGAACTCACTTTAATATTTCTTGAAGGGCAGGTTTCTTGTTGGCATACGCTCTTAGTTTCTGTTTATCTGTGAATATTTTGAACTCTCCATTATTTTTGAATGCTAGCTTTGCTGGATAGAGTATTCTTGGTTTCTTTTAGTACCTTGACTATGTCATACCACTGCCTTCTTGCCTCCATGGTTTCAGATGAGACATCAGCACTTAATCTTATGGAGCCTCCCTTGTATTTAATGGTTCTCTTTTCTCTTGCTGCTTTTAGTATTTTCTCTTTGTCTTGTGCATTGGATAATTTGAAAAGTATATGTTTTGGGGTAGGCCTGTTGGGATTTATGCTGTTTGGGGTGCGTTGTGCTTCCTGGATGTGTACATCCATATCCCTCAATAGGTTTGGGAAGTTTTCAGCCATTATTTCCTCCAACACCCCTTCTGTCCACTTTCCCTTCTCTTCTCCTTCTGGGATGCCTATGATGTGTATGTTTGTGCATTTTACATTGTTATTCAGGTCCCAAGTCCCTGCTGGACTTTTCCTATCTTTTTTTGATTAATTCTACTATCTGTTTGAGTTCAGATGTACTGTCTTCCACATCACTAATTCTTTCCTCTGCCTATTCAAATCTGCTGTTATTTGCTGAGAGTGTATTTTTGATTTCTTGGATTGTGCTATTGATCCCCATTATCTCTGTGATCTTTTTGTGCATGATCACAATTTCCTCTGTGTGCTCTACAAGTGTTTTCTTAATGTGCTTAATCTCTTCCTTCACTTCATTGAATTCATCCATGATACATGTTTTGAGAGCTTTAATTACTTGTTTGGTGTTCCACTTCTCTTCCTGGTTTTTAGTTTGTTCATTGTATTTGGCCATGTGTTCCTGATTATTGGTATGGTCTGTAGTTTTTTGTTGCTGTCTGGTCATCATTTTATCTTGTTGGATTTATTCTGTTGATTATCTTCTTATTCTAGCCTCAGGGTTTAATTAGTTGTTGTTTTTGTGTGCGTGTTAAGTATTCTCTTTGTCACTTTTTTCTTCTTATTCTATTTCCTTGTTTTTGGCTAAGTTCCCTCGAAGGAAAATATTAGGTCCAGGGAAAGCAAAAGGTGTAAGAAAAGAAAAATATAATAGTAGTATTGATAGTGAGTGTTAGCAGAAGAACCGTGTGAGATCTAGGAGAATGGATATAGAACTCATAGAAGCTGTGTATAGTTATAACTGTAAAAAAGTGGAGTACCTATAATGAGATATTAAACTGAATATGGGAAGGAATATACTATGAATTAAAAGGTCAGTGTGATCAGGAGAGAGGGAAAAAGAAAAGAGAGGACAATAACATAAAGAGTGAATAAATGACAAAACAGATTAGAAGTATTAGAGATAAAAAGTCAGAAATATTGGGGCCTAAACAGAGAGAGGTGGAATATAAGAGAAACAATAAATAAGGGAGGAGAGAATGATGGAAAGGAAAGGGGATAGCATTGGTAGCCAAAATCAGTATACCCAGAAAAGAGAAAATTGAGGATGAGGAAGCACAGCAAATAAGAAATGTTGCCTGTAGCATTAATATAAAAAAAGAAAAAAGGGGGAAAAAAGGGAGAAAGAAAGAGAGAAGAAAAAAAAGCAGAGAGAGGGGAGAAAAAAGGGCAGTGGGAGGGATAAAGAGGAAGAAAAAACAAGAAAACAGACCAACAAAAAAGATCAGACAAGGCCTCCGGCAAAGAATCCTCTTTGCAATTGAGTAAACTGCTTAGGAGTCTGACCTTCCCTCTTTCTCCCTTCCTCACTTCCTTCTCTCCCAAGGCAGCAGGAAGGCTGTGTGAGGGCTCCTGTAGGAAATTCAAATGGGTCCCTGGTGAACCAACTCACCTGAGAAAATAATACCTCTTAATTTCTTTAGAGAATACCCACCCCTTGCCAGGAACCCTAAAAATACTATTGGAAGCCTGTAAAGCACGTCCTACTGTCCCTCTCCCTTAGGTGTGCTACAAGGGGGCTGGTTAATTTTCTGACTCCACCTTCTCCCAGACCAAGTTTCCTATCCCAGGGCATTTAGGTAAATTGGGCTCTCTCATCAGATTTGGCTCTTCTCTATTCCTAGGCTCTCCCCAAGTCAGCTAATATCTCCTCAAAACTCAATAGAAAGGGGGGAGGGGGGACCAGAAAATTGAACCTACACTCCTTGGCCCCTCTGAACCTCCTACCTAAACTCTCCCACTTCCGGAGTTAGTCTGCATTCACGTTTGGAGGGGTAGGGCAATGCCAGATTTCCGGGAATGCTGGGCTTGGGAAACAACGGCCCGGGAGAATGTGGATTTGGGGTATTTAGCATGGGCCACGGGGGTTCAGGGGACACAGGCTTGGGGTTCACACATTTGGGGGACACGGGGCTTGGAAACTGCCCCATGACCAGCAGTTCTCAGTGAACGCTGCGGCTCTTAGCCCTAGGGAGGGAGAGGTTTACCTTCCCACGGCTTCAGCGTTCCGTGTTAGAAACCCGCAGTTCTACCTTGAGCAACACCAATTCTGCTGCAGTCTCTCTAGATCGATGTCCAGATACCTCCCGCCCTGCAGGTTCCTGAAACAGCCTGCTCCAGTAGGACTCCATCACCACATAGCTGGTCTTTCGTAAGAGAGATGACGATGGTGTACTTACACAGATGCCATGTTGCCCCGCCTCCAATTAGGTGGTTTTTAAAAAATTAAATTAAATTAAATTTTTAAATTTATTTCTCTCCCCTTCCCCCTCCCACCCCCCATCGTCTTCTCTCTGTGTCCATTTGCTGTGTGTTCTTCTGTGACCACTTCTATCCTTATCAGTGGCACCGGGAATCTATGTTTCTTTTTTGTTGTTGTTGCATCATCTTGTTGTGTCAGCTTGCCGTGTGTGTGGTGCCATTCTTGGGCAGGCTGCACTTTCTTTCATGCTGGGTGGCTCTCTTTATGGGGCACACTCCTTGCATGTGGGGCTCCCCTACATGGGGGACACCCCTGCGTGGCACTCCTTGAATGCATAAACACTGTGCATGGGCCAGTTCCACACAGGTCAAGGAGGCCTGGGGTTTGAACCACGGACCTTCCATGTGGTAGGCGGACGCCCTATCCATTGGGCCAAGTTAGCTTCCCCAATTAGGTGGTTTTTAATAGCAGGCATAATGTTGTGCTATAATCACCCACCATTCATTACCAAAACTATTTAATCTTTTAGGTTCTCTACCTTGGGGTCATCAATTAACAACCTAGTGTTGGATCATCTCTGTCTAATATTCATAATTATTAATTTTTTTCAGCTGCTTTTTTTCTTTATTCTCTGCATGCACTATGATTATCTCAGGCCTTTCCTCTATGTTAATAACTTTGGTTTTTTAAATTTATTAAAACTTTTTTTTTGTTTAAAGACTTATTTATTTATTTCTCTCTCCTTCCCCCTTGTTGTCTGCTCTCTTTGTCCATTTGCTGTGCATTCTTCTGTCTCTGCTTGTCTTCTCTTTATTTGGTACTGGGATCTGATCCTGGGACCTTCTGGTGTGGGAGAAAGAGTGCTACCTCAGCTCCCTGATCTGCTGCATCTCTTATTGTCTCTCCTCTGCATCTCTTTTTGTTGTATGATCTTGCTGCAGAAGCTCTCTGCCGGGGCCAGTTTGCTGCATGGGCCAGCACTCCTGTGAGGGCCAGCAGTCCTCATGGCCAGCTCGCTGTGCAGGCCAGCACTCCATGTGGGCCAACTTGCCTTCACATGGAGGCTCTGTGAATAGAACCCTGGACCTCCCATATGGTAGACAGAAGCCCAATTGCTTGAGCCACATCAGCTTCCCATAACTTTGGTTTTTTATTATGCTGGGTCTCTTCCTTGCTGTCTCTGATTAATCCAATTGTTTTTTTAGTTAGGCCAGTGAAAAGAATTTATTGGGAAATGGGAGAAAAGAACAGAGCTTGCTGAGAAATGGAAGAGAAAGACGGAAATATGCACTGATATTTGATGTGGTCTCCTCTAGGCAGAGAACGCAATCTCTGCCTTATGTGGTTATCTTTTAAACTATTAATTATTTCTCCCCTTGTTAGTGCTAAGGCGAGGGACCTCAGCTATTATTAGTTACCCCACCAATGGTGGGGGACAATGGGGAGGCCAGTTTGGAATATCCGGGGCCAAGGGGAGGTCCCAGAAAGAGAAACTGGGACCTTAAGGTTAAACTCAAGGTCTTAGCGGGGTCTTGCAGCCATGCTGTCTGTCGGCCATGTTGTCTGTCAGCTGTGCTGTAGCTCGTCTTCTCCTTATTTCCCTGGCTAACCTGCCTCAACTCGCCCCTTAGAGAGTCCACGCCCTTATTCTTAAAGGGGTGCTGATGATTCTTCCACAGTTACTTCCCACTGGTTAGAGCAGTAGTCCCTGCCTGACAGGGAGTAAACCTCTCTGGCTATTCATTTGAGGATGATGAAAGATGGGTCTGGCACTGTGGTTGAAACCAGCTGAAATTCCCATGAGACTGATATCTTGTTCTAGAAAGTAGTGATTCAGGCTCCAGCAGGGGTCTGGGAGCACCATTCACCTTTCTGTCTCCTGGTAATGGCTCGCCTAATGAAGAAGGGGAAGTGTTGGATTCCTCTAGGTTGTTGACTATGTTGTATAAAAGAATTGAAGAACACATCAGTTTAATTAGGCCAATAAAAAGAATTTATTGGGAAATGGGGGAAAAAGAACAGAGCTTGCTTAGAAATGGGAGAGGAAGATGGAAATATGCACTGAGATTTGATGCAGGCTCCTTAAAGGCAGAGAGCACCTAATTAATTCAAATTTTTTTTAAAGATTATTTTTTAAATTTATTTCTCTCCTCTTCCCCCCCGCCCCACGCACAGTTGTCTTGTCTCTGTGTCCATTTGCTATGTATTCTTCTGTGACCACTTCTATCCTTATCAGACTGAATCTGTGTTTCTTTTTGTTGCATCATCTTGTGTCAGCTCTCCATATGTGCGGCACCATTCTTGGGCAGGCTGCACTTTCTTTTGCGCCAGGTGGCTGTCCTTACGGGGCTCACTCTTTGCGCACGGGCCCCCTATGCGGGGGACACCCCTGCGTGGCAGGGCACTCCTTGCGCGTGTCAGCACTGCGCATGGGCCAGTTCCACATGGGACAAGGAGGCCCGGGGTTTGAACTGCAGACCTCCCATGTCGTAGGCGGACGCCCTATTCATTGAGCCAAGTCTCTTCCCTAATTAATTCAATTTTAATGGTGGTATTTTGGTTCTCTCTTTGCTTCCTTAGTTCCGTAATCTTTTTCATTTTATTCTATGATGTCATTTTCTTATCCTTGCCCTCTCATTTCCTGCCTAATTGAAAGCACATGTGGGGATTTTTTTTTTTTTTTAATTTTGGGTTATTTTTTCTTCCAGACAGAGTTCTGGATGTTGTAGCACCTTTGGATTGGTCTTCTTCTCTTCTCTGTCTACATCCTGTCTCTCAGTGATTTCTTCTATCCATGAATTTGAATGTTATCCATATGCCAAAAACTACCATATTTATACCTTTAGCCCATATCTGTCTTCTGACCTTGACTTGCTTGTAATAATTAGAATATGGCAGAAATGTTGCCCCATGACTTCTGAGGCCAAGTCATAAAAGGTGTTACATCTTCCACCTGGTCCTTTCTCCTGGGATGGCTCCTTTTAGAAGCCATTTGCCATTTTGTGGGGAAGTACAGGCCACAGGAGAGAGTACATGTAGGTGTTACAACCTAGCTGAGGTCCCCCCGACAGCCCACAATGAGTGAGGAAATGTTGGAGAAAACACGGCGCTTACTGGGCCATGGAGACTGAAATGACTACAGACAAAGAAAGATTTATTGAGAAGCTCTCCCAACGGAGAGGGTCTGGAGAACAGAACTCAGACCCCCCCTTGGAAGGGGGGAACTTGAATTTGTACAGAACTTTCCTAGGCAAGGAAATGATAGTTAGTGGCAGGGGGTTGAGGGTCCAAGTGAAGTGCAGGGGCCAATAGGAAGCCCTAGAGGTGGAAATTTTTCCTGATAGTGACTAGAAGATAGTGGGTTAGGGAGTTATGGTTTCTTGGAATGCTGCAGGAGCAGATGTTTCTTTGATCTGTAGGAATTTTATCTCCCTCTGATATGTAGGTAGGTTTCCATTTCCCTTTACTCCCTAGTCTCTACGTGGTTTATTTATTTAACCTGTGGGGAAGTGCCATGCCCTTAGGCATGTAGGCTTATGGGGGATGACGTTAGCCTTTCCCCAATGCATATCAGGGAAAACTGAGCTACAGCTTGTTAATTATTGCAAACCTCTAACAGAGAACTTTGAGATGACTCCAGCCCCAGTCATTCTTTGACTGCAACTGCATAAGGGACCTTGAGCAAGAATTACCTAGTTGAGTCCATTCAACTCCCAGAACTGTGAGAGATAATAATAATAAATGATTGTTGTTATTTTACTCTACTAAGCTTGGAGTAGTTTGTTACATGGCAGTAGATAACTGATACACAGAATAATACTCAAACAAATGATATTATGTCAGTCTCCAACTTGACGGCATTTGATGATTTAGATCATCAAAATAAAATCAAAACCAGCCCCACCCTGATAAAGATGGCAGAGTGGGATGCTTCAGGGCTACAACCCTCCACAGAAGCTTTGAACAACCAGCAAGGAACATCTTCCCCAGAGGTACAGAAAGCAGTGGATGGACTGCAGTAACAGGGTGAGAGCTGAATCAAGAAAAAGCCACCTTAAGAGTGGTCAGGTCTCTTGGTGCCCTGACTAGACATTCACCCACCCCTCAATGGCTCCACATAGAGCCCATCTATACTCCCAACATGTGGATCCTTAGTTCTGGTTCCAGAGGGAGCAGAGTAATCCTTGTATACTTACTGGGATATGTGTGTCTGGTTTAATCTGTCTGGTGTTGGTCTGAAGGACTCACTACTCTGGAACTTGCCCTGTGATTACAAAGAGGCTTGCTGAACTCTTCTACAGAACACTGTGGGAAAGTAGTCATGTCATGCTGCATGGGGCAAGGGATTGCTGGCTGTAGGACATCCTAAGAAGAAACTGTTTCCTAGGGAATAGGGGGCACTGATAACAGTATAATTGGGGGAATTCCTAGGGCCATACACACATGCCCAAGACAAGCTGCACAGAAAGGATCAAGGCTGCTGCCTTTATCTTTTGGCCTCGAGCTATTTCCTAAACTCTTTGTATCAATAAATCCTTAAGGAGGTCACTGGTACAAGTCAATCTGCAAAGACTGGGAAATGTATGTGTCTTTTTCCCCTTCTTTTTTTGTTTGCTCCTGACATTTAAAGTAAGCTCTGTCATAATATTAAAGAATAGATGCTTCAAAATCTAAGTTCTGGTGATAACATATTAAACTATCAAAATGTACAGGTTTCAACAAAATGTTACAAATGTACAAAGAAACAGGAAGCAATGGCCCAGGCACAGAAGATGAAAACATTAGAAACCATCAACGAGGAGGACCAGACCTGGGACATACCAAAGACTTAAAAAATGGTCATAAATATGTTCAAAGAAAAAAATCTAAACAAAATCAGGGAAACAATGGATAAACACCAAGAGAATATCAATAGAGAGATGAAGAAAAGTGAACATAGCCTGAGGAAGCTGTGAGACACCATCAAGTATACCAATATACACACTGTGTGAGTCCCAGAGGAGAAGAAAGAGAGAAAGGGGCAGAGAGAATATTCAAACAAATAATAGCTGAGAATTTTCCAAGTTTATGAAAAGACATGACTATACATCCAAGATGCTCAAAAAACTCCAAACTGGTTAAACCCAAATAGACCCACACCACAGCATAATATAATAAAACTGTTGAATGTCAAAGAAAAAGAGAATTCTGAAAGGTGCAAGAGAGAAGCACCATGTCATATACAAGGGAGCCTCAATAAGATTATGTGCTGATTTCTCATGGAGACAAGTAGGCAGTGGGATGACATATTTAAAGTGCTGAAAGCAAAAAAATTGCCAACCAAGAATTCTATATTTGGCAAAACTGTCTTCCAGAAATGAGGGAGAGAGTAAGACATTCCCAGGTAAACAAAAGTTGATTGAGTTTGTTATCACTAGACTGGCCCTACAGGAGACTCTAAAGAAAGTTTTGCAGTTTGAAAGGAGAGGACAATAGACAATAGATCAAAGGTGCATGAAGAAAGAAAAATATCCTGTGCAGGTAACAAGCATGGGTAAATATAAATGCCAGTACTATTTTATTTTTAATTTATAACTCCACTTTTTACTTCTCACAGGATCTATAAGCAAATGTATAAAATTTAAAGATAAATCAGTTGTTTTGGACTTATAATATATAAACATGTAAAGTGTTACAAGACCTACATAAAGGTGAGGGGAAGGAGGAGTATAGGGGTATAGTTCATGTAAACTATTGAAGTTAAGTTGGAATCAAAGCAAATCAGATTATTATAAATTTAGAGTGTTGAATTTAAGCCCCATGGCAGTCACAAAGAAAATATTGGAGAAGATGCAAACTCATAGAGGCAGAAAGTAGAGTACAGGTTACCAGGGATGGTGGGAAGGAGCAATGGGTACTTAATATAAAATGAGTGTACTTTTCTGTTTGGAGTGAAGGGAAAGTTCTAGTAATGGATGGGGAGGGTACTGTAACATTGTGAATGTGATTAATCCCACTGAGTGGTATAGCTGAAAGAGGTTGGAATGGGAATATTTGTGTTACATATGTTTCCACTATTTTTTAAAAAAGTGAATATATTTCAATAAAACTGCTTTTAAAAAAGAAAGATAACCTAAGAGAGGATGGCAATTAAACTGAATACATAATACTGGGCAGGATCTGAGAATGGAGGAGAAAAGGCTCAAAAGGACATTGCTGGGACTTAGGAAAAATTGGGATATAGAATATAAGCTTTATTTAATGTCAAATTTATTGAACTTATAACTGCATTTAAGGTGATTACTTAAGTAAATATTCTTTTTTTTTTTTTTAAAGATTTATTTATTTATTTAATTCCCCCCCTCCCCTGGTTGTCTGTTCTCTGTGTCTATTTGCTGCGTCTTGTTTCTTTGTCCGCTTCTGTTGTCATCAGCGGCACCGGAAGTGTGGGCGGCGCCATTCCTGGGCAGGCTGCTCTTTCTTTTCACGCTGGGCGGCTTTCCTCATGGGCGCACTCCTTGCGCGTGGGGCTCCCCCACGCGGGGGACACCCTGCGTGGCACGGCACTCCTTGCGCGCATCAGCACTGCGCATGGCCAGCTCCACACGGGTCAAGGAGGCCCGGGGTTTGAACCGCGGACCTCCCATACGGTAGACGGACGCCCTAACCACTGGGCCAAAGTCCGTTTCCCAGTAAATATTCTTGTTTGTTGGAAATGTACATGGAAGTATTATGTGTTCCAGGATTGTGATGTGTGCAACCTGCTCTCAGATGTTCAGAAAATAGATCGATAGAATGGTATGTTGAAGGTGGCAAAATGTTAAATTTGGTGGATCTGGGTGTCTGGGGATAGGAGTGGGGGAGTATGTTGGAATATATTGGAGTGTGGGGTTTGCATTATTTTTACAATCGTGTTACAAGTTTGAAATTACTTCAAGATGAAAAATTTAAAAAAAATCAAAACTAAATATTGGCATGATCTGACACTTGCCTGTCCTCTCCTACCCTTTCACCTTTCCTTGTGCTCCAGCCGCATGAACTTCTTTTCTGCTCCTGAAAATGACAAGCATTTCCCCTCTTTAGGACCTTTGCATGGCCTGAAATGGACTTCCCTTACCTCTTCTTCTGGTTGGCTCCTTCTACCTTTCCAGGCCTCCACTCAAGCAACTCTGCAGAGACTCTTTCCTCATTGTGTCTAAAGCAGGAGCCTCACCCTCCCTACTCCCATCCCATCACTTCTCTCAGAGCACAGGTCACACTTGCCCATGGCACCGTTTTGAGGATAAATGAGTTTCAAGTGAGGGAGATCTGGGGATTTGCCACTTTCACAGGGAAATTCTACCTACCGTTGAAATGTCCCATAAGACAGCATTTTCTTTTACTGAATCTGAATTAATGAAAATGAAATAATATTAGTTGGCTCTCAATAGTCTTTTTTTCATTCATTCATTTAACAAGATTTATTGGGCACTTGGCATGTCCCAGGGTACAGTTTTTGGGAGCAGTACACAAGACATCCAAGGGGGTGAGGGTAAATAAACAATAGTAATTAAATAAATAATATCATGTTGGGATGTGATAATCTATGACAAAAAATAAAGCAGAGCAGGAGAGAAAAATGATGAGGCACTGTTTTAGGTGGAGTCCTCTTCAGAAAGAAAAGGGACTTCTGTGGGAAACTGATTTGAGCAAAGACCTTAATGAAGGGAAGGGTGGGGCCGTGTGAAGATCTGGGAGTCTTCTAGGCAGAGGGAATAGCAAGTGCAAAGTCCCTGAGGCAGGAGGAGGCCTGGTGTGTTTTAGGAACAGCAGAAGAGGCCAGTGTGGCTGAAAGGGTGAGTGAGGAGGTGAGAAGCAGGAGACTCGATCAGAGAGATAATGGGAGCTCCTCAGAAAGGGTATCCAAGGCCTTGTGAGAGCTGTGGTTTTTATTTGAAGAATGATCGGGGGCTTTTGGAGGGCTGGGAACAGAGGAGTAATGTCATCTGATTTTTTTAAAGATTTATTTTATTTATTTCTCCCCACCCCCTTGTTGTTTGCTCTTGCTGTGTTTGTTTGTCTTCTTTGTTTCTTTAGGAGACACTGGGAACCAAACCTGGGACCTCCAATGTGGGAAAGAGGTGCCCAATCACTTGAGCCACCTCCGTTCCCTGCTTTATTGTGTCTCTCATTATGTTTTCTTCGTGTCTCTTGTTGTGTCATCTTGTTGCATCAGTTCACTGCTCCTGCCTGTCACATCAGCTTGCTGACTTGCTTGTCTTCTTTAGGAGGCACCAGGAATCTCTGCTCCCTGCTTTGTTGTCCCTCATTATGTTTTTTTGTTTTTCAATTTATTTTTAAATTTTATTATCTTTTTTTTTAAAAGATACATAGATAACACAAAATCTCATTATGTTTTTCTTTTCGTGTCTCTTATTGCATCAGCTTGCCATGACTGCCTATCATACCAGCTAGCTGTCTTCTTTAGGAGGCACCAGAAACTGAACCAGGAATCTCCCAAGCAGTAGATGGGAGCTCAATCTCTTGAGCCACATCCACTTCCCTGATTTTTTTTTATTAAAAATTTTTTTAGAGAAATTGTAGGCTTACAGAAATATTATGCATAAAATATATAAAATACAGAGTTCCCATATACCACCCTATTAGTAACACCTTGCATTAGTGTGTGGTATGTTTGCTATAATTCATGAAAGAACATTTTTATAATTCTCCTACTAACTATAGTCCATTGTTTATACTAGTGTTCACTGTTTTGTATAGTCTTGTATCTTTTCTTTTAATTTTTATTCTAATAAAAATTATTATGACTTAAAATTTCCTCTTTTAACCTCATTCACATATATAATTCAGGCTGTTAATTACATTCACAATGTTGTGCTACCATCTCCACCATCCATTACCAAAACTTTTCTATCAGCCTAACTAATGCTTAAATTGTGCAGAATTTCTATTTGGGTTGATTATAAACCTGATCTGATTTTTATTTAAAAGAACATTCTTTCTGTTTGTCCAGGGATTGAACATGGAGGTGCAAGAGAAGGAGCAGGATAGCTGGGGAGGAGCTACCACCTCAACTTCCTTTGAAAGGGAAGGCCAAGTTTTGAGCAGGGCTTCTGAGAAAATGTGGTGGCAACCCCAGCTCCCTTTATCCTGGTGACCCAATGAGTCATACTGTATCAGAGGTGTCTTGGGAAAGTGCTGGCTTTTCAAAATCAATATCTTGATTCATTCCTTTGATGCTGGAAACGAAAGATGACCTGCCTCTTGTCATAAATCTGCTCCATCCATTCTTAGCATCTTCGTCATGGTCTCTCGTGGTTTACATCTTCCCTTATGACCCCAAACAGCTTTTCGACAGCAGTGGGGTTCTCAGCAATGGAAGTTCCCCAAACATCTCTTTTCCTAAGTTTGGACATAAAACCCACTATTGAAAGGAAGAAAGAAGTGGGGGATAGAGAAAGCCAAGAGATCAAACAGGCTCTCCTGTATAAACACAAAGTCCCTGAAATGAGTTTCACTTCTATTAATTAAGCTCTTTTTCAGCTTCTTTGAGTTATGTATATTTTTGAAATTTTCTACGTCACATTTGAAATTTTTTCCTTCTCAGTAAATTTGAGTGTCTATTCTCTCGTTGGATGAGTGAATATTTTACACTTGGGAATCTATTTTTAAATGATTATTTTACGGAAAGGCATTG
The DNA here is from genome assembly GCF_030445035.2 of Dasypus novemcinctus. NCBI lineage: Eukaryota > Metazoa > Chordata > Mammalia > Cingulata > Dasypodidae > Dasypus > Dasypus novemcinctus. The sequence continues at coordinate 25,353,327 of NC_080695.1, read as the reverse complement.
ACAAGATTTCATTGGAGCAGGGGGTATTCTTTCAGGAGAGGAGGTGTCACCAGTGCTGAATCGCTCTGCTCCTCCCCCACCTTTTCAGCTCCCTGCTCCCCGATACTGTTCTCTGGGGGTGCTTGTTAAAGTGGCACGGTGTGCTGAGGGAGGCTATTACCACAATGAATATCCCAAAGGTATCATTCTTGGCTTCATGGAGTGCTTTAGCTTTTATCTAATTTGTTTACTCATTGAATTCATTAAAAGTGCCATTGTCTTGAGGGCTTTTGAATATTTAAATCAACTGTTAAACACAGTGATGTTACTGGATTCTTCAAACGAGCTGGAAAAGGGGCTGTTTTAGCTTCATTTGATAGTTACGAAGACAGGCAGTGGGAGTGGGACATCTGCCCAAAGTCCTTCAGTAAGCTGGAGACCACATGTGTCTCAGCCAAAGGGGTGCTGCTGCAAAATACCAGAAATTCGTTGGCTTTTATAAAGGGTATTTATTTGGGGTAGAAGCTTAAAGTCACAAGGTCATAAAGAATAAGTTACTTCCCTTACTAAAGTCTGTTGCCACATGTTGGAGCAAAATGGTTGCTGGTATCTGCAAGGGTTTAGCTCTGGTCTGTTCAGCTGCAAACTATCAGGCATACGGCTCAGCTCTCTCTCCCAGGGCTCCAATGTCCCAAACTAAACTCTCTGTATTCTCCTTCTCCATGTGCTTACTTCCATGTCTTTGAGCATCTGTTTATCTAGTCCACAAAGGAGGGGGGGAGAAGGATTCAAACTGAGTTGCTCTAAGGATGTGGTTAGATAAAAGCCCTAATCTTGATTTAATAAAGTAAAAGTGAAGCCTATAAATCTAATACAACCTAATACAACCAGAGGAACAGACCGGTTTACAAACACAATCCAATATCTATTTTTGGAATTGAGATACAATACTGAACGGCCGCAATATGACACTTGGCCCTTTGCAGGAACTCAGAGTTTGTTGATGAGTTTGTTGACTGACTGCATGACCGCATGCACGTCACCCCCTTCATTTGCCAGTTTAGTGACTGGTACCACCACGTGCCCTACCCAGCCATTGATGCCAGAGACCTGTGACCCTCCAGACCTACTTGGTTGGGTCTCCACAACCATTCTCCTATCTGTCTCCCCCTCCCCTTCACCCCTACTGTCATTGTTTTAGTCTAGCTGTAATCATTTCTGGCCTAGATTAGTGCAACAGCTCCTGCTTGGAGGCTTTTCAACTCCTTTTCCCCAAACAAAGATAGAATTCTCTATGAAACAGCTAACCTTAGACACTTATTAGTATTACCAAGCACTGCTTTTTAAAAAGGATCTAGGGAAGTGGATTTGGCTCAACTGATGGAGCATTTATTCACCTACCATATAGGAGGTCCAGGGTTCAAACCCAGGACCTCCCGACCCATGTGGTGAGCTGGCCCATACTCAGTGTTAATGCACACAAGGAGTGCTGTGCCACACAGGGGTGTCCCCCACATAGGGGAGCCCCACGTGCAAGGAGTGTGCCCCTCAAGGAGAGCCACCCTGCACAGAAAAAGTGCAGCCTTCCCAGGAGTTGCGCTGCACACACGGAGAACCGATGCAGCAAGATGATGCAACAGAAAGAGACACAGATTCCCAGTGCCTCTGACAAGAATGCAAGCGGACACAGAAGAACACACAGCGAATGGGCACAGACAACGGGGAGGGAAGGGGAGAGAAATAAATTTTAAAAAATCTTTAAAAAATAAAAATAAAAATGATCTAGGTAGCATTTCTGCACTTCTAAACATGCTTACATATTTTGGTGACCACATGATCCAAAACACACAATTTAAAAGAAAACAAAATACAGAGTCACCTTTCTCATTAGCTTTAATTGTTATTAACTTCCTCCAAGTGTAACCTGATTAGGCCATAATGAAAATGATCCTTTGTAGCTCATTAGATTCTATTAGAAACAAAAGCTATTCCTAATGTATTTTACTATATCTGGAAGTGGAAAATTGCTTCCCAACATATTTAATTAAGCTTTATTCTGCTTCTCCAGCACAAAGATATACCTGGCTACCCTGGGTTGAAAGCTTGCATTGTCTGACTTTATTGTGTCCTATGTCTGAGGGGAAAATTCCGGAAGTGGTGGGGAAGCAGATTGTACTAGCTCATTGCTTCCCTCCCTAATGAAATATCTAAAGAAAGGCATGGACTTAGGAATATGAGCGATAAACCAAAATCAGGCCTGGAATCCTGTCTTGTGCTAACTATAGAACTGGAGGAGAGAGGAGTGAAGCAAGAGCTTGAACCCGCCCCCACATTTTCTTGGGTATTTCCCCATTTCTAGTTCAAGTCCTTCTCATTCTTCCTCCTTATGTTTCTCCCCCTCTTCATTTTTGGTATTTTGGAAACCATAGGGAATAAATATGAATCTTATTTCCAAAAACAATTTTTTCAGAGAGGAGCCCAATGAACACTATCGCTGATAAAAATACCTGCCCAACTCTTGAAATGTTTCTTTTTCACCTTCCATTTTTCTCCTTCCTTCACCTGTTTGCATGGGATGTCATTGAATGCCCCCAGATACACGGTTCCTCTTTCTGACTTTTGTTACTCCTGCCAGTGTGCTGTCTTGCATTTTCTTGTTTGTTTTGCATTTGGAACTGAAAATCAAGTTTCATCAGACTGAGTGAATGGGTACAGAAAGACAGGCAAATTATTTCAATCTCTACTAGCATTAACAAGTATGTTTTTGTTTATCCCTCTTCTATCTGTTCCCAGTTGGCCATTTGTGATGTCTTTGATACAAAGTATTGATCAGTCACTTCTACAGAGTACAGGGAATTGAACTTGGAACCTTGTACCTGTGAAGCATGTGCTCAACCACTGAGTTACACCTGCTCCTTCAGGGGTTTTCTTTGACTTTGTTTTTTTTTTCTTTTTTTTTTTCAATTATTTATTTATTTTTTTAAATTACATTATGAAAAATATGAGGTCCCATTCAACCCCACTGCCCCCGCCCCCCACTCCCCCCACAGCAACACTCTCTCCCATCATCATGACACATCCATTGCACCTGGTAAGTTCATCTCTGAGCATCACTGCACCCCATAGTCAATGGTCCACATCATAGCCCAGACTCTCTCACGTTCCATCCAGTGGGCCCTGGGGGGATCTATAATGTCCCGTAATTGTCCGTGAAGCACTATCCAGGACAACTCCACGTCCCGAAAACGCCTCCACATCTCATCTCTTCCTCCCGTTCCCCACACCCAGCAGCCACCATGGCTACCGTTCCCACACCCATTCCACATTTTCTCTGTGGACATTGGATTGGTTGTGTCCATTGCACATCTATGTCAAGTGAGGGCTTAGATTCCACATGGATACTGGATGCACTCCTCCCGCTTCCAGTTGTAGACACTCTAGGCTCCATGTTGTGGTGGTTGACCTTCTTCAACTCCATGTTAGCTGAGTGGAGTAAGTCCAATAAATCAAAGTGTAGGAGCTGAAGTCTGTTGAGGCTCTGGGCCTGGGTGTCATATTATCAGTCCAGAGATTCAAATCCCCTACATATATCTTAAACCCAGCACCAACTACAATTCCAATAAAGTAGCATGCAAGTCTTGTGAAAAGAGATCCCCTCTGAGTCCAATTCCATCACGCAGAAACACCAGCTCCAAAGAAGGGCTATCTGTCATGGCAGTGAACCCCTTCTGCCATGACCATAGAACCCGTGGGTCTCTTTATCTCTCAAAAGAACCAATACCTGGGGTTGTATTTACCTTATCTGTCTCTTAGACTCTGTTCAGTTGTACATAGGGGTATTCCTTCTGACAACCTCCAGACTCTTTTTTAGAGACTCACAGCCTTATAATCTCATTTCTCCTTTCCATTTCCCCCTTACATTAGGTCAAACAGCTTCCCGAAGTCATGTTATTATATGTAGACAGGTATATTCTGCTGTTCCGCATTGAATCTTTAATTCAAGGTCATTTTATAGTTGCTTCTTCAGCTGGTATGTGGTAGTGATCCCTCGGTGCCAGGGAGGCTCATCAGCTTTTACCTCTCCTTGATGAGCCTCATCTCTACTCAGATAATTAGGAAAAGTAAATGTATTTTTTCTGCCACTTCAGGCTGCTGGGGAAGGAGTTTGGAGATGGGCCAAACCAACCCAGCCTTTGCCCTCAATTGCAAGCACAGTGGAGTGTCTCTTAGTCCGGGAGTTTGTGCTGCTCAAGAGGTTGCACAAACACAAAGTTGAGAAATCCTGCTTGCTCCATGGGGTGCAAAAGGCAAACGACAAGCTGATTGTCCTCCGGGGTGGAGACATTACCACATTGTCTTTAGCTACTCTTCATGGGACTGCCACCTAGAGATGTAGGCAGGATCAAGGGAAATGAGGGACCCTTTGTGGTGAGAGCTGATCTCATAGTCACTCTTCTATATCTACTTGGCAAGTTAATTAGGCTCATTGTAACCCAATTTCCTCATTTTTAAAATGAGGGGCTGAGATCACTTGTTCCTTGAGGTCTTTCCATCTTGGCCATTCTATGAGCTAATTAATGAGATTTGTAACCTAATAAACACGCATCCAAAGACGGCTGTGGTCCTCCAGGTAGACTCGATTGCTGCAATCCTGTAATTGTCCAAAATGAGCCATAACTCACTGAATGCACTGGGGGAGACTGTGAACTACAGGGTAAACTATTATCCATGTGGTGCAGCAGTGCTCCAAAATGTGTTCACTGAGTGCGATGAGTGTGCCACAATGATGGGGGAGGTTGTTAGTGTGAGAGGAGTGGGGTGGGGGTGGGGGTATATAGGAACCTCTGGTGTTTTTTAATGTAATATATATATTTTTGTGATGTATATATCTTCAAAAAATACAATTTTCAAAACTGATGGGGTGGGGGTGGGGAGTGGGGTATATGAGAACCTCATGTTTTTTTTAATGTTATGTAATGTAACGTTCTTTGTGATCTATTAACTTTAATAAAAAAGTGTAAAAAGAAAAGGTGGAAAGGATTTTTTTGGTCTGTCCATCCTCCCCTCCCTCCTTAACCTCCCTGCCTCCCTGCCTCCCTTCCCTCCTTTCCTTCTTTTGAATATCTTTAGAATTATCTTTTTTTTTAGTCTAAAGTTGATTTTTCTAAACAGCCCCTTTGAACCAAGCCTTGTGAATACAGAGTGGCCAAGCATGATGCCACAGTTTTGGCTAGAAGAGTTTCTGGAGAGCATGCCTTGAACTCTGGAATGCAATCTGCCTGTCATTGGGCTACAGTTCACTCCACTTGCCAAATTTAGAATTGCTCATGAAAGATAACCTTACTGTCAAAGAAGTAAAGCACTAAGTCCTTTCCTCTCTTTTCATATGCTTACATTCTTGGTTCTAGAATTTTTGTGTATGTGTGTGTCTGTATTTATTTATTTATTTCCCTCCCCCCCACTTGTGGCTTCTTGTTGTCTGCTCTCTCTGTCCATTCCATGCATGCTCTTCTGTGTTTTTACTTGTCTCCCTTTTTGTTATGTCTTCTTTGGAGAGATGTCTGTTCAAGTCTTTGCCCTTTTTTAAGTTGGGCTTGGGAGAGGATGTGGCTCAAGCAGTTGAGCACCTACTTCCTACATGGGAGGTCCCAGGTTCGGATCCCGATGCCTCCTGAAAAAAATTAAAAAACAAAGAAAAAGCTAAACAAAAGTAAAAAACCAACTCAGTGAAGCCAAGGTGGCTTAGTGGTTGAGGGCTTGTGTCCTACACATGAGGTCTCGGGTTTAATCCCTGGCCCACAGTACCTCAAAAAATAAAAATAAATAGAAATAAATTGGACTTTCACTTGTTAGTTGTTTTGGAGTTCTCTATACACAGGAGTTTGGTTTCCCCTCTATTTCCCAGGGGACAAACTTCCCTCTCCCTGGTATCTGAAGCTGGAAGGTCTTTGTCCCAGACCGTCTGCCCCTAGAGTTTTTACATTCCTTTCATTGTCTCATGCTGCTTTTGCCTGGGAGGAGGGTCACCCTGGGGAGAATTTTCCCAATTAGGTCTTTCCCAGGCAAAACAGGGCCAGGGATGCAGAAGAACTCCAAAGCGCCCTGTGGAGAAGTATCGGAAGGGCACCAAAAACTTCTCAGAGGGCTCCCCAAAGCTGAGCTGTCCTGGCTTGCCCAGCAAATGCAGCCCTGCAGCTACCTCTCCCCCACAGCCCGGAGAAGCCCCTCATCTTTAAGTTTCCACCACTTCTGCTCCTGTCCAGGGAGAGTTGGAACAGTGGCTGCTGCTGCCTTTGTCCAGGCTGGGTTGAAACAATAGCTGCCGTCAGAGCCAGGATCCAGTGATCCAAAGTTGATCATCAAAAACTATGATTTGTGATCAGCTGTGCACACCTCTATTCTTGCCGAAGAGGACTTTTATGTCCGTCTCTGTCACTAGATGCTAGCCAGGAACTGTACCTCATGGCAGCCTGCAGCAAGAATGGGGGATGGGTGCCAGGAGCTGCCACATGGAGTGAGCAATTTACAGTTCTTTACTGTAATTTGTCAGCCTCTTCCTCCCACTCCTCCCTGGATGCTGTACCATATTCTTCTGGGCTCTGGAATTTCAAAATAGTTGTTTCAGACAGTTCCTGCCTGTTTAATAGTTGTCTTGGTGCAAAGACTGAGTTCCGGGGCTCTCTACTCCACTTCCATGGAAGTCTAGAATTAAACAAAACAAAACAAAACTTTTCATTTTGAATTATTTTCAAACCTACAGGACAGTTACAAAAATAATAGAGAACTCCAACAAACCCTTAACTCCCCAGATACCCCAGATCCACCAATTTTAGCATTTGCCACATGTGCTATATCATTCTCTCTCTCTATCATCTACCTGAACACCTGAGTGTAGATTGTATACATCATGCTCCTGAGCACTTAATACTACCGTGTGTGTTTGGTTCTGGACTTTTTAACCACTGACATTGATACTTGGCTTTGGTTGTTCTAGATTTTCGCATTGCCTTTATCTTTAAAACTTGCTTATTTGGGGAGTGGATGTAGCTCAAGTGGTTGAGCTTCCCATGTATGATGTCTCAGGTTTGATCCCTGGTACTTCCTAAAAACAAACAAACAAACAAACAAACAAACAAATGAAAAAACCAACTCTCATTGGGGAGCGGATATAGCTCAGTGGTTGAACGCCCACTTCCCAGGTATGAAGTCCTGGGTTCAATCCCTAGTACCCCCTAAAAAAACAAAAAACAAAAAACTTGCTTATTTGTCCAGTTCCTTAGAAAGATCTGTGATGTTTTGTATGTCAAAATATGGAATAATAAGTACAGAAATGTTCTGCATGTTCCATGTTCCTTTAAAAAATCAGGCAAATCTGTATTTATAGTTTACACTTCAGCTTTCTTCAAAGCAGTTAATTTTTGCTTGAAGAGAGCAGAATCTCCTGACTTTTCCACCATTTTTTCAGGTTTTTTGGTGCCTGCATAGGCATGGGCCAAGTTTAGAAGCAGATGGTTTCCAGCCCAGTATAACTAGGATGCCTTTTCCAACCACGTGCTTGTGCAGGCATGCAGTGAAAAGCATGAGGAGGCAGGAGGCTGGAGAGGAAATTCAGGCATCGTGTGGGTGTCTGGATTTACAAGGTCTTTCAAAATCTTTTCAACCAGAAGATTCTGCATTTCCATGATTCTGACCTCTTTCCTACCTTCTTTAGACCATCTGTGGTAGGTAGCACCTGGAATGGCTCCCAATGATCCCCACCTACTGGTATTCACTCCCTCTTATAATCCCTTCCCCTTCAGGGTGGATTTGACCTAGTGACTTGCTTCTTATGAATAGAATACGCAAAGGTGAGGGGATGTCACTTCTGGGATTAGGCTATAAAATGTCATGATGTCCATCTCACTAGCTCTCCCTCTCTTGCTAGTGGTCTCCCTATTTACTTGCTTCGATGAAGCAGAGCTGTGAGGAATCTAATACTGCCAAAACCATGTGAGTATGTGTGTGTGTGTAGGTGAATGTGTGTGTGAGCTTTTAAATCCATCTTTCCACAGTTGAACCTTCAGGTAAGACTGGTTGCAGCCTTGTGAAAACCCTGAGACAGACAACACAGCTAAGCTGAGCCCAGATTCCTAACTGACAGAAAGTGTGAGACAATAAATACTGTTTTTTTACCACTAGTTTTTGGGGGTGATTTGCTACACAGCAATAAATAATTAATACACATCCAAGATTGTCAAGAACCATAGATCCCTTAACACAGCTTTTATCAGCAGAATTTCTTTTGGTGTGTCAAGCGTTTCGTTTAAAGACTTCATTTCACTGAAATTTGCCATCAAGGGGGTTGGACTTCGTCATCTCAAAGTTTCCCTGCAGCTGTAAACATTGGAATTAAATTCTTTGCTCCCCAAACCACCCATTCACTCTTTCATCCTCATGAAATAATACAATTTACCACAGATGCTGGGACAAGCCTGGCTAGCTGTGCAGAGGGCAGCTGGTGTGAGAGGCTTCAGGGGCGAGGGGGGCAGCCAGGACTCCCCAGGAGCTCCTCTGAGGCTCCACCCCCCCGGGGAAGCTCAGTGTCCTCACCGTCAGCCACGCTTCTTCCACTCTGGTGGGCTCTGACTCAAAACACCTCCAGTTTGTTCTTATTGTGGTTTCTGTTACCTAGCAGGATTAAAGGGGCTTTTGGGATTCCTTTCTGTTTCTCTTTTCAAGAACATTTGAATTTGTAGTAAAGAAAGAGCCTGAGTCTTCCCCTTTGTGCTTCTTTCAGGGCATTGAGGTAAAGTGAGGTTGAGTGACCTACGCCTGGCTGGGCCCTGGACTCTCCCCTCATACTGGGGGGCTTCTGGAACCCTGAAGCACTTTCACTGATAAATGGACTTTCGGCAAATCTCCTTTGGAATGTGGTGGTGCTACCAGCATATCCTGATATGCCTGACTTGGGTATTTCCTGTTGCTGTTGAAATTCTCCAAAGTTATATGAAACTTATTATATCAGCTTTAAACTATCCCTACTGTTTCTCCCTTCCCCCCCACCATCTTCCTTTATCACCCACTACAGGTAAAAGGTATTAAAAGAGGAAAAAAAACCCCAGATTGATAGACCTCAGAAATTTAGACAGAAAAATGAATTCCAGAATTCTTTTCCTCTCAGCCCCAGGCATTGTTGTTAGTCTTGATGGTCCCCGTTTTGAGGTCACAGTCTGGGAAGGACCTGGAAACAGGTTCTCTGGTATATGAAGGAGGCTGTTGTAGAGTAACAGGTTTCCTCAGGTACAAGTCTGGTCACATCAATAGTAATGAATATCCCAAATGTCTTTGGGACTGAGTCTTACCTTCTGTTGTAGGATCTTCTTACCCCCACCATAGGGAGTTTTACTGGTGCTCATGAGAACTGGCGGATTTGCTGCCCTGGGGCATCTGCCATGTTCTTCCTCCCCTGTTCTGCCTTTCGTAGTTGATGTCCACAGCCCCTTGGCAGGCCTGATCCCTCTAGGCTAGCAGCATCTTTGTAAGACATGGTGTCCCTGCTGAAGGCACTGTGTGCTGAAGCTTTTAGAGTTAAAAATGCTTACACTGTCAGTATTGGTCAAGGCCTTATGGGCAAGCATCACAACCAACTTGGGCTAATCTAATGGAAAAGAAATTCATTAAAAGTATATTGGAGGGGAAGCAGCTCTGGCTGCTGTGGCAATCCGTTAGGCTCCCGTCTACCATATGGGAGACCCTGGGTTCACGTCCCGGGGCCTCCTTGTGAAGGCGGGCTCGCCTGCATGCTGCAGAGAGCCGCCAGCCTATAATCACCACGGAGAGCCAACTCAGCAAGGTGACACAACAAAAAGGGAGACAAGCAAAAGCGCAGAAGAGCGTGCAGCGAACAGACACAGAGAACAGACAGTAAACAAGCCACAAGGGGGGGATAAATAAAAATAATAAATACAGACACAGAAGAACGCACAAGCGAATGGACACAGAGAGAAGACAGCACACAAAAAGCCGTAGGGGGTGGGGGGATTAAAAAAAAAAGCATATTGGAGGGGAGCCGATGTAGCTTAAGTGGTGAGTACCTGCATCCCACATTTAAGGTCTTGAGTTCAGTCCCTGGTACCTCCTAAAAAAAAAGTATATTGGAAAACATTTAATTTAGTTATTTGTGTCTTTTGTTACCATCAATAAAATTCTTTAAATGTTAAAAAAAATATATTGGAAAATAGTTGCAAACCATATATTAGATAATGACTTAATATCCAGAATGTATAAAAAACTTTTACAATGCAACAAAAAAAAAAAAAAGAAAAAAAAATTTAAAAATGGGTGCAACACTTCAATAGATATTTCTCCAAAAACATACAAATCATCAATAAACACATGAAAAAATGCTCAGCATCATTAGCCATTATGGAAATGCACATCAAAACTGCAATGAGATACCACTTCATATTCACAAGGATGGCTAATCACTAAGAAAAGGAATAATGACAAGTGTTAGAAAGGATACGGAGAAATTGGAACTGTAGTGCATCAGTGGTGGAAATGGAAAATGATAGAGCCACTGTTGCAAGCAATATAGAGGTTCCTCAAAAGATAAAATATATGATCCAGTGTTTTAGTTTCTTTGGTTTCAAATTGCATGAAATGGGTTGGATTAAACAATGGGAGTTTTTAAAAATATTTAAATTTTTAAAATTATTTTTTAAATATTACATTCAAAAAATATGAGGTTAAACAATGGGAATTTACTAGCTCATGTGATGTAGGCTAGGACAGAGGTCCAAATCCAGGCATCATCATTGCTCCCTAAAGACTGGGGCACTCTGGGGCTGGCTGCTGACAATCCTTTTCTTTAGCTTGTCACATGACAAGGCACGTGATGGTGTCTCCTGGTGTCTCCCTTCTCTTCTGGCTTCCATTGATGTTCAGCTTCTGGCTGCTCTAGCTGTGGCTTTCTCCCTCTGTCTGAATTTCATTCAGCTTATAAAAGACTTCAGTAATAGAATTAAGACCCATCCTGATGGAGTTGGGCCACACCTTAACTGATGTAACTGCATTAAAAAGTCCTACTTACAATGGGTTCACACCCACAGGAATGGATTATGTTTAAGAACATGTTTTATTTTTTGGGGTACATATAGCCCCAAACCACCATACCCAGAAATTCCACTTCTAAGGAAAGTGAAAACAGGGTCTTAAACAGATACTTGTACACCAGTGTTCTTAACAGCATTATTCACAATAGGTAAACGGTGGAAACAACCCAAGCGTCCATCAACAAAAGAGCACGTAAACACAATGTGGTACATCCACAAGTGGAATATCATTTGGTCATAAGAAGGAATTGAGTTCTGAAACATTCTCACCATGGAACAACCTTGGAGACATTATGTCCAGTGAAATCAGCAAGGTACATAAGGTCAACTATGATAGAAGAAATAAATAGGCAATTCACAGAGATAGAAAGTAGATTAGAGGTTCCCAGGGAATGGGAGAAAGGGAGAAAAGGGAGAAAAGTCTGGAAATTTTTTATGTATTTTATTTTGAAAGCATATTGGCAGTAGGTAAAAAAATCCCTGGAGGAGCAGGCAACCACAATGGGCAGTTCTGCAGCCTGCAACGAAGGCTCAGCTCCCATCTGGGAACTGCTCTGGTGAAGACACCCTTGCTGCCCTGGCTGGAACCCTGCCTGCGCCCACTGCTATCCCCAATGCCAGACATCGCCCCTGGCACCAGAACCCTGTCACTGTCACCTCCAGAAGCCAGATGTAGGTGCTGCCGCTGTATCTGCCCTCCCTGATACGGTGTCAGTGGGGCCCCTCCCACAGCCCAGCTCCAAGAAGAGCTGGGAAAAGCAAGGGTCTGGTGTCCCCAGCCCCTTGAGGGGAGGCGGGCTCTGCCTCCTTGCATGGGAGGTTGCTCAAAGCAAGCTGTTTAGTTCCTGGGTAACTCGGCAAGAACTAGATGCCCACAGCAGTGCCCCAATGCCCTGAAGCCCAAGTGCCCAGCCCCTGGCGCCACAGTGACATCTGTGCACTAAAGAGCGGGGGCTCTTAGGGTCACTTTTGAAAACTGATCTTCAGCTTCCACGAGTCTGACTCCTGGGGTTCTTTTTCTGCCCCTCCACTCCAGGGTGCATGCCCCCCTGCCTCCAAAACACCCGATTGGAATCTGTTCCCGTGGGGCGACCCCACCTGCCCAGGATGGCTTAGCCTGAAGCCAGTTCTTTCACCACAGTGAAGTCAAGGAAGTCCTGAAAAGTGTCTCCCAAATACATGGCTGCTTCCTGAACAGGGGTCCTGGTAGGTATGATGGGGTATCCAGGTGACCTAGGACTGGACCCTAAATGTGTTCAGTGGCTGGGCCTACGTGGCTTCCCTCCTCCAAGTTATCTATCTGCATCGATGAATTTATACGGAGGATGCTGGGGGAAACCCCCCACAGAATCCTGTCCACGATGTAGAAATATATTAACTTGTAGGAGGTACTTGGTGGGCCTGGGTGGAGGCTGGTTGTGGAATTTACTATCTTCCTGCTGGCATCTGGTATGGTAGCCAGATGTTCAGACAGGACCAGGGTGAGTCGAGTACAGCTCAGTGTGTGATTCCAGAACCCATCTGAGACCGTGTCTTTACTCCTTGCTCCAGGGGAGATCCCTTGTGTTTGTCAGTTGAGAAAACTGTTTTACTAAAATCCATAACATCTTAAGGCCCAGACAATCATCTCTCTGCCTCTAAAACTGAGCATAGTACTAAAAGGAGGGAGGGTGTTTGCTTGTTTATTTGTTTTACTTACTTTTTAAAAAATAATTTTGTATTTATTTATTTATTTTTATTTCTCTCCCTTCCACCCCCCCTCCCCCACCCCACCCCAGTTGTCTGTTCTCTGTGTCTATTTGCTGCGTGTTCTTCTTTGTCCACTTCTGTCATTGTCAGCAGCATGGGTATCTGTGTTTCTTTTTGTTGCGTCATCTTGTGTGTCAGCTCTCCGTGTGTGCGGGGCCATTCCTGGGCAGGCTGTGCTTTCTTCACGTGGGGCAGCTCTCCTTACGGGGCACACTCCTTATTCGTGGGGCTCCCCTGTGTGGAGGACACCCCTGCGTGGCAGGGCACTCCTTGCGTGCATCAGCACTGCACATAGGCCAGCTCCACACGGGTCAAGAGGGCCCGGGGTTTGAACCTCCCATGTGGTAGACAGATGTCCTCATCACTGGGCCAAGTCCACTTCCCTTGTTTTACTTACTTTTGAATGATATTAGTGGCTGTGGGAATCAGCCGGCATATTTCCCTCCGGGATCAGGTATGACAGCAGGACATGGGAGCAGGCCAGCTCAGAGGTGGCTCCCTGGTGGAAATGTTGCAGCTGATTACCAGAGTTGTGGGCCGGGGGTAATAATTATGATCCATGGAGGCACACTGCGGCAGAGGCACAGGCCACAGTGCATTGCAGCCAGTGAGCGTGGAGAGGGCCAACTCTGGCATCTCTGAGTTGCTGTGGGGACCAGTGACTGAGGTCTCTTGCTCAGCCGGCAGGGACAGCAGCAGCAGTGGAAGATTTATAGACCATGATGGTGATTCAGGCAAATAGAGGCCAGGGGCTGTGGCAAACTTGGGCTCAAAGAGGCACTTCAGAGGACCCACTCAGGCCATCCATGATTTTGTTCAGAAAGCAAAGAAAAGAACGATGATGGTAATGATGATAATACTAGCTTATATTGATGAAGCACTTCTTATATGCCAGATACCTTTTATTTTAAAATTTCAAAAGTTTTATTTTGAATTACTTTCAAACTTATAGGACAGTTACAAAAATAAGGCAAACCCCTTACAGGGAACTGCAATATACTCCTCTCCTTTCCTCCACCAATACCCAGACCCAACAATTATAACATTGGGCCACATTTGCCATTTCATGCTCAGCCTCTCTCTCTTTCTCTCTCTCTGTCCATTTTCTTTCTTTCTTTCTTTTTTTTTAAAGATTTATTTATTTATTTAATTCCCCCCTCTTCCCCAGTTGTCTGTTCTCTGTGTCTATTTGCTGCGTCTTGTTTCTTTGTCCGCTTCTGTTGTCGTCAGTGGCACGGGAAATGTGGGCGGTGCCATTCCTGGACAGGCTGCACTTTCTTTCGTGCTGGGTGGCTCTCCTTACTGGGTGCACTCCTTGCACGTGGGGCTCCCCTACCCGGGGGACACCCCTGCGTGGCGGGGCACTCCTTGCGTGCATCAGTACTGCACATGGGACAGCTCCACACGGGTCAAGGAGGCCCGGCGTTTGAACCGCAGACCTCCCATGTGGTAGACGGATGCCCTAACCACTGGGCCAAGTCCGTTTCCCTCTCTGTCCATTTTCTGAACAGTTGAGTATAGGTTGTATCCATCATGCTCCCTGATCACTTAATCCTGCAAGTTTATTTCCTAAGAATAAGGATATTTGTTTATGTCATCACCTAAAGTGCAGTTATCAAGTTCAAGAAATTTAACATTGATATAATATTATGTATACATATAGCTCAGTCTATATATATTTTTTCATATGTCCCAATAATGTCCCTTAGAGCCTTTTCTCCTCCCTGCTAGATCCTATCCAGGATCATATATGGCATTTAATTGTCATTTAGTTGCTCCTTCTTCTTATTTTTTAAATTGTAGGAACATATATACAACATAAACTTTCCTATCTTAACCATTCCCAAGCATACCATCTGGTAGGATTAATCACATTCATAATGCGGTACACTCACCACCTTCCATTACTAAAGCTTTCCCATCTCCCAAAAAAGAAACCCTACATTATACATTACTCCCTACCCCTGGCAGCCTGTACTCTAATTTCTGACTCTATGAGATTACATATTCTCCAATATTTGCTTTGTAGTTACTATGGGGATTAAATTTAACATCCTAAATCTGTAAAAATTTTATTTGCTTTGATACCAACTTAGCTTCAATATTATGCATGAACTATGTTCCTATGCCCCTCTGTCACCCCACTTTTATGTAGTTCTTGTCACAAATTAAGTTTATACATTACGAGTCCCAAACCACTGATTTATCATTACATCTTATGCATTTGCTTTTTATATCCTGTAGGAAGTAAAAAGTGGAATTAGAAACCAAAATTAAAATAGTACTGGCATTTATATTTACCCATGTTGTTACCCTCACCAGAGATCTTTATTTCTTCATGTGGCTTCGACCTATTGTTTATGATCCTTTCCATTCAACCTGCAGAACAATCTTTAGAGTCTGGTCTGGAGGTGACATATTCCCTCAGCTTTTGTTTATCAAGGAATGTTTTAATCTCACTCTCATTTTTGAAAGACAGTTTAGCCAGATATAGAATTCTTGGTAGGCATTTTTTTTTTTTGCTTTCAGCACTGTAAATATGTCATTTACATTGCCTTCTTACTTCCATGGTTTTCAAGGAAATTGGCACAATCTTTTTGAGGCTCTCTTTTATGTAACACATTGTTTCTCTCTTGTGGCTTTTGGAACTGTCTTTATCTTTGGCATTTGACAATTTGATTATAATAGGCCACGGTGTGGATCTATTTGTATTTATACTGTTTGGTGTTGTTGAGTATCTTGGATGTGTCTTTTGTTAAATTTGGGAAGTTGTCAGCCATTATTTCCTTGAATATGCTCTCTGCCCCTTTTTCCTTTTCTTCTTCTGGGACTCGCACAATCATGTATAGGTATACTTGATGGTGTCTCTCACATTCCTCAGGCTCTATTCACTTTTCTTCTATCTTGTTTATGCTCCTCAGACTGCAAGATTTCAATCCTCTTATATTCAAGAACGATTCTTTTGCCAGTTCCAAGCTACATTAAACCCCTCTAGGGAAATTTTAATTTCCTTTACTGTGAACTTCAACTCTGGTTCCTTTTCACAATTTCCATCTCTCTATTGATATTCTCTTTGTGTTCATTTTTCATTGTCCTGATTTCCTTTAGTTCTTTGTCCATGTTTTCCATTAGCTCTTTGAACTGTTTAGGAACATTTTTAAAAAGTCTTTGTTTGGTATGTCCCAGGTCTGGTCCTCCTCAGTGATGGTTTCTAATACTTTAGACTTCTCCTGTGTCTGGGCCATCACCTTCTGTTTCTTTGGGTGTTTTGTAATCTTTTGTTCAAACCTGGACATTTATATATTTTAATGTGTTATTGCTGGAATATAGACTCTAAAATATCTATTCCTTTAGCTTTTATCCAGGTGGTGTTAGGACAGAATGCCAGGAGCTAACAGAAAGAAAAAAAAAAAAGAGGAGGAGGAGGGAGAGGTGGAGGAGGAAGAGAAGGAGGGGAGAGAGTACACTATTTCAAGTGTTTTCCACATATTTATTCACTTGTCCTTCATACAACTTTGACATTATTATTGTTATCTTCATTTTATTTTTTTAAAGATTTATTTATTTCTCTCCCCTTCCCTGCCCCCCCAGTTGTCTGCTCTCTGTGTCCATGAGTCCATTCACTGTGTGCTCTTCTTTTTTTTTTTAAAGATTTATTTTTTATTTATTTCTCTTCCCTTCCCTCCCCCTCCAGTTGTCTGCTTTCCGTGTCCATTCACTGTGTGATCTTCTGTGTGCATTTGTATTCTTGTCTCGTTTTGTTGCATCATCTTGCTGTGTCAGCTCTCCGTGTGTGCTGTGCCATTCCTGGGCAGCCAGCACTTTTTTCACCATGGGCGGCTCTCCTTAAGGGGTGCACTCTTTGCACTTGGGTCTCCCCTATGCAAGGGGACACCCCTGCGTGGCATGGCACTCCTTGCACGCATCAGCACTGCGCGTGGACCAGCTCATCACATGGGTTCAGGAGGCCCTGGGTTAGAACCTTGGACCTTCCGTGTGGTAGGCGGACGCCCTATCCATTGGGCCAAATCCGCTTCCCAGTTATCTTCATTTTAGAGGTGGAGTACTGATGATAGATAGGTTGTTATGTAGCACACTGAAGTTTTCAAAGATGGCTACAACAATATCTTCCACCTCACATGTTATTCCACAATATACACTGACATATGGAGTCTATTCTCCCACGCTTGTCCCCTGCACTTGAATCTAGGATCTCTTGTAAGTAATAAAATTTGGTGGCAATGATGCAATGTGCTGATACAAAATACCAGAAATCAGTTGGTTTTTATAAAGGGTATTTGTTTGGGCTAGGAGCTTACAGATACCAGGCCATAAAGCATAAGTTACTTCCCTCACCAAAGTCTATTTTCATGTGTTGGAGAAAGATTGCTGCCAACGTCTGCCAGGGTTCAGGCTTCCTGAGTTTCCCGCGTCCAGGGTCTTGCTTCTCTCTGGGTTCAAGTTTCCTTTCTTCCTGGGGCTGGCTTCTCTTTCCTCTGTGTGCTTATTTCCTGGGGCTCCAGCTTAAGACTTCAGCATCGAACACCAACATCAAAAACCCTCAACTCTGTCCTTTGCCATGTCTTTTATCTGTGAGTCCCCACCCACAAAAGGGTGGGGATTCAATGTCCTACAGGCACACGAGGTTTGCAAAATTACTTAATCAAGTAAACCTATGAATCCAATATAACCTAATATGTCCAGAGGAAAAGATCAGTTTATAAAAGTAACCCAATATTTCTTTTTGGAATTCATCAATAATATCAGACTGCTACAGTAACTTCCAAGGCTGGGCCAGAAAAGTCAATGTACTTTTTTCTTTAATTTATTTTTATTTATTTATTGTACTTTTTACTTTTTTCACTGGAATATTTGCACTGGAACCCCAAGTTGCCATGGAAGCAGTCTGAATGTTCTGAAGCTGACATGCTGTAAGGAAGCCCAAACAAATGTACCCTGAGAGACCACATGCAGAGGTTCTGAAATTCCATGAAGAGGGAGGGGGAGGTAAGAGAGAGAGAGAGAGAGACACCCCCTTAGCCCTGCTGCTCTCTCCCCCTGAGCTCCCTCCCGCTCTAGCCACTGTTTGACTGCAGCCACATGAGAGACGCTGAGCCAGCCTAGCTTTTCCTAAATTCTCAACCCACAGAAAATGTGAGTGAAAAGAAATAATTGTTGCTGTTTTAAATCACTATGTTTGAGTTTGATTTGCTATGCACCAATAGATAGCTGGAACAAGTAATGCCCCAAAGCTTTTTGATGGAGTTGAGATTTGAACTATCATCTGGTAGACAAGACAATTCATGAACCATGGGCGCACTTGTTTTGAGATTTCAGATATATTTGGGCAGGGGAACTGATTCTTGTATAATCAGAGCTAATAAGATTTAGGAATAATTTTAAAGTAACCTTATTTGTATCTATAAATTAATGAGGTCTGGGATAGCCAAACTACCCAGCAAAGCCAGACCTTACCTTTAAAAATATATATGTCTGGCAGAGCTGATGTAGCTCAGTAGTCGAGCACCTGCTTCACATGTGCAAGGTCCCAGGTTCAATCCCTGGTACCTCTAAAAAATATGTGTGTGTGGGTGTGGGTGTGGGTGTGTCTGGCTTCTTTCTAGTGAGTAAATGACAAGCAGGATCAAAAGAATTTCTCAAAGACTGATCTTGAAGGTGAGGAGCTGTTTAAAAATATGGATTCCTGGGATCCACCCAGAACTCTTGAATCTGAAACTCTGGAGGTAAGACCAGGAATCTGTATTTTTAACAACTCTCTAGGAGATCCTTAAGCATATTAACATTTGAGAACCACTGCTTTAGGGTCAACATCATTTTAACCTGGAGAATTTTCAAGGCTGGGCTTACTCTCCAGGAAACCAACCCACTTACCACCCATAAATAATATTACTAACTTTAATATAACTGCACTTGCCTGAATCAGAAGGATCACTGAGGGCTTGATAAAAATACACGTTCCTGTAGAGTGGGTATAACTCAGTGGTTGAATGCCTGCTTTGCATATAAAAGTTCCCGGGTTCAATCCCTGGTACCTCCTAAAAAATAATAGTAATAATAATGAAAATACACATTCCAAGCCCTCTCCCCTGTTGGGAATCAGGTATGATGGAAAACCCAGGAATCTGTATTTTTAATTAGTTGCCAAATGTTCTTTCAAGTAACTGTAGAAATTGACTTGTTCATGGAGTTATCAGAATACAGATCAATCAAATAGTGAATTGCATCTACCCAACATGATAATTTTAGGTTTTGAGTAGCAATTTATTCTAATCCATTGCTTCTGGAAGATTTTAATTTCACCCAATACTGCATTTTTCTTTTACCCCATAGAGTCAAGGATTAAGATAACAATAGTTAGCATTCATCGATGTCAAGTACCATGTTATTAATCCTCCTCAAACTCATAAAATATAGTTCCTGTTGCCATCCCATTTTATAGATGAAGGTACTGAGGCATAGAGAGATTAAGTTAATTGCCTACCACACGCAGCTAGTAAAGTGGTAGAAGGGCAATTCCAGCCCATATCACTAACTACCTCTCTGAATGTATTCTAGACCAATTCCTCTGATGCTCAAAATTTGCCTTCAATTAATATTCTTTTAGGAAATGTATTTCTTATCTAAAACAGAAGGTTAACCTTGTGCTGAGACTCCTGACTGAAAGAGGAGGCCTTGTTGCTAACATGAAGAAGCCTCTTGTAAAAAAACATTTTCTATACCAGCAAGGCTAATTATATTTGAAAAGATCACCAACTACATTATAAAACAAGGTAAAGGCTTTTGTTAATTATTTAAAATAATTTAGTCTTGGGCTTCCTGTAAATTGTGTAGTTGCATAGAGTACCTTCGTAAGTCTTTAATTAGGAAGTTTTTAAATAAACAAAATGATGAGCATTCATAGGAGTTACATTTGAAGACTTTTTTTTAAGACACAGTCCCACTGGGAATTCAGCACCTTGGCAGGGGTTTATTTATTATTATACATTCTACTTTAAACAGAAAGTACATACACTGATTAAATCAAAAGTCTTCTTATCCTCATGAAGAAGGAAATGTAAACAGAAAAAGAAAGAAGTCAGCATGTGGTAGAGCCAGGAACCACGGGGTGTTTGGCTTCACTGCCGGTTAGGATTCAGGACCACGGGTTGCTTCTGAGCCTTTTTGAGGAATTTCAGAAATCCCTAGAATTTCATACAATCTGGGGTTGCTGTAGTCATACAGGAGATTGTGTATTCAAGAGAAGGCAGACCTATAGGATGCCAGAGAATGTGGAGACATTTAGGTTATCCGAGGAGAATGACGAATGGTCTGGAAGTAGCCCTGAAGTGCAGACACCCAACCCACCTCCTGCTGGGTCTATGGGAAAAAAAAAATAAACATGGATTAGGGCATGGCAGGTCTCAAGGGAGACACTAGGTTTGGTGCATAGGAAAATCGAGTGTCTAGTAGGATAGTTGAGAGGTTTAGTTACTCTTGCTGCATAATGAATAACCTCCAAGTACTCATAGTACAGTATGGTAGCTGGGTTCACAGAGCAGTTATCCCAAGACCAAGATGGTATCACCTTTTTTTTTTTTTTTTTTTTATTGACTTTGTAATAATATTACATTAAAAATATATATGTGAGGTCCCATTCAACCCCACCCCCCCACCCCCCCTCTCCCCCCCCCCCAACAACACTCGTTCCCATCATCATGACACATCCATTGGATTTGGTAAGTACATCTTTGGGCACCTCTGCACCTCATATACATTGGTTCACATCATGGCCCATACTCTCCTCTATTCCATCATGTAGGCCCTGTGAGGATTTACAATGTCCGGTGATTACCTCTGAAGCACCATCCAGGGCAGCTCCATGTCCCGAAGACGCCTCCACCTCTCATCTCTTCCTGCCTTTCCCCATACCCTTTGTCCATTATGTCCACTTTTCCCAATCCAATGCCACCTCTTCTATGTGGACACTGGATTGGTTGTGTCCATTGCACCTTTATGTCAAGAGGAGGCTCAGATTCCACCTGGATGCTGGATGCAATCCTCCCATTTTCAGTTGTAATCACTCTAGGCTCCATGGTGTGGTGGTTGTCCTTCTTCACCTCCATCTTAGCTGAGTGTGGTAAGTCCAATAAATCAGATTGTAGGTGCTGGAGTCTGTTGAGGCTCAGGATCTGGCTATCACATTGTCAGTCCAGAGATTCAAATCCCCTAAATATATCTTAAACCCCAACATTAACTGCACCTCCAGCACATTAGCATGAAAGTCTTATGAAGGGAGATCCCATCTGAGTCCAGATTCATCACACATAAACACCATTTCCAAAGAGGGGCCATCTGCCCTGGTAGTTAACCCCATCGGCCATGACCATAACTCCCATGGGTCTCTTTAGCCCTCAAAGGAACCAATATCTGGGGGTTGTATCTGCTTTATCTGTCTCTCTGACTCTGCTCAGTTGTGCATGAGGGCAAACCTTCTGCCAGCCTCCAGACTCTTTTTTAGAAACTCGTAGCCATATAAACTCATTTCTCCTTTCCATTTCCCCCTTACTTTAGGTCACACAGCATTTTAAAGTCATGGTATTTTATGTAGACATGGATATTCTGCTGATCCGCATTGAACCTTCCGTATAAGGTCATTTTCCAGTTGCATCATCAGTTGGTAGTTGATAGTGGTCCCTCGTTGCCAGGGAGGCTCATCCCCGGGTGTCATGTCCCACGCTGGGGGGAAGGCATTGCATTTACATGCTGAGTTTGGCTTCGAGACTGGCCACATTTGAGTAACATGAAGGCTGACAGAAGGAAATTCCCAGGCACAAAGTTGCTCTAGGCCTTGTTATTATTTTGGGTTTTTCAGCTCACAAGCATAGTCATTAGTATCAGGGGCTCACTGTTGAACCCTCACTCCCTCCCGGTCCCCACCACTGTACCTGGGAGACTGTCGCTGCTCCCCTAGGGACCACGACAGAGCACCACTGGCCAGGAACCCAGTACCCCCCCTACTGTGGTTTTTAATTGTTGCCACTATGAGTATATCCAAACATTAAGGATGGTATCACCTTTTATGATTGTTGTGGATGAATCATGTCTCCCACAAAGGAGTGCTCAGCCCTGGTCCTGTGGATGTGAACTCATTTCTTTCTTTTTTTTAATGTAATTTTTTTAAATAGTCTTTTTCTAAAAAGATAAATAGTTCACCCAAAATGTTATGTTAAAAAACATAAGAGGTTCCCATATACCCCACTCCTGCTCCTCCCACATCAACATCCCCTTTCATCAGTGAGGCACTTCCATTGCATTTGGTTAACACACCCTGGAGCCCTGCCACATCCTATGAGCCATAGTTTACATTGTAGTCACACTCTCCCCCGAAATAATTTCTTCAAAGATCCTATTATGGTGCAACATAGCACCTTAATCTGATATAACTGGAGTCCTTATATGCAGAGGAAAGTTGGTTACAGAGACAGAGGGAGACAGATGGCCATGTGATGGAGGCAGAGATTAAGTTATAGATTGCTGACCAGTCACCACTAGAGCACAATGGACTTTGGAGAAAGCATGGCTGCAGACACCTTGATTTTGAACTTCTAGCCAAAGTCCAAATATTCTGTGAGAAAATTCCTGTTGTTTAAGCCAGGCAGTCTGTGCTCTTTGTTACAGCATCCCTGGCAGACTAAGACCATGATGTCGCCTCAGAAGGTAAATAGTGTCACTTCTGCCAAAGTCATAGACCTTCTCAGATTCAAGTGGAAAGAACATAGACCCAAACTCTTGATGGGTGGATTGTCATTGTCACTTTGAAGAAGAGCATGTGGGATGGAAGATCTTGTTGTAACCATTTTGGAAAATACAATTTGCCACAGAGGGTAAATACAAAGAGCAGAATGTTAGAGTTTAAGATTTCAGAAATCTAGGCATTCCAAAGGATGATAAGGGCCACACCTGTGGGTGCTGTGTGTCAGGGTTTTCCCGAGAAACAGAACTGACAGGATATATATGTATAAATATATGGAGAAAAAGAGAGAGAGAGAGAGATTGATTATAGGAATTGGCTGATATGGCTGTGGGGATTGACAAGTTTGAATTCCAGTCATATCAGATTAAGGTGCTAAATCTGAATTCTATGGACAGACTGCAATTGGAAACTTGATGATGTTGAATTCCCCAGGAGGAGCCAGCTGGCTGACATAGAGGGTGTAATTCTTCTTCCTGACTGCTGAAGTCCTCAGTTATCCCTTTAAAGCCTCCAACTGATTGGATAAGGAGCCTCCTCACAGTGCTGAAGTCATTCTCTTTTGTTGACTGTTGATGTAATCAGTCATAGATGCAATCAACTGACTAATGTTGAAATCCACTTACACAGTATCCTCACAGTAATAATCTGGCTTGCTTGACCAAACAACTGGACACCATAACCTAGCCAAGCTGACACCTGAAATAAACCACCTCAGGGAGCTTAAATGGAGTGGAACAAAGGTCATTGGAGTTGGAAAGACAGACAACAATGAGAGGTGGATTACATGATTGTTCACATGAGCACTGATGTCTCCAGGAAAGCAAAAGAACTTGAGAGATGTGATGAAAGTAGAGAGGGCAAAATGCTATGTTAGAAACTTCCTGAAATTTTGACTTTTGTTCTGGGATGGTAAAAAATTAATCTCTGTGGGTAAGACTTCCCTTTTATTTGGGAAATGACATTTGCCATGGCCTATTGTTTGTGCAAAGACACTAATAGCTAACATTTTTTGAGTGCTTATGCATTCATTCATTCATTCATTCAAAATGTACTTACTGGGCACCTACTTTGTTGTCTGGCCCTGTTGTAGATGCTGATAAGGAGTTAACAAAATGAAATGTGTTCTCTGTCCTCATGGGGTTTATATTCTAGTGGTAGAGACAGACATAAACAAGGTGAGTATAATACAGTGTATGTTACATGGTAGTAAATGCTAAGGAAAAAATACAAAACTCCAAATTCTCTAGACGTTGCAGCATGTATCAATCAGTGCTTCATTTCTTTTTATGGCTGAATAATATTTCATTGGATGGACCTTCCACTTTTGTTTATCTACTCATCTGTTGATGGACATTTTTGGCTATTAGGAATAATGCCACTATGACTACTAGTTTTTGTATGGATATATGTTTTCATTTTTCTTGGGTATATACCTAGTAGTGGAATTGCCATGTCATGATAATTCCATGTTTAACATCTTGAGGAATCACCAAATTGTTTTCCAAGTGGCTGCACCATTTTATATTCCTGTCAACAATATATGAGGTGTCCATCTATGTACACATTTTGAAGTTTACATTCTTGGATTGGCACAAAGCAACTCTAAATCTGTGACCACCGGCAGTAGAAGGTACTAGCTGCCACATGGCGCTAAAGAAAGACCTTACCTTGTCTGGGAGCAGAGGAGCTGCTTCTGTACAGTGTCAAGGGCTCTTTTCTAACAACAACAGATTCTTTCCCAGAATATGAACTCTGTGAGGTAAGAGCCTAGGGATCATTTTCTCCACTATGACCCCAACTCTTGTATCTTAATTTGCCTGTGTTGCTATTACAAATGCCATCTTAATTTGCCCGAGTTGCTATTACAAATTGGCCTAAACAATGGGAATATATTGGCTCACAGTTTTGAGACTAGAAAAAGTCCAGTATCAAGATATTATCAAGGTGATGCTTTCTCTCCAAAATCTGTAGCATTCTGGTACTGGGTTGCCACAATCCTTGGAGTTGCGTGGCTTCTCTCTGCCTCTTTACACATGGCAATGTCCGCTCCCTTCTAGTTTCTGTAACTTTCAGGTTCTCTTTATAAGGCCTCCAGTAATTAAGATTAAGACCCACCTTTGATTTATCCCAGGTATACAAGAGTGGTTAAACATAGGAAAATTGATTAGTGTAATACACCCCACTAACAGAATGGAGGGGGGAGGGAAACACATCTCATTTGATGCAGAAAAGACATTCGACAAAATTTAGCACACTTCTTCATAAAAACATCAAGAAAATTAGCAATAGAATGAAACTTTCTTAACATGGTAAAGTGCATATATGAAAAATATACAGCTAACATCATATTTAATGGTGAAAGACTGAAAGCTTTCTTTTACCACAGGGCTGCTGATATGAAGTATCAGAAATGGCTTGACTTTTTAATGGGAATTTTATTTAGGGTAAACCTTACTGTTCTGAGGCCATGAAATGTCCAAATCAAGGCACCATCAGAGACGCTTTTTCACTAAACTCAGTTACTGGTGATTCTGGTGTGCTGCCAGGTGACAATCAGGCAAGATGGCGGGTCTGTTGTTTTCTCTCTAGTTTCTCCTTGAACTCAGCTGTGGCTGATCAGTCATATCTCCCTGGGCCTCACCTCCTTAAGCCTCTCTGGGCTTCTCTCCTTTTTTTTTTTTTTTAAATGCAATATCATTCTTTTTTTATTTAAGATTTTTTATTTATTTCTCTTCCCGTCTGTTCTATGTCTATTTGCTGCGTCTTCTTTGTCCGCTTCTGTTGTTGACAGCGGCATGGGAAACTGTGTTTCTTTTTGTTGCATCATCTTGTGTCAGCTCTACCGTGTGTGCGGCACCACTCCTGGGCAGGCTGCACTTTCTTTTGTGCAGGGCAGCTCTCCTTATGGGTGCACTCCTTGTGCGTGGGGCTCCCCTACACGGGGGACACCCCTGTGTGGCAGGGCACTCCTTGCACGCATCAGCACTGCACATGGGCCAGCTCCACACAGGTCAAGGAGGTCCGGGGTTTGAACTGCGGACCTCCCATGTGGTAGACGGATGCCCTAACCACTGGGCCAAGTCCACCACCCTGGGCTTCTCTCCTTGACCTCAGCTGTGGGCAACCAGGCATAGGGCTTATCTCTTCCTAGGTCTTCTCTCTCAGTCTCTAGGGGTTTCTCTGTCTTTCTACAACTATAGCTGAACTTGGAGTCTTCTTTCACATGGCAGAATAAAAAACGATGGTTTTCTTTTTTTCTGTGTATTTCTCTTTCTCTGTGTTTCCATTTATATCAGACCCAGCAAGAGGGTGGAGACCCAAGCAGGCTCATGACTCACTGACATAGTCCAGGCAAAAGGTCTCACTTCAGCAGCACATATACTAAAATTGGAACAATACAGAGAAGATTAGCATGGCCCCTGTGCAATGATGACATGCAAATTCATGAACTGTTTTATATTTTTGATACTGCAATGACAGAAACATGGCATTATACATTTGTCAAAGCCTGTAACACTGGGTAGCACAAAGTGTAAAACAATGTAAACTATAGGTTTTGGTTAGTAGCAATGCTTTAATATTGGTTTATCAACTGTAACAAATGCTTTATACTAATTTAAGATGTTAATAATAGGGGACACTATGTGTGTATGTGGGGAGTTTATATGGGAATTCCATACACTTTCAATGTAATTTTTCTCCAATTCTAAAACCTTTCTAATAGTAAAGTTTATTTTAAAAATTTGGAAAATAAAAGGCCCCACACCCACAGGAATGGATTAGTTAAAAAACAAAATCTTTTTATTTTTGGGATTCATAAAAGAATTTCAGACTGTCACAATTTCCCCCTAAGATCAGGAAAAAGACAACTGAAAAACCACTGTTATTAAACATTGTATGGGAATTTCTAGCCAGAGCAATAAGGCAAGAAAAAGAAATCAAAGGCATCCAGATTGGAAAGGAAGAAGTAAAACTTTCCCTATTTTCCAATGACATTATTCTATATACAGAAAATCTTTAAAAATCCACAACAAAGTCACTGGAACTAATAAATGAATTAGCAAAGTGGCAGGGTAAAAGATTAACATCCAAATATCAGTAGTGTTTCTACATACTAGTAATGAACAATCAGAAGAAGAAATAAAAAATCCCATTTACAATAGCAGTGAAAAGAATCACATCTAGGAATACATATAAACCAAGGATGCAAATGACTTGTACACAAAAAACTACAGAAGACAGGATTGTGGAAAGATGGCTGATAATGGCTTTTGATTAGCAATTTTGGATTGCTGGGGGCCCGACTCTAAGACCAGTTTCAACCTGTTCTAGACAAAGGCAGCAGCAGCCATTGTTTCAGTCCCACCCAAGACAAAGGTGGCAGCAGGCAATGTTTCACCTTGCCTGGAAAAAGTCGGCACCCCACCCCATTGTTTCAACTCTCCCTAGATAGGGACAGCAGCAGTGGAGGCATAAAGACACTGTACTTCCTCAGAATTGTAGAGAATAATTTATTCAAGGGCTGCATTTGCTGGGCATGCCAGGACAATTCAGCTCTGGGGAGCCATCAGAGAAGCTCTTGGTGCCATTCCTGACCCCTTTCCCAGAGCACTTTGCAGCAGATCTTGTGTCCCCTTCATGGGTCCCTGCTCCTATTTTGGCTGCAAAAGAATGACTTGGGAAAGTCCTCTCCAGTGTGCCATTCTTCCCAGAATTTGCCTTCCAGGTCAAAGCAGCTTGAGACAACGAAAGGAATGTAAGAAACTGTAGAAGCAGACTGTCTGGGACAAAGGCCTTCTGGCTTCAAACATCCGGGGGAGGGAGGTCTGTCTCCTTTGGAAACAGAGGGGACAACCAAACTCCTGTAAACAGAGAAACTCCAAAACAAGCAAAAGCCTAGGACAAGACAGAGGCCCAGAAAGACAGAAAACCCTGCACAATGCATTGGTCTTGGGCAGACCTTCCTGATAGGGACGCTGAAGCTCAAGACTGTCTTATCACAAGCTAGTTATAAAATTAAAAAGCAGCAATTCACCCTGCAGCACGCCTGCAATCTGTGTCTCAGATTGTGTACCCTTTTCTTGTTTCTTAATAAACTTTTTACTCCCTTGCCTACCCTAAAAAAAATAAAATAAACAGATATTCCGGGGAATACACCCAAGAGTTAACATTTTAAAATACTAAAATGTACAGTGTGCATCAAAAGAATGAAAGACAGGGAAACGGACTTTGGCCCAGTGGTTAGGGCGTCCGTCTACCACATGGGAGGCCTGCGGTTCAAGCCCCGGGCCTCCTTGACCCGTGTGGAGCTGGCCCATGCGCAGTGCTGATGTGCGCAAGGAGTGCTCTGCCACGCAGGGTGTCCCCCGCGTAGGAGCCCCACGCGCAAGGAGTGCACCCATAAGGAGAGCCGCCCAGCGCGAAGGAGGGAGCAGCCTGCCGAGGAATGGCGCCGCCCACACTTCCTGTGCCGCTGACGACAACAGAAGCGGACAAAGAAACAAGAAACAAGACGCAGCAAAAAGACACAGAAAACAGACAACCGGGGGAGGGGAGGGGAATTAAATAAATAAAAATAAATCTTTAAAAATAAAAAAAAGAATGAAAGACAAAGAGTCAGGAAATGATGACCTATCCTAGGAAGAGTATAAAAATCTAGAAAACACCATCAAAGAAAACAAGAATATGGATATACTGATCAAAGGCTTTAAAAAATAATATTAGAAATAATGAGATGAAGGAAAATACAGAGAATAACAAATGATATCAGAGAAACAATGAAGGAACAATATGTGTCTTAGTAAAGATATAAAAGTTTTAAAAAGGAACAAAGCAGCACTACTGAAGTTGAATGCTACAATAATTGAAATGAAAAAATGCCCAGGAGGGTTCAAGAACAGATTGGAGCTGGAAGAAGATAGAATCAGTGAAATTGGAGATAAAACACTTGAAATGAGCCAGGCCAAGGAACAGAAAGAAAAAATAATTTTTAAAAGGAAAAATAGTCTAAGACACTTCTGGACACCATAAAGTGCACCAAAATGCATATTATGGAAATGCCAGAAGGAGAAGAAGAAAGGAGCAGAAGGAATAGTCAAAGAAATAATGACAGAGAACTTCCCAAACTTAGAGCAAAAGATATGAATATGCATATCCAAGAAGCCCAGAGAACACCAAAGAGTATAAACATGAGGAAAAATATACCCCTCATATATTGATCATACTATTGAATGCAAAGGACAAGGACATAGTTCTGAAAGCTGCAAGAGAAAAGCAATTATGTTCAAGGGAGACCCAATTAGACTGAACATCAGTGTTTCATAAGAAACCATGGAGGCAGGAAGGCACTGGGATACTTAAAGTGCTGAAAGAAAATTACTGCCAGCCAAGAATTTTATATCCAGCAAGACTTTCTTACAAAAATGAGGGAGAGAGGGAAGCGGATGTGGCTCAAGGGATTGGGCTCCCATCTACCATATGGGAGGTCCAGGGTTTGATTCCTGGGGCCTCCTGGTGAAGGCAGCCTGGCCCACAAAGTGAGCTGGACTGAGCAGAGAGGTGGCCCACACAGAGTGCTGGCCTGCACAGTGAGCTGGCCTGAGCAGAGTGCTGGCCTGCAAATGACTGTGGGCCTGTGTGGCAAGTTGACCTGAGCAGAGACCTGGCACAGCAAGATGATGCAACAAAAAGACACAGAGGAGAGACAATAAGAGACACAGCAGATCAGAGAGCTGAAGTGGTGCAAGAGATTGAGCACCTCTCTCCTACTCTAGAAAGTCCCAAAAATGGTTCCCAGGGCTGCCTAAAGAGAAGACAAACAGACACATATGAACACACAGTGAATGGACAAAGAGAGCAGACAACAAAGAGAGGAGGGGGATTGATAATAGATAAATAAATAAATAAATATATTTTTTTAAAAAGACTTATTTATTTATTTAATTTCCCCCCCTCCCCTGGTTGTCTGTTCTTGGTGTCTGTTTGCTGCGTCTTGTTTCTTTGTCCGCTTCTGTTGTCATCAGCGGCACGGGAAGTGTGGGCGGCGCCATTCCTGGGCAGGCTGCTCTTTCTTTTCACGCTGGGCAGCTTTTCCTCACGGGTGCACTCCTTGCACGTGGGGCTCCCCCACGCGGGGGACACCCTTGCATGGCACGGCACTCCTTGCGCGCATCAGCGCTGCGCACGGCCAGCTCCACACGGGTCAAGGAGGCCCGGGGTTTGAACCGCAGACCTCCCATATGGTAGACGGACGCCCTAACCACTGGGCCAAAGTCCATTTCCCCAAATAAATATTTTTTTAAAATGAGGGAGAGATTAAGACATTCTCAGATAAATGAAAGCTGAGGGAGCTCCTAATCACTAGGTCCACCCTACAAGCAATGCTAAAGGAAGTTCTTCAGACTGAAAGAAAGGGACACTAGACAGTGGTTCAAAGCAGAATAAAGAATTAAAAGCCTGCTGTAAAGGTAACCATTTGGGTAGTTAAAAATATCTGTTATTGTAGTATATCATTTTGTATGTAACTCCACTTTTTATTTCCTACAGGTGCTAAAGTGAAAATGTATAAAATCTACTGATCGATCTATGTTTTTGGACACACAATGTACAAAGATATAAGTAGTAACAAGTACAAAAAAAATGTGGGGGAAAAGGATGTGGCTCAACTGATAGAGTGTCCACCTACCATATAGGAGGTCTAGGGTTAGAACCCAGGGCCTCCTGGCCCATGTGGTGAGCTGGCCCATGAGCAGTGCTGCTGCGTGCAAGGAGTGCCATGCCATGAAGGGGTGTTCCCTGTGTAGGGGAGCCCCACGTGCAAGGAGTGTGCCCCACAAGGAGAGCTGCCCCGTGTGAAAAAAGAGCAGCCTGCCCAGGAGTGGTGCTGCACACAAGGAGAACTTATGCAGCAAGATGACACAACAAAAAAAGAGACACAGATTCCCAGCAATGTGGAGAATGCAAGCAGATGCAGAAGAACACACAGCAAATGGACACAAGAGCAGACAATGGGGGGGGGGGGGGGGAGAAGAGAGAAATAAATAAAATAAATATTTTTTTTTAAAAAAGGTGGGGGATAGAGGGGTATAGGAAAGATTATGTGTGTGCTATTAAAGTTAAATTGGTATCAAACCAAATATGAATGTTGTATATTTAGGATGTTTAATTTAACTCCATGGTAACCACAAGGAAAATAGATGAAAAATATATCCAGATAGAAATGAGAAAGCATAAAATATAGTATGACACAAAAAATCAAATAAATATAAAAGTAGGCATTAACAGAAGTGAGGGACAAATAAGGTATAAGACTCACAAAGGCTAAATAGCAAAATAGCAGAAGAAACTGCTGTATTTTTAATGGTGACTTTAAATGTAAATGGGTTAAACTCTGTAGTCAAAAGGCAGAGATTGGCAGAATGGATAAAAAAGCATGACCCAACTATATGCTGTCTCCAAGAGACTTGCCTTCAACTCAAAGATACAAGTAGGTTGAAAGCTAAAGGATGGAAAAAATATACTAGGCAAGTTGTAACCAAAAGAGAGCTATTGTGTTATATTAATATCAGATAAAATAAACTTTAATTCAAAAATAGTTATGAGATAAATGTGATCATTATATACTGAAAAGGGGGGCAATTCAACAAGAGGAGGTAACAATTATATATATATAAGCACCTAAAAGCAGAGCCCCAAATATTTGAAGCAAATGCTGATAGGTTTGAAGGGAGAAATTGATGTTACTGCATTAATAGTAGGAAACTGTAATACATTACTCTCAATAATGGATAGAACATCTAGTCAGAAGATCAATAAGGAAATACAAGACTGGAATGATAGTCAAAAGAAACTAGACCTAAGAGACATATATAGAAGACTTCACCCAACAAAGACAGAATACAGGGAGCAGATGTGGCTCAAGCAGTTGAGCGCCTGCTTCCCATGTGGGAGGTTCTGGGTTTGGTCCCTGGTGTCTCCTAAAAACAAAACAAAACAAAAAACAACAAGCAAATAAATGAAAAAAAAAAAACAACTTGGGAGCCAATGTGCCTCAGTGGCTGAGCACTGGCTTCCCACATACAAGGTCCAGGGTTCAATCCCTGGCCCTGGTACCTAATTTTAAAAATTTATCTATCTATCTATCTATCTATCTATCTATCTATCTATCTATCTATCTATCTATCTATCTATCTACTTATCACACATTTTTCTCCAGTGCACATGGATCATTCTCCAGGATAGACCATATATTTGGTCAAAAACAAGTCTCCATAAATTAAAAAATATTGAAATCATACAATGTATATTCTCCGACCACACCAGGATGAAGTTAGAAATCAATAACAGAGGAAAAATGGAAAATTCTTAAGTATGTAGAAGTTAAACAACATTTTTTTAATTTAAAAGTTTGAATTTTTAGTTGAAGTATTTCATTCATACATGAACATACATAAACAGTAAGTGTATAGTAAAAGTTGTGAACTTACAAAATAAACATGGTATAGCATCAAACAGAGTGTATTAGTTAGCCAAAGGGATGCTGATGCAAAATACAAGAAATCTGTTGGTTTTTATAAAGGGTATTTATTTGGGGTGGAAGCTTACAGTTTATCAGGCCATAAAGCATAAGTTACTTCCCTCACCAAAGTCTTTTGCCATGTGTTGGAGCAAGATAGCCCAGAGTTCAGGCTTCCTGGGTTCCTCTCTTCCTGGGGCTCGTTTCTCTCTGGGCTCAGCTGTCTTGCTCTCTCCACAAGGCCAGCTGTAGAATATTAGGTAACTGGCTCTGTCTCTCTCCCTGGGCTCAGTTCTCTCCAGGTTCAGCTGCTCTACTCCTCTGTGTGCTTACTTCCCGGGCTCCAGCTCAAAAACCCCAATCTCCCTTCTCTGTGGTGTAGTTACTCTATGAGTCCCTGCCCACTCAATGTCCTATTAGCATGGCTCAATCAAAACCTTAATTATTATTTAATCAAGTAAAAGTAATCTCTGAATCCAATACACTGTAATATACCCAAAGGAAAAAACCAGTTTACAAACATAATCCAATATTTCTTTTTAGAATTCATCAATAATATCAAACTTCTACACAGAGTTCCCATACATCACCCCACCACCAATACCTTGCATTGTTGTGAAATATTTGTCACAAATTATGAAAGGGCATTGTCAAAATATTGCTACTACTACTATAGTCCATATCTTACATTTGGTATATTTTCCCCTAACACACTCTATTATTTTTTTAAATTCATAAACCATACAATTTATCTAAAGTGTACAAATCAATGGCATTTGGTATAATCACAGAGTAGTGTGTTCATCGCTTCAATCACTTGAACTTTTTATTACTCAAAAAAAAAAAAAAGAAATACAACAAAAACAAACACAATAAAAACCCTTAGTAATCACCTCTTAATCTGCCATTCCCCTGCCATATATAACTGCTAATACAGTTTCATCTCTGTAATTTATTTGTATTTACATTTTGCATAGATGGAGTAGTATTTCTTGTCTAGTTTCTTTCACTTACCATGCTCCATTTTTACCATTGATGGAGGATTATTAATATATTACTATACACTATTGTCCATAGATTGTTTTGGTTGTATTTTTCCCAGATATCACCCTGGTATTAACCTCTTGTAACATTAGTAGCAATGTCTCAAGATTTGTTGAAAAATTATAACAAATGTACCATCCACATGTAAATGTTATTAATAGGGGAGAGTGGAAAAGGGTGAGGGCCTTGGGTATAGGAGAATCTCCTATATTTTCTGGATGACTTTCCTGTAACCTAAAGCTTCTTTGAAGATAAATTGAAAAAAAACCCCATGAATTTAATTTAAAAAATAAAATAAAATAAACTAGATCTGGGATTATTTTTAAAAAAAACAAAAAAACTCTTGTAACATTAATATACATTCTGTTTAAGAAAAAAAAATTTATATATGCACTATTAACCATATTCATTTTTCACAAGAAAGTTTGCTATGCTATACAGTTCCCATGTTTTCTTAGTTTTCCTTCTAGTGATATACATGTCCTTATACTTTTCCTTTAAACCACTATCATACCCATATGTTAGCACTACTACTTACAAATCCTATGATGTGGTTTCACCATTTCTATTCATTTTCAAACATTTCCAAACAACTTTTTATCAATTCAGCACAGATTAAACTTCAGCTTTCCATTCTCTAACCACATTCTATTCTCTAATATTTTAGCTATTAACTCCATGATTTTGCTCATTATATTTAGTTCAGAATAGCAAAATCATACCATACATGTCCTTTTATGCCTGGCTTGCTTCACTCAACATAAAGTCCTTCAGGTTCATTCATGTTGTCATATGTTTCACAACTTCTTCTTATAACTTAGTAATATTCCATTGTGTGTATATACCACAATTCATTTATCCATTCATCAGTTGAAGGACTCCTGAGTTGTATCCATTTGGCAATTGTGAATAATGCCACTATGATCATCGGTATGCAGATGTCTGTTCATGTACCTGCTCTTAGTGCTTCTAGATATATACCTAGAGTAGTATTACCAGGTCACGTGGCAGATCTATATCTAACTTCATTAGGAATTGCCAAATAGACTTCCACAGTTGCTGTACCATTCTACATTCCCACCAACAGTGAATGGGCATTCCTATTTCTTCACATTCTCTACAACACTTGTACTTTTGTTTTAATAGTAGCCATTCTAGTAGGTGTGAAATGATATCTCATTGTAGCTTTGATTTTCTTTTCCTAATATCCAGTGATGTTGAACATTTTTTCATGTGTTTTTCTTGTCATTTGTATTTCTTCTTTAGAAAAATGTTTATTCAATTCTTTTACCCTTTTTTTAACAAATCAATTTTATTGACACATATTAATAAACATACAATTCATCCAAAGTGTACAATCAATGGTATTTGCTATAATCACATAGTTCATCACTTCAATCATTATTAGGGCATTTTTGTTATTTCAATAATAATAATAACAAACAAACAAAAAAACAGACAAACAACAAGAAAATTTCTTACCTCTCAATCTCTCTATGCTTCCCCACTATACATAGCTGCTGTTTTCTGGCTATGATCCAAAGTATACAATCAATGGCTTTTAGTATAATGACAATGTTATATATTCATCATCTCAAAGATTTTAGAACAATTTCATTACTCCAAAAAGAAAGATCTCGCCCCTTAGAAAGATCTCGCCCCTTAGCATTCCTTCCCCAGCCCTACGTAACTAGTAATCTAATTTCATCTTTATAAATGGATTTATATTTACATTTTATATAAATGGGATCATACAATATGCTACACAATATATTTAGTTCACAGTAGTGTAATCATATGGTATTTTTCTTTTTGTGCCTGGCTTGTGTCACTCAAAATAGTGTCCTCCAGTTTCATCCACATTGTCATATGCTTTACTACTTCATTTCTTCTTACAGCTGCATAATATTCCATTGTGTGAATATATCAGTTTGTTTATCCATTCAAAGGTTAATGGACACATGGGTTTTTTCCAACTTTGGCAATTGTGAATAATGCCACTATGAACATTAGTGTGCAGATGTCTGTTCATGTCACTGCTCTCAGTTCTTCTGGGTATATACCCAGTAATGGAATTGCAGGGTCACATGACAAATCTATATTCAACTTTTTAAGGAACTGCCACGCAGTCTTCCACAGTGGCTATACCATTCTGTATTTCCACCAGCAGTGAATAAATGTTTCTATTTCTCCACATCCTCTCCAACACTTGCAGTGTTCTGACTTTTTAATAGTGGCCCTTCTGATATGTATGAAATGGTATCTCATTGTGGTCTTGATTTGCATTTCCATATCATCAGTAATGTTGAACATTTTTTCAGGTGTTTTTTTTTCCCATTTGCATTTCTTTGGAAAAATATTTATTCAACTCTTTTGCCCATTTTTAAATTGGGTTGTCTTTTCATTGTTGAGTTGTAACATCTCTATTTTATATATCATGGATATTAAACCATTATTATTGTGATTTCCAGATATTTTCTCCCATTGAGTCGGCTGCCTTTTCACTCTTCTGACAAAGTTCTGTGAGGTGCAAAGATGTTTAATTTTGAAGAGGTCCCATTTATCTATTTTTTCTTTAGGTCTAAGACCCAAGAAACTACCACCTACCACAACATCTTTAAGATGTTTCCCTATATATTCTTCTAGTAGTTTTATGGTCCTGGCTTTTATATTTAAATCTTTGATCCATTTTCAGTTGATTCTTTTAGAGGTAGTGAGATAAGGGTCCTCTTTCATTCTTTTGGTTATGGATATCCAGTTCCAGCACCATTTGTTGAAGACACTGTTTTGTCCTGTTAACATGGACTTGGTAGATTTGTCAAAAATCAGTTGGCCGTAGAGGTGAGGGTTTATTTCTGGGCACTCAATTCTACTCTACTTATCTGTCTATTTTTATGCAAGTACCATGCTGTTTTGACCACTCTTGTTTTGTAATATGTTTCAAGGTCAAGCAGTGAAATTCCTCCCATGTCACTCTTCTTTTTTAGAATGCTTTTGGCTATTCACGTGCATTTTCTCTTTCAAATGAATTTGGTAATTGTCTTCTCTCTTTCTGTAAAATGTGCTGTTGGAATTTTTATGGGTATTGCATTGAATCTATATATCAGTTTGGGTAGGACTGACATCTTCACAATATTTATTCTTCCAATCCATGTCCATAGAATGTCTTTCCATTTGTTTAGGTCTTCATTGATTTCTTTTAGCATTGTTTTGTAGTTTTCTGCATATAGGTCCCACACTTTTTTGGTTAAATTGATTCCAAGGTTTTTAAGTCTTCTTTTTTTCTTCCCCTTCCTCTTCTCCTCCCCTGCCCCGCTGTTTTTGCTGTCTGTGTCCATTCATTGTGCGATCTTCTGTATCTGTTTCTCTTTTTGTCTTCTCTTCTCATCTTTCTCCTCTAGGATTCACCAGGATTTGATCCTAGGGACCTCTGATGTGGACAGAGGTTCCCTGTCAATTGTGCCACCTCAGTTCCTGGTCTCTGCAGCTCTTCACCCTGACTCTCCCCTTTGTCTCTCTTTTGCTGTGTCATCATCTTGTTGCATGATTCCTTGTGTGGGCACTAACTCACCGTGCGGGCACTCGGCTTGCCACGCGGGCACTCAGCTCACCGTGTGGGCAGTGGCATGCTGCATGGGCACTGGCTAACCATGCGGGCACTCATGTGGCACTTCCACATGCCCTTGGCTCACCAAGCGGGCACTTGCATGTGCACTCAGCTCACTGTGTGGGCACTTGGCTCACCACGTGGGCACTCGGCTCACTGCACGGGCACTCAGCTTGCCATGTAGGCACTGGCTCACCACACAGGCATGCTTTCTCTTCTTCTTTTTCACCAGGACACCCCAGTGATTGAACCCAGGTCCTCCCATATGGTAGGCAGAGGCCTTATCACTTGAACCACATCTGCTTTCCTTTTTGAGTCTTTTTGTTGCTATTGTAAATGGAATTTTCCCTGATTTCCTCTTCAGATTGTTCAATACTAGTGTATAAAACATTACTGATTTTTGTGTGTTGATCTTGTATCCTGCCACTTTGTTGAACTCATTTATTACTCAAATAGCTTTGTTATAAACATTACAAAATTTTCTAAATATCTGATCCTGTCATCAGCAAATATTGAGAGTTTTACTTCCTTTTTTCCTATTTGGATGCCTTTAATTTTTTTTTTTTCTTGTCTA
The DNA here is from genome assembly GCF_030445035.2 of Dasypus novemcinctus. Classification (NCBI taxonomy): domain Eukaryota; kingdom Metazoa; phylum Chordata; class Mammalia; order Cingulata; family Dasypodidae; genus Dasypus; species Dasypus novemcinctus. The sequence continues at coordinate 25,316,013 of NC_080695.1, read as the reverse complement.
ATTGCTCTACCTAGAACTTCTAGTACAATGTTGAATAACAATGGTGATAATGGGCATCCTTTTTTTTTTCCTGATCTTAGAGGGATAGTTTCAACCTTTCGCCATTGAATGTGATGTTGCCTGTGAGTTTTTTGTATATGCCTTTTTATCATATTGAGGATATCTTTCAAAGTGTTTTTATCAAAAAGGGATGCTGGATTTTTGTCAAATGCCTTTTCTGAGTCAACTGACATGATCATGTGGTGTTTCTTCCTTCAATTTGTTAATGTGGAGTGTTACATTGATTGATTTTCTTATGTTGAACCAGCCTAACATACCAGGAATAAATCCCACTTGGTTGTGATGCATAATTCTTTTGATATGCTCTTGGATTTGATTTGCAAGTATTTTGTGGAGAATTTTTGTGTCTATGTTCATTAGAGAGAGTGATCTGTAATGTTCTTTTTTTGTACTGCCTTAATCTGGCTTTAGTATTAGGGTAATGTTGGCTTCATAAAATGTGTTGGGTAATTTTCCCTTGTCTTCAATTTTTTTGAAGAGTTTAAACAGGGTTGGTATTAATTCTTGAAATGCTTGGTAGAAGCCATCTGGTCCTGGACTTATATTTGTTGGAAGATTTTTGATGATTGATTCTTTTTACTCGTGATTGGTTTGCTGAGTTCCTGTATTTCTTGTAGAGTCAATGTAGGCCGTGCATTTCTAGGAATTTGTCCATTTCACCAACCTTGTCTAGTTTGTTGACATAATACCCTCTTATGATTCTTTTTCTTTCTGTGGGGTCAGTTGTAATTCCCCCCTTTGATTTCTGATTTTATTTATTTGTATCTTCTCTCTTTTTTTCTCTGTTAGTCTAGCTAGAGGGTTGTGAATTTTATTGATCTTCTCAAAGAACTAGATTTTGGTTTTGTTGGTATCCTCTATTGTTTTCTTTGTTGTTGTTGTTGTTGTTATCAATATCATTAATTTCTGCTCTAATCTATTTCTTTCCTTTGGCTTGCTTTGGGAGTGGCATGCTGTTTTTTTTTCTTGTTTGTCCAGTTGTTCAGTAAGATCTTTGATTTTAGCTCTTTCTTCTTTTTAATATAGATGTTGAGGGCTATAAATTTCCCTCTCAAGACTGCCTTTGCTGTATCTGATAAGTTTTAATAAGGTGTGTTCTTGTTTTCATTTGTCTCTAAATATCTGCTAATTTCTCTTGCAATTTTTTCTTTGACCCACTGATTGTTAAGGAATGAGTTATTTAGCCCCTATTGATTTACAAATTTCCCTTTTTTCACCTATAACTGATTTCCAACTTCATTACATTATGAAAAGAGCAGGTGCTTTGTATAACTTCAATCTTTTTAAAGTTATTGAGAGGTGTTTGGTCGCCCAACATGTGGTCTACCCTGGAGAAATGTCCATAAGCAATTGAGAAGAATGTATAACCTGCTGGCTTGGGGTTTAACGTTCTGTATATATCTGTTGGGTCCATATTGTTCAAGTTCTCTCTTTTCTTCTGTCTAGTTCTATTAATGTGAGTGGCATGTTAAAATCTCTAACTGTTATTGTGGAGATGTCTATTTCTTCTTTCAGTTTTGCTAGAGTTTGCCTCATGTATTGTGGGGCACTCTGGTTAGGTACATAGATACTTATGACTATTTCTTCCTGGTGGATTATCCCTTTTATTATCTGTAATGGCCTTCTGCATCTCTTATCACTGTTTTGCATTTAAAGTCTGTTTTGTCTGACACCAGTATAGCTACTCCTGCTCTCTTTTTGTTAGTTTTTGTGAAATATCTTTTTCCAACTTTTTATTTTCAGTCTATCTGCATCTTTAGGTCTAAAGTGAGTCTCCTGAAGATGGCATATGGATGGCTCATGTTTCTTTTCCATTTTGTCAGCCTATGTCTTTTGACTGGGGACTTTAATCCATTAACATTCAATGTTATTACTCTAAAGGTATTATTCACTTCCACCATTTTATCCATTGGCTTTCATATGTCACATCTTATTTTTGTCTTTTAACCCTTTTGGTTACTCTTTCTGTTAGCTTTCACTTGTACATTCTCCTCCAATCCTCTCTCTTCTGTCTTTTTTTTTTTTCTGGCTGCAGAACTCCCTTTAGTATTTCCCCCAGAGCTGGATTCTTTTTATGAACTCTCTTAGTTTCTGTTTACCTGTGAATATTTTAAACTCACTATCATATTTGAAGGACAATTTTGCTAGATAAAGAATATTTAATTGGCAATTTCCCCTTTTCATTACCTTAATCATATCATACCACTGCCTTCTTGCCTCTATGGTTTCTGAAGAGAAATCTGCACTAAGTTTTACTGGATGTCCCTTGTGAGTGATATTTCTATTCTTCCCTGCTGCTTTCTGAAATTTCTCCTTATCTTTGGCATTTGGCATTCTGAATATTATGTCTTGGGTTAGGTCTATTTGAATTTATTCTAATTGGAGTACATACTGTGCTTCCTGGACATAAGTATTCATGTCTTTCATGAGAGTTTTTTTTTTTTTAAATAATGGCCATTCTATGAGGTGTGAGATGATATCTCTTGATAGTGTTGCTTTTTTAAACTTTTTTTTAGGAAGTACCAGGGATTGTACTTGGGACCTCCTGCAGGGGAAGCAGGCACTCAGTCACTGAGTTTCACTTCCTTCCCTCACTGTAGTTTTGATTTGTATTTCCCTAATAGCCAGTGATATTGAACAATTTTCATATATTTTTTAACCATTTGTATTTCCTCTTTGGACAAATGTCTATTTAAATTTTTTCCATTTTTAAATTGGTTTCCTTGCCCTTTTGTTATTGAGTTGTATGATGTCTTTTTACAGCATGGAAATCAAACCCTTACTGGGTATGTGGTTTCCATATATTTTCTCCCATTTAGTAGGCTGCCTTTCCATCTCCTTGAAAAAGTCTTTTGAAGCATAAAAGTGTTTAAGCTTGAGGAGGTCCCATTTATCCATTTTTTATTTTGTTATTCATGCTTTCAGTATAAGGTTTAAGAAACTACCACCTACAACCAGGTCTTGAAGATGTTTCCCTATATTTTATTCTAGGAGCTTTTTGGTTCTAGCTTTTATGTTTAGGTCTTTGATCCATTTTGAGTTAATTTTTGTATAAGATTAGAAATAGGGTTCCTCTTTCTTTCTTTTAGCTATGGATTTCCAGTTCTCCCATCACCATTTGTTGAATTGACTGTTCTGATCCATCTGGATGCACCTGATGGATGACTTGAGCATAGACGTGAGGGTTGGTTTCTGAACAATCATTTGGGTTCCACTGGTCTATATGTCCATCTTTATGCCAGTACCATGCTGCTTTTACCACTATAGCAAGGTAATATGATTTAAAGTCAGTAAGTGAGAGTCCTCCAACTTCATCCTTCCTTTTAAAGATATTTCTGAATGTCCAGAGCCCCTTACCATTCCAAATAAATTTGATAATTGGGTTTCCATTTCTTTAAAAAAGGCTGTGGAATTTTGATCAGGATTACATTGAATCTGTGTATCAATTTTGGTAGAATTGGCATCTTAATGATGTTTAGTTTTCCAATATATGAACAGGGAGTATTCTTCCATTAATATAGGTCTTCTTTGATTTCTTTTAGCAATGCCTTGTAGTTTTCTGAATACAGGTCCTTTATGTCTTAGGTTAAGTTTATTTCTAAATATTTGATTCTTTTAGCCACTGTTGTAAATGGAACTTTTTCCTGATTTCTTCCTGAGATTGCTCATTACTTGTGTATAGAAACACTAATGATTTTTGCGTATTAATCTATATCCTGCCACTCTGCAGAACTTATTAGCTCTAGCAGCTTTTTTTTATGTTTTAAAGATTTATTTTATTTCTCTCCCCTTCCCCTCCCGCCCCCCAGTTGTCTGTTCTCTGTGTCCATTTGATGACTGTTCTTCTTTGTCCACTTCTGTTGTTGTCAGCGGCACCGGGAATCTGTGTTTTTTTGTTGTTGTTGTTGCGTCATCTTGTTGTGTCAGCTCTCCATGTGTGCGGCGCCATTCTTGGGCAGGCTGCACTTTCTTTCGCACTGGGTGGCTCTCCTTATGGGGGGCACTCCTTGCGTGTGCAGCTCCCATATGCAGGGGACACCCCTGCGTGGCAGGACACTCCTTGCGTGCATCAGCACTGCGCATGGGCCAGCTCCACACAGGTCAAGGAGGCCCGGGGTTTGAACCGTGGACCTCCCATGTGGTAGATGGATGCCCTATCCATTGGGCCAAGTCCGCTTCCCTCTAGTAGCTTTGTTGTAGATTTTTCAGGACTTTCTATGTATAGTATCAAATCATCTGCACGTAGTGAAAGTTTTACTTCTTCCTTTCCAATTTGGACATCCTTTATTTCTTTTTTTCTTTCCTGATTGCTCTAGTTAGAAGCTCTAGTACTGTATTGAACAACAGTGGTGATTGTGGGTATCCCTGTCTTGTTCCCAATCTCAACTGGAAACCCTTCTTAATGTCTTTTATTTCTATAAACACGTTGTCCTTCAATGTCATGATTTGATTTAGGAGATTTGTATGAACCTCAATGATTAGTTATTTCAAGCTTGTCTTGTCTGGATCCTTGATTTGCTCCTTTGTCAGAATCATACCTTCCTTTGTCTTAGTTTGGCTTGTAATTTTTGCTAATGTTTAGGCATCTGATTATGATGGTGAATTTACTTTGATGTTCACTTTCTCTCTCTTGTCTAGGAATTTACTGTTAAGTCGTGTGCTACCACTGTTCTTTGATTCTTGGTTCAATTTGTTCTAGATATTTAGGACTATCCCTGTTTAACTGCTCAAACCATAGCTAAGGACCCAGTAATGGGGTGCAGGCTAATTTCTAAGGACCTTGGAGAGAGGGTAGTAAAGGTACCAGGTTGACTCTTATTTATTACTATTTTTCTCTTCTTTGCATGTACTTTCCTCTTCTGCCAGCAGATGGTGTTCTTTGGCAGACCTCTCAGCTAAGACCCCAGACACTAGGGGTAATGCATTCACTGTAACCCCACCCAGGTGGACAGTGCAAAGGCAATATCCTCAGGACAGACCATGCCTCACAAACAAACTTTCTCAGAAGTTGCTCTTCTCTGTTGGTCAGCCTCACCCCTCCTCCCTCTGCATCCTCAGCAACCAGCCCAGGGCAATAGGGAGGGTGTTTGAGAAGGCACATTATCTTTGGCTCTATACCAGCTCTCAAGGCAAATAATTTCACTACCCCACCTAGCCTGAAAGTGTGCAATCCTTCCAACACAACAGACCAAGTTTGCTGGCCAAAATCTGAATTTGCTATAGGTTTTTGTCTCTCCTACTTCCCTTTCTTTGGGAAGAGGACTCCTGCAATTTCCTTAGTCCATAGCCACCAGCCAGGGCCTGGAGGACACACTGTTGTTTGCTTTGAAGGTGAGAGGATGGGCACCGGAACCTGCTGCTGCAGCTTTACTCATGGGATTTTTCCAGCCAGCTGAGACTCTTCTCCTTCACCCTTTTCTCTTCTGGGTGGTATCTAGCCTTCCCCTGGTGTCTTAAGCCCTAGAACAGTTTTCCAGACAGTTTCTGCCTGTCTTCTAGCTATTTTTCTGGGAGAGAAGTATGCCCTCTGCCTCAAAACAACATACTCTTAAACAACCAAAGGGTTAAAGAGGAACTCATAAGCCAAATTAAGAAATATCTTGAGGTGGATGAAAATTAAATACAATATAACAAAACTTATGGGATGCAGTGAAGGCAGTGCTGAGAGGGAATTTATAGCTCTAACTGTTTACACTAAAAATGATGAAATGGGAGGCAGATGTAACTCAAGCAATTGGGCTCCCATCTACCACATGTGAGGTCCGGGTCTATTCCTGGGGCCCCCTGGTGAGGACAAGTTGGCCCATGTGGTGAGCTGACCCAAGTGTAGTGCTGGCCCGTGCAGAGTGCTGGTCCAGGTGGAGAGCTAACATACACAGCGTGTTGGCCTGTGCAGGAATGCCGGCCCATGCAGAGAGTTGGCGCAGCAGGATGATACAACAAAAAGAGACACAGGGGAGAGACAATAAGAGATGCAGGGGCGGCAGACTTGGCCCAGTGGTTAGGGCGTCCATCTACCACATGGGAGGTCCGCGGTTCAAGCCCCGGTCCTCCTTGACCCGTGTGGTGAGCTGGCCCATGGGCAGTGCTGATGCGCGCAAGGAGTGCTGTGCCATGCAGGGGTGTCCCCCGTATAGGGGAGTCCCACACGCAAGGAGTGTGCCCCGTAAGGAGAGCTGCCCAGCACAAAAGAAAGTACAGCCTGCCCAGGAATGGTGCCACCCACACGGAGAGCTGACACAACAAGATGACGCAGCAAAAAGAAAGACAGATTCCCGTGCTGCTGACAACAACAGAAGCGGACAAAGAAGATACAGCAAATAGACACAGAGAATAGACAACTGGGGTGGGCATGAAGGGGGAGAGAAATAAATAAATAAATCTTACCAAAAAAAAGTTATATATATTTAAAAAAAGAGATGCAGCAGGCCAGGGAGCTGAGGTGGCACAAGAGATTGAGTGCCTCTCTCCTACTCCATAAGGTCTCCAGGATCAGTTCTCAGGGTTGTCTAAAGAGAAGACAAGCAAACAAAAAAGAATACATAGCGAATGGACACAGAAAGTGAACAGCAAGTACAAAAACAGTGAGGGGGTAGCAGATGTGGCCCAACAGATAGAACATCCGCCTACCACATGGGAGATCCAAGGTTCAAACCCAGGGCTTCCTGACCTATGTGCTGAGCTGGCCCATGCACAGTGTTAATGGGCACAAGTAGTGCCGTGCCACACAGGGGTGTCCCCCACGTAGGGGAGCCCCACGCACAAGGAGTGCACCCTGCATGAAGAGCTGCCTCGCACAAACAAAGCACAGCCTGCCAGGAGTGGCGCTGCACACATGGAGAGCTGATGCAGCAAGATGACACAACAAAAAGAGATACAGTTTCCCAGTGCTGCTGACGAGAATGCAAGCAAATACAAGAGAACACACAGTGAACGGACACAGAGAACAGACAATGGGGGGAGAGGGGAGAGAAATAAAAACAAAACAAAAAAAAAACCAGGGGGTGGTGGAGAAATAAATAAATAAATCCTTTAAAAAATGATGAAAGACTTTAACAGACACCTAATTAGCCTAAAAAATGGAAGTAGTAGGAAAAGAATAGCAAACTAAACCCAAAGTAAGCAGAAGGAACAAAGGATAGTGCAGAGATAAGTGAAATAGAAAAAAATAGAATCAATAAAACCAAAAGTTGGTATTTTGAAAAGATCAATACAATTAACAAATACTTAGCTAGACTGACAAAGAAAAAAAAAAGAGAGAGGAAGGTACAAAGAACTAAAATCAGAAATAAGGACAATAAGGATTCTATGAACAACTGGACACCACTAAATTAGATAACCTAGATGAAATGGATAAATTCTTAGAAACACACCAACTACGAACACTTACTCAAGAAGAAAAAGAAGAAAGAGGTGATCTCAACAAACCAAAAGCTAACATCCTACTTAATGGTGAAAGACTGAAAGCATTCCCTCTACGATGAGGAATAAAACAAGGATGCCTACTCTCTCCACTGTTATTCAACATTGTACTGGAAATTCTTGCCAGAGCAATTAGGCAAGAAAAAGTAAGGAGATTGGATCTCTGTAGCAGTCTGATATGGTTATGAATTCCAAAAGTAGATATTGGATTATGTTAGTAATCTGGTCTGTACCTGGGCATGATTAGGTTATGATTAGGGCTTTGATTGTACCACACCATTAAGGCATTGAGTCCCCACCCCTTGGTGGGTAGGGACTCACAGATAAAAGGCATGACAAAGAACAGAGTTGAGGGTTTCTGATGTTTGAGTTTGATGCTGAAGTCTTAAGGTAGAGCCCTAGGAAGTAAGCATGCAGAGGAAAGAGAAGCAAGCCCTGGGAAGAGAGGACCTGAGCCAGGAGAAGAACACAGAGGAATAGAGACGGCTCCTTAGACACAACAGAGACCCCAGGAAGAGAGACAGAGCCATTCACCTGACAGTCTACAGCTGACCTTGCAGAGAAAACACAGGAGCTGAGCCCAGAGGAACCCAGGAAGCCTGAACCCTCACAGATGCTGGCAGCCATCTTGCCCCAACATGTGGAAATAGACTTTGGTGAGGGAAGTAACTTATGCTTTATGGCCTGGTAACTGTAAACTCCTACCCCAAATAAATACCCTTTATAAAAGCCAACAGACTTCTGGTATTTGCATCAGCACCCCTTTGACTGACTAATAAAATCTCCAATCCAAAACCTCTCAACAAAGAAAATCCTAGGATCAGATGGCTTCACAGGTGAATTCTACCAAACATTCCAAGATGAATTAATACCAATCCTGCTCAAACTCTTCCAAGAAATTCAAGAGGAGGGAATGCTCCTTAATTCATTCTACAAGGCATCATTGCCCTCATACAAAGCCAGATAAAGTTACCACAAAAAAAGAAAACTACAGACCAATATTTCTTAAAAATATAGATGTAAAAATAATCAACAAAATACTAGCAAATCAAATCCAACAGCATATGAAAGGAATCCTACACCACAATCAAATAGGTTTGATTACTGGTATGCAAGAGTGGTTCAACATAAGAAAAGGAATTAGTGAAATACACCATATTAATATTATGAAGAAGAGACATGACCTTCTTAATTGATGCAGGAGAGGCATTTGACAAAATATAGCTCCTCTTCTTCATAAAAATACTTAGAACCTTAGGAATAGAAGGAAGCTTCCTCAACATGATAAAGGGCATATATGAAAAGCTCACAGCTAACATCCTACTTAGTGGTGAAAGACTGAAAGCTTTCCAAGATTAGGAGTAACACAATGCCCACTGATTCCATTGTTATTCAACATTGTACTGGAAATTCTTGCCAGAGCAATTAGGCAATAAAAATAATAAAAGTCATCCAAATTGGATAGGAAGAAGTAAAATTTTCCCTATTTGCAGATGATATGATCCTACATGCAGAAAATCCTGAAAATCCACAACAAAGCTCCCAGAGCTAATAATGCATTCAGTAAAGTGACAGGGTACAATATGAACTAAAAAAAAAATCAGTAGTGTTTCTATACCAAAAAGCAACAATTGGAAGAAGAAATTTTAAAAATTCCATTCATAACAGCAACTAAAAGAATCAAATATCTAGAAATATATTTAACCAAGAATGTAAAGGACTTGTACACAGCAATCTACCAAATATTTTTAAAGAAAGAAAAGATGATCTAAATAAATGGAAGGACATTCTGTGTTCATGAGTTGGAAGACTAAATATCGTTAAGATGTCAGTCTTACCCAAATAAATTTATAGATTCTATGCAATTCCAATCAAAATTCCAAAAATAATGGAGTGGGTGTAGCTCAGTGGTTGAGTGCATGCTTTAACACATATGACGTTCTTCATTTAATCCCTGGTAACTCCTAAAAAGAAAAATGCCAAAAATCCTCTTTGCAGAAATGGAAAAGCCAATCATCAAATTTATATGGAGGGGAGCAGATGTAGCTCAACTGCTGAGGGCCTGCTTCCCATGTACAAGGTCCTGGGTTTAATCCCTGGTACCTCCATATATATATATATATATATATATATATATATATATATATATATATATATATATGTATACACACACACACAGTATGGAAGGATGAGGTGCCCTGAATAGCTAAATCCATTTTGAAAATGAAGACTGAAGTCGAAGGACTACCACTTCTCCATCTTAAAACTTATACAAAGCAACAGTAATCAAACAGCATGGTACTGGCACAAGAACAGACATTTGATCAGTGGAATAGAATTGACATCTCAGAAATCAACGCTCACATATGGCCAATTGATTTTTTTTTTTTTTTAGTGAGTGGCTGTTTTTTTTCTCTCCCCTTCCTCGCCCCATCCCCGTCTGCTGTGTTCATTCTCTGTGTGTTCTTCTGCATCTGCTTGTATTATCAGGCAGCACTAGGAAACTGCCTCTCTTTTTTGTTGCGTCATCTTGCTACATCAGCTCTCCATGTGTGCTGCGCTGCTCCTGGGAGGACTGCGCTTTTTTCATGCTAGGCAGCTCTCCTTACAGGGTGCACTACTTGTGCATGGGGCTCCCCTATGTGGGGACACCCCTGCATGCACTGAACCCCTTTCATGCAGCAGCACTGCACGTGGGCCAGCTCACCACACAGATGAGGAAGTCCTGAGTATAGAACCCTGGACGCTTCATATGGATGCTCTATCACTTGAGCCACACCTTCTTCCCATGGCCAAGTGATTTTCAACAAGGGGGCAAAGATCACTCAATTGGGGGAGAATAGTCTCTTCAACAAATGGTGCTGGGAAAAGTGGGTCTCCATTTGCACAAAAAAGGAAGAGGACCCCTACCTCATACCATATACAAAGTCAAGTCAAAATGGATCATAGACCTAAATATAACACATAAAAGTTTCAAACTCCTAGGAAAAAACATAGGGAAACATCACAAGCACCTTGTGTTAAGCAATGATTTCCTAGACTTTACATTTGAGCCACAAGCAACAAAAAGAAAAAAGTAGATAACTTTTGGTCCTCAAAAGACTTTATCTTATTTTTTGTTTTGCTTTACACACACCTCAAATTTATTTAAACTAGATTTTAAAGTAGCATTGCATTTACTCGGTTCTCACCTTTAGCAAATTGTTAATAGCTTGTGATTCAGGGTAGTGTTAACAGAAAAGGTTTGAATTTTATCTACATATTAATCTGCATAAGGTTGTTTCATTATCCATTTAGAAAATTAAAAATCAACGTCTTAATAAAAACATCATGTGTGTATGTTTCCTTTCCATCTCTGTAAAATGAAAGGCTTTTTGTCGTTCATTTTCATTGCCAGTTTTTCAAAATTAACCTCATGGCATGAGCCCTCAGGAAGGAACTGCACAGCCAACTGGCCTCTCAAAAGACAGCTATGCCTCATTCAAAATGAGGCTGCTATTTAGTAACATCAATATCCACATTAAACTTCAATCAACCCCAAGGATGCTTTAAAAAATGTCATGTCTCTAATAATTTTCATCAAATATTCTTCCACATTCTGCAACTTTGTTTTGCATCTATATATGCTAGCCACCAACTTTCAAGTCCCAACGTCAAAGGACTTTAACTTGAAAGCAAAATAAAAACCTATACAATAGGAGAAAATATTTAGAAACTACATATCATATAAAGGTTTAATATTCGACAGCCAGGCCCTGGGCCTCAGCAGACTTGCAGCTCCTACCCTCTGGTATGTTGGACTTACCCTGGCCAGCTGACAGGGAGATGAAGAAGGTCAACCATCACACCAGGGAGCTAAGAGAGCCTACAGCTGCAAGCAGGAGAATTGCATCATCCTTGTGGAATCTAAGCCCCCTCTTGATGTAGAGGGGGCCTGGACATAACCGTTCCAGGGTCCACAGGATGGAGGAATAAAGTATGGATTAGAGTGGATTTACTGGTGTTCTGCTGGGGCACTAGTGTGATAAGTAAGGGAAGAAATTGTAGCATTGATGTGGAGAAAGTGGCCACGGTCGCTGCTGATGGCAGGGAGACAGAAGAAGAGATATGGGGTGGGGGCATTTTCAGGATTTGGAGTTGTCCTGGGTGGTGCTGCAGGGACAGATGCTGGACATTGTGTGTCCTGCCGTGCCCCACTGGGTGGACTGGGGGAGAGTGTGGACTACAATGTAGACCACTGTCCATATGGTGCAGCAGTTCTCCAGAATGTATTTGCCAGGTGCAGTGGATGTGCCACGATGATGGAAGAGGTTGTTGATGTGGGAGGGTAGAGGTGGGGAGGGTGGGGGGGTACATGGGGACCTCATATTTTTTAAACATAACATTTAAAAGAAAATAAAGAAGAAAAATAAGAAAATTTTTAAAAATTGTAAAAACAATTTAAAAAACCCCAAATATATATAAAGAAATCCTTTAACTTAACAAAAAGACTAACAACCCAATTAAAAAATGGGCAAAAGACTTAACTAGACATCTCTCCAAAGAAGATATATGAATGACCAGAAAGCACATGAAAAGATGCTCACCATCATCAGTATCAGAGAAATGCAAATCAAAATCACACTGAGAAGTCATCAACATGGTTATGTATGCCATCCCCTGGAAAAGTCTCCCCTCAGAGTCAAAAATAAAAGGAGAATTTAAACAAATCATAGGAGTTGGGGAGAAAATTCTGCACAAAAACAAACAACAGATGAAGATTTCTAGGGAAAGAATAGCAGAAAGGAAGCTTTCCCTAGAGGTGAAACAATTGCAAAAAAAGAGCAATCTTACAAATTGTACCACATATCCAGGGCAAGAAAGAGAAGAAGAGCTGAGAAAACCTGAATAATTACGTGCTACTCTAAAGGTCCAGAATAAGTTGGAACCAAGTGTCAAAGAAGAGCCTTAACACAAAGCCAACCAACAATAAAACCCTAGACAAGAGGGAGAAAATGAACTTATGAATTAACACATCAAAACAATAAGGTGCCCAGACATCAGCAAATAATTAAAAGCCATACTAAGAAACAGGAAGATATGGTTCAGTCAAGGGAACAAATCAAAACTTCATAGGAGACACAGAATTTGGAACAAATAATCAAAGAAGTTCAAACAAATTTCCTAAATTAATTCAAGGAGATGTAGGAAAATATGGCTAAAATGATCAAGGATATTAAGAAGACAAATGTGAGCATAAGGAAGAATTTGAAAGTTTAAAAAGAAACATAACAGAAATTATGGGGATGAAGGCACAATAATGAAGATTAAAAAGACAGTAGAAGCACATAACAGCAGACTTAAACAGCAAGACGAAAGAGTCAGGGAACTATTAGTTTGGTGCAAAGGTAACTGTGGGGAAGCAGACTTGGCCCAGTGGTTAGGGCATCCATCTACCACATGGGAGGTCCGCGGTTCAAACCCCGGGCCTCCTTCACCCATGTGGAGCTGGCCATGAGCTGCTGCGCACAAGGAGTGCCCTGCCATGCAGGAGTGTCCCCCGTGTAGGGGAGCCCCATGCAAGCCGCCCAGCACGAAAGAAAGTGCAGCCTGCCCTTAAGAAAGTGCAGCCTGCCCAAGAATGGGGCACACACGGAGAGCTGACACAACAAGATGATGCAACAAAAAGAAACACAGATTCCCGTGCCACTGACAACAACAGAAGCGGACAAAGAAGAACATGCAGCAGCAAATAGACACAGAGAACAGACAACTGGAGTGAGGGTGGGGGGGAAGGGGAGATAAATAAATAAATAAATAATAAATCTTTAAAAAAAAAAAGGGAATTGCGGTTTTGGACCATGAATTTTAAATCACTATAACTAGGCTCAAACACATCCTTACTAATCAAAATAGGAATCATTACAATCAACACATTTTTTTTTTTGCCAATGAGAAATAAGTTCGTGTATTCCTGTAATGTTAAAAGTCGTGCTTCAGTATTCAACAAACTCTTGGAAAGCATTCTCTGCATTCTGTGGTTGTGGAAGCATTTTCCCTGCAAAAAATTGTTGAGATGCTTGAAGAAGTGGTAGACAGGTGAATATGGTGGATGAGGCAAAACTTCGTAGCCCAATTCATTCAACTTTTGAAGCATTGATTGTGTGATGTGCAGCTGGGCATTGTTGTGGAGAAGAATCAGGCCCTTTCTGTTGACCAATGCTGGCTGCAGTCATTGTAGTTTTCGGTGCAACTCATTGATTTGCTGAGCATACTTCTCAGATGTAATAGTTTCACTATGATTCAGAAAGCTGTAGTGGATCGGACTAGCAGAAGTCCAACAAACAGTGATCATGACCTTTTTTTTGGTGCAAGTTTGGCTTTTGGAAATGCTTTGTAGCTTCTTCTCGATCCAACCACTGAGCTGGTGGTCACTTGTTGTCGTATAAAATCCACTTTTCATTGCACATCACAATCCGATAGAGAAATGGTTCATTGTTGTGTAGAATAAGAGAAGACAACACTTCAAAATGATTTTCAGTCAGCTCATGAGGCACCCACTTATCAAGCTTTTTCACCTTTCCAGTCTGTTTCAAATGCTGAATGATCATAGAATGGTTAACACTGAGTTCTTCGACAGCTTCTCATGTAGTTTAAGAGGATCAGCTTTGATTATTGCTCTCAATTGGTCATCATCAACTTCCGATGGGGGCCACTGTGCTCCTCATCTTCAAGGCTCTCGTCTCCTTTGCAAAACTTCTTGAACCACCACTGCACTGTTCCTGGGCCAAATGTGTTGTTGATATTGTGACTTGTCTCCACTGCTTTATGGCCCATTTTGAACCCAAATAATAAAATTGCTCAAATTTGCTTTTTGTCTAACATCATTTCCATAGTCTAAAATAAATATAAACAGCAAGTAATATGCCATTAGCAGAAACACATAAAGCAAGAAATGTACATTAAAATGATGTATAACATAACTACATTTATTTAAGAATATATGGCAATATCAAAAGGCAAATTTCAACAATGCAAAACCACAATTACTTTTGTACCAACCTAATAGAAGATAGGACAACTGATATCATACAATCAGAAGAACACACAGAGAGAAAAGAATACAAGAAAATAAGCAGTGTCTCAGGGATTTCAGTGATAGTATGAAGCATTCAGACATACACATCATGGGTGTCCCACAAGGAAAAGAGAAGGGAAAAGGGGCAGAATGAATATCTGGGAAATAATGGACTAAAATTTCCCAAATCTTATGAAAGACATAAATACACATATCCAAGAAGCACAAAGTACAAAGCACAAAGATCTACTCTGAGACCTACTCTGAGACACATGCTAATCAGAATGTCAAAACCAAAGAGAAAGAAGTCTAAAAGTAGCCAGAAAAAATTTTTTTTGCTACATCCAAGGGATCTCCAATAAGAATAAGAAACCACGGAGGCAAGAAGGCAATGGTATGATATAGAAAGGGAAAAACTGCTATCCTTAAGCTCCTTATCTGGCAAAATTGTCCTTCCAAAATTATCCGTGAAAATATTCACAGATAAACAGAAACTGAGAGAATTTGTCAACAAAAGATCTGTCCTACAAGAAATACTAAAGGGATTTCCAGAGATTGAAAGGAAAACACAGAAGAGAGTGGCTTAGAGAAGTATGGATCTTCAGTAAGAGTAACTAAAAGGGTAAATGCAAAGCCCGATAGTACTGTATCCTCAATTTACAACTATACTCTTTAATTCCTTTAAGAGTCAGAATACGATTGACCAAGAAAAAGGCATATTTCCTGATAATGGACATACAAAATATAAAGAGTTAATGTGGGACAAAAACAACATAAAGGAGGGAAATAGAGGATATGGGAAAAGAGAATATGTATGCTATTGAAACTAAGTTATCTTTTCAAATTAATAGCTTATAGATATAGGTTGTATAATACAAACCTGAAGGTAACAACAAAGAAAGTATTTTTAAAAATACAGAAACAAAAATAAGAAAAGGATCAGTCAGACACATCACAAAAGATCAACTTTACAGAAAAGGAGGTTTCAAAAAGGAAAAGAGAGACAAGAAAAAAAAAAAAAGGCTTATAAAAACCAAAGGACAAAAAGGTTGAAGTAATTTCTGCTTTAACACTGAATGTTAATGGAATGAACTTCCCGATCTAAAGACACAGGTTGGCAGAATGGATAAAAAAGCATGTTCCAACTATATGTCATTTACAAGAGATTCAAAGACACAAAAAGGTTGAAAGTGAAAGGATGGAAAGAGATATTCCATGCAAATTGTAACCAAAAAACCAGCTGGGGTTGCTACACTAATAGCAAACATATATATAATTTTAAGTAATAAGGTGTTACAAGAGACAAAGAAGGACACAATATATTAATAAAAGGGTCAATCCACCAAGAAGAAATAACAATCATAAATGCTTATGTGCCTAAGCCTGGTATCCCAAAATTCATGATACAAACACTGGCAAAACAGAAGGGAGAAATAGACACCTCCACAATAATAGTTGGAGACTTCGGTGCACCACTCCCATCTATATATAGAACATCTAAACAGAAGATCAATAAGGAAACAGAGAAGTTGAATATGATAAATGAACTAGACCTAACAGATGCATGGTTTGAGTTTGCTAGGCTGCTGAAAGTACCATCCCACCACCAACACTCAGCATTTGTGTGGAACATTTGTTACAACTGATACTAGCACATTTTTATACTTTTCCTATTAAATATTAATAAAGTCCATGGTTTAACTTAGGGTTCATTGTTTGTGTAGTGTAGTTCCATGGATTTTTTAAAAAACTTTTGTTCTGATACCATATGTACAATCTCACTTTACCCTTTTTTGGTGTATGGGAATTCTGTATTTTATGAATGATTGTTCCGTAAACCCTCAACTTCTCTAATAAAGAGAAAATAAAAAATACAAAAACCATGAAGATCTCTTTACAGAGCCAACAATATGACTAAAACTAAAAACACTGGCAATGCCAAAGTTGGGTAGGGTGTAGAGTAATGGATTCTCTCATTGCTAGTGGGAGTTTCAATTGGTACAACTACTTGGAAAAACTCTTTGGTAGTAATGGTGACTATGGTGATACACTGCTCAGCTCTCCCTTCTACAGAGCTTGCTGCACGTAGGGTAGTTGGCTAGTAGCCAGAAAGTGAACCCAGGAACTACCCTGCAGACGCCTACCCTTTCTTCCTTCCTTCCTTCTCTTCTTTTACAGTTGGCAGACTGCATTGTGTTTTGAAGGCTTTCCTTGCCTATTCTTATTCCACCTCTCCTTTATACTCCAGGGCATTTTCTCCAGTAGATCTTTCTACTTTGGCATCTTCTTCTTGGAGGATCTGGATTGACACAGGCAGTATTTACTAAAGTCTAAACATACATATCCTCTTTGATTCTGTAATTCCAGTCCTGGATGTATTCCCAGTAGAAATGAGTGCTTATGTCCACCAAAAGACATTTATAGAATTTTCATAACAGTTTCATTTGTAATAGCTAAAAACAGACCAAAATATCCATCAACAGTGAATAGGATAAATAAAATTGTGGTATAGTCATATAATAGACTATTACAAAGCATAAAAATAACAGTTGCTGTGTAACAGTGGTAAGTAACATGGATAAACCATACAGACATAATGATGAGCAAAACAAGCCAGATTATCAATAGAGCTCATTAATTGAGTAAAGGAGTCCAGAAGGAGGAGAACTGCAGAAGAGCGAGGCCACTTAGATTTAGGAAAACCATTAAGGGATTTAGAGCGGAAATTTTTTTGAGGACTGCTTTGGGTAGCCTTCAAGATGGCTCCCAATGATTTCTATGTCTGGCGTTCCTGCCCTTGAGTCATCTCCTCCCTTTGAGTGAGGCATATCTTCTAATAGAATATGTAAATGTGATGGGCTGTCACTTCCAAGATTAGGGTACCAAAAAATAAATGAAAAACAACAACTGTGACTTCCATGTCTCTTTCTAGGCACCAGAGGCAAGAAACCAATGTCTCTGGTCAATAGCCCGCGAGGACCTGAGGTCTGCCAGCAGCCAGGTGAGTGAGCTTAGAAGCAGATCCCACTATTGACAGGTGATATATGGCTGACAGGGAGCTATACAGGGCATATGTCCAGGGTGCATGGTAATGTTTGGATATACTCATAGTGGCAACAATTAAAAACTACAGCTGGGGGGATACTGGGTTACTGGCCGGGGGTGCTCTGTTGTGGTCCCTAGGGGAGTAACGGCAGTCCCCCAGATGCAGCGGCAAGGACCGGGAAGGAATGAGGGTCCAACAGTGAGCCCCTGATACTAATGACTATGCTTGTGAGCCTATATGCCTGAAATAAGAACATGGCCTAGAGCAGCACTGTGCCTGGGAATTTCCTCCTGACAGCCTTCATGTTACTCAAATGTGGCCAGTCTCAAAGCCAAACTCAGCATGTAAATGCAATGCCTTCCCCCCAGCATGGGACATGACACCCGGGGATGAGCCTCCCTGGCACCAAGGGATCACTATCAACTACCAACTAATGATGCAACTGGAAAATGACCTTGAATTGAAGGTTCGATGCGGATCAGCAGAATATCCCTGTCTACATATAATAACATGATTTAAAATGCTGTTTGACCTAATGTAAGGGGGAAATGGAAAGGAGAAATGAGTTTATATGGCTATGAGTCTCTAAAAAGTCTGGAGGCTTTCAGAAGGATTGCCCTTATGCACAACTGAACAGAGTCTAATGAGACAGATAAAGTAGATACAATCCCCAGGTATTGGTTCCTTTGAGGGCTAAAGAGACCCACGGGTTCTATGGTCATGGCAGATGGGGTTCACTGCCATGTCAGATGGCCCTTCTTTGGAGCTGGTGTTTCTGCGTGATGAAACTGGACTCAGATGGGCTCTCTTTTCATAAGACTTTCATGCTACTTTACTGGAATTGTAGTTGGCGTTGGGGTTTAAGATATATTTAGGGGACTTGAATCTCTGGACTGACAATATGATAGCCAGGCCCTGAGCCTCAACAGACTCCAGCTCCTACAATCTGATTTATTGGACTCACCTCACTCAGCTAAGATGGAGTTGAAGAAGGACAACCACCACACCATGGAGCCCGGAGTGCCTACAACTGAAAGCAGGAGGATTGCATCCAGTATCCATGTGGAATCTGAGCCTCCTCTTGACATAGAGGTGCAACGGACACAACCAATCCAAGGTCCACAGAGAAAAGGTGGCATTGGAGTGGGAAAAGTGGACATGGTGGCTGATGGGTATGGGGAATGGCAGGAAGAGATGAGATGTGGAGGCGCCTTTGGGACTTGGAGTTGCCCTGGATGGTGCTTCAGGGACAATCACCGGACATTGTAAATCCTCCCAGGGCCCACTGGACGGAATGGGGGAGAGTATGGGCTATGATGTGGACCATTGACCATGAGGTGCAGAGATGCCCAGAGATGAGCTTACCAAATGCAATGGATGTGTCATGATGATGGGAGTGAGTGTTGCTGGGGGGGGGGGGGGGGGGAGTGGTGGGGTGGGGGTGGTGGGATTGAATGGGACCTCATATTTTTTTTAATGTAATATTTTTACAAAATCAATTTTAAAAAAAAAGTACTCAGAAAAATGAAAAAAAAAAAAAAAAAAAAAAAGAAGCAGATCCCTGAGATTTGAGATGACTGCATCCTGGTCAACACCTTGACTGCAGGCTGGTGAGAGAGCCTGAGCCATAGGACCCAGTCAGGACCCAGGGATACTGAAAAAATAAAAAATAAAAATATGTATTTTTGTTTAAGCTGCTGAGTTTGGGGTAATTTGTTATGCAACAATATATAACTAATAAATGACATTGCTTATAACTCAGATCACTGTATCAAATACGTGAAAATTTCTTTGAGAGAGCTACAACCAGGGAAAAGCTGGCAATCCTCAAGAACACTGTGTTTCTTTCTTCTTAGGCACAGTGTGAATCACACACATGTGTTTTCCTTTTAGTTTTGTTCACCAGGAAGCTCAGAGCCAAATTTATGGCTCAGCTGAAGTAATTGTGCAAGACTTTATGGTCTGCCTGTGTTCTTTATGGGTCTTGTCCTTTATTTTGACCTGTCCTCCCTTCCCCACCCCCAACAGCCGTACTGATTTTTTAGGTTATGTTTTTTAAAAATATATATTGCACGATTTATACTAAGTCATTTCAAAGTCAGCTTGCAGAAAAGCCAGGCATCCATAAACCATTAAAAAAAAAAGTTTTGCGCAAGTTGAACATGAAGTGCCCGGAGGTGGTAGTGGGGTGAGGAAGATCAAGGAAGGGAACGTGGCTCTGGAGCTCCGGGCGCTGAGCAGGGTTAATTTGGATTGGAGCAGAAAATATCAAGCGATAATAACAAAATAAAAAAAAGATGGCAATTGATGACCGCCACTTGGGGGTGGGGAAAGGACTTGCCCAGTCACGCGCGGTGGTAGCTTTGAAATTTATTCCTGGCGCCCAGTCCTCGAAGATCCTCCCACGCCGCGCCCCCCGCCCCCCGCCCCCCGGCCCCGCCCCCGCCCCTCTGCCCCGCCCACCGCGCGCGCCGCCCCGCCCCCGCGGCCGGCCCGGCCTCCCGGCGGTTGCGCGCTCAGCGGCCTCCCTCCGCGCCCGCGCGCGCCTTCCCCTCCCGGCCTGGCTCACTCCTTTCGGGGCGGTTGGGCCGCGCGCCTGTGGGGGCGGGGCCTGGAGGAGGCGACCGAGCCAATGGGGCGCGGCGGCGGTGGCGGCGGCAGCGGAGGCGGCGGCGGCGGCGGCGGCGGTGGCGGCGGCGGCTGGGTCGAGCCCCGACGGGCGGCGGCGGCTGAGGTGGAGGAGGAGGGAGGCGGCCGCGGCGAAGGAGGCGGCGGCGGCGGCGGCGGCGGAGGGGGGAAGATGGCGGCGCCCGTCCTGCTGAGAGTGTCGGTGCCGCGGTGGGAGCGGGTGGCCCGGTATGCAGTGTGCGCCGCCGGGATCCTGCTCTCCATCTACGCCTACCACGTGGAGCGAGAGAAGGAGCGGGACCCCGAGTACCGGGCCCTCTGCGACCTGGGGCCCTGGGTGAAGTGCTCCGCCGCCCTTGCCTCCAGGTAGCCCGGCTTGTGGGGAGCGGGTCGGGAGCGGCCGAGTGGGGCGAGGGCGGAGGCTGGGGGTGGGGAGCGCGCGGCGGGGCGCTCGGGCCTGGGGGGCCGCGGGCACCGGGCCGCGGAGGGACCGACGGCGCCGCGGCTCGCGGCCGGGGGGGGGGGGGCGGCGGGGGGCGGCGGGGGGCCGGGTCCGAGGGGCGCCGAGCCCAGGCCGCCGGGGCGGAGGTGGCGGGGCCCCGAGGCCGGCGGGGAGGGATGAGGTGGCAGAGTGTAGCCGAGAGGCCGGAACGGACCCGGGAGCAGTTGGGCAGGCTGGGGCCGGGCTGGGAAGGAGGAGAGGGGCGCGCGGAGGGTGGGTCCGGGCCGGCTTGACAGGTTTCCTGATTCTCGCCGTGGGAGGCGGGCCGGGGGTATGAGGCCCTGCCCGTGGGAACTATGAGGCCAGTGTCCACTCCTCGTCCCCGGACCGCTGCAGCCCAAAGCTGTGCGGCCGGCGTGGGCTTGGGTGGGTGGCATTTCCCACCGTCTTCCCGGAGCCAGGACAGGTGTTTCCGCGGCCCGGCCCCTCTTTGTACTCTCTGAGCGCTAATGAGAATTTGCAGACTTCTTGAGACTGTGACATTTGCAGGCAAACCCGAATTTGACCCTACTCTGGAAGAAGATACCCGCACTTAACGTATCTGATTTCTTGGATTCCCCCTCGCATTTTGCAGTGTGTCCAGGAGTGGATAATGGCCTGAGTTTGGGTCTAGTTTAACGCTTATTTGAGTGAAAGAGGCTTGTGTAGTGATGGTGTTTTAGGCATTAGGAAGACTTTTAAACGTTGTTGATGAGTATAGTGGGATAATCACAAAAGACCTATTAAAGATACACGCATGGCTAAGCTGGAAGGATTGGTTTGTTTTCCTGATAATTTTAGCTCTTTTAAAATGTTGTGATTGATCTGCTGTTACATTTTATTTTCTGCATTAAATTTACCTAAGCAAATTACTTTGAAAAAAAAAGAGGGGGAATTCAGATTTTAAAAGTGGCTGCTTTGTTTTATTGGGGGGCTCATTAAAAAATAGCAAAAATGTAAGAAATGATTTCAAAATTGATAGTTACTATTTTAATAGGGACATACTATTTTTACTGTTTTGAAATTTGTTAACGGGAGTAGTCACGTTTGAGCAGTTTCTTCCCCTCCTGCGATCTTTAAATTGCTAGGTAGACAGAAACGTATAGCTCACTAGTTTATTTTGACCCACATTATTGGTACATAACAAGTTAGCATTGGAGTTTGTCTTGTAACTGTGGTTCACAGACTTCAGGCTGCTGGTCATTTCAGCTTACATAGCCTTTGCCATGGACCAGGTAGTCTATCTCATTGCTCTTAAACCAAAATCCTGTAGCTTTTTAGTGGAAAAGTCAATATTAAGTCTGCATTAAACTTTTAAAAAAGTGTATTTAGAAGAGAAATATCAATTGACAGTGAAAAATACATCTTAGAAAAAGCTCACGTTTGCAGATGGGTATTTTGAACCAAGTTAACAGGCTTAATTAACTCCCTGATACTCTTTGAGGACCACTGAGTGTATTTTATGCAAACATTCTTTTCCTTTATTTTCACTATTGAAAAGGACTTTTTAACTTTAAAGTGCTTTGCACCAAAAGTTTGTTGAATGAATAAATACATAATGAAAAGACGGTTCAGCAGTTCTTTTAAAGTGTTTAGAAAACAAAGAAAAATAGCTTGTGATTTTGGATTAATATGGGGTTTAGAATTATTACCAATTTAAGATTTTTTAGAAACATTTATAGTTCATGATAAGTTTAATTGGAACTTTTAACATTTGGGTATGGAAAGTGTACTTTGCTTTATATCGTGCAAACTGTTTCCTAAGTTATTAAAATGGACTTTTCTTTAAAAAGGAGTGTTTTTGAACCATGTGATAATTATGGATTATAATATTCTCATAGTTGTGTGTACTGCAAGAGCCATATTTTTGTGCTTTTAAATTTTTTATGTCAATGTTACAAGTTATTCCATTGACACAAGATAATAACTACAATATAAATAAATCTGCTCTGGTCCTAGGTTACACTCTCCCCTTATTTTTATTCCTTTCTCAATCTTGAGGGATTTGGAACAATGTCCACCCTGACAGCCTCAGATTGAGAAGGGACATAGCTATTATGGAGTAGAGGAAAGAAATTGTGTTGTTTACAGTTGAAGATACTCCTTGTTTTAGGGATGGGATTGGTCCATCATCATTGTTTTGTTAGTTGTCCAGGGCAAGCCCAAAGGACTGGAGAGTAGGGTAGGAGTTGGCCCCAACTCTGCTGAGTTTCAGGGTTCAACCAGCACATGAACAATCCAAAGACTAAATCTCTGAGAACTATACTTAGCAGGTACATTGAAAAGAGGGTCAAATAAAGGGGTAGAAAGATCATGATTAGGGGAATCGTAACTATGTTATATTGGGAAAATAAATTTTCATATATTCCTAGATAGGGCCCGTCAAGGGGGTATTGATTTCATGATGCGGCGAGGCTTGCCTATGGTGTCCCGATATCCCTAGAGCTCTTGCGAGCACTTTTGTTTGAGGCTTTGTTTACTCTGGCAGTTTGTGATATCTGCCTAAGACCCGCATAAGCATAACCTCCAGAATGACCTCCTGCTTCACTTTGAAATCTCTGAGCTGTAAAAACTCTAATGTAATATTTACCTCTTTTGATCAAGGTCTTTTTCCAAATGCATCACTGATTAGCTCTTGGTATATAATTCCTTGGTGCCAGGGAAGCTCATCCCTGGGAGTCATATCCCATGCCAGGGGAGTGGGGGTGGGGTTTGGAAGTATACTTTGGGTGTATTTTCCCCTGTATACCACCCCACTATCAATACCCTGTACTAGTGATGTACCTTGGTTATAAATCCTGAAAGAACATCCGCCACAGAGATCACTGTGTTATACTATCTCCCATTTTATCCTCTAGCTTTCCTTCTAGCAACATACATAAAACATCGTAAAATAGTATTAAATAACATCAAGTAATATATTAGGTGTATATGTACGTATATATTAGACTAAAACTATCTGCTTCTCTTTATCGTTTTAAATGTATATTTAATATGTTGTGATTGAGACTTTAATTTTGTGTCTCTGTACATAAAATATTTTAAATTTGATGCTTGCTAAAGGAGGATGTGGAAAAAGAAACAAGATATGCTAATAAATAACCCAAAAAAAACCCACAAAACTTACTTGCCATGTATAAAATAAAATCTTTTTCAAGAAATGTGTCCAGTTTGATCAACCTGCTTATGAACCACTTGAAAAATCATATATATTTTTCCTTATGGAGATATGGAAATTTGGCAGTTAAAATATCCTAAGTCTGATTTATAGACTGGTGGGGTTTTTTTTTTTTTTGAAGCTGGTAGAATTAACATGAAAAGTTTTCATTTTGTCAAGGTGGAAAGCAGGTTATCCGAGTTATCAATAAAAATCAGGTTATTGGAGACTTCATGTGGTTCTTTTTGTTTCATATGAGTATTGCTAGCCCTTTAGCAGTAATATTCAAAGATGTGGCTATTTTAGAAAAAGAAAATTTTGAGTCCAGGTTCTTGTTAGTAGTACTGAAGGTAGAGGATGAGGAAAGTTAACCCATGAAAAGCATCCTGAGAAAAGTCTCCCAGGATCCAGTGTTAATTCATTTGACTTTAGATTGCTTAAACTCAATTAATTTTCATTTCTCAGTTCTTAAGTGACTTAATCTGAATAGAATGTGTTAGAGATTAATGAGAAACTGTTGAGGTGTGTGTGTGTGTGTGTGCGTGAGTGAAGTCCGCTAGTATTTTGGGAGGCATTATTGAGTAAGGGAGAAGTTCACAGACTTTTGAATTTCAAAAGTAATATTTTTAAAAAATTGGGTGACTGCCATAGTTACCAATTTTAAAAACTTTACCAAGTACAGTAAATAAATATAGCAACAACATCCCATACCACCATCTACCGTTACCATCATTACATTTCAAAAAGAGTATTTTTCCTACTTGAAAGAACAAAATCAAAGAATAAAACACCTTTAAATTAAGACATTTAGCTTTATTTAAAAGTTTGTCTTCTTGTCCTTATTTGTCCTCATTTTTATGTAAATGAGTGAAAAATCCAGTGCAAACCTGTACCAACCTGCCAGCCAACATTTAGTAACCCTCTTGTGGTATGCTAAGCTGGGACCAAAGGATCTTGGTAGGGGTCCCAGCTCTGCCACTTGTTAGGCTTGTGGCCTCAAGCTAGTCAGTTCTCTTCACGGAGCCTCTGTTTTTTCTGTTGTTAAATGGGGATATTAAAACCTACTTTGCTAGATGGATGTAAGGAAGAATGAAGTATGTTCTCAGTTATAGTTAGCATGTTTGATGGTAGGTGTTACATTTTTTGCAGTGCCTGCAAAGAATAATAAACTCCTTAAGTAGTCTAAGTTTCTTGTTTGAGGCATAGTTGTTCATACATTTTAAATGTGAATTGTTTTAGTGCACTTTATTGCTCATTTCATGGCATAGTATAAAGATTTAAAGCTCACTGAAAACAATTTCAGAAGTGTGGCAAGAGAAAACAAAATACAGCACAGAACATTCTTACAGGTATTTTCTGTAAGTTATAGATGTCCTTCAAGAGGGGTTTTTATGTAAAAATATTGAACGATCTTCTTGAAAGACTGATGAGTCTGACAGTTTTATAATTCTTAAAACTGTAAAAATAGTATTTGAAACTATCAGATCCACAGAAAGTTGCCTTGTGCAAAATGTTGGACTAGTATCCCTCCTATATCTTAAAAAGATATGTATTTGTGTCTATATGTAGATATATATAGGTACAGGTATAGCTGTGTACAGATTTATGCCACCAATTTTTCTTGGTATGGAAACTTCAGAAGCATATGAACTCAAAGCATATGAGAAGAATAGAGAAGTCTTAAAGGGGTGAATCAGACTGCCATGTATTAGAGGTAAATGTTAATACTTGTATAATGCTCTCTTTGTGCTAAGCAGTATTCTAAATGCTTTAAATACACTAATTCTCATAACAGTCCTATGAAGATAGGTACTTTTATTACCCTTTTACACATGAGAAAACTGAGGCACGTATATTGTAGTGAAGTTTGATCCAGATAATGCAGTGGAAGAGGAAGGATTCAAATCCAGGCATTCTGGCTCAACAGTCTAAGCTCTTTACTACTCTAAATTCCATGTCAATCTAATATTTGTTATTGTGATAGTCATATCAGTCAAAACTTGTTTTTAAAGTGTGAAAGCAGTGCTGTCATTAAAAAAAAATTCTGTATGCCAGCAACAACTAGGGTTTATATTGTAGCTTTTACCTGTGTAGATCAGTCTTATTGGAAAAGCAAGGACATTACTGTGAAGGTATATTAATTAAGAAGAAATGTTACTGGAATGTTTGCCTAAATCTATGAAGGTACGGCATTTGCCATATCCAGTTGTGAACAGGTCTGTAGGAGGTGATCTTTAGGCTAGCCATGAAAAGAAAGATAAAGTAGGTCTAGTCACCTGAAAGTGGGGGAAAGAGAAGAGTCACTCTGAATCTGTACTAGGGTGAGGACCTGCTGCACAGAGACAAGGGAATTGGGTCTGGGGCTTAAACCACGACACAGAAAGAAGAAAAACCCTGGGGACAGCATGAGGAAAGGTATGAAAGGGGAGAAAACTGACCATTTGAGGAAAATAGCAAGTTGTCACATTTGAATGGAGCATAGACACAACTGGGTTGGGAAAAGATTGGAATCTAGATCTTGGCCAGAAAAATGCAAAAGTAGGCATTCTTCTAAGCCTGGTTTTCAACGAAGTTAAGACAGCACTGAGCCTGGGGTTTCTCTTGTACAGTGAGGGACTTGTATTAGATAAGACATTTTCAAAATTTGTTCCTCACAATCCTAGTTCTGTGGGGGGTGGATAGCAGGGATTTTATAAACATTCGACTCCCATTTTAACATTTTAAACTTCAAAACACTTTAAACAGTTGTATAAACTCAAACACATATCACGCTAAACTTTAACACATTTGAGACCAGAGCTTTGGTGAGTGAAAAAAGCCAATCTCAAAAGTTACCTACTATGTGATTGCATTTATATAACATTCTTGAAATAACAAAATTATAGAAATGGAGAACAGATTACTGGTTGCCAGGAGTTAGTGATGGGGATGTGGTAGGGGTGGTTATAAAGGGAGAGCATGAGGGAGCCTTATGGTGATGGAGCAGTTCTGTATCTCAATTGTGGTTACTTGGAGCTGCAAATGCTAACTTACACAAACACAAATGAGTTCATGTAAAACTCTTGAAATCTGGATAAATTCTGGATTGTACCAAGGTCAGTTTCCTGGTTGTGATATTGTACTAGAGTTATGCAAGATGTTACCTTTGGGGGAGGGCGGTGAAGGGCTTTTGGGACCTTCCTGTGTGTGTTTTGCAACTTGTGATTTATATTTATTTAAAAATAAAAGGTAAGAAGAGGGGGGGCAATGCATTTAGAATATTTGCAGGAAAGTAAGCAAAAACAAGAAAATTTAAATTATCCATAATACTAACAACCAGCGATAAGTCTTGGAAATTCTTTCTTCACACATATTCTTGAATTTTAAAAAATGAATTCTCAAAGAATTCCAAAATACCTCATGAGGAAAGAAGAAGAGCAAAGCCTTGACACTGAAATACGAGGTGGGAAACTGGATGCTATACTATATGGATGATAATGGAGAGTTTAAAAATTGGCACACATTTGTCTCCATGTTTGGCTTTTGAAAAACTTGAGTAAATCAAAGAATTCCAGCCTTAAAGACAGAATCATGGGAATTGGCTAGAAATGCAAATTTTCAGGTCACCCCCAAACCACATACCAGTTTTAATTTCTGAAGTACTAAATATTATAACCCATGTATGTATTCTGAGAATTTTAGAGCAAAGTAGATTAGCTTATTAAACTAATGTATTTGTGAATTCAAATAAAGATGATTTTGACATTAAAAAATGCTATTGTTTCAAGAAACTGTAACTTTTTTTTTAAGATTTATTTTTTTCTCTCCCCTTCACCCCCCCCCCCCCCCCCGCCCCCCATTCCCCCATTGTCTGCTCTCTGTGTCCATTTGCTTTATGTTCTGTGTCTGCTTGTATTCTCATCATGGCTGTGGGAACCGGTCCTGGGACCTTCTGGAGTGGGAGAGAGGCGATTACTCTCTTGTGCCACCTCAACTCCCTGTTCTGCTACGTCTTCTTATTTTCTCTCCTCTGTGTCTCTTGTCATGTCATCTTGCTGCACCAGCTCTCATTGTAGGCCGGCATTTCTGTGCTGGGCAGCATTCCCCTGCAGGGGGGCATTCCAGCATAGGCAGGCACTCTGCGTGGGCCAGCTTGCCATATGGACCGGCTTGCTCTCACGAGGAGGCTCTGGGCATCAGACCCTGGACCTCTTATATGGTAGACAGGAACCCAATTGGTTGAGCCACATCCATTTCTGAGAGACTGTAACTTTATATTGGTATTTTAAAAATTCAGACTGGTGCTTGTTTGCACACGTACACTTGTGTAAGCAGATTCACTACTGTACAGGTATACCTCAAAGACATTGCAGGTTTGGTTTCAGACTACTACAATAAAGTAACTATCACAATAAAATGAGTTACACAAATTTTTTTGTTTCCCAGTGCATATAAAAGTTATGTTTACGCTGTACTGTAGTCTCTTAAGTGTGTAATAGCACTATATGTAAAAAAAACAATGTACATACCTTAATTAAAATATGGCACAGGCAGGAAGTAAGCCCATGCTTTTGGAAAAATGGTACCCATAGACTTGGATAGACTTGCTTGATGCAGGATTGCCACAAATCTTTGATTTGTAAAAACACAATCTCTGCGAAATGCAATAATGTGAAGTGCAATAAAATGAGGTATACCTCTATAGAACTCTTACTGCATTGTGTAGTAACATGTGACTGCTTCATGTATAATAATGATGTCGTGATTAGTATATATTGTAAGTTTTTTTTTAACTGGTGTATTTGTGGTTTCCAAATATTTATATCCCTTAATATAATTTAGAGGTTTAACTCTGAAATATTTTACTGCTTAGACTTCTGGATAAGTATAATTAAATCCTTAGATAACATTTACTGTTAAAAACACATACACACAAATACAATTTGCAACTGCTAATCCCTGTGAATCAGGTTTTTCTTGATACTGTGCAATCAAAATGAAACATTTGATAAGACTTCCTATTATCCATAATTTAAAGTTTGTTTTCATGAGAAGAGCTACATTTTTCTCATTATAAATGTTATAAATTTGGGATTTTGAAATACACTGATAAAATACTACTTTGTCTGTCATATTGGAGAGCTACATAAAACTTCATTTAGAAAAAAAGTTGCCTTGATCTATAAAGTTTCTTTTGTTATTTTCTTTTTTTTTAAAAAAAGATTTTTTTATTTCTTTCCGCCCCCCCCCCCCGCCCAGTTGTCTGTTCTCTGTCTTTTTGCTGTGTGTTCTTCTTTGTCTGCTTCTGTTGTTGTCAGCGGCCCGGGAATCTGTGTTTCTTTTTGTTGCATCATCTTATTGTGTCAGCTCTCCATGTGTGTGGTGCCATTCCTGGGCAGACTGCACTTTCTTTCGCGCTGGGCAGCTCTCCTTATGGGGCGCACTCCTTGCACGTGTTCTCCTACGCGGGGACACCCCCGCGTGGCACGGCACTCTTTGCACGCATCAGCACTGTGCGTGGGCCAGCTCCACATGGGTCAGGGAAGCCCGGGGTTTGAACCGCGGACCTCCCATGTGGTAGACGGACGCCCTAACCACTGGGCCAAGTCTGCTTCCCATCTTTTGTTATTTTCAAGGACACTGTTGCAGCTGTTATCTGGTGACCATTTTTAAAAAATCATTGTGTTTGAGAAGTAAAATAGTGGAAGATACATAACAAAATAAGGAATAAAAGCGACTAATATACTGTACTCCTCTGTCTTTTAAGAGTGGATTTATTTCCTCCTATGCATTGTGTTAATAGTTAAAATCACACATTGTGGAACCAGATTACTTGGCTTGATAGCTTGGCTCCATTTTTTAATCTCTGTGTTGTCTATTTCCTCCTCCATAAACTGAGAATAATAATATTGTCTACTTCATAGGATTATCGTAATTATGGAGTGCAGTGATTCATGTAAAAGGTCTTAACACAGTGCCTGGCACGAAAGTAAGTGCACATAAAAGTTAGCTATTATCATTATTTTAAAACTATTGAGTTAATACTCTAGATATTTTAAATATTTCCCCCTCATTTAACATCACAATTATTTTTCCATATCATTAAGAATTCTCCCGGAAATATATGAGAAGTCAGGTGTCCTGTACCCTTACCAGTACTGGGTAGTCTCGTTTTTTAGATCTTTGCTTACATGGTACATGACAATTGTCTCATTGTTTTGTGTTTTTATTTTCAAGCATCAGTTTAATACTTTTCACATTTTTATTAACTTTGCATTTCTTAAATCTTATCTTGAATCTTAGAATTTTTCATAGTGAGCCACAGTCTCTATTTAAAAGATATTTGTTGTTAATATTTTTATCATTTTAGTTCTGTTTTATTTTTCTTGTATCACAAAAATTTTTTAAGGTATATGAAAAATTTTTAATTTTTTTGGTATTTGTTTTCCATAGGTTTTACACTTAGAAGGGCATTTCCTGTTCTGATAGCAGATGAATGTGTGTTAGTTTTGAAAAAAATTAATTCCTTAATCATGTAAAATATAGTTTATCAGATGTTAGATGAGTTTGTAACTTAATTTTTGTACAGATATGTTTTAATGATCATTTGTATTTCTTCTGAATATTGCTTGTTCAGACTTTCACCCATTTAGTCCCTTCTGCGTTGCTTGTCTTTTTTCTTCATTGGTTAATAGGAGTTCTTTAGCTAGCCACAGTGGTTAGTCTTTCTTATAAGTGTGACACACATTTTCTCTTTGCTGCTTGTGGTAGGCAGGAGCTCAGTTGCTTGAGCTACATCTACTTCCCTGCTGCTTGTCTTTTAATTGTTTAAGTTAATTTAATGTGGTTTTATTTATGTAGGAGTTTAACTTTTTTTGTGGCAATAAATATACAATATAAAATTTTCCATTTAAACTACTTTTAAGCAATAATGCAGTAGCATTAATTACAAAGTTATGCTACCATCACCATGATCCAACATTACCAAAGTTTATCCAACACCACAAACCTACTTTCTGTCTTTGTGAATTTGTATATGCTGGTTATTTTATATAGGGACAGTGTGGCTGTTTGATATTATTTATGAATTCCAAAAAGAGGTATAGATTATGTTTGTAAACTGGTCTGTTCCTCTGGGTGTGATAACGCTTTGTATTAGATTCAGCTGAGACATCTGATTAAATTATGTTATGATTAGGGCTTTGATTCAACCATGTCATTAGAGTGCAACTCAGCATTTAGTCCCGGCCCCCTTGGTGGGCTGATAAAACAGACTCTCACACAGAAGTAGATAAACAGAGAAGAACACAGAAGAAGAGAGACCCCTCCGGCCAGGTAAGAGAGCTAAGCCTGATAGTTTACAACTGACCTTGTGAAGAGACCAGAGCAGCTGAGCCTGGTTAAAAATGAGCCCTGGGAAGAGAGATGAGCCCTATGCCAGCCTACACCTCAGATTGGAAGAAGCTGGGCCCACAGAGCCTTAAGAAGAAGAGGAAGGCTGACCGCTCACAGACTGCCCACCCTCTTGCTTCAGCACATGGCAACAGAGTTTGGTGAGGAAGTAACTTTGAGTTGGACTCTTTAGGGCCTTGTAACTATAAGTTTTTACCCCAAATAAATACCCTTTATAAAAGCCAACAGATTTCTGGTAGAGTGTCTTTCTTCTTGCGTCTGGCTAATTTCACCAAACAGGATGTTTTCAAGGACGTCCATGTTGTTGCATGCGTCAAGACTTCATTTCTTTTTTTTTTTTTTAAAGATTTATTTTTATACGTTCCCTCCTAACCCGTCATTGTTTTCGCTCGCTGTCTGCTCTGTGTCCATTTGCTGTGTGCTCTCTGTGTCTGCTTGTCTTCTCTTTAGGAGGCATGGGGAACCAAACCTGTGACCTCACATGTGGGAGAGAGGGGCACAATTGCTTGAGCCACCTTTACTCCTGCTTTGTTGTCTGTCTCTCATTGTGTTTCCTCTTTGTGTCTCCTTGATGTGTCATCTTGTTGCATCAGCTCACCACGCTAACCCATCATGCTAGCTTGCTGTCTTGTTCGTGTTCTGCAGGAGGCACTGGGAACCGAACCTGGGACCTCCCGTGTGGTAGGCAGGAGCTCAGCCGCTTGAGCCGCATCCACTTCCCCATCATTCCTTTTTAAAGTGGAATAATACTTCATGGTATGTAACCACATTTTGTTTGTCCATTTGTCTGTTGATGGTCACTTAGGTTGCTACCTTTTGGCTCTTGTGAATAATGCTGTTGTAAAATAATGGAAGATACATTGGTGTACAAATATTTGTCCAAGCCCTTGTTTTTGATTCTTTGCGGTAAAAACCTAGAAGTGGGGTTGCCAGGTCATATGATAGTTCTGCCTTTAACTTTTTGAAGAACTATCCAACTTTTCCATAGTGGCTGCACCATTTTACATTCCTGCCAAAGATTTGTGAGAATTCTGTTTCTCCACATCCTTACTACCACTTGTTATTTTCCATTTTGGAAATAATTGCTATTCCAGTGTGTGTGAAGTGGTATCTTGTGGTTTTAATTTGCATTTCCTTAATAGTTAATGATGTTGAGTATCTTTTAATGTGCTTATTGGCCATTGTGGTGGATTGAATTATATATCCCACTTTGAATATGTGCTTAATTTAGTCTTGGTCTGCATTCTGGTGGGTATAGATCCATTGTAAATAATATCTCCCCAAGATGCTACTTCAGTTAAGGAATGGCCCCACAGAATCAGGTTTGGCTTTAATCTGGATTACTGGAGTCCTTTATAGGCGGGGTAAAGGTCTGATGAAGAGAGAAGCCAGGTGAGGCTACCATGTGCGTTGTCATATGACAGAAAAGCCAAGGACTGAGGATCACTGTTAGCCAGCCCCAGAATGCCAGTCTTTGGGAAGAAAGTATCAACATGCTGATGCCTTGATTTTGGACTTCTACCCACAAAACCGTGAGCCAATAAATTCCAATTGTTTAAGCAAACTCACTCACTTTATGCTGTTTGCTTTAGTAGCTGGGAAATGAAAACAGTCATTTGTCTATCTTCTTTGGTTTCCTTTGCCCGTTTTAAAAATTGAATTGTCTTTCTGTTGTTGAGTTGTAGACATTTTAATTTTTTTGTGTGGTCATATATTTCACACTTTTTCATAGCTTTTGAGTTTGTTTTTATTAATCTTGTTTAGCAAAATCTCTACTACCATTATTAAAAAACAACCCTCTTATATTTTCTTTTAATACTTTAATAGTTTGAAGTTTGGTACTTTTTTTTCACTCTTTAATTTGTGTGGAATGGACTTTACTTTTGTGTTTGGTGTGAGGTAGGGAGCTAATTTAAATTTTCTTTGAAATGGGTAGGCTTTTGCCCAGCTTCACTAATTGGCTTGTGCATATTTGAAGTACCACAAGAATTTCCTTATATACATAGGATCTCTTTCTGAATTCTCAGTTCTGTTCCTCTGATATGTTTGTATTTATTCCAGTACTGAAGTCCCCACTCCCCCATGGCTGTGTAATATAAGTTTTGATATCTGATAGTAAAAATGTTTTTAAAGTTTCTTGGCTATTCTCATGCCTTTACTTATGCGGATGAATTTTAGAATTATCTTGATGGCTTAAAAAAAAATCCCATGACACTGAATTTATAGATAATCAAATCTTCACAATCAAATATATTCATCAAGGAACACATGGTATTTTCTCTTTGTTTTAGGATTGCCTGTCTGATATCCTTTTTTTTTTGAAGTACTGGGGGCTGGGGATTGAACCCGGGACCTCATATGTGGGAAGCCTGTGCTCAGCCCCTGAGCCACATTGGCTCTCCTGAGTTGATGTTTTCGCTTGTTTATTTATTGTTTGTTTTTTGTTTTTAGGAGGCACCAGGAATGAAACCTGGGACCTCCCATGGCACTCAATCACTTGAACCACATCCGCTCTCCTTGTCTGATAACATTTCAACCTAAATGTCTATTTTAGTTTTTGTTTTCTGTTTGTTTTTCCCAATGTGTTTTGAAAAGATGGTATTAGTTGGAAAGATAGAAATTAGTTGGAAAGATAAATTTCATTTCTCTGTTTTCTTCTAATCTTTGGCCTAAAGAGACTTGATCACGATAGGTGGTGTGTGTGTGTGTGTGTATGTATCTTAGGCTCTTATTATAATTGGTACCGTGTTATGAACACTTTTAATTTTCTTTTTTTGTTTTTACTTTTCAACTTTTTATTTTCATACTTTTCAAACTCATAGGACCATTACAAAAATAATACAGATGCCATACAGAGAGCTCCAACGTGCCCCTATCCGCTAAGATACCCATATCCACCAGTTCCAACATTTTACCACATTGGCTGTATCAGCCTATTTATCTGATTAACCTGTCTGCATATTTATCAGTCTTTTTTCTGAACACTTAAAGGTTGTATACATCATGTTCCTTGAATGTTTAATGCTGCCATATATGTTTCCTAAGAATAAGGAAATTCACTTATGTAACCACTTAAGTGCCATTATCAAGTTGAAGAAATTTAACATTGATATCGAGCTTACAGTCTATATTCCAACTTTTTTATATGCCCCAGTAATGTCTCTTTGAACCTTTTCTTCTTCCTTGTTAGATCTTGTCTAGGATCCTATATTCCCTTTAATTGTCATAGTCTCTTTATTTTCTTTTTTAAAAAAATGTAAGAACATATATAAAACATAAGTCTTCCCATCTCTACCACTCTCAAGCATACCATTCAGTGGCATTAATCAGTCATATAATTGCAGTATCATCACTAACTTCCATTACTAAAATGTTCCCAGCTCCCCAGACAGAAACCCTACACCCTTTTTTCTATCAACTCTCATTTCTTCTACCCCCTGCCCCAGCAACCTGTACTCTTATTCATGTCTTTATGAGTTTGCATGTTTTCTAATATTTTCTTTGTAGTTACCTTGAGCATTAAATGTAACAGCCTAAGGGAAACGGACTTGGCCCAGTGGTTAGGGCGTCTCTCTACCACATGGGAGGTCCACGGTTCAAACATTGGGCCTCCTTGACCCGTGTGGACCTGGCCCGTGTGGAGCTTGCTGATGCGCGCAAGGAGTGTCCTGCCACGCAGGGGTGTCCCCTGCCACGTAGGAGAGCCCCCTGCTCAAGGAGTGCGTCCCATAAGGAGAGCTGCCCAGCAGGAAAGAAAGTGCAGCCTGCCTAAGAATGGCGCCGCCCACACGGAGAGCTGATGCAACAAAGACACAGATTCCCCTGCCGCCAACAACAACAGAAGCAGACAAAGAAACAAGACGCAGCACATAGACACAGAGAACAGACAACTGGGGTGGGGGGGGGACGGGGAGAGAAATAAATAAATAAATCTTTTAAATCAATAAATTTAACAACCTAACTCTGTAATAATCTCATTTGCTTTGATACCAACTTAATTTCAATAGTATATAAAAGCCGTGTTCCATTATTCCTTTGTCCCTCACCTTTATGTAGTTCTTGTTACGTATTACATGTTTATTGTACTTATATTCATCTTTTAGATCTTGCAGGAAGTAAAAAGTGAAGTTACACATAAAAATAAAATATTACTGGCATTTATATTTACCCCAGTTGTTACCCTTATTAGAGATCTCCACCCCACCCCCAATGACTCCCTTGTCTGTCTCTTGTTGTGTCCACTTGTTGTCTGCTTGTCTTCTTTAGGAGGCACTGGGAACTGAACCCAGGACTTCCCATGTGGGAGACGGGTGCCCAACCATTCGAGCCACATCCACTGCCTGCTAATTGTGTCAACTTGTGTCTGCCCATTGCATCTACTTGTTTTCTTTAGAAGGTATCAGAAATGGAACCCAGGACCTCCCCTGTGGGAGGCAGGTGCCCAACTGCTTGAGCCACATCTGCTTCACCAGAGAGCTTTATTTCTTTATGTACCTTCAATATATTGCCTATTGTCCTTTCCTTTCAATGTGCAGAAATCTTTAGCATCTCTTGTAAGGCTCTTCTAATGGTGATGAACTTCTTCATCTCTTGTTCATCTAACAGTTTTGCTCGTTGGCTATTTTTTGCTGTGAGAACTTTAAATATATCATACCACTACCTTCTTGCCTCCATTGTTCGCAGTGAGAAATCTGCATTTAATTGTAGGTAGGCTCCCTTATATGTAACACATTGCATCTCTCTTGCAGCTTTCAGAATTATTTTTTTAAATTTTGGCATTTGACTGTTTGGTTATAATATGCTGTGTCCTGGGTCTATTTGTGTTTATCCTCTTTGGGGTTCATTTATCATCTTGAATGTGTATATTCATGTCTTTCATTAAATTTAGGAAGCTGTCAGCCATTAATTTTTTGAATATTCTCTCTGCTCCTTTCTCTTTCTTCTCCTACCAGGATTCTCACAATGCATATATTGGTATACTTGATGGTGTCCCATAGGTTCCTCAGGCTCCATTCACTTTTCTCCATTCTTTCTTCCCTTTACTCCTCAGACTGCATGATTTCAGTTGTCTTATCTTCAAGTTCTCTGATTCGTCTGTCAGCTCCAATCTACTCTTGAACCCCTCTGGGGAATTTTTTATTTCTGGTACTGTGGCTTTTAGCTCTGTTTGGTTCCTTTTCATACTTTCCATCTCTCTGTAATAGTCTCTTTGTGTCTGTCTTTTGTTGGTTTTTTTTTTTAATTTTTTTTTAAAGATTTATTTATTTATTTAATTCCCTGTCTCCCCAGGTTGTCTGTTCTCTGTGTCTATTTGCTGCGTCTTGTTTCTTTGTCCGCTTCTATTGTCGTCAGCAGCATGGGAAGTGTGGGCGGTGCCATTCCTGGGCAGGCTGCACTTTCTTTCCCGCTGGGCGGCTCTCCTTACGGGGCGCACTCCTTGCGTGTGGGGCTCCCCTACGCGGGGGACACCCCTGTGTGGCAGGGCACTCCTTGTGCGCATCAGCACTGCACATGGGCCAGCTCCACACGGGTCAAGGAGGCCTGGGGTTTGAACCACGGACCTCCCATGTGGTAGACGGATGCCCTAACCACTGGTCCGAGTCTGTTTCCCTGTGTCTGTCTTTTGTTTTCCTGATTTCCTTTAGTTCTTTGTCCAGGTGTTCCTTTAGCTTTTTGAGTGTGTTTAGGAACATTTTCTTTTAAGTCTTTGTCTGTTATGTCCCAGATTTGGTCCTACTTCTTGATGGTTTCTAATGCTTTAGTCTTCTCCTTAGCCTGGGCTGTCACTTCCTGTTTCATTGTTATATTTGCAATCTTTCAACCTTGGACATTTTAATATTCTGCTATATTACTGCTGGAATTTAAACCCTGAGGCATCTGTTCCTTAAGTTTATATCCAGCTGAAGTGTTTGAGTTTTTCTTAAATGCCAGGAACTAGCAAAAATAAACACAAAAACAAAAAAAGAATGAAGAAAAAGAAAACAGCTTTCCCAGTCTTTGCAGATTTACCTGTGGAATGCTCTCCTTCAGGGCATGTCCATACAGTGAGTTCAGATGAGCGCCAGGCCAAATTATGGGGGCCTTCCTTTCGTTTCTATGTATGTGTCTTCTCTTGGGCCTGTGCATGTGGCCCTAAGAAATCCCCATTTTATGTGGATAAGAAGGCCCCCTCTCCCCTAGGTAACAGTTTCCTTATGATCCCAAGCACTGCGCCATATATCTTACAGCAGCAATCCCTTGCCTTAGGCAGCATGAGTTGACTCCTCTCCCCCAGCATTCTGTATGAGAATTCCATTAGCTGCCATCTACATACCCGGCATGTTCTGGGATAGTGAGTTCCTCAAGCCACCGTCAGAGAGATTGGGCCAGACATACATGCTCCCAGCATGTGCACAGAGGACACCTTGCTGCTTCTGGAATGGGACCAAGGACCTGCTCCAATCGGAGCCAAGGCATTGGTGGTGAGGGAGGGGCCAGCCAGGGTACCAGGAGATCTTACTGCTTTAAGTACCCTTTTTCTTGATTTGGTGCTTGCCCAGTTACTGTAGTCCTTTAACTGTTTTCTGGAACTTTGAGAAAGATGTTTCTGTCAGTTCTTGATTGTTGTTCAAAGCCTCTGTTGGATACTTTTTTTTTTTTTTTAAGATTTATTTATTTTTTATTAATTTCTCTCCCCTTCCCCCCCCACACCCCAGTTGTCTGTTCTCTGTGTCTTTTTGCTGTGTCTTCTTTGTCCGCTTCTGTTGTTGTCAGCAGCACAGGAATCCATGTTTTCTTCTTGTTGCGTCATCTTGTTGTGTCAGCTCTCCGTGTGTGAGGCACCACTCCTGGGCAGGCTGCACTTTATTTCGCGCTGGGTGGCTCTCCTTATGGGAGGCACTCCTTAAGCGTGGGGCTCCCCTGCACGGGGAACACCCCTGCGTTGCATGGCACTCCTTGGGCACATCAGCACTGCGCATGGGCCAGCTCCACACGGGTCAAAGAGGCCCGGGGTTTGAACCACAGACATCCCATGTGGTAGACGGACGCCCTAACCACTGGGCCAAGTCCGCTGCCCGGACACTTTTCTTATTGTTGTTTATTTAATGATTGAGGACTATTAATCAATTTTGTAACTGTTCTCAATTCTTACCTGGTTGGTGGACATTAAAATTTTTTTGCTACTATAAATTGTTAAATTGCTTTTACTCTTGTTTTATTTTTTATTTATTTTTTTAGGCTGTTATTTTTTGAAAATATATTTTTATTATGTAAGTTGTGAACTTGCAAGATAATCATGCGTGTGTAGAATTCCCAAACAACAACCCTTCACCAACATACCACACCATTGTGGAACTTTGTTATAGGTTGTGAGATAATATTATCAGAGTATTACCACTAACTATGATCCATAGCATACATTTGAAGTATTTTTTCCATACTCCCTATTATTAACACAGTACATCTTTGGCATTGATGCAGAAATATTACAGTATTACTATTATAGTCCATAGATTACATTAATTGTATTTTCCCCATGCTTCCTCACATTCCCACCACCCTGCATAGTGACGTACATCCATTCTGGTTCACAGAAGAACATTCTAGCGTTTGTACTATTAACCACAATTCCCATCCATGTCTGGGTTCAATGTGTTATTCAGTCCCTAGATTGTTTTCTAACTTACTTTCAGCTGACATTTATATCCCTAGACTGCCCTTTTGAGCCACAATCCCATTTATAAACCAGGTGCTACTCACTATAATGTGTTACAATGAACTCTATCCATTTCCTCACATTTACAGTTAATTAAAACTTCTACATACATTAAACATCAGTACTCCTTTACAGTCCTCCTCATATCTCCTAATAATCT
This sequence comes from Dasypus novemcinctus, assembly GCF_030445035.2. Lineage (NCBI taxonomy): Eukaryota > Metazoa > Chordata > Mammalia > Cingulata > Dasypodidae > Dasypus > Dasypus novemcinctus. The sequence continues at coordinate 25,276,914 of NC_080695.1, read as the reverse complement.
ATACTCTAGGTTTTAACTCCATGTGTTTATTCTTCATATTTAGTTCATATTAGTGAGATCATGGAACATTTGTCCTTTTGTGTCTGGCTTATTTCACTTAGCATAATGTCTTCAAGATTCATCTGTGTTATCATATATGTCCCAATTTCAGTTCTTCTTATTGCAGCATAGAATTCCATCATGTATATATATTACATTTTGTTTATCTATTCATTGGTTGATGGACACTTGGGTTGTTTCCATCTTTTGGCAATTGTGAATAACACCACTATGAATGTCAGTGTGCAGGTGTCTGTTCGTGTCACAGTTTTCAGTTCTTCTGGATATATTCCTGGTAGAGGAATTGCTGCATCATATGGCAGTTCTATATTTAACTTCCTGAGGAACTGCCAAACTGTCTTCCACAGAGGCTACACCATTTTACAATCCCACCAACAGCGAAGAAGTTTTCTAATTTTGCCACATCCTCTCCAGCACTTATCATTTTCTGTTTTTGTTTTTTTTTAAATAATGGCCATTCTCTGCAGTGTGAGATATCTCATTGTCATTTTGATTTGCATTTCCCTAATAGCTAGTGATATTGATCAATTTTTCATGTGCTTTTTCGTCGTTTGTATTTCCTCTTTGGAGAAATGTCTATTTAAATCTTTTGCCCATTTCTAAATTGGATTGCTTGCTTTTTTATTGTTGAGTTGTATAATCTCTTTATATAGAGTGGAAATCAAGCTCTTATCAGATATGTGGCTTCCAAATATTTTCTCCCATTGAATGTACCATCTTTTCACATTCTTGAGGAAGTCCCATTTATCCATGTTTTCTTTCACTGCTTGTGCTTTAGGTGTAATGTTTAAGAATGAACCACCTACCACTAGGTGTGTTTTTTTTTTTAAGATTTATTTTTTATTTATTTCTCTCCCCTTCCCACCCCCCATCCCCCACCCCCTCAGTTGTCCGCTCTCAGTGTCCATTCACTGAGTGTTCTTCTGTGTTCACTTGTATTCTTGTCAGTGGCACTGGGAAACTGCATCTCTTTTTGTTGCGTCATCTTGCTGCATCAGCTCTCTGTGTTTGTAGCGCTACTCCTGGGCAGACTGCACTTTTTTTTGCGTGGGGCGGCTCTCCTTAAGGGGTGCACTCCTTGCGCAGGGGACACCCCTGCATGGCACAGCACTCCTTGCACGCATCAGCACTGCACATGGGCCAGTTCACCACACAGGTCAGGAGGCCCTGGGTTTGAACCCTGGACCTCCCATCTGGTAGGCAGAAGCTCTATCAATTGAGCCAAATCTGCTTCCCTACCACTAGGTCTTGAAGGTGTTTTCCTACATTTTTGTCTACGAGCTTTATGGTTCTAGCTTTTATATTTAGGTCTTTGATCCATTTTGAGTTAATTTTTGGATAAGGTGTGAGGTAGGGGTCCTCCTTCTTTTGGCTATGGATATCCAGTTCTCCTGGCATATCCTGAATAGACACTTCCTACTCAGCTGGGTAGGTTTGACAGGCTTGTCAAAAATCACTTGAACATAGATGTGAGGGTCTGTTTCTGAACCATTAATTTGGTTCCATTGGTCTATTTGTCTATCTCTATCTCAGTACCATGCTATTTTTACCACTGTAGCTAGGTAGTATGATTTAAAGTCCAGAAATGAGAGTCTTCCAACTTGTCTTTTCCTTTTTAAAATATTCTGGGCAGCAGACTTGGCCCAGTGGTTAGGGCATCCGTCTACCACATGGGAGGTCCGCAGTTCAAACCCTGGGCCTCCTTGACCCATGTGCAGCTGGCCCATGTGCAGTGCTGATGCGCACAAGGAGTGCCATGCCACGCAGGGGTATCCCCTGTGTAGGGGAGCCCCATGTGCAAGGAGTGCGCCCGTAAGGAGAGCCACCCAGCGCAAAAGAAAGTGCAGCCTGCCCAGGAATGGTGCTGCACACATGGAGAGCTGACACGAGATGACACAACAAAAAGAAACACAGATTCCTGTGCCGCTGACAACAACAGAAGCGGACAAAGAAGACGACGCAGCAAACAGACACAGAGAACAGACAACCGGGGTGGGGGTGGGGAGGGGAGAGAAATAAATAAATAAATCTTTAAAAAAAAATGTTCTGGCTATTCGGGGCTCCCTACCCTTCCAAATAAAATGGATAATTGTGGTTCCCATTTGTTTAAAAAAATTCTAGTGGAATTTTAAATAGGATTGCATTGAATCTGTATATCAATTTGGGTCGAATTGACATCTTTGGTATTTAGTCTTTCAATCCATAAGCATGGAATAGTCTTCCAATTATTTGGGTCTTTTTAACAAATTTCTTTTAGCAATGCATTGTAGTTTTCTTAATACAAGTGCTTTAAATTCTTGGTTAATTTTATTCCTAAATATTTGATTCTTTAAGTCACTATTGTAAATGGAATTTTTTCCTGACTTTCTCCTCAAATTGTGCATTACTAGTATATACAAACATCACTGATTTTTGCATATTGATACCATATCCTGCCAGTCTATTGAAAACATTTATTAGCACTAGTAGCTTTGTTGTAGATTTTTCAGGACTTTTTTTTTTTTAAGATTTATTTATTTATTTCTCTCCCCCCGCCCCCCACCCCGGTTGTCTCTTCTCTGTGTCTGTTTGCTGTGTCTTGTTTGTCCGCTTCTGTCGTTGTCAGGGGCACAGGAATCTGTGTTTCTTTTTGCTGCATCATCTTGTTGATGTCAGCTTTCTGCGTGGGCGGCGCCATTCTTAGGCAGGCTGTGCTTTCTTTCACACTGGGCGGCTCTCCTTACGGGGCGCACTCCTTGTGCGTGGGGCTCCCCTACGCGGGGGACACCCCTGCGTGACAGGGCACTCCTTGCATGCATCAGCACTGCCCATGGGCCAGCTCCACAGGGGTCAAGGAGGCGGGGTTTGAACCGCAGACCTCCCATGTGGTAGACAGACGCCCTAACCACTGGACCAAGTCCACTTCCCTTTCAGGGCTTTCTAGGTATAGGATCATATCATCTGTGAATAGCAAAAGTTTTACTTCTTCCTTTCTGATTTGGATGCCTTTTATTTCTTTTTCATGCCTGATTACTCTAGCTAGAACCTCTAGCACTAATTTGAACAACAGTGGTAAGACATCCTTGTCTTGTCCCTGATCTCAATGGGAAAGCTTTCAGTCTTTGACCATTGAGTAAAATGTTAGCTGTGGGTTTTTCATATATGGCCTTTATAATGTTGGGAAAGTTTCCTTCAATTCTTATCTTTTGTAGTATTTTTTATTGGGAAAGGATGCTGTATTGTGTCAAATGCTTCTTTTGTGTCAATTGATATGATCATGTAATTTTTCTTCTTTGATTTATTAATGTGGTCTCTTGTTTTATTTTGAAAACGTTCCAGAAGATATAATTTTTATTTTTTTGAAAAACATCTTTTAGGTAATACAAATTTGGAAAATTTCACACAATATTACAATGTGTATTAGTAAGCCAAAAGGAGTGCGGATACAAAGTACTGGAAATATGTTGGCTTTTATAAAATGGTATTTATTTGGGGTAAAATCTTACAGTTACAAGGCCCTAAAGAGTCCAACTCAAGGTATCATAAAAGGTACTACTCCCTCACCAAAGTCTGTTGTCACATACTGAAGCAAGGTAGCGGGCAATGTCTGTGAGGGTTCAGCCTTCCTCTTCCCTCATAAGGCTCTGTGGGTCCAGCTTCTTCCCATTTTAGTGTAGGTTGGCATAGGGCTTGTCTCTCTTCGCAGGGTTCATTTCTTTCTGGCCTCTGCTGCTCTGTTCTCTTCACAAGTTCAGCTATAAACTATCAGGTGAATAGCTCATCTTTCTTCCCAGGGCGTTTGCTGTATCTATGGAGCTGTCTCTCTTCCTCTGTGTATTTTCTTTGCTTCCCAGTCTTCTTGATTGAGTATCCTTTTATATAGCCCGCAAAGGGAGCAGGGACTCAATTGAGTTCCCCTAATCTTGATTTAATTAACTAAACTTTTAAAGGCTTTGAATTTAAATCAGTCAAAGGGTATCATGCCCGGAGGAACAGATTAGTTTACAGACATAATCTATATCTCTTTGTTGAATTCACAAATATCGGACTGCCACAGTGTATAAAGAAGAAAGTGCCTGCTCTTACGGTGAGAGCAGTGATTTCTAAGGTTTCAGTCATATAGAATGTCCCCTTGTTGTTTTTGCCATGTTTTTATTATCTGTATCATTAATTGTGTAACAATTTTTAAAACTCTTGTACTTAGCCATAGAGTTGTGAATTCATTCACTGGTAAACTGGTTATTTTTTTGTTTTATTTCGTTTCTATTTATTTTAATAAGCCAGTTATTTTTTCTAATGGATATTAAATAAATACATAACTATTTTTTCAAACGTACGTATACCATACTTTGTGAAACACTGGCATAGCGAGTAGATGTGCAGGCTCTGGAATCATGGTTTCATGGTCGTAAATCCCTGTTCTGCTGTGTTCTGCCTCTATGACACTGGGTAAATTACTTGAGCCTCTGCTTCAGTTTTCTTACTTATAAAATGAGTTTAGTATAACATCTGCCTTATAGGTCATTGTGAGATTTAAATAGCATGTGTGCAAGTGGTTAGCACAGTGCTAGCACAAAGTATTCAACAAATATTAGCAATGACTAAATTTAATAGTTCAGAAATAATCTTGATTCTCTTAGGTGTGTGTGAGTTAATTCTCACACACAACTATGACATTTAAATTTTTGCAGTTTTCATTGTAAGGATGTACCATCACTTATGGAACTGTCATTTTCTAGTTTCTCCTGTTGCTTAAAACAAAACAAAACAAAACAGTGAACAACAGGATTGGGTCCTAATATGTATCACCAACTTTCCCTTCACAAGAATTGTATTATTTTGCTGTGCTCTCAGCAATGCCTTGGCAGCCTTAGAGTTTATCATTTAAATATTTGGGATGCCAGGGTTCATGTTTCTTTTTTTTTTTTAAAGAATTATTTATTTATTCCCCCCCTTGCGGCTTGTTCCATTCTTTGCTGTCTCTTCTCTGTGTCCATTGGCTGCGCATTTTTTCTGTATCTATTTGTCTCCCTTTGTTATGTCATCTTGCTGTGCCAGCTCTCTGTAGCACACGGGCTGTCAGCTCTCCGTGGTGCACGGGCCAGCTTGCCTTCACAAGGAGGCCCTGGGATATGAACCCAGGGCCTCCCATATGGTAGACGGGAGCCCAACTGATTGAGCCGCAGCTGCTTCCCTCATGGGTTTTTAAATGATTGTTCTAATTAATGCCTTATTGTTATTACTCATCGGGCATTAAAGAATGTTTTCATACTCACTTAATTACTATGCTTGTTGAATTGTCCCTTTTTTTCTGACAGATAGGTAACCTTATATATTTTTTGTGTGTGATTTATATAATGCTTGAATTGAGAAATGAAGATAATTTCATGATGATATCCTAGTGAGGGATCCAGGACTACCAGAAATTTGTATTTAATTTTTATCCCAGCAAATGGAAAACAAAAGCACTTTACTTTTAATTGTTAACTAATACTTGGGTACCAAATTTCAGGACAAAAATTGGAATGTGCCTGTGGAGAACCCATTTTTTTACAATGTAATTCAGCTTAAACTGTTTCAGACTAAAACAGGCCATGAGATGTACCCTACTTTTACCTCTTCCTAATTGTCCAACCTAACTAGATCTTACCTTGTGATCTGAGGAAAGCCTGATCCAGCTCATTCCTGTCTGTCGCAGGGGCAGTGTAACCAGAGAGAGCCCATTTGCCCTGGTTGACTGCTGATCTGGCCTTGGCCACTGCCCCGGGCCTTTTATGTCTGAGTTTGGCCCTGGCTGTCCCTTGAAGAAGAGAAAGCAGGGCCTTCTCCTACCACTTCAGTCACATGAAAGAAGCAGAAAAGTGAGCCTACACTCAGTGCTGACCTTTGAGTAAAGTTTCTATCCAGTAGTACACAGACCCAGTCAGTGATCTTCAGCCTGTCCTCTTCCTAAGAGTCAGGGGGAAAGAAGAGTGAGAGGGACGTTAATTCTTCTCCTTTGAAGATAGCTCATAAAAAGTTTCAGCCATTCTCAGAAACAGTAGTTTTCTCTTGTCTCAAGTCAACCATTAAAAGGTAGAGTTAAAAGTAGGCTTACTGGGTATTATACCTTAACTATAGCCTTTTGTAACTAGGCATCAACCTGCAGTGAATGACTTATTACCATGAAGTTTTCTCGTCCCTTGCTTAATGGTTCACGACATGTTCTTGGATTTCTTCCTACTATTCTGTCTCTTCTCAATTTTCTTTGCTGGCTTATTGTCTTTATACCTGGCCATTACATGTTGACATTCCAGGGATCAGCCTAAGGCTCCTTGTCAGTCCTTTCTCCCTAAATAATCACTTGTGTATATCTACAGCTTCACTTATGGAAAAGTCCAAAATTTATGTCTCTAGCTCAGACCTCTCTTTTGAGTCCTAGATCTGCATTTCTAAAAGTACCTTAAATTCAACATGCCCAAGACTTAATTCATAGTCTTCACTTGAAAATAGTGTTTCATATCTCAGGGAGTGGTATCACCACCCAAGGAGTTGTGTAAGTCAGAAATCTGGGGAGTTGTCCATGATTCTCTACGCCCCCTACCCCCCCTCCCCGATCCAATTAGTCACAAGGTCCAGTTGATTTTTTTCTAACCTTTTAAAATTATAAACTATAACATACACACTGAAAAGCTATGCATCTTTTTTTAAAACAAATCAATTTTATTGATACATATTAATAAAGCATACAATTCAAAGTGTGCAATCAGTGGTATTTGGCATAATCACATAGTTGTGCATTTGTCACTTCAGTCATTATTAGAGCATTTTCATTATTTCAATAATTTAAAAAAAAGAAAAATTCATCACCTCTCAAATCTCTCTGTGCTTCTCTTGCTATTTCTGGCACTTATTGATTTATTTAAAAGCCAATGTATTGAGATATATTCACATACGACACTATCTTTCCAAAGTGTATAATCAATGGCTTTTTTTTCCTAAGGTTTATTTATTTCTGCCCACCCCCTCATTGTTTGCATTTGGTGTGCCCCGGTCTTCTCTTTTTTTTTTTTAGGAGGCACTGGGAACCAAATCCAGTACCTGGCATGTGGGAGGGAGGTGCCTTAATTGCCTGTGCCACGCTCCCTGCTTTGTTAACATCTCTCATTGTGTTTCTTCACTTTGTCTCTTGGTTGTGTCAGCTTGCTGTGCCAGCTCGTTGCACTAGCTTGCTGTATTGCTTGTCTTAGAGGGCACTGGGAACCAAACCCCAACCTCCCATGTGGTAGGCAGGAGCTCAATTGCCTGAGCTGTATCTGCTTCCTATCAATGGCTTTTAGTATAATCACAATGCTGTGCATTCAACCATAAAAATTTTTAGAAAAATTTAATCACTCCAAAAAGAAAAATTCTACACCCCTTAATAGACACCTCTCAGTCCCTCTATCCTTTTTCAGCCCTGCATAACCACTAATCTAATTTCATCTTTATAAATTGATTCATATTTACATTTTATATCAATGGAATCATACAATCTAGTTCTTTGTGTTTGGTTTCTTTTACTTAGCATAATGTTGGGATTTTTTTTGTCTGATATTAACATCTTGTAACATTATCATACATTTTTGTAGTTTCAAAGAAAAACAGTCATATATGCAATATTACCCACATTCATATTTCACGTGAGGTTTCACTATGCTTTACAGTCCCATGTTACATTTTTTAGCTTTCCTTTTAGTAATTTACATGACCTTAGACTTTTCCTTACAATCACTGTCATACCCATGAAATAACACTGATAGCTACAAACATTATGTTGTGCGTTCACCTTTTCTATTCATTTCCAAAAATTAACACACATCTGTCTTACCAATTCTGCACTAGTTAACCCCCATCTTTCCATTCTCTAACCTCATTCTATTTTCTGGTGACCCATATTCAAGTTATTAACTTCATGAGATTACACAGTATATTTAGTCCATAATAGCTCAGTCATACAGTATTTGTCCTTTTGTGTCTGGCATGTATCACTCAATATAATATCCTCCAGGTTCATCCATGTTGTCATATGCTTTATGATTTCATTTCTTCTTACAGCTGCATAACATTCTATTGTGTATGCATCTTTTTTTTGGCATCATAATCACAAAGTGTAACCCTTGCAGTCAACATTGAGGTTATTAACTATACCATTGCCAGCATTCAACCCCGCGCCCCTAAACTCCTCATCACTATACTTTTCTGCCTCTCAAAGTAAACTGTCTTGACTTTTATGATACATATTCTTACTTTTCCACCTAAGGTTGCATCCAAACTTAGTAGTTAGTGTTCTCTGCTTTTTGAACTTTATATAAATGATATCATTTAGCTTGTATTTGTTACTGTCTGGCTGCTTTCACTCATCATCATTTTGTAAATATCATGTTTTATGGAACTGTAGTTTGTACCTTTAGAAGCTTTATGTCACTATGTGTTTCCCTTTTTTCATCTACAGATGCTGGCCAAAATGTAGGCTCATTAAGTTCTCAGCCTCTTGACCTTTGGTCTGCTTGATAGTTTTTTTCCATGGGCTTATTGTCCAACTTCGATCCTCTCCTCAAACTCTACTCCTTTATCCCATGTACAATCTTGTTCTATGCATGACTTCCTATTTGGAGATTCCTCCTGCATCTCTGACCTGGAAAGAAAGTAGTTTTCATTCTTTGAGCTTTTCAGCCAGTTTGAGATAATTCTTTGAGAATCTTCTGCAGTAATATTGTTTTCTATGAATTGAAACTCATTTTCCAGTAGGATTGCTGACTAGATGTGTGGACAGAGGAAAAAGTTGAAATGACTGAAGTTGATAGGAGGACTGTGTACCATTAACTAGAACAGAGGGGTACAGATGGGCTGCAGGTAGACTAGATGTGGCTAGTTTTTGAAAATATTGGTTTGAGATGCTGGCTTATGAAATACCTGGAACTGTGAGCTAGAAATGGGGACTTAAAAACTAACTTCTATCATGATAAACATATTTGTATGTGTATGATGAAAATATGGAGAAATATAAAGAAAAAAGTATCCATAAAGCAGAGATAATCATTCTTAACATTTTATTTTATTATTTTTTAAAGATTTATTTTTTATGTATTTCTCCCCACTTTCCCCCCCTCTCCCCTCCTCCCAGTTGTCTGCTCTCTGTGACCATTCGCTGTGTGTTCATCTGTGACCGCTTCTATCCTTATCAGTGGCACCAGGAATCTGTGTTTCTTGTTGTTGCGTCATCTTGTTGTGTCAGCTCTCTGCATGTGTGGCGCCAATTCTTGAGCAGGCTGCACTTTCTTTCGCACTGGGCGGCTCTCCTTACGGGGTGCACTCCTTGTGCACGGGGCACCCCTACCTGGGGGACACCCTGGTGTGGCACGGCACTCCTTGTGTGCATCAGCACCTGCGCATGGGCCAGCTCCACGTGGGTCAAGGAGGCCCCGGGTTTGAACCGCGGACCTCCCATGTGGTAGACGGGCACCCTAACCACTGGACCAAGTCCGATTCCCCATTCTTAACATTTTAGTGAATGAACTTCTGGGTTTACTTCTGGTTATATACATATAAGAGTACATATTTAAACTCACATTTTAAATAGTATTTTGTATTCAGCTTTTTTTCTCTATGGTTTTGTCATAAATGAAGAAGTCCGGGGTCAGTCACATTTGGTGCTTCTGTTGAGTTAAGAGTCAGCAGCAGAAGAGGTCATATGTAAAATCATGGGACTTATTGGGATTATATAGGATGAGCTCCTGCACAGATGGAGAAGAAAATATGGCAAGGACAGAACTTTGGAAGCTTGCCTATATTTCAGGATTCAAGAAGAAGGAATCATAATCAGAGGGGTAGGAGAATTTAAAAAGTTTAGTGTCATACTAAGTTGGAGCAAATTCCAAGCTGAAAAGGAATGGTAAATATCATCAGATGTCACAGAGATAATGTTAAGTGCTTTACAGAATTTTTATTTTTGTCCAATAAAGATGAAATAACAAGGACTGGATTTTACTGTGCTGCCTTAAACAACTAGAAAACTAGACAATGTATGAAATAACAGTTTAAAATCATTGGATAACAGGCAGCATGGGACTGTGATCACTGAAAGAAGGGAAACGTACTGAAGTTTATTGTTACCTAAACGTACTGTCTGGAGGTAGTTTTCAGGCTGCAGAACAGGGGTAGGGATCCTGAATAGAGCCCAGTGGTCTCACTGAGTTGAGAAGATAGAGTCGATGAGGCCAACACAGCTATAATTTGTAGGCAGGATACTAGGGAGGAGAGATTTACAAAGAGAATCTGGATATATGGAGAAGGTTCCCCCAAGTTTTTGTACTGCTCTGTATAAGCCTACAAAACTGCCTGAGGACAGAGAAGAAAATCCCCCTAGAAAGGATAGATCCAAACAATTCTTGGAATCCACACATGGCTGGTAATAGTCTGTGTTCTCATACCCAAAATGTATATAGGGCATTATATTTCCTTGGCAATGGAGCTAAAGTGATCCTCAATTAAAGGCTGCTATGCATCTGACCTAACAGAGCTTTAAAAAGCAAGCCTTGAAATGATCCATTTTTTTCTTATTTTTAATCTCTTTAAAAGATAATTGGGGAATGCGGATATGGCTCAAGCAGTTGGGTACCCCCTACCACATGGGAGATTCCAGGTTCAGTTCCTGGTGCCTCCTAAGGAAGACGAGCAAGACAGCGAGCTGACACAACGAGATGACGCAATGAAGAAGCACAACGAGGAAACTCAATGAGAGGCATAACAAGCGGAGAGCAGAGGTAGCTCAAGTGATTGGATGCCTCCCTCCCACATGGGAGATCCCAGATTTGGTTCCCGGTGCCTCCTAAAAAGAAAACGAACACAATGAACAGACACAGAGAGCACACAGCAAGCGCAAACAATGGGTGGGTGGAAAAGATCATTGAATTTGGAGTGACTGGGTTTCTTTTTGAACTGATAGAAATGTTCATAGTGGTGATGGTTGCAAAACATTGTGAGATCAATAAATAATAGCTTAAAAAAGATATTTGACTACAGCAAAAATAATAATGCATCATGGGGTTTACAACACAAAGAAGTAAAATATATGACAATAGCACAAAGAGTGGGATGGGCGTAAATAGAATTATACTGTTATAAGATTCCTATTGTACATCAAAAGAGATATAGGAAGACACTGATAAGTTAAAAATGTGTAATGTAAAGCCTAGAGCAAATACCAGAAAAATAAAACAGGTATAGCCTATGAGTTATATATTAGTGGAAATAAAATAGAATCCTAAAAAATACAGTTAATCTAAAAGAAGGCAGGAAATGAGGACAAACAAAGCATAGATGCAGCAAATAGGAAACAAATAGCAAGGATAGTACATTTTTTAAAAAATATTTATTTATTATTATTATTTTTTAATTACATTAAAAAATATATATGAGGTCCCATTCAACCCCACCGCCCCCGCCCCCCACTCCCCCCACAGCAACACTCTCTCCCATCATCGTGATACATCCATTGCACCTGGTAAGTTCATCTCTGAGCATCACTGCACCCCATAGTCAATGGTCCACATCATAGCCCAGAAGGATAGTACATTTTATTCTTTCTTTTTTTTAAGATTTATTTTTTATTTATTTTTCTCCCCTTCCCCCCTCCCCCGAGTTGTCTGCTCTCTATGTCCATTCGTTGCGTGTTCTTCTATGACCGCTTCCGTCCTTATCAGCGGCACTGGGAATCTATGTTTCTTTTTGTTGCGTCATCTTGTTGTGTCAGCTCTCTGTGTGTGTGGCACCATTGTTGGGCAGGCTGCACTTTCTTTCCCACTGGGCAGCTCTCCTTATGGGTAGGCACACTCCTTGTGCATGGGGCTCCCCTTTGTGGGGGACACCCCTGTGTGGCACGGCACTCCTTGTGTGCATCAGGACTGCACATGGGCCAGCTCCACACAGGTCAAGGAGGCCTGGGGTTTGAACTGCAGACCTCCTATGTGGTAGGCGGATGCCCTATCCATTGGACCAAGTCCGCTTCCTGATAGTAAATTTTAAATACAGCCATATCAATAATTACATTAAATGTAAATGGTCTTGAAAACTTAATTCTGCTTTTAAAAAAAACCTTTGCAAAATGAAAGAAAAATGGTATACAAAAGAACAAATATTGTATTGCCTCACTACTATGAACTAAATAAGATGAGTAAACTTAGCAGAGGTAAATATAGAGTATAGATTACTAGGAAAATATGGGTGGAGAATGGGAGCTGATGCTTAATGTATGTAGTATTTTTAATCAGGTTTATTGTAAAAGTGTGGAAATGAATAAAGTTGATGGTAACAGTATCATGAACATTGGTGATTGATAAATGTGATTGTAGCTGAAAGAGGTAGTCTTTGGACACAAATGTCAATGGAAAGGAAGCTAGAGGATAATCTAGGGACTGTATAACTGATTTTGGTGGTGGGTGTATATTATCTTATAGTATATTCTTATTAATGGTATAAATGCAAGAATATTTTTTTACAAAGTGTAAAATTACAACTAATATAACTTATGGATGATAGTAATTTTGTAATACTTTTGTTGCTATGGCAAAGAAGATATATCAATTCTAAAGGATAAGAGGGTTGTTTAAGGGGGTATGGGGTTTCTCCTTTTGGAGTAATGAAAACGTTCTAAAATTGAAGTGATGAAAGCACAACTCTGCGATGAAAATGAGCACTGCTGAGTGGACACTTTGAATGGATTGTACAAAGCATGGGACCATAACACGGTGAATCCTGTGGGGAAGGATGGGCTGTGGTTAACAGGACAAATAGGAGAACATTCTCACATGAACTGTAACAAATATATAATAGGGTGTTAATAATCTGGTGGGTTGGGGGAAAATATACCATGTAAGATATGGGCTATAGTTAGTAATATTTTGATGATACTTTTTCATAGTTTGTAACAAATGTTTCACAACAATGCAAAGTGTTGGTGATGGGGTTAAGTTTGTGAGTCCTGTATGATAATATGCATGTTTGTTTTGTAAGTTTATAACTTTTACTATACATTTATTGTTTGTGTTCATGTATGAATGGTCTACTTAAATAACATTTTTTAAATTGAAAAAAATCTCTAATCTCACTACCATTAACATTTTCGTGTACTTTGAGTTGGTTTTTGTACTACACATGTTTGTATTCATGCATATATGTGTATATGTAGGTGCATGCCAGTGTATGTGTATACACATAAATATGTGCTTTTTTTTCTTTTTAAAGATTTATTTTATTTATTTCTCTCCCTTCCCCCCCTCGACCCCCCCCAGTTGTCTGCTCTCTCTGTCCATTCATTGTGTGTTCTTCTGTGTCTGCTTGCATTCTTGTCAGTCAGCACCGGGAATCTGCCTCTTTTTGTTGCATCATCTTATTGCATCAGCTCTCTCTGTATGCAGCACCACTCCTGGGTGGGCTGCGCTTTTTTTGCGTGGGGCGCACTCTTTGCACAGGGGCCACCCCAATGCAGGGTTATCCCTGTATGGCACGGCACTCCTTGCATGCAGCAGCACTGCACATGGGCCAGGAGGCCCTGGGTATTGAAACCTGAACCTCCTGTATGGTAGGTGGACACGCTCTCCATTGAGCCACATCCACTTCCCTGCTTTTTTTAATAAACAAAAATTGGGCTTGTGCTCTTTGAATATTTTCATTTAACTTTGAATCAAGAGCATTTTTACATTTAATAAGATTATTTGCAAAAAATTATTTTTTTAAAGATTTATTTATCTTCCACCCACCCTCTGGTGTGCTCTCTGTGTCCATTCACTGTGCATTCTTCTATGTCTGCTTGTCTTCTCTTTAGACAGCACCGGGTACCAATCCTAGAACCTTCCGGAGTGGGAGAGAGGTGCTTAATTTATTGCGCTACCTCAGCTCCCTTGGTCTGCTGTGTCCCTTATTGTCTCTTCTCTGTGTCTCTTTTTTGGTGGCATCATCTTGCTGCACCAGCTCTCTTTTCGGTCCACCTTGCTGCGTGGGCCAGCTTGCTGCACAGGCCAACTTGCCTTCACTAGGAGGCCCCGGGAATTAAACCATGGACCTCCTGTATGGTAGACAGAGCCAGTCACTTGAGCCACATCCACTTCCCTGCGAAAAGTTATTAATGTTTATATAGTATTCCACTAAGTGGCTAAACTGTAATTTTTCATCCCATGTAATTAACCATATAGGTTGTTTGTAAGTTAATGCCTTTTTAATTAAGGTGATGAGCATCCATGAATACTTTTATATAAATCTTTACATCATTAATTATTTTCTTAGACTATATTCCTACGAGTATAAATGCCACATTTATGTCTAGAAATTACAAATTTATGATCCCACTGTAGTGTGTGAAAGAGCCAATTTAACCTTACCCTTGTCTACATGTAAAAAAAAAAAAAAAAGCACTGCCAGTGAGATTTTAAAAAAATTTCTAAGTAACTTTATTTCACAACTGAATGCTTGTAGCATACTTTATCTTTGAGGTTTGAAAATTCTACCAAACTATGTCTTCCTTACAAACCTCTTTGTATTACGTTTGGCTAGAACACATACTTTTTCCTTTTTTTTTTTTTTTTGGCCTTCTACCCTCCCTCCCTTCCTCCATCTCTCCATCCCTCCCCCTCTCCCTTCTCCCTCTCTCCTTCTCCATCTCCTTCTCTGCCTCCTTTTCCTCCTTTCTTCCCTCATTTCCCTCCTCCCTCCATCCCTTCCTCTCCCCTTTCTTCTTTGTGCAGAAAGAACAGAGCAATGTTTTCTTCATTCATTTCTTTGAGTATTACTTCAGTTTCGTTTGTTTTAGAATATGAACTTTTTGAGGACACATTCCATACCTGTCTCTTTTTTATTTTTTTTAAGATTTTTTTAAAAACCCACCACCACCACCACCTGTGCCCGCTGTCTGCTCTCTGTGTCCATTGGCTGCGTGTTCTTCTTTGTCATCTTCTCATCTTCTCTTTATGAGGCACCGGGAACCAATCCTGGGACCTCCGATGTGAGAGAGAGGCGCTCACTCACGTAAGCTGCCTCAGATCCCTGGTCTGCTGTGTCTGTTGCTGTCTGTCCTCTGCCTCTCCCTTTGTTGCATCATCTTGCTACGCCAGGTCTCTTCGTGGATCTGCACTCCATGCGGGCCAGCACTCCATGTGGGCCAGCTCTCTGCTCAGGCCAACTCACCACAGTGGCCAGCTTGCCTGCACCCATATGGTAGATGGGAACCCATTTGCTTGAGCCATATCTGCTTCCCTCCGTGCCTGTCTGGGTCACTAATTTATCCTCTGCCTGGCTATGATATACTAGATGCTCAGTAAATTTTTTAAAAGAATAAAATACTGTGCTTTCTTTCTGTAATTCCTATTATAGGTAAGGTTGATCTGTACAATATTTTTAACATTTATTTTTTCCTGTCATCTTATTTTATTTTATTCTTTTTATTAGAGTTGTGGGATAATTTATCAATTTATTTTCCTACTTCACTAACTCTTTTTTTTTTTTTTAAGGTAACGGGGCTGGGGATTGAACCCTTGACCTCATATGTGGGAAGCTGGCACTCAACTACTGAGCTACATCAGCTCCCCCGAGTTGTTTTTTTTGTTTGTTTTGTTTTTTATTTTTATTTTTTGTTTTAGGAGGTCCCGGAGATAGAACCCGGGACCTCATAAATGGGATGCAGGCACTCAACCACTGGAGCTACATCTGCTCCTGACTTTTGTTTGGTAATATTTCATCTACTAGTCACTGCTTCTATTGTTATTTTAAATTTGGCAAACCACGTTTTTCATCCCTATGAAATCTTTCCTCATCTTGGATTACTCCCATTTCATTATGGTTTGTAGATACAAAATTCTCTCAAATTCTTTTAAAATACTAAATACCATACATTTTTTAATCTTCCTCTCAATTTGCACCAGCTATTTTGAGATTGCTAGATTTTTATTTTTTTTCAGCTGTAAGATATTTAAATATTTAGTCGTTTCAAAACACCTTTGGACTGGGAAATAAAGAAAATGGAATATCCATTTGCTTCCTTAATAGTTTTGTCATTTGTTCTTTTAATTGAACATCAAGACACAAAATGTAGTATCAAGATTTTTCATAATAATAATAATAAAAAAAAAGATTTTTCATAGTAGAAAGGTCTCATGGGTTTATTTGCAAAGCCTATCGTGTGGGAATATTTCTAGACATCTACCCCTCAGCTGTTTTTTGAGATCCTAAAAGAAGTTAAGGTGAAGAACTAGATGAGGGAAATAAAGTAACCGAAGTCTGAATACAAACTACATAGTTTTGAAAGGACATCAAATTGAGGACTTGAAAGAATTACAGTTATTCCTTTCCTTAAATTACTTACACTTTAAAATTTGACCTTGGGACCCCAGAGATGGGTAAGAGTTCCTAATCCCAAGGAGTCCTCGAACGCCAGATGATGTAAGCAAAATAAGTGAAATGAAGTGGTGGTGGTGGTGGTGGTGGTGGTAGGGTACTGAAAGTAAAGGGGGTTCTACTGAGAGGCCAGCAGAGGTTTACGCAGAATAAAGGAGACTTGGTTTTGCATCTAGGGGTAATAGGAGACTTTTTAACCTGGAATGAATAGAAAAATTACAAAGCAATGCTTTTAGCTCATTTTGGAAACCTTGAATTTGTACCAACACCAGATATATGACTTTCTCTAATAGTACTTGGAGTCCCCGTGTAAGCATGGAAAAAAGTGTAACTAGTGGATTGACTCAAGATAGGTGAGCAGCAAAATGTGTGCATTTAGCTGCTAGAGGCCTCATTCTTTTTACATTTAATATGAAATTAACCATTAAAACCTGAAGTTAAAATGGAGGTTTTTAATATCTTTCCCCATATTCCTGAAAATTATTCCTGGTAGCAATATTTCTGATGGTCCCAGGCATCTTCCTTCCAAGCATTGATTACTGGCTTAAAAATAAAATAAATCTTAAAAAAAAAAATAGCAGCATAGATTTCCTTCCTCATTCCAGAATGACATGCAGTACACTTCCCAGTGTTTATTTTGTATAAATATTTTTTCATAAATGCATCCAAAGTGTACAATCAGTGTTATTCAGTATAATCACATAGTTGTGCATTAGTCATTATTAGAGCATTTTCATTATTCCAAAAATAATAAAAAACACAAAAATAATCTCCTCACCTCTCAATCTCTGTGCTGTACATAGCTCCAATTCTCTTGGGTTTTTTTCTTTTTATTTTTTTATTTTATTTATTTTTATTTTTTTAGCTGCTATTCTGTTTGCCTGTCTCTAGTTTGTGTTTATATTTTGTAAAAACTGTCACATATGCAATATACTCATAGTGTTTGGTTTTGATTAGTGGCAGTATATGCCACTGTAAATACTGCTGTGTTTTTAATTATGGAAGAAAGGCCCAATATTTTTATTGATACTAGCTAGGCTAATGAGCTACAGATCTCTGAGCCAGGTTAACTGTTTCCTGAGTTCAAATTTACTTGAACTTCAGTGAGTCTTAAGATTGCAATCCGAACATTTTGGTATTTCCAAAGGCAGCGTTGTTCAGCTTGTTAACCCAAGATAGATCGGTTTCATTTGTAAGAGAATCTTCATTTATCAGGTTTTCGTTCGTATCAGAGGCAGCAGTTTCAATGGACAGAACGCTGGATTAAATACGAAAATGTGCCCCAGTCCTGGCTTTCCTTACTTCCTGTGAAGACCAGCAGTAACTGTGTCAGACTTAACTCCTCTAATGAGGAAGGGCCATGCTGCCTCTCCATACAAATACCATGACAACAAGACATTTTTCCCCTACCTTTCAAATTTCCAAATACTTAAAAGTTTAAATTTACTCCAAGAGTTAGCAAAACCTCAATTAATAGAGATTTATTCAGGATTTACCTGGGTTTACTCAGTTGACACAAACCTTAAGACTTAACCAAAACAAAACAAAACAAAAAAAGACTTAACCAGTGTTTCTTAAACTCTGGTTAAGGGAGAATTTTTTTAAAATTTCCAATTCATTGTGGACTTAAACGTCTGCAAAATGAATTTTTATTAAAAAAAAAAGAAAAGAAAACAGACATGTAAAATAGAAGCTCAAGTAGTTTATTCAGTTGACACAACTACATTTTAATAATTAATGTAGTTAGGGTAAATACAACAATGAAATAAGATTTATAAAAACTACATGTATAGTCAATACGGCAAATTTCTCTGTTACATTCTAATGAAATAGTGATTCCTTGTGAACACCTTACACACTTTGAACACTTTTATCAATACTTCAAGTATTTAATGTGACCAATGAGCTTTTCTCTTGCTTGTTAACTTATCTAGGTTGCATTGAAGACAGTGCTGCTGTCAGGTGATAATGTATATCTAAACTGTTGCTGTGCTTTGCTTGCATAATATTCATAAGTAGGGAAACCACTGTTACTGAGGTATGTTTTTATGGAAATGGAAGAGGAGATCTTAAAAAGCAATTTCATCAAACTCAGATGTTAACTTAGAATTTTATCCAAAATAAAGTAATGCTGAGTTCTCAAATATATTTTACCTTTCAAAAATAACCATTCCAACAATTTATCCTATGAATAGTTAAATTATCTTTAGATGAAAGAAATGGATGTTGGTAATGTTAAATTTCCTGTCTGTGGATCTCATTTGTTTAGAAAATTAAATTTCAAAATGTTATGTTACATTTATAAGGTGTTTGCTGATAATCTGTAGAACCCGTTCTTCTATCTGTCATTGAAAAACGTTGCATTTCTTCCGTGTGTGGAAGTATTAAGATCATTAAAATTACTGAAGATACCAGACAAATTGGCTCTCCAGTTCATATCTTTTAAAAATTGGAACATACTTGTTTCTTATCTTGTAGAAACACCAAGAGTTTGTTCATAATTCATCAACAGAATTCCCCCCCTCAATATCCATTGTTTTAATGTAGATGTATTTTTAATACATTTTTTAAAAATTGTGTTATAGTAAAATATATGTAACATAAAACCATTTTAACCACTTTAAGTGTTCAATTCAGTGGTACTAAGTACATTTACATTGCTGTGTAATTTTCACTTCTGTCTATTGCTAGAACATTTATATCATCCCAACCAGAATCTCTGTACCCATTAAGCAATAACACTTCATTCCCTACCCTCCACCTATCCTCTAATCTACTTTTTGTCTTTGTGAATTTGTATTTTGTAGATACAGTATTTGTCTTTTTCTCTCTGGCTTATTTCACTCAGCTTGATGTCTTCAAGGCTTATATATGTTGTAGCCTGCATCACAACTGCATTCTTTTTTATGGCTGAATAACCCATTGTTCATATATGTTACTTTTTGTTTATCCATTCATCTCTTGATGGATATTTGGGTTATTTCCACCTTTTGAGTATTGTGAATAATGCTGCTGTGGATATTATGTACAAATACTGTTTGAGTCCCTGCTTTCAATTCTTTTGTGTATATACGTAGAAGTGGAATTGCTGGATCATAACCGTACTTCTATGTTTAACTTTCTAAAGAACCCACCAAATTCTTTTCACAGTGGCTATAGTATTTTACATCATCAACAGTGTACAAAGTTTCCCATTTCTTTGCATCCTCACAAACATTTGTTATTTTCTGTCTTTTTAATAATAACCATCTTATTGTTATACTATTGGGCCTGAAGTGGTATCTCATAGTGGTTTTGATTTGCATTTTCCTGATGGCTAGATATTGAGCATCTTCTCTTGTGTTTATTGGCCATTTGTATATCTTCCTTGGAGACATGTCTATTCAAATCCTTTGCTGATTTTGTAATTGGTTGTTTGATTTTTTCATTGTTGAGTTGTAGAAGTTCTGTATATATGTAGATATTAAGCCCTTACCAGATATATGATTTCCATATATTTTTCTCCTTTTCTGTAGGTTGTCTTTTCACTTTCCTGATAATGTCCTTTTTTAAAAATATATATTTACTTTTTTTTTTTTAAAAAAAGATACTTAGATACCAGAAAATGTTACATAAGAAACACAAGGGATTCCTATATGCCACACTCCCCATACCTCCCACCCTCTTGATAATGTCCTTTGATGCGTAAATATTTTTAATTTTGGTGAAGTCTAATTTATCTACTATTTCTTTTGTTGCTCATGCTTTCGGTATCATCTTTAAGAATTAAATGTCTAATATAAGGTCCTGAAAAGTTTCCCCCATGTTTTCTTTTTTTAAGATTTGTTTATTTCTGCCCCTCCCTTCATTGTTTGCACTCGCTCTCTGCTGTAGTCTGTGTCTGTTCATTGTGTGCTCTCTGTGTCTGCTTGTGTTCTTTTTTTTTTTTAGGCTGCACTGGTAACCAAATCACTTGAGCCACCTCTGCTCCCTGCTTGTAGTGTCCTTCATGGTGTCTCCTTGTTTTGTCATCTTCTTGCATCAGCTCAGTGCACCAGCCTGTCATGTCAGCTTGCTGTCTTACTCATCTTTTCTTGTTTTTTTTCCCTTATTTCTCCCCCCTCCCCTCCCTCCATTATCTGCTCTCTGTGTCCATTCACTGTGTGTTCTTCTGTACCTGTTGTATTCTTATTAGTTGGCTCCGGGAACCCATCCTGGGACCTTCTGGAAAGGGAGAGAAGCTATCATTCTCTTGCTCCACCTCAGCTCCCTAGTTGTCTGAGTCACATATTGTCTCTTCTCTGTGTCTCTTTTTTGTTGTTGTTGAGTCATCTTGCTGTGTCGGCTCTCAGTGTGGGTGGCTCTACTCCTAGGTGGTCTGCCCTCCTGTGCGGGGCTGCACTCCTTGTGCAGAGGCCACTCCTTACGTGGGGGGCACCCCTGTATGGGGCAACACTCCACATTGGCCAGCTCGCCACACAGGCCAGGAGGCCCTGGGTATTGAATATGGTAGGCGGAATATGGTAGGCGGAAGCTCTATCCATTTAGCCATATCCGCTTCCATGGCTTATCTTCTTTAGGAGGCACCACGAATGGAACCTGGGACCTCCCGTGTGGTAGGCGGCACTCAACTGCTCGAGCCACATCCACTTTCCTCCCCCATGTTTTAAGAGTTTTATGGTCATTGATCCATTTTGCATTAACTTTTGTATATGTTGAAAAGCAGAGATTCACATTCATTCTTTTACGTGTGGATTTCCAGTGTCCCAGCACCATTTGTTAAAGAGAATATTCCCTGTTAAGGGGACTTAGTTGTTGAATATCAGCTGGCCATAGCGTTATGAGTTTATTTCTGGACTCTCTGTTCTGTTCCACTGGTCTACATCATTATCATTATGCCAGTACCACACTGTTTTAATTACTGTAACTTAAAAGCTCCACTTTTGATCTTCTTTTTCAATATTGTTTTAGATATTTGGGGTCCCTTGCAATTACATATGAATTACAGAAAAGACTGTTGGGATTTTGATAAGGATTGTGCTGAATCTATAGATTGCTTTGGGTGGTATTGACATCCTAATAGTAAGTCTTCCTTTATTTATTTAGGTCTGCTCTAATGCCTTACAGCAGTGTTTTCTAGTTTTCATTGTAAAAGTCTTTACATCCTTGGTTAAATTTATTCCTAGGTATTTTGTTCTTTTACATGTTATTATAAATGGAATTGTTTTCTTAATTTCAGTTTCAGAGTGTTCATTACAAGTGATTTTTTGCATGTTCAACTTGTGCCCTGCAAGTTTGCTGAATTATCTCTAGTGGCTTTCTTGTGGGTTCTTCAGGACTTTTTATATACAGAATCATGTCATCTACAAATAGATAGTTTTACTTCTTATTATAAATGGAACCAAACAGAAATTCTGAACATAAAAACTACAATTGAAATGAAAAACTCACTAGAGGGATTCAGCAACAGATATGAGCAGGCAGAAGAAAGATTCGGTGAACTTAAAGCTTGTCGAGTGTGAGGAGCAGGAGTATGGAGGCTGCAGTTTCCACAGCTGCCTGCCTGCAGGTTGGGACGGGGGTTGGTAGTCACCACAGAGGAAGGTGAAATTCACTGATCGTTACCAGCCTCTTTCTCTGGCTCTTTTGTGGATGTTGCAAGTTTAGTAGTTCTTTTGGTGAAGGTACTGCTTCCACTCTTTCCACAGTCCTCTCTGATGTCATTTTTGCATTAAATTGTTAACAGTTGTTTATAATATACTTGCATATTATCACAGAATAAAGAGAATAATCTCTAATGTTTTAATACCTTTTCATGATTTTTATTATAACACTAAACATGCTGTTTAGTAATTGACTTTTTTGTACCAAGATTTTGTCAATGAGAGAAGCAATATGTTGATTTATATTCTGATCCATTTTTCCCCCTAAGCAGACATCTTTGATGCAATTATTCGCTTATTTTTTGATAATTGTGTTTAGCATTTTTAGTCTTAGCAGTCCATAGTGCTACTTAATGGGAAGCCTGTAAAGCAACGGTTTATGGATGAAATATTAATTTGCTTCTTTTAGCTTTTTTAATTCAGTACTCATTTTTTCAAAGAATTCTTTTGGTTTTGAGCTTATTTCTGAGCATTTGGTATGTAAATTCCCCTTAAGTATTGTTTTTTTCCCCCTTATTAACTAGTACATCTGCACAGTTAGCACACTGTAATGTTGTGCTTTACTGTCAATTAGGGGTACAAAACAGAACTCAAGGTATTATACTCTTGAGTGAAAGTGATGTGGCCACTTTTGGTCTTCATCTCTTCAAAGTCACTTCCTTCACCTTCATTTGGTTTACTGTTTTGGAGCATTCATAGAAGGCATGTCTTCCACTGAAAAGATGCTGACAAATCCATTGAGGCTTATTTGGTCTATGTAAATTAAATTAAAAGTAAATAATATAGGGAAGTGGATTTGGCTCAATGGATAGAGCATCCGCCTATCACATGGGAGGTTCAGGCTTTAAACCCAGGGCCTTCTGATCTGTGTGGAGCTGGCCCACGCGCAGTGCTGATGCACGCAAGGAGTGCCGTGCCACACAGGGGTGTTCTCCATGTACGGGAGCCCCATGCACAAGGAGTGCACCCCATAAGGAGAGCCGTCAAGTGCGAAAAAAGTGCTACTGCCCAGGAGTAGCGCTGCACACAGAGAGAGCTGATACAGCAAAATGACGCAACAAAAAGAGACACAGGTTCCTGGTGCCGCTGACAAGAATCCAAGCGGACACAGAAGAACACACAGCAAATGGACACAGAGAGCAGACAACAGGGTGATGGGGAAGAGGAGAGAAATAAATTTTTAAAAAAGTAAATAATATAGTTTACTTTTATAATTTAGCTAATGTTAAATTATAAATAAAAAACAGGTTTGATAAAATTAAATTGTAAAATTAGCTATAAAAAATTTTAAAAACATGTATTTTCTCAGATTTATATTCAGTTTTAGATAGTTGGCAATGTAACCTTAAAATATCATTTGTAACTTGAGTCTTCTGTGCCTGACTGGTACACACCTATTGGCATATAAGTTTGACAACATCTGGATCGATCTGTACTGTGTTCAGAAAGATAGATCAATTGATGATGTGCTTGGATATCATGGTAACATCAAACTTCCATGAAAATTTCAAAAAATTACATCAAACTTTTATAAAAGCTTCAAAGTGCTTACATTCAATTTCTGAACAGATCTTGCCATAGAATGATGACAAAGGTTCATATTGTCACAGGTTTGTGGTCCTTTTAATGGCAGTGATCTAGACCATTGTATCACCCCCAATAAAGTTATAGGTTTTACAGAGAGTGACATTTAAGTCTAAAGGCTCCATTGGGTGTTTTCTGATTTATGTAATGGATCAATGAGGATGATCTCATGAAGGATTTGCATGTTGAATCTTTCCCATCAAGGCCCCATGTGGCAAACATTACATTCCTCAACAGCCCTGAAGACTATAGGGAAGTGTCAGTTCATTGACAAAAAAAAAAAATAGGTTTGTCATCACTCGTACCCTTTGAAAGTGTGCACTTAGTGTGTAGGAATCTGGTATATAACAGTGCTTCTCCTACTGTGGTAAGGATCCACTCCTCCCTCCTGCCCAATCAGTTGTGATCAATACTTTTATAAAATACAGTAAAAATGAATTACTAGAAAAATGAGGGAAACGGACTTTGGCCCAGTGGTTAGGGCGTCCGTCTACCACATGGGAGGTCCATGGTTCAAGCCCTGGGCCTCCTTGACCCGTGTGGAGCTGGCCATGCGCAGTGCTGATGTGCGCAAGGAGTGCCGTGCCACACAGGGGTGTCCCCCGCGTAGGGGAGCCCCACGCGCAAGGAGTGCACCCATAAGGAGAGCTGCCCAGCTCGAAGAAGGGAGCAGCCTGCCGAGGAATGGCGCCGCCCACACTTTCCGTGCCACTGACTACAACAGTAGCGGACCAAAGAAACAAGACGCAGCAAAAAGACACAGAAAACAGACAACCGGGGGGGAGGGGAATTAAATAAATAAAAATAAATAAATCATTAAAAAAAAAAATGAATTTTTAAAAAGACAAAAATACAGGCCACATTTGTATTTAATATATTCAATACACATAAAATTACATTTAGTGGAAAGCAGATTTGGCTCAACTAGTTGGGTGCCTGTCTACCACCTGGGAGGGGAGGTCCTGGGTTTGGGTCCCGGTGCCTCCTAAAGAAGATGAGCGGATGCTTGAACAGGTAGATGCCACAAGCCAGCAGACACCACGGCTCATGGGAGTGGATGTGGCTCAGGAGGTTGGGTACTTGCCTCCCATGTGGGAGGTCCTGGGTTTGGTTCCCGGTGCCTCCTGGAGAAGGTAAGCAAACAATGAGCAGACAGAAGAGAGTATCATCTTGGGGGGGGGGGGGAGGGAGATACATTTTTCAAACTATAAATAAATACATCTTTTTAAAAATTACAGTTTAGTAAGTATAACATAAGCATAGGAGAATATTTTCAATTTCTGAACATATTTCTTCACAGATCTGTAAGTGATGATCATAGACCTGTAAGTGACCAGCACTAGTACATGGACCACATTTTTGAGTAGCACTGCAGTAGATACTTAGCCTAGTGTTCCAATTTCTATGTGTTATTGACCAGATTGGTTAGGGAGGTATGGATATCTCATATGGCTCATGATGCTGTCAGCAGCAGAACCTCAAAAGAACGTATCATATGGGACTGCTGCCTCCACAGCTCCTAAATAGACTTGTAAGAGCTCTTCTTGGCATACTAGTATCTTGGCTACTGCTAACTAAGAAAACTTGAATTTTGATGAAACATAAATCATATTGTTTTGCTTCTCTGAATTTTCAGGAAGTTATTGGTTCCCTCATTTAGAGCTGCTGTATTGTGTATAGACCTTTTGATTTCTTTTTTTAAAATAAAATTTTATTGAAGTATATCATGCATACAGGAACAATAAATACACAAGAAAATTTGTGAATTTACAAAACAAATATACAGATCATCATACAAGGCTCTCATACATCTCCCCACCACCAACACTTTGCATTGTTGTGAAACATTTGTTACAAACTATGAGCATATTCAAAATATTACTACTAATTTATATTTATAGAGGGAGATCTGTACCTGCTATTAATTGTGCTGCAAGAGTAAATTAGGAGCTGTGTTGTTTTTATTAGGTCAGTGTTCCCTCTCCCAAATATACACAAATACAAAATTCTGGGTCCCACTTGAAGGGGAAAAAAACAATTCTTTTTTCATTCATTTACCAGAATAGACATTAAAAAGTCTGATTGGTTGAATGTGAATGAGATCCATATGAGTTGATGTGATATGGATGACATCACTAATTTCCTTGTAGTTTTTCGTGGATTTTTGTGCCAAAATAAACTTCAAAGCCTCCCTTTAATTTTGGGTACATGGGAAAGTTTCCAGGGCTGCCAAAACATAGACCTTGAAGGAATAAAAGTCGTGGGTATTAGGACGGGTCTGCTAGGGCCTTTTCTTGCTTCCTTCTTGAATTTGGTACCATCTCTTACAATCAGGATTGTATATAAGTCTTCAGTGCCTTCTTTACATCTGGTCAGCTATCCTCCTTTGTATTTTTCTGTTTCTTCCTCCTGCTGCTTCTTGCTTTTTTGCTGCTATCTTTCCTAGCCCTTCCCTCTGTACCTACTGTAAGTAAATTTCCCTACATCCTTAACCTTAACCCCATCTTTCCGTTAAAAGTCTTAACCAGGGAAACTTACCTGTTCCCACAAACCCTGCCTTTGAATGGCGATCACTTATTCTCTCACACACCTTGGGCTCCAAAAGGGTGGAGTCAGCATTCTTTTTGCTCTGCGTTGCTATTTTCAAATTATTTATTTTCCAGTCTCATAGAGAAATCTTCTGTCTTTTGAGATTTATTCCTTTTCATTTCTTAAGTCAATTTTGAACATGTATTTTATAATCATTTTCAGATTTTTCTATTAGTTTCATTCTTGGGATTCTCCTGTTTGGTTTTACTTACTCCCCTTCTTTGGTTTGTCATTTTTTGTTGTGAGCTTATTTTCAGCAGTGCTTTTGTCCCTCTTTGGGAGTCTTGTTCACTGATGATAGAAATCCCATCATGGAGTTAATTGTTTTGCACTTGAATCTGTTAGGAGAAGGTAGAGTTTTTACCAACCTAGGGCAGATTTTATGTTAAAATGAAATCTCAGCTTGGAATTTTCCCATGTCACATGGATAGGGTAAATTCAGATTGTGTTTTATTTCCAGGGATAGACTTGAAGTTTTGATTTTTTTCATGGAAAAATGTAAAGACTTTTTCATTAAGGAAAATGTCAAACATAGACAAAAATAGAACATATAAAAGTTGGCTGAATAGTGTAATGGACCTCATATATTTATCATGAGCATTGACAGTTACCACCTAATCTATTTTGTTTTCATTTATACCTCCCATCCATTTTTTCCTTTATTTCGAAGAACTATCATTATTTCAGTCTGTACCTCAAAAGAATGTGTACTCATTTTTAAAACTTAACCACAATACCCATTATCACCCCTAAAACCAGTAATATTGCCTTAGTAACAAATATCCAATGAGTGTTCACATGTCCAGTTTTTTTCATAAGTCATATGTTTACTTTTTTAAGATTTTTCAGTTTGTCTTAATAGAAATCTAAATAAGAACACAGTGCAGCTGGTTGCCATTGATGTGCCTTTTAATCTACAAGTTCTTCCTCCATCTTTCTACCCCTTGTAGTTGATTAGTTGAAGAAACTGATCAACTTGTATTGTTTTCTACTGTCTGGGAAATTGGTAGTTGGGTCTAGAGGTTTGATTTTTTTGGTAAAACCACATCTTTTTGTCATGTTAATTACATTTGATGCTCACTGTCTAAATCCATTAATTTATTAGGTGTTGCAAAATAGATAATGTCATTCATTCATTCTTCATTTATTGGCTGGAATACTTCTATAAAGAGAAACCTCTCTTCATCTACTACTTGGTTACCCAGTGACACAGTTTGTATAGAAAAGACAAAATAAATTCATGGTTCTTTCTCTTTATTTGCCAGTTTTCAAAATAATGACTTGGTTCTCTAGACTTTCTAGTGGTGACCAATAAATTTGTATCATTATGAATTCATGGAATTTAAACATTTTTGATGTGTTTCGATCTTTTGCAGTTATTATCCTTATTGTTGCTTAAACTATTCTGTTTGATTATGAAGTCTTTTTTTGAAAGCAGCAGAAAGCTGTGGGCCTGAAGGGACCTGGCACTCTCTGGCCAGAAATAAGTCTCAACAGTCTGTATAGACACCTGAGTGATGGCTAGAAGGAGCCACCCAATTCCAAGCCTTGGCCCCAACTTTATCACATCCTGGGGTGGAGCACCATAGGAATGCTGAAGTATTTTTGGCATAACTTTAGTAGCTTCCAATAGCTTCCTTATTACCCTGTATGACCAGATGTTCTTGGTTCATCTTGTATATTTCCTGCCCCTTACATGAAATCAACCATTTCTCTAAGAAAACTGATTTCTTTTAGTGAGAAATGGAATTTGAAGACCATAATCTAGATCTTTTTGTTACTGAGTTGATTGTTGTTTTAGATACAGGAAATATCTTTTTAAAGGTAAAAATCCTTAGTGAGTGGATTCAATTCAAATTCTGAGTTAGAGAGTTTTTATTTAATCTCATTTAATACCTGTAACTCTCTCATCCTACCCCAAGAATACCAGGCCTCAAGGTGGTAGTATTAAAATATTACATAATTAGTTATTCACTTAATCCTTCATTTTACAAAGTGAGACATGCCCCCACGACCAGTAGCCTACTCAGACAAAAATGTGTCCTTGCTGCTTTCCCATACCTTTTTCCTTATCTCCACTTTCCAAACCAGGTTGCTAAGTCCTACTGCTTTTACTTCTTTGATGTTTCTTACCTTCATTTTCTCCCCTCTACCTCCATTCCTATTGCATTGATTCAGGCCCTCATCATCTCTTTCAGTTTCACATCCTTCTGCCTTTCATATGACTGTGAGGGTATAGTCATATGCTTATTGCTTCCATATGGTAGTTAGAATTCGTTTCTTGAGCATTTAAGTCTCTTCATGATTTGACTTCTGTCATCCTCTCCTGCCTTGATGCATTATATACCCTAGCCATTTGAAATCACCTACAGTTTGCCAAACTTTCCATGTTTCTGCCTTTTCTTAGCTATTAATACTAACTCATTGTGTCTCAAATGCTCTCATTCCTCTCCTATGTTAAAGTTTTCCCCAACACTTAGAGAAAGGTTAAAAGAATTTTATGGAGAATACCTGTATGCCCACCACTTAGATTCTACCATTAACATTTTACTATACTTCCATTATCCCATACCTTTACAGCTCTTCATCCCTGTATTTAACCATTACTAACACTTCGTCCTAAATATTTCAACATATCATTAACTAGAGCTCATTATTTGTTTACAGTTTTGTTTTGTTTTTGTTAAAATGTACAATTAAATACACAAGTGTTACGTGCATAGTTTCTGAGTTTTGACAAGTGCATACACCTGTGTAACCCCAAACCCTGTCAAGATACAGGTCAATGATTATTGATTGGGGGTGATTTTGCCCCTCAGGAGGCTTTTGGCAGGGTCTGGAGATACTTTTGGTTGTTACAGCTTGGAGGGGGTGTGGCAGTAAGTATTGACATCTAGTGGGTTGAAGCCAAGGATCCTACAGGGCACAAGACAAACCCCCCCACCGCAAAGAATTATCTCAGTTCTTCGTCAGTAGTGCGCTGTTGAGAAACCTTGCCGTCAAACATTACCATCACCCCAGAAGGTTTCTTCATGCCTCTTTTCAATCGGTCTCCGCCCCCAACGTCCCAGAGTTAGCCACTGTTGTGATTTTTTTTTTTTTTGCTATGGTTTTGCTTGTTCTAGAAAGTCATATAAATGGAATCAAACATTTTATACTTCATGCAAGTCTTGCCCAAAAAGGAAACATTGCTATATCTTGAGAGAGCAAAAAAATCAGTTATGAAAGAAATCTCTCTTACAGAGTTTCAAGAGAGGACACAGAGATGTGTATGTTCCAGCAACATTCCTATAGCAAATTAAGTAAAGGAGTTCATACGGCTGTTTCCTATGGAAATGACCAAGACATTATGCCGACATGAAACTTGGTACAAACAGTTTTACGTAGAAGAGACAGTATTGTCCAAAGGCATAACTTTCTGATGATTCTTAAGAATAAGACACATAGAAACGAATGGCTGGGATGATTCACACACTCCACAGAGAACACTTTTGCCAGTCAGGTTTTGATAAGATATGGGCAGCACCCATTTCAAGATATAAGAGAGTACAGGTAATTTTTCGTGCCACTTAAGGGAAAATAAATAAGAGGAAACTGAGCAGACTTGCCTCGCCTTAATATTAACTATATTTTTTCCTCAAAGGTGCTATATGAGAATATCTGAAAGTAAAGGAAAATTCTTTAAAACCCAAAGCAAATAGCGTAATTGTGGTACAATCCAACAGAAGTCCTCAAGGTTCTACAGTACTTTATTGTCTTTGACAACTCTGATGGTTAATAATCATAAGTTTATTAGTTATTGACTGATGGATTCATTTATCAAAGGTTACTTGGTGATGTCATTCAGTCTCATGAATTTAAATAACTAATTGCTGACAGCTTCCAAATTTTTATCTCCAACTCAAACTGCAAACTCATATCTCCAGTCCCCTACTAGACATCTCCACTTGGGTATATAGAAGGCAGTTCAAACTTGATACGTCCCCAACTGAATTCTTGATTGTCCCCATTGTCCCCCTCAAAGCCTTCTCTTTCCACCGTCTTTTCTAACTCAGAAAATAGCAGCTCTTCTTTCTAGGTTCCCAGGTTGAAAACCTTGGTTTCATCTTAGATCATTTTCTTTGTCTGACACTGCGTATCCAATCATCTAGCAAGTTCTGCTGGCTCTACCTACATCTAACCATTTCTCCACCACCTCTGCTGCTACCATGTTGGTTCAAGCCAACATCATCTCTTACTAGGGTCTCATAACTGGACTCAACACTGCAGCCAGAGTGATCCTTTTACAATATAAACAATGTCCCAAACCACTCATTAGCTCCCGATTTCATTCTGAATAAAAACCCAAAGTCATAATTATGGTCTAAACAGACCCACAGGAGATGCTGCCTCCCTTGCCCCAACCTTTCCGTTTCCCTTTCCCTTATATGCTAACTGTGATCCTTCCATATTGGCTTCCTGGCTGTTCTTCAGACCTGCCAGGTGTGTATGGTTGTTTCTAACCTCAATGAAGCTTTCCTTGACAACTAGACTGTAAACACACACACACACACACACACACACACACACACACACACACACCACCCCCCCACCCCCTCCCCCTCTGCCCCAGATGGCTCGCTCTTTGTTTTTTATTTTTTTAATTTGGTATACCTTCATTCTCACTGCATGGGTCTCCATCCAATGATATAACCCATCATGACAAAATGAGCGCTCACACACTCCCTAGAAGCCTGTCCTGTGTGGAATTCTCATCTTTAAGCATCTTAAATAGGTAACCTTCCTTATTATATTTTTGAAAAAGTTTTCTCAGCCTTATACTTTCAACCACATACCTGACAATCTCCTATGTTCATATGTTCCCCCACCCTTCCCCCAATTTCTTAGGCCATATTACCCATCCTCCCATCCCTAGCCCCCCTCAAGCCAGCAAAGCCTCACCCAAAGGTATCACCCCAGATGGCTCCCTCTTATGCTCTTTGTTTTTTGCTCGTTTTTGCTTGTTGTTTTTGCTCATTGTCTGCTCATTGTTTGTTTGTCTTTAGGAAGTACCAGGAACTGAACCTGGAACATCTTGTGTGAGAGGCAGTGCTCAACTGATTGAGACACATCTGCTCCTTTGACTTTAAATTTTAAAAGTGAAGTGTAGGGAGGCAGATGTGGCTCAAGCAACTGGGTTCTGTTCTACCATATAGGAGGTCCAGGGTTTGATGCCCAGGGCCTCCTGGTGAAGGCAAGCTAGCCCGCACAGAGAGCTGACCCATGCAGAGTGCTGCCCCGCACAGGGCTGCCCCGCGTAGGAGTGCCGGCCAGCATGAAGAGCTGATGCATCAAGGTGACACAACAAAAAGAGACACAGCGTAGAGACAATAAGAGTTGTAGCAGAATAGGGAGCTGAGATAGTGTAAGAGAATGATCGCTTTTCTCCCACTCTGGAAGGTCCCAGGATCAGTTTCCAGAGCTGTCTAATGAGAATACAGGCAGACACAGAAGAACACACAGCGAATGGCCACAGAGAGCAGACAGTGGGGGGAGGGGGAAGGGGGAAGAAATAAATGAATCTTTATAAAGAAAAGTAAATTGTACTTGCAGTTCCTTCAACCCTGTACTCATGATCCCCTTTTCCTGCTTTATTTTCTTCTGTTCATCCCCATCAAGCAAGTAAAATAAGTTATTTTACTTATTTGCTTGTTTCTCCCTCCACTAGAATGTAAACTCCATGGAGGCATAGAATTTTATCAATTTTATTTCTTATTACATTCCCAGCACTTAACTACAGTATCAGCACATAGTGGGGACTCAATAAGTATTTGTTAAATAAATGCTAGGCACTGGGTAGTCAGTGGTGAGTGAGTCCTTTCCTTATGGAGCATAGACTAGTGTAGGAGACAGTAATTAACACACAAGTACATGCATATGTAATCTGAGATAAAAGCCCTTGAGGACAAACTTGGCTCTGAGAGAGTATAACCAATGGGGTATACTGATGGGAGGGCCTGGGAGGCTCTTCTCAGGCCTAATGTCAAAAGCTAAATCTGAAAGATAAAATTAAATAGCATCTGTAGTTTTGTGCCCTTTCTCATTCCTGATGTTGGTTTTCTGTCTCTTTTTTAATTGATGGCTCTTTCTAGTGGTTGATCACTTTTATTAATCTTGAATTTGCTGTATTATACTTTGTTTCCTATTTCTTTGACCACTTTTATTAGTTTCTTTCACTTGGGGGGGAAGGTAATTTGCTGTTATTTTTCTTACTTTTTGAGATTGCTGCTTAGATCAGTATCGCATGCATCGATGGTTATAAATTCCCTCTAATGGCTATGTTAGCTGCATCCCATAAGTTTTGATAGTAGTATTTTTTAGGCCATTTACATGGTCAATTTAATTATGATTTGGATTTAAAATTAGTATGATTTCTGTTTCACCCACCAGTTCTGTGTTCAGTTTTCTTTCTTTTCTTGTCTTTTGGATTAATTGAACTTTTATTTATTTATTTTTATTATTTATTCTTCTCCCCTTCCCCGCTCCCCCCCAGTTGTCTGCTCTCTCTGTGTCCATTCGCTGTGTGTTCTTCTGTGACTGCTTCTATCCTTATCAGCGGCACTGGGAATCTGTGTTTCTTTTTGTTGCGTCATCTTGTTGTGTCAGTTCTCCGTGTGTGTGGCGCCACTCCTGGGCAGGCTGCACTTTCTTTCACACTGGGCAGCTCTTCTTATGGGGCGCACTCCTTGGGCATGAGGTTCCCCTACGCGGGGGACACTCCTGCGTGGCAGGGCACTCCTTGTGCACATCAGCACTGCACGTGGGCCAGCTGCACACGGGTCATGGAGGCCCGGGGTTTGAACTGCAGACCTCCCATGTGGTAGGTGGATGCCCTATCCATTGGGCCAAGTCTCCTTCCCTGAACTTTTTAAATCATTTCATTTTTTCTCATTGTATTATTAGTTATGCATTGATTTAGTATTCTTTTAGGGCTACCCTAGAGATTATACAGTGTTTCCTTGGCTTATTAACGTATAATAAAAATTAAGTGTTATCACTTTTCACGCAGTTTATGGACCTTGGAATATTGATGCTTCATTTACTTGTCATTTGGTTTTTTTTTTTTTAAGATTTAATTAATTATTTATTTATTTCTCTCCCCTCTCCCCGCTCCCAGTTGTCTGCTCTCTGTGTCCATTTGCTGCGCTCTTCTGTGACCGCTTCTATTCTTATCAGCAGCACCGGGAATCAGTGTTTCTTTCTGTTGGTCTTCTTGCTTTGTCAGCTCTCTGTGTGTGCGGCGCCATTGTTGGGCAGGCTGCACTTTATTTCGCGCTGGGTGACTCTCCTTACGGGGCGCACTCCTTGCGCGTGGGGCTTCCCTACGCGGGGGACACCCGAGTGGCACAGCACTCCTTGCGTGCATTAGCGCTGCGCATGGGCCAGTTCCACACGGGTCAGGGAGGCCCGGGGTTTGAACTGCAGACCGCCCATGTAGTAGGCCAAGTAGATCTATTGGGCCAAGTCTGCTTCCCCACTTGTCTATTATTTTAATTTATATGTTAACCCTATGAGAAATTGATACTGTTTTGTGTAGTCAGTATTTGTTAGCTCTCCCTCACATTTCTCCCTTCCATCTTCATTCCTTCCAGCTTTGCTTCTATCTGGAATTCTTTTGCCAGAAGAACTTCTTAAGATATTTGACTTAGTGTGGGTCTGCTACCGAGCAGATTCTTTCAGTTTTTTATTTATCTGGAAAAGAATTTTACCTTAATTTTCAAATGTTTAGATTGAATACAGAATTGTAGGTTGGCAGTTATAGGTTCGTTTCCCTTTCTTCTGTTGATGTGTTAGCTGTCAGACTTATTGCTGGTTTTTTTCAGAGTAATGTACACCCCTCCCCAGACTGCTTTTATAAAAATTTATTTTTAATTTATTTTTTATTTTAGCAAAAGTTATGGGTTTACAGAAAAATCATGCAGAAAATAGAGGTCCCATATGATTGTTTTTTTATTTTATTTTTATTTTTCCCCTTCCCCTTGCCCTGCTGTTTTTGCTGTCTGTGTCCATTTGCTGTGTGATCTTCTGTGTCTGTTTCTCTTTTTTGCCTTCTCTTCTCATTTTTTCTCCTCTAGGATTCACTGGGATTCGATCCTGGGGACCTCTGATGTGGAGAGTTTCCCTGTCAGCAGCACCACCTCAGTTCCTGGTCTCTGCTGTGCTTCACCTTGACTCTCCCCTTCATCTCTCTTTTGTCGTGTCATCATCTTGCTGCATGACTCATATGTGTGGGCACTGGCTGACCACGCAGGCACTCGGCTTGCCACATGGGCACTCAGCTTGCTGCGTGGGCACTCAACTTGCCGCGCAGGCACTTTTGGTTCACCACATGGGCACTGGCTCGCACTGGCTTGCCTTGCAGGCATACATTTTCTTCTTTTTCACCAAGAGGCCCCAGGGATAGAACCTGGGTCCTCCCCTATGGTAGGCGGAAGCCCTATCATTTGAGCCACATCTGTTTCCCTATTGCTGCTTTTTAAGATTCCTTATTTTCTCTTATTGTTTTACTGTGATGCATTTATTTGCATGTGTTTATATGTCCTGGTTGGGTTTCAGCACTTCTTGAATATATGACTTTGGTGTCTTTCTTCAGTTTTGGAAAATTCTTGACCATTATCTCTTCAAATATTGCTTCTGTCCTATTCTCCTACTTTTCTGGTGATGACAGGGTAGAGGGTTGATCATGGGAATGGGCAACTGATTTGGAGTTATTAAGGAGGAAATTGATGTGATTGAATAAGACAGTAAACCAGGAGCTTCCTTGAATGAGGGCGTGTGAAGGTGTGACAATGAGTGTGATCTTAGGGCTGGTAGGTGGCAACAGTGAGAGTGGTGGGTGGGGCACGCGTAATGTTAAGTTGAAGCGCACCTCCAAGGAGCAGGTTGTTTTGAAAGAGAAGAGGAGCAAACTCCTGAAAGCAAAATTGAGAAGCAAGAAAAAGGGTATTTTCCATCCTGGTCATGACAAACGAGGAGTAGGAGGGAAAAAGTGTCACCATGTGAGTGGAAATTCATGTTGTCAGGGAG
Source organism: Dasypus novemcinctus (assembly GCF_030445035.2). Lineage (NCBI taxonomy): Eukaryota > Metazoa > Chordata > Mammalia > Cingulata > Dasypodidae > Dasypus > Dasypus novemcinctus. The sequence goes on along the minus strand of NC_080695.1, from coordinate 25,241,590 downwards.
GAGCTAAGGGAAAGCAGAAAAGATTTTTTTTTTTAGGTTAAAGAGCACTTATTGATCAATGAGCAGAAATTTCAGAGGAATACCTGAAGGATTTGGGAGAAGAAGAATAAGAAATTAGATTTTAATGCAAAGTACAGAGCAGTGTGAGATTCATGTGATGACAGAGGACTTATAGGAAGTTTGACCTCTTGCAGTGATGTGTAAAAGGAATTATGTGAGTCATAATGGGGACAGTCTTGATAGTTCCTGAGATAAAGATGGGCTGTCAGCTTTTCCAACCTAATTATGAATCCTTCCTTTTCAGGTATAGGGACACTTGAAATGATTGAGTTCTAAAGCTCTAATGTATTGACACTTATGAGCCTAAAGCATAGTGTGACCTAGTCAAGGTAAGCTTCCCAGTAGGGACACCGTATGCTCTAATATCTTCACACATGGCTTACTGAGGCTAGGCATATCCCAAAGCCATACCCTGGACCGTGGTAAATACACCAAGTTAAATATCAGCTCACTTATACTGGCCAGTCAGATACTTGGCAGCAAACTTCTCTAATCTTCAGCCTCTGTTCATCTGGATGCTATAACATATCCATATATTCTATAACAGTTTAGTTTTGATTAATAGGGACATTGTACTCGGTGAGCAGTACATGGCAGGGTAAAATGGTGGCACCTGCCAGCCTCTGCCTTCTACAGGCTTAGTTCCTTTGAGCTTCTGGCTGCCTCCAGTTTTCTCTGGGTCTCACTGCTTCATCTTCTGGCTTCCTCTCTCAGCTTCTAGGAGTTTTTCTTTGTCTCCGTTTATAAAGGACTCTAGTAAGGGGATTAAGACCCATCCAGGGTCACACAGTCTAGTCAAAGGCCCCTGATGGAAGTAATTTAACCAAAAAAGTCCTACCTACAATAGGTTTATATGCACAGGAATGGGTTAGCTTTAAAAACAGGATTTTCTGGGGTCCCCAAAAGCTTCAAACTGCCACAACCAAATAATAAATACGTTAGCTTTGCCGATCTTATTGTCTCTGCCATACATTAGAATGGCCTATACTATTCTAATGTAAAAGTAACCATAGAAAGTATGAATGAGACTGACTGTTTTCCAATGAAACTCTGCGTATAAAACCAAGCAGTAGGCCCGGTTTGGCTTATGGACCATAGCTTGCCAACCCTGATGGAATAAAACCACCTGTTTTTTCCCCACTGTGCTGTTAGACTTTTACAGTGTATTTGCACTCATTGTAAATTTTTTTGTTTGCTACATGGTCTTTAATTTTATGAAAATCTATCTAGCTATTTTTGCAAATGTGGTAACAGACAAATGACCAAATGCTTAGTTTTATCTATATGGATTTGGGAGGTGGTGAGGATTGACAGTTAATGTCTACCCACTCTTTTAAGTCATGATTAATCCTGAAAAAGTAGGCCATGGTAGTTTCATTGTCAGATTTAAGAAGTACCTTTTACTCTGTATTTTACCAGTTTTTTCCTCAGGATTTGATATTGATTGTTGTATTCTTTCTAAAAATCTCTCTCTCTCTCTCTCTTTTTCTCTCATGCTTTCTTGTGTGCTCTCCTGGTTCTCCTTCTGTTCTAGCTCATTTTCACTTACCCTCATGGGTTCCTTCTCTTAGATTTTGATTCACCCCAGGATTCCATTCACAGTCTTCTTTTCTCTGAATATTCTCCCTGAGCTATCTTATTGATGGCTGTAGTTTTTAAAATTATACTTGTAAATCTACATTTTAGATCCATCTTTGAACTTTCAGATTTGGGGGGGCGGGGGGAGCTCGTTATTGAACATGTGCTCTGAGGTACTGAAAACTCCACATGTCAAAACTAAACTTGGTTGTTATTGTTCCTCCTCCCATAGGCTTTGTCCCAAAAATGACCTCACCATTTACCCAGTCATCCTGGACATCATTTCTCCATGATACATTTATTTTCCAAATCCTGTCAGTTTTACTTCCTAAATATCTTTTGAATCCATCTTTGGTGCTCAGGTCCTAATTCAGTCCTTCACATTTCACCTGAACTTGCAGTAGTCTCTTTCCAATTCTTATCCCTCTGATCAATGCCATGATATCTTGTTAATTCCCTCAGACAGAATTAAGCCCTCTTCATTTGTGTTCATAAGTGCTTTGCAGTATTTATTACTTTGCATTGTTTCTGAATATGTTTTTTCTCTCTGCTCTGTAAGATTAAGCTTCTTGAGGTTAGGGCTGTGATTCATCTTTTTACGCCCAATTCCAAAACCCCTAGTGCTTTGCATATAGGTCTTTAATAAAATTTGAATATGTGAATTTTAAATTTCCAAATAATCATAATGGATTTTATGCATGTGTGTCTCTCTACACCCTCAGGAAATCCCATGGAAATGAGAGTAAAGGAATAAAATAAATTCTATAAAATCACAAGGACATAAAAAATAGAAGACACACAGCTGACAAACAAATGGTTCCAGATTGAAAAGCAGGTAGAAAAATTAGCAAAGCAGAAAAGTATAAAATCCAAGCAATTACAGAGTTGATTACCAAACAGAAAGGTACAAGAAATACCTCTGAAGAAAAGGATGAAGTTTGAGGTTTGAAACTGAGAGATTGTTTGGCCAGTTAAGCTGTTCTGCATGTTTTTTACCTTATTCCAGGTGGGCAGGAAGCTGTCCTTCCTTCATCTGCGTAGGGGTTTATTTTGTGGAAAATTTGAAAGAAGGAGGTTCCAAATGCCTTGGGCACAAATTAATAAGAGACACCTTACTAAAAAAAATGAAGACTGAATGGAAACAATACGTTAAGATTTTATGGTAGACATTGCAAGTTGCCAGGATCCTCCCCTTCCTCCCCTTTTTTTTGTTGTTGTTCAGGGCAACAGTATGCTCCAATAAAAGTACTTAACTTCCCCTGTTTCCTGAGCCTGCACAATAGATATAATTCTGTCCAGTGAGTTATAGGTTAAAGTTCTAGACTTGTTTTTGTCCTTAATCTTTGAATCCTGCCTGGTGTATGGATGGACAAAAGCCACATGATAGGGACAGTTGATTGGGAAGAGAGATGATGCCTGATTCCTGGGTGACATCCTTGAGCAGCTGTATCAGCCTGCATTGTCTACCTTAAGATTGCTTGTTAGTAAGAAAAATAAATGACTTAATTATTAAGTTATTATTTAGAGGTTTTCAGTAATTTACATCCAGACATTTGTAACTGATCTCCTTCTTTCTTCTACCTCTCAGCTCTGAGAACATTACCTGGCAGACATCTTCATCCCTGTCCCTACACTTAGCAGCAGGAGACTGGTGGATTTTTTTATTTTAATTTTTTCTGAATAAACTTTCTAGGAAAAAAATATACAGATTCTGACAATTGGGGAGCCCTATGATATGATTAGCTATCTGTATATGGTAACATCTAATGTTGACAAAACCACACCCAATCACAGAAAGTCCATCCCACCTTTAAATTTACATACAGTGAACTGCACTTATTTAGCTTACAGTTCTTTGAGTTTAGACAAATATGTACAATTGGATATCTACCACCACCATCAGCATCAAAACATTTCACCTTTGTAGTCAGTCCTCCTGCATCCCTAAACCCTGGCAAACATTTATCTATTCTCTGTCCCTAAAGTTTTGCTTTTTCTAGGCTGTCATATGAATGGAATTTTATAATAGCTAGTCTTTTTTTTTTTTTAAGGTACTGAGGCTGGGATTGAAACCGGGACATCATATGTGGGAAGCCAGCACTTAGCCACTGAGACACATCAGCTCCCCTGAGTTGGCCCTTTTTTTTTTTTTTTCAATTTGTTTGCTTTTTTTGGTCATTTTTTGTTTTTAGGAGGCACTAGGAACTGAACCCAGGACTTCCCATGTGAGAAGCAGGAACCCAACCATTTGAGCCACTTCTGCTCCCCAAGCATAAGTTTTTGTTTCTCTTTAGTAAACAGAGTTGGAACTGCTGGTTCATATGGTTAAGTTTTGGATTAACTTCATAAGAAACTGCCAATCTGTTTTCTAAAGTCTCTGTACCATTTGTATTACCACCAATAATGTATGAGAGTTCCAGTTGCTTCTGATCCTTATCAGCATTCAGGTTTGTTTTGTTACATTTGCCATTCTAATAGGTGTGTGGTGGTATATTTTAGTTTTGGAGTTTTAATTTGCTTTTCCATAATGACTAAAGATGTTGACCATCTATTCATGTGAAGTGTTTATATCTTTTGCCTTTTTAATTGGGTTTGTTTTCTCACAGATGAATTTTAATTCCTGTATTCTGAATACAAGTCCTTTATTGGATATGTAATTTGCAAATATTTTCTGGCTTCTCTTTTCATTGTCTTAATGTCTTTTACAGAGAAAAAGTTTTAAGTGCTGATGAAATCCAACTTATCAGTGTTTTCATTGTAGATAGTTTTTAGATTATGAAGTATGTGACAAGTTCTTTTTTTTTTTTTTTTTTTTTTTTTTATGGATGTCCAATTGTTCCAGTACCATTTGTGGAAAAGACTTTCCTTTCTCTATTGACTTGCCTTTGCACTTTTGTTAAATCACCAACTGTACCTATTTCCGTGTTTATATTCTACTCTAATCAGTCTGTCCTTTTACCATGTTACACTCTCTTGATGACTGTAGCTTTAGAATGTTTTGAAATTAATGTCTTCTCCAACTTTTTTTTTTCCAAAACAGTTTTGGCTTTTTTAGTTTCTTTCCCTTTCTATATAAATTTGTCATTATCTATAAAAATTCCTACTGGTATTTTGATTGGAATTGCATTCTAGGGGATATTAATATCCTAACAATATTGAGTCTTCCGATCCATGAAGGCAGTATCTCTTTCCGTGTATTTAGTTTTAATTTGTGTGTGTTTGTGCTATTCCAAATGGCATTTAAATTTTTAAAAATTTCCAGTTGTTGCTACTATTTGGAAATACAGTTGATATTTCTATATTCACTTTGAGTTGTGTGATCTTACTAAGCTCAATTATTAATTCTAGGAGCTTTTTTGTAACCTCTGGGCTATTCGACTAAGTGTCATGTTTACAAATAGAGATTTCCCCCTACCACCAACACCTTGCCTTGCATTGGTATGGAACATTTTTTGCAATTGATGATACCACTTTTAAAAATAATTCGATTTTTTAACAGTAGTTACCTTTGTTACAATTGATGAAAAATTATTAAAGTAAGTTATTAAAATAGTTAACCATAGTTTATATTAGTTGTATTTTTTTTATATATTAGGTGTATTTTTCCTATTTACCACCCTATTATTAACACATTGTATTAGTATCATACATTTGTTATAATTCATGAAAGAGAGTCCTTATACTTGTTCTATTAACTAGTCATTTGTCCACAATTAGGTATATAGTGTTATATAGTACTGTTTTATCATTTAAATTTTATTCTAGTTACATATATGTTCTAGTTTTCCCTTTAAACCATCTTCACCTATATAATTCAGTGATTGTTTGAGTACATTCAAAATAATGTGCTGCTGTCATACCCATTCATTTCCAAACCTTTATAATAACTGAAATAGGGTTTTAGTACAAATTAAGCATAAACTAACTCCCCATTCTCTAACCCCAGTCCATCCCCTGGTAACCTGTATTCTAGATTCTAACTTATGTGTTCGCTTATTGTAATTACTTCACTCAGTGAGATCATGCAATATTTCTTTTGTGTCTGGCTTATTTTACTCCACATAAAGGTTCACCCATGTTGTTGCATGCTTCAGGACTTCATTCCTTTTTATGGCTGAATAATATTCCATCGTAAATATACACCACATTTTGTTTACCCACTCATTGCTTGATATACACTTGGGTGCTTCCATCTTTTGGCAATTGTGAATAATGTCCCAGTGAACATCAGTGTGCAAATACCTGTTTGAGTCTCTGCTTTTAATTTTTTTGGGTATATGCTTTGTACTGGGATTGCCAGGTCATATGGTAATTCTATACTTAGTTTCCAGAGGAACTGCCAAACTGTCTTCCACAGTGGCTGCATTCCCACCAGCCATGAAGAAATGTTCCTATTTGTCCACATCCTCTACAACACTTGTAGTTTTCCATTTTTTTTACTAGGTGTGTAATGATTTCTCATTGTGGTTTTGATTCGCATTTCTCTAACAGTAGTATTGAGCATCTTTTCATATGCTTTTTATCCATTTATATGTCATCTTTGAAGGAATGTCTATTCAAATCTTTTGCTCACTTTTTAATTGGGTTGTCTTTTTATTGTTGAATTGTAGGATTTCTTTATATATTCTGGATATTAAACCCTTATTGGATAGGTGGTTTCTAAATATCCTCTCCCATTGATTGGTTATCTTTTCACTTTAAGGACAAAGTCCTTTGATGTACAAACGTTTTTAATTTTTTTTTTAAAGATTTATTTTTTATTTATTTCCCTCCCCTTTCTCTCCCCTCCCCCTCAGCTGTCTGCTTTCTTTGTCTCCATTCACTGTGTGTTCTTCTGTGTCCGCTTTGATTCTTGTCAGCAGCGCCGGGAATCTGTATCTCTTTTTTGTTGCGTCATCTTGCTGCATCAGCTCTCCATGTGTGTGGTGCCACTCCTGGGCAGGCTGCACTTTTTTCGCACAGGGCGACTCTCCATACGAGGTGCACTCCTTGTGCATGGGGCTCCCCTATGCGGGGGACAACCCTGTGTGGCACAGCACTCCTTGTGTACTTCAGCACTGCGTGTGGGCCAGCTCACTATATGGGTCAGGAGGCCCTGGGTTTGAGCCCTGGACCTCCTATATGGTAGGTGGATGCTCTATCAGTTGAGCCACATCCGCTTTCCAAAGTTTTTAATTTTTGAAGAGGTCCCATTCATCTATTTTTCTCTTTTGTTGTTTGTGCTTTGGGTGTAAAGTATAAGAAACCATTGCTTAATACAAGATTTTGAAGATGCTTCCCTCTGTTTTCCTCAAGGGGTTTTATAGTCCTGGTTCTTATATTCAGATCTTTGATCCATTTCATTTTTTAAAATGTATTTTTATTACAGAAGTTGTGAACTTAAAAAACAATCATGCACATGTATAAAATTCCCATAAAACAAATACCACACCATTGTGGAATATTAGTTACAGATTGTGAGATAATATCAGACTATTACCTACTAACTATAATCCATAGCTTACATTTGGCATATTTTTTCCATACCCCTCCTATTATTAACACAGTACATCTTTGACATTCAGACTTTGATCCATTTTGAGTCAATGTTTGTGTATGGTGTGTCGCAGTTTGATATTATTTATGAATTCAAAAAAAGAAGGATTATGTTTGTAAACTGGTTTCTTCCTCTGGGTGTAATCCCCTTTGACTGTATTAGATTCAGCGGAGATGTCTTTGATTAAATTATTTTAAGATTAGAGGTTTTGATTTGTCAGTAGGGTGTAACTCAGGTTAAGGTCCCACCCCCTTGATGGGCTGATATAAACAGACACTCACTCAAGAAGACACAGAGGAAGATAAACAAGAAAAGAGAAAGAGCTCCATAGATGCCAGAGGAAAGAACTTTGATTCTGGGACTCTGGGCAGAGAGACAAGCCCTATGCCAGCCTACAGCTGAGACCCAAAGAAGCTGGGTCCACAGAGCCTTAAGAAGAAGGAAGAAGAGACCAGGCAGAGACCACCTGCCATCTTGCTTCATCACGTGGCGACTTGGGTAAGAAAGTACCTCTTATGGTACCTTGAGTTGAACTCTTTAGGGCCTTGTAATTGTAAGCTTTTACCCCAAATTAATACCCTTTCTAAAAGCCAATGTATTTCTGGTACTTTGCATCAGCACTCCTTTGGTTAATACATTATGTGAGATAGGGATCCAATTTCATTCTTTTTTTTTTTTTTTAAGATTTATTTATTTATTTCTCTCTTCTCTCTGTGTCCATTTGCTGTGTGTTCTTCTGTGTCCTCTTGCATTCTTGTCAATGGTACTAGAAATCTGTGTCTATTTTTGTTGCATCATCTTGCTGGGTCAGCTCTCCATGTGTGTGGTGCCACTCTTGGGCAGGCTGTGCTTTTTTTGCATAGGGCAACTCTCCTTGTGGGGACGCACTCCTTGCAAGTAGGACTCCCCTACACAGGAGACACCCCTGCGTGGCACGGCACTCCTTGCGTGCATCAGTACTGCGCGTGGGCCAGCTAACCACATGGGTCAGGAGGCCCTGGGTTTGAACCCTGGACCTCCCATATGGTAGGTGGACGCTCTTTCATTTGGGCCAAATCTGCTTTCCCAATTTCATTCTTTTGCATATGGATATCCAGTTGTCCCAGCATGATTCTTTCCCAATTGAGTGGACATGGAAGCCTTGTCAAAAATCAATTGGCCATAGCTGTGAGGATCTATATCTGAACTCTTGATTCTGTTTCATTGGTCATATATCTATCCTTGTGCCAGTACCATGTTGTTTTAACCACTGTAGCTTTGTGGTATGCTTTAAAGTCAGGAAGTGTGAGTTGTCCAACTTCAGTCTTATTTTTCAAGATGTTTTTGGCTATTTGGAGTCTCTTACCCTTCCAAAGAAATTTGATAATTGGCTTTTCCATTTCTGCAAGGTAGGCTGTTGGAATTTTGATTTGGATAGTGTTGAATCTATAAATCATTTTGGGTAGAATTGACATCGTAACAATATTTAGTCTTCCAATACATGAACATGGCATGTTTTTCCTCTTACTTAGATCTTCTTTGATTTCTCTTAGCAAAGTAGTGTAGTTTTCTGCATGTAAGTCCTTTATATCCTTGGTTAACTTTATTCCTAGATATTTGATTCTTCAGTGGAAATTTTCTCTTGATTTTCCCCCTCAGATTGCTCATTACTAATGTATAGAAACATTAATGAGTCTTGTGTGTTGATCTTGTATCCCGCTACTTTGCTGAATTTGTTTATTATTGCTAGTAACCTTCTTGTAGATTTTTTGGGGACTCTATATATAGGATCATGTCATCTGCAAACAGGGAAAGTTTCACTTCCTTCTTTCCAATTTGGATGCCTTTTCTTTTTTTTTTCCCTAACTGCTCTGGCTAGATCTTCCATTATAGTGTTTTATAACTGTTGTAGGTGTCCCTGTCTTGTTCCAGATCTTAAAGGGAAAGCTTTCATTCTTTCACCATTGAGTATGATGTTAGCTGTGGGTTTTTCATGTATGCTTTTTATCATGTAGAGGAAGTTTACTTCTTTTGCTATTTTTCTAAGTGTTTTTATCAAGAAAGGACGCTGGATTTTGTCAGATGCCTTTTCTGTATTGATGGGAGATAATGATGTGCTTTTTTCCCCTTCGTTTTGTTAATGTGGTGTGGTGTATTACATAAATTGGTTTTCCTGTGTTGAGCAACCATTGCATAGCTGGAATAAAAACCACTTGATCATGGTGTATGATTCCTTTAATGTGCTGTTGGATTCGATTTGCAAGTATTTTGTTGAGGATTTTTGCATCTGTATTCATAAGAGAAATTGGTCAGTAATTTTCTTTTCTTGTGGTATCTTTATCTGGCTTTGGTATTTGAGTGATGTTGGCCTCATAGAATTAGTTAGGTAGTGTTCCCTCCTATTCAATTTTTTGGAAGACTTTGAGCAAGGTTGGCATTAATTCTTCTTGGAATGATTGGTAGAACTCACCTATAAAGCCATCTGGTCTTGGTTTTTCTTTGTTGGGAGGTTTTTGATGACCAATTCAATCTCATTATTTGTAATTGGTTTGTTGAGATCTATTTCTTTTAGAGTCAGTTTAGGTTGTTGGTCATGTGTTTTGAGGAATCTGTTCATTTCATCTCGGTTGTCTAATCTGTTAGCATAATAGGTGTTCATAATATCCTCTTACAATCCTTTCTATTTCTGTGGGGTCACTAATAATGTCCCCCTTTTTATTTCTGATTTTTTAAATTTGCATTTTCTCTCTTTTTTCCTTTGTTAGTCTAGCTAAGGGCCTGTCACTTTTATTGATTGTTTCAAAGAACCAACCTTTGGTTTTATTAATGCTATTGATTTTTTAAATTCTCAATTTCACTTATTTCTGCTTCAGTCTTTGTTATTTCTTTCCTTTTGCTTGCTTTGGGTTTAGTTTGCTCTTCTTTTTCTAGTTCCTCCAGATGTGCAGTTTAGTCTTTGATTTTACCTCTTCTTTTTTATTTATGTTTAGGGTTATAAATTTAAAGAAGTAGTATGGAAAGGAATGCATGTATGGGAACTGTACTTTCCGTTCAGTTTTTTTATAAACCTAAAATGCTCTTAAAAAAATAAAGTAGTAAAAAAAAGATACCATGACTAGGAACCTATAGCTAAAAAAGAGATTTAAAAGACTTATCAAGTAAAAGGGGATGGGGGTTGGGCAGCATTAAAGTGTAGTGTCTAGGAATGCTCCCTTATGTTAAAACCTTATAGAAACTCAAGGATAAAAGTCTAGGATAGTGGATGCTTTTGGAGGGGAAGAAAGGGCATTTGACTGGGTTGTTGGGGGAACATGAAGGCAATAGCAAAGTTCTGTTTCTTGACCTGGGTTGGGTGGTGGTTACAAGGGTAACTTAAGATATTCATTGAGCTATTTTTTTAAAAAATCAAGATAATAGTTATCCTGTGGGTGGAGTGACTGGAAAGGGTGTATGAGGGAGCTTCTGAGGTACTGGCATTGCTTTATTTGATCTAGAAGCTGTTGCACAAATACATTCAGCTCATGAAGATTTTCACTGAGTGTTTTTTGTTTGGCTGGGGTTTATTCTTTGTTTTCTTAGTTTTTGTTTTTTTGGTTTTTTTTTTTACCTCATTGAGCTTTTATACTTGTGTGTACTCTTCTATATGTAAATGGTACTTGGGCTTATGGTAAAATAAGCGTTGGGATGGACCACTCAAAGCCTATGTAACTTTGTAAACAGATGATGAAGGAAAACTAACAACTCCTAATAAAAGTACTGGAAATGTGAAGGAAGTTTGGTGAATGGGGATATAAGGAAAGACCATAGCAGTTGAGTTAGGAAAACCTACCAAGATTGGGGAAAACCACTTTTCCCCAATCTGAGCAGTTTTCTGGAAGCAAAGAGCCAACCCATGGTGTGGGCTTCATTTCTCTGTGGCTTCCTGTATTCAACCTCATTTGTGTACTTTGCATTCAGCCTCTGTTATTCAGTGGTGTAAAACTTTTACATGCTGGTATCAAGTCACCAATGACTTGATTCATGTTAGGGACACTTGCATTATAACAGAACAGACCTTTCTTAACTTGTTATTGAGCAATGCAGTGATTACAACATAAACAATATATGTTGATTTAACCAACAGTTGAGATATAACTAAATATTGTGATAAAAGGGTGAGTGGGAAGAGGGGAAAGTGAAAGAATTCTAAATGCCAGTCCAGCCTACCATATAGTGATTAGATTATATCTAACAATGATAAATAATGGAAACTGATTTTTAAAACTGTAAATGGGTGTGTATAACTTTAATAAAACTTAAACAGATGAAAACTAACTTACCAAATGACAAGTCTTCCATCAAGTTCCTCAGTATTTCACATAATAGTAATCTTAAGTGTTCATTGAACATATTATATTACCAGATGCCAGGCTAAGCCCAGTACCTGTACTGTCTCCTTTTGGTATGCTTTCCAGGATCCATTCTTCTAGTTTAGTGGTTATGGTTATGACCCTTTTGTCTCTTAAGGTAATTTGAAAAAATACACAGATATTTTGGCTAAAATAAGTTTAGATTTGACCCATGGTGTCATGGGAATGAAGCCATTTCCTGGTACAAGCTTGTCATTTTCAAAAAAGAAATTTGTTTTTTAAGAAGTTTAAAAATGAAAATAAAAATTACCTGTCATCCCACTATTCAAATCTTTTCTTTAATTAGGTGAAATTGGCTTACCATACAAGTAACCATTTTAGATGGAAAAAGAATAGCAGCTATGTACAGCAGGGAAAACATAGAGGGATTGAGAGGTGATGAGTTTTGTCTGTTTTTTGTTATTACTATTATTGGAATAATGAAAATGCTGTAATAATGATTGAAGTGATGAATGCACAACTATGTAATTATATCAGATACCATTTATTGTACACTTTGGATGGATTTATGCTTTATTAAATGTATCAAAATTGATTTGTTTAAAAATTTTTTTAAAGTAACCATTTTAAAGTGCACAGTTCAGTAACATTTCATACACTCAGTATTGTGCAGCCATCACCTCTATCTAGTTTCAAAACATTTTCATAACCCCAAAGGAATCCTTGTATCTATTAAACAATCACTCCTCATTCCCTTCATCCCCAGCCCCTGGCAACCGCTAAACTACTTTCTGTCTTATAAATATATGGATTTAACTATTCTATATATTTCATATGAGTGGAATTATACAATATGTGGCCTCTGTGTCTGACTTGTTCACTTAGCATAATGTTTTCAAGGTTCATCCTTGTTGTAGCACTTCATTCCCTTTTATGGTTGAATAATATTCTGTTGTATGGATATACCACTTTTGGTTTATCCATTCATCTACTGGTGGACCTTTGGTTTGTTCCACTTTTTGATGATTGCAAATAGTGCATTTATATATCAGTACTTGTTTGAATACCTGTTTTCAGTTCTTTTGGGTATATACCTAGGAGTGAAATTGCTGGGCCATATGGTAATTCTATGTTTAACTTTTTGAGCAACTGCAGTATCTATACCATTTCACATTTCTACCAACAGTATACAAGGGCTCCAATTTCTCAACATCCTCATCAATACTTTTTTCCCATTTTTAAAAAATACCCATCACATCTTTTAAAAATACAATATATTTTAATGCAAAGTATTTTTTAAAAATTTTAAGTCCTCCCTATTTTAGCCAATCCTGATTTTTAAAAAATTTGTCTGAACTGTTACATGTTTTTAATGGAAATTTGTTGAACACAGTGGTTTTCAAACTTTTTTATCGCAAGATACCTTTACACTTTTAATAATTATTGAGGACTTCAAAAGCTTGTATTTATGTGGGCTGTATTTAGGTGTTTTCTATATTAGAAATTTAAAACTGGACTTTATTCATTTGTCTAAAAAATAATAAACCCATTACATATTAACATAAAAGATCTGTCAAAAACTTTTTCCAAATAAACAAAAACCTAGTGAAAAGGTGACATTGTTTCTCTTATTGCAAATCTTTTTAATGTCTGCCTTACGAGTAAGAAGACCACTGGAATCTTGTCTTCTGTATCTTAACAGCATCACGTCCTGCATGTATCTCTTGAGAGAATGAGAGTGAAAGAGACAAATAAATGTCTTAGATTTATCATGAAAATAATTTTGACCTTGTGTATCTCCAAAAGGGTCTACAGAGACCAGAGTTGGAGAATCACTGGTTTAATGATTTGTTTTGTCTGGGAAATTTAAGAGTGTTCAGAAACAGCAGTTTCTCATTCATACCTTAGGGAAGTGATGTTGGTTGTTTATGCCCCCTCCCCCCCAAAACAAGACTTCTGAAGGAAGTTTTTATTTGGGTTGAAGATGAACCTTTCATAGAATCAAAGGTGAGAGAGAGAATCATTCTTTTTTGCATAATCACGTCACTGATTACAATACTAAAGCAAAATGAAATAGTGCCTTTTACTTTAAGAAAACAAATTTCTTTTTGCTCAAATGGTTGATATCCCACCGTGTTCCAGAAATTATTTGGGACAGCTCTGGGAATAAGTAGTATAATAGAATTTTAAAAATAGATGGGGCAAGGAAAAAATGGTTAGAAAACTATGGTAACACCAGAGGTAAAGTTTAGCACATCAAATGCATTCATATAGTCCTGTTCAGTTTTTGGAAGTGGGGAAAACTACAGTATTTTCAAAAGTTCCAACTTGAAAAACAGGATACACTAAGAGGTTTTTAAGAGATTCATGCCACCTCTGGTGATTTTAAAACGATGTCATTTATGAAAATCTGCTTTTACTCATCTTCCTAAGGAAAACAATATTATGTAGAGCCAGTCTACTGTGCTTGGGAGTTGGCCTGTTAACAGTTGTCACAGAACTTTGTTAAATTAGCTTTATTAATTGTATTTTTCAAGGAAATAAGTGATTATTCTGTTTGGGTGAAATTATTGGAATAATAATTGCATTTTATAACTTAATGTGGCACAAGGGGAAAAGCACAGCACTGGGATCCAGGAGACGAGTGTTCTCGCTTTTCTTCCAAGGCTGGATTCTTAGAAGTTTGGCAAGCCTCTGGGGCAGGGGGTAGAAGGGCAAAGGGAATCAAAATCAAGGTGAGAAGCAATTGGAAGGGATTCGGAGCAACTAAACTGGGGAGATGGAAGTGTTTATGTGGTAACTGGGGTATCAATTACTCAGGTGTCAAAATTATACAGTTAAGATTTATGCATTAAATATATAAATATTACCTTTAAAAGGCTAAAAATAGTAATATCGAGTGGTAAATGGATAGAGGAGGAGAGGAAACAAGAATGGCACAATTAGTGGAGCTGGGTGATGGGTACATGGGGGTTTAGTACTCTGTTCTATTCACTTTGTGGATATTTGAAGTTTTCTATACTAAAAGTTTTTTTAAAAAGCAGTATTCTGATCTCCCATATTAGAATATCAAAAGATTGAGAATTGATAAATTAAGAAATAGATTTATAAACATATTATTTAGAAGTGTGGAGGTAAATACACAGGGAAACAGGTAAAAAAAGTGGAGGTAGTTCTGGGGGACAGAACTGAGCATGGGGGTGGTGGTGCTAAAATAGAGAACTCGTCTATTTTGTTTTATAAAGCTTTGGTGTTGTTTGATTCTTAAACCTTATGCGTGTATTACGTTGATAAAATTATGTAGTCATTGGTTGGATACTGTATTGTTTTCAAGGGAAAATTTGACTTAAGGCTGTGTGAATAATAGGCATAGACTAGTGCTTTGAATTTAAACCAATTCCACATGCGTGTGGTCATTTAAGCAGTGTGCCCAATTATCTCCATTACCAAAGGCAGTGATTTAAATTGGAATTCCCACTTCAGAGGAGGCTAAGAAGTTTGATTACATCTAGTCTCTCCCCTTCCCCACTCTTGCCAACTCTTACAACATAATCTTACAACATAAATAAGCTTATCTTATTCCCCTGTTTAAAGGATATGGGGGAGCCATGTGGCTCAAGGGGAGGTCCAAGGTTTGGTTCCCAGTGCCTCCTGATAAAAAAAACGAGGAAAACAAATGAAAAAACTAACTCAGGGACGCCAGTGTGGCTCAGTGGTTGAGGGCTGGCTTCCCACATGCGAGGCCCCAGGTTCAGCCTCCCACCCCTGATTGGACTCCTGGGGTAATTCTTTCACTCCTGCCTCATTACTCTTCTCAGCCATGAGGGCCTTTTGCAGAGTCTTAGCTCATTCCTGCCCCTTAGGCCTTTACATTTGCATTTATTAAGAGACTGGCTTTTTTCTCATCCTTTAGGACTTGATTCAGAATTTAATTCCTAAAAAATGGCGCTCGCTGACATATAGCTAGAGTAGCTCCTCTACCTTTCTCGACTGAGAGCTGTGCTTCTGAGTGTGGTCTTCAAACCAGCAGCGACAGCATCTCCTGGGAGAATTTTTTGGGGGAATATGGACTCCTAGGTCCTCCACCCCCGCCCCCACTACAAACTCACTGAAGCAAAATCTACATTTTAACATGACTTGCAGTGAATAGACATTTAAAATTTTTGGAATCACTGATCTAGAGCCACCACCTCCTCCCTAATTTTCTGTGTATCTGAAAGTGACTTATATTTGTGTACATGCATATTGCTTCTGTTTCCTGAATCAAATGTAAGCTCCATAAGGGTAGCACTTTGTCTGAACTGTTCACTTCTGGACCCTAGCACCCAACAGTGCCTGCACATAGTAGGTGATAAATAAATATTTGGTGAGTGAAATAATGAATAGAATGGAGATGTTGTTGTGTTCCTTGAAATGTAAAACTGTAATAAAAATCTTTGTGGCTCTCTTCATTGTAAAATTGGGGTTTTTCTTTTGCAGCGTCATCATTATGAAGGGGTTTCCCTATTTCTTGGATTCTGGGTACAGTTAAACAAGTGTGACTAATAAAAGAATCACTTATTCTTGTTTTCAGGATAAAACAAGTTTATTTTCAGAACCATAGTTTAGGTTTTATTAGACAGGTTGTTTTCTTTTTGGTATTTAGAAAGCATTCTTATTCGGAGTTAAATTTATCTTCAAAGATTTTTCCCCAATATAAATGTTAGTTTGATATTTGCATTAAGTTTTTAAAAAAGAACTTAATAATCCTTTTCTTTTAAAGAAGGAAAGAGTCCAAAAACATTAAAATGCAAATTTAACAGCTAAGCTGCAAATGAAAATTTACGGGGCATAGACTGTATCAACTTTTTGCTTTTAAGATACGATTTTAGAACATCCAGCAATACATAGGACAGTCGACCACAACTAATCACCTGGCCCAAAATGTCCATGGTGCTGCTGCTGAGAAACCCTGGCTTAAATTGAGAGGCCACCTCTACAAATACTAAAGTCATCAGAAAAAGAATACTTTGTTCTACTTTTGGGAAAAATATGTGTAGAAATTAGCAACTTAAATGTTAATTTTAGATCATTATTTTCAATCAGATGCAATATAGCAATCAAATGATCTGCCGCCCTATTTGGGGTATATCACTAAACAAAAGACATTTAAGGAATTTGGCAACTTAATTGATTTTAGAATTGGACATTCTCTGGTAATTTTACATTTTTTAAAAATAGGGAAACTCAAATATAGGGTTACTGGTTTTCCTTATTTTACAGATGGGGTCGAGGATTTGGTCTTTTGGGTTCCATTTTTGGAAAGGATGGTGTATTAAACCAGCCAAACAGTGTCTTTGGACTTATATTTTATATACTACAGTTATTGCTTGGTAAGTATTTATGCAGCAATATAAAAATAAGTTCATTTTGTTATATTCCATTTAGTACTTTGTATATTTGCACTGAAGTGTGTATTTATATTAAATAAAACCATATGCTAATGATAGAACCACTATCTGTAGCACATTTTTGTGTTGTGAAAACTTTGTTCACTAAGATTTTGATGACTATAATGCTGAACTTGCTATCTGCTGTTGTTTGATCATAGAGAACAGCACCCCATGAAGTCCATCTAAAAACATGAGTCCCATTTAGGGAAATTATTACTCCAGTCTTCCCTGAAACCTTTTTTCCTTACTTTTTTATAGACACTGTAGCCATTTTTAAAATTATGTATTGAGAAAACATTAAACGTGAATGATAGTCATAATTTCATCACTTTTTATATATCCTCTATTTTCATTATCTTCTTTATTCACTAAATTTTATGTGGACTCTTATGTCTATATAGTATCCATATTTGTCTGTCCTCTTACATGTTTTGTTATATTGCCATCTAGGATTCACATTTTTTATGTTCTGAATAATGCTGCAGAATACCTTTGTTTAAAGTCCATGCACACACACACCCACACACACCCTTTTGAATTATTTCCACAAAGTAAATTTCCAGGTATGGGATTATGAGTCAAAAGACACATATTTTTTACAGATCTTAATACATATTGCCAAGTTGCTTTTCAACCAATTGCCTGGTTTCCTGGAAGCTTCACCAATGTTCATTTTTAAAAAGTTATCTATAAAATTTCTAATTTAATAGTTATATAATAGATTATTACTTTAATTTTGTTATATTTTAATTTCCTTTCATTGTCGATTTAGGTATTGAAATCCTGATAATAGTCCATTTTTATGTTTGTTACAAATATTTTATCTTTATGTTTTGTGAATATGTATTATACAAAAGGTTTATACTTTTAGAGTTAAATCCACCCATTTTTGTCTTTGTATTTAGTCATTAATATTTTATTCCATTATCTGCCAGCCCTCTGTGATTTATTAAAAATATATTTAACTTCTTCCATCTTGATTTGTTATGAGGCAAATTGTGTATCTCAGTTTTTCTCAATAGTCCTATCAAGTTTGTCCAGTTCTGTGTCTACATATTTATTCTGAAGAAATACAAAGATGTATGCATGCACAAGGACAGTCATACCAGTATTTTTTTTTTATTTAATTGCTTTTAATTATTCACATTATTGGTTTGGCTTCTTGGTAATTCTTTATCTGTGATTCCATCAGTATATTTTAAAGTAGCAAAAAAATGAGAAGTAGCTTAGCAATAGGTGTATCCATACTAGAAAATATTATGTAGCCATTAAAAAGAAAAGGTGGATCTATCCTGAAAGATAGTTTATTCAGTGAAAATGGTAAATCATGGCCTAATAGGGATGTTTATATATGTACATGTAAATGCATAGAAAAGGGTCTGGTGATTACCTGGGGCATGGGGGGGTGTTCACTTTTTCTTCCACATATTTGTTTTCTTTGGATGCTAAAGAAGAATATAAAATATAAGCCAAAATGTTCAGTTTTCCTATTGAAAGAGCTTAAGAAAAGCTTTTAAATGTACTAATTTTTGGAGAAAGAAGTGAAATACTCATTTATAGTTTGTTAATTTTATTATATTTGCATATTTTAAGTAGTAACACAATTTTTGAAGTCGTTTCCCCCCCCCCCCCCCCCAGACTCTAGGTGCATTTTTCATGTCAGTGCTCTTAGCACTGGAGACACCTTTGAATTCCTGATGGTTTTCCAGAGCACAGCATCGTCACTCCCTCCTAAGTTCTTTGAGATACAGCATTTTTAGTTTAATTTTTTTCCATAAATAATACAGTCACATGGTTCAAAAGTCAAAAGCATAAAATAGTATCCAGTGAAAAGTCTTTTCCCACTTCTGTCCCCCTATACCCTGTTTCTCTTTGTACAAGAAACTACAACTATATATTCTTAGTTTTCCTCCTCTTTTAATATAAAAGGAAGATGCTATACACTCTGTTCTACAGCTTGCTTTCTTTGTTCTTTGTTTTTGGCTTGACTGATGTATCTTGGTGATCTTTCCATCTTCATTCTTTTTTACAACTGCACAATATTCCATTGCATGATTGTACCATCATTTATGTAGAGTTGCAGCATATTTGAAATTCCATTGGGGATTTTATTCCAAGCCACAGGGTACCCAGTTACATGGCATTAGGACAGGTTTGATATTAATGTATCTAACGAATAGCTAGTATTATAGAGCACTTACTAAGTGTTAGGTAGTATTCTAAGGAGCTTTACACTTATTAGCTTGTTGAACCCTCCTAACAGTCTTAGGTTTGACTATTTCAATTTTACAATGGAGGAAAGAAATGGAGAAATTAAATAACTTGCTCATGTCATTTTGAAATTAGCTTTCTTAGATAAAATTAAGGTGACAGCATTAGTTTTTGAAATTTTAGATGTTTAGTGTGGGTCGGGGGACAGCAAAAATTTCTTCTGTAGGGGGCCAGATAGAAAATAGTTTAGGCTTTGCAGGCTATTACAACTACTCAACTTTGCTGTTGTAGTGTGAAAGCAGCCACAGACAATACATAAGTGAATGTAGCTGGGTTCAATAAACATTTTCTAAGGCAGGTGGTGGGTAACATTTGCCAATCCCTGGCATAAGTAATTCAACGGCATCTTAGTGTTGAAGAGCCTTATGAAAGCATCATTAGCTGAAGCTGACTAGACCCATGAGCTGCAAGGCAAGCTCCTGTGGTTGACCCATAGCCCATAGTCAACTTTTTATCACCTTTGCTTTTCTCCAACAGGCTCCAGGGATTTCAGCACCTTAATTAACCTCTTTAAACTTATTACCACTTTTTCTTATTTTTTTCCTGTTCCTGTTTTTCTTATTCCATTAGCGTTGGGTAAGAGGCAGTTTAATATGCCCTACCTTCTCTTTTCTTGAAAATAAACGCGCATGTTCTCACTACTGTTGGTTATAGGAAATTACAAAACAATACATGTGAAGATAGCAGAAAAAGTCCAGAATTCTGGCAGGTGTTTACACATAAACTTAAGCATGCATAACTGCTTTTTCCTTTGTTTGGTTTGACCCCATGTGGCCAACGGGCCAAATGTGGTTTGCCTTATCCACCAGGGTGAGTCCTTTCTGCAACGTTTATCAAGATTTTTTTAAAACTTCTTCATCACATTGGTCTAATCATCTACTCTTATGATTTTTGAGAAATTAGATCTAAACACAGTAAAGCAAAGTTTACTTTCCACAGATGGGGAGCCTGTAGTAAAAAGGCCAGGGGCATCTCACCAAACGTATCCAGCTTGGAAGAGAAGGTTGTGGTCCTCATGTTCCTTCATTCATTAGGAAAGTTGGGGCTGTCTCTTTTACAAATCAGCCTCACTGCATAATATTGTTGCAAGGTCATATGTTTTCTTTGTGTGCATATCCTAACTAACACCAGTTATGAAAAAAGTAATGATATATCACCTGGGAGTATTGAGAGATTTTTTTTTAATGCAACTATAAAACTGGTATCTGCAAAGCCAACCTGCATAATTTTAACAAAATAGACCAGTAGTTTTGTTCTCAGATTTCATAGTGTGTCGCAGTTAAGGCCAATATTATTCCATCACTGCAGCAAATCACAAAATGTTACCTTTTAACTCAGCTTTCTCCCCAGTGTCAACAGTGTCAAGGCCTGACTGAGCCAAGTGTCTCTTTCTCTTGCAGGCATGACAGCAAGTGCAGTCGCAGCTTTAATCCTCATGACCTCCTCCATCGTGTCTGTGGTAGGGTCTCTGTACCTGGCCTACATTCTGTACTTTGTGCTGAAGGAGTTTTGCATCATCTGTGTCATCACATACATGCTGAACTTCATTCTTCTTATCATCAACTACAAACGACTAGTTTACTTGAATGAGGCCTGGAAACGGCAGCTGCAGCCCAAGCAGGACTGACAACCTGATGAACTTTTAACTGACAGTCTGAAGTCCCTCTTTCCATTAAGTTTATTTTGCAGCAGTTTTTTTTTTGATTCTTCATAACAGACACTTCCCCTAAGAACCTTAAACTGATTTTTTAAATTCCTATAAATTAGAAAGGGCCCTAGCTATTTTCTGTGTCAATCTTCAGTTTAAATATGGATAAAAAGGATACGACGAGCCAATCAAAGACAAGCTTTAACTTTACTTTGAAGATGTTTCTGGAATAATAAAAAATAGCCCTAACCCCCTTCCCCCAATTGTAGAGTGAGCAACCATTGCTAGTAATTCTCTGATGTGTATAAATTCAATTTCAGGTATAACAAATGTGATCATGACATGAAAATATTTTAGAATAGATACTGTATTAAATATTGCCATGTTTACAATATGTAATATGTTTTTAGCCGATGGATTTAAACATGTAGATTCAACTAGAATCCATTTATGTGATATTTGTAAATAAAGGTTAGAAATATTGGATCCATCCCTGCAGAACTTACTGTACAGTTTAAAGTGTAGCAATGAAGATTTGTCAGCTCAACATTGACTGATGAAATAGTGAAAATAGTAAGTCCAAGCAGATAGCATCTTGTGAGAAGTATTGACAGCAAAAATAATAGGGTGTTCAATTCCTAATGACAGTTTGGACATTCAAGTCAAGAATATGTCTAGTCCTAAAACTGGATTGACTGTGACCTTACAGGGTGAGTCATGTGACCAGACTTTATGGCCTTCAGCACACTAATGATGGAAAAATGGGTAGATTTTTTTTTGAGAAAAGCTGGAAATATTAATATGGTGTTTTTAGGTAAAGTCTCTTTTCAGCAGTTGAACTTTCACAAAAATGTTTTTCCTTAGTATTGATGCCAGTCAACCAAACAGTATTATGACTTTGAAATAACCGACATCAGCCCAAGCATGCCAGAGTAAGGTTGCTCTCTTTGGTGGCTCCATAGTGTTTCCTGTAATTTTCATTCTGCGCCAACTAATCAGATGTCTAGTCTTACTGGTTGAGAATCACATATTGGATTTGGAAACTTTAGGTCTGACTTGCCACTCGGTTAACTTAATCAGGAAAAGTACTACAGGTAAAAATAACTAAAGGTGAAATACAGTAATGTTGTCATTACTCTCTTTAATAAGTACATGCAGTAAGAAGAATTTTTTTAAGTGATTTGAATAAACCCAAATGAAATTGTGACAGTATGTTTCTGTGGTTAACATCTTACATCAGAATGTTCAAAGTGCCTTCTGTCTTAAATTCTCAAACCAAATATTTTGTGTGTTGAACTTGGGCAGAAGTGGCCTTCCTTCCTTTCTTAACTGAAATAGAGAACTTGCATTCTATAGGAAAGGGTTTCTGTATGATCATTTCATTCCTTAGATTGAGACACAGTAGCTATGCTTTTGCATCTAATTAGATTAATCATTATGTTAAAAAATAGTCAATTAGGCCAGTAACTTTTGAGTGCTTTATTTACCTTCTTTTTGAAGGGAGGGGACAGGCTCTATAAACTAAAATGTGTACAGCCAGCAACTGTTTGGTCATTTTCCATCTAACTGTCATAACTGACGCAACGTAGTCTTTGGCCCAGGGTAGGTGTAAAATCTGAATTGTAATGAACTTTTAACAAGTTTTAACCAGGTTCTTAAAAGAGAGCTTAATACAGATTTCATCAAAGCTTATGTTTTCCCATGAATGTGAATATTTCAATGCCTGTTTTATAATGTATGTATTGTTCTTGTATTCTAAAGTAGTTGAAGAACTCTAGAAAGCACTAGCAAGAGGTCTGGTGTTTATGGAGAAACAAGTCCTAACGTTTGGAGCTGTGCAGTGAGGTCACCTTGTAGCAGCAGGGCTTCCAGTTCTGCTCAGGCAGCTTCCTGGTTCTGTGTTCTAAGCTAGAGTGGGAATAGTTTTATTAACTCTTAAACTTCTGTGGTATATATAACATCAGTTGTCCAGCACTAAACAGTTCCTCGTGTCCCCATTACAAAATGGTTTTCATCATATTTTGTATCAATCAGCAGAGTACAGTTAAAGCTTGTCTTGATGTTGCTTTCTTGGAGATGTCCTCAACTTTTACATGAGAAAACATAAAAATGGTCAATCTGACCCTTCAAGTTTTTCTTTTGCTTTCCTAGGCCTGGGGGAAAACACCACTGTTTCAGTTGTATAAAAATTGTTTTGCCACATTCCTCTGAACCTGTAGGATTACTATCCTTTTTCTCACTGAGAGATGAACACATGCTGCCTGAAATAACAGCATGAGACTGCCAGGATCTCAGTAAGCTCTGAAATCCTTTTGGGTGGTATTTGGTATTTTTTTCCCTGGAAGAATTCAAGCTTCACCATACGCTCCCTTCCATCCTAGAAGAGGGCGAAAACACGTAAAATTTGAGCGTTATGATTATTGTAGATTGAATATTTAAACACTGCAATATTACTAGTCGCCAACTCTGAAGAAAAGATTGGGGAAAAAAATAATTTCTTAGCAGCAGTTCCATGCTTCTTTTTTTTAAAGTGATTCACAACAAATGAAGCCTCTTAATTACTTGATAGTCATGAATGGCATTGGAAGAAATAAAAGAAGTTGTGGTTAGATGATTAAATTCTGGGGAAGTTAGGTGGTTGAGGATTTCATTTGGTTTTTCATTGCAGCTAGTTGCTGTCACTGAGGGTAAAACTCTGGTGAAATAACTCAGGTTTAACTAGCTGTGTGCCAGAAATCAACTTTTACTTCATATATGTGGCCTCCCCTTAAATCCATAACTTTTAAAGAATGTTTAAAGCATTGACTATTTTCATACAAAGATTTGCCATTTGGTACAAGGGATCTTTGGACCTACCAAGTAGGATATAGGACCAAGACTACAATGAAATTAAAACTCTTTGTTGGTTAGTTAGCTCTGTCTTCTTTGTACTTTATTCTCAAAAGGCGATCAACTAAAGCGCAAAGTTATCTTAACTATTACAGCTAAATCAGTATTTAATAAAGGCCAACAAAGAAACCCACTATCGTTCTTGGAACCTATTTGGGACAATATGTCTAACATGCAGCCTCTGTCCTCATGTATTTTACCCCAACATGCAAGCACTGGCGAAATATTTCTATTTAGACCTTTTAGGCAGCACTTACGACTCCTGATTTGTGAGAACTACCCTTCAACAAAACAAAAGGGGTGGGGGTGGGTTCCAGGCTACTTGATTAGTTTTTTTGTTTTTTTTTTTAATTTAGCCCAGAAAAGGTGAGATGTTTTATTACTGTAAAACTGTATTAAGCATGACCTAAACATTGGGTGTTTGATCTGTATAGTATGTTCCATCAAAAATATTTATTACTAGTACTTTAAGCTCCAGAGTAAATGTTCATTTAAAATGGAATTCACTGGGCAGATATCCCCTTTAATATAGATAGAAATACTCTTTATCAGAGGTTTAGAACACAGTTTTGCTAACTGGTAAATAAAAAAACAAATGTAAATATGTAAGAATGTTTATTTGTTGCACATAACCTTTTTGGTATAAAATAAATGTAGAAGTTACCTGTGGAAGTTGTGCTCCTATCATTCTTACACTGCAGTCTTACACATCAAAAGAGCAACGCAAGTGAACTCAGTCTGTTTAGACTCAGTGGGAGCCTGATAGACGATGTGATGTCATTTCTACAGGTGTTTTGATGGTTTTTCTCTCAAAGTATATGTAACTTGTAAAAGATACAAGCAGAGTTCTTAGAGATTCTAATTCATGGAATTCGTGACAAAAGGTATTACTAATTAGTTATAATAAGTACATAGAATGTAGGTATTAACCCACTGTTTTTCCACTTTTCAATTCTTAGCTTTACTTTAGCTCAGTTTGAATATTCCACTCTTAGAGTCTGAAAAGGTTAACATCTGCAAGAAAAATGAATTCATTTGAAATATGGCTTGGCAGTACTTTATTGAACTAGAACAAATGTGTTCTGTGGAGTTAGGACCTAAGAAATGGACCCTATTGCTCACTTGTAAAACATTTGTGTACCTGTTACGTATATGGTTTTTTAATACTTTTAACTAAAGTGTTTTATGTATTATTCTTGACATTGAAGTATAACTTGACTCCTTTGAGGAATTTCAGAAATTCAGGGGTGATGAAAGATATTTGGGACACCTAGAATTTCTAACTTCCTGTTTGAACTGACTACACTCTCATTTCTTTAGTGGTCTAAATATACCTAGTAAAATGAGGCTACATTTTGTTACTTTCTTTCATGGAACTTAGAAAAGAAGGCTAAACAAGGGTGTGTCTTGAGACCACAAAAGAAGTGAATCAAGGTCTGCATTGAGAACTATATTAGTTCATTGTCTTCCATTTGATTGGAGTAGTTTTCCAAAATCAGGATTGATGAGGTTTCCTAAGGTCTCCATAGGAATAATGTGCCTTACTTGCCTTATTGGAGCCTGTGGAAGAAGAGGAGGAGAAAAGATTCCTTAAGGAAAGACCATCTAACGGAGCAGGGAAGGTGGAGTCACTCAGGGAGTACAAAGGCATAGATTCTTGTTACATAGCAAAACCTGTTTGAAATTGGGCTCGTTATGCTCAGTAGAGTCAGTTGTGATGGACCCAACAGCTTTTACATTCATCTGTCCATTCCTGTCAAGCCTAGACTGTCACTGAGATCGGACAATGTCCTGAAGGACTGGTAACCTTCCACTTCAGACATTCTTCAACTCTGACCTTTCTTACACTTGTCACCTTAATGGTGTGGAAACTGCCACATAACCTTATTAAGTACTCTAAAGATGATATCCCTTCTCTTTGTTAGTACATCTGTGTACTAGCAGCTGTGAAAGTGTTTTTCTCAAACTCAGACCATAGAGCTATTCCCATGAGAGCCCACACTTTGTAAGCAGTGACTGCATGCAGTGTGGACGTTGAAGCAGCAGTTTTCTCAAGAGTCAGTACACAGTTAAGGCTGCAAAAACAGTGATCTCAGTTTCTTTTCAGTAGTGCTCTACTGTATCAAGTGTATTATTCAGTTTATTATAGGGGGTCACTTTGAAGCCAACTCTTTATTCCCACACTGGAAAAGCCTTTATTTCACCTCAACTTTCCCTTCTAACAGATTACCACAAAATCCCAACCAGAAAGTTCTTAGGGCTTGCCATGAACAGTCCAGGAAACACTTGCTCTGCTTGCTGTGGAAGTCACCCCTTCCTCAGGGAGGAGGGAATGACAGAGACGGTGACCTCTCATTATGCTGTAGAGAAGTAGTTCTTGCTTTTAGAAGTAAATGGGCTGTTTCCCAAACACCAGGATTTCATTGCTGAAAGGTGATACATGGTTTCATTGGCAATTTTCCAGTATCTGTCCCGCAAGAGAAATGCTGCACTTTTTGGTTGTCTCTGACGAGTGAAGATTCCCTTTTTATTTCCCAGTGCTCTCATTGGTGCTAAAACAAGACAAAAGGAGTTTCAGATGACTGCCAATGAACTAAATTCAGAACCAGGCTGCAGCCAAGCTGGGCACTAAATAGAAATGCCCTTGAGTAGGTTGGGACTGCTTGGTCTGAAGTGACAAGGGTTAAAGTGTCTACATACTACTATACCCCCAAAGCAGCTCAGCTCCCTGGCATGTTAACTTTTAGCCTGTTAGGGGGAAAAATCCACAACAGTTTATCTTTTACTTTCAAAATAAAGTTTAAAATATTATGGGTACCCAGCTACCTGGTAATTGGAGGGGGCTGGGACAATTACCCTGGCCCAAGGTTTGGGCCGTTCTGAAGAGACAGCTCAGCCAGTGGGAGATAACACCCTGAACAGGGAAGGTGGCAGTGTGGGACCGACCAGTGGGGTTCAAAGTCCTGGACAATGTCTAGCCTGGCTCCCTACTACCACAGGCTGGTCTGCCAGAACTCCAGCTGGGAAGGGAGCAAAGCTGGCAACAGCCTGTTAGGCCTGTGCTCTCAGTCCACCTTTTCTCCACCCCCAAGTGACACCACAGCTTCTGTTAAATGGAATGTAGGGTTTCCCACTGAAAAGTTCCAAACAATGACAGCGTCATCCACAAGAAGCAAATGCCAGGCACTGTGCCAAGCACTTCATGAAATTCCATGGCCATCTGTAAGGTGGTTGGCATTATCCCCACTTTGCAGGTTTATGAAAAGGTCAGATAACGTGCCCAAGGTCACACAGCCAGTTTCTTAGTACCCAAATCCAGGGCACTTTCCACGAAAGTAGGGTGCCATCCAGAATATTTCCAGAAGCTGCTGACCTCATTCACCAAGCAGAGTAGAGGTTCCTGTTCTCATTCTTTTTTCTCTTTACTTCTTCCTCCTCACATCATCTTGTTCATGCCATCATTTATCCCCTCTCCATTCTAATCCTTAATTCTTTTCAAAGACCTGCCTCTCACCATAAGCAATGTATTGTGACACCCACCACTACCACGTCCCTCCCTGCCTCCCGAAATTGCCATCCGCAATTGATGGTAAGTCAAAAAAACTAGTGATCTAGAACTGTAGAAAAAAAGTGGGAAGCATTCATTTGGAATTTAACTGAAGTAGCCTTCATCTATCCCTGCTTGAGAAAGGATAGATCTTTACTCTCTTTGAAGACTCTTAAATGCACTCACATTCAGAATGCTTTGAAACTTATCTATATTCCATGAACCTATCTTTTTACAAAAGAATAATATAAAACAGACTGAGATATCTTAAAGTTTCCTACGCTTTGTACCCCACTCTCTTTTGACAAACATCTGACAGCCTCTTTCTCTTTGTGTAACCCCTAACCTAAACAGTCATAGCCACAGCAGGTTTGCTTCTGAGTATGGTTGGCTTTACTAGATATATTCATCTTCATGGAATAATGGGTGCATCCCAAAACTAAATCCAATAGAGGTTTTGGTTTTTCCTCACTGTTGTGAAATAGACAAAGGCAAGTTAGGTTCTCCCATTTGCTTTTTTATCATAAAAAGATTTGGGAAGCAAGCAAGTGATTGCACTTGGTAAGTTCAACTTGCTTTTCTGAAGAAATTCTCTCTGCCGCCTATATCGATTAGATCAGCTTCCTCCCCACCTGAACCATTTCCAGTGTTCTTACAACCAAATGTCCTGAACTGAAAAGCCACCTGAAAAAATTAAAAATGGTCCATTCCATAAACCAAATTGCCACTTACACTGGTCGGTCATAAAATCGGCAAAATTCCAGATGAGCTCTCCAACCACATATTCTTTGCGTTTTTGATCCAGAACCCAATGATAATGCTCCAGGAGATCCTTCTGGTACTCTTCAC
This sequence comes from Dasypus novemcinctus, assembly GCF_030445035.2. Lineage (NCBI taxonomy): Eukaryota > Metazoa > Chordata > Mammalia > Cingulata > Dasypodidae > Dasypus > Dasypus novemcinctus. Next base: position 25,213,452 of record NC_080695.1, on the reverse strand, counting down.
TGAACATAAGAGGTGGATCCTAGAATTCAAGGTAAAGAGAGAATCTATTGGTAGAATTGTAAATGTTAGCTAAAAATAAAGACCCACTTGTTGACCAAAATACCTGTCCCCGTGGTGCGCTGTAGTGACTGCAGGAATCCCTCATGCTGGTGGAGGAACACAGCACTACTGGCACCCAGAGCAGTTTAGGAAAGAGATTTTTTTCTAAACCTCAATTAGAAAGTCCTTTATCTATAAACACAACTTTGGTATTTGTTTTATTTCTCCACCTCTACCCACCAGTGCAGTCCTGAAGCTGAACTACACTGAAAATAAAAAATGTGTCCTTGCCTTGGGTTTCAGGGAGCTGCCAGGGAACAATCTGAGAACTACTGTGCAGCTGGTTCTGCAAGCCGGGACTGTTTAGCACATTTATCCATTCCACAAGTAATTATTTAGTATCTGCTTTTGCAAGAGGCATGGGAGATAAGGTGATAAACGAGAAAGGCACGTTTGCCCCAGGCTTTCCAACCTAGCTAGGAAGACTCGAGCCACAGGTGTAATGAGGGTGAAGAGGGACAGTGCAGAGGGGCCGGGGGAAATTTAGCAGGATCTCATTGAGACAACGGGCCACAAAAGGCCCTCCCTGAGGAAATACTTAAGCTGAGACCTGCCAGGTGACGAGAAGGCTCTCTGCCACAAAAGCAGAAGGCCCGCACCTGAGGGCCCGTTGCACACTCAGTGAAGCGCCCGTGTGTCCTGCTAACGTAACGATGGAAAAGACGTTCTTGAGCACCTCAGCTGACTTTACATCTCCTGGGAGTTTTTTGGAGGCTCAAGTCTTAGATGCTCAAGGATGCAGCATTTCTGTGTCATTTTAGGACAAATCACTGTTGACCCTGGGTTTCTCTTCATAACGAGAGGGACTAAGATGCTACATAGAATGTATTGAGAATATGACTGTCCAACCAAATCATGCTCTTCTGTTCCAGGCCCATGGTTGAACTTGGAGTCAGAGCAGGATGTCCATTTTCTGACCTGCACTGTCCAAATGCAAAAGCCATATAGCCCATTTCAAGTGTTCTACAGCCACATGTGGCCAGTGGCTGCTGCCCAGGAGAGTGCAGAGAGAGAACGTCTTCATCACTGCAAAAAGTCCACCGGGCAGTCCTGACTTGGACTATTTCAGTTTCTTGAAAAATTCAGAGTTGGTTACCTTGTCAAAGAGGGAGCAAACATGCATGTTAAATTGTCTTCTTCATAAGATAGCTCCCCCTACTTTACAAGCTTGCAGAAGTGGCATTCTGTATAAGCAAGGTGAATTTAAGGGCGTGAACAGAATAATACAATCCACGGTTGGTAGCTGCTCAATATACAAGGGTCAGCATTTTAAGCAGTGTGTGTCCATGAGGAATCTCAGTCCCTGTGACCGGCGGGTGTGAGGTGCTTGGGGTGGAGATGAGGGGCAGGCTGTGTGGGTCAAGAACCCACATGGGAAAATAGCCAGCGGGACAAAGCTTAAACCCAGCAGCATATATTTAGTGAGGACATGGACAAGGAGAAAAAACAAGTGACTAAACCTTACTCCAAGAGTTCACTCTTTCCCTCAACAAACATTACTTAGCACTCACTGTATGGAAAACAATAACTAGGATTCAGGCTTTCTCATGGAATGCACAGCCTGAGCAAGGAGAGAGCCAACGAATTCCAGTGCACAGAGAGAAATGCTAAGGGAGCAGCTGAGCCTTTCGAAGTGACAGAAATGCAGGAGCAGAGCAGAGGGAGCAGTTTCCTCTGCTAGGGCAGGTAGGGTAAACCTCACCAGAGGACATCTAATCTCAAACTTGAACCCTGAATCATTTAGTTGGCAATTGTGGGGCTCACATGGGTATTCCAGGCAGAAGGGAGAGCCCAAGCCACAACAGGAGCAGCAAATGGGCACAGGGAAAACAGTTTGGTGCCTGGGAGCAAAGGGAGGGGAGGACTGAAACCTGGGAGGGGGCAGATAGCCAAGGACATGCTAGCCCTGTGGGCCAGGGGAAGCCAATGACGGGACTCCCAAAGTTTGGGCTTGCTGGAAAGACCACTTGGGCGGCTGTTGAGAGGCTGGCTGGAAAGGCCACCGAGGAGGGCCAAGAGAGGCCAAGGCAGCAGTGAGTGTGGAGAGGGCAGGTGGAGGGAGGCCTGCAGATTTGCAGGCCTGGGAGGAGGCGCATTTCTAACTGGGGCAAATGAGGGCCATCACTGCTCGAGAGTGAAGAAGAAACAGCATGCTTGACCCTGCTCACCTGGTGGAAACCGGCAATCGTGTCTGCTCCATACTCGCTCTGAATGATTGGCTTCTGATAGACCTGATACCACTTCTCAAACTGGGTGGTCAGCTGCACCTGGATCACTTCCATGTGCCCGTAGTCGTGGTACCAGGAGTAGTAGCTGTTCACGCAGATCACGTCCACGTACGGAGCCTAGGAGGAGAGCGGGGAAGCTCGCCTGCCGCCCGGAAGGTGGCAGTCACTTTCGAGCTGAGACTTACGGCACCTGCGGGGTTCTCGCACAGCAGAGCAAAGGGGGTTGCAGGAAAAGATCTAAATCCTGGACATCTCCTGCCCCACATGCAGGAAACGGCTGAGAAGGGACCCCAATGGAGCAGTCCCAACCCCGGGGCTGCGCCTCCCAACCCGGCTGCGGCAGCGCTCGGCGAAGCCCAGGGCCTGCCCCTGCTGAACTTTGTTCCTCTCCAGTGAGGCCACAGTCTTCCCTCCCCTTGCCCTGGGGAAATCTTCCCAACTGCAGGATAAATGTGACTTCTTCTCCCAGAGACTCTTGATTCACTGCTCCACTGGCGAGCAAGTGCTGTGGGCACAGGGCGGCTGCACGAGTGCCTCCCTGGGCGGCAGCGGGGAAGGCGGGGCCTCGCGTCCAAACAGCGCCGTGCTTGGACCCAGCAGCAGAGGTCTGTGTCCAGCTCTAGTCTCTACCATCACCAGAACACGCTTCTTACTAATAAAAGGGCGACTCTCCAAAACCTGCACGTGCACGGATATGTCTTCCTGAGTGGCCGAAGCCCCTTTCCAAATGGTGGTGGGGAAGGGCGAGAAAGCCGGAAGGGGTTCCTTTGGGTGAACATGCTGCAGACAGGCCACGGCCTCAGCTGCATGAGTCTGGCAATCTCAGGGGGACAGGCCCAGGGACCTGCTCAAAGGCTTCCTTGTCCCCAAGAAAGGCCAGACCAGAAAGAGATGCCACCGAGGTGCCAAGCACCTCCGCAGTGCTGTGTTCTTACCCGCCTGCTATTTAGAGTTCTGCCTGCAGCACTTTCCTCCTAAGTACTGCCCTTGGGTTCTCTAGTGAAGGAGCATTTTTTCACTCCCATGTTTTACAGCTTCAGTGCAATTCAGCCCAAGTTTCCAGGTGGCGGCCGTGGGCCCCGGGATTGATGAAGATGAACAAGGGATGGAGAGGTGAGGGGGGCTGTGTGGCGCAGAGGGAAGGGCTTAGCTCTGTGAACCTGGACCTTCAGTTGCCCATCTGCGGTGCTAGATCTAGAGCAGCGGTTCCCAAGGCTGGTGGAGTCACTGGGGAGGTTTTTTTTAAAATCCCAGGTTCCCATCCTGGATCTGCTAAGTCAGAATATCAGACTCTGGAGAGCCCTTCTTTCAAGACACTTCCATTGGTGGTTCTGGTGATCAGCCAGCTTCGGGTAACACGGGATCGGATGAAATATAAAGCCCCCCTTACACCTCTGATGTTTTATGAGCATATTAACCTGAAGTGCGTAAAACCCTGAGTCCAAGTGAAATCTCCCTCTGCCCAGCCTCCCTGGGCTGAAGGAGCCACACTGCCTGGTAAACTCAGGACTCGCTATCTTCAGCCTTAAAGACCCTGTGTGAGAATGGTTGGCCTGGCTGCTCACTGTTCTTTCCAGAAGTTCCTTTTAGGGAGGGACAGGATGGGACAAAGGGGCAGGCAGAGGAGGAGAGGAGACGCAGCACGGAGGCCCCCTGGCTCACCCCCAGGTCGGATGCAGAGTCGACTCTGGTCACAAAGGTCACGGGCCGGGAGGGGTCCAAGGCTTTGGTGTGGGCAATCACAGTCCTGTCAGCGCAGGGCAGAAGACACAGGGGCCGTGAGTCTGGGAAGGGCCCCCAGCACCCCGCTCCCCCCCCCACCTCCACAGCCAACGCCCAAACCCGGGCCACGGCATTCCTCCCTACCTTGAGGCAAACGAGAACCTCTGGTCTTAGACCGGGGTCCCCAACGCCTCTCTCCCTCCCCAAGTCCGACCCCTTCGGAGGAGGGGCCTTCCATCCTGGGCTGGTCCTTGGGCTGGAGGTGTCAGAAACTAGACTCTGAATCTCTCAAAAAGCTCTTAAGGATAGGGATAGATAGGATGCAGATGAGGAGGGGAGGCTTCCTGATCTAACAAATCATTCAGGAGTACGAGGCAGGCATGTGCTGGGTGACTGAAACAGCTGGGCCCAAAGCTTCATGGAGCACAGCCCCAGACACAGAAAGATGTGACAAAATAAAATTGTGAATGGGGGGGAGCAGATGTGGCTCAAGCAGTGGGGTGCCTGCCTCCCACATGAGGGGTCCTGGTGGCTCCTAAAGACAAGCAGATGCAACGAGCAGGGAGCAGATGTGACTCAAGCGGTTGGGCACCTGCCTCTTAACAGGAGGTCCCAGTGCCTCTTAAAGAAGATGAGCAAACAATGAGCAGAAACAACAAGCAGACAGATGAAGGAGCCATCTCCAGGGTGTGGGAGGGATTGTGAAAGGTGGTGGGAAGCATGCGGGGAGGCCGGGGGTACTATGAGACAAAAACAAGGGACACAATTTAGACTGGAGAGTCAGGGACAGCCTCTCTGAGGAAGGGGCACTCATGCTGAGACTGAGGACCAAGTCCAGGGAGGAACAGGAGCAGAAGCTCCCACAGACCCCACGAGGACCTGCCAGGCCTCCATGGAGCAGGTCGCCTCTCTTCTCTTTTCTCACCGCTAGTTTTCTTTTCCCTGTACGTCCCACCCACCCTCTCCCCGCTCATTCAAAGGCTATGGTTTCTGCACAGCTGAAGAGTTCCCCTTTACCCCAAATTCCAGACCCACCCTCTGAAATAGCCTAGAGCCTGTTTCCCCACAGGGCCCCACAGCTAGCCCGGCTTGGGCAGCTCTGTCCACGTTCTGCCCCAGTGAACATGCTCCTCTCTCTCCACCCTCCCAAATGAGAACGTGTATAAAATCTGTCTGGAACCCTCAGGCACCCTGGTCCTAGAAGCCTATAGTCCCTTCACCTCACACCCCAACTCCCGTCCAACCAGCCCTGGCCCAAAGCGCCCCTGCACCCGAGGCCTGAGGGCTGCGCGTGTCCGCAGCCTTCCTGTGCCCGGGCTGGGTCTGCTCTGCAGAGCCTCGTCTTCCACAGACTCGGCACCAGGTGCCCAAGGCTGCTGTGGCCGAACCAATACAGGATCAAGGCACTTTGGGAAACCGGGCTGCAGCGTCTGCCCCAATAACCCAATTAGTGTTCGGCAGCCTCTGCTCCTCCAAGCAAGGAAGGAATTCACCTCTGAAGCGAAGGTAGAACTGCACGATCGGAAGAAGAAAGGAACCACGTGAGGCTCCTGGTACCAGCCTCCCTCAAGCAGGTGTCTGTGAAAAGCCGGCGAGGGGCTTCGGGGCCCACTCCCCGAGAAGCTGCACTACTAGGTTTCTGTCCACTGCAATAATGGGAGGAGGGCAGGGGGACCCTATTGGAATTTAGTGACTGGGACCATGACCGTCAGAAGATGTCCTGCTCCCGTTCGACAGTGACTTTAGAACACGTAGACTGCTCGTGTCCCTGAAAAACCTGTGTGTAATGAATGACTTGTGTCTAAGTAACAATAAACAGGATTTAGAAAACCTAACTCCTCCACTTGACCTATGAACCCAGAGACGCGCTAAGTATTTGTTTTTGCAAAGTTTTCACACACACTAATGTTCCCGGGAGTGTAGAAACTGAGGCAAGACCGTCCTTTGTAACTGTCGCTGGAGTGGCTCACCATTGTAGAAATCCACACCAGTGAGGTACGAGCCTGACCGCTCTGGCACCCTAGACCACCTACACTTGCAGCTTCCAGGGTGCTTCTGCAGCTGGGTGCGAGCGGCCGACCCCCTTCCTGGGTTTTCTGTGGAGGGAGGCCCATACGCCCACGTGCTGTTTTATAATGACTCGCCTTCCGCTTCTTTCCATCATAGTTAGGCCACGGCACTTAGTCTTTTCTTTTCTTTTTTTGGAAGTTATGTGTGTAAGTAGGTTACCTACTTCAGGTGGCAAAAGGGGCCACTGGGCCTGACTGCACTGCGAACCCCATTTGGGGGGAGGGATTCCTGAGCCCCTGAGCTGGCCAGGCCGGGCCGCGCCCTCGAGTCCCGGCTGGGAGGAGAAGCTGCCTGTCTCTCCACGCACACCCACCCAAGGCAGACCTCGGCTCTCCCACGCCACCACTCAGAGGACGGTGGCCTCGACCCTGCCGCGGCCCGGCCCAGGGCACTCACTTGAAGTAGTACGCGGCAGGTTCCAGAAAGGAAGTGGGCTCGTTGGCCACGGACCACATCACCACGGCCGGGTGGTTCTTGTCCCGGCGCACCAGCTCCTCCATCACCTCCAGGTGGTGGTGCAGGGACACGTTGTCGTAGCTCTCGCTGCAAGGGCAGGGCAGGGGGGGGGGGGGCGCGTCATCGACCACCGCGTGGGGCAGGCCGGGCAGCGGGGGTGGCGGGGCACTCACGGCAGCACAATGCCCACGCCGGGGCTCTCGTCGATGACCACGATGCCATAGCGGTCGCAGAGCTGCATCACCTCCTCCGCGTAGGGGTAGTGGCTGGTGCGGAAGGCGTTGGCGCCAAGCCAGCGAAGCAGGTTGAAGTCCTTGACCAGCAGGGGCCAGTCGAAGCCCTTCCCTCGGATCTAGGGACAGTGGAGCAGGATGACTCCCAGCCCCAGCCCCTGTGGAAGATGCACTTCCTTCCGGAGCGGGCTCCTGGCCAGTCTCCCCATCGGCCCCCTCCCTACCCAGCAGGTTCCAGCAGAAAGTGGTTCTGAGCACTTGGCTCAGCGGCTGCCTCGACTGTTTTGGGGTGCAATGGAAGGCGAAGGCAGAACCTAACGAGGAGCCCCCACTCACATCTGCATCCTCATGCTTGTTGACCCCATGGAAATAGAAAGGTTTCCCATTGATGAGGAACTGGCGTTTCGTGACGGCCACGGTGCGGATCCCCACGGGGAGTGTGTAGAAGTCCGACGTGGACCCAGCTGCCGTCTGTGCCGTGAGCCTCACCTGCCGAAGGAAGCCAGAGGCCCGGGAGTGAGGGTCCTCCCCATCCTCCGGCAGAGGGGACCCTTGTCAGTCACAGTGACCCCCCTCTGCAACCACAAGCAAACAGATGCAGAAGTCCGAGGCTTCTGCCATTGGTAAGGGAGGGCCCCTTCTCCCACCTAGAGTTTGCTCTTCCCAACTGGGGCCTCCACACCAAGGGCTGAAAAACCCAGATTGTGAACATTCATTTTCAATTGCTTGGGAACCAGAGAACGTTTCTGCCTGCCCACCTATCCTGGGCCTAGTGGTGAAGCCAGGGCCACTGGACAGGGCAAAAGGCCTCCCTTATCCCTGCAAAGGGCCCCCCGCCCTAACCGCCCTTACCTCCAACGCGTACAGGTAGGCAGGATGCTCGTGCATCAGGTACGGCCACCACAGGTGGGCACTGGGCACCTGCAACTGGCCCTGGGCCCCCGTGCCCTGGGCCACGACTCCACCATCCTCATCCAGAAGACGCACTTTCAGCTCAAAGTGGTCACTGCCCTGGACGAAGATCTGGTAATTCACCAGGCCTGCGGCAGGCAAGAGAAACGAGCTGCAGGAGGCACGTGGCCCGGGTCATGCAGGCAGGGCGCCCCTCCAGCCACCACTGTGAGGGGTCTGCGGGGACCCAGGACCCTAGTGAACAACTGTTTATTTCTGGAGCTAAATCTGCAGGGAAGGCATGGCTAAGTGGGAGCAGCACTGCAGGGAGAAGACACTGGGTCCCTGCCCCGAAGCGGTGTGGATTTAGGCCAGACCCCCACTTTTCAGGGGGCCTCACGGAAGGACAGACTAGAGGGGTCATTTCTGAAGCCCCCGGCAGCTCGGACACTCTGGAGTTGAGCTCTCAGGTGGACAGGAACCGTGAGGGTGATGGGCGCTGCAGGGCCTTCTCCTGGGGACGCTTCTGAGGGTGCACGGGCGCGAGGGCAGGTCCTGCCAGGAGCCCTCACCTGTGCCCTGGTCCACGTCGGTGGTGACGGCGATGTCGTCGATGTAGGTGGTGGGGGTGGTATAGAGGAGCACGGGCCGGTGCAGGCCGGCGTAGTTGAAGAAGTCAAAGTCTGTGTTCTGGACAAAGTAGCCCTTGGGGTACCTAGGGTGGGAGGACCGCGGCTGACTCCGGCCTTGTCCTGGGTCCTCTGACCTCAGCTGCCAGGGCCTCCTCACCTGTCCCCAGAGGGAAGGCCCCTGGGCGGGCTGCGGCGTGGGGAGGAGGGGACGGGCTCAGGCGCTCACTTGGAGGTGTCCTTCTGGTACTGGATGGTGCCTGGTGGCAGGGTATGGGGGGTGAGCGTGTTGTTGATGGCGATGGTGATGCGGCAGGAGGACAGGGGGCCCGTCTGGACCAGCCTGCTGATGTCAGCCTCAAAGGGGAGGTGGCCCCCCTCATGCTCTGCTACATGGATCCCATTCACCCACTGTGGACACAGAGACGGGGTAGGGAGGCCAGGCTGGGAGGGGGCCCTGCAGCCTCACGCCCTCCCTGGCATGGAGCCAAGGAGGCACCCCCCCCACCCAGGGTGCAGCCTTGAGGGTGCCCCTCCCCACCCCCAGTGGACAGGGCCCAGCAGCCACGCCCACCCCTCGCCCTGCCCACCACACTGACCACCAGGGCGTGGTAGTGGGCGCTCCCAATCCTCAGCACCACCCTCGTGTACAGATCCTGGGTCCACCGCTGGGGCAGGATCACCTCCCGTTCATACCACACCCAGCCCACAAAGCTGCGCAGCCGCCCGTCCTGGCCCACGTCGTTGAAGCTGGAGGGCACTGGCATGTCCATGGTGGGGCCCAGCTGGGGAAAGAAAAGCCTGAGTCAGGCCCATAGCCCCCCTGCTGGCCAGCAGCCAGGGATCTAGGGCAGGGGCCCAGGCAGCCTCCCCCAGGGACAGGTCCCCAAGGGCCCTGCCTGAAGGAAGGCGCTGGACAAGAGGGCCACCCCCAGGCCACGCCACGGCCATTGTCACTTGGCAGCAAATGCCCAGTGCCTTTGCCAGGGCTGATTTCATTCTCACAGCACCATGAAGCAGACCCCAGTCATTCATTCCTCCGCTCAACTGTGACCAGTTGACCATCAATCTCGCTATTCTAGTTGCTAAGGATACAGGAGCCAACAAGACAAAATCCTTGCCCTGGGCCAGGGAAGAGTCAGTAAACAAAAAGCCAAATGAGTGTGTGCTGCCAGCTGTGGACTGAAGGCTCGGAATGAAGTGAAGCAGGACAGGTGGCTGAGAGTGATGGGGAACTATCTTAGGGGTCAGGACAGGGCAGGCCTCGTGGGGCCTCAGGACAGAATGTCTCAGGACATTCTGGTCAAGCTGGGTGACCCTTAGCCCCTCAGGGATACCCTGAACCTCTACACCCTTGAACCCTACAGGGAGAAGGGCAAGGCGGTAGAACAGATGGGGAACCCGGGGGGCCACGAAGCAGCCCGGGAAGAGCTCCCTGAAGGTGTGTGCGTGCGGGCACGTGTGCGTGCAGGCCTGTGTGTGTGCACATGTGTGCGGTGTGTGCTGGTTCGCTGGTCCCTGCGTGGTTAGGATGTGAATTCCAAGAAGGCAGGGATCTTCCCTGCCCTTCACGACTGGATCCCCAGGACCCAGCACAAGCCTTGACACACAGAAGCTTGACAAATCCTGTTGAGTGGGTGGATAATGGGGGGCAGGGGACTGCCTGAGGGCTGGTGGGGCCAGGAGTCCTTCCTCAGGGGCAAATGGCACCAGGGCCAAAGGTCTCCCTGGAAAGGAGAAAGGTGGCAAGAAGGCTCAGCAGGGTCAGGCCCGACCAGGAGTCAGATGACAGACTGACTCCCAGAGGGAGGGAGGCTGGACCGGCAGGGGCCAAAAAGAGGATCTAGGAGAGGCCGGCGCCTGAGAGGCACGCGGGCCCCAGCCCCACGTCTCTGCCAGAGCCCCGCTCGTCAGGAGGGGAGAGCTGGAGCAGGGTCCTTGGCAACTGGGGGGCCAGTCCTGTCACCTACCCGAACCCTGGAACCCAAGATCCTTCCAGCCAGGGCTGAGTGGGTCCCAAGACGTCCAAAGCCTGCCCCCACCCACCAGCTGCGTGGGCCGCAAACACCACTCTGCTCGGCCCCCCCTCTGGGCTCGGGCTGGGGACGTGCCCCAGGCCGGCGGGGGCTGCGCGCAGGGCTCACAGACATCCTGTCCCGCCTCCCATTTCCTCCTCCGTCCCTCTCCCGTCTCCCCACCCATTAATCCTCTAATCCCCTGCGGGCCGGCAGCTCCCGGGGGTGGGGAGCGGGGGCGCAGGTTCCCCACTCCCACGCCTGGCTTCGAGAAGCTGCCCGGCCCCAGCCCGCGCCGCCCGCGCCGGCGCCCGCACCTCCCGCAGCGGCCTCCGGTACCACTGCTGCTCGAAGCCCTGGCGCCGGTTGTCGGAGAAGTCGGCTCGGAAGCTCCAGAGGCCGCCCAGCTCCCGGCGCTCCCGCGACGGGCTGTCGCGCGGGTACAGCATCCCGCCCTGCAGCGCCAGCGCGCAGCCCCAGACGAGCGCGCCGAGCACGGCCCAGCGCCCCGCCGCGCCCCCCGCCATGGCCGCGCTGCCGCTCCGCCGCGCGCCCCGGCGCTTTTGGCCGCGCGGGGGGGCGGGGCCTGGAGGTCACGTGGGCCGCCGCGGCCACGCCCCCGCGCCGCTGTGGTTGGAGGCGAGCGCGCGGCGGGAGGGGCTGACGGGGCTCGAGCTGCGCGCGGCGGCCGGGGTCGGCCGGGGGACGGCCGGGGAGAGCGCGAGGTCAGAGCTTCGGGGAGAGGCGCCCCCTCGCCCCGAAAGTCCCAGCCAAGAAGGGCAGAGGCCTCCGCCCCGCCCCGCCCGCGCTGTCACCGGCCCGCCGGGGGTGGCCAAACCGGGGCCGCGGGCCAGAGCTGGAGCCGGGGCGGGGAGGGAGGGGCATCCCAGTCGGAGGCCGGCGGGAGACGCCTCCCCTCCTTCAGCCTTGCGGGACAGCCGGCGGGTCCCGGCAAAGGCCCTTCCACGCCTAGTGTCATCCCACCGCCAGGACACCTGCCCGGGATGCGCGGCCCAGGGCCCCCTCTTGGCACTGCAAGGCACGTGAAGATGGGGAGGGGGCCTTGGTGTCCCTGTGATCTGGCCTGGATTCAGTGGTTCAGTTAATTACCCAATTTTTTTCCCCCGTGATTTTATGCTCGCCAAAACAACACTCAGGTACGAGACCTTGATTCTGGAAATAGAATCCCCAGGATAGTAGAAATAAATATATTCTAGGAATTGACTAGGTATAATGGCTTTTCCCCCAAATGCTTTAAAGATAAAAATAGGAAAATGTAAGATGCAAAAGTATATACAGTATGATCCCAATATTGATAAGAATTCTCTACACAGATAGATACAGATACAGGTGTATAGTGATAGAAAAAGTGGGTAATTTCCTCCCAATGCACCTTTAAAGACCAATTCTTGAGACAGTTCAAAGATAGAGTTTGTTTGCACAAGCAAAGGAAAACAGTGGCCCAACAGCCCAAAAAAAACCGCCTCCCTGAATTTTAGGATTTTAGCGTTTTTATGTATTCAGATAGGGAAGAGTGGAGTGGTTATCATCACAATAGTAAGTATGCACAAGGGTAAGCCTAGTTTCGAAATAACCATAAACAAAGGTAAGATCAGTCTAGAATTACCGGTGAATAATAAGTAGTCACAAGGGCGAGGCTAATCTAGCCAGTTTCAGTAATTTGAGGTATTAGTTTTTGGCTCTTCTATAAATATACTGAAAAAAATAAGAAAAAGCATCTTTATAATTCTTCAGTAATCAATCATTTGTTAATCCTTAACTCTGTTACAACTCTTCCCTCTGTTTCATTAGAGTTTCTAATATTGTTGTTTGCATTTTGAAGCACCAGCTTTTCTCTGTGGCTTTTAAGGAAAGCTGAGGGACTTTTCCTCTTCCTCCACTACTTCACTTAGTCCCTGTAAATTTCACTTGCAGCTTGGAGTAATTAAGCTTTTTCTTTTCTTTTGGGTTGTCTCTAGAGAGTGGGATATTATTTTCCCAGTTATATAAATCTAACATGGGGAATGAAGTAAGCATGTATACAAACTCTTTGTTTATTCCGGGAAGCATTTCCCAGAGGAGTGGAAATTTTGCCAACTCAGCTGCTGATTTTTTATATGCAATTTTACCCATATTCATATTTCACAGGTGGTTTTGCTATGCTATACAATTCCATGTTACCTTTCTTAGTTTTCCTTTTAGTAATATACAAAACCGTAGGCATTCCCTTGAAACCACTTTCTTTTTTTTTTTTTTTAAAGATTAGGTTTTATTTATTTCTCTCCCCTTCCCAGCTCCCCCCCCAGTTGTCTGCTCTCTGTGTCCGTTAGCTGTGTGTTCTTCTGTGTCCGCTTGTATTCTTGTCAGTGGCACCCAGAATCTGTGTCTCGTTTTGTTGTGTCATCTTGCTGCATCAGCTCTCCGTGTGTGCGGCGCTGTTCCTGGGCAGGCTGCACTTTTTTTGTACTGGGCGGCTCTCCTTATGGGGCGCACTCCTTGCGCGTGGGGCTCCCCTTCATAGGGGACACCCCTACGTGCATGGCACGGCACTCCTTGTGTGCATCAGCACTGTATGTGGGTGGGTCAGGAGGCCCTGGGTTCAAACCTTGGACCTCCCATGTTGTAGGCAGACGCCCTATCCATTGGGCCAAATCCGCTTCCCTAAACCACTTTCATACCCACAGAAGAGTACTGCTAGTTAAAAACCTTATTGTTGAGCTTTCACCTTATCTATTCATTTCCGAAGATTAACATGTATCCTTTTTACCAATTCTGCACTAGTTAACCCTCATCTTTCCATTCTCTAAACTCATTCTCTCTTCTTATGGCCCATATTCAAGTTATTAGCATGAGATTACACGATATATTTAGTTCATAGTAACACAAGCATACAGTAATTGTCCTTTTGTGTCTGACTTGCTTCACTCAACATAACGTCCTCCAGGTTCATCTGTGTTGTCATGTGCTTTATGACTTAATATCTTCTTACAGTTGCATAATATTCCATCAAGTGAGTACACCACAGTTTGTTTATCCATTCATCATTTGATGGACATCTGGGTTGTTTCCAATTTTTGGAAAATCATTAATAATTCCAATATGAACATTGATGTGCCGATGTCAGTTCGTGTCACTGCTCTCAGTTCTTGTGGGTATATAGCCAGAGTGGTATTGCCAGGTCATGTGGCAAATCCATATTCAACTTATTTAGGAACTGCCAAACAGTCCTCCACAGTGGCTGTATGATTCTACCTTCCCACCAACAGTGAGTAAATGTTCCTATATCTCCACACCTTCTCCAACACTTGTAGTTTTCTGTCTTTTGTTTTGTTTTGTTTTTAAGATTTATTTCTTTCTTTAATTCCCCACCCCCCACCCCCCCGGTTGACTGTTCTCTGTGTCTGTTTGCTGCGTCTTGTTTCTTTGTCCATTTCTGTTGTCGTCAGTGGCAAGGAAAGTGTGAGCGGCGCCATTCCTGGGCAGGCTGCACTTTCTTTCACACTGGGCGGCTCTCCTTATGGGGTGCACTCCTTGCGTGTGGGGCTCCCCTACGCGGGTGACTCCCCTGCATGGCAGGGCACTCCTTGCACGCATCAGCACTGCGCATGGGCCAGCTCCACACGGGTCAAGGAGGCCCGGGGTTTGAACCGCGGACCTCCCATGTGGTAGACAGACGCCCTGACCACTGGGCCAAGTCTGTTTCCCTCTGTTTTTATAATAGTTGTCATTCTGATAGGTATGAAATGGTATCTCATTGTAGATTTTTTAAAATGTTTTTAACTTTATTTTGTACATTTAATAATTGAAAAAATAAACAATAATTAACAAAGAAAAAGTTGAATAAAAACATTTCTCAATTAAATGTAGTAGATACATATAAATTTTTTTTGAATCATACAATGTGTTACACAATATATTTGTTCCATAGTGCAATCATACAGGATTTGTCTTTTTGTGTCTGACTTGCTTTGCGCAAAATAATGTCCTCCAGGTTCATCTGTGTTGTCATGTGCTTTATGACAATATTTTCTTAAACAGTTGCATAATATTCTATTGTGTGACTGTACCACAATTTATCCATTCATCAGTTGATGGACACCTGGGTTGTTTCCAACTTTCGAAAATCATGAATAACGCCGATATGAACATCGGTGTGGTGTGCTTATGTCTGTATTACTGCTGTCAAGTTTTTCTGAGCATATACCTAGCAATGGTATTGCTGGGTCACATTGCAAATCTATATTCAACTTCTTTAGGAATTGCCAAACAGTCCCCCACAGTGACTGTACCATTCTGCATTCCCACCAACAGTGAATAAGTGTTCTTAACTCTCCACATCCTCTCCAACACTTGTACTTCTCTATTTAATAGTTGCCATTCTGATAGGTGTGAAATGGTATCTCATTGCAGTTATTTGCATTTCCCTAATCATTAGTGATTTTTTATGCCATTTGTATTCCTTCTTTGGACAAATGTCTATTCAAGTCTTTTGCCAAGTTTTTAATCAGGTCATTTGTCTTTTTATTGTTGAGTTGTAGCATCTCTTTATGTATCATGGATATTAAATCCCTATTGGACATGTGATTTCCAAATATTTTCTCCCATTGAGTGGCTGCTTTTTCACCCCTTTAACAAAGTCCTGTGAGGTGCGAAAGTGTTTAACTTTGAGGCGGTCCCATTTATCTATTTTTAATTTTGCTGTGCAAGCTTTGGGTGTAAGGTCAAGAAACCACAACCTATCACAAGGTCTTTAAAATGTTCCCCTACTATCCTCCTCTCCCCCTCATGGCTCTCTTGTCTGTTTGCTCTCATTGTTTTTGCTTTTTGTCTGGTTTTTCTTTAGGAGGGACCAGGAACTGAACCTGGACCTTCCATGTAGGAGGTAGTCACTAAACTGTTTGAGTGACATCCACTCCTTGGATGGTTTTTTGTTTTGTTTGTTTTTGCTCATGCTCTGCTCATTGTCTTGCTCCTTGTTTTTTGCTTATGGCCTGCTCTTTTTTTTCCCTCATTGTCTGCTCATTAATTTTTTTCTCTCTTGTTTTTTTTTTTCCTCATTGTCTGCTTGTTTTTGCTCAATGTCTGCTCGTTGTTTGCTTGTCTTCTTTAGGAGGCACCAGAACTGAACCCAGGACCTCCCATGATGGAGGTAGGCACTCAAATGCTTGAGCCACATCTGCTCCCTCCTACATTTTGTTCTAGTAGTTTCATGGTTCTAGCTTTTATATTTAGGTCTTTAATCCATTTTGAGTTGATTCCTGTATAGGAGGAAGATAAGGGTCCTCTTTCATTCTTTTGGTTATGGATTTCCAGTTCTCACAGCACCATTTGTTGAAGAGACTGTTTTGTCCCCTTAACATGGACTTAGTTGGTTTGTCAAAACCAGTTGTCCATAGAGGTGAGGGTTTATTTCTGGGCTCTCATTTCTAGTCCACTGATCGATATGTCTAGCTTTATGTCAATACCATGCTGTTCTGACCACTGTAATTTTGTAATATGTTAAGGTTAGGCAGTGAAATTCCTCCTATGTCGCTTTTCTTTTTTAGAACACTTTTGGCTATTCGGGTGCACTTTTCCTTCCAAAAATTTGGTAATTTCTATTTTTGTAAAATAGGCTGTTAGAATTTTGATTGGTATTGTTTGAATCTATACATCAGTTTGGGTAGAACTGACATCTTCATGATATTTAGTCTTCTAGTCCATAAACATGGAATGTCTTTCCATTTGTTTGGTCTTCATTGATTTCTTTTAGCATCATTTCATAGTTTTCTACATGTAGGTCCTGTACCTGGATAAACTGATTCCTAGGTATTTGAGTCTTGTTATTGTAAATGGAATTTTTCCCCTGCTTTCATCATCAGATTGTTCAATACTTGTGTACAAAAACATTTTTGATTGTATCATCATGCCATGTGGGAAAATAGCTTGAATTTGCATGTGGAAACTTGACTTCAAGTTGAGACATTTCCATAATGCAGATAAGAAGCATGGGCTTAGGAACACTGGCCTTGACTAGACGGAACTCTGTCTGGTCAGCACGAAAATTGTTTGCGTGTGGAGACATTCGAACTTTGTTATGGCCTGATCCCTTCCATTGCCGGTGCTACAGCTTTAATAATAAGCAGCCTTGAAAATAAATATCGATAACTACTGCTTTGTAATTTCTAATAAATATGATGTGGAAACTAGGGTCGAGGCTCTCAGGTCCAGAAGCTGTTGAGTCCCCTGGTCCCATCTTTATTTTCTCTCTTGCTTCTTTCTTTCTGTCCTTGTATTTCTTCAGTTCTGCGTCATCTTCCCTTCGTGCAAACCTATTGCTGAGCTGGTCTCAGCAACTGGCATCAGAACAGGGACTCGAGGGGAAGAAGAATCGCTTTGAGCCAAACTAAAGGTGTTGTCACGACACAGAGCCCCGAGTGGTTTAAAAGGTCTTCCAAGTCCTCGGTGAGTAAGGACACTCTCGGGTATTTTAGCAGGGTTATGATGGGAAATGGAGACAGTTCACCTGTATGTCTGTCTCCTAAAACTATTCCTCAAGGCAAGAGGAGCCGAGGCCAGTGAGTCTCATAATTTAGAACTCTAACAGATTATAGAAAAATATTGCTCATAGTTCCCAGCAATAGGAAGTTTAGAATTAGGAGATTAGGAAAGAGTAGAAAAAAGAGTTTAAAAATTACATGTACAAGGTGTTTTGCTCCCTCTTACTATTTGGTCCACTTGGACTATTATTAAATCTGTTTTGATACTAAATCTAAAGTTTTGCCTTCAGCTCCTTCATTAATTGACTTTAGAAAGCCACTTTCACCTCTGCTTACGCCTCCTCCTCCTACCATATCTGAAGATTCTCAGCCAGAGTTGTCAGTTTTATAACAGGACATCTTGAAGGCCAGAGCAGATGGAAATCATGTTGAGCCACTTGTGCAAGGAGAGGTTAAGTCACAAATACAATGTCCTGCTGGCAAAGGTGCTAAATAAAACCCTTGTTAGTAGACTCATGCTTGTAAGAAAACTCTCTGTTACAGTGTTGACTAAAATAAGGAAAATATTCTGGAAGCAACTGTGCAAACCCCCTACTGCCTACATGATAATGTGACTGTGGGCTAGTGGGGGCTAATAGAATTAAGCCACTGGAAGAGGAGGAAAATATGGCAACATTG
Source organism: Dasypus novemcinctus (assembly GCF_030445035.2). Classification (NCBI taxonomy): domain Eukaryota; kingdom Metazoa; phylum Chordata; class Mammalia; order Cingulata; family Dasypodidae; genus Dasypus; species Dasypus novemcinctus. The sequence goes on along the minus strand of NC_080695.1, from coordinate 25,195,952 downwards.
GTATTCTGTTTTGTTTCCATACTGATTCTGATTGGGCCTATTTATCCAAATTATTAAAATTAGTACAAAATTTTTTATCAAGTTGTTAAAAGGAATTTTCAGTTTTGAATCAATAGCTTACTCCGGAACTTCAAGTCTTTTTTTTTTTTAAAGATTTATTTATTTATTTAATTTCCCCCCCTCCCCCGGTTGTCTGTTCTTGGTGTCTATTTGCTGCGTCTTGTTTCTTTGTCAGCTTCTGTTGTCGTCAGCGGCGCGGGAAGTGTGGGCGGCGCCATTCCTGGGCAGGCTGCTCTTTCTTTTCACGCTGGGCGGCTCTCCTCACGGGTGCACTCCTTGCGCGTGGGGCTCCCCTACGCGGGGACACCCTTGCGTGGCGCGGCACTCCTTGCGCGAATCAGCACTGCGCATGGCCAGCTCCACACGGGTCAAGGAGGCCCGGGGTTTGAACCGCGGACCTCCCATATGGTAGACGGACGCCCTAACCACTGGGCCAAAGTCCATTTCCCGGAACTTCAAGTCTTAGTGTAGTCTTAGAGAGTAGTAATCCAAAAGATGTATGTTAACTGTCTGTCTAAACTGATAAATAAAAGCTGAACTGCATTTATGCTGTTCAAGTTATCCTAACTGGTTTGATTACTAATAAAACTGTTTCCAAGAACAAGCTTGCATGTTACAGGCAACATGGATTCCAAAAGAAATCTTAAAAGCAGTAAAATCTAAGATGTGAAATGATGGAGAGCTTACAAAGTAGCTATACCAGAAAAGTAAGAATTATAAGTCAAATTGTAAACTTTATGTTTCTGTTGTTGTCTTGTAATTGTTTTTGTGTTTGTCTTTTGTTCATACATTGTTAGTGTATATTTTGATACCTCCAGATGGTAATATAAATTAATAAATAAAAATTTCTAGAAGAGCTCTATTCAAATGGCCAAAAATTAAATAAGCACATATTAATATGTAAGTTTAAATGTTAATAAGATCTCTACAATGATAAAAATTATAAGTCTTGATTAATGAAATTACTATAAGTATTTATAAAAAATAGTTCTTGCCTAAATTAAAATAATAGTTTATTTTTCTTCACAGGATAAAATGACGTATGTAAAACTTAACTGAATATTAAAAAGGTAAAAAGTTTGTAGGAGTGCTGCCTGAAGTTTAATAAGTTTGCTCAAAAAAGTGTGTTTTGTTCTAAAATAAGATGGCATGCCTGCACAGGACATTGTATCTGTGACTTAACCTCTCCTTGCACAAGTGGCTCAACATGATTTCCATCTGTTCTGGCCTTCAAGATGTCCTGTTATAAAACTGACAACTCTGGCTGAGAATCTTCAGATATGGTAGGAGGAGGAGGCGTAAGCAGAGGTGAAAGTGGCTTGCTAAAGTCAATTAATGAAGGAGCTGAAGGCAGGATGGGCCTTGAATTCATGTGGCAAGTTGTAGAGGGTATTGTGGTAACATTGAGTAAGGGAATGTGTTCTGTGAAGCTGAAATTTGTCTTAAAATAATTATAGTGTGTATGGTTATAAATAAGTATAAGAAGTTTATGGAAGCATTGTTTGAATAAAGTGTTTAAATGGCTAATTCCAAAAAGTCATTATTAAACAGAAACTGAATTGATAATAATAACAAAAAATAATTTTATAACAGGAAAACTTGTTGGTAGCCAGCTTCCCCTGCCAACTTGCTTCTAAAGACTTGTTTCTAGTATTGCATGCTACTAGGTATTTAAAATAAAGTTATTTTTGCATATAACCAAGCTAAATCATTATTTTAAAAAGTTTGTTTATTGTTAATGGTAATTGTATATTGTAAGAAGTTTGCTTGGAGACAGTTTCCAAAATCATTTTGGTAACTTATGTATATAGGGTGTATAGAATGTGTTTTTAATTATTAAAGAAATAGAAAATAATTTTGTCCTAAAATAAAATGATTGGTTATTAAGAAAGAATAAAATGTGGGACAAAACCTGAATGAATACTGAAAGTGCAGAAGGTTCGTGGAAAAGGAATTTTTATGGTTAAAGTTGAGTAAGATTTGATGGGTATATCTATAAAGTTTTGAAAGCTTTAGGATCAAATAGTATACTGATGCAAAGTTAAAATTTTGTTCTTTCTCTGTTAGTGTGACAAAGTTTCTCAAGTCATTAGTCTGTTTTAGTAAGAGTTTATAAAGAGTTTTTCTCCTGAGTAATCAGTATACAAAGAAAGTCTGTTTTGTCAAAATAGCTTCTTGTACTTTAACCTTATAATTTCCTTGGTTTTTATTTTATTTTTTTAAAGATTTATTTTTATTTATTTATTTCTCTCCCCTCCCCCCCACCCCACTCTCACCCCATCCCAGTTGTCTGTTCTCTGCATCCATATGCTGCATGTTCTTCTGTGTCCATTTCTGTTGTTGTCAGCAGCACGGGAATCTGTGTCTCTTTTTGCTGCGTTATCTTGTTGTGTCAGCTCTCCGTGTGCGCGGCGCCATTCTTAGGCAGGCTGCACTTTCTTTCGTGCTAAGTAGCTCTCCTTATGGGGTGCACTCCTTGTGCGTGGGGCTCCCCTACGCAGGGACACCCCTGTGTGGCACAGCACTCCTTGCGCGTTATCAGCGCTGCGCATGGGCCAGCTCCACACGGGTCAAGGAGGCCCGGGGTTTGAACTGCGGACCTCCCATGTGGTAGGCAGATGCCCTAACCACTGGGCCAAGTCCGCTTCCCTCCTTCATTTTTAAAGAAGCAAGTCTCATCACTTTTAAAGGAACATAATGTTCAAACATGCTTTCTCAAAGTCAGATCCTGAAAAATATCTTCTCATTTCAAACTATTGCAAAAAATTTGTTCTTTTACCTAAAAATTAGGTAAGTTCCTTTAATATGTTGTGAGTTTAAATGAAAATGTTTAAAAGTGTTATAAAATTAAAAGGATTATTTAACCCTCTGTTAAGTAAAGTTATATGAGTAAAAGGTTCATGTGAATACTTAAAGAGTATATAAAATTCCTGGATATTTACCAATGTTTCAGCATAATATTAGACAAAAATACTATGTTGTTAATCACAGTCATAATTATTTAGTAGTGTGTGTCACAGAAACAACCTCATAACCTAAATTAAAGTTAACACCATTGTAGTATGCAGCGCTCCCAAATATTGCTAATTTGTTGCAAAAAATTAATATCCAACTGTGTCACTATCACTTTGTTTTAAAACTTACTAAGACTTTCTTTAGTATTTCCTTAGGCAAGTTCAAGCCAGCCCGCATTCTCCTACCTGTAGAAAAGTCAGCAATGGACTTTTGCAGTGCTTCCCCAAAGTTGTGTGCATAACCCAACCATCTGCCCTGGCTGGTGGCAAAGAATCTGGCTGCGTGGAAGAAATCTGTGGCTGAAACCCTACCCTACCGATGACATTACGTTAACCAGTAATCCTTTTTTCAGAATTAAAAGAAACATCGGAGACAATAGTATCTTACCTTAAAAGCCTAAAATAGGCAAACAATTGGGACAGGCTGCAAGGTCCCTGCTGCTCTATCAAATTCTTAAATGTTGTTTGGTTGGGTAAGACAAAACTCTACCCTCTGCTGTAATTAATAAAGTACAACATTTTCTCATGTTAATAAAGTTTGTAATATTGTTGGAATACTAAAAATCTTATATCCCGCACTTACCTCAAATATTAAAACCATTGTGTGTGTTAATTAGGACAGGTCCTTCATGGGAGTAGGAGGACCTCCTGTAGCCTGCTTTAAAAAATAAAAAAAAAGAGGGAGAAGGTGGACAATGACTTAGCCTGTGAATTGGATGCCAGCCCCAATATTGGCTTTGGGTGGGGTTTGTGGCAAAGGCAACATTCTAAACAAGTACCCCTTGGGTTTTAGTCATAATTCTGGGAAGGGGCCAAAAGTATAATAAAAAACAAACAAACAATTGTGTGCAGCCTAAGAAGCCCTGCTGAAAGTGAAAGGCTTAACCCAATAATATCTTGTCATTCTGAAAACTGCCATCCCTGTTTAGGGGTGGATTACAAATATTAAAAACAAGACAGAAACAATGGACTGTTGTGACTCACCCTCTGGGGGAGAGATCTGTGGAAGAACTTCTGGGATGCCAGCCAGCAGTGACAGGTAACTGGCTATCACGTCCCTGCCCGCTCCTCTAACGCCCCTTTCAGGACTGTTGAGGCAGATGCCTTCATGAAGATCCAGAGCCATACAATTGAGACCTGAGAAGAAGCAGAGTGGTTCCACCAGAAAGGCAAACATCTGGAGTACCAGATCTTGTGGTGCCTAGCGCAGCAGTTCCGGCTGCCTGCTACTTGCCAACAGCTCATGGACTTCACCCATGAGTGTCCATCATGTCCACTCCAATGACTGTGGCATTGGTCCCCTCCTGCTCTTGGGAAGGATTAGGTATGCTTTCACTGCTGCAGACACTGCATCAAGTTTCTTATAATAAGGCAGTTACTATTTTCTGACTAGAAAATGAATCCTCACAACAATGGACTAAGTTTAAATTCAACATTGAGTTGTAGCCCCAGGTCCAGTAAAGATGCTAACAGCGAGACCAACAAAGGCATTGAAATTATGAGTTAAAGTTCCAGGTGCCGCACAGCCCAAAATGGGGGAGTAGCAATAATTTATCGCTGCTTATGCCTCAAACTATGCAAAAGGGGGGAAACTGAGGTCATTTTTTATCAAGTACTGGTCTATATAGCCTTGCTGGTTGGGAATCTTAAGCCCATGAAAAATGAAAATCTATTCATTAAATGTCTGCTAGTTGGAAGTCTTATTGTTTATTGTTGTATAATCTACTGCAGTTATAGATTATGTGTAAAATGCAGTTTTGAGTTTGGGAGAAGAATTGCAAACTGTAAATATGTGCTTATGCCTACAATGTGATTGGAATGTATCTGGTTTTTGTGTCACACCCTATGTATATAATAGCCGTGATATTCCTTAGAAATCAGTGAAACGTCATTTGCGTAGTCATAAAAACAATTTAAGCTTAGATATTTCTCAATTACAAGCCCAAGTAACAAGCATTCAACATGCTCATTTGCAATTGCTTTCTGCCTCACAAACTGTTTCAGGAATTGCAGATGGATTAAGATCCCTGAATCCTATAATATGGATTAAGAGTTGGGGAGAGGGTCTTCTAGGAGATATATTAATTATCTGTTCCTGTCTGTTTTGTATATATTTAGTCCTCAGATGCACACTATAAACCCTCCGGGGTATGAAGCAGCAAGAAATTGACAAATCTGCCTTCACTGCTTTGCAAAAACAAAAAAGGGGGAGATGTGAGAAAATAGCTTGAAATTGAATCTGGGAACCTGACTTGAAGTTGAGACAGCTCCACAATGCAGATAAGAAATGTGGGCTTAGGAACACCAGCCTTGACTAGATGGAACGCTGTCTGGTCAGCATGAAAATTGTGTGTGGAGACGTTTGAACTTTGTTATGGCCTGCTCCCTAGCATTGCCGGTGCTACAGCTTTGATAACAAGCAGCCCTGAAAATAAACGTAGATAACTGCTGCTTTGTAATTACTAATAAATACGATGTGGAAACTAGGGTCGAGGCTCTCAGGTCCAGAAGCTGTTGAGTCCCCTGGTCCCATCTTTATTTTCTCTCTTGTGTCTTTCTTTCTGTCCTTGTATTTCTTCAGTTCTGTGTCACCTTCCCTTTGTGCAAACCCATTGCTGAGCTGGTCTCAGCAATACCACTTTGCTGAACTCATTTATTAGCTCAAGTAGCTTTGTAGACATTTCAGAATTTTCTAAATATAGGATCATGTCATCTGCAAATAGAGTTTACTTCTTTTCCTATTTGGTTGTCTTTAATCTTTTTTTCTTGTCTAATTACTCTAGCTAGAACTTCTAGAACAATGTTGAATAACAGTGTTGACAGTGGGCATCCTTGTTTTGTTCCCAATCTTAGAGGGAAAGCTTTCAACCTTTCCCCATAGAGTATGACATTGACTGTGGGTTTTTCATATATGCCCTTTATCATATTGAGGAATTTTCCTTCTATTCCTGCTTTCAAAGTATTTTTATCAAGAAGGAATGCTGGATTTTGTTGAATGACTTTTCTGTATCGATCGAGATGATGTCTTTTTCCCTCCAATTTGTTAATGTGGTGTATTGCATTGATTGATTTTCTTATGTCGAACTACCCTTGCATACCAGGAATAAATCACACTTGATCATGATGTGTAAGTCTTTCTGTTGAATTCTATTTGCAAGTATTTTGTTGAGAATTTTGCATCTATGTTCATTAGAGAGATTGGTCTGTAATTTTCTTTTATTTTAGTGTCTTTATCTGGCTTCATAAAATGTGTTGGGTAATTTTCCCTCCTCTTCAATTGTTTGGAAGAGTTTAAATGGTATTGGTGTTAATTTTTCTTGAAATGTTTGGTAGAATACTTTGGTGAAGCCATCTGGTCCTGGACTTTTCTTTGCTGGGAGATTTTTGATGACCAATTCAATCTCTTGAAATGTGATTGGTTTGTTAATTTCTTGCATTTCTTGTAGCATCAGTGTAGGTTGTTTGTGCATTACTAAGATTTTGTCCATTTCATCTACTTTGTCTAGTTTGTGACAGACAGTTTCTCATAAATTCCTCTTATGGTCCTTTTTATTTCTGGGGGGTCAGTTATTACTTCACCCCTTTATTTCTGATTTTATTTATTTTCATCTTCTCTCTTTTTTTCTTTCTTATTCAACCTAGGGACTTGTCAATTTTATTGATCTTCTCAAAGAACCAGCTTTTGGGTTTTTTGTTTGTTCTCAAGTTCATTTACTTCTATCTTTATTATTTCTTTCCTTTAGCTTGCTTTGAGAACGGTTTGCTATTCTTTTACTGTATTCTCTAGTTGTTCAGTTAGATCTTTAATTTTAGTTTCCTCTTCTTCTTTTTTTAATCTCTCCCCTTCCGCTCCCAACTCCCCCCCCCCCCCCGCCCCGTTGTCTGCTCTCTGTGTCCATTTGCTGCATGTTCTTCTTTGTCTGCTTCTGTTGTTGTCAGTGGCACGGGAATCTGTGTTTTCTTTTTGTTGCGTCATCTTGTTGTGTCAGCTCTCCATGTGTGCGGCACCATTCCTGAGCAGGCTAAACTTTCTTTTGCGCTGGGCGGCTCTCCTTATGGGGCGCACTCCTTGCGCGTGGGGCTCCCATACGTGGGGACACTCCTGCATGGCAGAGCACTCCTTGCACACATCAGCACTGCGCATGGGCCAGCTCCACACAGGTCAAGGAGGCCCAGGGTTTGAACCGCACACCTCCCATGTGGTAGACGGATGCCCTATCCACTGGGCCAAGTCTGCTTCCCTCTTCTTTTTTAATATAGGCATTTAGGGCTATAAATTTCCCTCTGAAGACTGCCGATTTGTATCCCTAGTTCTAAGGTCAGTCTCTTGTAAGAAGCATATGGATGGCTCATGTTTTCTCATCCATTCTGTCAACCTATATCTTTGGATTGGGGAGTTCAATTCATTCACATTCAATGATATTTCTGTAAATGCATTATTTACTTCTACTGTTTTCTTCTTTGGTTTTTGTATGTCATATCATATTTTCATCTGTCTTTTTACTCTTTTGGTTATCCTTTCTTGTCTTTTTTCTTTTATACTCTCCTCCAAGCCTCTCTCTCTTGCCTTTTTCTTTCAGGCTCTAAGCCTTCCTTTAATGTTTCCTGCAAAAGTGCATTCATTTTAATAAATTCTCTCAGTTTCTGTTTTTGAATATTTTATACTTGCCTTCATATTTGAATGACAGTTTTACTGGATAAAGGATTCTCAGCTGGCAGTTTTTCTCTTTCAGTATCCTATTTGTATCATACCCCTATCTTGCCTCCATGGTTTCTGATGAAAAATATGCACTCAGTCTTACTAGGCATTCTTGTATGTGATGGTTTGCTTCTCCCTTGCTGCTCTCAGAATTTTCCTTTTATCTTTGACGTTTGACGTTCTGAGTAGTATGTATCTTGGTTAAGTCTCTTTGCATTTATTCTGATTGGAATAAGCTATGCTTCTTGGACATATATGAAAGTTGGGAAATAGTTAGCTATTATTTCCTCAACTACTCTTTCTGCCCCTTTCTCTTCTCTTTTCCTTCTGAAACTCCCATGGCATGTATATTGTTGCATTTCATGTTATCATTCAACTCTCTGAGCCCCTGATCTGTTTTTTCCATTCTTTTCTCTCTTCTGCCTTTGGTATCACTATTCTTTCTTCTATCATTTTGAGTCTGGTGTTGTATACCTCTAATGTGTTTTTTATCTCACCTTTCATGTCTTTCATTCCTAAGAGCTCTGTTACTTTTCTCTTCAGGTTTTCAAATTCTGTTTTGTGTTTGCTCGGCATCTTCTTGATGTCTGTTATCTCTTTAGCTATATTGTCTTTGAACGCATTGATTTGATTTTGGAAATTTGTGTTCATCTCATTGATTACTTGTCTCAAATCCTACGACTCATCTGAGGCTTTGATATGTTCCTTTTCTTGGGCCATTTCTTTCATTATCTTAGTGTGGCTTGTAATTTTTTGCTGATGTCTAGGCATATGATTAGGGTGATGAGTTTATTCAGATGCTCAGTTTCTCTTTTGTAGGGTTTCAATGGCAGGAGGCCTGTGTTAACTGCTGTTTTCTAATTCTTGGTTCAACCAGTTCTGGATCTTTAGGGTTGTCCCTGTTAGTTGCTCAAAATTAGGCCCCAGACCCAGTAATGGGTTGCAGGCCCACTTCCTAGGACCTTGGGGAAGGAGGCTTTAACAGCTAGGAAAATCCTCTTATTTACTCTTTTTTTTTTTTTTTAAGATTTTATTTATTTATTTATTTTAATTTCCCCCCCTCCCCTGGTTGTCTGTTCTTGGTGTCTATTTGCTGCGTCTTGTTTCTTTGTCCGCCTCTGTTGTCGTCAGCGGCACGGGAAGTGTGGGCGGCGCCATTCCTGGGCAGGCTGCTCTTTCTTTTCACGCTGGGCGGCTTTCCTCACGGGCACACTCCTTGCACATGGGGCTCCCCCCACGCAGGGGACACCCTTGCGTGGCACGGCACTCCTTGCGCGCATCAGCACTGTGCATGGCCAGCTCCACACGGGTCAAGGAGGCCCGGGGTTTGAACCGCGGACCTCCCATATGGTAGACAGACGCCCTAACCACTGGGCCAAAGTCCGTTTCCCTTATTTATTCTTAATTTCCTCGTGTGTACCTCCTAAGTCTGCCAGCAGATGGCGCTCTTTGACAGCCCTCTCAGTTCAGTGCCTGGTCCAAGTGTGTTTGCTGCAACATAGACTGGATCAATTGTGATAGAAGTTCATGCCTGGAGGCTAAGAGCCTCATAATTCACACTTTCCCAGAGGCAGTTCTCCAGCCTTTGCTGGTAACCGCCTCCCTTTTCCCCGGGTAGGAAATAATTCCACTCCCTTCTGCATCATCAGCAACCAGACCTGGACAATAGAGAGGGAGATTGAGAGGGTTGGAACTCTTTAGTCCCATCTCTCTTTAGTCTCGATTTGGCTCCCAAGGTAAACAACGGCACAGGAGGGCTGGAAGAGCCAGTGGAACAGGCAGACCAAATTTGTGGGTCAAAAGCTAAATCAGCCTTAGGCTGTTGTGTTCCTCTCTCTCCCCTTTCCTGGGGAGGTGGATCCCTGGGGTTCCCCTTTATCTGTAGCCTCCGGCCTCCAGGTCTGAGAATTCAAAAGTGTCTTTAGTGTCGGGGAGGGTGCCAGCATTTGCAGCTGCAGCTTTTAGCTTCAAGTTTTCCTGTCATGATTCTTTTCCTTTGCTCCTCTCTCCTCTGGGCAGTGTCCAGCTTTCCCCTGGTGTCCTAAACCCTAGGAGATTTTCTTTCAAGGCTGTTTCTGCCTGTCCTGTAGCAATTTTTCTGGGAGAGAAGAGAGTCCTTTGTCTTTGTAGTTCACTATTTTCCTGGAAGTCTCAGCTGCTGATTTTACAGGGCCATCCTGGCAGAATTGAGGTACAGGTTTCTTCTCTATAGAACTGAAGCAGGCTAGTAAGATAGGGAATTAATGGACAGATCTGGAACCTGGCAGGAGGTTCACGTGGACACCAATAACCCCCAAGGTGGCTGCTGGAAGACCCCCACCCCCAAGATTCTGCTATCCAGGACAAAGACAACTTCTGGATGCAAGGAAAAGCCCTGGAGGTTCCCTAGGGACTTTATCATTGGGTCCTCACTGGGGGATTGATAGGTGGGGTGATCAATTAAAACAGTAAACAGCTGGGACCCCTCCCCTGCCATCAGCAAAAGGGTGGAATGATTAACAGTTTATAAGGCAGACCGGGAGGCCTGAGCTCTCTCGCCTGGCTCTCTTGCCTCTGAACCATTCCTGCCCTCTGTGCGCTGCTCTCGCCATTTTTCCTCAGCCACACAAGCCTGGGCATTTATAATCTATAATAGAGAATTGTGGCTTGTAAGTCAGCCCTCTTTATCCCTTTTCACCCTCTTCCTCTCTTCCTCTGTTATTTTCTCCCATTTGTCTTCCTTCCCTACCTGAATAAATTACTGGCCTAACTCACCCGGCATGCTCTTGAAATTGATTTCTGCAGCATAGCTAAGAAACTAGACAAAATCCAGTAATGGAACCATCCTCCAATCATTTTCCTCCTGATTCTAAGTTATACTGATGCCAAACTTTGTTGCAGAAAAAACTATTTCCTGCTTTTTCATAGGCTCTTGGCTAAGATTTTCCACTTTTCAAAATACGGCCTATAGGACTACATTTAGGAAGGTTAGTAAAATCAGAATTTCCCATTTTAAAGAGTTTCAGTAACCAGTAGCAGTTTAAACACAGTTAACACTTAATATCTAAGTAACATCATTTAACAGATACTTTACACTTACTGTATATCATTAAATACCAATTAATTGCTGGATTACATATTTTAGGGGTATGTATGCTCAACAGACTGACTCAAGGTAGGGACTTAAGCCCCAAACAGAATGGTACCCAGAAAAACAGGAAAAGATCAGAGCAAGGGCGATAGTTCTAGAATTGGGACCTAGAGCCTTGAAAAAGTCCTAGGTCCAAGGACTCAAACTGCCAGACTAACTTCCCAATCCACTTCTACCTTGGTGACTCACTCACCCAGTCAATTGTCCTGACTTGGGGTTGGAACCATTTCTGTATCTGAAGTTTTAAAGCACCATTAGGGCCTGGAGTGCCAGTGAGGTAGGAAAACCTGATGGCCACAAAAAGCTTGATACTGTGCTTACCTCTCTTGTTGGAGCCCCAGAAGCTCAGGCAGTGGGATTCCTTTAGGGACTCCTTTGTCCTTAGTCCCTCTGTAGTCACCAGTTGATACCAAGCAAAAGTGGATTCTTTTTTTTTTTTTTTTTAGAGATTTATTTATTTATCTCCCCTCCCCCCCCCCCCGCCCTGGTTGTCTGTTCTCTGTGTCTATTTGCTGTCTCTTCTTCTTTGTCCACTTCTGTTGTCAGCACCTTGGGAATCTGTGTTTCTTTTTGTTGTGTCATCTTGTTGTGTCAGCTCTCCGTGCGTGCGGCGCCATTCCTGCGCAGGCTGCACTTTTTTCGCGCTGGGCGGCTCTCCTTGTGGGACGCACTCCTTGCGCGTGGGGCTCCCTACGTGGGGGACACCCCTGAGTGGCAGGGCACTCCTTGCGCGCATCAGCACTGCGCATGGGCCAGTTTCACACAGGTCAAGGAGGCCCGGGGTTTGAACCGCAGACCTCCCATGTGGTAGGAGAATGCCCTAACCACTGGGCCAAGTCCGCTTCCCAAAAGTGGATTCTTTAATCCTAATGTACTTTAAAGCCCAATTCCTGGCTCTCTCTGCTTAAAAGAACCCACAGCAAATCTTGGTATGTATTTCCATCTTTCTTTCCCATTTCTCAGAAAGGTCTGTTCTTTCCCCCACTTCCCAAATAAATTATTTTTACTGGCCTACCTAAACTGGCATGTTCTTAAATTCATTTATACAGCATAGCCAAGAACCTAGAGGAATCCAGCGCTTCCCCATCTTCATTTGGCGAGCCATTTTCAGGAGAAATATAAGGGAGTGGTGCTCCCCGACCCCTGCCATAGACTGTCTGCTTGTGCCTAAGAACTCATAAATCAGATTTGGGTTTCGCTTTTTACAAATTGGATAACGGTGAAAGATCATACGCAGAGAGATATTGAACACGTTAAAAGTCTTGGTAGGGAAGCAGATGTGACTCAAGCCCTTGGGCACCCACTTACCGCATGGGAGGTCCTGGGTTCAGTTCCTGGTGCCTCCTAAAGAAGACAAGCAAGACAGCAAGCTAACGTGAAGAGCTGGCATGGCAAGATGACACAACAAGATGACAATGCAACAAGACGACAACACAACAAGAGACACCCAGTGAGAGACACCAGCAGAGAGCAGAGGTAGCTCGAGTGATTGAGTGCCTCCTTCCCACATGGGAGATCCTGGTTTCGGTTCCTGGTGCCTCCTAATAAAATGAAGACCAGCAGACAGCAAGCACAAAACAACAAGGCGGGTGGGGAGAGAAATAAATCAATAAAATAAATCTTTTTAAAAAGTCCAATTCCTGAGACACTGGAGCTTCAAAAAGAGAAAGAGTTTGTTTGCACAAGAAAGTGTTTGCCCAAAAACTGCCCCCATGATTTTTAGGATTTTAGGATTTTTATGGATTCAGACGGGAGGGTGGTGTGGTTATCATCACGATAGTAAGTATACACAAGGGTGAGGCTGATCCAGTCAGTTCCAGCAATTACAGATACTAACTTCTGGCTATTCTGTAATATACTGAAAAAATTTAAAAAAGCATCTATATAACAATTTAGTAATTACAATAATTAGTTAATTGTTAAGTCTTGGTTACAATATGTAGTGTTATTAGTAGTGTTATAAATTATTTCCAATTGTTAATACTTTTCTAACTTCTAAATTTTCTGTAATGAGCATGCATTATTTTTATAATTGGAATAAACCCAATTAATGTTTTGTAAAAAACAGAGCCAACAGTTAAAAATAAAGGTCTGTGGGAATGCAAAATGGTACAATGGCCACTTTGGAAGACAGTCTGGCAATTTCTTAGAAAGCTAAACATAGGTTTACCATCTGATCAGCAATCTTGCCTTGAGGCACTTATCCAAATGAAAACTGATGTGCATGCAAAAACCTGCACACAAATGTTTATAGGGTGTTTCTTCATAATTGCCAAAAACTTGAAGCAACCAAGATGTCCTTCAAAAGGTGAATGGATAATCAACTGTGGTACATCTGTACAGTGGAATATTTATTCAGCGATAACAAGAAATGAAATATCAAACCGTACAAGACATGGAAAAATCTTAAATGCATTTTGCTAAGTGAAAGAAGTCAGTCTGAAAAGGCTACATGCTGTGTGATTTCAACCATATGACATTCTGGAAAAGGCAAAAACTACAGAGATAATAAAAAAGATCAGTGGTTGCCAGGTGGTGGTGAGTATGAATAGATAAGCACAGCGCATTTAGGGGGCAGTGAAACTGTTCCGTATGATATTGAAATGGCAGATACATGACGTTATGCATTTGTCAAAACCCATAGAACTGTACAACACAAAGTGAAACCTAACGTAAACTATGGACTTCAGTTAGTAATAGTGTGTCAATCTTGGTTCATCAGTTGTAACAAATGCACCACAGTAATACAAGATGTTAATAATAGAGGAGGTTAATAAAAAAATAACCAGGGAGTGAGGGGGGAGTATATGGGAATTTTCTGTACTCCCTGTACAAGGTTTCTGTAAACTTAAACTAAAATTTAAAACTTCTCTAAAAATATGTCTAATTTTTGTAAAAGTATAAATTAATTGATTTTTAATTTACTGGTCAGTCTTTATACGTTTAGTTAGTATAAGTCGATTTTCTGCTGTGTAATGGGCAGAGTGGAATGAATACAACTCAATTGCTGAACTTGTGAATCTGAGACCCAAATCGGGAGTGGGTAAAGCCCATCGCCAGTTTCCTACTCCCCAAATTTTGCACCCTTGGACAGATTTATGAATCTGGAGATATAAATTTTGGAGATGCTGGCATTTAGAATGGATGTGATTACCCAAGTCGTGTAGGAGGAGGACAGGTGCACAGGTGGGCCTTGAGGCACCCACATGGCAAATTTAGACCAAAAGGAGGAATGTGCAGGATCCCCATCTCTTGAGGATAAAAGACAAACTCCCCTTCCCGCCCTGAGATTCAGCAGGTTCATTCCTGCCTCTGAGCCCTGCAGGTGCTCTTCCTTCCACCTGAAAGCCCTTCCTCCTTGCTCCTAATTAGTTGTCGTCTTAGCCTTCTTCTTCTTCAGTACTCAGTTCAGACTCAATTTGAGTACTTTGGCCTACAGGTCACCCGTACTCCTCCTCCCCCCCCCCCCCCCGCCAGTTAAGCTTTAGGGCCCCTCCTGTGATTTTAGCCAATTCCCCCAAACTAAGGGCTTTGACCCCATCTCAGGCCCCTTCTCCAGCCCACATTGGTGTCCCCCTGGGTGCCCTCCCACTCTGGCCTTAGCCAAGTGACCTCTTGGACTCTCCCTTCCTGGTTGCTCATTTACTGGGCTAACAAGCGCTCCCAGGGTCCAGCAGTCTCCCCTGGAGCCCCACGCCCTTCCCCTCAGCTCGCCTGTGATTTAGCCAATTCCCGGAAAGCTCAGGCTCCCTCCTGCTGGCAGCATCCCACATCAAGCCTGCTCTGACTTGCCTGATTCTGCTGCTCCTGGGCTGAGAAGTGAAATGGATATTAATGAGCTGGAGACAAGGCTCACCTAAAAGGAGAAAGGAACCTCTCCTCCCTCAGGCAGGCGACACTGTTTCTTAGAAGCCCTGATGGAAGTGCCCTTGAAAATGCACGTTTCTTGGCTTTTCCTTCTTCTGTTTCACGCTTCCTCACTCCTCCATCCTGGGATCATTTCCCAAATACATTACATGCATCTAAGTCTTTGTCTTAGGCTCTACTTTTGAGAGACCTCACCTGGAGGTGGCTCTAGAAAGCCAACTCTTAGGATGAGATTCTGGAACTAGACAACCTTCCCAGACACTCGACAAGGACCCCGCTGTCACTCTACTAGAGTATCAATTACTCCTGGATGCCGGAGAGTTATACCTTCTGTTAAATGAGTTGGTCAGGGATGGGAGGCAGCTTGCCGCTACCTGTCTAAGCAAAGGCCAGCTTATCCATACATGTTGAAATCGCCACACACACCTTAGACTGGTTATCTGTGACTCTCCAGCCTTGCACACCTGCTAGGGTGTTCTGACATTCTTTGAACCTCGGCCTTGATTTCCCCAAAACCAGAATTTTTTTGTCTGAGGTAAAATAAGTTTTGTTAGTTAACATTCCATCCCCCAATGTGGCTCGCTTTTCTTATTTTTTGCTTGACCAGTCTTATTTTCCCTTATGTGACCTCATTATATTTACTATATAATCTTCTTGGGGGAAAGTGGAGCTCTTTTGCCTCTGCACATTGCTCCCCAATTTGCAAATTGTCTCCTTTCGATAAATAAATGGTCTCTCTTTTCTAAATTCTTAAAATTGTCTTTTATTTGACAGTTGGTGATCAGCACAAGATCCAAAGGTTGCTGCTGCTGAACTCCGTGAGGCCAGGTGGACTTGGTGAAGCGATCCTCAAGAGCCCTTTGTGTTGGCTACTCAAGTGTTCACGGGAAGCACCTCTCAGATCTCAAGCTCCACAAATTGTGTTGAGTTCTCTGACCCCATTATTTATCCCCATTGGTCTAGGTCTTCTTAGAAATGTACGAACTTGGGAAGTTCAACATTATGTGCTCTACTTGCTTTAAGGAGGATGATAAGCCCCTGCCTGTACCTGGCGCCACATACTGCATGTAAATAGTGACAGCTAGGAGCTGTAGTTTCTTTTGCCATGGTCAGTGTCCTGTACCTTAGAGGTGCCTTGGGAAAGAAGGGATCTAGGATCCCCCAGACACAATGGAATGAGTTCTTTAATTGATAAGCATGTTTATTCCTCCCCGTCCCATTCCCCTTGTTTGCACTTGCTGTCTGCTCTCTGTATTTGCTCATTCTTCTTTTTTTAGGAGGTACCAGAACCGAACCCAGGACCTTCCATGTGGGAGGGAAGCTCTCAATCGCTTGAGCCACATGTGCTCCCTGCTTATTGTGTCTCTCGTTGTGTGTCCTTGTTGTGTTATCTCATCACATCAGCTCATTGCATCAGCTCATTCTGTCAGCTTGCCATGCCAGCCCTCCATGTCAGCTCGCTGTCTTGCTCGTCTTCTTTAGGAGGTACCAGGAACCAAAGCTGGGACCTCCCATGTGGGAGGTGGGCATCCAACTGCTTGAGCCATATCTGCTCCCCCAGAAAATTGCAGAGAGCTCAAGAAAAATTAAAATCTAGCCTTGATAAACTTCTGGCTGAAAAGACTAGACTGGAACATACTGCCCTTTCTGCTTCTCCTAATCCTGTTCTTCACCTTGTGTCCCTCTTTGCCTGACTACTAAAACTTTACAAATACCCTCTAAGATCAGACCTTCTGAGGCTGCTGGAATGGTGCCCTCAGTAAATTTACCCCTGGTCAAGAGCAGAGCAGGGCTATCAGGGAACTTCTCAATCCTAAAACACCCCCCAAATTTTTTTTTAATGAGGAATTTAGAATTTTAATTGGAGTTTATAATCCAAGATTGCCCAATCTTTTTCAATTCGTACATATGTCTTTGAGTCAGGTGATGCAAAATAGATAGATAGATAGATAGATAGATAGATAGATAGATAGATAGATAGACAGATAGATAGAGGTAGCTGAATGGGAAAAGCTGGAAGATGATATCAAGGACCCTACAAATGTTACAGGTAGAGATGCCATATTGCTAAGGACTCCCTAATATAGTTAATAGTACAATTATAATAATATTCTTTCATCAATTGTAACAAAGGTACCCTAATGCAAGGTGTTAAAAATGGGGAGTAGGCAGTATATGGGAACCCTTTTCTGCATGATTTTTCTATAAACCTACAACTTCTTCGATAAAAAAAAATTGCTAAGAACTTATTAAAAATCATAAGGCTTTTCCTGAATATTCCAATCTTGTAAACAAAAAATGATGAATCTGGGATTAAAAGAAACAACTGTCTCAAACCTTTGGTGCTCATTCAGGTCTTTCATTGTTTACTGATGGACCTAAAGGAGGCACTATCCTCATTATCTGTCAATAGACTTAAACCTAATCTTGGAGAGTTGGTTAAAGAACAACTTGGGTAGGTAGCCTTCTCTTTAGATGAGGTTGTTAAATTAGCTGAACACATTGCAAGATTTTGGATCAAATTAAAATAAAAAAGACAAATAAAATCATGGTTTTACAATGACAGCATCTCCAAAAGGGTGGAATAAAATTTATAAAAGAGTTCCCTATTGCCACTTTAATGACAATCAGTACAAACATAGAGGTCCCCCCAAGAGAAAAAAACTAAGGGACAATAGCTGGCTATTTTTTTTTAAGATTTATTTATTTAATTCTCTCCTCTACCCCACTTCCTCCCGTTGTCTGCTCTCTGTGCCCATTCGCTGTGTGTTCTTCTGTGTCTGCTTGTATTCTCATTTGGCGGCTCCAGGAACCAATCTTGAGACCTTCTGGAGTGGGAGAGAGGCAATCATTCTCTTGTGCCATGTCAGCTCCCTGTTCTGGTGTGTCTCTTATTGTCTCTCCTCTGTGTCTCTTTTTGTTGCATCATTTTGCAGCACTAGTTCTCTGCATCAGCTGGCACTCCTGTGTGGGGCAACACTCCATGTGGGCCAGCTCGCTGTGTCGGCCAGCTTGCCTTCACCAGGAGGCCCTGGGCATCAAACTCTGGACCTCCATATGGTAGACAGGAGCCCAATTGCTTGAGCCACATCCATTTCCCTATAGCTGGCTACTTTGTAAGCCACAAGGACACTGGAAATGAGATTGTCCATTTTTATAGGAAAAACAAATGAGCACTGGACCCATGAAAGACCCAATTTGAAAGGGTTCCTCATGTGCTTTCTTACAAAAATGGGTGTTTTATACTAAAGATAGCTTGGTGCTATGGTGGCCATGATGGTGAAGTTTTACTTTAGAAAATGTTATACACTTAAGAGATGCACTTGAAACAAAAGTTTCCCAGACTCCACCAAGGAGCGGGGCACATTCTTTGATTTGTATCTGAAAGTTTCTAAAAGATATAATGATTCTAAAATAGCCTCTTTACCAAAAACACAAGCAACCCTGATTTAAAAAAATAAAGTGATATGCAGCTGTAAGAAGAAATGAAGTCATAAAGCATATGACGACATGGATGAACCTGGAGGACATTATGCTTAATGAAGCAAGCCAGACACAAAAGGACAAACACTGTATGATTTGCACTACTATGAACTAAAATATTGTGTAACATATTATGTGATCCCACTTATATAAAATGTACATATAAATCAATTACAAAGATGAAATCAGATTAGTGGTTATGTAGGGCTGGGGAAGGCATGCTAAGTGGTGTGGAGTTTTTTTGGAGTAATGAAATGTTCTAAAACTTTTTGTGGTGATAAATGCATAGTATTGTAATTATACCAAAAGCTATTGATGATGTACTTTGGATAGATCATATGGTATGCAAATATATCTCAACAACAAAACTGCTTAATAAATAAATAAATAACTGTGCAAGGATAGCCAGAAATAGCAGCTATGTATAACAGAGGAAACAGAGATTGAGAGATAAAGAGTTTTCTTGTTTACTCTTTTTTTTTATTTTTTTATTTTTTTTTAAATTACATTAAAAAAAAAATATGAGGTCCCATTCAACCCCACTGCCCCCGCCCCCCACTCCCCCCACAGCAACACTCTCTCCCATCATCGTGATACATCCATTGCACCTGGTAAGTTCATCTCTGAGCATCACTGCACCCCATAGTCAATGGTCCACATCATAGCCCAGACTCTCTCACGTTCCATCCGGTGGGCCCTGGGGGGATCTACAGTGTCCCGTAATTGTCCGTGAAGCACTATCCAGGACAACTCCACGTCCCGAAAACGCCTCCACATCTCATCTCTTCCTCCCGTTCCCCACACCCAGCAGCCCCCATGGCTACTGTTCCCACACCCATTCCACATTTTCTCTGTGGACATTGGATTGGTTGTGTCCATTGCACACCTGTGTCAAGTGAGGGCTTAGATTCCACATGGGTACTGGATGCACTCTTCCCGCTTCTAGTTGTAGACACTCTAGGCTCCATGTTGTGATGGTTGACCTTCTTCAACTCCATGTTAGCTGAGTGGAGTAAGTCCAATAAGTCAAAGTGTAGGAGCTGAAGTCTGTTGAGGCTTTGGGCCTGGGTATCATATTATCAGTCCAGAGATTCAAATCCCCTACATATATCTTAAACCCAGCACCAACTACAATTCCAATAAAGTAGCATGCAAGTCTTGTGAAAAGAGATCCCCTCTGAGTCCATTTCCATCAGGCAGAAACACCAGCTCCAAAGAAGGGCCATCTGTCATGGCAGTGAACCCCTTCTGCCATGACCATAGAACTCGTGGGTCTCTTTATCCCTCAAAAGAACCAATACCTGGGGTTGTATCTACCTTATCTGTCTCTTAGACTCTGTTCAGTTGTACATAGGGGTATTCCTTCTGACAACCTCCAGACTCTTTTTTAGAGACTCACAGCCTTATAATCTCATTTCTCCTTTCCATTTCCCCCTTACATTAGGTCAAACCGCTTCCCGAAGTCATGTTATTATATGTAGATAGGTATATTCTGCTGTTCCGCATTGAATCTTTAATTCAAGGTCATTTTCTAGTTGCTTCTTCAGCTGGTATGTGGTAGTGATCCCTCGGTGCCAGGGAGGCTCATCCCCGGGTGTCGTGTCCCACGCTGGGGGGAATGCATCACATCTACACGCTGAGTTTGGCTGTGAGAGTGGCCACATTTGAGTAACATGAAGGCTGTCAGGAGGAAACCCCCAGGCACAATGCTACTCTAGGCCTTGTTCTTATTGCAGGTGCATAGGCTCAAAAGTGTAGCCATTAGTATCAAGAGCCCACTGTTGGGCCCTCCTTCCTTCCTGGTTTTTGCCGTTGCACCTGGAGGATTGCTGCTGCTCTCCCAGGGCCCACAACAGTGACCCCCCCGGCCAGGAGCCCAGTACCCCCCCAGCTGTTGTTTTTAATTGTTTCCACTATGAGTATGTATAGACATTACCATATACCCTGGGCATATGCCCTGTATAACTCCCTGTCAACCATATATATCCTGTCAATAACATCCCATATCAGTATTCCTCCGCTGCCATTGTTGAACCACTCTGTGATCCAAAACTTCCCGTAAAGTGAATCCCAACATAATGTCAGCTTCAGAAGAGTCTTAGATCACCAAAATTCATATATACAATATACAGTATTTCCCCAGATCCACCATAAAACCTTTTCCCTTCCACAGCAATAATCTTTTAACTTATTCATATCATATTTCCTGAAACTGATGTACAGATTCTGAAACTATAGTTTTCAAACAAAGTAACATTTGTGCTTACTATGTGGTCCATACTTTAGGTTGTACAGTTTTCTAAATTTTTTAGTTATCCTATGTTTTGTCTTATGGTTTTCATTATTAGTCTGTCGTCCCCTATATGTTTTTGGTGTAATATTAGCTGTTTTATATTCATCCTCGTGTACTCTCACATAACTCCTCTTTTGCCCCCTTATTTACCTTTGTTCCATCCATTGCACGTCCATTTTCCCCTCCCCTTAGGGCCCACAACGCCTGCCAATCTAATGCCCTGGGAGCCGTCCTTTCTCACGAGAGATACAGTTCTCTCTATTCGTCGGCATTAGTCTTCCCCAGGATATGGGTCCACCCCACCCAATGGTAGAACCCACCTTGGCAAAATGAGCCTTCAGCTATTCCCTCCAGAGTCCTCCCGCATCAGACCATACCCCCTGAGCGTCCTAACCAGGTAACCCTCCTACTTATACTTTGATACGTTTTACTCAACATTTAGTTCTCAATGAACTTCTGGCACTCTCCCATGTTTGTATGTTGCCCCTCCCTCCCACCTATTTCTTGGACCATATTACCCCTCTTCCCATCCCCAGCCCCCCTCAAACCCAGAAAACCCCACCCGAAGGTAACCCCTTGCCCCCATTTTGTCCCTTCTTTGTGCTCATACTTACCCCCAGCTCATCACAGATTCCACCCCTACAGACATTAACTCACATCCTTCCTCCACCCCCCGATTTCCAGTAAGCCACTTTTCCAGACTCTGGCTCTCTGAGGCAGTTAACTTATTTCATATCATTGAGGTCATATAGTATTTGTCCTTCAATGCCTGGGTTGCTTCACTCAACATAAGATTCTCAAGGTTCATCCATGTTATCACGTGTGATTGTAGTGTATTGGTTCTTACAGCTGAGTAGTATTCCATTGTGTGTATATACCACATTTTATTGATCCACTCATCTGTTGATGGACTTTTGGATTGATTCCAACTTTTGGCGATGGTGAACAATGCTGCTATGAACATTGGTGTACATATATCGGTTTGTGTCCTTGTTTTCAGATCTGATGGGTATATACCCAGCAGTGGTATTGCTGGGTCATATGGCAAATCTATGGATAATTTTTTGAGAAACTGCCAAACTGTCCTCCAGAATGGTTGGATCCTTCTGCATTCCCACCAGCAATGGATGAGTGTTCCTCTTTCTTCACATCCTCTCCAGCATTTGTATTCTACTGTTTTTTTCATGGCTGCCAATCTTATGGGAGTAAGATGGTATCTCATTGTAGTTTTGATTTGCATTTCCCTGATAGCTAGGGATTTGGAGCATTTTTTCATGTGCTTTTTAGCCATTTGTATTTCTTCTTTGGAGAAGTGTCTGTTTAAATCTTTTTCCCATTTTTTAAATGGGTTGTTTATCTTTTTGTTTTCGAGATCTATGAGTTCTTTATATATGCAAGTTATAAGTCTCTTATCAGATATATGGTTGCCAAATATTTTCTCCCATTGTGTGGGTTCCCTTTTTACTTTCTTGACAAACTCCTTTGAGGTGCAGAAGGCTTTAATTTTGAGGTAGTCCCATTTATCTATTTGTTCTTTTGCTGCTTGTGCTTTTGGTGTGATATTCATGAAGCCATTTCCTATTACAAGGTCCTGTAGATGTTTCCCTACACTGCTTTCCAAGGTCTTTATGGTCTTGGCTCTTATATTTAGGTCTTTGATCCATCTTGAGTTGATCTTTGTATAAGGTGTGAGATGGTAATCCTCTTTCATTCTTCTACATATAGCTATCCAGTTCTCCAGGCACCATTTGTTGAATAGGCCATTCTCTCCCAGTTGAGAGGGTTTGGTGGCTTTATCGAATATTATATGGCTATATACATGAGGTTCTATATCTGAACTTTCAATTCGATTCCATTGGTCTGTGTGTCTCTCTTTATGCCAGTACCATGCTGTTTTCACTACTGTAGCTTTGTAGTATGTTTTGAAGTCAGGAAGTGTGATTCCTCCTATTTCGTTTTTCTTTTTCAATATGTCTTTGGCTATTCGGGGCCTCTTTTTATTCCAAATAAATTTCATAGTAAGTTTTTCTAGTTCCTTAAAGAAGGCTGTGTTGATTTTTATTGGGATTGCATTGAATGTGTAGATTAGTTTTGGTAGGATAGACATCTTAATAATATTCAGTCTTCCTATCCATGAACAGGGAATATTCTTCCATTTATTTAGGTCTTCTTTGATTTCCTTGAACAATCTTGTATAGTTCTCGATGTATAAGTTTTTCACCTCTTTAGTTAAATTTATTCCTAAGTATTTGATTTTTTTATTTACTATTGTGAATGGTATTTGTTTCTTGATTTCCTTCTGATCTTGCTCATTATTGGTGTATAGAAATGCTACTGATTTTTGCGCATTGATCTTATAACCTGCGACTTTGCTAAACTCATTTATGAGTTCTAGGAGCTTTGTTGTAGATCTCTCAGGGTTTTCTATATATAGGATCATGTCATCTGCAAATAATGAAATTTTGACTTCTTCCCTTCCAATTTGAATGCCTTTTATATCTGGTTCTTGTCTCAGTGCTCGAGCCAGTACTTCCAAGACAATGTTAAATAGGAGCGGAGACAATGGGCATCCTTGTCTTGTTCCTGATTTTAGAGGGAAGGATTTCAGGATTTCGCCATTGTAAACAATGTTGGCTTTAGGTTTTTCATATATACTCTTTATCATGTTCAAAAAGTTTCCTTGTATTCCGATCTTTTGGAGTGTTTTTATCAGGAAGGGGTGCTGTATTTTGTCAAATGCCTTTTCTGCATCTATAGATATAATCATGTGGTTTTTTTCTCTCAATCTGTTTATATGGTGTATTACATTGATTGATTTTCTTATGTTGAACCATCCTTGCATATCTGGAATAAATCCCACTTGGTCATGGTGTATAATTCGTTTAATGTGTTGTTGAATACGATTAGCAAGTATTTTGTTAAGTATTTTTGCGTCTAGGTTCATTAGAGAAATTGGTCTGTAATTTTCCTTTCTTGTGGTGTCTTTGTTTGGCTTTGGTACTAGGGTAATGTTGGCATCATAGAAGGAATTAGGCAGTGTTCCTTCTGTTTCGATTTTTTGAAATAGTTTCAACAGGATGAGTGTTAGTTCTTTCCGGAATGTTTTGTAGAATTCACCTGTGAAGCCGTCTGGCCCTGGGCTCTTCTTAGTTGGGAGATTTTTAATGACTGATTCTATCTCTTTGCTTGTGATTGGTTTGTTAAGATCATCAATTTCTTCTTTCGTCAGTATGGGCTGCTTATGTATTTCTAGGAATTTGTCCATTTCCTCTAAATTGTCATTTTTGTTGGAATATAGTTTTTCAAAGTATCCTCTTATGATAGTCTTTATTTCTGTGGGGTCAGTGGTGATTTCACCTTTCTCATTTCTTATTATGTGTATTTGCATCTTTTCTCTTTTTTTCTTTGTTAGTCTCGCTAAAGGTTTGTCAATTTTGTTGATCTTCTCAAAAAACCAGCTCTTGGTCTTGTTTATTTTTTCAAGTGCTTTCTTATTTTCTATTTCATTTAGTTCTGCTCTTATCTTTGTTATTTCCTTCCTTCTTCTTCCTGTTGGGTTACTTTGTTGTTGTTTTTCTAATTCCTTCAAATGTGCAGTTAATTCTTCAATTTCTGCTCTTTCTTCTTTTTTGATATATGAATTTATGGCTATAAATTTCCCTCTCAGTACCGCTTTTGCTGCATCCCATAAATTTTGGTATGTTGTGTTATCATTATCATTTGTTTCAAGGTAGTCATTGATTTCTTTTGAGATTTCCTCTTTGACCCACTGTTTTTCTAAGAGTGTGCTGTTTAATTTCCAGATTGTCGTGTGAAGTCTGGGTCTCTGTCCCTTGCAAATTTCCAGCTTGACTCCACTGTGGTCAGAGATATTGTTTTGTATGATTTCGATCTTTCTGAATTCATTAAGCCTTTCTTTGTGGCCTAGCATATGGTCAATCTTGGAGAATGTTCCATGTGCGTTTGAGAAAAATGCATATCCTGCTGTGTTTGGGTGTAATGATCTATATATGTCTATTAGATCCAGCTCTTCTAATATACTGTTCAAATGTTTTGTTTCTTTAGTGATTCTCTTTTGAGATGTTCTGTCCAGAGTTGATAGTGGTGTATTAAAATCCCCCACTATAATTGTAGATGCATCTATTCTTTCACTTAGTTTTTCCAGCGTTTGCCTCACATATTTAGAGGCGCCCTTGTTAGGAGCATAAATATTTATGATTGTTCGATCTTCTTGACAAATTGTCCCTTTCACTAAAATATAGTATCCTTCTTTGTCTCTCACAATTGTTTCGCATTTAAAGTCTATTTTGTCTGATATTAATATAGCTACTCCTGCCTTTTTTTGGTTGTTGTTTGCTTGTATGATTGTTTTCCAGCCATTCACTTTCAATCTCCATGAGTCTCTGGGTCTAAGATGTGTCTCTTGTAGGCAGCATATAGATGGGTCGTATTTCCTTATCCAGTGTCCCAGTCTGAATCTTTTGATAGGTGAGTTTAATCCGTTGACATTCAGTGTTATTACGTTTAGAGAGTTATTTATGGTAGCCATATTTTGGTTGGATTTGTGTTTGTTATATTTTGTTTGTATTATTTTATTTTCCCCTTCTATTTTTGTCTTTCTTGTTGCTTTTACACTCTCCTCCATCTCTGGCTGTCCTGTTTTTTCCTTTCTTCCTGCAGAATTCCCTTAAGAATTTCTTGAAGGGGAGGTTTCTTGTTGATATACTCTTTCAGTTTCTGTTTATCTGTGAATATTTTGAACTCTCCATCATTTTTGAATGCTAGTTTAGCTGGATAGAGTATTCTTGGTTGGAAATTTTTTTCCTTTAGTACCTTGACTATATCATACCACTGCCTTCTTGCCTCCATCGTTTCAGATGAGAAATCAGCACTTAATCTTATGGAGCTTCCCTTGTATGTGATGGTTTTCTTTTCTCTTGCTGCTTTTAGAATTTTTTCTTTGTCTTGAGCATTGGATAATTTGACAAGTATATGTCTTGGGGTGGGCCTGTTGGGGTTTATGACCAGTGGAGTGCGCTGTGCTTCTTGGATATGTACATCTGTCTCTTTCAGTAGATTTGGGAAGTTTTCATTCATTATTTCCTGCAACACTCCTTCTGACCCCTTTCCCTTCTCTTCTCCTTCTGGAATGCCTATAATACGTATGTTTGAGCGTTTTGCGTTATCATTCAGGTCCCTAAGTCCTATCTGGATTTTTTCTACCTTTTTATTGACCACTTCTACTATCTGTTTGATTTCCAATGCACTGTCTTCCACATCACTAATTCTCTGCTCTGCCTCTTCTAGTCTGCTGATATTTGCTGCAAGTGTATTTTTGATTTCTTGAATTGTGGTGTTCATTTCCATCATATCTGTTATTTTTTTGCGCATGTCTGCAATTTCCCCTCCAAGTGTTGTCTTCACGCTGTTAACCTCTTTCATTACTTCATCAAATTTGTTGGTGATAAATGTTCTGAGATCTTTCATTGCTTGTGCGAAGTCCTGCCCCCCTTCCTGATTTTCAGTTTGTTGACTGGATTCAGCCATGTTTTCCTGATTACTGGTTTGGTTTGTAGATTTTTGTTGCTGTCTTGTCAACATTTTTTCTTGACGGGTTTAATCAGTTCCTTAGCTTCTTTGTCTAGTCTTGGAGATTAATTAGCTGTTGTTTTTGCGTAAGTGTTATATCTTCTCTTTGTCACTTTGTTCTTCTTATTCCAATTTCTTATTGCTAGTTAAGCTCACTTTAAAGGAAAGTATTAGTGCTGGGGAAAGTCAATTGTGTAAGGAAGGAAAAAGTGTGAAGTAGTATTGGTGATATATGTTTACAAAGCAACAATATGAATTCTGGGAGGATGGAGGTTAGATCATGTAAATTGTGTAGAGTTATAGTAGTAGGAAAGTACCTATAATGAGGTAGACGACTGAATATGGGAGGAATGTGGTACGTACTAAGAGGCTATTGTTTTCGTGAGAGAGGGAAAGAGAAAAGAGAGGTAATAGTTTCAGGGACGAATCCAGATGGAAAACTAAACAAAGGTATTAGAAATTAAGAGTTAGACACTTTGTGGATCAAAGAAAGGGAGATGGAATATAGGAGAGATAGCAGATGGTGGAGGATATCAAGTTGTAGGGGAAAGGGGATAGTGTAGATAGGCTAAATCTATTCACAGAGAAATGAAGCAGTGGAGGGTGAGGAAACCCAGCAAATGTGAGGTATTTCCTGTAGGACCTATTGTATTGTTAAGGTAAAATAGTATAAGAAGAATATTGGGGACAAGAAAGAGAGGATTGAAAAAAAAAAAAGAACAACAACAACAAAAAAAAATAAAAAAAAATTAAAAAACCAAAGAACAGAAACCCCGCCGCCAGGCTCGGCTGGGCTCAGCTGGGCTCCGGTCCCCCGCCCGCCGCCCGCCGCGGCTGGGCTGGGCTCGGCCGGGCTCTGCTTTCCCGCCCGCCGCCCGGCGCGGCGCAGCGCGGCTCGGCTCTCCCGCTCGCGGCGCGGCGCGGCTGGGCTCAGCTGAGCTCAGCCGGGCTCCGCCCCCCCGCCCGCCGCGGCTCAGCCGGGCTCGGCCAGACTCGGCTACCCTGGCCGCCGCCCGCTGGGGCTCCGCGCGGTGCTAGCTGCCTCGGCTCCGCCTACCCAAGGAGGGAATCCTCCACACGTAGCTGGGATCTCCGTGTATATTTCACAGATGAATCCTCTCTGTTACCTTCCCTCCAAATCGATGTCCAGACACCTCCGGACCAGGAAAAATCCCGAAACAGCCGGTCCCAAAGAGTCTCCGACGCCTCCCAGCCGATTCCCCCCAGGAGCTAGTAACCGGGAAGTTCACTCAGCCGCCATCTTGCCTCCCCCTCCTGAAAAGTCCCAATTTATATCTTATAGACCAGTCCTTTCCGTTACCTTCCCACCAAATTGATGTCCAGACACTTCCTGCCCTGAAAAAATCCTGAAAAAGCCTGGTCCCGGAGAACCTCCAGCGGTGCCCAGCTGCCTCTTCCCAGGAGAGACGGCAAGGCAAGCTCACTCAGCCACCATCTTCTCAGGGACTGTCCTTGTTTACTCTTTGTCTGTTTTTCTTTATTATTATTGAAATAATGAAAATGCTCTAATAATGACTGAAGTGATGAATGCATAGCTATGTGAGTATACCAAATACTATTGATTGTAAATGCATTGTTTCCACCAAAAATAAATAAATAAGTAAAGTGGGGCAAGCACAGAAGCCAGCTCTGTATGTAAGTTAGTGAGTTTTACATCTCTGTGTTTTCCCTTTCTGTGATTCTGAGTCTGCCTTTCTGACATACGGCTGAACATTTTAAGCTATAGTCCTCCATTTGTATACTATAGTACTGAATATTGTTAATTTAAAAGAAAAACAGCTATGCTTCTTAATTATCAGTTTTAAGGTTTTTTTTTAAAGTCTGCAATTTGGGATATTCTTAAACAGACACAGTTTTACTTATCAAATAAGCTAGTATTACATCTAATAGATGTTTAAAATGAAAAAAAATTATGGTTGCAGCTAACAAATTGAGTCATTATTTTGTCAGTAATTGTGTGTTTTTGTTGTTGTTGTTATTGCTTTTTTTTTTTTAAAGATTTATTTATTTATTTCTCTCCCCTCCCCACCCCCAACCCCGGTTATCTGTTCTCTGTGTCTATTTACTGCGTCTTCTCTGTCCGCTTCTGTTGTTGTCAGTGGCATGGGAATCTGTGTTTCTTTTTGTTGTGTCATCTTGTTGTGTCAGCTCTCCGTGTGTGCAGCACCATTCTTAGGCAGGCTGCACTTTCTTTCGCGCTGGGCGGCTCTCCTTACGGGGTGCACTCCTTGCGCATGGGGCTCCCCTACATGGGGGACACCCCTACGTAGCACGGCACTCCTTGCGCGCATCAGCACTGCGAATGGGCCAGCTCCACACAGGTCAAGGAGGCCTGGGGTTTGAACCGCGGACCTCCCATGTGGTAGACAGACGCCCTAACCACTGGGCCAAGTCCATTTCCCTGTTATTGCTTTTTAAAGATTTATTTTTTATTTATTTCTCTCCCTTCCCTCCACTATATTATTTACATTTTTAAAATTTTATTTCTCTCCTCTTCCTCATCCCCCCGTTGTCTGCTCTCTGTGTCCATTTGCTGTATGTTCTTCTGTGTCTGCTTGCATTCTTGTCAGCAGCACTGGGAATCTGTGTCTCTTTTTGTTGCATCATCTTGCTGTGTCAGCTCACTGGGGACACCCCTGCATGGCACAGCACTCCTTGCCGCATCATCACCGCGCCTGGGCCAGCTCACCACACGGGTCTGGAGCCCAAGGTTTGAACTCTGGACTTCCCATGTGGTAGACGGATCCTCTATCAGGTGAGCCTAATCTGTTTCCCAGTAATTGTGTTTTGTAAGATGTCAGCTTGAAGACAGTTTCCAAGGTCATTTTGGTAACTTAAATATGTAAGGATCCTATATCCTGTGTAGGATATGTTTTTTAGGGAAACAGAGAGCTGTTTTGTCCAAAAGTAAAATGACCAGTTGTCACAAAATGAGAAAGGGGGGCATGTAGGACAAAACCTGAATGAATAGAAAATTGTAGATTCGTGGAAAAGGAATTTTATTTCTTATGGTCAAAGTTGGATAAAATTTGATAGATCTATCTATAAGGTTTTTGAGAGCCTTAATATCAAATAGTATACTGATTCAAAAGTAAACTTTGGTTTTCTTTCTGTTAAAATGACAACGTTTTCTTAGATTATCACTCTGTTCTTAGTAAGAGGTTGTAAAGTTTTTGTTGTTGTTTTTCCTAAACAATCAGTATAAAAGGCAGAAAGTCCATATTTTATCAGAATAAGTTCTTGCTCTTCATGTTGACTTTATCATGTGCTTGATTGTTTAAAAGAAACTAGTCTTCTCATTTTTGAGAAGAAAATAAGGTTTTTTTAAAGCATCATGTTATCTCAATATTTATTTTTTAAACCTTTTATTGTAATTTGTGTTAAAGTAGAGAGCCAAATATTGTTTCACAGTGACCTGTGTGCCTATGTAACCAAGGGGTCAAACTTCCTGACAATTTCTGACATTTTGCCTTCTCAAATCAAACCCTAAATTATATCTTGAATTCAAACTGTTTTTAGGATTTTCCAAGGGGCCCCTATAAAGTCACAAAGGATTTGTTTGTTTACCTTGTTAAAAAGAGAGGTGCTAGAAATAGGTTTATTTGATAAGTTATGAATTGCATAGGAAGTATTGTCAAATTAAAAGGAATTTTCTAACCTTCTGTTGGTTGGATTTGTGTAGTTATAATGTCATTTATATATATTCCAGAAATTATATAAAGTTCCTAGAGAATAGTCAATGTCCTCACTGTTCATGAGATGCCCTAGTACTGCTCTGCATAATATTAGACAGCAGTATAATGTTATCAGTCATAATTTCAGTTCTTAGAATTGCATTACATCCCAGAAACAACCACAGTTCCTTCTCAGTTGCATTATTTTTCAATGAACTTTCATTAGATCTTTCACATTTATAAAACAGTGGTCATTCTTTGTCTTGTGTGTCTGAAGGGCTTTGTGATCCACAGATAGTTTTTTTTGTTTGTTTGTTTTATTCTGATGCTTCCTGAAAACAATTGCAACCAACCACAGGCCAGAGTGCTTTGTCTTCAAAAAAAGTACTATCTCAGAGACCTGTGCAAAGGTTTGTGCCAGGTACTCTGGGGCACCGGCTTCTAATGACATTGCTTAAAGGACTTTGAGGCCATACCATGGGACTGAGTCAGGATTTCCAGAAATCTAGTGGGAAGCTGATAGGGTCCTGAGATCTCTGTCACAAGATCAAGCTGAAGAAGAAGTTAGAAGAATTAACCACTTTGGACTGAAGGAATGATGAAGAATGATTAGGAATTTTGGTTAGAATATTGCTGGTGTGTTTTTTTCCCCCCAGAAGAATGTAATTTTAATATTTATTTAGTGTGAAAAGTTCGTGCACAATGTAAAGAATGTAAGTTTTAAAAATCTGTTTTGAAAATGCTGTGGTGGTTTATTTGGGTTTCATACTCTGAATTACTTCATTCATCAGTTTTTTAACTTTGCTGTGTCTTGTAGCTGCTCAGCTCATACAGTCCTGGAATGTAGTTCCAGTCAGCCCACTTCCACCTGGTTTGTGAAGACAACACAGTGCCCTCTTCATCCATTACTCTCGTTAATTTCGTTGTCCAGATGCTCCTCCTCTCCAGTAGAGTCAACTATGAGTAAAATGTCATTAAACAGGGTAAAGGAAGTTGCAGCCAGATGAGTTTTAACATTCAAATGACTTTTCTTCTTTAAATTAACTTCTGCTAAGGCAATTTCTCTTCAGGCAACTGTGCATCTTTTAAAGCAACTAACAAAGGAAAGGTACAGGTTACCAAAATGTTTCCATCTTAGTCAAGGCAAATGAGATCACAGTATAGAATCCAAGCAAGCTTTCCATGAGAAATGCATAAGTCCTCTTTCTGAATTATCTGTGAATTTTCAATGACATCTGAACGAACTGGCTAGCTACTTGGACCTCTATGTGAGGAGGTCCAGATCGAAATCTCAATGAACACAGGGTGGGAGATCCACATTGGGAACAACATTTCCTTTATCACCGGCATCTGTTGGTGGTGCTGCAAATTCTGCTTTAATTCTACAAATTACTGTGTTTCCCAGCTTCACCAAAGCAGAACTATCTGCAGTACTAACTGGACCTATGTTGACAGTGGTTCTTCTGAATTCACCAAGTTCTCTTCCATCAGAGCAACAGTTCTCTTTCAAAAATCTCCTGTAATACTCCAGAGGGTCCACCTTTCTGAAATACGTGAGGTAAAAATATATCCGAGAGATTGTTGGGTGGGATTAACAGTAATGGCGGAGGCTACAGCTCCCAGAACAAGATCAGAGGAGGAACAGCGGTGGCAGTGTCCCTCCCACCCCTATCCCCACAGTCACCTCCCTGTCCCCGAGGTCAGAAGGAGGGGAAGGCAGCCGCAACTGGCAGTCGCAGCAGCTGGCCCAATCAGATCACCTGCAGGCATTTTGTGTACGGGGTTGTTAAGAAAAGAGATAACTGTCGCTACTTGCATGACCTCTCTGACAGTCCATATGGTGTAGTGTGCAACTGTTTTTAGCAAGGGCACTGTATTTACCGAGACCGCCACAGATGTGAACATAGCAAGCCATTCAAACAGGAAGAAGCAACTGCTTCAGCCTAACTGCCAAATCGTCACTTGCTGCTTCCTCAGTCTCATCAGTAGTTGCACCGCTGAAATGAGTGCAGAAGAAGCTGAGTCAAGAAATTCAAACTTGGCAGCTGTAGGAGCAGGCACAGAGGACTGGGTGAATGCCATCAAGTTTGTTCCTAGGCAACCCTACCGAGGCTATACTGCCCCTTCCTGCACTGAAGCACCTCTGCTGGACTCAATAACCAAGGAAGAAGCAAAGAAAGAGCAAACCACTGTGGAAACAAAGAACAGCTTTGCCCCTATGCTACAGTGAGAGAGTGCCAATATGGGGAGAACTGCACTGTATTTCCATTGAGATTCATGTGACATGTGGGAGCTGCAGGTCCTGCATCCAATAGATGCTGCCCAGAGACCACAACATATAAAACCTTGCACTGAAGCCCAGGAGAAGGACATGGAGTGCTTGCTCATTTGCTGTGTGGTGCAGCAAGGACATGGTTTGTGGATCTGCATGGAGCTGGTCTATGAGTAAGCCAACCCCAGTGAGCACTGCTCTGGAGTTCTCTCCAGCTGCAACCACACCTACTATCTCAAGTGTGTTTGCAAGTGGAGGAAGGCTAAGCAATCTGAAAGCAAGCTCATAAAGTCCTGCCCACAATGCCAGATCACATCTAACTTTGTCATTCCAAGTGAGTACTGGGTGGAAGACAAAGAAGCAGCAGAAACTCATTCAGAAATGCAAGAAGGCAATGGGCCACATGGTGTGCAAGTATTTTGATGAAGAACTCGGGGAGCTACCCATTTGAAGGGAGCTGTTTTTACAAGCATTTGCACCCTGATGGCTGTAGAGGGGAGCCACAGAGACAGAAAGAGGGACATGGAGCAGATACTGGGCGGGAGAAGGAACCCCTTCTGGGAGCTCACTGAGGAAAGAGAGAAGGGCAATCCCTTTAACAGCGCTGAGCTGGGTGAGATGTTGTAAGCTTCTGGCTGCAGGTGGGGATGGTGACCTGACAGACTCTGAAGATGAGTGGGACTTGTTTCATGATGAGCTGGAAGATTTTTATGACTTGGATCTCTAGCAACTTTCTGTGGAGTGTGAACTGGTCGTCTGCTGAGCCTCAGGCAGGGGCCATTCCCTGGGGTGGTGTGGGCAGTGCCCGTCTTTCTCTCCTAGGCAGACCTAACAATTCCAGGGGCTGTTGGGATCAATTTTACCCAGAGGCTGTCTTCTCAATTCCTCACCTTTCGCACAAGAAATGTGTTGTTTTCTCTGTTTAAAAAGTTACAAAAAAATAAATCTTAGGTTTTTTTTGTCATAAGAATTTAACTGTCACAGTAGGTTTGTTGCATCATCTGTTTTCAACCAGATTCACACAGTTCTAGGATAGTAGGAATAGACTTTCCACACTCATTTTGAGGACCCTACGTTCAAAATAAAAGCACTGACCATGTGTTGAGTTCCGAGAATTAGAGGTGTTGGGTGAAGGGATCTGAACTGTCAAAGTAGTCTTTGGCTGCAGACTTTAGCGGTAGATATTGAAAGTTCCTGAAATTTGCACATTTGTGTTTTCATATCTCTTCCCTACCCTGTAATCCCCACCACATGCATTTGTTCTATGGTTTGGTCTCTTATTTAATTGCACACAAGTAATACTACTGGGTAATCAGAACCAGGTAAAACTGTTGAGATTTTTACTGTGTTCACCATGATAAGAATATTAGGAAAGAACACATATAAAAGATATAGTGGCATAAAATAACCATAGAATTGGAAATTTACTCCAAAGGGCCGATAGACTTGGTGTGTATGACTGCGTGTGTGTGATAAGATTTTCATACATGCCTAGATGCAGTATTCTTAGCCTTGGTAGGAATACTTGGTTTAGTGGTTTCAGCCTAGTATGACGTAAAGGACAAAGCAATATATTGATATTGGCTGTTGTTAATACAGCAGTACTAGCTCTTTCTGTCTATGTAAATATAGAAATGGGGTTAGCCACAGAGGTTACAACTATCTGGTTATCCCACATGTTAACACAAACTGGATGTTGGATACAAAGTTGTATTTAATGTTTTATAATCTCCTAGCCTTTCCAGTTCAGGAATTGTTTGAAAAATCTTTGTCCTCATTTGAGGGGCTTTGTTGTTGGGTTTTTGTGACTGTTTTTGTGGGTATTTGCCTCCTTCCACCCCTGAGCTTTGCAGATAGACAGACGTGATTCAAAACTATGTTTCTAAGGTGTTTATTGCAGTGGAGTCATTAGCTTGCCGTTAGTAAGTCACACTTTTCCACTAAAAGGAGAAGGGGTAGTAATCCACGAGACATGCTGAAGAGGAATTCCTTAATTGGAAATTTTAGCTTTGAATTTTGTTGCTCTATTTCCTGAAAGCTTAGAGATATTCCTGATTTGTCCATCTACTGCTTTGATTTCTTGGATCCCACCAATTCTTTCACTTTAAGAAAAAACAAGTAGTTGTGAAGAGGTCTATATGTTTTGCACCTGCCCTCTTATAAGAAGCACTATTTTCCCAAATAAAAAAAAAATCTGAGATAAATGAACAAATTTTAACATAAACCCAGAAAGGTCTCCTGATCCAGCCTAAATCTCCAAAATTTCTAAGTGTCTTTCATGAATTCTGACATTCGCATCGCCACCTATAGATATATGAAGAGTCAAACAGTTATAGGATTGGTGACAAAAGCCTTTGGCATCTTTATTTATTTAAAGATTTATTTATTTATTTATTTCCCCTCCCCCACACCCTTGTCATCTGCTCACTGTGTCCATTCATTATGCATTCTTCTGTGTCCGCTTGTCTTCTCTTTAGGCGGCACCAGGAACTGATCCTGGGGCCTTCCAGAGTGGGAGAGAGGTGCTCAATCTCTTGCAGCACTTCAGGTTCCTGGTCTGCTGCATCTCTTATTGTCTTTTTTTGTTGCATCATCTTGTGGCCCTAGCTCTCTGCTTGGGCCAGCTTGCTGCATGGGGGCCAGCACTCCTGCACAGGCCAACACTCCTGCATGGGCCAGCACTCTATGTGGGTCAGCTCTCCGGGTGGACCAGCTTGCCTTCACCAGGAGGCCCCAGGAATCAAACCCTGGACCTCCCATATGGTAGACAGGCGCTCAGTTGCTTAAGCCACACCCGCTTCCCCCTTTGGCATCGTTAAAAGTGGCTTAATCCAGCCTTTAAAATAATCATGTCATTCTTACAGCCTAGTGGTCGGGAAAAAAGGCCACATCTTTATTTGTACTATCCTGTAACTGGCGTCTAGTATACCCTTCACTTCAGACTGTAAGCAATGAACTGGAATTATACCAGCCGCACCACTCTTTTTGAACAAAAATCAGACATTTTTACTTTTACATCGTAGTTGTCAAAAGTATCTTTAGACTCATTACTTTGAAATTCCAGGAGATCCTAAAGTCAACTAGATCTTGTTTAAGAGAGCTAATTAAAAACAGCATGTATTACTAGGTCACAAATTCCAAGTTTATACACAGATGACTGTAACTTATCTTGGAATCCTATTTATTTATGCACTTAAAAATACCACTCTGGGAAAGAGTGTGCAGGCTGCACCGGAGGGGCACAAAGAAGGCTTTCTTAAGAGACACCTTCCTGCCAAGGCAGGCACCTTTTGGAAAAAGTGGCAGAGGGGGTGGCCCAGGGCTCAGAGGCCCAACCTATTGCTGATATTTTAATGTTTTATTTTCTAGATACAAGGAATCCCTTTTGCTTTTCCCTAAGCTATCTATAACTCATAAAACATTTCTCTTTTTCTCCCTGCCTGATCCCCCAGAATTGGGAACGTCTTATTGAATATTCTAATTTTTGTGGAAATATAATTATTTGCATAAGTTCAATAAGAATATGTCCTCCTTGTTAACAGTATGTAATTGAAGATTTGGAGACACTAGTTATATAACCAAAACTTTGACTGGAATATCACAATAAAAAATGATATTCATTTAATCAGATAATGATCAGATAAATAACCTAGATATCTTAAAGGACCAAGTTAAAGTGTTTTCATGATAACAGGCTCAAACATTTCTATGGATAGATTTATTTTCTGAACAAGGTTCTTGCTTTAATAGAATATGAAGACAAACAGTATACTTTGGATTTGTGATTTTAATTCTGTTCAAATTCCTCATCACCCTAAGACAGATGGTTGCTCTTAAGATAGGTAATCAAAAGGAAAATGAAATAGAAATGGAACTATCTCAGAGAAATGAAAGTTAAAAATAAAATAATAGGGAAGTGGACTTGGCCCAGTGGTTAGGGCATCTGTCTACCACATGGGAGGTCCGCGGTTCAAACCCCGGGCCTCCTTGACCCGTGTGGAGCTGGCCCATGCGCAGTGCTGATGTGCGCAAGGAGTGCCCTGCCACGCAGGGGTGTCCCCCATGTAGGGGAGCCCCACGCGCAAGGAGTGCGCCTCGGAAGGAGAGCCGCCCAGTGTGAAAGAAAGTGCAGCCTGCCTAAGAATGGCGCTGCACACATGGAGAGCTGATGCAACAAGATGACGCAACAAAAAGAAACAGATTCCTGTGCCGCTGACAGCAACAGAAGCGGACAAAGAAGAACACGCAGCAAACAGACACAGAGAACAGACAACCAGGGTGGGGGGGGAGGGGAGATAAATAAATAAATAAATAAATCTTTAAGAAATAATAATAATTATAATAGACACCCTAACTCGGAGAAAGGATTGTAACAGTAATCCACTCAACTGAGTAACTCCACTCCAAGGATCTTTTTTTTTTTTAAGATTTATTTACTTATTTATCTCCCCTTCCTCCATCCCCACCCCGTTGTCTGTTCTCTGTGTCTATTTGCTGTGTGTTCTTCTTTGTCTGCTTCTGTTGTTGTCAGCGGCATGGGAATCTGTGTTTCTTTTTGTTGCGGCATCTTGTTGTGTCAGCTCTCTGTGTGTGCGGCACCATTCATGGGCAGGGTACACTTTCTTTTGCGCTGGGTGGTTCTCCTTACGGGGCGCACTCCTTGCGTGTGGGGCTCCCCTATGCGGGGACATTCCTGCGTGGCAGGGCATTCCTTGTGTGCATCAGCACTGTGCATGGGCCAGCTCCACAAGGGTCAAGGAGGCCCGGGGTTTGAACCGCGGACCTCCCATGTGGTAGACGGACACCCTAACCACTGGGCCAAGTCCGCTGCCCCAAGGGTCTTAAATGTAAAATTGAACAGCCATCCAGCCAACCTTGTTGCAATCAAAAAAAAAAAGGAAAAAAGGGGCAAAAAGACTAACTAAGCTTACTACAATCACCCAACAAGAAAGAAAATCAGTCATGGTGACCAGAGTATTTTAGTCAAGTTTCCAATGAGATCATTGGAAAACTGACCTAAGGGAAGACAGTTAAATAAAATAAAATGGCTGCCTGCATTGGGTATTTCCAGGAGTGACCCTGGTCCAAGAAATGACAGGGACTTTCCAAAAGACAAAATGATTGATTACAGGGAAAGGACCTTCCAAGACCCAGTAGAATCACAGTTCAAGCAACACTTAAGACATTTAGTAATAAGTCAGTTTCGGTCCTGTTAGAGATAGCCTATTAGAAATGGATGAGCATATCACACCACCAAGGTACATCTGTTCTCCATTGGGTAAGACCCTCCTATGTAATAAGAAACTTAAATACCCACCCATCATTGTAACTTCCCACTTGGAAATCCTCTTAACTTTCTTTCTACGTGGTTGTGGGCTCTTGAGACTCTAATTCCAACTCCCTCAGTTTGACATGTCTCCTGCAGTTTCTCTTTCAAGTGTACTGCAAGCCAGAACTTCTGGAGCCTGAATGTGGCACCACCCTGAGGACAATCAGCTGGAATTCTGTTGGGTGGACCTAGGGAGAGGGAGCCCAAGGAGGCTTTGGAAACAAAAGGGAAAAGTAGAGAGAGTCAGTGAACTTGAGAGGGAGTGAGGAGAGCTACTCTCCCATTGCTACTCTTGACCTTTCATTTTCTTCTTCACTCGATGGCACCATCGTTAATGAAAAGTTGGTCATTCCTGGCACATTTTTCCCCAGATGATGCTTTTCCATCTCTGGGGACTGTAGGAAGCTGAAATGCGCTCTTGATAGAAAGTTCTGCTGTCCTACGTTTGTTTCTAAACATACAGATTTAAATTAACAGTATTGAATATAAAAAGTTCATGTTGTTTTGTCAATATTCTTGCCCTTTCTCTTTGCTCATTCTTAAGGATAGTTTTCTTGCTTGTAGTAGCATAGAAATTAAACTTTTGTGAGATACACCCAGGAAAAGCAGGCAGGGGGCAGTGTGCTTATGGAAATGCAGAAATTGTGGGGCCTTAGGGCTGAAATAAGTGAAGGACTTAGAAAAAAATTGATTACCTACTAGTTTTTCTCTGAAATCAATGTATAGTAATAATTATAGGCCCTTTTAATCATCAGAAAGTTATGGTGTGGTAAGGAACTATTACAATAAACTGGCACCGAGAATTAACTGTGCTATTTTAATTCAGATAAATGTCCAGCCTCTTTCTTTCTTCCTTTCTTTCTCCTCTTTGTGTTATTGGAGGGTGTTGATATAAGTAAATTGGGAAGGTGCAAGGGAGTCCTTAAACTGAATGCATCCATTATATTTATAATTATACTTCAAGGATATATTCAACGGCTCTGATGCCGTCAGGACAGACCACCAAACAATGAGCAATGATTCTCAATCAGTTGAGGACTGCGTAAGACTGAGCCATTTACTGTTGATTCTTCAAAATTTAGAAGTCCACTTTAGACTACATGGATAGACTTGCTTCAGGCCTTTTCTTATCTAGTTCCTTAGTCCCATTTACATGCAGAGGGAAGAGCAATGCTCCAGTGACCATGGGATGTACAGACCTTGGTACTCCTGATGGAATCATCCAAAAAGGAAGAACGCAAAGACCACGATTCTCTAAGAGACTAAGAGCATCTGAAGACTGTCAGGCATGGTGCTTTCATTCTCTGGCAGAGAGAATAATCAAAAGTGGGGAATTGTTCAATGACTGAGCAAGGGCCTAGAGGCAACTCTGTGTATGTTGAGAGCAAAAGCCAGTTTTTCTGTACATGTTGAAGTCACCATACACACCTAAGACTAGTTAGTTACCTGTAAGACAACTGATTTGAGACTCTCCAACTTTGCACAACTGCTAGGATGTTCTGACATTCTTTGAACCTTAGTCTTGATTTCCCTGAAACCAGGTTTTTTTTTTTTTCGGGGTGTAAGTAAGTTTTGTTTTGTTTTTTTAGATTTATTTTTTATTTATTTCTCCCCCCCCACCCCAGTTGTCTGCTCTCTGTGTCTATTTGCTGTGTTCTTCTGTGACTGCTTCTATCCTTATCAGTGGCACCAGGAATCTGTGTTTCTTTTTGTTGCATCATCTTGTTGTATCAGCTCTCTGTGTGTGCGGCACTGGTCTTGGGCAGGCTGCACTTTCTTTTGCACTGGGTGGCTCTCCTTACGGAGCGCACTCCTTGGGCGTGGGGCTCCCCTATGCAGGGGACACCCTTGCATGGCAGGGCACTCCTTGCATGCATCAGCACTGCGCATGGGCCTGCGCCACATGGGTCACGGAGGCCCCGAGTTTGAATCGTGGACCCCCCATGTGGTAGGTGGACGCCCTATCCATTGGGCCAAGTCCGCTTCCCCGTAAATAAGTTTTGATAGTTAGCATTCCATCCCCTTATAAGGACTGCTTTTCTTATTTTATGCTTACCCAGTCATATTTCTCCCATGTAACCTCATTGTATTTACTATGGGGTGCTTTTGTCTCGGCATAGAACGCTCCCCAATTTGCAAATCATCTTTTCTAAATTCTTAAAATTTGTCTTTCATTTGACACCACTAAAACTCTTAATCTGTTGTGGATTGAGATTGGATACAGATGGAAAGGGAAATAATGGGTTATGTAATACCTCTACGACTTGAACAAAAAACAAGTAATGGTAATTATAAGAATTGTGGAGTTAGCTCCTTTTGCTAAGTGCCTGGGGAAAACTTAATGAAAGAGAATGATAGGCTCAGTCCATCCAACTAACAAGACAGGGCACAGTATGAAAACCAGAAGACCTCCCTGGTGCTGTTTGAGGATACCGTCATCTGCAGTTGCAAGGAAGTTGTATTAAAAATTGGGCCCAATATTTAACCATCAGATGGCAGAGCTGCTAAAGTCAGAGCCACAATAGGGAAGGAGTGAGACTCTGAGCTCTGAAATGTGGATACTTGGGTGGTTATACATAAAAATCTTGAGCCCCCAAGTTTACCTGACCCTGCAGCCAG
The DNA here is from genome assembly GCF_030445035.2 of Dasypus novemcinctus. Classification (NCBI taxonomy): domain Eukaryota; kingdom Metazoa; phylum Chordata; class Mammalia; order Cingulata; family Dasypodidae; genus Dasypus; species Dasypus novemcinctus. Next base: position 25,155,902 of record NC_080695.1, on the reverse strand, counting down.
TAGAAGAAGCTATACCCCATAACAAACAGCCTCTCTTTGATGGAAACCAGGTAAAGATCTCATTTGAGAAGAATGTCTCACAAGATGGCCTCCTCCAGATCCAAACCCTCTTCCGCTCTTTGACTCCAGGCCGGTAACTGGGATCTGGTCTCAGCATAGTATGATCAGGGAAATACAGACTCTGCTCTGAGGAACTAGTTACTCATTGAAAATATCACAGAATCTGGCTAAGTCTGGCAGAAAAAGGAGAAAATAGACAATCTGTCAGAACAGGGTAAGGAATATGAAGCCGGATAGGGGAAAGTTTAATTGATATGGGGCTACTCCTGTGTGACTCAGGATTTAATGTCCTGGCAAACATATCCAGGGACAGTTCCTCAAACCTTGAACACAATGGTGGCTGATGGTAAATGAGGTGGGGATGGGGAAACTGTCTTGACAGACTATTGAGGAAAGTCAGGTGAAAGCCCAGGCAACTTCTGTCTTCCCCATCCCACTGCCAAGGTAGTAAAATAAAAGCAGTACTGCACCCTGGTGGAACTGCGGAGATTGAGGTTGCTATCATAGATGAAGTGTGAAAGATTGGTGGTCCCCATTATATCCCTATCCAATTCACCTGTATGCCCTATAGAAGAACCAGGTAGAGTATGAGGAATGAAAGGGTACTACCACAAACCCTACCAACTGGTAGCTGAAGCACAGAAGCTGTGTCTTTACTGGACTAGATCAACATAGCCTCTGGCACTTGATGTGTGATACTGACTTGGCAAAAGTGTCCTTTTCAATCCCCATCTACAAACAGGATCTAAAGCAGTTCGCTATTACATGAGAAAGACAGCAGTACAAATCCACTTTCTAGCCCTAGGGTTATGTTAACTCGGGTTTACTCTGTCCTAATAGTGTACAGGGACCTTGACCTTTGACAGAACATCATACTGGACCACTGTGTTAATGGTATAATGCTGATTGAACCAGGTGAGCAGGAAGTGGCAAATATACTGGATGCCCTATTAAGACATATGTGTGCCGGAGGGTGGGAGATAAACCCTAAAAGATTCAGGGACCTGCCACATGAATGAAATTTCTGGGTCATGCCAGTACATCCCATTTGTTTATTTATTTATTTTTTAAAATTTATTTCTCTCCCCTTCCCCCCCTCCCCTAGTTGTCTGTTCTCTGTGTCTATTTGCTGCATCTTCTTTTTGTCTGCTTCTGTTGCCAGTGGCACAGGAATCTGTGTTTCTTTTTGTTGCATCATCTTGCTGTGTCAGCTCTCTGTGTGTGCGGCGCCATTTCCTGGGCAGGCTGCACTTTCTTTTGCACTGGGTGGCTCTCCTTATGGGGCGCACTCCTTGCGTGTGGGGCTCCCCTATGCGGGGGACACCCCTGCATGGCACGGCACTCCTTGCACGCATCAGCACTGCACATGGGCCAGCTCCACACGGGTTAAGGAGGCACGAGGTTTGAACCGTGGACCTCCCAGGTGGTAGATGGACGCCCTATACCACTGGGCCAAGTCTGCTTCCCCAGTACATCCCCTTTAAGATAAAGCATAAATTATTACACCTCACACTTTCTACCCTAACAAAGAGGCACTTGATGGGCTTTTTTGGATTCTGCAGTCAGCCTATATCACATTGGAAATACTGCTTCTTCTACCCAGGAAGAACTGGTAATTCATATTTACCTTTTTTTTTTTTAAAGATTTATTTATTTATTTAATTTCCCCCCCTCCCCTGGTTGTCTGTTCTTGGTGTCTATTTGCTGCGTCTTGTTTCTTTGTCGCTTCTGTTGTCATCAGCGGCACGGGAAGTGTGGGCGGCGCCATTCCTGGGCAGGCTGCTCTTTCTTTTCACGCTGGGCGGCTCTCCTCACGGGTGCACTCCTTGCGCGTGGGGCTCCCCCACGCGGGGGACACCCTTGCGTGGCACGGCACTCCTTGCGCGCATCAGCACTGCGCATGGCCAGCTCCACACGGGTCAAGGAGGCCCGGGGTTTGAACCGCGGACCTCCCATATGGTAGACGGACGCCCTAACCACTGGGCCAAAGTCCGTTTCCCATATTTACCATTATTGAACCTACTATGGATAGAAGTTTTCTTCCCTGCCTGCAGTGCCCCTCCCAGCATCACTGAGGACTTACTGTGCCTGGTTTACCAAAATAAGAACTGGTAGTACATCACCTTAGTTCAAGGGACCCATTTTACAGTGAAAGAGGTATGAGTACATGACCACATAATTCATTGGTCCCTCCATATACAGTTTCATCCACAAGTGGGCAGCCTATTAGGAAGATGGTTTGGCCTATTAAAGGCTCAGCCAAGGTATTAGCTTGGGGACAACACCCTGCACATTTGGGAGGCTGTCCTCTAAGATACGGTACATTCTGATACCTGGTTTTCCCTAGAAAGTGGATCACAAACCCAGGAATCAGAGGGAGTAAAATAGAAATGGTCCCTCTCATCTCATCAGTGATCCATTTGCAGAAATTGTGTTTCCTGCCTTCATAAAATCTGGGTACGATTTAAAGGTCCTGGGTCTCAGGATGTGGGGGAGGGGATACTTCCATCAGGAGACACAGTAAGGGTTCAGTGAACTACAACTTTGGGCTCCTCCATCAAGGACCAGCAAGCAAAGAAAAGATTTACTATGTTGGCCAGAGTGGTTGACCCTAATTACCATGAGGGCATCTAATGGGGACAGTAGGAAGCATGTCTACAATTCAGAGGATTTAGTAGGTCATTTCTTGGTATTTCCAGGCCCTGTGATAACAATGGACAGGAAATTATCACAACAATTCTCTATCCATATTCTTTCCTTACCCAATTACCTCATCCATTTGCATGGATTTATATAATAGCTATATGCAAAGGATCCCCACCTCCTGAGATTTATGGCCTTGTGTAAATCTCCTCCCAAATCATATCAGGGTTGGTCTGTGTGACCAACAGAATATGGCAGATGTACGTAGTTACCAAGGGTAGGTCATAGTGTGGTTTCTGCCTCTTGCTTTCTCTTGGGTCGTTTCTGAGGGAAGCTAGGTGCCATGTCTTGAAGACATTCAAGCAGTCTATGGATTGGCATATGGGGAGAAACTGAGGTCTCTTGCTCACAGCCATGTGGGCGAGCCATCTTAGAAACCCCAGTCAAACTTTCAAGTGACTACACTCCTGACATCTTGACTGCAATTTTATGAAAGAACCTAAACCGGAACCTCCCAGCTAAGCTGCTCCCAAATTCCTGACCAATGCCTGTTTGTTGTTTTAAGCCTCTAAGTTTGGGGATAATTTTTTATGTACCAAAGATAATCAATACAACCTCAAGTTTATATCTCTAGCCTGGTACACTCCACTGAGCTCCAAATTCATATATCACCATATAACCTGATATCAATTCTTACATATCCAAGAGCAACTCAAAATAACATGAACAAACCAAAACTCTTGATTCAGAAACACCACTACCACCCAGTTTCTGCTCTGGTCTCGACCCTCCAATAATCACTCAGCTTCTCATGCCAAAAACCTAGGGATCATTCTTGTTTCTTCCCTTTCCCTCGCCCTCCACATCCAATTCATCAGCAAGTCCTGTCGGCTCTACTTCCAGAACTAACATAAGCTGTGTCCACTCCTTTCCACCACTACTACTACTACCCTTGTCCAGGCCACCAGCATCCATCACCCAGACTCTTCTCTTAACTAATCTCCCTTCTTCTACCCTTGCCCATTGCACAGGAGCAACCAGAATGAATGGTCTTTATAATTATTTTAGCAGGATATCTGTTTAAACCCTCCAGTGGCTCTCCAAGTGCACCTGGAATAAATTCCAAACTCCTTATCATGACTAACAATTCTTTGTATGACCCAGCCCCTCCCCAACTCTCTCTTATTCATCAGTCTCCAAACATTCAAGCCATTTTTCTCTTGCTCAAATGTTTCAAGTTCATTCCTACCTGAGGGACTTTGCACATGTTGCCCACAGTTTCTTCTTTTTTGTCATTCAAGCCTTGGCTCAAATGTCACCTTCTCATTGACTTCTCCCTTACCGACTCTTAAAATTTAATTATAATATCATAGTCATGAGTGTGCCATTCACCAAATATTTCAGGTTCTCTCCCTTTGAGGCACATGATAGAATTGTACTTCCTTGTCCCTATGAATGAGGTAATAAAGTTAAGTAACTTTTCTGAGACCACAGAGCAAACAAGAAGCACAGCTGGAGTTTGAACTTCATCAGTCTGGTTTCAGACTTTATGTTCTAATTATTCTGCTACTGCCTCTCAAAACTCAAACTTATATTTGCATAAGGATCGACAGTCACAGGTTTTGTTATACATTTATAGAGAAAAGGGAACTGCCAATTTTCATACTCTGGATTGAAAAAAATGTACATGAATACAAGTATTTCTTTTAGGAATAAAGATGTCATTGGATATATATTTTTAAGATTTATTTATTTATTTCTGCCCCCCAGCTCTCCTGCATGGGCCAGCACTCCACGCGGGCCAGCTTGCCTCCACCAGGAGGCCAAGGGAATCAAACCTGAACTCCCTGTATGGTAGATGGGAGCCCAAATGCTTGAGCCACATCCGTTTCCCATCACTGGATATTTTAATTGCTATTTTATTATCAATACCAGAACAACAATTATCAAGCACAGCAACCAATTAGAATTACAGACGTTTTAGAGGTCAAACGTTTTTTTTTACAAGACCTAAAAATAATCTGTAAAGTCTAGATGAATTATAAGACTCACCCCCCTTGTAGAAACACTTCCAAGGACAGTTTTTTACATTTTAAAAATCACTTTCATTGAGATATAATTTGCATGCAATAAAATACAGCCATTCCAAGTGTATAGATGAGGCATGGCAAATGCATGCAACGGTGTACCTACTGCCACTACCAAGTCTGAGAATTTTTCCGTGCTCTGGAAAGTTCCCTCCTGCCCCTGCACAGGCCATCCTGTGCCCTCAATCCCTGGTCCCTGGCAACCACTGCTCTGCTTTCTGTCACTATAGATTAGACTTGGCTGTTCTAGAGTTCCATGTAAATCGAATTCTGCAGTCTGCTTCTTTTACTCAGTATAATATTTTCGAGATTCATCCACGGTGCTGCATGCATTAGTATCTCATACCCAAGGGTAGTTTCGGAGTTTTTTGTTTGCTTGTTTGTTTTGTTTTATTCCTCTTGGTGCCGACACTGTGAGCCACACGCTCAAGCAGCTTGAAGCCGTGCATCTAACCGCATCGCGTCTGCCCTCCTCCCGCCCCCAGCGTGGACAGACCTTTGGCTGAGCGGGGGCGGCGCCCAAGGGGCCGAGAGCCTGCGTTCCGGGACAAGGCAGCAGGGTGGGCCCGGGGACCGCGAGGGCCGTGTCCCCTCCCCCTGGAGGGGAAGTGCTGAGACAGGGCCCGAGACCCCCAGGCGGGGGGGCTACCGCTCCCCCGGGGACTGGCGCGGGCAGGCCCGGGGGCCCCGCTGGCATCCAGGCCGGCTCACTGCCACCTGTTTCTCGGGTGCCCGGCGCCCAGGCCTGCGCCGCCTCTGAGTCCCCTGGAGAGCCTGGTCCCTGCGGGCGTCGGGGAGGAGCCGGTTGCGCATCGCACCCCCACCCCCACCCCCACCCCACCCCCACCCCCCACCTCCGTGGCCAGGGTGAGGGGCTTCACCACGGTGGGCGGCAGCGGGCGGATCACACCCCCCACGGCGCCCACCCAAGGACAGTTTCTAATAACAGAAAATGGAACAAGTCTCAGTCCTGGACAGAACTGTTACGAGCAGTCTCAATTCCACACCTTACCCAGGCAAACTTCTTTGGGCCGGCTTTGGTGTCTCCCCCTCTGCAGCGGAGGGAGAGGCGGAGCCATCTCCTCTCTCTCACCTCCCTGAAATTCTTTTTCTCCCGCAACATTCTAAAGAGTCAATTTCAGGTTTTCCATTTTTCTAGAGAAAAGAGCAGGTCTGCGGCGCTCAAAACCTTGCAAAGGAAAGAAAAAATGCAGAAGAGAATTTTAAACTAAGGGGAAAGGGGGCCTGGACTGTATTTCTCTGAGACACCTGATGTGAACTGGCACCTTGCCCGGTGACTTTCCCACATCTCCCTGTTTTATCCCTGACGCTTATTACTATTGGAAATGATCTCGTTCATTTGTTTTTCTGAATATCCGTGATTAGCCATTCACTGACGAAGCTCCCCTCCCCGGAGGTGGATTCTAATCCCCGCCCAAGGGAGTCAGGAGCGGCCCCGTGACATGCAGGTTTATCCACGTTGTTACCTGGAGCTCAAGCTCTGCCATTTTAACTTCCATAGAGTCTGTCATGGGGAGGAAATACCACCACCAAGTTTACCGTTTTCCTCTTGATGAGCATTTAGGATGGTGTAGGCTGCTCCATTTTGCACTCTTTACCGTCAGTGCAGCAGCGTGTTCCCCTGACGTGGCTCCTGACCTTGTGCTGCTGGGCCCTAGGGTCTGTTTCTCTTCCCCTTTCCTAGACATTGCCAAGTGCGCTCCAGGGGCTTGTACTCATGGAGCCCCTTCTCTTCCAGGTCCCCGACATGAGTTAAATGTCCACCCTTTGACCCAGTGCAGGCCTGCAGCATCTTCCCCACTTACCGTTTCTGTTTGTTTCCACAAAAATTACAGAGATTTAATTTCTTTTTGTATCATAGCTAGATATTTTTGTATTTTATCCATCATTACTATTTATCTGAAGCATGGATACACCACACTATTTAACTATTAAGTGTGTCCCGAGTGACTTTCCTGGACATCTCACCCTCCTATCCACCTGGCCCCCTATCCCTCAGCATACTGCTACTGCTGCACCTGCTCCTTGTCCCCCGAAATACCACCCCAGACTTGACTTGGAGGCTGCAGAGCTCTTTCTCCTGTTCTTGGGCTCATCCTCCTCAGCTTGGCTCAGGTGCTGGCTCTTCAGCTGCCCTAGTCAACTTTCTCCTAACTCCTGGGAAGCAGCCCTCCCTGTTCTGTAAGTACAGTGACCTGGGCCCGGTCTCTCACACAAATAGACTATCATTTGGGCAGAGGTACACTGGGGAGTGTGGAGGTGCCCACTGACATTCTTGCTGCTCGGTGAAAATAATACCAGTCCCCTTAGCAGGCACTTGCTAGGGAATTCTTACAGTTCCCAAAGACTGGAAAATAGAGTTATTCTCTCCATATTATAGTTGAGGAAATTAAGGTTCAAAGAGATGAAATGACTTGCTCAAGGTTACACACACCAAAACATCATTTACCTAACTGGACATAAGTGAATATTTTTGTCCTTAGGAATTATACATGGAAGTACGATGTGTTCAAGGAGCAGGATGTATGCAGTCTACTCCCAAATGTTTAGAAAACAGACAGGGAAGCAGATGTAGCTCAAGCGATTGAGCTCCCACCTACTACATGGGAGATCCCAGGTTGGTTCCCAGTGTCTCCTAAAGAAGATGAGCAAGACAGTGAGCTGAGGCAACAGGCTGATGCAGCGGGCTGATTCGGCGAGCTGACCCAACAAGATGACACAAGAGACAAAAGGAGGAAAACATAATGAGAGACACAACAAAGCAGGGAGCAGAGGTGGCTGAAGCAATTAGGTATCTGCCTCCTACATGGGAAGACCTGGGTTCAGTTCCCAAGCACACAATGAATAAGCACACACACAAAAAAACAGACAGCAAGTGCAAACAATGAGGGGGTGGGGAGAAATAAATAAATAAAAATAAATCTTAAAAAAAAAGAAAATGAATGGAGCAACAGATAGGTGGATGGATAGATGAATTGATAGATTAGATAAATGATGGAAGGAAGGAAGGAAGAAGGGAGGAAGGGAGAAAGAAAGGAAGGAGACAAAGAAAGGAAGGGAGAAATGGAAAGGAAAGAATGAAAGAAGAGAGGGAGAGAGGAAGGGAGGGAGGGAGAAAGGAAGGAAGGAAAGAAGGAAGGAACAAAGGTAAGGAAGGAAGGAAGGAAGAGCAAGTGTCCTGTAAATCTGAAAGTACTTCAAAATAAAAAGTTTAAGAAAACCCCTATGTTTACCCCTGTTGTCCTTCCCCAAAAAAGGACTCCCAAATTACACACAATCCAAAGCACCAAGTATTATACCCAATCCTAAATGCCTAGGACAGAACTAGTAGAATATGCTCCCCATGTTGTGGGAGCAGAAACAAAAAATGTCCCTGCAAAGACGTGAGGGTTGCAGCATTGACAATGAGTCACAGGACATTCAGCTGACCACAGTGCAGTTTTGGGGTTCGCTGTTAATGGTTTTTTTGTGTGTTTTTTTTCAATAGATGAATTTTATTGCATTAAAAAATATATCACAAATAGGTCTTAGGAATTATTTGGCATCTTATTTTCACCGCTGGATAACTCAGATTGCACTCATCAGTGTGTTGAACTGTTCCTTGTTCAGAGAAATAGTTACCATCCGAAGCTTATCTGATATCCTTGTTTTTAACTGTTGTGAGTTGCTGAATCAAAACAGCCAAATCTGGTACAAATTCAATATTGTTTCCTGCAAGAATTAACACATCTTTCTGGGCTTGAGATACTTGAACAAGCAGCATCTGGCCTCATCCAAATCCTGCAGATAGATTTTTTTCGCCCAAGAAACTTCAGATTTCAACAAGAGACTCTCTCTCTTACATGAGGCCATTGATGGGGAAGTGAGCAGCCACACAGAAGCCTAGCAGAACTGCCTTGACCATGTTCGCTGCTTGACGGCAGAGTGTGGACCAGAGCTAGTTCCTATTTCCCCAGTGTCTCTAAGCCCAGAGCCTCCCCTTCTGCTTTCCAAGGAGACTGAGTTCTACACCGTTGTCACCCTTCCTCAGGGTTCCTCTGGGGCCCTTCATAATATCTGTGTGTCCCTTCAGCAATATGTTGACATTTTCTGGAATGTGGACAATCTCTTTGCTGAGGATGGTCTTTATTCTCTCAGGAGGTACAGAAAAGAGAATTCCCTTAATGTTTTTTATTTTTTATTTCAGAGAACTTGTAGATTTACAGAAAAATCATACAGAAAATACAGTGTTCCCATATTTTCACACTATTTTCCCTGTTATTAACAATTTGCCTTACTGTGGTATCTTTGTTACAACTGATGAAACAATATTATAATTACGCTGTTAAGTATAGTCCATACTTTACATTAGGGTTCGTTGTTTGTGTTGTACAGTCCTATGGTGGTTCTTTTTTTGAATTTTTATTCTGGTAACATATACACAACCTGAAACTTACCTTTTTAGCCACATTCGAATATATAATTCAGTGGTTTAATTACCTGGTGTTAATTACATTCACAATGTCGTGTTACCATCACCACCATTCTTTTAAAATGTTTTCATGACCCCAAACAGAAATTCTGTACCAATTAAGCAATCCCTCTTCTTTGGCTATCCCACCCTAGCCCCTGATAACCTGTATTCTAGTTTCTGACTCTATAAATTTGCTTATTCTAATTATTTCATATCAGTGAGATCATATGATAGTTGTCCTTTTGTGTCAGGCTTATTTCACACAACATGATGTCTTCAAGTTTTATCCATGATGTCCCATGCTTCAGAACTCCATTCCTGTTTACAGCTGAATACTATTCCATTGTAGGTCTATACCACATTTAGTTATCCATTCATCTGTGCATGGACAGATGGGTTGCTTCCATCTTTTGGCAATTGTGAATAATGCCGCTACAAACATAGGTATGCAAATATCTGTTCAAGTCCCTGGTGTCAAGCCTTTTGGGTATATAACTAGAAACTGTGTCATATGATAATCCTAAACTTTTCAGGAGCTACCAAACTGTTTTTCACAGCACCTGCACCATTTTACTTCCCCAGCAACATTGAATGAGTGTTCCTGTTTCTCTATATTCTTTCCAGTACTTGTTATTTTCCATTTTTTTTAGTAGTAATCATTCTAGTGAGTGTGAAATGATATCTCATTGTGGTTTTGATTTGCTCTGCCCTAATGGCTAAGGAGGTTGAGCATCATTTCATGTCCTTTTTGGTCATTTGCATATCTTTTTTAGAGAGCTTTTATTCAAGTCCTTGGCCCATTTTTTAAATTGTTTGTCTTTTGTTGTTGAGCTATAGGAGTTTAAAAAATATATTATGGATATTAAACCCTTATTGGATATGTGGTTCCCAACCCTTTTTCCTATTCTATTGGTTATTTTACTTTCCTGATAAAATCCTTTTATGTCCAAAAGTTTTTAATTTTGATGAAGCTCCATGTATCTATTTTTCTCTTTTGTTACTCTTGCTTTGGGTGTAAAGTCTAAGAAACCATTACCTAACATAAGGTCCTAAGGATGCCTCCCTGTTTCCTTCTAGGAGTTTTATAGTTCCACTTCTTATATTTAGGCTTCAATCCATTTTTGAGCTGATTTTTGTTTGTGGTGTGAGGTAGGGGTCCATCCTCCCTCTTTTGCACATGGACATCCAGTTTCTAAGCACCATTTCTGCAGAGAAGACTGTTGGAATTTTGATTGGGATTTGAATGTGTAAATCATTTTTGGTATAACTGACATGTTAAGAATATTTAGTCTTCCAATCCATGAAGTCAAAACGTCTTTCCATTTATTTAGGTCTTTTTTTTTTTTTTTTTAGCAATGTTTTGTAGTTTTCTGTGTACAAATCCTTTACATCCTTGGTTAGATTTATTCCTAGATATTTGATTATTTCAGCTGCTATTATAAAAGGAATTTTTTCCTTTTTTTTTTATGGACTCTTTTTCTTGATTTCTTCTTCAGAATATTCATTACTAGTGTATAGAAACAATCCTGATTTTTATTGGTTGATCTTGTACCCGGCCACTTTGCTGAATTTATCCATTATTTCTAGTAGATTTGTTGTGGATTTTTCAGTACTTTCTGTATATAGGATCATGACATCTGCAAACAGGGAAAGTTTCGCTTCCTTCTTTCCTATTTGGATGCCTTTTATTTCTTTCTCTTGCCTAATTGTTCTGTCAAGCGCTTCTAATACAATGTTGAATAACAGTGGTGACAGTGGGCATCCTTGTCTTGTTCCTGATCTTAGTGGAAGAGTTTTCAATCTTTCACCACTGCATATTATATCAGTATGGATTTTCACATGTACCCTTTATCATTTTTATAATTTTTTAATTTTTATTTTTTTACTTTTATCATTTTTAATATGTATTTTTTATTAGAGGAAGTTCTGAACTTACAAAACAATCATACATAATGTGCAGAATTCCCATACTTAACCCCTCCACCAACAACTTATATTGTTGTGGAGCATTTGTTACAGATTATGAAAGAACATCATTAGACTATTACCCTAACTGTGGTCCATAGTGTCCCCTTGGTATATTTTTTCCATACACCCCCTATTATTAACACTATATGTTAGTATTGTACATTTGTTACAGTTCATGAGAGAACACATTCATATCTCTACTGTTAACCACAGTCCATCTTTTTCTATTGTTTAAAGGAAGGATGCTGTCTTTATGACTCCTCTGCTGCTTTGGCCGAGGTAAGTCGGAACAACGTACCCTACGTGTTTCCAACTTTTGACAATCATGAATAATGTCGCTGTGAACATCAGTGTCCAGATGTCTGTTCGTGTCACTGCTCTCAGTTCTTCTGGGTATATACCCAGGACTGGTGTTGCAGGGTCACATGGCAAGTCTATATTAAACTTCTCTAGGAACTGCCAAACAGTCCTCCACAGTGGCTGTACAATTCTGCATTCCCACCAACAGTAAATAAATAAGTGTTCCAATGTCTTCACATCTTCTCCAACACTTGTAGTCCTCTGTCTTTTTAATAGTGGCCATTTGGATAGGTGTGAAATGATATCTCATTGTAGTTTTGATTTGCATTTCCCTAATGATTAGTGACATTAAGCCATTTCTTCATGAGTTTTTTGCCATTTGTATTTCTTCTTTTGACAAATGTCTTTTCGTGTCTTTTGTCTATTTTTTAATTGGGTTGTTTGTCTTTATTGTTGAGTTGTAACATCTCTTTATATATCCTGAATATTAAACCCTTATCAGATATGTGATTTCCAAATACTTTCTCCTATTGAGTTGGCTGCCTTTTCACCCTTTTGACATAGTCCTGTGAGGTGCAAAGTGTTTAATTTTGAGGAAGTCCCATTTATCTATTTTTTCTTTTGTTGCACATGCTTTGGGTATAAGGTCCAAGAAACTGCCACCTAATACAAGGTCTTGAACATGTTTCCCTTCTAGTAGTTTTATGGTCCTGGCTTTTATATTTAAGGTTTTGATCCATTTTGAGTTGATTCTTGTTTAGGGAATGAGATAGGGGTCCTCTTTCATTCTTTTGGTTATAAATATCCAGTTTTCCCAGCACCATTTGTTGAAGAGACTGTTCTGTCCCAACAAGGTTAACTTGGTAGGTTTGTCAAAAACCAGTTGACTGTATTGGTGAAGGTTTATTTCTGGATTTTCAATTCTATTCCACTGATGGATGTGTCTATCTTTATGCCAGTACCATGCTATTTTGACCACTGTAGCTTTGGAATATGTTTCAAGGCCAGGTAGTGAAATTCCTCCCATGTTGCTCTTCTTTTTTAGAATGCTTTTGGCTATTTGGGTGCACTTTCCCTTCCAAATGAATTTGGTAATTACCTTTTCTAATTCTGTAAAGTTGTTCGGATTTTGATTGATAACGCATTGAATCTATAAATCAGTTCGGGTAAGTTGACATTTCACGATATTTATTCTTCTAATCCATGAACACAGAATGTCTTCCCATTTGTTTAAGTCTTTTAAAATTTCTTTAGCATTGGTTTGTAATTTTCTGCCTATAGATCCTGTACGTCTTTGATTAAATTAATTCCTAGGAATTTGAGTCTTCTCATTGCTATTGAAAATGGAATTTTTCCCCTGATTTCCTCCTCAGCTTGTTCAGTACTAGTGTACAAAAACATTATTGATTTTTGTGTGTCGATCTTGTATCTCACCACTGTGCTGAACACATTTATTAAGTAGCTTTGTCATGAATACTTCAGGACTTTCTAAGTACAGGATCATGTCACCCGCAAACAGAGTTTTATTTCCTTTTTTACTATTTGGATGCCTTTAATTTTTTTTCTTGTCTAATTGCCCTAGCTAGAACTTCTAGTACAAAACTGAATAACAATGGAGACAGTGGGCATCCTTGTCTTGTTCTAGATCTTGGAGGGAAAACTTTCAACCTTTCCCCATTGAGTATGATGTTGGCTATGGGTTTTTCATATATGCCTTTTATCATATTGAGAAATTTTCCTTCTATTCCTATCTTTTGAAGTGTTTTTATCAAAAAATGATGTTGAATTTTGTCAAATGCCTTTTGTGTTTTTTTCCCTTCCATCTGTTAATGTGGTGTATTATGCTGGTTGATTTTCTTATGTTGAACCACCCTTGCATATCAGGAATAAATCCCACTTTGTCATGATGTATGCCTTTTTTTTTTTTAACGATTTATTTTATTTCTCTCTCCTTCCCCGCCCGCCCCCCCGGCATTTTCTGCTCTCTGTGTCAACTCACTGTATGTTCTTCTGTCCCTGCTTGCACCCTTAGTGGCACCAAGAAACTGCGTCTCTTTTTCGTTACATCATCTTGCTGCGTCTGCTCTCTGTGTATGTGGCGCCACTCCTGGGCAGGCTGCACTTTTTCCACGTGGGGCGGCTCTCCTTGCAGGGCACAGTCCTTGTGTGTGGGACACCCCTGCATGGCATGGCACTCCTTGTGTGTGGCAGCTCTGCACGTGGGCCAGCTCATCACACAGGTCAGGAGGGCCTGGGGATTGAACCCTGGACCCTCCCATATGGTAGGCAGATGCTCTATCAACTGAGCCATGTCCTCTTCCCTGTACAAGTCTTTTGATATGCTGTTTGATTTGATTTGCAAGTATTTTGTCTCTCATTATGATTTTTTTTCTTGTGTCTCTTGTTGCATCAGCTTGCCACGCCTGCCTGTTGCATCAGCCAGGAACTTCTGCTCCCTGTTTTGTTGTGTTGCTCACCATATTCTTCCTCTTGTAACTCTTGTTATGTCAGCTTGCCACGCCTGCCAGTCATGCAAGCTTGTTGTCTTCTTTAGGATGCACCAGGAACTGAACCACAGACCTTCATTTGGTAGGCAGTAGCTCAATCACTTGAGTCATATCCACTTCCCTAAAATTCATTTCTTTCATGAGCCTTGGGAAGTTTTCAGCCATTATTTCCTCAAATACTCTTTCTGCCCTTTTCCCCTTCTCTTCTCTTTCTGGAACTTCCATGCTGTGTATGTTGTTGTGCTTCATGTTATTATTCAACTCCCAGAGCCCCTGCTCAATTTTTTTCATTCTTTTCTGTCTTTGCTCTTCTCTCTCTTCCGTTTCAGCTGTACTGTCATCTGTATCACTTATTCTTTCTTCTATTATTTTGAGTCTGCTGTTATATGCCTCTGATGTGTTTTTTTATCTCACCTATTGTGTCTTTTATTCCCACAAGCTCTGTTATTTTTTTATTCAGGTTTTCAAATTCTTCTGAGTTCGCTCAGTGTCTTCTCGATGTCCTTTATCTCTTTAGCCAAATTATCTTTCAACTCTAATTTGATTTTAGAAATTTGTATGAATCTTGTTAATAGTCTCAAATCTTGTGTCTCATCTGGGGCTTTAATATATTCTTTTGCTTGGGCTATTTCTTCCACTTTCTTAGTATGGCTTGTAATTTTTTCTGATATCTAGGCATGTAATTGTGATGGTGAGTTTACCCAGATGCTCAATTTCTCTCTCATATGTAGTGATAGGAGGCTGTGTTACTGCTATTCTTTGATTCTTGGTTCTATCTGTTCTAGGTCTTTAGGATTGTCCCTGTTAGTTGCTTAAATCCAGGCATTGGACCCAGTAATGGGTTGCAGACCCACTTCTAAGGGCCTTGGGAGGGAGGCTGTAAAGACCAGGAAAAGTCTATTATTTACTTTGAATTTCCTCACGTGCACTTCCTTGCTTCACCAGCAGGTGGCACTCTTTGACAGCCCTCTCAGTTCAAACCTGGTTGGCATGCATTCACTGCAACACTGACCACATAATATGACAGAGGATCCTGCCTGGAGGCTATTCAGAGCCTTGCAATTCACATGTTCTCATAGGCTGTTCTCCAACCGCTGCTGGCAACCCCTTCTCTTTTCCTGGGTAGGAAATAAAACCACTCCCCTCTGCATCCTCAATAATCAGTCTGGTCAGTAGGGAGGGTGACTGAGAGGGTTGGATCTCTTTAGTCCTGTGCTGGCTCCCAGGGCAAACAATGGCACAGCCTCTTCCATCCTGGAAGGGCTCATGGGACACAGCAGACCAAAATTTGGGGTCAAAATGTCTCAGTCTTAGGCTGTCTCCCTCTATCTCCCATTTCCTGGGTAGTTGGATCCCTGCAGCTCCCTCTGCCTGTAGCTGCTGGCCCAAG
Organism: Dasypus novemcinctus; assembly: GCF_030445035.2. Taxonomy (NCBI): domain Eukaryota; kingdom Metazoa; phylum Chordata; class Mammalia; order Cingulata; family Dasypodidae; genus Dasypus; species Dasypus novemcinctus. The sequence goes on along the minus strand of NC_080695.1, from coordinate 25,140,473 downwards.
GCCATTGAATTAAAAATTGTCTCCTCATAAGGTGGGGGAAGTATGCCAGCAACTGTAGCTGCAGCTTCTACTCATGGTCTTTCCATTGAGATTTTTTTCCCCTGTGCCCTTCTCTCTTCTGAGTGGTGTCCAACCTTCCCCTAGTGTCCTAAAACCTAGAACATTTCCCTCTCAGGCCGTTTCTGCCTGTCCTCTAGCTATTTTTCTAGGAGACAGTCCCATGTTTTTCTTTTTTTTTTTTAAAGATTTATTTTATTTTATTTTTTTCCCCTTCCCTCCCCCATTTTCTGCTCTCTATGTCCATTCGCTGTGTGTTCTTCTGCATCTGCTTGCATTATCGGCCGGCACTGGGAAACCACGTCTCTTTTGCGTTGCGTCATCTTGCTGAGTCAGCTTTCCGTGTGTGCAGCACCACTCCTGGGCAGGCTGCGCTTTCCTCAAGCAGGGTGGCTCTCCCTGCAGGGCGCACTCCTTGCAGGTGGGGCACCCATATGCAGGGGACCCCTGCGTGGCTGGGCACTCGTGTGTGGCAGCACTGCACGTGGGCCAGCTCATTACACAGGTCAAGAGGCCCTGGTATCTATACATGGACCCTCCATATGGTAGACTGATGCTCTATCAGTTGAGCCAAGTCCACTTTCTCCATGTTTTTCTAATCCACCATCTTCCTGCAAGTTTTCGCCATTTTATTTTACTTAGCATTTCCAAATAAGGTCACAATCACAGGTACCAGGGGTTAGGATTTGAACATAGTTTGGGGCAGGGAGACACATTTCAACTTATAGCACCATCCCTTGTCAAAACTTTTGATAATGCCCTTGATCTATTGCCGGATTTTCTCTAGGTTCTTGATTATGTTACAAAACAAAAATTTTAAGTACACACCAGTTCAGTTAGGCCAGTAGTTTATTAAGAAAATGAGAGAAGAGAAATGGGAGAAAATAACATTATGGGTCCCAAGTATATTTGCGGATTAACCCAGGCAGAGAAAGGAAAAGGTCTGAAAAGGGGATAAAAAGGGCTGATTTTACAGACTACAAATCCCCATTAGAGATTACAAATCTCCATTACAGATTACAAATCCCCAGATGTACCTGTGTGTTAATCCAGGCAGGGAGAGAAAGGGCATAACAGGCAATTTAGTCTCTGCACTTAGAACTTTTAAGTGATTATTCCACACTTTTGCTAATGTCAGGGGAGGAACAGCTGTTTGCTGTTTTGATTGGTTATCCCACCCATCAATCCCCAGGATGGCCCAATGATGAGGCCCCTTGAAAATATCTGGGGCTTTTCGTTGATCTCAGACAAAATCCTGTTCTAAATGGTTTTTTCCCCAATAGCCATCTTGTGGGGTCTCCCTGGCCACATGTTTCACAGCCATGTTTTTCTGCCAGGTCCCAGATTCATCTCTTTATTCCCTAATCAAACCTGTCTGAAATCCCTTACTAGACCTGGGCAAGGGAAGGCTATCTAGTTTTCAGCAAGATATTTGAAAAAGTCTCCCATGATTTTTTTCTGGAGAAATGTAGAAAAGATGACATTACCAATGCATGTAATAATTGATTGAGCAAACATGTCCCAAAATACTAATTAAGGATAAACTGGGAGAGTTCTTGTGTCATAGGCCATAGGGTTAATGTGGGAAAATGTATGAGGGGTAGAGAGTGGGGCATATGGGAATCCCCCATATTTTTTATGTAACATTTATGTAATCTAAGTATCTTTTAAAAAATAATAAAAGTATATTATAAAAAGGAGTAAAAAAAGAATATACATGCTTTATTCACTATGTACTGATATTGACTTACAAACAGTATTAATACATGGAATTCACTGAAGTGTGAAAACACAATCTTGATTAATTTCAAAATCTAATTAAATACATGCTTTATCCACTGCTATGTACTGATATTGACTTATAAACAATGTTAAAGTACAGGATTCACACAGTGACCTGTGAAAACACTATCCTGATTTATTTTGAAAACTAATTAAAATACATGTGGTATTAGTCAGCCAAAGGGGTGCTAATGTAAAATGCCAGAAATTGGTTGGTTTTTATAAAGGATATTTATTTTGGGTAGGAGCTTACAGATACCAGACCATAAAGCTTAAGTTACTTCCCTCACCAAAGTCTATTTTCACATGTTGGAGCAAGATGGCTGCTGATGCCTGTGAGGGTTCAGGCTTCCTGGGTTCCTCTGGGCTCAGCTCCTTTGTTTTCTCCACCAGTCAGCTGTAGACTATGAGCTCTCTAGGCTTTGCCTCTCTCCACAAGGTCAGCTGTAGAGTATCAGGCAAATGGCTCCATCTCTCTCCCTCGGGCTCTAGCTTAAGACTTCAGCATCAAACTCCAACATCAAAACTCCAACATTAAAAGCCCCCAACTCTGTCCTTTGCCATGCCTTTTATCTGTGAGTCCCCACCCACCAGATATTTTCAAGGGGCCTTATCATTGGGCCATCCTGGGGGATTGATGGGTGGGATAACCAATCAAAACAGCAAAACAGCTGGGATTCCTACTGGCACAAGAGGTTTACATAATTACTTAATCAATTAAACTTATGAATGCAGTATGATCTAATAATGCCCAAAGGAAAAGATCAGTTTACAAACATAATCCAATATTTCTTTCTGGAATTCATCAATAATAACAAACTGCTACACATGCTTTATTCAAAACAAATATGTTACCTTATGTGGTAAAAGGGGTTTTGTAGATGAGATTAAATTAAAGATCTTAAAATTGGGAAATTATTCTAGATTATCCAGATGAATCCAATGTAATCATGAGGATCCTTACAAGAGGAAGGCAGCAGCAGAATCTGACAGAAGCAGAGAGTCAGAGTCAGAGAGAAGTTTGAAGATGCTACTCTGCTGACCTTGAAAATGAAGGAAGGGGCCGTGTGCCAAGGAGAGCCAGGCAGTCTTTAGAAATTGAAAAAGACAAGGATATAGGTTCTTTCCTAGAGCTTCCATAAAACTAGTGAAACATATTTCAGACTTCTGACCTCCAGAACTGTAAACTAAGTTTATGTAGTTTTAAGCCACAGAGTTTGTGGTAATTTTTTATAGCAGTAATAGGAAACTTTTTTTTCTTTTGAGGTGCTGGGGCCTGGCATTGAACCTGGGACCTTGTGTGTGGGAAGCCAGCACTCAACTACTGAGCCACATAGCCTCCCCTGAGTTGGTTTTTACATTTATTTTGCTTGTTATTTGTTTTGTTTTTAGGATGCACCAGAAACTAAACCCGGGACCTCTTAAATGGGAAGCAGATGCTCAACCACTTGAGGCACATCCACTTTCCTGGTAATAGGAATCTAACACACATTTGTGTACCTGGAAGTGGGTGCTGCTATAACAAGTATCTCAAATGTAGAAGTGACTTTGTAATTGGGAAATTGGCAGAGGCTGGAAGAATTCTGAGGAGTATAATAGAAAAAATCTAGATCACCTTGAACAGACTGTAAGTAGAAATATGGATGTCAAAGACTCCACCAGTGAGGGCTCAGAAGGATTGAAAGGTCAGAGTATTTCCTCATAAAGTGGTCCCTTTGAAGAATTAGGTGTGTGACTCATGGTTCCCCTCAGACATCTCAGCAGAAGCCAGGAATAGAGATGGAATTATCCAGGAAAGATTTGTGGAAGAGCCTCTTATCTAACGAAGTGAATACGTGTGACATACAAGGTAGACCCACAAGGGTTTGAGAATGTTGTATCAGTATAAACACTTTTCTGCTTTGACTGAAGGGAACAGAAAGAGGAAGAAGTAAAAGAAGGTTCTCAAAATTCTTTCAAAACTCTCCAGGCAGGAAACAGGTTGATAAAACTTAGTTGCAAATACACACTATCTTTCAAGGAAAACCAATGATGACCCCAAGGGAAGGGGGCAGAACCGAGAGTCACAGAGGGTTATTCCCAGGCCTTGACACCTGGTAATTGCTGGGTTGGATATCATTTCTTGGGACTGGTGAGCTTTTTTCTTCCATTTCTCCCCTTTTAAATTAGATTGTCTATAGCTGTTTTCTTGTGCCTATCCCTATTCCACCATTGTATTTTGGGAGCAGACAGCTAGGTAGTTTCTTGAGCAGACAGCTTGTTTGAGTTTCTTAAATATGTATGAACTAATTTAATCCTCACCACAATCATATGAACTTCACAGGTTTATATATGGAAAGTAATTTCGCCCCAGGAGGATCATACCTGCAGTCTCATCTTTACCTAATTTAGATATTATTTGGGACTTTTCAGCTCATGAGACTTAGATGAGATTTTGGACTTAAATTGATGCTCTGATGGGTTGAGACTCTTGGGGATGTTGGGGAATGTATTTTTCATGTGGGAAAGGCATGAGTCTTCGAGAGTCAAATGGTAGAATATGGTAAGCTGAGTAATGGGCCCCAAAGACGTGGGTGTTCTCTAGGACCTGTAAATATGTAGCCTTACATGGCAAAAGGGGCTTTTCAGATTTGATTAAGGATCTTGAGATGTGGAGATATTCCTGGTTTATCTAGGTGGATCCAAAGGAAATGTGATGACAGAAGCTAAGGGTCAAAGAGAGAGATTGGAAGATGCTATGCTGCCAGCCTTGGAAGATGGAGGAAGAGACATGGGCAAAGCCTGGAAAACCTGGAAAAGTCAAGGAAATGGATCCTCCTCCCCCAAGGCCTCCAGAGGGAGCTCTGCTACCTTCATTTGGGCTCAGTGGAGCCCATTTCTGACTTCTAACCTCCAGAACTGTAAGAAAAAATATTTGTGTCCTTTTAAGTCACTATCACATGGGGATTGAATCATATCTCCCACAAAAAGCATGTTCGGGTCCCAATCCCTGGACCTGTGGGTGTGAGTGCATATGTAAAAAGGACAATTGAAAATGTTGTTGGTTAGAGCGTGCCCAAGCTGAGTGAGGGTGGGACTTAATCTGATATGACTGAAGTCTTTATAAAAAAGAGCATTGGACATGGATAGAGGCCAGGAGTTGGAGCCAGAAGCTGAAAGTCAGTGGAATCTGGAAGGGAAAGGAGAAGATACCCTGCCATGTACATTCCATGTGATGGAAAACCCAAGGATTACTGGTCAACCAGAAGATACCAACTCTGGGAGGAAACAAGCCTTCTAGCCTCTGGAACCTTAAGCCAATAAAATCCTGTTGTTAAGCCAACCCATTGTGTGTTATTTTAGAAGCTAGGGAACTAGAACACCAAGTTTGTGGTAATTTGTTACAGCAACAATAGGAAACCAAAATAAGGTCACACTGAGCTTTGGTATAAACATGCTGAGATTTAAAAGCAAAAAAAGGAGAGAGGGAAATACTGAGCCCGTTGGCAGCAGAACAGAAGAGGCAGATGTGAGGGGTAGCGCAGTCATGTTTGGGCAGAGTCTGGAGAAAAATGACACAAATGCTTGCTCTAAGCCAGGAGAGGCGCAGCCTTTCTGGTGGGCTCAGACCGCATGTGGCTGGGTCCACAGATGGGAGGCACCTGCAAGCTGCTTCTAATTAGAAAGGATCAACTTTTTAACAGGACTGTCTAAAAACACTCAGAATGGGGTGAGCCCCATCTCTGGTGGTGAGTGGAAGAGGGCTTACAGCAATCTTATTCACTCTATTCCAGTTTTCCTTGGGTCATGTTTTACAATTAGCATTTTAATCCTTGAAAGACACAAGTCCTTTATTTTGAGACTACAGATTTCATGTATTTTCTCAATCAGCACTTCTCAGACTTTGACTACCCAGGAAGCCCCTGGGGAGTTTGTTAAAATGCAGATTCTGAATCAGGAAGCCTGGACTGGGCCCAGGTGAGACAGGTGTGGCTGGTCTGTAGCAACTGGCCTGTTACACTGTGGGCGACAAGGTTCCAGACACCAGTCACCCATCAGTGTCACTTGGAGGGCTGGTTAAGACAGAGAGCTGGTCCCACCCTGGGTCTCTGATTCAGTAAGCCTGGGCACAGAGAGCTGGTCCCACCCTGGGTCTCTGATTCAGTAAGCCTGGGCGGGGCTGGAGAATATTTCTAAGTTTGGAGGTGATGATTATGGCTACGGTCAGGAACCACACTTGGAGAACCACTGCTCTGGAAGATTCTGTAACTCCTGGCTTTGGCCTGTTTTAGAATTCAGTGCCGTGCCCCCACTGCTGAGGCTTTGGTTCTTCAGTTCACAGAATTGTTTCATTGCTCCCAGAATTCCTTGGGAGGAGTTATCCATTCTTCTTTGAGTTTAGCTTGTTTATCTTTGTTATTAATAAAATATGAATTTCAGCTCTTATTGTTTTGGTGAGATTTGCAGAGAAAGGGTTCTCTGTGTTTCTGCTGGCCCAGGGGCTTACTCTTAATAAACACTTACCCAGTGACAGGCCTGGCCTCAGGCCCTTTGCAGATATTTTACTCCCCACCCGCAGGTATTCTTATCTCTGGTTGACTGATTGGGAGGTCCCTCACTTGCCCAAGGGGAAGCCTGGCCTGTGCCCTTACAGCCTTCGCTGAAGTCCCAGTTCCTCTGCTGTTAACCTCTGCCCTCTGTTAACAAAGGCATGGCTTGGTTTTGTTTTGTTTTCTTAGGAGGTACAGGGATGGAACCCGGGACCTCGTACGTGGGAAGCAGGTACTCAACCACTCGAGCTACATCTGCTCCCCTGGAACGGCTTTTTACTTAGCGTCATACTTGTGTGGAGATGGATGTTTACCAGCAGCTTGTTTGGCCAAGTGCTTCCAGACTTCCCTGCCCTCCCTTAGCAATGGGCATGGCTTCCACTGGGGGCTGCTTCCTGGCCACTGCCAGGTGGGCCTGGCTAGTGCCCATGTCTAATCTCACCTCCTGACTGGGAGGGAGGGGTACCAGTCCAAGGGTGGCCTCCTCCCACCCCCGCCCAGCCCTGGGCTGAGGGCTCTGAGCCAGCCTCCCCTCTGCCACCCCCACAGATGAAGCCTCCGGCCCTCTTCCTAGGAAAACATCAGTCTGCAGGTGATTGTGCAGTGTCAGGAGCCTAAGTTGCCAAGACTCGCAGCCGCTGCGTGCTCCACGCGCTCTTGGGCTCCCCACTTGATGTCACCATCCGCCCCTGACCACAGCGTGGGGCAGCTCCACCCCCACGCCCCAGGCACCACATCTCAAGGTCAGTGTGGCCTTCATGGGCTCGTGCTAATTAATTTGGAGGCCATTCAAGGGCGGAAGCCGTCTTCTCTTCACCTTTGCATGAAGCTGCCTCAGTGCCTGCCTCACCCACTAGCTGGACGGCTGACTTTCCACCCAATGTACCATTTTCCTTACTAGAGACAGGTGTCCCCTGCAGTCCTGCCACAGGCCTCGGCCCAGGACACATCGGTAATGGTATCTGAGTAGTCTGGGAAAGGGCATTAATTAAGGGGGAAGCCAGGGGACACTGGGTAGCAAGACAGATGGACAGTGGCCTACTGGGTCGACCACGCCCATCCAGTCTCACCAGGGCCCCAAGGAGGCCAGACCCACTATGGAGCGCCAGGGCAGGAGGCCACAGGTACCCCGCAGCGCAGGAGGGGGCCCTGGGCCTGGGCTCTGATGAGACGCGGCCCCCTGCGCCCTTTCCCCTCCGGACTCCCACCATTCTGGCCCAGTCTCCCCACCTCCTTGGTGCCCACCCAACAGAGCCCTGAAAGCCCGCCATCAAGGGAGACGGGCGGGGCAGGAAACACGCGGCAGCCACTTCTCGGGCCGCTTTATTTGGGGGCGGGGCCTAGGCCTGCTGTGCCCGCAGCTGTGCCCGCACCTGGCCGATCTGCCAGTCGACACTGGAGCGAGCTGTGCCCCCCAAGGCAGCGTACTGCTCCACGCTGTGCCCGTAGTCCCACACGTGGCTCACGTCGCCCGAGAACAGGGGGCTGCGGGGAGAGGAAGAGCTGGGACCAGGCCCCCGCCCGCCCCCACATGCCCAGGGCCAGCCCCCCGGGAGGCAGCGGAGGGCAGGGGCTGGGACACACCTGATGGTCCGTAGCTCCTGCAGGGACAGCTCGTTGAGGGCGACCCCCTTGGTCTCGGCCATGAACACGGCTTTCCCGGAGGCCTCATGGGCCTGGCGGAACGGCATCTGGGGCCACGGGGGCCAGGGCGCTGCTGACACCGGCTTCCTCGGCTCCCTGTTCTGCCCGGCGAGCCCGTGCCCCGCACCTAACCCCACCCCACCCCTGGCCTAGGGGTATTACCCACCCCTCGCCCCTCCACTCCGGCCACCTGCACACTCACCCCTTTGCGGACCAGGTAGTAGGCCAGATCCGTGGCCAGCATGTCAGCACTAAGCGCCGCCGCCATGTTCTCACGGTGGATCTGGTGGGCACAGGCTGCGCTGAGCCCTGGGGACCCGAAACTCCAGCCCCCAGCCCAGGGCCTGCCCGCCTCGACAAGGAAGCCCCCCGCTTGCCCGCCCTGCTCTGCCCTGCTCTTCTGCTTAAGCTATCTTCTCAAAATTATTGCTGATTTTTAGGTGTACTTCTGGTATTTCTTTAATATTTTCAGAGTCCTTGTCTGTAGGGCAGTGGTTATAAACTTCAGAGTGCATCAGAATCAACTCAAGGGTTTCTTTTTTTTAAGGAGGTTCCAAGGATCGAACCCGGGTCCTCACACATGGGAAGCAGGGGCTCAAACACTTGAGCTGCATCCGCTCCCCAAGAGTTGGTTTTTTCATTTGTTTTTTAGGAGGTACCAGGGATCGAACCCGGGACCTCGTACATGGGAAGCAGGGGCTCAAACACTTGAGCTACATCCGCTCCCATTGAGGGTTTCTTAAAAATACAAATTGCCAGGCCCCACCCCCGAGGTCCTGACTCAGTAGGCCTGCAGTGGAGCTGAGACTAGCATTTCCATCACGTTCCCAGGAGATGCCGATGTGGCTGGTCCAGGGACTATATTGTGAGAACCACTGCCTTAGAGAAACAACTGAAACATTTAGGAATGAAATAATAAGATATTGGAGGCTTGCTTCAAAATAATGGGGGCTGGGTGGGGTAAAGGTATAGCTAAAACAAGAACAGCCAGGAGTGGATGACTGTTGGAGCTGGGTGGGAGTACACAGTTCATTTTACATTTTCTCAACTGTTGTGTATGCTTGAAAATTTCCCATAATAAGTGATTTAAAAATAAAAATGTGACCTGGCCATTTGATGGGTTCTGAGTCCCTTTGTGTCTAATCTACATCCATCCTACTATGGCAGGAGCAGTTTAGTCCTGTTGCTATCCCCAGGGGCAGGAACAAGCACCCAGCCACCCTACCCCTAGGTCCCTGGGGCCACCCACGCCTCCTCCCAAGAGCATCTGCTGGCTTGCCACCCCAGAGTTTAGGGGCCTGGGCAGAGGGGGCCTTGCCTTCAATGTAGAGATGACGCCAGTGGCCACTTGGAGGACGGCGCTCATGGTGTCCGACACTTCGAACACGGCTTCCTTGTCCTCCTGGGAGGCCCAGGGCAGCAGGTGAGGGCCCTGCAGCCCCTCTGCGAACTCTCAGTGCCCCCCCCCCCAAGAAAGGAGAGAGCTCTGGGGACAGGCACAGGAGGGGTACATGGGATGGGAGAGGGCCACCTGTGGGGAACCCGCCCCCACCCCCAGCCACGCACCTGCAAGTCCTTGTTGTAGGTGCTCGGCAGCCCCTTGAGGGTCATCAGGAGGCCAGCACACTGAGGGGAGAGTCAGGCTCAGGGGCTGAGCCCAGGAGCCCGCCCGGAAGTCCCCCCAGGACCCGCCCCCACTCCCCGCCTGCTCACCCGCCCAAACACTCTCCCCGCCTTGCTCCGGATCAGCTCCAGGCTGTCTGGGTTTTTCTTCTGGGGCATCAGGCTACTTCCAGTGCTGGGGACAGAGAGGCTGGCACTGGAGGGGCTCACCGGGCCCACAGGGCAGGTCTGGCCACACGCTGCCCAGGGCTGGCCGACAGGGGTGGGGCAGGGAGGGAGGAGGCCATGCTGGTAGGTGCAGGGGTGGGGGACAGGTGGCTGCCCCGGCCCTACCTGTAGGCATCCGAGAGCTGCACAAAGCTGAATTCCTTGGTGCTGTAGAGGATGAGGTCCTCGGCCATCCTGCTGAGGTGGGTCATGCACAGCGAAGCCCAGAACAAGAATTCCGCTTGGGGGAAGAGGAACCCGGCTCTCGGTCAGCACGTCCCTCTTGCTCCCCCACCAGCCTGGGGAAGATCCCGGTGGACCACACAGAGGAAGAGGTGGAAGCTGGAGGGAAGTGGGGTCTCGGGGACAGGGTTGGGGTGCAGGGCGGGGGACTGGCCCCCAGGACTCACCCACAAAGTCCCGCTCACTGGTAGCATCCATGCTGTTGAGAGTGATGGCCCCAAAGTTCAGTTCTGGGGGGAGGAAAAAGAGGCAGCAACGGGGCTGGCTGGAGGCAAGGAGTGGCCTCCTCTCTCCCACCAGCTCACCCAGCCACCTCCCCCGGGCCCCTCTCAGGGGTGGTCCTGGAGGGAGGCAGGAGCCTGACTGTCCCCAGTGCTATGCCCCCCTGCCACAGGCCACCCCTGGCCTCTCCAGGCCTCGGTTTGCACAAGTCCTAAACAAAGGTGTCACCCAGCGGAGCTGCAGGCCCCTGCCCTCCCCAAGTGTGAGCCTGGGGGCCCCTGGGGGAGCTGCGGGTGCCCCTCCCCAAGAAGGAGGCGCAGGAGCCTCACCTGCTCGCAGCAGCTCCCGATCCACGCCTAGAGGATTGCCCGCAATGGCCCCGCTGCAGGGACAGGGGACGGCGTGACCAGGGTTCCCTGCAGGCGGGCCCCGCAGACCGCGCCCATGCACCTCGCACACCCAGGACCCCGGCTGGAGCGAGCTGTGGCCTGGAGCTCAGCCCCTCCCGCGCCCCGTCGCCTCACTGTCCCCCGTCGGGGAAGTGGCCACCTGGGCTCGCCAGCCTGGCAGCCCCCTTGCATCTCCCCATCTTAGAGCTGGGGGTCCATGCAGGGTCTTCCCCCCAGCAGCACGGGAAGAACCCTGGACAGGGGAGCAGGCGACCTGGGCTTCTGTCCACCCGTCATTCCTCGCTCCGCCTTCTCCAAGCCACCGTTCTTGTCCATCCCTGAGGGCCACCTAACTGTGCAGTGGCAACACCGCCCCCCCAGGCCCTCTGCCCCTCGCTCACCTCCCCAGGGGCAGAACGTTGACCCGCTTCTGTACCTCCAGCAGCCTCTCGGAGTCTCGGGTCAGTGCCACCGCGTGGCTGTGGGAAGCCAGGGGGCGGGCGGGTTAGGGCAGCCCGCAGCCCTCCCCCCTGTCCCAGCCTCTTTCCGGGGGGCCTCACCTCAGGATCCAGTGGCTCCAGCGGATGGGCTGAGCCCTCTGCAGGTGTGTGTACCCCGGGAAGAGGACGTCGCATTCCCTGTGGGGCAAGGTGAGGGGCAGGGGCTTGGGTGGAGGCTTGGGCGTCCCTGCCTGGGATGCATGGGACCCTGCAGGCCTGAGACACCCCAGGGAGCAGCAAGGCAGGCCACCGAGGATCTGCCTGCATCAGGGACCAAGCGATGTGGGGACAGGCGCATCATAAGGGAAGAGATGGGAAGAGAGGCAGAGTGATCCAAGGCTGGGCCAAGGCCATGGGGCCTCCAGGGGTCGAGGCTCTGCCAGGCCTGGGCGTGGATGACGCCCGAGCAGGCGAGGACCACATCTCACCCACGTCACCTGGCCCTGGGCAGGCTGTGCCTGTGAGCACATGAGACGCCCCTGGGGACTTCAGAAATAGCTGGGGGCACTTGAGAGTAGGCTGGTATACCCTGAAAAAGCAGGTGAGGGCACAGGCAGAGCTGCTGTGGGTGATGGCATTTGTTTTTCGATAGAATTTGCATACCACACAATCCACCCATTTAAAGCGTGCAGCTCACTTTAGTGTACAACCATCACACAATCAGGTTTAGAAAATTTACACCACCCTCAAAGAAACCTGTACACGCAGTCGCTCCCAATTTCTCCGCGACCCCCCTTGCTTGCCCCCAGGTGGCTGAGGTCTGAGAACAGGGGTCAGAGCAAGAGGAAGACAGGTGGCCGGGGAAGCCAAAGCTTGAGACGAGCAGAGGGGATGCATGCGGCTAGCCATGCTGGGGTGGAGGGTGGGGGGTGGGGTGCGGGATGGGAGGGGGCACAGGCCGGCTGACGAGTGAGTCTCTGGTTACCCCCTTTTCTCAGCCTCCTGGGCACATCCTCTAAGGGCTGAAAGGTGAGCTTTCCCTGCCTGCTAGGCCGGGCTGGGAGGGGGTAGAGGAGGCTGCCGGGAGCAGCCCCTTTCTGGGTGCCGTCTCCGGGTCCAGGAGTCCTGGCTCCCCCTCCCCATCCAGCCCTGCCACCTAGAAGGCCTCAGAGCAGAGGAGGCCTGGCTGCCCTCACACCCCTCTGCCACCTGGGTCTGCCTGGGGGACTCACGCCTCGGCCCGGTCCACCATGGTTCTGATGAGCTCCCAGAGGAGGGCGGACAGTGCCGAGCAGGTCTGCCGCATCCACAGCCTGAGGTCTGTGACCACCTGTAGGGCGGAGGGGGTGGCTCTCAGGGTGGCGGGACCCCTGCTTGGCCCGAACCCTGCCGCCTGGGCTCTCGAGGTTGGGGAGGCCCAGGAAAGGGGAGCGGGGGATACCTGGTCGTTCCGGCTTCGTCCCGTGTGCAGCTTCCCCGCAGTCTCACCAATGAGCTCCTGGGGGTGGAGGGAAGCTGGGGTCAGGGTCTGCCTGCTCAAGCCCCAGTGGGGTCAGCCCAGGCGGTGTGGGGCTCCTCCCCAGCCCCCCAGCCCTCTTCCCTGCCCCACAGTCCCCTGGTCCTGTCCAAGCCGCTCTCCAGCTCTGCTGAGGCCTCCTAGCCCAGGTCCCACCTGCACTCTGCCAGTGATGAAAGCAACCAGACCAGCGACGCTTAGAGTGGCCAGGCTGGGAGGGGACACATACCTTTAGCCGCCGCTCGTTGGCAGTGTGGATGTCCTCGTCATTGGGGTTTAGTTTGAAGGTGCCCTGGGCCCATTCCTCAGCCACCTGCAGCAGATGGCAGCAGCCCCAGGGGTCAGGCAGGCAGGCAATGTCAGCCGAGAGGGCCCTGGGCCGGTCGCTGCCTCACCCTGGTCACTGACTGTCCCTGCCCAGAAGCCGAGTCTTAGGAGGGATCATGGGAGGGGACAGCACAGCCCCCAGCCCCAAGGAGGCATCTCGGGCCCAGCACACCTTTGCCAAGGAACCTGGGCCGTGTGGGATGTTAAAGGGTGAAGAGGGACGGTCACCGCAGCACTTGGTTACAGTGCCTCCCTGGGCGTACGCTCGGCCCACAGGCCCAGGCATATAATTACAACAGGACGGGGGATGGCACTGCCATCTGGGCTCAGGGATGTGGGGCCACAGGGAGAAGGGTGGAGGGTGGGGCCTGGGGTGTGGGGAGTACCTTGTCCAGGCCGCCGAGAATCTGGTCTGCCTCGGCCTTCGTGAGGAGCCCCGCCTTCTCCAGGCCCCTGCTGTAGGCCTTGCTGCCCTGCACGTCCACCTCCCACAGGTGCCGGTCATAGGCGATGGACGCGTTGAACTTCTCCATGATGGGGTCCACAGAGCCCACAAACCGGCCACCCCACAGCTTCCCGCTCTGGCCAGGAGATCAGGAGCAATTACTCTCCTCCCCAGCCTCAAGGACCGTGCCTCTCACGAAGGGCCCTCAGGAAAGTTCCCAAGTCTGACGGAGGCGGGGGCCAGTGGGCAGGGCTACTCCCACGGGACAGATAAGGAAACTGAGGCTCAGAGCAGGTCAGGAACTTGCCAGCAATACTCAAGCGAGTGGGGGAATATGGTGGGGGCTGGGATTAGGGTTCTTTCCCACCACCCGGCACCGCCCCAGGGTCCAAGCCCAGCCCCAGCAGAGCTTCTGGAACTTTTCTGGCTACTGCCCAAGGAGGGAAGTTGCTCTGTCATCAGAGTACTGGCCAACACGGCTTGCCCCTCGCTGCGGGCCAGGCACCCTCGCTGCAGGCCAGGCTCTGTTCTAACTGCCCGCAGGCACTGACAGCGGCGCCCTGAGGCCGGGACCTCTGCTGTCCTGCAGGGGAGGGGACGGAGGCGCAGATGTGGAGCTTGCCCTCGCCGCGGGGGTAGAGCCAGGCAAAAGTCTGAAGTGTCGGAGCCCGTGCTCTCAACCCCACAGCCCGCCAGGGCCTCTCTGCTTTGGTGTCCTGGACTTTGGCTGCAGGGACAGGCCTGGGCCTCGGGGCGGGTAATAAGGCACCTCCCCATCAGACTTGTGTTCCCGGCGCCTCTGTCCCCTACTGGCTTGGGAAGGGCCTAAGATCCCAGCCCTCACACCGGTTCCACCGGCCTTCTGGGAGGTCACTAACGGGCCTGCCTTCTCTCCCCCATTCCCCAGGGGTCAAGGGCGGAGGGATGGGACAGAAGGACCTATGTTTTGAAAGAGGGCATAGGACAGGGCACAGGGCAGGTGGGGGGGGCAGTGCAAAACACTGGGGAATAGTCCAGGCACCCTGAGTGCTGAGGACGGGGAGCCCAGCGTGCTGCGGGGGAGGGAGGTGCAGCTGCATTACTTCACCGGCAGCTCTTCTGTACACTGGCCCCGGGGGACGTACGTCCTCCTCTGCCCCCTGCAATGCCCTGGATCTCTGTTAGCTACCTGACCTCAGGCATGTTCTCTAACCTCAAGGTTCCTCTCTAGAGAATAGGTAGAATTTTGTAAAGTGGCACCTGGTAGGGCTGTCGTGAGCGCTCCATTGACTAAGACTTGTAAGCGCACAGCACAGTGCCTGGCACTCAGTGAGGACTCGGTAAGTGCTGGTTATAACTAAGGAGGGGCCGAGGGCGCCCAGGCCAGGGTGTGCTTTCATCCCATTCCCGGGTTCTTGTGTACCCACGAGGGTCTCAGCCCTGTTCTGGCCCTGTCTGGACAGCTCCGGCTGCCAGAGGGCTCTGCCCTATGGATGCAGCCCCTGCCCCACTCAGCCCTTCAAGCTGGACCTGCCCCTTACCCCTCTGCTGTGGGACCAAGCCTGGCTCTCCAGCAAAGCTCCCCGTGGGGTGCTGGTCCTGCACCGGGAACCAGCCTGGCCCTTGGCCTGGGGCCTGGCACCTCCTGCCCCAGCCAGTTCCCTGGGCCCCCCAGCCTGGGCTGTTACAACTAGTGAACAGGCAGGGCTGCAGCCAAACCAGTTAATGCCAGCCACAGCCTGGCCTGGAGCCCACTCCTGGGAGCCTGGGTCTCCTGAAGGTGGCCCACTCTGGGAGGCTTAAGGACCCCAGGAAGAGGGCAGAGCCAGGTGCCTCCATCTGGGTCACCAGGAGGGGGACCTAGGGGGGTGTGAGAGAGGGCACTGTTCCGGTCACCTTAAGGCAAGGGGCAGGCACACTGAGTTCAGAGCTGGGTTGAAGAAGCCACAGCCAGTTGAGAAGGCACAGGGAAACATCAGCAAGGGTCCTTTACAATTATTGGCTGGCATTGAAGGAGCCCTGCCCTGGCTTGGCCTTTGCTAGGTATTTACATCTGCTTTCTCAGCCCTGTGCCCTCCTGAGAGGTGTGTACCCTTAACCCTCGTTTACAGGCCAAGTGCAGTAGCTTTGGTTCCCAAACCAAATCTGTTTGGCTCCAAAGTCCAGGCCCTGCCCCCTGTCGGGCCGCCGTGGCCCAGATGATGCAGGGAGGCATTCTGATCCCATTTATGCAGATGGACAAACTGAGGCCCAGGGAGATGAAGCCAATGCCAGCCAATGGGGCGAGGAGGAACTGGAACCTGGACCTCCTGCTCCCCAGGCTCGGGGCTCCCTCCATCAGCATCAAGCAAACAGTCCCCTTTACCCAAGGGGTTCCAAGCAAGGAGAGGAAGGGAGGCAGGCAGCTGTTAGCCCATTTGCCAGATGAATCAGCTGAGGCCCCAGGAAGGGAGCCTGCCACTCCTGCGACTCAAGGCTCAGAAAGGACCGTGGGCATCCCTGACCCTAAGGATTGAGGCTAGTGAGGCAGGAAGTGACCAGGTCCTTCCTGCTTTAGGGCTGAGCCTTTTCCTAGCCACAGGGGACCATGGCTGCAGACCAGAGATGCAGGGAGGGGGCGCGGTGCAGGGCAGGGACTGACGCGACAACCGGGAAGGGGTGAAGGGGTGAAGGGGTGAGAGGGCTGCAATGATGGGTGGCCTTGTCGTGGGCCAGCAGGCAGCATCGGCGGGTCAGGGAGCTGGCGCCCGCGGAAGGGGCCATCCCCCCCGCAGGGTGGGTTTGTCCCTAGGCTGCGTGGGTGCGGGGGAGACGGGCACACGGCGACGGGGACGCCGGGCAGTCCTAGGGAAGACTCTCCCGGGCTCCGGAGCCAGCGAGGACCAGGACCGTGAGCGCAGGGCACGGCCTCGGCTGGCCCGGGGTCCCGCTCACCTCCGAGGCCATGTTGGACGGTTCCTCGTCGTCGAGGGCTCGGTCCTCCGAGTCTGGAAGACGAGACACGGGACTGGGGACCCCTCCACCCGCTGCGCCCCCCGGCGGGCCAGCCCCGGGCTCCGGCACCGCACCTGCGGAGCGCAGCCCGGGGGAGGCGGACGCGGCCAGGGCCCGGCACGCGCGCGACGGTCCTCGGCGTCCTCCGCGCCGCGCGCCCCGCCACGCACTCACCTCGGCCTGGCCCCGCCGCGCGCGCCCCCGCCCGCCGCCCCGCAGGGCTTTTCTGGCCGGGATGGCGTCAGCAGCGGCCCCGCCCTGGCCCCGCCTCCCGGCAGCGGCCGCACCAATCCGAGGAGGCCCGGCGAGGTAGGCGTTGCCCCATCCTCCAACCCCGGCTGTGGGCGGAGCCGCCCCGGGGCGGTGGGGTGGTGCCCCGGGCGTCAGCGCTCGGGTCAGGAGACCCGCCTCGGTCGGCGTCTCGCTGAGAGGCAGTCGATGACTCCGGGCGCTGCCGGCCTGCTCACCAACATATCCTAGTGAAATGGCCTGCTCGCTCATTCATTAATTCATTCATTCATTCACTCATTCATCCATCCATCCATCTATCCATTCATTCAACAAACACGTTCTGGGCACCTCTATATGCCCGGTACAGAGACACCAAGGAAAAAATAAATGAGCCCAAGAAATGAGGCCTGCAGTCAATAAGCTCTAACAAAGCATGGTCAAGGTGTGCGGGGAACACAGAAGACGAGAACAGTGGGGGCGAGAGAGAGCGTCCATTTGGGGTACTCAGGAAAGACTAAATAATATGATTGATTGATTGATTGATTGATTGATTAAACAAAAATAACAGGCGGGGTTCTAGGTGCTGAGGTACAGCAGCAGATTCCTTCCCTGGAAGGACTTCTGCTGGAGACCTCCCTGAGCCGAGTCTTGGAAGATAAGGGGAGTTTGCTCCGCTAAGAAGAGAACATTCCCGGCAGGGGGAGCCGCCCGGCCAAAGTGAATGGCTTGCTTGGAGGACAGGAAAGGTCTAGGTGGCTACACCAAAGGGTCGGGTGGGAGCATGGGGAGGAAAGAAGGAGCTGAGCTGGAGAAGTATATTGGGGCAAGATTGTGAAGGGCCTTGAATGCCAAGGGAGGGAATCTTGGTCCTGTAGGTCATGGGGAACCAATAAAGATTTGGAACGGAGAGAAGAGAGCAATGACTGGGACACCATTCAGTGGACTGAAGGTCCCTCAGTCAACTCTAGAATGGACTTACTTGGAGGTCCCAGAATGTATCAGGCAGTTTCAGACCTTCTTCAATGGTATTACCTGTGCTGGAATGTCTTTCCTTAATTTTTTTGTCTTGCTACCTCCCATTATATATCAATATTCTAGCCATGCTTCATCAACATCAGGGAACCTTGTGGCTGCTAATCCAAGTGGCCGGTTCTAGGCTCCTGTGGAGTCTTGAGCATAGGCACATCAAGTAGAGCCTTTCCCTGCATCAGAAACACTGTAGTTGTGCCTTCTGGGTCTTCTCACCAGAAGAGATCCTTGGGAGCAGGGCCTCATCCACCTCATCTCTGTGACCTGACCTCCAGCCCTGTCCTGCTTTCTCCAACAAAAGCCCTGAACAGGGCTGCAGCCAGCCTTTGGGTGAACAGGGAAGCCTATGAGACCCAGGTGTGTATCACAAAGTCCTGAAAACAGAAAGCTACCCACTAGTGTCTGAGGCCTGGCATCCCCACCTGGAAGATCAAGTGTGAAGGCCAGTGGCCCTCTGCAAGCATAAGTCACCATCCTGAATATCCAGCAGCAGGTGGAAACCAAACCCTTTGGCAAAAGAATTGAGGCTGGACAAGTGACTATTTAAAGCAAAAATTATAACAATGTTCTGTCAGTTTTATAAAAAAAGGAGAGGATGAAGTTAATGGAATTATACATTATATACGAAGAGGTATAATATTAATTCAGGATAAACTTGGATAAGTTAAGGATTCATGTATTCCTTAGAAAAACACTAAAAAGTAAAAATAAAAACAAAAGAGGAACAGTTAAAAAGCCAAGAGAGGACTAGAGAAGATAAAATAGGATACTAAAATATACTTAACCCAAATGAAGTCAAAAACAAAGGAAACAAGGACAAAGAAGATTGACAGAAAAAAATAACAAGATAGATCTAAAATTACTTTATTAATAATTTTAATAAATTATAAATTTGGATTAAACATTCTAATTAAAGACAGAGATTGTAGGACTGCATAAAAAAGCAAAATCCAAATTTATGCTGTCAACAGAAGTTCACCTAAAATATAAAGACCTAGACAAGTTAAAAGTATGACAAAAAACAGACAAAAACAAAAAAAAGCAAAGGATGGCAAAAGATATACCATATGAAATATACCATATGAACACTATTCATAAGAAATCTGGACTGGCTATGTTCATATCAGACAAAGTAAATTTTAAGGTAAAAAACAGTACCAGAAATAAAGAGGATCACTATATAGTGATAAAAGGCCAATTTATCAA
Source organism: Dasypus novemcinctus (assembly GCF_030445035.2). Taxonomy (NCBI): domain Eukaryota; kingdom Metazoa; phylum Chordata; class Mammalia; order Cingulata; family Dasypodidae; genus Dasypus; species Dasypus novemcinctus. Next base: position 25,121,610 of record NC_080695.1, on the reverse strand, counting down.
CAAGATCTAAAAATCCTAAATATGTATACTCCTAACAACATAGCTTCAAAATTTATGAAACAGGGGAGCAAATGTGGCTCAAGCAGTTGAGCACCTGCTTCCCACATGAAAGGTCCTGGGTTCAGTTCCCCATGCCTCCTAGAACAAACAAAACAAACAACAAGCAAAACAAATGAAAAAACCAACTTGGCAGAGCCGATGTGGCTCAGTGGTTGAGTGCCAGCTTTCTACATATGAGGTCCCAGGTTCAATTCCCAGTACTAGGGTACCTCCAAAAAAAAAAGTACATGTATAAAAATTTTTTAAAAAAATATTTATGTACATGAAGCAAATTAACAGAATTAAAGAGGTAAATAGATAAATTCAAAGTCATATTTCGATATTTTAACACCCCTCTCTCTCCAATTGACAGAAGCAATTCACACAAAAATCAAGGAAGATATACAGGGAAATGGATGTGGTTCCACCAATTGGGCTCCCGTCTACCGTATAGGACTTGATGCCCAGGGCCTCCTGGTGAGGGCAAGCTGACCCACGTGGCAAGCTGGCCCATGTGGAGTGCTGGCCCATGCGGGAATGTCGCCCCATGCAGGAGTGCTGCCCTGCGTGGGAATGCCGCCCCATATGGGAAACCCACCCCATGCAGGAGTGCCGGCAGACGCAGAGAGTTGGCGCAGCAAGATGATGCAACAAGAGACACAGAGGAGAGAAAATAAGAAGACGTAGCAGAACAGGGAGTTGAAGTGGCACAAGAGAGTAATCATCTCTGTCCCACTCTGGAAAGTCCCAGGATTGGTTCCTGAAGCTGCCTAATGAGAATACAAGCTGACACAGAACACCCAGCAAATGGACACAGAGAACTGACAGCGGGCGGAACGGTCGGGGGTGGGGGGGGGGGCGCGAATAAATAAAATAAATCTAAAAAATAAAAGAGAAAGATATACAATAACAACAACCAACTTGACTTAATTGACATTTATAGAACATACCACACAACAATGCAAAATAAATTACTGGTGCCCTTTGCAAGCAGCAGAATGATGACAATATTTATTTTTATTTTAAAAAGACCCTTTAAAATGTATATTACAATACATACATACCATAGAATATAACCCAGCAATAAAAATAAACTATTGGTACACAAAACTTGGATGACTCTCCAAGAAACTTTGCTGAGTGGAAAAAGGCCAATCCCAAAAGGTTACATATTGTATATTCCACTGATAAAACATTTTGAAATGACAAAATTTTCGAAATAGAGGACAGAATATATCAATAGTTGCCAAGGATTAGGGGGAGCAGGGATGAGGGGTGATAAAACGGCAGCATGAGGGATCCCTGTGGCGCTTGACCGTGGTGATGGACACAAGAACCTACACAGGTGTTAAATTGTACAGAGCTTGAGACACACACGTGCACAGCCACACAAATGAGTGCAAAGAAAACTGGGGAGAAGAATAAGTCCAGTGGATTGTAGCAATGTCAATATCCTGGTTATGATATTACACCACAGTTTTCAAAATGTTACCATTGGGAGAAACCAGGCAAAATGTAAAGGGATCCCTCTATTATTGCTTACAACTGCACGTGCAGCTATAATTATATCAAATCTCAATAAAGGCCAATGAAATTATATTACAAAAGCATTCATAGTCACTATAGGAAACATCACTTTAATATAAAAATATTCATAATAGATAATGGCCTTGAGATTGTTTCTTAAAAGTTCTTATTTTTCAGATATACATATTGAAAAATTTCCAGATGAAATGATATGACATCTGGGGCAGGGGTTATTTTGAAATAATCCAACAACAACAAAAAATTGAGTGAGTTGGGTAAGATAAAAGGTTTGTAAAATGTTGATAGTCGATGAAATGAATATGTAAGAAATTTTCCAGTTAAAAAGTTTTCACAATCCCACATAATGAACTTATTATGTTCTCTCTTTCTGTATGTATACATACATATATGTGTATGTATGTAAAAGCTTTATTAAAGTATAACTGCTGCACAATATAATACATACTTATAGTATGCAATTTGATACATTTTGACATATATATATATCCATGAAACCATTACATGATCTAAATAGTAAACATACCTAATATACCTAAAAGGATCATCATCTTTTTTAAAAATTATTTTTTTAATATATATATATTTTTAGGTGCCAGGAGCCAAGGACTGAACCCAGGGACTGGCTTCCCTGAGTTGATTTTTCAATTTATTTTGCTGGTTGTTTGTTTTTGTTTTTTCAGGGGGCATTGGAACTGAACCCACGACCTCCCATGTGGGAAGTAGGCACTCAACCATTCCATCCACATCTGTTGCCCCTTTCCTTTTTATTACTAAGTACTTTTCCATTGTATGGCTAGATCACAATTTGTTTATCCAATCACTTGTTTATGAACATTTGGGCTATTACAAATAAAATATTTGTGTGCAAATCTTTCTGTGACATATGCTTTCATATCCTTTGGGTAAATATCTAGGAGTGGAATGACTGGATCATATGGTATTCCAAACCATTTCACTTTCCCACCAGCATTATATTATGCTTGTTCCAATTCTGCACATTATTGTCAACACTTGGTATGGTCAGTCTTTTTAATTTTAGTCATTCGTATAGGTGCATAATGATATCTTTTATTTTTTTAAGGTTTATTTATTCATTTATTTCTCTCCCCTTCCCCCTCCCACCCTGGTTGTCTGTTCTCTGTGTCTATTTGCTGCATCTTTGTCTGCTTCTGTTGTTGTCAGCAGCACGGGAATCTGTGTTTCTTTTTGCTGCCTCATCTTGTTGTGTCATTTCTCCTTGTGGGCGGTGCCACTCCTGGGCAGGCTGCGCTTTCTTTCGCGCTGGGCGGCTCTCCTTAAGGGATGCACTCCTTGCACGTGGGGCTCCCCTACACGGGGGACACCCCTGCGTGGCACAGCACTCTCTATGCGCATCAGCACTGTGCATGGGCCAGCTGCACACAGGTCAAGGAGGCTCGGGGTTTGAACCGCGGACCTCCCATGTGGTAGACGGACGCCTTATCCACTGGGCTAAGTCCACCGCCATAATGATATCTTATTGTGGTTTTAATTCGCATTTCTCTAATGACTAATGGTGAGTATCCTTTTATATGCTTATAATGTCTGTCCAAAATTTTTGCCTTCTTTAAATTGGGTTGTTTCAAAATGGATCAAAGACCTAAATATAAAAGCCAGGACTATAAAACTACTAGAAGAAAATGTAAATGTAGGGAGACATCTTCAAGACCTTGTGGCAGAAGATGATTTCTGGGACCTTATGCCCAAAGCACATGCAACAAAAGAAAAAATAGTTAAATGGAACCCCCTCAAAATGAAATATTTTTGCACCTCACAGGACTTTGTCAAAAGGGTGAAAAGGCAACCAACTCAATGGGAGAAAATATTTGGAAATCACAAGTCAGATAAGGATTTAATATCTAGGATATGTAAAGAGATGTTACATCTCAACAAAAAAAAAGGCAAATCACCCAGTTTAAAAACGGGCAAAAGACCCGATTAGACATTTGTCCAAAGAAGAAATATGAATGGCAAAAAAAACCCACATGAAACAATGCTCAACATCACTAATGATTCAGGAAATGCAAATCAAAACTACAATGAGATATCATTTCATACGTATCAGAATGGCCACTATTAAAAAGACAGAGAACTACAAGTGTTGGAGAGAATGTGGAGACATCGGAACACTTATTCACTGTAGGTGGGAATGCAGACTTGTACAGCCACTGTGGAGGACTGTTTGGCAGTTCCTAAAGAAGCTTAATATAGACTTACCATGTGACCCTGCAATACCATCCCTGGGTATATACCCAGAAGAACTGAGAGCAGTGACACAAACAGACATCTGCACACTGATGTTCATACGACATTATTCAAGATTGCCAAAAGTTGGAAACACCTAGGTGCCCATCATCTGATGATTGGATAAACAAACTGTGGTGTATTCACACGATGGAATATTATGCAGCTGTAAGAAGAAATGAAGTCATAAAGCATATGACAACACAGATGAACCCGGAGGACATTATGTTGAGTGGAGCAAGCCAGACACAAAAGGACAAATCTGTATAATTGCATTACTATGAACCAAATATAATGTATAACATATTGTATGATTCCAAAAAAAATTTTTGTATGTATTCAGTACACTTAATTGAGAAAGGTATATTTTTATTCAACTGTGTTTTCTGTTCCTTTTTAAATTATTGTTTATATTTTCAATTATTAAATGTACAAAATAAAGTTTTAAAAAAGGAAAAAACAAATTGGGTTGTTTGCTTTTTGTTATTTTGCAAGTGCTTTATATGTATTCTCACTACAAGTCTTTTTATCTGATATCTTTTGAAAAGATTTTCTCCGGTCTTTCACTTAACAGTATCTTTCTCAGAGCCAAAGTTTTACATTTTTATGAAGGCTAATTTATCAATTGGTTCTTTTATAGAGTATACTTTGTGCCTAACCCAAGATCACAGAGGTTTTCTTGTAGTAGTTTTATACTTTTAAGTATTACATTTAGATCCATGATCCATTTTGACTTAATTTTTTATGTGATTCAAGGTATGGATCCAAGTTCATTTTTCTGCATATAGATTTCCAATTGTTCCAACGTTATTTGTGTGGAAGAGGCTATCCCTTGTCCACTTTACTGCCTTGCATCTTTGTCATAAATCAGTTGTTCATATAGGTGTGGATTTGTTTCTGAACTCTCTATTCTTTTCCATTGATCTATTTGCTGGTTTTTCTATGCCAGTCCCTTAATGTTTTTTATTACTGTAGTTTATAATAATTCTCGAAATCAGATAGTGTGAGCTTTCCAACTGTTTTCTTTTTCATAGTATTTGTCCTTTGTGTTTTCTTTTTGACTATTCTAAGTCCTCTGCACTTCCATGTCAATTTTAAAATCTGTTAATTTCTGCAAAAAGCTTGCTGGAATTTTGACTGGGATTGCATTAAACCTACAAAAGAATTTTTTAAATATCTTATTTTATTTGTTTATTCCTCCCCCCCCCCCTCATTGTTTGCACTTACTCACTGTCTGCTCTCTGTGCCCATTCACTGTGTGCTCTCTCATCTTCTCTTTAGGAGTCAGCGGGAACCAAACCTGGGAACTCCCATGTAGGAGAGAGGAACTCTATCTCTTGAGCCACCTCTGCTCTCTGCTTTTTGTGTCTCATTGTGTTTCATCTTTTGTGTCTTCTTATCGTGTCATCTTGTTGCAGCAGGAGGCACCAGAACCTAACCTGGGACCTCCCATGTGGTAGGCAGAAACTCAATAACGTAAGCCACATCCACTTCCCTATAGAAGAATTTTAAGAGACTGGGCTTCTTAATAATATTGAGTCTTCCAACCCATGAACAAGGTATATCTCTCCATTATTTATTTAGGTTTTATATAATTTCTCTGAGTAATATTTTATAATTTTCGGTGTTCAGGTCTTTCATATTTTTTGTCAATTTTAGCCTGAAGTATTTAATATTTTTTTATGCTGTCAAAATGACATTTTAAAACTTATCGTTTTGAAACACTTTCAAAGTAATAGGACAGTTACAAAAATAATACAAACCCAATACAGAGAATTACATTTTCTCTCTGTCTCTGTCTCTCTCTTCTTCTCTTTCTCTCCCTCTCTCTCTATATAATCAATCCATTTCTGAACACTCGAGTGTAGGTTGTATACATGATGTTTCTTGAACAATTATTACTGCCTTGTACATTTCCTGAGAACAAGGTTATTCATGTATGTCACCATCTTAAGTGCAGTTATTAAGTTCAAGAAATTTATTGATATAACTCTTACACTCTTTATTCCAATTTTTTCATATGTCCCAATTAATGTCCCTTAGAGCCTTTTCTCTTCCCTTGCTAGATACCATCCAGGATCCTGTATTGCCTTTAATTGCCATTATCTCTTTAGTTCCTCTTTCTTTCTAAATTGTGAGAGTATACGTACAACGTAAACTTTCCCTTCTCAACTACTCCCAAGCATACCAGTCTGTGAGATTAATCACACTCACAATATTGTGTACCCTCACCACCTTCCATTACTAAAATTTCCCGTCTTCCCAAACAGAAACCCTATACCCATTATGCATTAACTCCCATTCCCCTTGCCCCCATACCTAGCAACTTGTATTCTAATTTCTGACTTTATGCGCTTGCCTATTCTCCAAGGTTTTCTTTGTTGTTACCATGGGGCTTAACTTTAACATCCCAAATCTAAAAGAATCTCATTTGTTTTGATACCAACTTGACTTCAAAAGTTTACATAAACAATGTTCCTATGCCCTTCCATCTCCCTACCTTTATGTAGTTCTTGTTACAAATTATATGTTTACACATTATGACTCCAAAACCACTGATTTATCATTACATTTTATGCATTAACATTTTAGATCCTGTAGGAATTAAAACATGGACAAACCAAAAATACAATAGCATTAGCATTTCTACTTCCCCATGTTGTTACCCTCACTGGAGATCTTTATTTCTGCATGTGGCTTCAATCTACTGTCTATTGCCTTTTCTTTTAACTGTGGGACTCTCTTTAGAATCTCTTAAAGGGCCTATCTAGCTGTGATGACCTCCCTCCCTCAGCTTTTGTTTATCTGGTTTAGCAGTTTTATATAGTTATGAATTCCAAAAATAGATATTGGATTATGTTTGTTTCTGGTCTGTACCTGGGTGTGATTAAGTTATGATTAAGGTTTTGATTGGGCCACATCATCAGTGTTGAGTCCCCACCCCTTGGTGGGTGGGGAGTCACAGATAAAAGGCATGGCAAAGAATAGAGTTGAAGGTTTTTGATGTTGGAGTTTGATGCTGAAGCGTTAAGCTGGAGCCCCAGGAAGTAAGTTCACAGAGGAAAGAGAAGCCAGCCCGAGGAAGGGAGGAACCCAGGAAGCCTGAACCCTTGCAGACGTCGGCAGCCATCTTGCTTCAACACGTGAAAATAGACTTTGGTGAGGGAAGTAACTTGTGCTTTTTGTCCTGGTATCTGTAAGCTCCTACCCCAAATAAATACCCTTTATAAAAACCAACCAATTTCTGGTGTTTTATATCAGCACCTCTTTGGCTGACTAATACATCTGGGAATGTCTAAAAGTCTCCCTCAGTGTTGAAAGAAGTTTTGGCAGATTAGAATTCTTGGTTGGCAAGTTTTACTTTCAACACTTTAAATATGTCATCCCACTGCCTTCTTGCCTCCATGGTTTCTGATAGAAATTGACACTTAATCTTTTTGAGTCTCCCTTGTATATGACATGTTGTTTTGTCTCTTGCACTTTCATAATTCTTTCTTTGTGTTTGGCACTTGACAGTTTGATTATAATATGCCACAGGATGGGTCTTTTGGGTTTCTCCTGTTAGGAGTTTGTTGAGCATCTTACATTCATGTCTTTCATTAAATCTGGGGCATTTTCAGTCATCGTTTCTTTAGATAGTTTCTGCTCCTTTCTCTCTTTCTTCATCTGGGACTCCCATAACGCCCTTTTTGGTAAGCTTGATGGCATTCCACAGGTTCATCAGGGTCTCTTCAGTTTTCTTTCTTCTTTCTTCTTTCTGATCCTCAGACTGAATGATTTCAATTTTCTTTCTACAAGTTCTCTGATTCTTCTGTCATCTCTAATCTGCTGTTGAACCCCTCTAGGGAATTTTAAATTTCTGTTACTGAGTCCCTCAGCTCTGGTTGGTTTCTTTTCATCATTTCCATTGCTCTATTGGTATTTTCTTGGCGTTCACCTTCAGGACCTTGTACATGGGAAGCAGATACTCAACTGCTGAGTACATCAGCTCCCCAATGAAAAGTTAGTTATTTCTTCTGTTTGTGTGTTTTTAGGCAGTACAGGGAATTGAACCCAGGGCCTTGTACATCGGAGACAGGCACTCAACCACTTGAGTTACATCTGCTCCCCTCTTTTAGTTCTTTGAGCATATTTAGTACCATTTTTTAAAAGTCTTTGTCCGTTATGTTCTTGGTGTGGTTCTCCTCATTGATGGTATCTAATGCTTTAATCTTTTTTGCCTGGGCCATAGTTCCCTGTTTCCTTATAAGTTTCGTAACAATTTATTGAAACCTGGAAATTTTGATATTTTAGCATGTTATTGTTGGAATTTAGACTATATGGCATCTGTTTCCCCTTGTATCCAGCTAGTGTTATGAGAGAGCTCTCCTTGAATGTCAGAAGCTAGGAAGGAAAGAAGGGAAGAGGAAAGGAGGAAAGAAGGGAGGGAGAGAGGAAGGGAAAGAAGGAAGAAAGGAAGGAAGGAAAAAAACACCTTTCCCAGACCTCTGCAAGTGGTCTTCCTTGGGACTTATCAATACAATGAGTTTAGAGAATAGCTCAAGGCTAAAGGGTAGGGGCCTCCATGATCTTTTCTGCCAGTGTGTCTCATCTAGGGCATGTGACCCTAGAATTTCTTCCATTTACAGGGATTTGGATAGGAATGCCCTCTTCCCCGGGAAGCAGTTTTCTCATAGTCCAGGCACTGCACTGTGTGTCCTACAGTCAGCAATCCCTTGCCTGAGGCAGTCACTTGAGTGTTCTCCAACAACTTTCTATAGGAGAGTTCTGTGAACTGCCTTTTACACACAGGGCAAGTCCTCAGGCACCATTGAGAGGTTGGGTTTTGAAATTGGGAATTGTGAGTTCTGTAACTTTGTTCTTCTTTTCAAGATTATATTTGCCATTCAGGGCCCCTTGCATCCCACATGAATTTTATGATTAGCTTGTTAATTTATGAAAAAAAGGCAGCTGAGGTTTTGATGGGGATTGTGTTGAATCTGCACATCAATTTTGGGGAATGTTTATATTTTAATAACAGCAAGTCTTCCAAACACGAACATGCGATAAATGCCAATTTAATTCTGTCTTTTTAAATTTCTTTCAACAGTATTTGTAGTTTTCAGTATACAAGTCTTACATTTCTTTTGCTAAATTTACTCGAAAGTATTTTATTCTTTTTGTTGCTATTATACACTGCTGTTGTATAGAAATACAACTGAGTTTTGTATATTGATTTTGTATCCTGCAGTCTAGATGAACTTTTAAAAAAATTAGTTCTTACAGTTTTTTAAAAGTAGATTTCTTATGATTTTCTATATACAAGATCATGTCATTGGAAAATAGAAATAGTTGTATTTCTTCCTTTCTTATCTGCCTGGTTTTTCTTTTTTTTTTTTTTTTTAAAGATTTATTTATTTATTTAATTTCCCCCCCTCCCCTGGTTGTCTGTTCTTGGTGTCTATTTGCTGCGTCTTGTTTCTTTGTCCGCTTCTGTTGTCGTCAGCGGCACGGGAAGTGTGGGCGGCGCCATTCCTGGGCAGGCTGCTCTTTCTTTTCACGCTGGGCGGCTTTCCTCACGGGCGCACCTTGCGCGTGGGGCTCCCGCACGCGGGGGACACCCTTGCGTGGCACGGCACTCCTTGCGCGCATCAGCACTGCGCATGGCCAGCTCCACACGGGTCAAGGAGGCCCGGGGTTTGAACCGCCGACCCTCCCATATGGTAGACGGACGCCCTAACCACTGGGCCAAAGTCCGTTTCCCTTTTTTTTTTTTTTCCCTTGCCTAAATGCTCTGGCTAAAACCTCTAGGAAAACATTGAATAGAAGTGGCATGAGCAGACATCTTTGTCTTGTCTTGGTCTCAGGGAGAAAGCATCCTGTCTTTTACCATTAAATAAATGTTAGATGTGAGTTTTTTTTTTTAAGATTTATGTATTTATTTAATCGCCCCCCCCTCCCTTGTCTGTTCTCTGTGTCTATTTGCTGCGTCTTGTTTCTTTGTCTGCTTCTGTTGTCGTCAGCGGCATGGGAAGTGTGGGCGGCGCCATTCCTGGGCAGGCTGCACTTTTCTTTCACGCTGGGTGGCTCTCCTTACTGGTGCACTCTTTGCGTGTGGGGCTCCCCTACGCGGGGGACACCCCTGCGTGGCACGGCACTCCTTGCACGCGTCAGCACTGCGCATGGGCCAGCTCCTAGATGTGAGATTTTTATAGATGCCCTTTATCAGGTTAAGGAAGTTCCCCTCCCTTCCTAGTTTGTTGTTGTTGTTGTTGTTTTAAACAGGCAGTTATCTTTTAAGAGATTAATTGATTATTTTCCTCATAATAGGTCTTATTTTCCTGCCTCTTTGCTTGCCTAGTGATCTTTGACTGGATGCTTAGACATTGTGATTTTATCTCATTAGATGTTGGTTATTATTGTATGCCTATAAATCTTCATTAGCTTTGTTCTGGCATACAATTAAGTTACTTGGAAACAGTCTGATCCTTTGGGCCCTTGCTTTTATTATTTGTTATGCAAGTCTGGAGCAATGCTCAGTCTACTGCTAATTATTCCCCACTAATAAGGCAAGACCTTCCAGAGTGCTCTCCCCAATACCCAAAAGAATTATAAGCCTTTCCAGGTCGGCAGGTGAAATAGGCACTGCAACCGGCCCTTACGAGTGCGAGAACTGTTCCCTTGGATCCTTTTGGATGATTCTTTCCCCTGGTCAGGTAGTTTCCATACCCCAAGCAGGCACTGAGCAGCAGTATCTTGAGTACTTGAGGGGAGCCGCTGTAGAGCTTCAGGGACCTCTCTCTGTGCAGCTCTCTTTTCTCTGTTACACGGTTTTATGAACTCTAGATATTAGGGTAAATCTCTTTTGTTCCCATCTCTCAAGAATCCCTGTCTGCCACTGAAAATCCTTGTTTTGTACATTTTGTCCTTTTGTGTTATTGCTGTTGTTTCATAATCATTTCCCACTTTCTCCGTCTGGGCCTGAATTGAAAGTCTAAGGGCAGATATTTCCGTAGAAAATGTAAATGAGCCAGACTTACCTGTTAAACTCCAGTTCTGTTCCTTACTGTAAGTGGGAGGAAAACCTCTCTGTCCAACTTCCTAGTGGATCTCTACCCTTGTGTGTTTAAAGGACACAACTCAGCATGTCCAAAACCTAGACTCCTTGTCTCTACCCCAAACCTGGCCCTCTTCTCCTCCCCGTGATGTAAGTGGCAATTTCATCCACCTGCTGGCTCAGGTCAAAAACCCTGGAGTTGTTCCTGACTCCTGTATTTTTCCCCACACCCTAATCCATTCAGCTGGATACTTCCATTCGGTCTACTTCAAATTATACTAGAGTTGGACTGTTTCTCCCACCTCCGTGCCTCATCCTGGACTGAGCCACCATCGTTCTTTGCCTAGACTATTACAAAGGCCTTCTTCTCGGTGACCCGACTTTTGCCTCTAGACTCTACTGTCTATTCTTAACACAGCAACCAGAGGGATCCTTTTACAATTTGTTAGGTCATGCTACTTCTCTGTTCAAAACTCTGCAGTGATTGCTGCCTTAGTTTGCCAAGCTTCTATCACAAATACACACACTAGTTGTCTTAATTACAGGAATTTATTGGCTCACAGTTTTGAAGGCTAGAAGTCCAAAATCAAGGTGTTGGCAACACCGTGATTTCTCCCCGAAGTCTGTAGCATTTTGGTGCTGGCCTGCCCCAATCCTTGGGGTTCCTTGGCTTGCCTCTCTGTGGTGACCTCTCCTGTATCTGCTCTTCTGGTGCCTGCTGACTTTTTCCGGTGTCCTCTGACTTATGCATTGAAATTTCCTCTCTTTATAAGGCCTCCAGTAATTCAGATTAAGACCCACACTGAATCACTTTGGCCACACCTGAATTAATAATAACATCTTCTAAAGGTTATACAAATGAGTTCACACCCACAGGAACATGGGTTGAGATTTGAACATATCTTTTGTGGGTATAGTGGCTTGGAGTTACGGACCCCAGAAAAACAAGTTCTGAATCTGAATGGTGTGAATCCATTGTAAATAAAAGCTTTTGAAGATGTTATTAGTTAAGGCAATCCCATCCTGAAGGAGGGTGGGCCATAATCTAATAAGGTGGAAGTAAAGCAAAGACAGCCATGGGCGAAGCAAGAAGCTGGAAGTGAATGGAACCCAGAAGAGAAAGGAGAAGATACTGCCCTGGGCATTGCCAGGTGACAGAGAAGTCAAGGACCAGGGATTGCCAGGAGCCAGCCCCAGAATGCCAGTCTCTGGGAAGAACGCACTGATTGGCTGACACCTCATTTTGGATTTCCCCTAGCTTTAAAACCATGAGCCAATAAATTCCTGCTGTTTAAGCAAACCCATTGCATGGTATTTGCTTTGGCAGCTGGGAGACTAAATCAATGGTGCACATAATTCAATTTACCACACTCCCTGTTTGATTCTGAGTGAAAGTCAAAGTGCTCCAGTGACCTGCCCTGCCCCTCCCCCTTTTCCCTCCATGGCCCCTTTCTCCTCTGACTCTCTTGTCACTCAGTAACTTCCTAGTCCAGTCCCACTGGCTCCTTGTTTTCTTCAATCACCCTTGTGTGCTCCTGACATGGGATCTTGATCCTTCTGGCTGTCACATGTCACCTTTACATCAAAGTGAGGACTTTCCCTGACTACCTTCTCTGCTCCCCCCACCCACCTTCTCACCTTGATTTTTCTCCATAGCACTTATTGCTGACATACTATGTAGTTTATTTATTATATTTTTTGTTTACCTGCCATTATCTGTCCTTCCACACTAGAATGCGAGCAGGGATTTTTTTGGGGGTGGGCTCTGGTTTCTCTTTTTTATTTTTCTGCCTTGGCCTTTAACCACACTCCTTTGTGATCAATCCTTCAATGATATCCTCTCCTTCAAGTTCTGGACTTGCCTCTTGGCTTGACATTTTTCTAGTTTTTCTCTCTTCTTTAGTTTTCACTTTGAAATATGGGCATTTTTCTTATTGGTAAATGCACACTTTTTTAGTCCTTATCTTGATATTCATCGGGATTCTGAGCAGGGCTTTTTGTCTGCTTTGGACTCTGATATATCCCAAGCACATAGAATGACCCACAATAAGTGCTTGTTACATGAAAATATGAATGATCCAAGGAGGAAAAATGCATAATTTGTATGGTTTGCTGTGAGAATCTGAGTTAATAACATATGAAGAACCTCAGGACTGTGTCGGGCACTGACATGATCAGCACTCGGCAAATGTGCTGGCATGGCTTCTGTTGATAATAACAACTTTGTTCCCAGGAGAACACGGAAGCAAGGAGGAACAGGAGACACTCTTGCCTCATTCATACCTCCTGAGCATCATTCTAGAAACCCCAAGCTCTGACTCCTGCCAGAGAAAAGGGAAGATGGTTAAGGAAATGTAGAAGTGGCTGAGGCCTCTTCCCTGCATGTATACGGCCATAAAGAAAATCTCAATACCACCTCACATTTCTTGAGCTCTAACGGTATAACAGAAGTTATGCTAAATGTCTTACACTGATTATCTCCTCAAATCCCCACAGCCATTCCTTGAGGTCAATGCAGGAATTACTCTATTTTACTGATGAGGAAACTGAGTCGAAAGTCACCAGCTAGAAGGTGGCAGAGCTGGGATGTGAACCCCGGGCAGTCTGGCCACAGAAGAGTCATAGCAACCCTTTGGGAAGCATGCCAAGAGGTTGACTGTTTGTAAATGAATGACTTGAGGTATCAAACTGAGGAAAACTAGGTTATAGGGTCATTATAAATCTCACCTGACAATCACCTGCCTTTCCAGTCTTTGTGGTAAGAACAAAAGTCTGGCAAGAAGTCTCGAAGCCCTGTGGGCTGCCACATTCTTAATTTGCTCAGTTAAGATCGACCATAAATACATGATGTCAAGTGTGCAGGAGCCAACTTGAAAGAACGCCACAGGGGATGGCACGAGCTCCAGTCCTGGTAGTTCTTATGGAAACTTAGTTGGTAACCCAGCCTGGGCAGAGACCTATCTATTGGCAACATTTTTGAGGAGGGCAAGAAGCAGTTACCATACTAGAGTGTGCACAATGATGGGCTCGGGACGTCAGAGGAACCCGGGGTTGAATCTGAGCTGCATCACTTTTTGGTTGTGTCCTTAAGTAAGCTAAGTCCTCTGAGCAAGGGACAGATGATACCTGCATTAGTTAGAATTCTACAGAGAAACAGAACTGACAGATTTATTAAAGGAATTGGCTCATGCAACTGTAGGGGTTGGCAAGTCTGAATTCTGTAGGAAACCACCTCTGACTCTTCTACTGCCCCAGGTAGAAGTCCCCTCTCTCCTCTGAAATGGTCCTTTATGTTTTCTCTTACCTCTCCCTTGGTATGACTTTATCTTTCTTCCTGGTATTATTTTTATGCATAGACATAAAAATTAGGAGATGCTGAAACTATAGACTGCTTACCTTAGAGGAATCTGCTTATTGTTGTTTTCCCAGGCTATTGGAAACCTGATGAAAAAAACCTTAATATTTAATGGATATTATCATTGTTACTGATATTATCCCAATCGTCATCAATCACTTCACCATAGAAATGTCTCCAACAAGGCTTTCCTCCTACTTCTCTGATGTTGTTTCTGCCAGCCTGAAATGCTAGCTCTCCCCAAGTTCGGCTTTGGTTCTCTGCCCAGTCTGTTCACCCAGAGACAGGGGAAGGTGATGGTGAAAACTAGCTACCTGGTTTGTCTGAGCCTGGCTCTGCCCAGTATGAGCTATGAAAAATTGGGTATATTACTTAGCCTCTCTGCCTCAGTCACCTTACCTATAAAATGGGGATGGGAAGCAGATATGGCTCAAGCAGCTGGACACCCACCTACCACATGCAGGGTCCCAGGTTTGGTTCCCGGTGACTCCTAAAGACAATGAGCAAGACAGCAAGCTGACATGATGGGCTGGTGTGGCGAGTTGATGCAACAAGATGGCGCAGCGAGATGAAGCAATGAAGAGATAGAGAAGACACACAATGAGAGACACAACAAGCAGGGAGCAGAGGTGGCTCAAGTGATTGGGTGCCTTCCTACCACATGGGAGCTCCCAGATTTGGTTTCTAATGCATCCTAAAAAGAAGATGAACAGGGAAGCGGACTTGGCCCAATGAATAGGGCGTCCGTCTACCACATGGGAGGTCCATGGTTCAAACCCTGGGCCTCCTTGACCCGTGTGGAACTGGCCCACGCGCAGTGCTGATGTGTGCAAAGAGTGCCATGCCACGCAGGGGTGCCCTCCGTGTAGGGGAGCCCCATGTGCAAGGAGTGTGCCCTGTAAGGAGAGCCACCCAGCACGAAAGAAAGTTCAGCCTGCCCAAGAATGGTGACACACACACACAGAGCTGAAGCAGCAAGATGACTCAACAAAAAGAAACACAGATTCCCATGCTGCTGACAACAACAGAAGTGGACAAAGAAGAACACACAGCAAATGGACACAGAGAACAGACAACGGGGTGGGGAGGGGAGAGAAATAAATAAAAATAAATCTTAAAAAAAAAAAGATGAACAGAGAGCAGACAGCGAGTGTAAACAATGGGGAGAAGGGGGATAAATAAATAAAATAAATCTTCAAAAAAAAATGGGGATGATGATAAGAGTACATTCCTCACAGGATTTTGTTAAGATTAAATTAGAGCTCACATGGGAAGAGGTTACAACACCCTCAGGCACCTGGTAAGCACTAAATCAGTCTTACTACTCCAGACTCTCCCAGGGTAAATTAACCTAAATGCTTCAATTTTCACTTACACCTTCAAAAGCTCTCTCTGCCGCTTTTCTCCTAAACTCCATACCTAATAGCTTCTATATTCAACAGGACGAACAGGGTTTGCAACCTTTGGACCTTTGCATATATTTGAAGTCTCTGCCTAAAAGGTTTTCTGTTTTGTTTTTTTAAATAAAGCCATCTGTTCGGTTTGTTTGCATTGGATGGAAAAGAACAGAGACTTACTAGGCAGCCTCAAGTAAGGAAAACTAAGGGAAGTCCTGTTCCGGGCTAAGACAGGAGTTTCAGCCATTGGCCTCCAGAGAGCCTGGGAAGAGCTTTCAGTCCAGCTCTCGGCAGACTGGAAGCAGGTGGAGGGTCCACCTGGGCTTTGTCTGCTGGGCTATCTCACTCTGCGGGCCCTCCTGGGCAGCCCACAGAAGGATTTCTCTTGAACATTCCTCCTGAACATTCGGCTGCACCCACAGGATAGGGTTGGGTGACATTGCACATGGCCCCCAGAGTCTTAGGTCAGCCTTCCTTTGAGAACATCTCTTCCAGAGCCAGCTTGCTCCCACAGCCGTGGCCCTGCGTGATCCTTCTCAACCCCAGGTCCCTGCTCAGACGCCTCTGGCTTCAGGAAGCCTCTCCGCCTCATTAGTCATTCCCATCTCTGCTCCATCGCGTCTCAACCTAGTGTATGTCGTTCTTGATGTCCAGATCTGGTTTCCCGGCAGCTGTCATCTCCCCACAGGGAGGGGGTGTGTATAACGCACATTTGTGTCATCAGCATGTTTGCTGAGTGAATAACACAAGGAGCACCTTCAGCGCTGCTCTGTGGGGCCTGCTCTCCTCACGGAAGGACTCACAGAGGACTCTCCACACAGGTCAGACCAGTTCGCCTGGGGTGGCATTCCATTGCCTTGTGGATTTTTAACGTAAATTAGTTCTTTTTAGAAATGTATTTAATTATAAAAATAACACATCATTGAAAGAAAATAAAAGACAGAATGTGTGAAGTAGCTAAATGTTAAAAAGCCCCCACACTTCCCTTTCATTTCATTCCCTGGAGGCAACCACTCTTTAAAATTTTTACAGCTTTATTGGATACGTAAAATACATATATGAAATTCACATGCCATACGATTCACCTATTTAAAGTATGCAATTCAATGTTTTTAGTATATTCACAGGGTTGTGCAGCCACCACTACAATCTAATTTTAAAATATTTTTGTCTCCCTAAAAAACACTCCACACCCATCAGTTGTCAGTCGCCATCCCCCCCACTCACTGCCTGTGACCTCCCACCCTTGCCCCTAGTTCCTGGGTCCCTGGCAACTGTTAATCTACTCTGTGTTTCTATATGTTTGCATATTACGGACATTTCGTATAGATGGAATCATATGATATGTGGTCTTTTGTGTCTGGATTCTTTCTGAGGGTCATCTATACTGTAGAATGTATCAGTACTTCATTTACTCTTTTTTTTTTTTACACTTTTTCTTATTAAAGTTAATAGATAACAAAGAATGTTACATTAAAAAAACATAAAAGGTTTCCATGTAACCCACTCCCCACCTCCCACCCCCATCATTTTTGTAAATTGTATTTTTTAAACATACATACATCACAAAAAATCATTTATTCCCAAGTAGTATTCCATTGCATGAATATTCCACATTTTATTTAGCCTTTCATTAGTCACTGGTAAGAATTTAGTAGCCTTCTGTATGTGTTCGGATTATCTGGGTTAGGATCTCTGTGGGGCAGGTTCTGAGGTGAGTGACCTTGGGTAGGTAAAACCTCTCCAAAGCTTTACCTCAGTTTCCTTATTTAAAATGTGAATAATAGTTTCTAACTCAGATTACTGGCACAGTAGTTAATATTTGTTGAGCACTTACTATGTGCCAGGCACTTTATAAAGATGACCCAACAGACCTCTGATTTACAGATTAGGGATTGTGGCTGGGGGAGGTTAAGTCATCTCCGCAATGTAAGTCTCTAAGTAATCCATGGGAGGGAAAACGCCTGCTGCTGTTAATATTTTGGCATATTTCCTTCCAGTCTTTAAGAAATATTTTAAACATACCCAAAAGTATAGGAGATAGTATAATAGACACCACCTCCACCACTGTTCTTTTACAAGACATAAAATCTAGGAGATCAAATAAATAATTTGTAAAAAATTTTAAATAAGACTTTGGGAAGTGGCTGTGGCTCAAGCAACTGAGCTCCCATTTACCATATGGAGGACCGGACTTTGATCCCCGGGACCTCCTGGTAAAAAAAAGAAAAAAGGTGTCCCAGACCTGCATGGTGTGGAAAAGTGTAGGCCCCTGAGTGGGGAAGGGATGCACCAAAAAGACAATGACACAACCAGATAGAAAAAAACAAAACAAAACCTAGTAAATCAGGTAGTAAATCAGATTCCCCCACCCAGAGGCATTCTTTTTCTTTAGATAATTAGGATCACAGCATATCATATTTTTCCCCCTGAGATGGCTCCCTTGTCTTTTTGTTCATTGTTTTTGCTTGTTGTCTGCTTGATTTTTCTTTAGGGGGCACCTGGAAACTAACCAGACCTCCCAGGAGGGAGGCGGAAGTTCAACTGCTTAAGCCACATCCACTCACCCACAAGTCATTTTGCATTATTTAGAAGTCCTATCTTGAGCATTTTCCCCAGCATATCATTCTACAATATTATTTTTCCTGGCTGGATGTATTATACTATATGGCAGAAATGTAAATTTATCTATCAATTACACATTCTGAGCATTTAGATTATTTCCAAACCCAAAACAAAACAAAACAAAACAAAACAATCACTACACATGAAATCTGTTTTTCAGGGAATCTGATAATTCCCTTTGGACAAATTCCCAGAAAGGCCCAAGATCATGGACTGTTCCTCTAGTTAAGGTTCTTCGTATTTTTTACCGAGAAGAGGCGTGCCGGGTGGCGGGCGGGACTCAGAGAGAGCCTCCAAGATCCCGGCGTGCACCGCGGCGATCCCGGCGGGCACCGCGTCGCGTGGAGGCGCCACCCCAGAGGGCTTGGCGTGTGGTGGCCGCGGTGCGGCGTCTTGCGGTGACGAGGCGGGAACGACATGGAAGTGTAAGCCGCCCGGGGCGTGTTCCCGCTGTTAGGCAGGGGGCCCAGCTCGGGCACGTTAGACCGCTGGGTGCCGGGAGGCGTGAGAATGGAACGACCCTCGGGCCGGCGACCGCGCAGTCTAGAAAGGCCTGTGGGGTCCACATGGGCGGGGAAGAAAGGGACTGCAGCTTGCGGCTCTGAACTTTTCTTCCCCACCTCCGTACCTAGGACCAGTGGTCCTGGCTGCCTAATTCGTGCCTCCCACGCAGTCTCTGACCCGCGTTTTCCAGGTCACACTGCGGAGCCCGACCCAGTACCTGAACGGGGACTTAGGAATAAAGCCATGGGTCACCCAGGAGGGGAGGCGGTTAAGTGCTGGGTTAGAGCTTAGGGACAGATGGCCCCCACTCGGGAAACCCAACTCGAACGAGTTGCTCTCTTGAGTTTGGTGAGGGGCAGGTAGCCCTTTGAAGGAAGGGGCCAGTATTCTGCGGATCAGAAAGGAGTGCGTGAGCCAAGACCGGGACCAAAGATACAGCACTGTGGGGCCTGGGAGGAGTACCAGCTGTTCTAACCATTTAGCTGCACATTGTCCTTTCCCTGTTTGCTCAATCACGTGCAAATGGAAGGTGGTGGTTTTTCTCATCATTTACTCTGCATATGCAATTTGACGTGTTTGACATTAACTTGTAGGCATGCCTATATTTCGCAGTTTCCTTTATGTTCTTTCACCTTTGTGTTTAATGGTTATATGTGTAAGTTTTTCAAATTTACTTGACCTTAACACAGTTATGGTTTTATAACTGAAAATAAAAGCTTCATGAAAACAGCATTTGCCTTTACTGTATGCTGTACATTTTGATATTGACTTCTGTTTTATTAAAAGAATACTTAGTTGTATATTTGTTACCAGAATTAAATACCATAGAAGTGTACAACTCAAAGAGTGAATCCTAATGTAAACTATAGACTAAAATTAATTGTATAGTTATAGTAATATTTTATAGTGTTTCATCAGTTGTAGCAAAGGTACCACACTAATGCAAAATGTTAATAAGGAAAACTGTGTCTCTGTGTGTGAGGGGGTGTAAGGTAACTCTACTTTCTGCATAATTTCTCTGTAAACCTTATAACTGCTCTAATAAAAAATATGAGGAAAAAAAAGAATGTTGACCTTACCTACCTAATTGGTTTTGTAACCCATTAATGGGTGTTTTTCAACACTTTGTATATATTATTTTGGTCCAAGCTATCATCATCAGTTTCCACCTATTTACTAGAGAATTTCCTGTCAGCATATAAACCTACGTTTATTTACTCACCTTAAAATTTTTTTCCTTGTCTCTTCTTATTGCTCTGCTGCTCCATTTGTTTCCCATTATAATAAAACTTCTTAAAAGTGTTGCTTATCACTTTATTCTCTAAAGTATTCCGTTGGGGTTTTATCTTCATCAGCCCACTTAAATGGCTCTTGTCATGATTACCTGAGCCATCCAAGCTTTGTTAAATCCAAAGGTCTGTGTTCTGGCTTCAACTTTCTTGATCTTTCAGCAGGAATTGATAAAGTTGTCTATTCCTTCCTTCTAGAAACTGATGATTAGCATTGTGACATTCTCTCCTGGACTTCTTCCTATATCAAGGGCTACTTCTCAGTATCCTTTCCTTCACTTCTCTCCCCCCTTGTTGGCTTATAAATACTGAGGTATCTCAGGGTTCAATCCTGGGAACCCGTCTCTCCACAATCTCTTTTGGTCATTTACCTATCTCTGCTGATGATTCCCCAACTTATATTTCTATCCCTGCTTTCTCTTCTGAATTCTAGACTCCAGTTCTTCACTACTTATTTGACATCTGCATTTGGATGTTGAAAAAGAACTCGTACTTAACATTTCCAAAACGAAACAATTGATGCTTTCTTTTCCAGCCCAACTTGTTTGTATTTCATTATGACCATTGTCTACCCAGGTGCTTGTATAAAATCTAGTCCTTCTTGTCCTCCACTGTCCCTCATTGCTACATGAAATCCATCAGCTATCCTTTTACCTCTACTTGAGAATATATTCTGAATGGAGTTAGTTTTCACTGTCTCCACTGCTAACTTTGTAGTCTCTGGACTGGGTTAAGAAATAGCCTTTGGCTTCCACTCTTTTTTTTTTTAAAGGGACCACGGCCACGGATTGAACCCGGGACCTGGTATATAGGAAGCTGGTGCTCAACCACTGAGCCACATTGGCTTCCCTGAGTAGGTTTTTTCATTTATTTGCTTGCTTGTTTTTGTTTTAAGGAGGCACTGGAAGCCAAACCTGGGAATTCCCATGTGGGAGTTCTCAAACTCTTAAGCCACGTTGGCTTCCTGATATATTCTTCCTGCCCTATTATTTGATAGCTCAGCTTACGTGTATCTTTTCATAATTGCATTTCCTCTTCAGTCAATCCAGAATAAGCCCTCCTTTTTGACTTTCTAGCACCTTGTTGTATTTTTCCTTAAATAATTAACTAGTTATAATAATACATTTATGTTTACTTATTTAGTGCCTTGTTTCCCTCACAAAAGTATGAACTCCATTGTTCACCTAGTGCTTTGCACTACTTCAGGCCCACAGCCATTCAGCAAATACTTGTTGAATGAAGTAATAACAGTAGTTCATTAGTTTAATATGTAAAACTTAATTAACTAGCTTCTACAGATTTTCAGATTTTCCTGAGTGAAATGGTTTGAATTGGGGGGGGGGCGGATATTCCTTTAACAACCCGTTCACTTCTCCCAAGGAGTTCGTGACTTACTGGGAGTAGTCAAGAATTTTGCAGCTAGCAGTTAATGGAAAAATGAGGTTTTCCAAGGGAAGCTGTATGGTTTGGGAGTAGAAGGACCCCTGAAGCAGAAAGGCATGGAGGCCTGATTTCTAGTTTCTGCCCAGTTTGACATCTGGCAGTCTAGTCATTAGGAGCCTCAGCAGAATAATGAGTCTCTTAAGAGAACAAGTACTATACCTCTGTCAGGCTCTCCCAGGACTGGGAATGGGGAGACACGAAGAGAAAAATTCCCTAAGCTTTTACTACCTTTTTTTCCTTCAATTGTTGAGTACCTGAAGAATGAATAATACATATAAATATACATTAGAAACTTTTAAAAAGCTGGGAGATATTTGTTTTATTTGATTGAATGACAATTTTTAAAAAAACAGCTTTTTGACTATTGGCAAATGTTTTTCCTTAGGTAAAAGGATACAAAATATAGCAAAATTAAGTATTTGAATATATAAGGTAATTGTTATCTGGCTAACTTTATCTAAGATTTGGGGTGATTTATAGGTCTGGAAACTTTGTATTTACTCTCTTATTCTTGATCTTAATATACATAGGAAAATGGACTCTTTTTTTTAATCTTCTGTATCATCCTTTTCAGTAGTGTCAGGATTTCCTTCTTTTTACAGCTGGAAATTCTGAGGTTTAAAGAGGTAATAGATCCTCTAACCATTCAGTAACAACTGGAAAGAGAAAACTTGTTTTTTGCCTCCCAAGAGAGTGCTACATATTAAATTTTTCATTGATTTCAGAGACTGTCCAATTCTTTATTCCAGAAATTAGTTGTTCAGAGCAAGACTTGAATTGATGATAATATAGGAGGTCAGCAATTCTGTTTGTCATTGCATTGGCAAGAGTTAACTCTGTGGCAGTTGGTAGGCACTGTGTGTGCGTGTGTGTATGTGTGCGTGTTTTCTAAGGAAAGTCTGTCAATAGATCATTTTGTTCTGTTTATTCAGAATTTGGTTTTCCAAAGTAGTTGTTTACTTCCATTAAATTGACTCAGCAAGTTAAACAAATCTTATAGGTTAAATTTCAAATAACAAGTCAACGTTAGTCAACTAATTTAGTACTCAAGGAAATTAAGTGACTGTTATATAGATTGTCTTTAAAATTCACTTGGAATATTTGCTTTAAACACCCGTAAATAAAGTAGATCCTGTTCTATTTAAGTCCTGCAAGAGAATGTGAAGTTTTTTGTAAGTGGAAAGTTTCTAGAAGTATTTTGCTTGTTAAAAGTATTATATAATTCCAAAATGTTAGCTGTAGAGGAGGCAATTCTTGCTTTTTAGGGACTAACACCTCGTATAATTCTCAGAAGTGACAATTGATAAGTCTTAGTACATCTACAATACATTGGGAAAATTGCTATAAGTTACAGTTAATGTCTTTTTCAATATTCTTTATTTCAGTTTTACGTTTCCATTTTCTTTAACTTTATAGCTTGAAGAACTGCGAAACTATGGAACAGTTGCACAAGTAGCAAGAATACCTATATACCTTTTACCTAGAGTTGCCATTTGTTAACATTTTAATATATTTTGCCATATCTCTGCCTCTCTGCGCGCGCATATACACTCTTTACATACACTCTTAACCATTTGAGAGTTAGATGTAGACTTCGTGCCACTTCACCACTTTTAAAAAGTGGACATTCCTCCTATGTAACTACAATACTATTATCACACACATAAATATCACTGATAAAACTATTATTAAAATACAGTCTGTATTGAAATTTCTCCAGTTGTCCCAATAATGTCCTTTCAGCTGGGTTTCTTTTTTTCTGATCCAGGATCTAGTCAAAGATCACACATTATGTTTAGTTGCCTTGTTTCTTAATATCCTTTACTCTGGAAACAGTTTCCTAGCCTCTTTTTTGTGACATTGGCATTCTGACACTGACATTGACAGTTTTGAAGAATCAGGCTAGATATTTTGAGCATCTCTCAGTTTGGATTTGTCTGATTATACCATCATGGTTAGATTCAAATTAACTTTTTTTGCCAGGATTGTGGTAAGGACATTGTCTTTCTTAGTGTATCACGTTAGGGGGCATATGATGTCAGAATGAACCATTATTGCTGATATTAAATTTGATAACTTGATTGAGTTGATTTCTGTCCTGTTCTCCTAAAACCTGTTATTTAGCGGTAGTGATGTTAACTTCTTATGGACCAAAATGGCCTTTGAAAAAATTTGGCAATATGTTTAGGGCTTCATGACAGTAGACCTGCACTCAGTAACATTTTATTGAATAAAGGAAGGCCTAGCATATATTGGTATTCACTTAGTAAGTATTCAGCTGCGTTAAAAAAAAGTCTTCCTATCAAAAGAAAAACAATGACTAAATCAGTTTTTGCCAACCAGCCTGTAAGTTGTAGTTTTTAAAGCATCCATTATCCTGGTACCATCACAAAGATTTGTTGAAATACACTTGAAAGGGTTTTCTCCCTTCTTTGTATATTGATTCTATAAAAGGCAAATGATATTTTCTGGATTCTTGCTTTAATAGTATTTACTTGGGCAGTTGGTGCTAACTTGGAAGGGCCAAAGACAGGTTTCCCAAGACTTGGAATATTCTGCATGATGGAGGAGGGGCCATGTTTTGGAAATGAAGTTTTAGCAGTGGTGCCTGAAAAACAAAAATAACATTTGCATTTTTTTCCCTAGCCTGTTCCATGAAGGGATGTCTTAGTTGCCTTGTATTTTAGGGAGTACAGGGAGTTGTAACTCAGTTTCAAGCGAAGATAGGAGGAAGCTTGTGGACTGGTTTCCTGATTAAGTAGGCAAAGATGACATGTGGCTGTCGATTTTATTTGAAATGAATGATATCACATACACTAATTATGTATCATCCTTCCTGTGTTAGATTCTTTTGGAATCTCATTACATTCTTTGTGACCTGAGTGCAGTTGTGGCCATTTGAGCAATGCATCACTTTTGTGAAATCCTAATGATTTGTTGAATCATTAGTAGCATTCAGTAAGCTTCATGTGCTGATTTGATCATAGTGCTGACATCACTGTGTTAACCATAACCACCTGCTAGTTTTGCTTTATTTATTGACTGGGGAAATCACCCTTCTATTTAGCCCATGTTTTTGAAAAATTGTTGCATTGTTTTCATCATATAGCCCCACTCCTGATTTAAGAACCTACAGTGGTCCCTGTTGTACATTTTGCAGGTTCAAACTCTATCTGAATTTTCAGGGTTCTGTGTTAATATCTAATGCACTCTCATTTTCACAACTCCATAGTTATTTTCCATTTGAATTATGTTTCTTACCATGTGGCCTCTAGGAGATAACTTATTGTTGAGCCTCAGTTTCATTATCTATAAACTAGGAACCATAAAAATAGCTTCTATATCACAAGGTTGTTGTGTTTTTTTAAAAGATTTATTTTTTATTTATTTCTCTCCCCCCCCCCCCCCGTTGTCTGCTCTCTGTGTCCATTCGCTGTGTGTTCTTCTGTATCTGCTTGTATTCTTGTCAGCAGCACCGGGAATCTGTGTCTCTTTTTGTTGCATCATGCTGCTCCGACAGCTCTCCATGTGTGCAGCACCACTCCCGAGCAGGCTGCGTTTTTTTCGCATGGGGCGGCTCTCCTTACGGGGCACACTCCTTGCACGTGGGGCTCTCCTTTGCGGGGACTCCCCTGCATGGCAGGGCACTCCTTGCACATACCAGCACTGCATGTGGGCAAGCTCACCACATGGGTCAGGAGACCTTTGGTTTGAAACCGTGGACCTCCCATGTGGTAGGTGAATGCTCTATCTGTTGAGCCAAATCTGCTTCCCTCACAAGCTTTTTAGTAAGAATTAAGTGAGAAAATAAATTTTAATAGTCTTAAAAAGTTAAATTTGGTGGGTCTGGGGTGGGGGTAGGGAGTATGTTAGAGTTCCCTGTATGGGGTTTGTATTTGTAACTTTCCTATAAGTTTGAAATTATTGCAAAATAAAAAGTAAAAAACAAAAAAAATCTCCAGCCCTATAAATCAATCGTCAATAAATACCCTTCATTTATAGGAGACCTTACCAAGTACCAGGAACTGTGGTAAACTTTTGAAAGTTTGTTGTCTCCTTTCATCCTCATAACAGGCCTATAAAGTAGGAAGAGGTTGTGGTGTGGTAGCATAGGTAGTAATAGTAATAATTAATGGTATTTATTGAGTGCTTACCACATTCCAGGTACTTTACCTGTTTTTAATTTTTTTTTTCTTTTTTTTGGTCTAATTTTATTTTTAGAGAAGCTTTATATTACATAAATGTTACATTGAAAATAAAGGTAATTCCCATATACTTCACCTCCTCCCACATTTTTCCCTGTCAATATCTTTCATTATACAATTGAGGAACACTTATTGGAAGCGTTGCTACTAACCATGGTCTATAGTTTACATTATGGTTTATACTTAGCACTGCACAATTTTAAAGGTTTTCTCAAAATGTATAATGGTCTGTATCCATCCTTGCAACCTCATGTAGAACATTCCAGTGTCCCCAAAATGCCCCGTGTTATACCTATTCTTCCCTCTTCCTCCCCTCTGAACCTCTGGTGACCACTGCCTTTAAATCAATGGTTAATGTTTTAACTTAATTTTCTAATTGATCTTATGAGTTTAGTTCTATAATTACCATTATTTTTGTAATGAATTTTATATTTAGAGAAGTTTTAGATTTATATTTACAGAAAAAGTACACTGAAAGTATAGGGAATTCCCACTACCCTCATACCCATACACATAATTTCCTCTATCTTTAATGTCTTACATTAGTATAGTACATTTGTTAAAATTGATGAACCAGTATTGGAGCATTGCTACTACCCAAAGTCTGTAGTTTAAATTATGGTTTACACTTTGTGCTGTACGGTTTTGTAGGCCTTTACAAATGTGTAATGTCATTAGTCCATCATTGTAGTGTCATACAGAGCAAGTTCACTGCCCTAAATATACCCTGTGTTCCACTTATTCATTCCTTCCCCTCCCTTGAGAGACTTCAGGATAGAGAGGTTAAGTAATTTGCCCAAGTTCACACAGTTAATGTATGATGGTTTAGAATGCAGACAGTGTAGCTCCAGAGCCTATACTCTTAAATCTTCTATGCTACAGTTCTAGGTACTGGTTTATTCCCCTTTTATTATTTTAGGTGGCGAAGCTTAGGATGCTGAATAACTCACCCAAACTCGTACACCTTATAAGTGGCAGAGCTGGAATATGAACCCAGATCAGTCTGAGTTTAAACTATGTTCTTCCATAATTTCATTCTAACTGGATTTGAATCCTAGCTCAGACATGTACTGCCTGTGGGCAGTTGGGCCATTGAACGCCATTCTCTTTATTATTGTTTTGTCATCTTTAAAATGGTGATAATCATGAAATTATTGTTACTATAAGTTAACACAATAAAAAAGAAACCATTTCTTCAAAAAATCCCTCTGAAATAGCTTAGCATTTTGTTCTTAATTCACACTACATTGTCTCTAGAATGCTCAAAACAATATTTTTGATATGATAGTGCAGAATGGATCCACTAAAATTTAATGCAAGTAACATTGCTGTGTTCGTACTTGAAGAATGACGTTTTGCCTTATCAATTATGACACAGGAGTACCAGACTTTTGGCCACCTGCTTGACACATGAACTCTTAACTGTTCCCTTTGGAGTTTTGTGGATTATCTGGCAGGATTCCTGGTGTTGCTGTAATTCCCAGTGGTGACGTCAAGTGTTAAGGAGCCCATTTCTATTGATTTAGAAGGAGGACTTGGCTGCTCAAGATTGCAGTAGCTGGTGGGAAACTGATGGTGTTGGGTAGAGGACATGGGTAGGGGTGTGTTTTAGTTTGCCAGAGGGCTGCTGATGCAAAGTATCAGAAATGTGTTGGCTTTAAAAAAGAGATTTATTTGGGGTAAAAGTTTACAATTCCAAGACCATGGAAAAGTCCATATCAGGGTACCATAAAAGGTGCTTTTTCATCAAAGTCAGCTTTGTTGATGTTGTCCAGGCACGTGGCAAAGCAAGATGGTTGCTCATTTCTGACAAGGTCACACTTTCCCTTCAGGCTCACTGTATCCTCTTGAGCTGCTCTGTGGACCCAACCTCTTTGAGCCTCTCGGGGGCTTCTGTTTTCCTGCAGTCCTCTCTCTCACATTGCAGAATCAAATATGCCAGCTCCCTTTTCCTCTTGTCTGTCTCTGTTTTAATCACCTATCTGGTGATGGATGCCATCATAGTAAAAAAAGAAGTGTTCTGAAATTGTCCACAGCCAGAGGACTTAGGAAATTTCTCAGTTTTAGGTGGCAGTCCTCAAATTCCTGAACTGGACTATTTGATCTTGACAGAGGAATCATTTTATAGATTTTTAACTACCACAGAAGAATGTGAACCCAAACCAATGTTAACTTGTTTTTCTTTTGCAGGAAGGATGCCAGTTCTGCTCTGCTTAGTAACTACGAGGTAAATAGCTTTGACATGTATTTTCCTCTCTGGTAGTTTGCCCTTTGCTTCTGAAGATTCTTCAGAGTTTTAGTTAGAAATGACTGAACTCACTTGGATTTTCCACTCCATTAAAATGGGACAGATGGCATCATCTATAGACCTTGGAATACTCCAAGCTTGATAAATTATATACAGTACTTC
This sequence comes from Dasypus novemcinctus, assembly GCF_030445035.2. NCBI lineage: Eukaryota > Metazoa > Chordata > Mammalia > Cingulata > Dasypodidae > Dasypus > Dasypus novemcinctus. The sequence goes on along the minus strand of NC_080695.1, from coordinate 25,093,497 downwards.
AGGGATGCTGGGAATACTTTGATTTACAGTAGGCAACCTTCCCCGAGTCTCAAAGATTCCAGATATTTATCTGGGATGCCTTCATGGAATGGAAGCATGGATTTTAGCAGCCATTTCCATATTCAAAAGTTTTCTGTTAAAATATGCCTTTTCCTAATTACAGGCCTTCACCTGTAAAATACTTTTATACATTATCTTTTTGATCCTTATTAGAGCCTTACAGGTATTAACATCCTCATTTTGAAGTAAAAGTTTAGTTGATTCACAATTATTAATAATTTAGTAGGAATTAATACTTTCATGATTTTTGAGTTTGTGGTGGGGTTGCTGGGAAAGGGAAGAAGAAAGGGAAGAAGAGCTTGGTGAGAGGAGAGAGATAAAACATTGATTTTGCTAAGCTTTTATTTTGCCTAAGTCCTGTTTGGTAAAACCATCTGATCAGTTCTAGGTGTAGAAGGAAACATTTGTACATTCATTGTCAGTTTTCCATATGCATAAACTCAGGGAGACTTAGAGGTGGTCTGGGTCTCCATTGTGAGATATATAGAGAAACTGTAATAGAGTAAACACAACTATCCATATTCCTTCTTTCCTAAAGGCTCATCATAAATTTGCTGCTCATAATAAGGAAATGGTTTTTGGCCAATCCATTGGCTTTTAGGAACCTCCTTGTCCAGTTTGGACTTTGCTAGGTGTTTGGGTATTTTTATCGTTTGGGGAAACATTGCATTCATTGGGTATCAAGTCACTGTTTCTAAAATGAAGAGCAAGCAGGGGAAGGGTTGCATTATCTCCAGTAACAGTTTGAGAGCATATATTTCCCTTGATTTTTTAATATAATCGCTAAATAGGAAAGCGATATTTCTTCCTCTTAGCAATAATAAACATGTTTTTCCCTTGTAGGGTAAGTTTGCTTCTGAAGTTCTGTAGCGTTTCTTCCCCTTTCTTCCCTATCCCCCCGCCTCCTTCCTTCTTTCCTTTCATATTTTATAACTTGCCTCATAATTTTTCCTCTCCAAGTTTATTATACTAGATTTTTGTATTGGAGAAATAGAATCCTTTTTTAGGAAAATTTATTTTCAGAGGCTATTTTTGAGATCAGAGATCAGTGATATGGTATTTATTGATAGGAAACATTTGAAATATTTTAAGTAAACTAATTAATTTGGATTATTTAACATAGATAAAGGAACATGTTAAAAATGTCAGATGTGGGGGTGGATATAGCTCAGTGGTTAAGCACCTGCCTCCTATGTACAAGGTACTGGGTTTATTCCCCGGTATTTAAAAAAAAAAAAAAAGCCAGATGTTCCCCAGATTCATATGTGTCCTAATCAGATTGGGGAAGAGGGTTGTGGGGAGAAACATTTTCCTATTTATTCTTCAAAAACATTGACCTTGGAATAGATACATTTCTTAAACTTATTTATAAAAATCTTTTGTTTCCTAGGTGTTCCAGTTACTTACTGATCTTAAAGAACAGCGTAAAGAAAGTGGAAAGAATAAGCACAGTTCTGGACAACAGAACTTGAATACCATCACCTATGAGGTAAGCCTGGGCTACCTGGAGGGCCTGCCTAATGACCACTAAGCAGGGTTTGTTTATTCTGCTGATGACATTGGCCACCAAATCAAGATGGCCTTTTATCTGATTTGAACAGCTTTATTGCAACTCAGTTTTTATTCTTTTTATAAAAGCAATACTTTCTATAGTATAAAACTTAGAAAGTACCAAAGAGCATAAAAAAGAAAGCAAACATAAATCATAATCTTGGATATACCATGGTGGACATTTTGGTGAAATCTCTTCCAACCTTATGCTTTATCCATAAAAAGAAATCTTTACACACTTAATCAGTTTAACTCACTACTCTATATCTCCTTTCCTTTCTTTTTTTTCTTTTTTTTTTTAAGATTTGTTTTATTTCCCCCTCCCCTTGTTGTTTGTGCTCACTGTCTGCTCTCTATGTGTATCTGTTGTGTATTCTTTGTGTCTGTCTTCTTTTTTTTTTAGAGTCATCGGGAACTGAACCCAGGACCTTCCATGTAGGAGGGAGGGGCCCAATTACTTGAGTCACCTCTGCTCCCTGCTTGTTGTGCCTCTTACTGTGTTTCCTTATTGTGTCTCTTTGTTGCGTTATCTCACTGTGTCGTCTTGTTATGACAGCTTGCCATGCCAGCCTGTTGTGTCAGCTCTCTGTCTTGTTCATCTTTAGGAGGCACTGGGAACCAAACCTGGGACACACACACACACACACACACACACACACACCCCACCTTGTGGTAGGCAGGTGTCCTATTGCTTGAGCCACATCCGCTTTCCTCTAGTGCCTTTTTTTTTTTTAAGATTTATTTTTTATTTATTTCTCTCCCCTTCCTCCCCAGTTGTCTGCTCTTTGTGTCCATTCGCTGTGTGTTCTTCTGTGACTGCTTCTATCCTTATCAGCAGCACCAGGAATCTGTTTCTTTTTGCTGCATCATCTTGTTGTGTCAGCTCTCTGTGTGTGTGGGACCATTGTTGGGCGTCTGCACTTTCTTTCGCGCTGGGCGACTCTCCTTATGAGGTGCATTCCTTGCATGTGGGGCTCCCCTACGCAGGGGACACCCCTGCGTGGCAGGGCACTCCTTGCGCGTATCAGCACTGCACATGGGCCAGCTCCACAAGGGTCAAGGAGGCCCGGAGTTTGAACCGCAGACCTCCCATGTGGTAGGCGGATGCCCTAACCACTGGGCCAAATCTGCTTCCCTTCTCTAGTGCTTTTAATGTAAGTGGCACCTTGTCTGAATACAGGGTTCTTGGGTTCAGCGTTTGTTCTGCAGGGCTCTGTAGGTATGACTTTGTCTATTAGGGTTTGTTATTATGGAAATCTGAGTTGAACCTGATTTTTGTACTTTTGAGAGACTCTTAACTTAGATGCTTGAGGTTTTTGTTTATTTTTCAGGATTGAAATTGTTCCCATATTATATCTAGGTGAGGTTCTCTCTTAAAAAAATAAAATACTTTTTATTTGAGATAGTGCCAAGAGTTCTTACGTACCTTTCCCCTAGTTTTTCCTACGTTGTCATACATAACCATGGCACAATTGTCAAACCTAAGAAATTAAATTGCTCTAATGATATTAAGCTAAAATAAAGATTTTATTTGAATTCTCCATTTTTTCCTCTACTGCCCTTTTTCTGTTCCAGGATCCAATCCAGGATACCATAATGTATTCAGTTATCATGCCTCCTTATTTTCCCCCAATTTTTCCTTGCCTTCCATGATCTTGACTACTGGTAAGGTGTTTTTGTAGAGTGTCCTTCCATTTGGATTTGTCTGATATTCTCTCTTTAGACTGAAGTTACGGCTTTTGGGGAAGAATACCACAGAGGTGATGTGTCCTGTGCTTTGCATGGTATCAAAGGTTGCCTAACATCAGCATGTTGTGTTACTGATGATAGTAACTTTGATCATTTGGTCGAGATGGTATCTGCCAGATGTCTCTACTATAAAGTTACTGTTTTTCCATTTCCATACTCTTTTTGTTAAAAAGGAGTCACTAAGTCTAGCCCACATTTAAGGGGAAGGGGATGAAGCTCTATCTCCTTGAAGAGGGTTATCAAAGAATTTGTGAACATTGATTTTAACATTCATCAGTGGGTGGGTATTTGCCTAGTGGTGATTTTCTGTTTCCCTTATTCCTTCTTTGTTAGAATTCTTCCTTAAGGAAGAGTTCTCTCACCCATTTATTCAGTCATTTCTTTATAGCCTTATGAACTCATGGATTTTTTTTTTTTTTTTGGGTCCCCTCACTTCTGAAAAAAAGTTGTCTAAGATATGTTAATTGCCAGATTGGGGAAGCAGACTTGGCCCAGTGGTTAGGGCGTCTGTCTACCACATGGGAGGTCCGCAGTTCAAACCCTGGGCCTCCTTGACCCGTGTGCAGCTGGCCCACGTGCAGTGCTGATGCACGCAAGAAGTACCCTGCCATGCAGTGGTGTCTCCACACAGGGGCGCCCCACACGCAAGGAGTGAGCCCCATAAGGAGAGCCGCCCAGCTCGAAGAAAGTGCAGCCTGTCCAGGAATGGCGCCGCCCACACAGAGAACTGACACAAGATGACACAACAAAAAGAAACACAGATTCCCGTGCCGCTGACAACAGAATCAGACAAAGAAAAAAACACACAGCAAATGGACACAGAGAACAGACAATTGGGGGGAAGGGGAGAGAAATTTAAAAAAAACAAAATCAATTGTCAGATTGGGTTTTTATTTTTTTTTTTAAAGATCAGAAATGTGTTCTTCCAAAATTTTAATATTCTTTCTGTTCTAGCGCCTGGATAAAGGTTGAAATCTCCTGAAGTCTGAACTCATTTGTTTATAGAAGATTTTTAAAACAACAAAAATTGAAACTACTAAATTTATATCGACTACTCTCCTTCCTTCTCATTTAGGGTTCTTTGTCTTATGCTTGCCTGTTCCCTTTTTTGTAGACATTAAAATACATATCAAAAACACCATGCAGGCACCAGAGTCCTGAGATTGTCAGAGAATTTCTCACAGCAATGAAAAATCACAAGTTGACCAAGTAAGTAAAGATTATCTTAATTAGGAATAAAGTGACACATAATGAAAATGACAGCTTAGAAAAGTTGCTCGTTTAAAGTAGGGTCTTGTCACTGCCATTGTTTAGCTGAAACACCTGAAACACAGGGACCTTGTAGGGCCAAGAGCAGAAGTTAGTGGGTTTTTTAATCTCCTAGGTCTTTCTTGGAGTTCCAGTTTATGTTCCTTATCCCATCACTCCCACCCAGCATTTATTGAGCCCTTTTAAAATCAGCCCTTGCCTTGTTCTTGATTTTAGGGGAAAGCATTGAGTTTTTCACCATTTAGTATGATAGTAGTTTAGGATTTTAATGGATCTTTTTACCAGGTTTAGGGAGTTCAGTTTGGTGAGAGTTTGTATAATGAATGGATGTTGAATATTGACAACTGATTTTCTTTATCTATTGAAATAGTCATATTGTACTTGTTCTTTAACCTTCTTAAACTTATCTTTTGGATTTTTGGCTGTATCTTTTTGTAAATTTTTATTTACAAAACAATAAAAGAATAACAATATACATATAGTCTAGATAGAGTTAATGCTTTACTGCTTTAAGTAAAATGCATAAGCCATATAATGATATAGGTTTATCTTTCCCTTTTTGTATCATAGTTGTCATATTTATTAAGCATCTACATACATTGAAAATACTGTTCAGCAATGCTTTAACATTAACTTTTTCCTTTTTTTTAGGAGGTACTGGGAATCAACATTTTTTTTCCTCATTTTTAAAAATTAACTTATTGAAGTATATCACTCATACTTAAACATACATAAAAAATAAGTGTATAATAATAGTTGCGAACTTACAAAACAAACATAAATAACATTTTACTGGTCTCTCATTATTCACCCTACCACCAAAACTTGCATGGTTGTTAACTTAAACCTTTTTAACTAATGATTGAAAAACACTGTCAAAATATTACTACTAACCAAAGTATTTTTCCCCCAACCAACCATATTATTATCTTTATATCATTTATATATGAACATACATAAACAATTAAGTGTATAGTAAAAGTTGTGAACTTACAAGGCAAACATGCATAACATCATACAGGGGTCCCATATACATCAACCCTCCACCAGCACTTTGCATTGTTGTGAGACGTTTGTTACAAATTATGAAAAAATACTGTCAAAATCTTACTACTAATTATAGTCCTTATCTTACATTTGGTGTGTTTTCCTCCCTACCCACCTTATTATTATTTTTTAAATATATTTTTTATGACAGAAGTTGTAAACTTATAAAACCTTCACGCAAAATGTGCAGAATTCCCCCTTTATCAACACACCACACTGTGGTGGAACATTTGCTATAGAAAATATCATTTGATTTTTACCATGTCCGATGTGTACATTTGGCTCACATTTTCCATACTGCCTCATTATCAACACACTACATCTTTTGCATAGATGCAAGAATATTATATTATTATTGCTAAGCACAGTCCATAGGTCACTCCAGCTGTATTTTTCCCATGCTTCTCCACGTTCCGAACACCCTGCAGTAGTGATGTACATTTGCTCTAACTCACAAAGGACACTCTTGCATCAATCACAATTCTCATCCACCCCTTGGTTTACTGTGCTATTCAGTTCCTAGATTATTCTCTAACATTCTGTCAGTTGGCATTTATACACCTAGACTATGATTTTCAGCCACATTCTCATTTATAAACTAGCTGTTACTCACTGTGTTACCATCCACTCTATATATTTCCACACTTTTACAGTAAAGCTAATTAAAACTTCTGCATACATTAAACATCAGTAGTCCATCTCAGTCCTCCTCTTACCTCCTTTAAGAATCTACCACCTACAACCAGGTCTTGAAGATATTTTCCTACTATTTCTTCTAGAAGTTTTATGGTTTTTGCTTTTATTTTTAGGTTTTTGATCCATTGTGAGCTAACTTTTGCATAAGGTGTGAGATAGGGTCCTCTTTCCCTTTTTATCTATGGATGTCCAATTCTTTCAGTACCATTTGTTGAATGGACTGTTCTGCCCAAGCTGCATGGGTTTAACAAGCTAGTAAAAAATCACTTGACCATACATGTGAGCGTCTGTTTCTGAACCATCCATTTGGTTCCATTGGTCTATGTGTCTGTCTTTATGCCAGTACCATGCTGTTTTACCACTAAGCTAGGTAATACGATTTAAACTGTATGATGTTTCTGGGTATTCAGGACCCCTTACCTTTCCAAATAAATTTGATGATCATATTTTCAATTTTTTTTAATGCTGGTCGAATTTTTATTGGGATTGCATTCAATCTGTATATCATTTTGCGTAGAATTGACGTCTTAATGATATTTAGTCTTCCAATCCATGAGCTTGGAATGTCTTCCAGTTATTTAGCCCTTTTTATTTCTTTTAACACTGAGTTGCAGTTTTCTGAATACAAGTGCTTTACATCGTTGGTTAAGTTTATTCCTATTTGAGTTTTATGTCATATTTTATTTTCACCACTCTTTTGACACTTGTAATTACTTTTATTGATATAATCTTCATTTCTAGACCCTCTTCCAGGCCTCTCTCTCTGTCTTTTGTTTTCATACTCTAGCATACCCTTCAGTGTTTCCTGAAAATCTGGTCTCTTGCTTAAAAATTCTCTCCGTTTCTGTTTATCTGTAAATATTCTAATTTCACCCTAATTTTTGAAAGATGGTCTTGCCAGATATAAGATTCTTGACTAGAAGTTTTTCTCTCGTATTATCTTAAATTTATCTTCTTGCCTCCATGGTTTCTGGTGAGAAATCAGCACTTAATCTTATTTGGTATCTCTTATATGTTATGCATTGCTTTTCTCTTGCTGTTCTCAGAATTCTCTCTGTCTTTGGCATTTGACATTCTGAGTATGTGTCTCAAAGTTGGTCTGTTTGGATTTTTTTGGATGGCAATACGATGTGCTTCTTGGACATGGATATCTATATCCTTCGATAGGGTTGAGAAATTTTCTACCATTATTTTTTCAAATATTCCTTCTGCCTCTTTTCCCTTCTCTTCTCCTTCTGGGACACCCATGACCACATATGTTTGCATGCCTTTTGTCATGTAGTTCCCTGAGACCTTGTTCAGTTTTTTCCGTTCTTTTCCTCATCTGTTCTTTTGTATGTTCACTTTCAGAGGCCATTTCATTAAGCCCACCGATCCTTTCTTCCACCTCCTCAAATCTGCTATTATATGATTCCAATGTTTTTTAATTTCATTTACTGCACCTTTCATTCCCATAAGATCGCTGTTTTTCTATGTATGCTTTCAAATTCTTCGTGCTTATCCAGTGTCGTCTTAATATCCTTAATCTCTCTAGCCATCTCATTGAATTTATTAAGGAGATTTGTTTGAACATCTTTGATTAGTTGTCTCAACTCCTTTATGTCATCCAGAGGCTTATCTTGTTCCTGTAACTGGGCCATAGCTTCCTGTTTCTTGGTGTGGATTGTTATTTTTGTTGGTGTCTTTGCATCTGGCTTACTAGAGTATTTATTCTGGGTGCAGTTTTTTTCTTTAGTTTAGGGCTTCCTGTCCTTTCTCCTTTGCTGGTTGTATAGTAGGAACCAAGGTTTTAGTTGGTGCTATAAGCTGTGGAGGCTCAAGCTGCCCTGATTGTGCCAGGGACCAATAAAGCATCTCCCAAATTTCTCCTTTGCCAGGGATAGAGGCAGAGTCACACCTGTGTGGAATAATCCAAGTCATGCAGGCCTAGACTGTAGTTGCCCAGAGAGGCTGGTGAAGCTTCTCACCCCTTTCTCCGCTGCCTGGGGTAAGGATGGAGCTGCAGGTATGGGCAGCAGTCTATGCAGTGCTGGCCCAAGATGGCCACAGTTGCCCTGGTAGACTTTGGATTATTCAGTCTGTGCCAGGCAAAGGTACCTGCAGTTACCTGGATAGGCTGGTGCAGGGCCCACCAGCCTCCTCCCTGCCAGAGGCAGGGCTGAAGTGTAGTCTCAGGCTGCAGGCCGATCTGGTGAAAGAAACTGGTTCCTACCATCACTCTGATTTTGGGTCAGCTGGGCTTCCCCTCAGGCTGTGGGCCTGTTACCAGATTTTGTTTAGGTTCTTTGACTCTGCTGGAGAAATGAATTTCAAGAGCACATCGGGTGAGTTAGGCCAGTAATTTACTCAGGTAGCAGAGGAAGAGAAATGGGAGAAAATAACAGAGCAGGGGTCCCAGGTAGAGAGAGGGGGGCTGAAAAGTGATAAAGAGGGCTGATTTATAGGCTATAATTCCCCATTATAGGTTATAAATGCTCAGGTTTTACTTGTGTGGTGATCCAAGGTAGGGGAGAAGCAGCTGGAGCCTGGATCTGGAGGCACCAGAGCACGAGAGAGAACTCAGGTCCAGTGCCACTTTTTAAGCTGCTAGTTGTTCTACCCCTTTGCTAATGGCAGGGGAGGAGTTCAAGCTGTTTACCGCTTTGATTGCTTATTTCCCCCATCAATCTTCCAGGAGAGCCCAATGATAAAAGTCCTTGGAGGAATATCTGGGGCTACTCCTGTTTCCAGAGGAAGTCTTCTTCTGAATGGCAGAATCTTGGGGGAGGGTCTTCCAGCAGCCATCTTGAGGTTGCTGGTGTTCACGTAGAGACTCTGTCAGGTTGCAGATACATCTGTTAATTCCCTATTACTAGCCTGCTTCAGGTGGAGTAAAAACGGCAGCCACTGGCCTCTTCCCGACTTGCACAGATTCACACCCCATCTGTTCCCAGGGTTATATCTTAGCCAGCCGAGTCTACCAATCAGTAGCCGAAATCTGCAGCCAAGTGTCTCCTCCTCTGTTTATGGGAAATAGAGCTTCCAGTTCCAGCCACAGAATACCTCCTGGGGCAGCTTGTGCTGCCAGAGTAAAATAATCACCGGCCTCCATGGCTTGGCCAGTAATTTCCCAGAGAGGCTGGCACAGGTCCCCAAAACTTCCTTCCTACTGGAAGTGGCACTGGGACCTAGGCTAGAACTGCAATCCAATCTGGATGGAAAGAAGCTGGTCCCCACTGGCTCTGTGATTTTCAGTCTCTACTGCTTCCTCTCGTGTGAGGTGTGGAGTTAAGATGGTGGCTACCAGCCTCTTTCTGACTTGGACAGGCTCATGCTTTAGTTGTTCTCAGGATTATACTTTAGCCTGCTGAATTTACCCATCGGTAGTTAAAGTTGGTGCCCAGCCGTCTCTTCCTCCCCCATTTTTGGAAAGTGGAGCTTTCAGTTCCAGCCACGGAACAGCTCCCAAGGCGGCCTATGCCTCCAGTGAAGGATAAGCACTGGCCTCCATGGCATGGAACACTCTACTTACAAGTCTTCTCTGCAGATGGGCAGTCTCCTCTTTCCATTCCTTCAGGTATGTTGCAGGATGCTCTTCTGGCCTCCTGGAGCCCCCAAACAGTGCTTCAGCTAGCTCCAGAGAGCTCTGGGTGTTTACTAACTGCCCTGTAGCAAGAGCTGATTCTAGGAGCTCCTTACTCTGCCACCGTCTTGCTGGTTGCCCACCATTAACTCTTTTTTATTCTTACACAGAGAACATAAGAGGACAAAAATAGTCTTTCATATTTACTCAGAATTTTACTCTTAGTTCATTTTTGAAGTTACATGTTTCCCTTGTTATCATTTACTGTAGCCTAAAGAACTTCCTTTAGCATTTCTTTTAACACTTCTTTTAGAACAGGGCTGCTGGCTATAGATTCTCACTTTTCTTTCAACTGAGAATGTCTTTGTTTTCTTTCATTCCTGAAGGATAGTTTTACTATGTTGAATGTTTTTTTCTTTAAACACCTTAAAGATGTTATTCCAGTATTTCCTGTTGTGATTTCTGATAAGAAATATGTGGTGATTTGAATATATAATGTATCATTTTCTTTTGGCTGCTTTCAAGATTTTTTTGTTATTTTGTTTTTCATCAATGCTGTTATGATGTGTTTAGGCTTTGTTGTTGTTGTTGTTATTGAGTTACTGGACCTGGGGATTGAACCCTGGACCTTGGTATGTGAGAAGCCAGCACTCAACCACTGAGCCACATCAGCTCCCCTGAGTTGGTTATTTTTTGGGGGCGGGTAAGATTTATTTTATTTATTTATTTCTCCCCACCCCTTGTTGTTTTTCACTTGCTGTGTCTGTTCATGTTCCTGTGTCTTTAGGAGGCACCGAGAGCTGAACCTAGGACCTCTGATGTGGGAGGGAGGTGCCTCATTGCTTGAGCCACCTCCGCTCCCTGCTTTTGTTGTATCTCTCATTGTTTTTCCTGCCCATGTCTCTTGTTGTATTATCTCATTGCATCAGCTTGCCACAACTGCCCATCGCGTCAGTTCACTGTCTTCTTTAGGAGGCACCGGGATCTGAACCAGCAACCTCCCATGTGGTAGGCAGGAGCCCAGTCACCTGAACCACATTTGCTTCCCTGGTTTTTTTTTTTTAAGTTTGTGATTCATTCTTATATTTTATTTTGTAATTAATTCATTTTTTAAAAGATATTTATTTATTTCTCTCCCTTTTCCTCCCCTCCCTCCTCCCCCATCTACTCTCTCTGTCCCTTTGCTGTGTGTTCTTCTGTGACCACTTTCATTCTTATGAGTGGCACTGGGAATCTGTGCCTCTTTTTGTTGCATCATTTTGTTACATCAGCTCTCAGTGTGTATGGCACCACTCCTGGGCAGGCTGTGCTTTATTCGTGTGGGACAGCTCTCCTTACCGGGAGCACTCTTTGCACATGGGGCTCCCCTATGCTGGGGACACCCCTGCATGGCACAGCACTCCTTGCACATGTCAGCACTGCACATGGGCCAACTCACCACACAGGTCAGGAGGCCTGGGGTTTGAACCCTGGACCTCCCATGTGATAGGTGAATGCTCTATCAGTTGAGCCACATCTGCTTCCCCCTGGTTATTTTGTTTGCTTGCTTGTTGTTTGTGTTTTTTGTTTTTAGGAGGCACTGGAAACCGAACCTGGGACCTCCCATGTGGGAAGCAGGAGCTCAATTTCTTGAGCCACATCTGCTCCCCTAGGCTTCTTGGTTATGTAAATTTAGCTTTCTTACATTTATGACTTATTTGGCTATTATTTTTTCAAGTGTTTTTTGTTCCAAGCTTTCTCGTCTCCTTTTGGAACTCCAAAGACATAATTTTAGAACTTTTGATATTATTCAAGTTTCTTTGAGGTTTTCTGTTCATATTTCCCCCCCATTGTTTTTCTCTCTGTGATTCAGATGAGTTCATTTCTATTGCTCGATATCTTCAAGTTCATAGACTGTTTCTTATGTCATCCCCTTTCTGCAATTAAACCCATCTGGTGAGTTTTTCATTTCAGATATCGTATTTTTCTATTCTAAAGTTTGCATATGCTTATTTTTTATAATTTTTTTTTCTTTCCTGGGGACTTCTATCATTCCTTTCATTTCAAGAATGTTTACTTATATAGCTCATGTTGTGATAATACCTATCTTAAAGTCTGTCTGGTGATTCATACATCTGTGCCATCAAGAGTTTGCCATCTGTTGATTATCTTTTCCCTTGAGAATGAGTCATATTTTCCTGGTTGAAGTAATCTTAAATTATTAGTGGACATTTTGAATATTATACTCTTTAGAGTCCAGGTCTTGTTACAGTTTTCTGGTTGATGTTTGTTTTTTGTTTGTTTGCTTGATTAGCAAGCAATCAGTGCAGTTAGGTTCAGACCTCACTGTGTTGCCTTCTGTAGCAAGGATTTCAATGTTTGTTTCATTTTTATAGCCTTTGTTCTGCTGCTTTGGGTCTCATATACATACTTCAGGGTGAGCCTAGAGTTTGTGCTGATTCATACTCAATATAGGGGATCCCCTTCTCCAGCTCTCTTCTTTGGGATTCTCCCCCTTATTCTCTGGCCACAGGGACCCTCTTTTTGGTCCTCTGGTGATAAGTATTGGTATTGGGTTTCTGCCTACATGTCCATTTATTCCTATAGCCACCATTGGAGCAAAGTAGAGATGGGGGAAAAAGGATTCCTCAGGAAGTGGATGTAGCTCAAATGGTTGAGCGCCTGCTTCCCATGTACAACGTCCTGTATTCAATCCCTGGTACCCCTCCTAAAAACAAAAACAAACGTAAAAACCAACTCTAATTGGGGAGCTGATGGAGTTCAGTGGTTGAGCGCCTGCTTCCCATGTACGAGGTCCTGGGTTCAATCCCCGATACTTCCTTAAAAAAGAAAAAGATTTCCTTAGCATTGTGGACTGCAGGGGGTCCTTTCCCAAGTTCCTATAATCAAAAAGACAGTTTTAACTGCTGGCTACCCACTTTCAGAGCTCCCCTGGGGACCTGCCTCAAGTTGTAAGAGAAAAGAGCAGGGAAAAGGTGGGTTCTTCTGGATTTTCAAATCTCAAGGGCCCTTTTCTCAGTTTTCTGGCCAGAAAGACAGATTTTCTCTTAGAGATTTAGCTTCCTGTGGAGCTGCCACAGCTCTCCTGAAAGCCTGCCCCAACCTCAAGGCCATGAGAGAAAAGAGAAAACAAAAAATAAGAAACATCCATTCCCCACCCCCAATTGGTTCTTTTTTTTTTTTTAAGATTTATTTTATTTCTCCCCTCCTTTCTCCCCCGTTGTCTGCTCTGTGTCCATTTGCTGTATATTCTTCTGTGTCTGCTTGTATTTTCATTAGGCATCCCCGGTAACCGATCCTGGGACCTTCCACAATGGGAGAGAGGCGATCACTCTCTTGCGCCACCTCAGCTCCCTGTTCTGCTATCTTCTTATTGTCTGTCCTTTGTGTCGCTTGTTTTGTCATCTTGCTGTGCCAGCTCTCTACATCAGCCGGCACTCCTGTGCAGGGCGGCATTCCTGTGCAGGGTGGCCTTCCGTGTGGGCCGGCACTCCACGTGGGCCAGCTCGCCGTGCAGGCCCGCTCACTCTCACCAGGAGGTCCTGGTCATAGAACCCTGGGCCTCCTATGTGGGAGATGGGAGCCCAACTGCTTGAACCACATCTGTTGCCCCCCTAATTGGTTCTTTAAATTTTGTTTCCCTTCCCCATCTACCTATTTCTACTTACTTTTCAGAGTTCTCAGATTGTTGCTTTTGTATTTTTTTAAAAAGTTTATTTTTTATTTTTAAAAATGTATTCCCCCCTCCCCCCTGTTTGTGCTCATTGTTTGCTTGTCTTCTATTTAGGAGGCACCGGGAACCAAACCCAGGACCTCCTATGTGGGTTGGAGGCACCTAATTGCTTGAGCCACCTCTGTTCCCTGCTTGTTGTGTGTCTCACTATGTTTCCTCATTGTGTCTCTTCATTGAGTCATCTTGTAGCACCAGTTCACTGTCTTGCTCTTCTTTAGGAGGCACTGGAAACTGAACCCAGGACCTCTCATGTAGTAGGTGGGCGCCCAACTGCTTGAGCCATATCTGCTTCCCTGCTTTTGTATTTTGTCTAGAGTCTTTTAGTTGTAATCAATGGAGAAAAAGATTTTAGCGGGCTTACTCTGTTTTGCCTGCATCAGAAGTCATCCTAGTGATTGAGTTTTTAATTTTATTGCGGTAGCATATATAATATAAAATTTGTCCTTTCGAGCTTCTTTAAGTGTACAATTCAGTGGTGTCAGTTACATTTGCAATGTTGTGTTACCATCACCATTATCCATTACCCAACCTTTTTCATCATCTAAAACAGAAACTCTACCCATTAAGCAGTAACTCCCATTCCTTCCTTCCCTCAGCCTCTGGTAGCCTCTAATTTACTTTCTGTCTCTATGAATTTGCTTATTCTAGATATTTAATGTAAGTAGAATTAAACAGTATTTATCTTTTTATGACGTGTGTCAGCACTTCTTTCCTTTTTATGGTTGACTAATATTCTATTGTATAGATCACATTTTGTTTATCCATTTGTCAGTGGACACTTGTGTTGTTTCCACGTTAGGGCTATTGTGAATAATGCTGCTGTGGACATTGGTGTACAAGTATCTTGCTTGAGTACCCATTTGGAATTATTTTGGGTATATACCCAGCAGTGAAATTGCTGATTCATATGCTAATTCTGTGTTTAACTTTTTGAGGAACTTATTGGTTTATTTAAGGTCTCTTCTCAGCTGTTTGTCTAGGCTGTTGCTTTACTGCCTAATTCCTAACATCTTTTTTAAATATGTACCTGGCTACCCATTCAAGAAACCTACAAATAGGAACTGCCTTGCAGACTGATTCATGTTTGACCATAATCTCTATAAATCTGAAGCAGGCTGTATTATACAGAGAAGGATTACTTTCTGCTCTTTTTTTCTTTTATGATGCCAAATTTGAGGATTTACAAAGTCCTTCACGACTTCTTATTCCTCTATACCTTTCATTAAATGATTGGTTTCTGAGATGGACTGACATACCAGGGATTTTCATGGGTTATCCAGGGCTGCCTGCAGTAAAAGCTGCAGGCAGTTTTGTTCTGCAGCCAGTAGAGGGAACTGGCAGGCTCCTCTCACTGTGGCTGGGGCCTGGCTTCTCATCTGGGAGCAGCCTCTAGCCTGTTGTAATTGCTGTGGCCTCAATGCCTGGTGATTCAGGGACTTTCTGGCCAACTACTACCAAGACCTGGATCGCTTTGCCACGTGATAGCCAGTGTGGATATCCCTGATATGGAGAAGAGATAGAAGACAATAACCCTTAGTTGTTCCACTTCTATTAGTGCAGATTGGAGCTCTGTTAATTTGCCTGAATACCTCCACTATTACAGTCCTTGAGGGTAGGAACCTTGTTTTATTTTACTTAATAGTCTTATTCAGCAAAATGGTGGTGTTGGGACTCAAATCAAAGCCACTCTGACACTAAGTCCTATGTTATTTTTTCTATAGCATGCTACTTCTCCAAAGTACATGGTTCTTTAATCATTTTTAGGTTTTTGTCTGAGGCATTTATTTCTCAAAGAACTGTAGCTCTCATACTGAGATCTCCTTAAGGTGTAAAACTATGCCTTAGATAGCCATGTAAATAAATAATTTTGGCCTGGTGAGCCCCTATAAGGGACTCTTTTTTTGCATAGATTACTCTTCGGGGTTTGGCCCCATATGTGGGGCTGTACCTCCTGGGACTTGCAAAGCTCAGAAACCTGATGGGTTGTCAGGTTTCCCTAGTATGTGAGGAGTGGGCTGCCCAGTCTGTTTTCTGGCCTTTGTTTCCCTAGAATTTTCTAAGTCTGTTTCCCATGGATTTCTCCTGGAAATCAGTCCTACTCGAGCCCTTTTTTTTTTTTTTTTTTAATTTATCCTTCAGGTTACATTTATCTCATGTCAGGTTTGCTGCAGGTGTTGGGGATACAAAGAGAATAAAATGGAAGTGCTGTGGTAATGAGGACATAGTGGAGAGAACTAGAAGTGTCAGAATATGAGTTGTACTAACTTGTCTGCAGGAGGTGATAATGGGTTTTAATATAAAAGTGTTAGCCAAGTGCACATGAGGAAATGCTTTCTAAGCAGAGGGAGCACCCAGCCTGAGCTTTCCTGTGCAGTGTTGGCAGTTTGGTTTGACTGGAATATGAGTACTTAGGGAAAGTAGAGGCATGTGAACCTCAAGAGACTGACACAGACCAGATTTCAAAGGGTTCTGAACTAAGGAGATTCAGTTTCATACCAAAATTTACGGAGACCGTGGAAGGATTACAATCAGGATAATGAGATGACCACATGTTTAGTTTTTAGAAGATATTTGTTTTGTAAGGTTAAGATAGATCAAAAAAAGTTGCAGACCTCTGAGGATGGAGGTCCTTGTTTTCTGGCCCAGAAGGGTTGAAGTGGCCAATGGGAATGGTGAGGTGATGACAGATAGATTAAAGAAATACAATTGGTAATACTTGGTAACTGGATGTGGTCAGTGGGTGAGAGGGAGGATGCGCCTCAGGTTTCTGGCCTTAGGATTTGGTTCTTTTTTTTTTTAAATTAGAATTACTTATTACTTTTTTTTATTAAACTCATACTTGAGTTCACTAACAGACTTGGGCTAGCATTTGTTAAGATACATAGACACTAGAAAAATTTATTTTTGAATTTAGAAAAAAAAATTTTAAGCCATCTTTTACTTTCAAAGTGCCAGCTGTGTTGGGGCCTCAAAATAAGTTGTTATTATGGTCACTTTGTGAATAGTGGAACAGCCAGTGGACTAGCAGGTAAGCAGTTTGTCCCCTTGTCTGTCTGGACAGTTCTGTGTGATGGCACAGATCCCAGTGTGAGGAGAATAAGAAAGGGGAGAAGGAAGCTGAAGAGAAAGAGCAAGTAAACAGCTGTTTTAAGGTTGTAATGATAATTCAGTCACATAAATACATTTCATATTCACATGAAGTTCCCCTAAAGGCATCCTTTCTTGGCTGTGGACATTTTTTTTAAAGAGAGAAGTTGTGAATTACAGAACAATCATCCATAAAAGACATGATTCCCATATGCCACCCTATTATTAACACCTTGTATTGGTGCAGAATATTTGTTGTAATTTACTTGAAAGCACATTTTTATAATTGTACTATTAACTATAGTCCATGGTTTAATAATTTAAGGTTCACTGTGTGCAGTTCCATGGACTTTTTTTTAAAAATTTTCATTCTAGTAACATATACAATCTAAAATTTCCCCCTTTAATCAAATATATAGTTCAATTCGGTTAATTACATTCATATTGTTATGATATTATCACCATCCATTACCAAAACTTTTCCATCATCCCAAATAGAAACTACATTTTAAACCTTAACTTCCTGTTTCCTACCCTCACCCCATCCCGTGGCAACCTGTATTCTAGATTCTGACTCTTTGAGTTTGCTTACTCTAATTATTTCATATCAGTGAGATCACACAATATTTGTCCTTTTTTTCCTGTCTTATTTCACTCAACATGATGTCTTTAAGTTTCATCCATTTTGTCATCTTACCAAGATGAGAAGTACAGAGAGTAGAGCTGGTTTGTTAGAAAGTATGGTAAGATCATGTTGGGAAGTGCTGAATTTGAAGTGTGTCAGAGATGTCTAGGTGGAACTGTCTACTTGGCAGTTGGATATAAAGTCCTGAGATCAGCTTAGGTCTAGCATGAAAACATGGATTCTTGGTTAAAGTCAATAATGGCAGTTGAAATTGTGAAGTTGGATGAGGAGCAGAGGATGAAAGATGGCACCATGGGAATGCTGCAGAGGCAAGCAGAAGAGAAAGCCCAGAAAGAGATGAAGAAATAGTCAGAAAAATAAGAAGAGAATCAAGAAAGAATGTTGGTGTGGAAGCTACAGGGTAGAGGACATCAGAGAAGCCTCCACTGGCTTTGTCCATGTGGGGGTCACTGGGTACTTTAGCAAGAGCATTTAGTGCTCAATGAGGGCAGGAGCTAAAATGTAGTGAGTAGGTTGAGAAGTGAGGGAAGAGAGTAAAGACAATAAAAATAGTCTTGCTTGTAAAGCCAGGGAGATGTGTTTGTGATCCCAAAGCTGGAGCCCAAGCATTGGCAATATGTGGAGTTCTATGAATTTATCCGTTCTCAACACCTTGGGTGTAGGAGCAAAGAATTTTCTTGGTTGGTTTGACCCAGAGTTGGGATTTTTCAGGGCACAGTTGTGAATGTTTCTGTTGCTGGAAGACTTACAAGATCTTTTTTGTGATTGATTGTAGGAACATTTCTGGCAGACCCTGGTAGAATAATGACTTAATGAACTGAGTTCCATTCCTTTGACGGATTTGTAGCAGAGATGCTCATTTATACAGCTGGATCTTTTCTCTATTCCTGCTTTTTCCTCTATTCTCTCTTCATGCTGTTGGGAGATGATGGTTTTTAAAAATTACGCAATTTTGTTTTGATTGAGCATTCAACTCACTTGAGTATTCAGAATTGCTTGCTGATCTTTTTAATCCTAGTTCTCTTGTTACCTGATTCTTTACAGCTTCTAATCCTTGTTATCTTTAAGTCCAGACCACCTCCCTCTCAGATGATTACTTCACCTAGAAAACTATCTGAAAGGAATTTCTTGCTCCTCAAATTTCCTTCAGATTTGCTTTTTCTTTCCATGTTATTGTGGTCTCAGAGAAACCTCTTTTTCACTGCAACTTTGGACTTTTGTTTTCCTAAGGATTTTTACTTTCCTCATGCTTTATCTTCTTAGCCACCAAGCATGCTGCATCCTCCCTCTAGACCCTGCCCTCCTCAGGCTGTAACCGCTACTTCCTCAGTTATTCTTCACTCTCCACACTTCAGTTGTCACCACCACTGTCATTCCACTGAACTGCAGGCAACCATTGACGTCTCTTTGGCAAATCTAGTGATTCTACACTGTCAATCTATTTTCCACACTTCAGCGTTTGACATTGTTGATGATACCCTTTGTTAAGAAATTTTCTTCTCTTGGATTCTCTAAGACCATTCTCCCAGGTTTTCTTTTCTCTGCTTCTTATTCCCCTTTGCTGCCTTCTTTCCTGTCCACTTCAATAGAGGGGCTTTAAGGTGTTCTGTTCTGTGTCTCCGGCTACTCTGCATTTGGTCTGGGCCACAGTGTCTACTGCCATGGTTTCATCTAAGTCCTTGTAATTAATCTGGCTCTAGTTTCTTTAGTTCTATCCCCAAATTTCAAACTGCTTGACAACCTTGTCAGAGCGGTTCCATAAGCACCTCAAACTAAGCTTCCAATCTTAATACCTTTTTTCCAAACACATCGGGCTAAAAACCTGGTGATAAGCCTTGACTCTTTCCTTCTCTTCACCCCTAACCCAACCAACATAGGCAATTGTCAGGTCCTCTAAATTGCACCTGACGGTGACCTGGAGCATCTAAGCTGTTCAGATGCTCATTGTCATCCCTGCTGCTGCCCAAGTTTGTGACCTCCTCAGCTGTCACCTGAGAGTATTATAGCAGCTGCTTCAATTTGTCTCTGCCTCCATTTTTACAGGACTTCATAATTGCCATCAATATCAGCCAGAGCATGTCACACCTTTCCTTGGTTGCTCTCTAGTGTCTTCTGAGCAATATCCAGGGTCTTGGTAATTAGAACCCTTTATGGTCTTATCCTGAATGACTTCCAGCCCATGTCTCACAACCTCTCTAGCAGCCATTTCCTAAAACTTCATCAATTTTTATTCTTTTGGGCAGTTTGTTTGTTTGTTTGTTTGGTTTTTTTTGGCTCTTCCTACGCTCCCATCTTTGCCTAGAAAATCCTTGAAAGCCCAGTGCAAGCAAGGCATAAGACTCCTCTACAAAGTCTTCTCTTTTTGAGTCTGGAGTAAATGTTTGCTGGATTATGAGAAATAAAACTTGACAACAGCTACCTTAATAACAGCTACCATTTATGGAAAAATTTTTTGTGGGACAGTCATTGTTATAAATACTTTCCATTATCTCAAATTTATATTAGAAGCAGATGGTTAAGAACAAGAGATTTGATGGCAGAGTCCCAAGTATGCCATTTACAAGTTGAATGACCTTGGACTAAGTTATTTACTATCTCAGTGTCAGTTAAGTCTGAAGGTAAATGTGCTTGGCGTATAGAACGCAAGCAATAAATGGTCACTAAAATTGCCAATATGAAAAGATTTTCATCCCTCATAATCCTCTTATGAGATAGTAGGTCCTATTATCATTCTTTTTTTACAGATAATGAAACTGAGGCTTAGGGAAACTAGGTAAATTTGTACTGTTTCCCCAGACACATGGCTGTGAAAATTGTCTTATTCATCTTTATCACAGAATATCTTACAATCTCACTAAGTATGTATTTGAATTGAAATATGGGTCTGGAGCACCAGGGTCAGATTTTAAAAAGAGACATTTAGGGGTTAGCACCTGCACAGGGGTGGTAGTTGAAGCTCTTTCCTTTTAAAGTCTATCGTCTTTTAGGGTCCACACCATTCAGTCACCTCTTCACCAGTGAGCTGTTTATTGCCTTGTGACTGATGATAATTATTATCTTTAGCTGTTACTTTAATCATTTGTTGTTAAAATTTGCATGTGTTTATCTTCTTTCCCCAACTGAATTGTAAGCTCTTTTTGAGGGCAGAGGACTGTTTCTTATACTTCAGTGTATTAACTCCTGCTCCCGTATAGTCTTTTGTTTTTGTTTACTAAGGTAACAGGTGACATCTGAGTAATGTTTACTATTAATATCCAAAAGGAATTCTCAGCCATTATTTCTAAGCAGTGACCCACCAACTGAGATAATTTTGTTAATCCTTACTTTCTAGAGTTTGTTCAAAAAACATTATTTTCAAAACAAAAATTTCTAGGTTAAATACGATGTTTCAAACTGCACCTCCACTATTGCTCCCTTCCATAAAATCCATGTCTCGTGCCTGTGCTGCGAGCAACGCAGCAAGGTGATGACACAACAAAAGAGAGATGCAATAGAAACCAGAAAGTGAGGTGGCGCAAGCGACAGGGAACCTCTCTCCCACATTGGAGGTCCCCGGGATTGAATCCCGGTGAAGCCTAGAGGAAAAAACGAGGCAAGAAGACAAAAAGAAACAGAGACAGAAGATCACACAGCAAATGGACACAGACAGCAAACCAGCAGGGTAGGGTGGAGGGAAAGAAAAAAAAAAATTCATGCCTTTATACCCTCTAGGATTCTAATATTCGTTTTTTTGCCCTTGGATAAGAGTTACTGATGGAAACTCTCCTATCCCTTTTCTCTCATTTTACAATTGAAGAAACCAAAGGCTTTGTTCTAAACTATTCACTGTTTTTTTTTAAAATTGCTTTCATGGTGGCTCATTGTCCCAGGTTTTATCCGACAAAGTATTCTCTGAACAACTTGGTCAGGATGCAAGATCTTTAAGAATATGAGATTTTTAAATTCTTTGTGCTTTTCTTTTAACAGAGCTGAAAAGCTTCAGCTGCTGAATCACAGGCCTATGACTGCTGTTGAGATCCAGTTGGTGAGTAAAGGAGGCCTGCTTGTGGGGTTTTGTTTCTGGGTCTGAGACATAGAAAGGGTGCCAAAGCTGAGAATGGCAAGCCAGGAACTGCCATTTCTGGAAAAGGCTGTCCATCCCTCTGTTTTATAAGTTAAGGAAGGGCTCCTCAATATGATCCTGTAAGTATGGCTGTAGGGAAAATAAAAGACTGGAGCACATTGAATTCCTCCGCTTCGATTTAGGCCTATGCATTGGCAGCTCTCTGTCTACTCTGATGTTCCTAGGCCTTTCTGGCCATTGCTTCCCTGTAGGGGTTGTTGCCAACAAGATGCTGCATAAAAACATTATAGACTCAACAGGGCTGTGCTGGCATTTATCTCCCCCATCCGCCACCTTTTACCCCTACCTTTCCTGTATTTCTTTTCTTGGTTAATGGACTTTCTTTCTCCCCTCTCTGACCTTCCTGGCCCAATCTCCCAAGCTAGAAACCTGGAAGTCATCATTCTTTCTCTTTGATCTCATATTCATTTAGTCCCCAAGTTCTGTTATTCGATCTCCTCTTCTTCCTTCTCTCCCTACTGCCTTGCCTTCATTTCTGCTGTCATTTCTCAGCTCTGTTTTTGTAGTAGTCCCCTCTCCATTCTCCCTGCCTCCTGCTTGGCCCCTCCAGTCTATCTTCTATACCACTTTCATCGTTCATTTTCTAAAACCACAAATTTGATCATCTTGTTTTCCTGCATAAAACCACTCTATTTGCCTCATCACACATAAAGTCCAAATTGCAATCACAGTATAAGATTTCAGAGTCATGGGAGGCAGCTGGATTGTAAGGCCTGGGCTGGTGTGAAAATGAGGCCCAGTGATGCCGAAAGTTGTTGCTATATTAGCATGCTGTGGCCCTTTCCTTCTGTTGTACAGTGCAGAGAGCTTCAAGCTACAAATAGTACACCACTGAATTGCCAGTAAAAAAAGCTTTAACCTGGAGAATTAATAAAATGAGAATGAAGATGTTTTTAGGGTCAGTTTTAAAAGAATTACCTTAGAAACATGTGGAAGAAACTGGTGAAAAGTATGTAGGTCTTTCAAGTTGCTTATTGAAAAACAAAACTGTTTTAAAGGAAAAGAGGTAATCTTTTATTTAAATTTTTCTTCCCAGAGTTGTTTCTGCCCTTCAAAATGCACCCAAAATTAAATTAGAAACATTCCTTCCATAAAGGATGCCTTTCTGGGGGAACTGGCCTTTCAGCTAAATAGAGATCCCTTTTCTTGTACACTCATTGTTTTGATGCTTTAGACTGTTGGAGATTCAACCTGGAGGGAGAAAACAAAACAACAAGAAACTAATTCCTGTCCCTCTGGGTTAAGGATCGCATGCCATGTCTCCTCCAGCTTTAATCAGCAGCATATGTTAGTCATGGCTTACTGACAGATGGCAAGAAGGCTGAGGGGGATTAGAGTGACTTCATCCCAGAGCCTGTCGAAAGCTCTATCATTACTTGGTGAGATTAGCAGCTATTAAGATGCTCCCTATATGCCAGGCACGTGCTAGGGGTTTTATGTACATTACCTTTAATGACCTCAGCTTAGTCTTGGGAGCCGGTATTCTTCCCATTTTACCCTAGAGCGCCTTTACCTGAGAGGTCTCCATGAGTGATAGTTAATGCCACCAAGAGAATATGGTTAAATAATTATACTGCCTGCATACTGTTTTGTAAAGTGGTTGACTGCATTATGTTTGTATTCATCAGTCTATTGGGAATGAGCAAGGAGGCCAAGAAACCTGGCTTGTGGTTGCAGGCATCGACCCTGTCAGAACTCAGGCTGTAGGTGGACCTTTGGAGGAGCAGTGTGGGATGTTTCCTAGCCTCACCCAGCAGATCTCTGGTCTGCATTCCCAGGAGATGGACAAGGCCATGTGGTGTATATTAGATTGCAAGCTTTTGAATTGGGCAGGACTGGCTTGGGATTCCAGTTTTTACCAGCCCTACTCATCAGGCCCCAGTTCTATATTCCCAGGAAATGGACAAGGCCACATGGCGTGTGTTAGATTGTGGGCTTTTGAGTTGGGCAGGACTGGCTTGGGATCCCGGTTTTGCCCCTTGCCAGAGCTGTTGTGAGTGTTAAAAGAAATAATGGATAATTATGGTGGTAATAATAAGAATTAGGAAAAATATTTGAACCATTTGTCACATAGTGGGCACTTTTCAAATGAGTTTTGATACAGTTCATTAAGTTACAGATGTGCTTGTGAAATATAAAAGTGTAAAGTGCCATTTTATTCCTAGAGGTGGCTTTTCTTTGCATATGCACCATATTCATATGTGTATGTGTACATGGATGAGTATATAACTGCTAGGGCTTTTTTTTTCTTTGAGTGCTGGGCTGGGACTATGAACAGCCTGGTGGGGAGAAGGTGGAGGGTTTTGTTACCTCTGGAGGATTTTCTTTTCCTGTGCAGATGGTAGAAGAGAGTGAGGAGCGGCTCACAGAGGAGCAGATTGAGGCTCTCCTCCACACAGTCACGAGCATTCTCCCTGCAGAGCCAGAGGCTGAGGAAAAGAAAAATACCGGTGACGTGGTGATGGACGAAGAGGACCCAGTATAAAGGAACGCAGCTGACCGGGTGTCTCACGATGCTAAAAGGCAGAGCAACCATTTCCTAGACCTTCAGAGGATTGTTTATTTGGATTTACCCTCTTTTCTGACAGGCCTGATTTCATGGTTAGTTGGGTAAATCACAAAAATAAGCTTTTCTCAAAAATAAGCTAAAAAGGAAGTCTTGTGCTTCAGGGAAAAGAAACATGGTGAAGACAGTTTAAGGTTGTCAGGGCAGAAAGCTAAAGAGGGAAGGACAAAGTCAAGGATGATGATGACTAGACCCTTTTGTGGTAAAAAAAAATAAAAAAATTTCTCCTGTGGTCTTTGCCTCAGCTGCGGGGAGGTCCCTGTACACAGCTGGAAAATGCTGTTATTTCCTTTGCTGTGTCCTAATTAGTTTCAGCTGCTTTTCTAGGACCTTCCTAAGCAGGGTCTCAGAGCATTGTTGGGAGCAGAGCTAGATTGTGAGAATGAGGTTAGATGGCTAAAAACTCCCAGAGCAGCAAATAGTTGCTCTAGGTTAAAATGAGCCATTGGATTTGGCTCAACTCTGAGGAATCTTTTCCTAGAGAGCAGCACAGATAAGAACAGAACAGGCTTGGCCAGCCTTTCCTTAGGTCTGAAGGCCCCTTTTCTCTGCTAGCACAGGCCCTGTTTACCAGCTCGCACACTGGTTAGTCTTAGATGTTAGGACCCAGTTCATTCCAGTTGAAAAGACTCACTTCAGGTTGAGTGACAGTGACAACAGAAAATACTTGGTTCAGTGTTGACTGTCTTCTCATAACCTTCAATTTCTTGTTCTGCAGCAGGAGCCCTGGGAAGGGCCCTGTTGAGGCCAGGTCAGATTGATTTGTACAGCGAGAAAGTTGTTTGCACGTTAAACAAAGAGCGAAATTATGTAGCCCTTATTATGGGCAGAATAGGTTAGTACAAGAGGTTGAATAATAATAATTTGAATTTGCTGGCTGTTACACGGTTGCCTTAGTCTTTGGATTTAAAATGTTAAAATAATTACCATGTAAAGAGGTTGTTCATAATCCATCCTTGGAAAGTTTAATAGCTCCAGGCATTTGGTTACCTTATGTCCTGGAAATACTGCTAAGTATCTGATTTCCCATGTTCATTCTTTTCCTTATTTGGGGAAGAAAATGCACGTAGACATTAATTTTCCAAATTAGTTCTCATTTTGTTGTAGGATTACAGATTTTCAATACTATTGTTAATTGTATCTCCCCTTCCTCTGCACCCACATTTCTCAGGTTATTTCCGGTCCAGCCCCTTATAAACAAATGCACTTTTCTGTCAGTCAACCTCATCATCTAAGCATAGACTGAAATTTGCTTACAGACAACATGGTAATTAATGGGGGAGAGGGTATTGGGGATTTAACTTATTGATTTATCTGTCAAGGCTTACATGTGCCTATGTCAGTGTTTAACTCATTTTAATCTAAAGTGTGTTAGATGCTTTCTCTGAATGTATTTGGGACTTAATCTAGTTAATAATAGTTTTCAGCTTGGGAAGTTTTAGAAATCTTTGAAGAGTTTATTTTGCTATGGATGGAGAGAAATAAAATGAAATCTGACTGAAGGCTGAAATGTGTAATCTTTTAAAAAGATTAAATATATTTAATACATCAGAATTCTGTACCAAATTTAAAGAAAATACTAAGTTTCTATATTCGGTTCTTGAATCTAGCCTAAGTTTCTGATTGAGCTAGACAGGCTCTGGAAGGCATAATTATTACAAGAAACATAAATTCTGTGTAGTATTCCTGTCCTGTTAATAATAAACATTTTGGAAATGTAAATACAAACTCAGAATTTATCTGAGAAACCTAACTGGGATGGCATCACATCTGGGGAAGAGAGTTGGGAAGTCTGGGAAGCCTTTTGCTTTTCATTTTATCTACTACTATACTGCTTCAGATTTTGACCATGTGAATGTTTTATTCTTTAAAAAAGTAATGTACATTTGCATATTGTCCTTCTAAATTATTACTGAATTTTTAGTGGACAGTTAAATTAAATTCCAAACATGGAGGCGAAGCCAGTCACTCTAGGTTCTTACCTTCCAAAGGGAGGCAGTTGTGAGGGCTGCTGGCAAGCTCTAGCAGATAAGGAAGGCAGAGTTTCTGAGAACTAATGCTAGCATCTAACCCAGTGACTGTAGCTGGGTATTTTATTTCAGACAATTTTGGGCTTTTAATTCACAGGCCACAGTAAAGAATACTGTGTTTGGGATTTTTTTTTTTAAGGCGAGAGCCCTGGTTTTAATATGGAGACATTTTAAAATTATTTGTCAGAAAGTGCTAAGTTCTTGACAAATTAAGTTGACCTACTAGTTAGGTTTTTACCCAAACCTTTTCCTAGATTTTGCTGAGAATTTCTAGCATGACTCTCAGAGGGCTTCCCATCTGTTCAAAGCTCTTGTTCATGAAATAATGGGTGTCATTTTCCTCATCATACAGTTTAACCATACCAGCACTCAAAGGTTTAAAACCTTTTTTGTTCCATGGAGCCCTTACTATGTTCATGCTATAGTGTGTATTATTTAATATATCACACCCGCATTAATACGTCTCCCAAGAATAACGTTTTTTTGAATTTCATTTGAAGCTCACAGACCCCTTTTAAGAATGCCTAGACTGTGATGCCCTTTATAGTCTTTGCTAGATCATTTTCTCCCTTAAAATTATTTTAACACTGCTGCTATAAATGGAGATTTTCTCATTGTAGTAACTTCACACACCAACTACAGTACAATTTAGTTCTTAACTACCCACAGTTAGGCTAGACTCCACAGATTAAGGGTGATCCTCATAAGACTGCCTTCACTAAAGGCACCAGTTGCAAGCCCAGGGGTTCCTGGGCTGCCCATACTTGTGACCAACTGGCTACAAGTTTGGGACAGGTTCTGGAATAAGGGCTAGGAGGGAGACATGGACTAAGTATATCCTCCCCCTGGTATGGGTGAAGACTGAGAGGTCACCCCCAAGTTAATCTGGTGGCTTTTTAAATTAAAAGAGCTGTTTCCCTCATTGCTCTTAGGCAAGGTGGCTATTCATTTATCTCATAGGCACTTTTTTATTTTTATTTATTTTTATTTTTTTATTTTTATTTATTTAATTCCCCTCCCCTCCCCCGGTTGTCTGTTCTCCGTGTCTTCCTGCTGCGTCTTGTTTCTTGTTTCTTTGTCCGCTTCTGTTGTCGTCAGCGGCACAGGAAGTGTGGGCGGCACCATTCCTGGGCAGGCTGCTCCCTCCTTCGCGCTGGGCGGCTCTCCCTATGGGTGCACTCCTTGCGCATGGGGCTCCCCTACGCGGGGGACACCCTGCGTGGTGCGGCACTCCTTGCGCGCATCAGCACTGCACATGGGCCAGCTCCACACGGGTCAAGGAGGCCCGGGGCTTGAACTGCGGGCCTCCCATGTGGTAGACGGACGCCCTAACCACTGGGCCAAAGTCCGTTTCCCTCATAGGCACTTTTATTAACTACTTAGAAAATGAAGTTTACCAGGACCTTTAAGACATTCAGTATCCCTTTACATATGATCTAGAATAGAAAAGATATCACCATAATCATCAGGCATATATCTAGGAGAGAGATAGGTACAATGCTTAATACTAATTCATGTACTACCCAATGCATAAGTTTCATTTTTAGCTGCAATAGATTTAAGTTCCAGGTTTACAATACCTTACGTGTTCTCTCTCCATGGGAGCAGGCCATAGTGTCAATTGTGTTTACTCACAGTAAACTCACAGTACTCCGGTGATCATTACTTGGTATGTCCTTCACACAGCCAGCAAGCCGCAGCACCGTTGGGCCTAGAAAGAAACTAGGAAGGTAGTGTCCAGTATTCCACTGGCTTGGTACATAGCACTCTTCAGCACTATGAAACAGTGCCAGTCTGGAGGTGATATCCATTTTACATCTAGCTATACTGAGCCATCATTGGCTGCTGCAGGAGTTTGAAATGCAACATAGTCTCCGTCAACTTCAGGAGCACAACCAGAGATGTAGTAGATACCTTTATTGTTTTAGGGGTCAGTGTATTAGCCAAAGGGGTGCTGATGCAAAAATACCAGAAATTGGTTGGTTTTTGCAAAGGGTATTTATTTGGGGTGGGAGCTTACAGATACCAGGCCATAAAGCATAAGTTACTTCCCTCACCAAAGTCTCTTCACGTGTTGAAGCAAGATGGCTGCTGATGGCTGCAAGGGTTCAGGCTTCCTGGGTTCCTCCCTTCCAGGGTCTTGCTTCTCTCTGGGTTCAGGTTTCCTCTCTTCCTCCACAAGGTCAGCTGTAGGCTATCAGGCAAATGGCTCTATCTCCTTCCCTGGGACTCCAGCTTAAGACTTCAGCATCAAATTCCAACATCAAAACTCCAACATTGGGAAACGGACTTTGGCCCAGTGGTTAGGGCGTCCGTCTACCACATGGGAGGCCCGCGTGGAGCTGGCCCATGCGCAGTGCTGATGCGCGCAAGGAGTGCCGTGCCACACGGGTGTCCCCCGCGTAGGGGAGCCCCACGCGCAAGGAGTGCACCCATAAGGAGAGCCACCCAAGGCGAAGGAGGGAGCAGCCTGCCGAGGAATGGCGCCGCCCACACTTCCCGTGCCGCTGACGACAACAGAAGCGGACAGAGAAACGACGCAGCAAAAAGACACAGGAAACAGACAACTGGGGGAGGGGAGGGGAATTAAATAAATAAAAATAAATCTTTAAAAAAAAAAAAAAACTCCAACATTAAGAACTCTCCAATTCTGTCCTTTGCCATACGTTTTATCTGTGAGTCTCCACCCACCAAAGGGTGGGGACCCAGTGCCTTACTGGCACAAAGGTTTACTTAATTACTTTAAATAAACCTATGAATTCAATATTATCTAATATGCCCAGAGGAAAAGATCAGTTTACAAACAATTCAATATTTCTTTTCAGAATGCATCAATAATATCAAACTGCTACTGTCAGTGACCTAGCCAATAACTCACATAGAGAGGCAACCTGCAGTGTATCGAAGGCCTGGTGTGAATGCACAAGAGAGTTTGACAGTGCTGAAGTCTATCTCTTGATTTCATATACATTTTAAACACTTTCAATGCAATGTGTAACATATCAAATGAACTTAACTTTTTAATACTTTGTTTCTTCTGCACTTTTACCATGAAGATATTAATTAGCAGGTATGTTACTTTAGCAGTAGAGGGAAAACTACTTTTTCTGATTTTTAAAAGGGAAACTAAAGATTCCCGGTGAAATCAAGATAATTTTTTATTACCACCACTTGAATATGAGATTGAGGTGGCTTCCAACGAGTTTCCTTGTTAGGAAGTTACTTTTGGCCATGAATATCAATTTAGGTTTCTAATTACTAATGGCTTCCTAGAATTAAACATTGACTATGGAGTTTTGCACAAGAATTTCATTCCTTAATTAATGGCTTATAACCAAAATGTCCCCAATGCTTTAATGCAATTTTCTTTTGCTTCAGAACTTTATTTTTCACTTTGACTCTAGCAGACCTTGGATGAGCAAGACTAATTCTATGTATGCTCACTGAGGCTATCTAAGCCTCAAGTAAACTTGTTTCTCTCAGGAATTGCCACTTTTAGGAACCCCTGACAGTCAAGGCAGGAGGCCTCCTTCACTTCTCAGTCCTTGGAGATAACAGGACTCTGGCGGCTGCTGGATTGGAAGAGTGGACACTCAACCCTGAGGGTCAAGAATTCCACCAGGCAGCAATTTAGTCCACACTTGGAGCCATGAGAGAAGGGGTCACTAATACTAGTAGGAAAGGAGACCAGGATATCTCAGGTTTGCTTTCCCCTGAGCCATGCAGAAGCTGTTAGGAAATAACCATAAGCAAAGGCAAGGGGTGAGGCTAGGCTTGAAGTGATCATAAGCGAAGGTAAGGTCAGTTCAGAACTTATACTTAAATAGTAGGTTTAGGCTAAATCTACTCAATTTTAAGTTCAGTTATTATCCTTCTGTTTTATAATACAAAGGCATCTATAAATTATCTTAACTCTTAGTTACAGTTTTTATTAAGTTTTTACTTGAAGGTGAATCGGGTACCTTTGTTAACTAAGCCTCAAGAATTTTATTAGGAACAACTTTATGAAGTTTCTCTGCTTTTTTAGCAGTTGAATTAATTCTACTTGTGATTTATACATTAAATCCACTAGCAAGACAGTATTGACATTTAAAGACTCATTTTTAGGTTGTCTTTCACTGTCACCCAATTTGTAACAGGTGAACCTCAAATCTCATTTCCTAGGGGCAAGCAAACTGACAATGTTAAACACATTTCAAAGTTGAACACAAAGTTAAGCACATTAAAACAAGATAATTTTATACCCTTAGCATTTCTAGGAACTTTTAGATTTTAACTGATGGCACTTGAAGTTTCTTATTTTCCAGGAGAGGTATAGTAACTTGTCTGGATCTCGAGCTCTACTCACACCTTTTATAGGCACGACTGAGTTTAAACTGAGAAGGCTGTTTCTAACAGGGAGTTAGTCAGAGTTTGAGGTGTATTTCTTCATTTCTCTAAGGAGAGATGACATGAGGTTTCTAAGAGTTTTATAGTTTTAGCTCTTATATTTAGTTGTTTTATCCTTTTATTTTTATTTATTTATTTATTTTTTTGAGGTACCAGGGCCAGAGATTGAACCTGGGACCTCCTACATGGGAAGCAAGCTCTCAACCATTTGAGCTACATCTGCTCCCCATATTTTATCTGTTTTGAGTTAATTTTTGTATATGGTGTGAGGGAGATAGGGGGTTCAGCTTCATTCTTTCGCATTTGGATATCCAGTTGTCCTAACATCATTTGTTGAAACTGAAGGAAACCTGCAGGGGTCCCTCTGGGTTCTTGCCCAGAGTAGATGAATTGGAGTTCACACCAGGATGGTCATGAGAGAAAACAGGTTTATTAACACCAAGGGAAGGACAGGAGAAGGGGTTTCTCAAATTTGCCTTCCCCAAACTATGGGAGCGGGAGTTTTTATGGATTCAAACCAGGGAGGATAGAGTGGTTACTATCACAATGACAAGTAACCACAAAAGTGAGCCTAGTTCTGAAATAACCATAAACAAAGGTAAGTTCAGTTTAGAATTATCATCACAATAGTTAGTATAAAGATGAGGCTAAGTTGAGAGTAACCATAAACAGGTGAGATCTGTTTAGGATGACCATCACAATAGCAAATCTGGGCTAAATCCAGCCAGTTTCAGCAATATCAGAGATTAACCTTTTGCGATTTTGTAATATAAAGGCATCTATAAAATAATTTTGGTAATCAACTATTTGTTAATTCTTAACCCAACTTAGTTACAGTTTCAGGCTTCGTTTTCATTTCAAAACAAAGTGGGCATTTTTTGTTTATCAACTGAGCAACTAAAACTTTTTTTTAAAGATTTATTTTTATTTATTTCTCTCCCCCCTGCCCCTCAGTTGTCTGCTCTCTGTGTCCATTCACTGTGTGTTCTTCTGTGTCCGCTTGCATTCTTGTCAGACAGCACCAGGAATCGGTGTACTTTTTATTGAGTCATCTTGCTGCATCACCTCTCCGTGTGTGTGGCGCCACTCCTGGGTGGGCTTTCCTTTTTTTCTTCACACGGGGTGGCTCTCCTTGCAGGACGCACTCCTTGTGCTTAGGGCACCCCTATGCAGGGGGCACCCCTGTGTGGCACAGCACTCCTTGCTCACGGGAGCACTGAGCATGGGCCAGCTCACCACATGGGCCAGGAGGCCCTGGGTATCTAACCCTGGACCTCCTATATGGTAGGCGGACACTCTATCAGTTGAGCCACATCCACTTTCCAGCAACTAAAACTTTTAACATTAGGTTTTGGAAGACAGGACTGCCTTGATCAAGAACCTGGTGTTCAGCAAAAACCAAGGTGGGACTGGATCTAAATTGTTGTCATTCAAAATCTTTAAAAACTTTTGCCTAAGCTTTCTTTCCCTGAAAAGGTGACTCTGAGCATTCTCAGGCAAGTCCTGGGCACTACTGAGTCACCCATCCTTTTGGGTCCTTACTAAATATATAAATGAGCAGCCTCTTCTAGGGGAAGAGAGGCGAAATGACCAGTTAGCTGTGGTTAAAGTTACAAATGAGATGTTCCCTGAGCTAAGAGAGCACATAAAGGAAGCTGACCTAGTCTGGGGGAGTCAGGAAAGGTTCTCTGAGGAAGTATTGTTTGGCCCTGAAGGATGAGTAGAAGTTAGTGAAGAAAAGAAAATTCCCTGACGATAGTTTTTAGTTTTCCCATCTTGGCTTTTGTGTGTTCTATGCTACCTACTTGTATTACATACTTTGTCAAGATTTGGCTCATATCCCCCCCTTTTCCAGAAAGCCCTTCATCTTAAACTGAAGTATTCTCTCTTTTTATAAAGTGAACAAGTTCCTTGGTTATTAGCTTTAAACTCTGCATGGGCTCCTGGTGTGGTTTCAATTCTCACCTTGCCTTGTTACATAAATCCAGGCATCCCTCTTGATTCCAGCAACCCCCCTCCCCCCAGTTCATTAGCAAGTCACCTCGATTCTGTTTCCAGAATCAGAGGTCTTGAGGTTGAAATAATTTCAGCCTTTTTTATTGTAAAATCTAGATACAAAAGAACACACAAAACAAGTGTGTGCCTTAATGAGTTCCAAGAATTTTCTTCTAACTACCAAGAAATAGAAATTGAATTTTGCCATGCACTTCGGAGGCAACTGCTTATTTGGGTTTCTTTACACTTTTATTATCCAAGTATGCATCCCTTACCGTTAGTTTTAACTTATATTCTTGTTGTTTTCTAGCATGTCATTTTAGTCCCTTTTTGATCCACAGGATAGCCTTCTATTCCTTTCTTTTCCTTAAAATTTATCTGATGAAGAGTGTCCTGTAGAATTTCCCACAGTCTGGATTTGCTGATGTCACACTCCTGGAGCAACTCAGTTTGTTCATCTGTCTTATGTTTTTCCAGCAATTTGGCACCTGGAGTCAGGTTGGTCAGATTCAAGTCTGATCCCTTCAGCAAGACCATGCTTGGTAGTGTGGTCTTTTCAGCAGGAGGTCATCAATTGTCTGGTCCACGTGGGCTATTAGCCACCCATTGATGCTTTGTGTCTGGATTCATTAGTTCACTGGGGACTGCAAAAATGATGATTGTTTTAGTTTCCTAGGCTGCTCAAACAATGGGTCAGGTTAAACAATAGAAATTTATTCATACTCACAGGTTTGAGGCTGAGAAAATGTCTAAATCAAGGCAATGCTTTCTCCCTGAAAACTGTGGTGTTCTGGGTCTTTTCTGCCAGTGATCCTTGGATCCTCCGTCACATGGCAAGGCACTTGGCAGCATCTCCTGGTCTCTTCCTTCTCTTCCAGGTTCCATTTGAACTTCTTCCTGTGGCTTTCTCTCTCTTTGTCTGAATTTCATTATTTTATAAAGGACTCCAGTAATAGGGTTAAGACCCTACCCGATTGAGGTGGGCCACACCTTAACTGAAGTATCTTCATGAAAAGGTCCCACTTACAATGGATTCACACCTACCAGAAATGGATTAGGTTTAAGAATATGTTTTTTGGGGTATGTACATACAGTTGTAAACCATCACAGTGATATTCTTTTTTTTGTTGGTTTGTTGCTTACAATCGCCCGTTATTACCCTGAACTTGCCAATCCTGGTATGTCTTCCCTGAATTATAAGCTTTACCCTAAACCAGGGTGAGGAGGGGAAACCAGAAGTTAGCCTTTTACCATCCCATGAAATGAAAGTGTTTGAAGTTCTTTTCCAGAAGATATGGGTGGCTGTGCAAAGAGCCTTTGACTCAGACATGATTTTATTCGAGTTGCTGTAAATTAATGCAAACCCAGAGTTCTATTTGCCCTCGGCCTTGTGGTGGCTCTCAGTCTTTTTGGGCAGCAGCATAGCCTGGATGTTGGGCAGGTCGCAGCCCTGCGCCACGGTCACCTTGCCCAGCAGCTTGTTGAGCTCCTGGTGGTTGCGGATGGCCAGCCACAGATGGCGCGGGATGATGCGGGTCTTCTTGTCAGGCTCCGATGCCCACCAGCTCCAGAATCTCGGCTGTCAGGTACTACAGCACAGCTGCCAAGTACACTGGGGTGCCGGACGACCCTCTCTGTGTAGTTGCCCTTGCGAGGCAACAATGCACAGAGCCCACTGGGAATTGCAAACTGTCCGGGGAAGAATGGCCTTGGCCTTAGCACAGGCTTGCAGGGTCCAGACTTGACAATCTCAAGTGAACTGCAAGCTGTCACTGACACACAGTGATTATCTTTTTTTTTCCCCCCTATACTTTGGGTGTATATAGTCAAAGTTGTGAACTTATGAAACAAACATGCATAACACCAATAACATCATACAGGAGTCCCATACATCACCCCACCACCTTGCATTCTTGTGAAATCTATTATTTCTTTTTCATTTTTGAGATGGAATAATTTTTATAATGAGATCCTTCCCCTTATCTACTATTTGGTTACCCATGTTGAACAAGTATAATTTTTAAGAATCTGCCAACCCAGAAATTCCTCTCCACAAGACATAGGAAAGAAAGAAGACAATTTCATTATTGAAAAAGCATTAAACTTAACTGCAGTATACATCACAGGCAACCCACTAAAGAGATTGCAAAGAGACGAAGAAATCTCCCCTTTCTATATAGCTTGGCAGATACAATCCATTAATTCTTGCATGAGTTTTGGACCATTGAACCAAGGTCATGTAATTGAGGAGAGAAGAAAGAAAAGAATTCCCCTTTTAACTTGGTCTTTACCTGTGTGATTTTGGATGAGCATGTTCTCTGAACCTCACTTTCTTTGTAAAATGGGAATTGTAACAACCAATGGCTGCTAGGTAAAGTCAAGGAAACTAATATATGTAGAGCACCTGGCTTAGACCCTGACTCAAAAAGGACCCCAAACACGTGCTTGTTCCTCCCCCACCACCCTGCATACTCTGCCAGATCCACTTTTGGGAAAAGTCTCGCTTTGAGACATCTAGTGAATTCATACTCCCCAGACATGGCATCCAGCAAATCCCAAGTATCTTCTTTCTACTTAGAAAGACTCCATGCACTTCTCCTCTGCAGTAGGGATTCTCAGCTCCCCTGTGTCACAAGTGACCTGGGTCCTAGAGAGAATCAGTTCTCAGAAATACTTCATGACTTGCTCAAGGTCCTGTATGAGCTGCACATATTTGTTGTGCATGAAGGTGTGTAAAACACATGCTAAAAATTTTGAGGTAAGTGGGGGGTTGAGCCAGGGCTATAGATGTAGAAAATCATTTCTCCTGTTTCCTGTGTGAAGAGCTCAATAAACAACCAAGACTGAAAAAAAAAATTATATATATATATATGTTAACTGTCTTCATCAAAAGGGAAAATAAAACCTCTCCTATCTTTATGACAAACAGGAATTTATGTCTTTACGTCACAGGGCCAAGCACTGAGGCTTAAATTCCTGCAGAGACGGAGAGATAGGGTGCCCTTCTTTGGTGGTCTCATTTCAAAGAGATGGCTCTGAGGCCTCTAAAGAAGGCATTCCTGGCATACAAAATTGGCAAGAGGTTTCTTTTTTAAATACGATTTAATATCTCTGAAAGAGACAGGAAGCATGTACAAATCAAGTTTTCTAAAAGAATGCTAAAGAGAACGTATACAGTATATGTGTATTTTTAAATCTTTTTTTCCCCTTGATTTCAGGAACATTTTCTTGAATTTTTCATTTTATGTATTATATATGTGTATATATATGTATGTATGTATGTATGTATATATTTTAAGTACCAGGGGCCAGGGACTGAATCTGGGACCTTGTATGTGGGAAGCTGGCACTCAACCACTAAGCCACATCAGCTTGCTTGAGTTGGTTTTTTCATTTGTTTTGCTTGTTGTTTTTTTGTATGTAGGAGGCACCAGAAACCAAACCCAGGACTTTCCATGTGGGAAGCAGGTGCTTAACCGCCTGAGCCACAGGCGGTCCCCTTATATTTTCTTGATCTTTATGTTCTGTTCCTGGGGCAGTTTGATATTATTTATGAATTCCAAAATGAGATATTGATATTTATAAATTGGTCTCTTCCTCTGGGCATGATATTCTTTGATTGTATTGGATTAGCAGAGATGCCTTTCATTAAATTATGTCAAGATTAGGACTTTGGTTCGACCATGTCATTAGGGCATTCAGGGTTGAGCTACTCCTGCTTGGGAAGCCAATAAAACAGACAAACAGAAGTAGACACACAGAAAACGACATGGCAGAGGAGAGAACTTGGTTTTGATGCTGGAGCCCCAGGGAGAACTGAGTCATTCGCCTGATAGTTTACAGCTGAGCTTATGAAGAGAACAGAGCAGCTGAGCCTGGAAAGAAATGAGCCCCGGGAAGAAAAACAAACTTTACGCCAGCCTACAGCTGAGATGGGAAGGAGCTGGGACCATGGAGCCTTAAAAGGAAAGAGGAAGGCCGAATCCTCGCAGACATCACCCGCCATCTTGCTTCAACACTTGGGAAATGACTTTGGGTGAGAAACCAACCTTGAGTTGGACTCTTTAGGTAGGGCCTTGTACCTGCAAGTTTTTACCCCAAATAAATACCCTTTATAAAGCCAACAAATTTCTGGTACTTTGCAACAGCACCCCTTTGGCTGACTAATAGAGTTCCCTTGCCTCATTTTCCACTTCACTTCTTTGCCTATCTTCTATACATGTGACTTAGATTAAAATCCTTTTTCTTTCTTCTGTCATTTCTTTTCCATTTAAAAAAATGTTCTATTTGACCCTCTTTTTCTTTTTAGCACATCTGTCGTGTTTATTCACTCTAGTGTTTCTTCTAGTCTTCATTCTTTTCCCTTTATTTCTAATCCTTTCCTCAATTAAGGGTTCTTCTAATTTTGTTTTTTTGTCAGTCTTTTACTTACATCTTGTGTCATTTCCTTCGTGATTTTAGCTGATGTTAAACTTGGTAACAGTTTTCAGCCGCTTGTGGGGATGTCTTTCTGGTATGCTTTCCTTACCTGTAGGGGTGTTATTCTGTTCTGTCATTTTTTTCTTATAACAACTTTGGGTCGAATTTTACCTCAATTTTGCTTATTTTTATATGAAATTCATTTTCTGGAACTTTAAGAAGGACTCATGTGTTTTCCAGATAGTTTTACTAACTTCACAAATTTTTTTTTAAATTTTTTTAGGTATCGGGGACAGGGTTTAAACCCAGGATCTCATATGTGGGAAGCTGGTGCTCAACCACTGAGCCACATCAGCTTTCCTGAGTTGATTTTTTCATTTGTTTAGCTTGTTGTTTGTCTTTGTTTTTTTCAGGAGCATTGGAACCAAACCCGGTACCTCCCATGTAGAGGTGGCTCAACCGCTTGAGTCACATCTGCTCCCCACACAAAACTCTCTTGCTTTCATGTAATACTCAAAAATACGGTGACTAACTGACTCTGTTCCCCTCCCCAAATTTGATTTAGCCCCAGAATCATCAAAGGCCACCTGTTTTTGTAAATAACATTTTATTGGAACATAACCACACCCATTTGTGTTCATATTATTTATGGCTCCTCTCTGGATACATCAACAGAGCTTAGGAGTTATAACTATACCCGACAGACTACAAGCCCAAATATTTACTATCAGCCTTTTAAAACCCCTTATTTAGAACTTTTCTTTCTTTGTCTCTATTGTCTGTGTTCTGTTCAATTTTTATTTCACTCCCTGCAGTTTCTTCTAAGCGTGGGGCTCTGTCCTAGAAGGGAGACTTGCTGATCAGTTTTGTTATTTTTGTTTTTTTTTTCATTTAAAAAATGTACTGAAGTATATGACATATACATAAACAGACAAACAATAAGTTTATAGTAAAAGTTGTGCATTTACAAAACAAGCATGCCTAATATCATACAGGGCTCTCATACCTCACCCCATCACCAGTACTTTGCATTGTTGTGAAATATTGTTAACAAATGATGAAAGAGCATCCTTAAAATATTATTACTAACCAAAGTATCTTAATTTGTACTCCCCCCCAATCACCCTATTATTATTATATCATTCATACATGAGCATATATAAATAATAAGTGTATAGTAAAAGTTGTGAACCTACAAAGCAAGCATGCATAACATCATACAGGGGTCCCATACATCAACCCACCATGAACATTTTGCATTGTTGCGAGACATTTGTTACAAATTATGGAAGAATAGCATCAAAATCTTACTAACTATAATCCATAGCTTACATTTGGTGTGTTTTCCCCCAACCCATCCTTTTATATTTTTTAAAATATACTTTTATTACAGAAGTTGTGAACTTATAAAACAGGCATGCTCATGTGCATAATTCTCATGCAGCACCCTTCCATCAACACAACACACCGTGGTGGAACATTTATTACAGATTGTTAGATAATATCATCAGACTAATACCACTATCCATGGTCCATAGCATACATTTGGCATACTTTTTCCATACTCTTCCATTATCGACACAGTACATCTTTGGCATTGATGCAAGAATATTACAGTATTGCTGTTAACCACAGTTCATAGGTCATACCAGTTATTTTTCTGGTACTTCCCCACATTCCCACCACCCTGCAAAAGTGATGTACATCCGCTCTAGCTCAAAGGACACTCTTACATCTGTACCATCAACCACAATTGTAATCTTCCTTTTCTGGCTTTCTTTCAATTGACATTTACATCCCTAGACTACTAACATCTATGATTAGTTGTCTCAACTCCTTTATGTCATCTGGAGGCTTATCTTGTCCTTTAACTGGGCGATATCTTCCTGTTTCTGGGTGTGGATTTTAATTTTTTGTTGGTGTCTTGGTATCTTGCTTACTGGAATATTTATCTTGGGTGCAGTTTTTCTCTTTAGTTTAGGGTTTTCTTGCACTTTCTCCCTTGCTGGTTGTGTAGTAGGAGCCAAGGATGTAGTTGGTGCTGTAAGCTGTGGAGCCTGAAGCTGCCTGTATTCCTCCAGAGACCAATGAAGCTTCTCCCAACTTTCTTCTTTGCCAGGGGTAGGGACCAAGCCACCACTGTATGTAATCCAAGTCATGGAGGCCTAGACTCTAGTTGCTGGGAGAGACTGATGAAGGCATACCCTTCTTGCCCTGCCTGGGGCAGGAATGGAGCTGCAGGTGTGGGCAGCAATCTATGCTGTGTGGGTCCAAAATGACCACAGTTGTTCTGGTAGACTTCCGGCTATTCAGTCTGTGCCAGTCGAATGGACCTGCAATTATCTGGAGAGGCTGGTGCAGGGCCTGCCAGCTTCCTCTTTGCTAGAGGTGGAGCTGAAGCCTAGCCTAGGGCACAGGCTGATCTGGGGGAAAGAAGCCAGTCACTACCTTTACTATGATTTTCAGTCAGCCTGGCTTCCCCTCACACGGGAGGCAGAGTCAAAATGGCGACTACTGGCCTCTTTCCAGCTTGGGCAGGTTCAAACTTTAGCTGTTCTTAGGGTTATACTTTAGCCAGCTAATTTTACTAATCAGTAGCTGAAGTTGGTGGGCCAACTGTCTCTTCCTTCCCCATTTTTGGGAAGTGGAGCTTCCACTTCCAGCTATGGAATAGCTCCCAGGGCGATTTGTGCCTCCAGTGGAGGATGGACACTGGCCTCCATTGTGTGGAGCACTCTACTTATGAATCTTCTCTGCTGATGGGCAGTCTCCTTCCATTCTTTCAAGAATGGTGCAGGTTACTCTTCTGGTCTCCTGGAGGCCACAAACAGGTGCTTTAGGTAGCTCTGGGTGATTACTAACTGCCCTGTAGCACGAGCTGACTCTAGGAGTGCCTTACTCTGCCTCCATTTTGCTGGTTGTCTGCCGGTCAGTTTTGAGAGTTCACAGGGACCCAGGCTGCTCCAGCCCCTTCAGACCTTAGCACAAACCCCTTGCCCTCATCCAGTTTAGCATCAGACAAAACCCATCTCATTTTCATCTGCTCCTCTTGGATTGACCTTCCGGGGGAGAACTGTAGGCTCTTGGGACTTCTCCTGTTCTCTTGTCCATCAGATGTCGGGTGCCTCCTAACTTCCCTCTGATTTCTCCCCCACAGAGGCTCCTACCACCAGGAATGAGAGTGTTTTTCCCTTGGCCTCATGTACTTGTGTGTGTGTGTTTCTTTTTTTTTTTTAATTTATTTTTTAATTGTCTTTTTTCCTTAAAGACACACAGATCACAAAAAAATGTTACATTAAAAAGTTAAAGGGGTTCCCATATACCCCACCCCTTGGCCTCATGTATTTTAAGATTTGTGGAGACACCTTGTCTTTTAATTTTGTTGTAAATGATGTTTGTAAATTATGGCTCTGCTACATAGTTGTTTAATTTTTATGAGGGGATTCAGGGAAATCCAAAAATTCTACCACTATCTCTGCTGCCATCTTCCTGTTCTCCCACGCTTTCCCCACATAGCAGGGGTTCTTGACCTTTTTTGTTCCATGGACCCCTTTGCCAGCCAGGTGAAAACCACAGACCCCTTACCAAGTCCACATACAGTCCACTCTATACTATGTATTATTTAATAAATATGTCACACCTGCACCAACATGTCCCCACGAGAATGTTTTGGTTTTTCTTCAATTTAAATTCAAGCTCACGGACCCCTTGTTAAGAACTCCTGGAAAGAGTGATTTTAAACCCCTCCCCCCCCCAAAGTCTTCCCATTGCATTAGGAGTAAAATCTAAATTCCTTACCATGCCCCTGAAGGCAAAGTATGATGTGGCCCCAGCCTACCTTTCCATCCTCATCTCACACAACACAGTCACAAGAGGCTTTAGTCCCTAGAGCACGCCAAGCTTTTTGCTATTTCAGGACTTTAGAATATCCTACCCCTCACTTTTCACATGGCAAGCTATTTCTCATCTTTCTGGGCTCTGCCTAAATGTCACCTTCTCCAAGAGTCTTTTCCCATCTCAGCACAAAGACCATGTCTTTCATAGCACATACCATGATGAATATTTCATGTTATTC
Organism: Dasypus novemcinctus; assembly: GCF_030445035.2. NCBI lineage: Eukaryota > Metazoa > Chordata > Mammalia > Cingulata > Dasypodidae > Dasypus > Dasypus novemcinctus. The sequence goes on along the minus strand of NC_080695.1, from coordinate 25,052,500 downwards.
ATTTGATTTGTAGCTTTTTTTGGTCTATTACCCTCATGAGACTTTTTAAAAAAGATTTTATTTAATTATTTTTAAAAATTTATGCCCCCCCCCCACTTTGTGGCTTGCTTGCTGTTTGATCTCTCTGTCCATTCACTGCGTGTTCTTCTGTGTCTGCTTGTCTCCCTTTGTTGCGTTATCTTGCTGTGCTATCTCTTCATGGGCGTGGGCCATCAGCTCTCTGCTGGCGCAGGCCAGCTTGCCTTCCCATGAACCCAGGGCCACCCATATGGTAGACAGGAGCCCAATCAATTGAGCCACAGCTGCTTCCCCCTCATGAGACTTTTTAAAGTATAAATTTTTATTAGAGAAGTTGGTAGGTTTATAGGAAAATCATGCATAAAATAGTGTTCCCATTTACCACTCTATTAACACCTTGCATTAGTGTGGTACCTTTGTTACAATTGATGAAAAATATTATTATAATCATACTATTAACTATAGTCCATAGTCACATTAGGCTTCACTGTTTGTGCTATGCAATCATATGGATTTTCTTTCTTTTATTAGAGAAGTTGTAGGTTTATAGAAAAATCATGCATAAAATAGTATTCCCATATACCATACTATTATTAACACCTTCCATTAGTGTGGTACATTTGTTGCAATTCATGAAAGAACATTTTTTGTAATTGTACTATTAACTATAGTCCATGGTTAAACTTAGGTTTTTATAGTCCTGTTTTGCTTTGTTTTAAATTTTTATTCTAGAACATATATACAACTGAAAATTTCTTCTTTTAACCATATTCACATATATAATTCAGTACTGTTAATTACATTCACAATGTTGTGCTACCGTCACCCCCATCCATTACCAAACATTTCCATCACTCCAAATAGAAATTTTGTACCAATTAAACATTAACTTCCCATTCCCTACTCCCCCCATTCTCGCCCTTGGTAATCTATATTTTAGTTTCTGACTCTGAATTTCTTTATTCTAATTATTTTATATCAGGTAATACAATATTTTGCCCTTTTGTACCTGGCTTATGTCATTCAACATGATGTCTTAAAAATTCATCCATGTTGTTGCATGCATCAAAACTTTATTCTTTTTTCAGCTGAAATAAGATTTCATTGTATTTATATATACCACATTTGTTTATCCATTCATCTGTTGATAGTCACTTGGGTTTCTTCCATTTTTGGCAATTGTGAATAATGCCACTATGAACATAGGGTGCAAATATCTGGTTGAGTCTCTGCTTTCAAGTCTTTTGGTTATATACTTAGAAGTGGGACTGCCAGGTCATATGGTAATTCTATAACTTTCTGAAGAACCACCAAACTCTTCATGGCAACTGCACCATTTTACATTCCATCAACAATGAATGAGGGTTCCTCTTTCTCTACAGTCTCTCCAACACTTGTTAATTTCATTTTGTGTAATAGTATCCATTCTAGTGGGTGTGAAATGCTATATCATTATGGCTTTAATTTGCATTTCCCTAATGGCTAATTGTGTTGAGCATTTTCTCATATGCTTTTTGGCCATTTGTATTTCTTCTTGGGAGAAATGTATATTCAAATCTTTAGTCCATTTTTAAAATTGTGTTGTCTTTTTGCTGTTTTGTAGGAATCTTTACACATTATGGATATTAAATTCTTATTGGATAAGTGGTTTCAAATTATTTTTTCTCCAATTCCCTAGACTGTCTCTTTGCTTTCATGATGAAGTCCTTTGATGCACAAAACTTTTAAATTTTGATGAGGTACCAATTATTTATTTTTTCTTTCATTGCTAGTGCTTTTGGTATAAAATCTAAGAAACCATTGCCTAACACAAGATCCTCCTGAAGATGCTCCTCTGTTTTCTTCTAGGTGTTTTATAATTTTGGTTCTTATATTTAGGTTTTTTGAGTTCATTTTTGTTTATGGTGTGGGGTAGGAGGCCATCGTCATTCTTTTGCATGGACTTCCAGTTATTCCAGCACCACTTGTTGAAGTGACTTATTCTTTCCCAGTTGGGTGGTCTTGGTACTCTTGCCAAAAACCTTTTGGCCATAGCTGAGGTTTTCTTTCTCAGCTCTCAATGACGGTTTCTTTCTGAACTATCAGTTCAATTCTATTGTTCTAAATGTCTGTCCTTGTGCCAATGTCATGTTGTTTTGATTACTGTAGCCTTGTAATACACTTTAAAATTGGGAAGCGTGAGACCTCCAACATTGTTCTTTTTCAAGATGGCTTTGGCTATTCAGGGCCCCTTTTTCTTCCATATAAATTTGGAGATTGACTTTCACATTTCTGCATAGAAGGCTGTTGGAATTTTGATTGGGATTGCATTGAATCTGTTTATCATTTTGGGTTGAATTGACATCTTAATACCATTTAGTCTGCCAATCCATGAACATAGAATATCTTTCCATTTATTTAAGTTTTACTTCTTTTGGCAATATTCTGTAGTTTCTGTGTACACGTCCTTTACATCCTTGGTTATATTTATTCCTAGATGTTTGATTCTTTTAGTTGCTATTATAAATGAATTGTTTTTCTTGATTTCCTCTTTAGAGATTGTTCATTATTAGCATGTAGAAACACTGCTTCTTGCTTGCTGATCTCATACCCCACCTCTTTGCTGAATTCATTTATTAGTTCCTTTGCAGATTTTTCAGGATCTTTGGTATATATTATTGTATCATCTGCCAATAGGGAAAGTTTACTTCTTCCTTTCCAAATGGATTCCTTTATTTTCTTTTACTTGCTTAATTCCTCTAGCTAGAACTTCCAGTACAATATTGAATAAAGATTCAAATGGCATCCTTGTCTTGTTCTTGACCTTAAAGGGAAAGCTTTCAGTCTTTCACCATTGAGTATGATGTTAGCTGTGGGTTTTTCATATATGCCATTTACCATGTTAAAGAAGTTTCCTTTTATCCCTAGTATTCTAAGTGTTTTTTATCAAGAAGGGGTGCTGGATTTTGTCAAATGCCTTTTCTGCATCAGTTGAGATGATTGCATGTTTTTTTCCCTTCATTCTGTTAACATGCTGCATTTTCTTATGTTGGACCACCGTTAAATATTTGAAATGAATCCCACTTGATCATGGAGTATAATTATTTTAATGTGCTGTTTGATTTGGTTTCCTAGTATTTTATTGAGGATTTCTGCATATATATTCAAAAAGGATATTGCCTATAGTTTTATTGTGATATCGATTTATTTTATTTCTCTCCCCCCCTCCCCCGTTATCTGCTCTCTATGTCCATTTGCTGTGTGTTCTTCTGTGTCCACTTGCATTCTTCTCATGCAGCCCTAGGAAACTGTGTTGCTTTTTGGTTGCCTCATCTTGCTTGTGTACGGCACCGTTCCTGGGCGGGCTGTGCTTTTATCGCGTGGGGCGGCTCTCCTTGCAGGACGCACTCCTTGTGCGTGGGGCTCCCCTACGCAGGGGACACCACTGCGTGGCACGGCACTCCTTGCGCACTGGCAGTATTGCTTGTGGGCCAGCTCACCACACGGGTCAGGAGGCCCAGGGGGACAGTCTATCAGTCGAGTCACAACCACTTCCCCCATCTGGTCTTGAGCTTTCTTTTGTTGGGAAGTTTTTAATTACTGATTCTATTTCTTTAATAGTAATTTGTTTGTTGAGATCTTCTATTTCTTCTTGAGTCAGTGTAGGTAGTTTGTGTGTTTCTAGGGATTTATCCATTTCATCTAGGCTATCTACATTGTTGGCATACAGTTATCATAGTATCCCCTTATAATTCTTTTTATTTCTGTGTAGTATAGTAATGCCCTCCTTTCATTTCTGATTTTAATGATTTTTGTCCTCTCTTTTTTTCTGTGTCCATTTAGTTAAAGATTTTTCTATTTTACTGACCTTTTCAAAGAACCAACTTTTGGTTATTTTTATTCTGTTTTTTATTCCCTAGCTCACTTTTCTCCACTCTAATCTTTATTTCCTTCTTTCTGTTCACTTTGGATTAATTTGCTCTTCTTTTTCTAGATTCTCCAATTGTAAGGTTAGGTCTTTCTTTTTTAAAATCTTTTTTCTTTTTGTTTTTCCTTTTTCTCCTTTTTTAATGTAAGCATTTAGAGCTATAAATTTCCCTCTCATCCTTACCTTTGCTGTATCCCACAATTTTTTGGTATGTTAATGTTTTTGTTTTCATTGGCCTCAAGATACTTCCAAATTTCACTTGTGATTTCTTTTTCGACTCATTGGTTGTTTAACAGGGCATAGTTTAATTTCCACATACTTATAATTTTCCCATTTCACCTCTGTTATTGATTTCTACCTTCATTGCAGAGAAGATAAATTGTATGATTTCTTTATTTTTGAATGTATTGAGGCTTGTTATGTGACCTAACACATGGTCTATCATGTGGAATGATCCATGTACACTAGAGAAGAATGTATATTCTGCTGCTTTTTGGTGAAGTGTTTTCTATATGCCTGTTAGATCTACTTAGTTTATGCTTTCATTCAAATACTCTATTTCCCTATTGTTCTTCTGTCTAGATGTTCATCCATTATTGAAAGTGGTGCATTGAAGTTTACTCCTATTAATACAGATTGATCTATTTCTCCCTTCAAATCTGTTAATATTTGCTTCATCTATTTTGGGGCTCTGTCATTAGGTGTATATATATTTGTAATTGTGTCTTGGTGTTAGATTGTCTCCTTTATCAGTACATAGTCATCTTTTTTGTCCCTTGTAACAGTTTTTTAAAGTCTATTTTATCTGATATTAGTATAGCTACTGCAACTCTCTTTTGGTTACTATTTGCATGGTGGATTTTTTTTCTTTCTATTTTCCCACCTTCAGCCAGCTTGTGTCTTGAATTTAAGGTAAGTCTCTTGTAATCAGCATATAGTTCGGTCATTTTTTTTTTAGGGTTTATTTTATTTCCCCACCCCTACCCCCATCCCCACCCCATTGTTTGCATTTACTGTCTGCTGTGTGCTCTCTGTGTCTGCTTGTATTCTTTTTAGAAGGCACCTGGAACCTAATCCAGGACCTCCCATGTGGGAGGGAGGCATCCAATCACTTGTACATCTGCTCCCTGCTTGTTGTGTCTCCTATGTTTCTTCATTGTGTCACTTTGTTGTATCAGCTCACTGTGCCAGCCTGTCACATCAGTTCATCACATTATCTTGTTGTCTTGCTTGTCTTCTTTAGGAGGTACTAGGAATTGAACCTGGGACCTGCAGTGTGGTAAGCAGGTGCCCAACTGCTTGAGCCACATCCACTTCCCTATGTTTTTTTAATGCATTCTGCCAATGTCTGTTTTTTTTTACTGGAGAGTTTAATCCATTTACATTTGCAGTAACTATTGCTAATGCAAATTTTCTTTTTTTTTGCCATTTTGCTATTATGTCTTTGTAAGTCTTATATCTTTTTGGTCCTTCAATTCTTTCATATTTATTTGATTTTTAAAATTATTTGAATTTTTCTTTTATTTTGTTTTGTTTTGAGGTATTGGGGATTGAATCCAGGACCTTGTATATGCAAAGCAGGTGCTCAACAACTGAGCTATACCCACTCGAATTTGAGTTTTTGTTTTGCACCATTTTGAGTCCCTTCTCATTTCTTTCTGTGTATATGTTCATATATTTTCTTCGTGATGATCATGGGTCTTTAATTTAACATCCTAAATCTATAGCAGTCATGTTTGGTTTGATACCAACCTATGTTTGGTAGCATACACAAACGCTATTTCTATACCTCTGTCTTCCCACCTTTTCATTGTACTTGTTACTAATTATATCTTTTTACACTGTATGTTCAAAACCATAGATATATCTATGATTATTTTTTATGCATTTTCATTTTAGAAACTATAAGAAATAGAAAGTGGAGTTACATACCAAAAAATACAAGACAATAGTACTGGCATATGTAATAGTCACATGGTTACATTTACCAGGAGTTTTATTTCCTTATGCTGCTTTGATATACTGTCCAGTGTCCTTTCTTTTCAGTCTGAAAAATTCCTTTAAGCATTGCTTACACAGCAGGTCTAGTTGTGATAAACTCTGTTAGCTTTTGTTTATCTGAGAATGTCTTAATCTCTCTTTCATTTTTGAAAGCCTCGCCAGATATAAAATTCTTGGTTGACAATTGTTTTCTTTCAGCACTTTAACTATTTTATCCCACTATCTTCTTGATTCCATGGTTTCCAATGAGAAAAAGGCACTTAATCTTATTGGGACTTCCTTATACATAACACATTGCTTTTCTCTTGTAGCTTTCAGAACTTTCTCCTTGCCCTTGGCATTTGACAGTTTGATTACTATGTGTCATATTGTGGTTCTCTTTTGTTTGTTTGGGGTTCATTGGGCTTCTTTAATGTGTATATTCATATCTTTATTAAATTTGGGAAGTTTTCTGCTGTTATTTTTGCCCCTTTCTTCTTCAATCTCTAAGAAGGCTCAGGTAAGACAGAGAGGACCATGCAGTTTGCATTCACCTCAGGCTGACCTTCTTGAAAGGAAGCCTAAGGACTCATAGCTAACAAGCAGGAATACTGGGAGGACATTCCAGAACTGTCTGCTCCAGAGCTATAGCTCACGTCTGCAGCTTGGGAAGCAAGTGTTAGCTAGAATCTTGGAACTCCAGGATCAGGTCTTTCGAACAAGCCTGTTTCTAATGCTCCTTCCTTGTGGTCCCAAACACCACTGACCTAGAGAGAGGGTGGGGCAGGCAGACTTCCAGGCTCTGGGCTGTCACAGGCTGTGCATGTTCTGCAGTCAGGAGCAAATATGGTTCCCCTTTGATAAAGAACCAGCTACTTTGACAGCTTCATGGGTCGGTATCTTTCTACAGTGTCCTGCAAGCACAGCTGAGTCAGCTGCTTCTCAGAACTGGAAGCTCGAGGTTGTCCTTTCACTGGGCCAGGGGTGGAGGGTCTGGCAAACTAGCAGGTTCTGTGTGAAATATTCTCATTTTTTTCCCTTGTGGGGCCTTGGCTGGGAGGACCAGAACACAGGCAGGGTGGGGTCTTGTGGGTAGGAGCCAGAGGCCTGAGTCAGAGAGAAACCAAAAAGTCAGGGCCAGCGCAGGGTGTGCTGAACCAGAAATTCTGGAGGACAGCCATGACCTGAATTCCAGGAGGAGGGGAAGTCACGAGATATAGGCAAGGTCCCAGGAGGAGATGGCAGTCAGGACTGGAGCTGAGAGCCAGCACCAGTGGTTGAAGGTCATGTGCAGTTGGAGTAGAGAACCCAAACCTGTCTCTGGACATCTCCATTGCTGGAGACTTGTTCTCCAGGCCTGAGTGGAGCCTGAGCCTGGTAGGTTGGCCCAGGGATGCCCAAGGCCAGTGTGCATTAGCCTCTTGGAACAGGCTTCTGCACAGACATTTGCCTCTCCAGCTGCATCTCCAAGAGGCCACCCAGACCCACATCCACTGTGAGTGCTGGGGATTTCAGCCTCTGAATCTTACCCAGCACAGCTCCTCATGTGTGGTGATTACTCAGTCAAGCCCTGACCCTCTGTCTGGACCGAAACTCTTCAAGAGTGGAAACAATTTAAGTGCTTTACTTTCAGAGACTTTCTGTGCAGGGGCTTTTTGTCTGTTTCTTTAACTATTTGGAAATAATTTCAAACTTAGAAAAAATTGCAAAAAATTAAAATAACACACTATGAATAAATATACATTTTTTCCTGAACTTTCTAAGTGCGAATTACATGCATCATGGTCCTATACTCCTAAATATTTCACAGCTTTTTTCCCCTTCCTTGCGACTAATAAGCAGTGAGGAGAGTCCATGTGAATATTCTGCCCTTTATCAAAATTGCTGCTTAGGTTTAGCATCCATGGATGATTGTTGCCTAATCCAATCTTTACTATGATGTTTCCAAATTGATGATTTTCTAACTCTAACACTCCCTCCACATTTTTCATCGTGCCCTCAGCATTCTAATATAAACAAGAGAACTTCTCCAACCCCCATTTATCTATTCTTTCTTTCTGGGCTCATGGCATGGATTCATGAGATGCCATTTGTTCAGTGTTTTATAATTCATTACTTAATTTTTTTTTGGCATTCACATTGTCCCAGATTTGCCAGTGGGAGCCCTTTCAAGATGGCTCCTGTATCCTTGTGACATACCCCCATGTGGTGATTTGGAGCTGTATGTGTCCCAGAAAAACATGTTCTTCAACTTAATCTGTTCCTTTGGGTGTGAACCCATTGTAAGTAGGACTTTTTTGATGAGGTTACTTATCTTAAGGTGTGGCCCACCTCAGTCAGGATAGATCTTAATCATATGGCTGGAGTCCTTACAAGCAGAATGAAATGCGGACTAAGAAAAGCCTTGGGAAGGAAGAAGCTGGAATTCAACAGAACCCAGAAAAGAACAGAGAGGCTAGGAAAGGCCGCCATGTGCAGTGCCATGTGACAGAGAAGCCAAGGACCAAGGATTGCCGGCAGCAAGCCCCAGAACACCAGTCTTCAAGAAGAAAGCATTGCTTTGATAATGCCTTGATATGGACATAGGAACTTTCTCTTAGCCTCAAAACTGTGAGCTAATAAATGCCATTGTTTAAATCACCCATTGCATGGTATTTGCTTGAGCAGCCCAGGAAACTAAAATATCAGCCACCATCCCCCTTCCCCTCCCCCCCTTTTTTTTAGCACTTCTTTACTTTCTGGTGAAATGAGACATTTCCTGGACTCAGCCATTTCTCTGAGAAGCCCAGGTTCCTTTTAGGGGGGATTAGTATTAGAGGTCTAGACTGAGGCATTAGGTGCCCCCATTGCTACTGGGTATCTTTGCTTCTTGGTGTTTTTAACAGTCAGAGCAGGGAAATACATGCACGTATATACACAACAACAGATACGTGTACAGTATACACATAGGCATATTCAAGTGTGCCCGTGTGTAGAAGTAATGAATTGACACTGATACCTTCCCAAAGAGTTATTTCTTGCCTTCCCCATTCCATGTTTCTATGCCCCTTCTTCCTCAGTGAGAACCCTGGCTTCCAGCAGCATCAACAAGCTTGTTCAACGCTATAAGACATCTAAAATACTTTCCCAAATGCTTCATCCACACCTTTACTCACAGCAGACCTACTAAGAAGAGTTCAGGGTTTGTTTGCAATTCTTTCTCCTCTCCACCATAACCCCTGCCCCTGGGATGAGGCAAATATTGTATTCTTGAGCTGCTTGAATTAGTACTTGTTTTTTTTCTTTTCAGTGTGGTAGTGGTACTTATTTGAAATATAATTAGTTTCCATTTGCTTTTAGTTTTAGTTTACTCCTTTTCCATTCTTGATTTAATTTAAAAAAATTTTTTAAAGAACATGAGCTATTGCTATGCTTTCAAAGACAAAACTATACAAAAAGGGATGCTCAGAGAAATGCCACTTACCCACAAAACCCTTCCATTCCCCTTTTCCCCCTGTAAGTAACCAACTGCATTGTTTTCTTTATATATATATATTTTTTTATTAAATTATCTTTTTTAAAAAAGATACACAGATCACAAAAAATATTATATTAAAAAATATAAGAGGTTCTCACATGCCCCACACCCCACACCCGCACTCCTCCCACATCAACAACCTCTTCCATCATTCTGGCACATTCATTGCATTTGGTGAATACGTTTTGGAGCACTGCTGCACTGCATGGATTATAGTTTACGTTGTAGTTTACACTCTCCCCCAGTCCATTCGGTGAGTTATGGCAGGATATATAGTGTCCAGCATCTGTCCATGCAATATCATTTAGGACAACTCCAAGTCCCAAAAATGCCCACACATCTCATCTCTTCTTCCCTCTCCCTGCCCTTAGCAATTACCATGGCCACTTTCTCCAGATCAGTGCTGCAGTTTCTTCTATTACTAGTCACAATAGTTCTATAGTAAAATACCAGTAATTTCACTCTAATCCATATTTTATTCCTCCATTCTGTGGACCCTGGGTTGGTGATGTCCACTCCACCTCTATATCAAGAGGGGGCTTAGATCCCACATGGTTGATAGATGAGATTCTCCTGCTTGGAGTTGTAGGCACTCTTGTTTCCCTGGTATGGTGGTTGACCATCTTCACCTCCCTGTTAGCCTACTTGTGCAAGTCCCACAAACTGGAGAATAGGAGCTGCTCTGGACAGTCCAGAGATTCAAGTCTCCTGGGTATACACCAACTCCAGCACCAACCACAGGTTCAGTAAAAGTGGCATAAGGGGCTTGTGTAGAAAGTTCGCATATGAGTCCAACTCCATCACACTCAGGAACACAAATTCCAAAGTAAGGCCAACTGACTTTTCTGATTTATCCTTCTTGGGTTTCATTTTGCAATGATAAGCAGATATATGTATGTTTTCTTATTTTCCCTTCTTTCTCATACAAAAAAATAGCCTACTTTATATGTTTCACCGTACTTTTCTTTGTTTAATAATACCCGTTGGAAATCGTGTTCATAGACATAGTCCACGTTCTTTGTACAGCTCCATTTGTGTATCTAGTAGTTTAGTCAAAGAAACACCTCTGCTGGCCCATTAAAGCAGTTTCCTGTGCTTGCAATGAATACCTTGTACCTATGTATTTTTGCATTGTTGAAGGTATATCTTCAGTACAAATTCTTAAATGTGGGCTCACTAGGCCAAAGATTATATTTGTTTTCTATTTCTGCATAACAAATTTCCACAAATGTAGCAGCTTAAAACAACACCCTCCCCAACAAACACACACACGCCCATTTATTAGCTCACAGTTCAATGGGTCAGAAGTTTGGTTGGGCTCCATGGATTCTGTTCAAGTCATCACAAGGCAGAAATCAAAATGTCATCTGGGCTCTTCTCTGGAGGCTCCAGAAAGAATCCACCTCCAGGAGGATTCAGTGGCAGAATTCAGTTCCCTGCAGCAATAGGACTGTGGCCCCCGTTTCCTTGCTGTTATCAGCTGGGACCTTTCTCAGCTTCTAGGGGCTGTCTGTATGCCTCATGTGTGGCCCCCTCCATCTTCAAGCCAGCAATGGTGTGTCAAATCATTCTCACTCTTGAATCCCTCAGACTTCCTCTTCTGCCACCAGCCAGAGGAAACGCCGTTTTTAAAGCGGCTGTGTGATTAGATTAGGCCTACCTGGATACTCTCCCTTTTGTCATATTCCATAACATGATCTGCGAGTAACACCACCAGGCGATAAAGTTCTGAGGGGCTGTCTTAGTCCCCCAGGCTGCCATGAATAAATACTACACATGGTTTAGTTAAGCAAGAGGAGTTTATTGGCTTTTTGTTTTGGAGGCTAGAAGTCCCAAATCAAGGTCTCTCACCAGGCCATGCTTTCTCACCGAAATCTTTAAATTCTGGTGGGCCCGAACGCAATCTTTGGGCCCTTGGCCTGCATCTCTGCCTCCACCACATGGTGCTCTCTCCTTGGGTCTGCTCTTCCAGTTTCTGCTAACTTCTAGCTTCTGGCTCCACCTGTGACTTTCTCTAACATCTCTTTGGTAATATGGATTAAGGCCCACCCTGAGGGAAGATTTGGCCCAATGGAGAGGGCACCTGCCTACCACATGGGAGGTCCACGGTTCAAACCTAGGGCCTCCTGACCCGTGTGATGATCTGGCCCACGCGCAGTGCTGATGCGCACAAGGAGTGCCCTGCCACGCAGGGATATACCCCGCATAGGGGAGCCCCACGTGCAAGGAGTGCGCCCCGTAAGGAGAGCCACCCAGCACGAAAGAAGTGCAGCCTGCCCAGGAATGGTGCTGCACACACGGAGAGCTCATGCAGCAAGATGACACAACAAAAAGAAACACAGATTCCCGGTGCCACTGACAAGAATACAAGCGGACACAGAAGAACACAGCGAATGGACATGCCGAGCAGACAACTGGTGGGTGTGGGGGGGTGGGAAGGGGAGAGAAATATATATAAAAAATCAATCTTTAAAAAAAAAAAGACCCACCCTGGAGCAGTTGAGCCACACCTTAACTAAAAGTAACATCTTTAAAAGGTCCTATTTACACAGGAACACAGATTAAGAACATATTTTTCCTTGGCACACATAATTCAACCTACCACAGGGACCATCTAAAATTCCCAGTCAGTAATTGCCTTGGCCAGCACCCCCATGGATTATGCATGAACCAGAAGAGGTCTGAACTGTTTGGGACTCTAGGCAGTGCCAAGGCTAACTCAGCCTTGGTTACCTGGAATGTTAGGGTCCCAATTGGAACTTTCTTGGCACTGACAGTGTGGGAACAATGATGGAGGCTATAAACAATGCCTTAGAGAATCAGGGGTAAGGATACTCTTAGGAGTGATCTTGAATAAAGATCAGCTATAGTAGGACTGCTCTGTGGGTCTCTGAATCCCATCTGTACTTTTGTACAATAACATACATCCACCTCAAATGCCTTTTAATCCACTTTCTGATTTCATTCTCCTTTGAGTGACTTGTCCTTTGCTCTTAGATGGCTGTGAATGACTGGTAGGAGCACAGTTGTGGGACCTTGAAATTATTTAACTTCTTTGTGCCTTGATTTCTCCATCTGTGAACTATGAATAATGATAATAATTGTAGCTGCTTCCTTAGGTATTTGGGAGGATCAAATGAAATAATGTACCTAGAGTGGTCACTGTACACAGTAAGTGCTCCACAGATGTCAGCTGTCTGTCTATTTTTATCACTCTGGTGCTCTCCATTTCTGCTCCACAGGATGTGACATCCATTTCTGTACCCCAAGTTCTTGACTTTCCAGTGGTCCCTAGTGTTAGCCTCTGGATTCTCCCAGTACAATGACTCTTGGTTCCCAAATGTTTTATCTTGCTGTGCTCTCACATCTCCTCTAAGAGTAGAGGTCAAAAAAGAAAGTACCCTACAAATCAGTACCCTATTTGAGATACCCTTCTTCAAGTCATCCCAATGAGAAGCAGCCTTCTACCTCTTAGGGACCTCTTTCTCTGCCTAACACAGTTCCAAATTCAAGACTCAAGAAAAGGAATTTCATCTGCTTATCTACTCTTATGTAACAAAGTACCCCAAAACTATGGTAGCCATTTTATTAAAATAACCTTTATTTTTAGAGAAGTTTTAGATTACAAAAAATTATACAAAAGTATAGGGAGTTCCCATATAACCCCCATCCCAACCCCCCCCACACACACATATGTTCCCCTATTATTAGAATTTTACATTAGTGTGGTACATTTGTGATAATTGATGAACCAATATTGAAGCATTGCTACTAACCAAAATCTATAGTTTACATTATGGTTTACACTTTGTGCTGTACAGTTTTGTAGGCTTTGACAAATTTATAATGTCATGTATCCATCATTATAGTATCATACAGAACAGTTTCACTACCCTAAAAATGCTCTGTGTTCTACCTATTCATTCCTCCCCCCAACCCTATGAACCCCTGGCAACACTATCTGTATATCAGTGTTGCATGTTACTCTGTTAGCACAAGATAATAACTATAATAATAATAAATTTACTTTGTCTTTGTTTATACTCCCCCCTTACATTTGTTCATTCCTCAGTCTTGAGGAGTTTGGGATGATGTCACTCTGTTTCAGGTTGAGAGGGGACTTAGATATTATGGGGCAGATGGAAGGAATTGTTTTGATTGCAGTTGAAGATACTCCTTGTTCTGGGGATGAGACTTGTCCATAACCATTTTCTTCATTGTCCAGGGGAAGCCTGAAGAACTGGAGGGTAGGATTTGGCCACAACTCTGCTGGGTTTTAGGGTTTAACTGGTTTATGAAGCATCTGAGATTTAAGTCTCTGAGCAATATATTTAACAGGTACATTAAAAATTATAGGTTCAAATAAAAAGAGTAGAAGAATCATGATTAGGGGTATTATAAGTTAATATAACTATGTTATATTGGGGAAGTAGATTTTCTTATATTCCCAAATAGGGCCTGCAGAGGGGGTGTTGGTTTCATGAGGTTGTGTGCCTTGCCTATGGTGTCCAGATGTTCCTAGAGCCTGTGGGAGCACTTTTTTTTTTTTTTTTTTAGATTTTGTTTACTGCGACAGTTTGTGAAATCTGCCTGGGACCATCATAAGCATTTTACCACTGGACTGACATCCTGACTAACTTTGAAATCTCTTAGCCACAAAAAGAAACAAAAAAAAATCTGTTTTATTTAATATTTCCCCTGTTTGGTCAAGGTCTTTTTCCAAATGCATTGCTGGTTAATACTTGGTAATGATCCCTTGGTGCCAGGGAGGCTCAACCCTGGGAATCAAGTCCCACATCAAGAAGAAGGTAATGAGTTTATTTGAAGAGTTTGGCCACATTTGAGTAACAATGAGGTTTTCAGGAGGTAACTCTTAGGCATTAGTTATAATTAGGTTAGGTTTCTTTTTTTTTTTTTGCAGGAATAATGTTCCTAAGTACAGGTATTAAGACTGAGGGCTTGGCATATTGGCCTGTTTCTTTTATTGGGCATGACTTATATATTACAGAGATTTTTCCCATTTTATTTGAGAAGCAGCAGGACTTAAGCTGGGTGGAAGTTTAATTTTTTGTTAGCTACTGTGTGAGCCTCTATCTGTTGAGAAACCATACCTATGACAGCAATAATACATTTAAAACCCATAGAAGTACAATTTGGGTGCATTTTCCCCCAATATATCATGCCATTATAGGTACCCTGTACTAGTGACATACCTTTGTTATAGATTCTGAAAGAACATCCTTATATTTGCATTATTAACCACAATTAATTTATATTTTACATTTAATCATGGTAGCATATATAGAACATAAACTTTGAAATTTTAACCATTTTAAGTGTACAATTCAGTCGTATTAATTACATTTACAATGTTGTGCTGCCATCACCATCTTCTATTACCAAAACTGTTTCATGACTCCAAATAGAAACTCTATCCATTTAGCCATAACCTTCCCCACCGCACCCCCCCCCCCCCCCAGCCCCTGGTAACCTCTTACCTGTTTTCTGTCTCTATGAATTTGCTTATTCTTAAATATTCCATGTAAATGTAATTATATAGTATTTGTCCTTTTGTGTCTGACTTATTTCACTCAGTATGAGTGTTTTCAAGATTCATCTATATTGTAGCATGTATTGGCTCATTTCCTTTTAATGACTGAATAATATTCCTTTGTATATATGTATATATTTTGTTTACCCACTCATGAGTTGATGGACCCTGGAATTGTTTCCAACTTTTCAGCTGTTGTAAATAGAGATGCTATGAACATTTGGCATATAAGTATCTGTTTGAATCCCTGTTTTCAGTGGAATTGCTGGATCATTCAGTAATGCTGTAACTTTTTGAGGACCCTCCAAATTGTTTTCTACAGTGCCTGCCCAATTTTACTAGCCATTTTATTTTTAATTTTAATTTTATTCTGCCCCCCTTGAGATGGCTCCTGCATCTCTCTGCTCATTTTCTGCTCACTGTGTCTGCTTATTGTCTCTGCTCATTGTGTCTGCTTGTTGGGTCTGCTTATTGTCTGCTCATCTTCTTTAGGAGGCACTGTGAACTAAACCTGGGACCTCCCATATGGGAGGCATGCACCCAACTACTTGAGCCACATCCACTCCCTAACCATTTTATTTTGATTGTGCTTTTGTGAGTCAGGAAATGGCTTGGCTGGGTTAATCTCTGATACATGCTAGAATACCTGGAGCAGCTGGGGCTGGAGGATCTACTTCCAAGATGCTTCTCTGTTCCCATATTGAGCATCTCTGTGCTCCTTGGCCTCTTCACAGGCTGTCTCATCCTCCAGGTCCTTCAGGATGCTTAGGCTTCTCACAGCATGGCTGTCTAAGGCACTTAGACTTCTCACAGGGCAGCTGGCTTCTCCCAGAGTAAGCATTCCAAGTGGCCCAGGCAGAGCTGCAAGGCTTCTTATGAACTATACTCAAGGTTTAAGAGCATTATTTCTGCTGCATTCCATTGGTCAAACAAGTCTCCAAGACCAGATCATATTTATTTTGGGGGGGATGAGGGGTGGGAGGAGGGGGGTTATAATTCCACATCTCATTGGGATGAGCAGCAGAGAATGTGTGGTAATCATTAATCAACCACAGCATCTGATGAATGAAAGCTAAATTCCACTTGAGACTCCAGTCACAGTGGAGGCTGGGAAGTATAGTTTTTTGTTTGTTTGTTTATTTATTTAGAATAAAATTTTATTTTCATTTAACATAATTTCAAGTTAGGTCTTTGCTCTAAGATGAGCAAAGCAACAGATATCCTAAATCTCTTAACACATTGTTTTCACACTGTTCAACTGAGTGAGGCCTGGGGTTTCAGGGCCCCCAACATTGACACCTAACATTTTACCCCTTGAGATTTCACCTCTAGATGCAGAAAGAAGAACTAACATCACTATACAAGAATCAAATTGCCTAAGGGTATAATAATAATTAGCTCTTGTGTTATATACTTGCCAACTCTGTAGGTCTGTAATGATGATGTTACTTTTTTTTTCCTCCCACAAAGTTCAATGTCAGTTTTTGGTTTTGTTTTTAGTAAAATGTCAGAATATATAAAAATGCTGCACTTATTTCACTAAATACATTAAAAATAGTGGGGGGTCGGGGATTTTTAATTCTTCACTATTAGTCCAAGCTGAGATATGACTATTATTGTTAGGTTCTATTGAGCATACTAATTCCAAGTTTGGTGACCATCAGGAAACTGGCACCTGCAATCAAGCCTGCAGACATAAATTTACCAGAGAGGTAGAATCTCATTCCCATAATGCCAGTCAAAGTTCCAGATGTAGGTAGGAAAACCCAAATGATCCTTGGATCCTGAGATATCTGATAAGCACCCAGGCCTGCTAAACCCCCAAAGCAGAGCCCAGCAGCCAGGGATGGGACACTACCTGCTTTTGCATAACTGATGATCCCACTAGAAGCAACCAGTGCTGCACAGCCAAAGCCAAGCCAATGTAAAAGCACTAGTGAGCTGGGCTTCTTCTGCATTGCCCCCTTTTCACTCTGTCCAGTCAGGAGAATATGCCAGGCCTGCAGTGGCTACACTGCTCTCCTAAGGGTCAGCACTGAGCCACTTGGGAAATACAGTTTTAAATGTCTAGCTTCTGCAGTGGGGAAGTCACACTGGAAGGAGGATGGAATGGATGCTTAGGCAACCAGTCTCCACCAGGGGGTCTCAGCATTCAGTCATGTTTTGGTGACCAGATGCTATTATCAGCTTCCCTTCATCCTTGAACCTGGCATCCTTGAGTCCAGTTGGGAATTGGGATCAGCCTCTCAATCTATCCTGTCCTTAAAATCAAGCTTTAAAAAACATTTTTGACTAAAATTGTAGTATAATAAAGACCTTGTCTGGTGTTTGTCACTGGTTCCTGGGGGATAAAGTCTACCTCCCTGGAATTTCCCATGATAGGAGTGTCCTGTAATTCTTGGTGGATACCAGATCACCCTTGATAGTTTATGACTATCAGGGCAGGGCCAGTTTCACTGGTGGTCTTAGGGTGGGGAGGCTGGCAAAATCAGAAACACCAACCATGGAAATGGGTACTTTGAACTATTTGAGATCAGCCTGACCCCCAGGGAAGGAAGGGAGCCTGGAGATCGATTCAACTTTGTAGGCATTGATTCCACCAGTCATGCCTACGAAATGAAACCCCACAAAACCTGGACACCTGAAGCTCGAGCAAGCGTCCATGGTTGATACCTTACATCGATGGGTCAGGAGAGTGGCTTGTTCTGTGTAAGGAGTAGACACAGAAGATTTGCAACCTTCCTGTACCTATCCTTTGCATCTCTTCTTATTTATATCCTTTTTACTATTAATAAAACTCCTGGTAAGTTCAGCACTTTCCTGAGTCCTGTGGGTCGTTCTAGGAAATTATCTAGGGAGTTTGCAGAGAGTTGGTCAGATATGATGATGGGAACCTGACCAACTGGGATGGGCCCTGGGAACCACTGAACTTGAGTAGTCTCATGGGAACAGTGTCCTTAACCGTGAAGTCTGAACTCAGGGTAGAGTCAGAACTGTATTGTAGGTGGTGCTGGAAATTATTAAAGTTATTGCAGAAGCCTACAGTGAAAAAAAAAAAAGGAATTTACATCAGTATATTGACATAAATGTAACTGAAACAAGTTGCATGAAACAATCCTTGTCTTTACTATATGCAATGCTCTCATAATTTTCTATTGTATCCTCTTGCATTGTATTATTCTATTTCTTTTAAACAAAAATACTGGTTGTGTCCCCACTAAATTAATTTCATGGCTCACTAATGGGGTACCGCCCACAGTTTGAACAGTAATGTCTCTACATTTAAATGGGGAATCAAAAACTGAAAAGAAAAAGATGAGTCAAGAGGAAAAATGTTATGTAAGAACAAATAAAAATTCTTCAAAGTAGATTTACTTAATTCTACAGAAGTATAGTAAAGTTTATCATTGTGTCATTGACAATTGCTCATTCTCTCCCCATAAGATGACTATTCATCCCACCCTTGCAAGGCCTGCCATTGTGAGGCGTGGCCGCGTGACTTGTTTTGACCATTGAAGTGATGTGAACAGACACGGCCCATACCATGTCTGAGCAGAAGTTTTTAATGCAAATGCATGGTTTGGCTGGGTCTCTGGTGATTCTGCCCTCTGCTATGAGAAGAGGATGTGCCAGAAAGGTTTGGGTCCCAGAGTGAGAAAACGCTTGGAGCCCTCACTCAACATGAGAAACACATGTTTGTTGTTGTAAACCACTGAGTTGTTGGTTGTTTGTTACTGCAGCAAAAGCCTACTAATAAAAGAAGCAGCTTAATTTAAAAACAAAACAGGGGGGCAGTTATAGCTCAGTGGTTGACCACCTGCTTCCCATTTACAAGGTCCCCAGTACCTCCTGAAAAAAAAAAAACACAACAAAACCAATGAACTCTCTTAAACATTTAAACAACAGAAGGATAGAAAGTAAAATGTAAAGTTCCCCATCACCTCCTTCCCTCACTCCTTCAGGAGTCATTGTTGATTACATTTTGATGTATATCCTGTCAGAGAAAGAAATTCTTGAAATGACTGTTCTCTAATTTTGATGAGATAAAAAAGGTCACTGCATTAGGAGATCTAAACTGCTTTTAGAATCACTAATTAACAGAAAAAAAAATATTCATGACATATGAGAATTGTAAGAAATGGAGATTTCATTGTCCATAGGTAAACTTTTATTGAAACATAGCCATACTCATTTATTTACATGCTGCTTGTGGTTGTTTTCACATTAACACAGCAGAGCTGAGGAGTTTGGACAGAGACTCCATGGCCTGCAAAGCCTAAAATATTTAGAGTTGGCACTTCACAGAAAAAAGTTGTAATTACTCTCCTACATAAACCACATAAATCACACCCAGACAGACCACTTATCACTAACACAACTCTATTAACCTATGTTTAGTTTTTCTCACCATTGCCTGAAAATGTCCTCTGTAGCTCATTTCCCCTCAATTCAGTATGCAGTTAAAGATCCAACAATACATCTAGTTGTCATGTCTCTTTAGTTGCCTTTTATCTAGAACAGTTCCTCAGCTTTTTTGGACTCTCATAGAACTGACATTTTTGAAGAGTCTAGGAAAGCTGCTTTGCGAACTGTCTCTCAATTTGTATTTTTTTGTCCCCCTCTTCTTATTAATTTAAGTAAGTCAGCCCATATGATTGCTCTTCTTGCATCTCATTGCATGCCAGGAGGGTCACGATGTTGCTTAACCCAATTATTTGTGATATTAGGTTTTTATTTTATTTTATTATTATTTTTTTTTATTTCTCCGCCTCCCCCCCCACCCCGTTGTGCTTCTATCCTTACCAGCAGCACCCGGAATCTGTGTTTCTTGTTGTTGTGTCATCTTGCTGTGTCAGCTCTCCGTGTGTGCGGCACCATTCCTGGGCAGGCTGCACTTTCTTTTGCGCTGGGCGGCTCTACTTACGAGGCACACTCCTTGCGCGTGGGGCTCCCCTATGCGGGGGACACGTGCGTGGCACGACACTCCTTGCGTGCATCAGCACTGCGCATAGGCCAGCTCCACATGGGTCAAGGAGGCCCGGGGTTTGAACCGAGGACCTCCCACGTGGCAGGCAGACGCCCTAACCACTGGGCCAAGTCCGCTTCCCGCCGTGATGTTAAGTTTTGTCATTTGTTTATGTGGTGTCTGCTTGATTTCTCTGTAAAGTTAGTTTCTACCTTTGTACTTAATTGGGGGAAATTCCTTGGGCTGTGTGACTAGCCTGTTCTCTCATAAGTTATTTCATGATTCTTGCCTGAATCAATTGCTGTCAAGAAGAATGTAAATGGACATTAATATTCTTTAAATGCTCCGCAAGTGGTTTTAAGGTACAGCCAGGGTCGGGAATCATGGCTCTCTAGGCTAGAGTGTCTCAGTTCGTGCGTACAAAATTCCTGGGCGTAGTGTTAAAAATACAAGTCCATATTCAGTAGCCCTGGGGTAGGACTGAGATTCTGCATTTGTAACAAGCTTTGCGGCGTTGTTGTTGGTGCTGGTTTCCATGGACCAAACCTTGAATATCAAAAGCTAATCTAGGCTAAAGTTAATTCCTACAATTTATTCCAAATTCAATATATTGCTTCCTTAACTTAGTTTTGCTAATGTTCCAGTCAAGATTCTTAGTGACGAACATCAGAGCACACTCTAGCTTGTTGGAACAGGAAAGGCATTTATTAACGGGCATTGGATAACTTTCAGAACCATTTGGAAGACTGAGACTGAGCTCCCAGGATCAGTGCCCAGACCACGTTGCAAAACTGACCTAATGAGGGAACCAGTCTTCTGAGCACTGAGCCCATCCTTCCTGGTGCCAGGGAGGTAATTCAACTGTGCTTACCACTGTCACCAGCACCAATGCCAACTGTTTGCCTGGAACTCAACCTCACGACCATTCTCAGCCCCCCAAAATGCCATACCTTGGCTGTATCAGAACTTCATTCCTATTTACAACTGTATAATATTCCATTGTATGTATAGCCCACATTTTGTGTATTCCTTCATCACTTGATGGATACGTGGGTTGCTTCTGTTTTTTTGCATTGGTGAATAATGCTGCTATGAATATTGGCTCGCAAATACCTGTTTGAATCCCTGCTTTCAATTCTTTGGAGTATATATTAATACACAGAAGTGGTATTGAGTTGCTGATTATGTGGTAATTCCATATTTAACTTTCTGAGGAAACTCCAAACTGTTTTCCACGTGACAGGACAATTTTACATTCGTACTAGCCATGTAGAGTGTTTCTATTTCTCCATATTCTCTCCAACTCTTGTTATTTTGTTTTTAAAAAAATTTTTCATAGTAGCCATTCCAGTGGGTATGAAATAATATCTCATGGTTTTGCCTTGATATGCTTATTGTCCATTTGTATATCTTAGGAGAAATCTCTATTCAAGTCTTTTGCCCTGTTTTTTTTTTTGTGTGTGTGTGTGTGTGGTTTTTTTTTGAAGGTACTAGAGCTCAATCACTGAGCTACAACCACTCCCTATGCTGATTTTTAAAATGGGTTGTTGTTGAGTTTTAGGATTTCTTTACATATTCTAGATTAAACCCTTATCAGATATATGGTTTTCAAATATTTCTCCCATTCTGAACATTGTTTTTTTCCTTTCTTGATGAAGTCCTTTGATGCACAGAAGTTTTTATGTTTTGATGAAGTCCAGTTTATCTATTTTTTCTTTATTTGCCCATGCTTTTGGTATAAAATCTAAGAAACCATTGTCTGACATGAGGTCCCAAAGATGATTCTCTGTGTTTTCTTCTAGGAGTTTTATATTTTGGTTCTTATATTTAGATCTTTGATCCATTTTGAGTTAATTTTTGCATGTAGTATGAAGAGAGGTCTGCATTCATTCTTTTGCATATGGCTATCCAGTTTTCCCAGAATCATTTATTTCTTTTTCTTTTTTTTTGTCTTTATTTTTTTAATGTTACATTAAAAAAATATGAGGTCCCCATATACCCCCACCCCCACCCCACTCCTCCCCCCATAACAACAACCTCCTCAATCATAATGAGACATTCATTGCATTTGGTGAATACATCTCTGAGCACCACTGTACCTCATGGTCAATGGTCCACATCATAGCCCACACTCTCCCACAGTTCACCCAGTGGGCCATGGGAGGACATACAATGTCTGGTAACTGTCCCTGCAGCACCACCCAGGACAACTCCAAGTCCCGAAAATGCCCCCACATCACATCTCTTCCTCCCACTCCCTACTCCCAGCAGCCACCATGGCCACTTTTTCCACACCAATGCCACATTTTCTTTGATTACTCATCACAATAGTTCATGAATAGAATATCAGTAAGTCCACTCTAATCCATACTCTATTCCTCCATCCTGTGGACCTTAGAATGGTTGTGTCCACTCCACATCTATATCAAGAGGGGGCTTAGATTCCACATGGATGCTGGATGCAATTCTTCTGCTTTCAGTTGTAGGCACTCTTGGCTCCCTGGTGTGGTGGTTGACCTTCTTTGCCTCCTTGTTAGCTGAGTGGGGTAAGTCCAATAAACCAGAGTGTAGGAGTTGCAAGTCTGTTGAGGCTCAGGGCCTGGCTATCACATGGTCAGTCCAGAGATTCAGGTCCCCTGGGTATACATCAAACCCCAGCACCAACTACAGTTCCGGTAAAAGTAACAGGAGAGACTTGTGGACAAGATCACATTGAGTCCATCTCAATCACACAGAAACACAAACTCCAAAGTAGGGCCAACTGACATGGCACTGAACTCCATCTGCCATGACCATAGAACCTGTGGGTCTCTGTAGCCCTCAGAAGAACCAATACCTGAGGTTGTAGCTACTTTATCTGTCTCCAGAATCATTAATTGAAGAGACTATTCTTTCCCCATTGAGTGGACTTGGTACCTTTGTCAAAATTCAATAGGTCATTGGGAGCAGATGTGACTCAGGAGGTTGAGCTCCTGCCTCCCACGTGGGAGGTTCTGGTTTCGGTTCCTGGTGCCTCCTGAAAAAACAAAAATGAACAACAAGCAAAACAAATGAAAAAACCAACTGAGGGAAGCTGATGTGGCTCCATGGTTGAGTGCTGGCTTCCCACATACAAGATCCTGGTTTCAATCCCCAGCCTCTGGGTACCTAAAAAAAAAAAAATAGGGAAAGTTTTACTTCTTCCTTTCCAATCTGGATGTATTTTATTTGTTTCTCTTGCCTGATTGCTCTGGATATAACTTCCAGTATAGTGTTGAATAACAGTGGTGACAGTGCATATTCTTGCCTTTTTCCTGAGCTTAGGGGGAAAGTTTTCAATCTTTCACTCCTGGGTATAATGTGTAGTCTTTTCATATATGCCTTTTATCATGTTTAGGATGTTTCCTTATATAACCTAGTTTTCTGAGTGTTTTTATCAAGACGGGATGCTGGATTTTATCAAATTCCTTTTCTGTGTCATTTGAAATGATCATGTATTTTTTTCCCCTCATTCCATTAATGTGACATATTATATTAATTGATTTTCTTACTGGGATAAATCCCACTTGATTGTGGTGTATTATCCTTTTACTCTTCTGTTGGATTCATTTTGGTAGCATTATGTTGAAGACGTTTGTATGTATACTCATAATGAAATTATTGTTCTACAATTTTATTTTCTTGTGATATCATTTTTATTACAGTGATGTTGGCCTCGTAGAATGAATTAGAAAGTACTGCTTCCTCTTCAACTTTTTGAGAGAGTTAGGGAAGGATTTGTATTAATTGTCTTTTG
Organism: Dasypus novemcinctus; assembly: GCF_030445035.2. Classification (NCBI taxonomy): domain Eukaryota; kingdom Metazoa; phylum Chordata; class Mammalia; order Cingulata; family Dasypodidae; genus Dasypus; species Dasypus novemcinctus. The sequence continues at coordinate 25,028,786 of NC_080695.1, read as the reverse complement.
AATATGTGGTAAAAATCAAATGAAGTCATCTTGTCCTGGACCAATGAAACCATCTGGTTTTGGATTTTTTTTTTTCTGGGATGTTTTTGATTACTGATTTGATCTCTTTGTTTTTGGTCTGTTAAGATCTTCTATTTCTTCTTGAGTCAGTTTAGGTAATTTATGTGTTTCTAATAATTTGTCCTTTTCATCTAGGTGATCTAATTTGTTTATATATTGTTCATAGTATCCTCTTGTATTCCTTTTTCTTTCTGTAAAGTCTATAGTAATGTCCTTCCTCTCATTTCATTTTTTTATCCCCCCCCTCCCCCCGCCTTGTGGCTTATTTTGTGTGCTGTCTGCTCTCTGCATCCATTTGCTGTGCGCTCTTCTGTGTTTTTGCTTGTCTCCCTTTTTTGCTGTTGTCCGTTGCTTCACCTTGCTGAGTCAGCTCTCCACAGTGCTTGCGGGCCAGGTGGCTCTCCACAGCCTGCAGCATGCGGCATGCGGAAAAGCCTGCCTTCACAAGGAGGCCCCTGGACAGGAACCCAGGGCCTCCCATATGGTAGATGGGAGCCCAACTGATTGAGCCACAGCCGCTTCCCTCATTTCTGATTTTTGTTATTTGTGTTCCCTCTATTTTTTTCATTTGTCATTCTAGCTAAAGGTTTGTCAATTTTATTGATCTTTTCAAAGAACCAACTTTTGGTTTTGTTGATTCTTTCTATTGTTTTTCTAGTCTCATTTTCATTTATCTCTATTCTTTATAATTTCCTTTCTTTTGCTCACTTTGGGATTAGTTTACTCAAATTTATCTATCTCCCCCAGGTGTGAGCCACATTGACCACATTGGCTACCCTGAGTTGGCTCCCTTGTCTGTTTGCTTGTTGATTGTTCATTGTTTTGCTCATTTGTTTTTGCTCATTGTCTTCTCATTGTTTTGTTTTTTTACTTTAGGAGGCATGAGGAACCAAATCTGGGACCTCCCATGTCGGAGGCAGGCACTCAATTGCTTGAGCCACATCTGCTCTCAACAGTTTTTTACTTAAAGTCTATTTTGTCTGATATTAGTATAGCCACTTTTATTCTCTTTTTGTCACTATTTGCATGGAATTTTTTCCCTATCCTTTCACTTTCAACTTACTGTGTCTTTGAACTTAAAATGAATCTCTTGTAAACAGTGCATAGTTGGGTCATGCTTTTAAAAATCCATTCTACCAATCTCTGCCTTTTGACTGGAGAGTTTACTCCATTTACATTTAAAGTAACTACTGATAATGTAGGACTTTCAGCTGCCATTTTGCAATTTGTTTTTGTAAATCTTATGCCTTTTTTGTCCCTCATTTCCTGCTTTTGTACTTAGATGATCTTTTTGTAGTGAGGCATTTTGAGTCCTTTCTCATTTCCTTCTATGCGTATTTTTCCAATACATTCTTTGTAGTTATCATAGGGTTTACATTTAGCATCCTACACCTATAATGATCTCATGTGATTTGATACCAACTTAACTTGAATATCTACAAAAACTATGTTCCTATAACCCCTCTAACAATCTTTATGTTGTTCTTGTCATAAGTTACATATTTATACATGAGTCCAAAAACATATATTTATTATTACTTTTATGTATTTGCATTTTTGATCCTGTAAGAAGTAAAATGTGGAGTTACATACCAGAATACAATAATATTGGCATTTATGCCTACCTGTGTCATTATCTTTATCAAAGATCTTTATTTCTTTGTGTGGCTTTGACCTCTTGACTGGTGTCCTTTCCTTTCAACCTGCAAAACTCTCTCAGTTTTTATCTGGGAATGCCTTAATCTCTCCCTCATTTTTTTAAGGACAGTTTTGCCAGATACAGAATTCTTTGTTGGCATTTTCTTTCTTTCAGTCCAGTGAATGTCATCCCACTACCTTCTGGCCTACCTGGTTTCTGTTGAGAAATTGGCACTTAATCTTATTGAGGCACCCTTGTATGTGATGTCTTGGTTCTCTCTTGTAGCTTTCAGGATTCTCTCTTTGTCTTTGGCATTTGACAGTTTTATTATTATAATAATCAAACTATTTGAGTTAATCTTGTTTAGAGTGCATTGAGCTTCATGTATGTGTATGTTTTCCTTTAAATAAATTTGGGAAGTTGTCAAGTATTATTTCCTTGAATATTCTTTCATCTCTTTTCTCTCTTTCTACTGGCACTCCCATAATACCTATATGCTGATAGTGTCCCACTTGTCCCTCAGGCTCTGCTCACTTTTCTTCATTGTTTTTTTCTTTTTCCTCTTTAGAGCAAACTGGTTTCAGTTGTCTTATATTCAACTTTCATGATTATTTTTCTGCCAGCTCTAATCGGCTGTTGAACCCTTCTAGGGAATTTTTTATTTCTGTTACTATGGTCTTCAGCTGCATTTGATTCTGTTCCATGATTTCTATCTCTGCATTGATATACTCATTGTATTCATCTCTCTCTTCCTTTCCTGATTTCCTTTAGTTCTTTCCATATTGTTCTTTAGCTTTTTTTTTTTTTTTTTTTGGTATATTTAGGACCATTATTTAAATCATTTCCTGATATTGTCCTCTTCATTTTTAAAAATAATGCTTTATCTTGCTCCTTGCCATGGAACACCATTTTCTATTTGTTTGTTTGTTTTTGTATGACTTATAATATTTTATTTCACACTGCACATTTTGATATTTTAATATGTTATTTTGTTATTTAATCTCTGAGACATCTCCTCCTTAAGGCTGTATCAGCTAGTGATATGACAGTGAGTTCCTGAAATGCCAGAAGCTATGAGAGAGAGAGAGAGAGAGAGAGAGAGAGAGAGAGATGAAAAGAAAAGACAAAAAAAATAAAGGAAAGAAAAGAAAAAGGAATCGCCTTTTCTGTTCTTCCCACTTGGTCTCTCAAGTGCCTAACAATGCATTCAAAGAATAGCCTGAGGCAAAAGTTTAGAGTCCTCATTAGTCTTTCCTGAGCATGCATCTTGTCCTGGGCTTGCTTGGCCTTAGGAATTCCCCCATTTGGCCCTAGGAGTCCTCCCCGTTGACCCAGATCTGCAAATGTCTCCCTTTTCCCTAGGAAACAGTTTCCTTCCAGTCCTGGATTCTACACCATCTAGCCTACAGCCAGCAATTCTTTGCCCCACCTTAGATAAAGGTATGATTTGACTGTTCTCCCAGTGTTTTAGCTGCCTAGCTCTAGCCACTGACACACAAGGCAAGTTTCAGACAGTAATCCTGTGACGAGTATCCTAATTCAGTCCTCAGGTTACCTCCAGACAGATTGGCACAGACATACATCCACCCTGGTATGTGCTCAAGAGTTACTCTGATCCTTACAGAACCAGGCTGGCTCTCCGCAGAGCTGGTGAGGGGTTGGGGAGGGGCCAGCAAGGGCACTCAGAGGGTTTCCTACCATTTTTGAGTTGCCTTTTTCTTGATTCCACTTTCACCTAATTACTACAACACTTTAGCTGTTTTCTGGGTCCCCAAGAGCAATGGTTCTGCCAAATTTTGCTTGCTGTTTAAAGCTTCTGTGGGGGGCAGAATCCTGGAACATCTCACTCTACCATCTTGGTGATGTCAGATTCCCAGGGTTTCTTTTTGAGGTGATGAAAATTGCCTCAGATTGACTGTGGTGATATCTGTAAATCTACTAAGAACCATTGATTGTACACTGTAAATGGATGAATTGTATGTCATAAGGATTATATCTCAACAAATATGTTTTGTTTTAAAGAATACAGTGTGAGGAAAGCTAAGATCATAGGGCCAAATATAAGTGCTATGACAACAAATCAAGGAAAACCAGAAAAGGGACAGGCTGGGCTATTCAAGAGTGTAGTGTTTCAACATGACATAAAGATCTGTTGGAAAGGAAGAAGAGGGACAGGGTGAAGACTGTGATCTGGGACATAGGCGGGAAGTCTGAAATTGGGGAAAGGGGGCGCAAGGCAGCTAATTTCTGACCCCTAGGGGGTACAGAAGGGAAGATAGGAATGGAGAAGAGGAAAGTTCTTGTTTGGCCTGGTATCAAATTTGTTAGGTGTTTAAAATCAGCTCTTTGATGTTTGGTGAGTTTTCCAAAGAACCCCTCTCCTCAATTACTGGGGATTTCATACGTTCATGTCGTTAATGAAGACAAACATGTTTCCATTTTCTCACATTCTTTACTCCTTTCTCAGCCTCTAGGAATCCAGTGATAACCTCCAGGTTCCCTCTGCTGAGGTCTGTTTGCCCCTCCAGGTAGCCCTTTTGGATGGTGTATTAGCCAAAGGGGTGCTGATGCAAAATACCAGAAATTGGTTGGTTTTTATAAAGGGTGATTATTTGGGGTAGAAGCTCAGTCACAAGGCCCTAAAGAACTCAACTCAAGGTACCATCATAGGTACTTTCTCATCCAGAGTCTGTTGCCACGTGTTGACATAAGATGGCAGGGATGTCTGAGAGGATTCAGACTTCATCTTCCTCTCAAGGCTCCATGGTCCCAGCTTCTTCCAATATCAGCTGTAGGCTGGGATAAGTCTCATCTCTCTTGGGGCTCACTTCTCTCTGGGTTTAGCTGCTTTGCTCTCTCCACAAGGTCAGCTGTAGACAATCAGGCAAATGGCTCATCTCTCTTCCCAGGACCTCTGCCATGTCTAATGGAGCCTTCTCTCTTTCCTCACCATATCTGCTTCTCTGTGTATTTACTTCCTGGTGTTCCAGCATTAAAACTCCAACCTTCTTTCCCTGTGGTGCAGTTTTCTCTGTGAGTCCCTCCCCCTTGGCGTGAGTCCCTGCCCCACTGATGTGGCCCAATCAAAGCCTTAATCATTATTTAATCAAGTAAAAGTAAAACCTTTGAATCCAATATAATCTAATATGCCTAGAGGAACAGACCAGTTCACAAACTGGTATTCATAAACAGTATCAAACTGCTACAGATGGGATCTAAAATGGCCCCATAAGGGAGCAGATGTAGCTCAAGCAGTTGAGTGCCTGCTTCCCACTTGGGAGGTCCCAGGTTCAGTCCTCAGTGCCTCCTAAAAACAAAACAAAACATAAAAACAAACAACTTTAAAAAAATCCCCAGGGAAGTGGATCTGCCTCAACGGGTAGAGCATCTGACTACCACATGGGAAGTCCAGGGTTCAAACCCAGGGCCTCCTGACCCGTGTGATGAGCTGGGCCACATGCAGTGCAGATGCACACAAGGAATGCCATGCCACGCAGAGGTGTCCCCCGCATAGGGGGGCCCCATGCGCAAGGAGTGCGCCCTGTAAGGAGAGCCGCCCAGGGCAAAAGAAAGTACAGCCTGCCCAGGAGTGGCACTACACACATTGAGAGCTGATGCAGCAAGATGACGCAACAAAAAGAGACAGATTCCTGGTGCCACTGACAAGAATATAAGCAGACACAGAGGACCACACAATGAATGAACACAGAGAGTAGACAACTGGGGGGCGGAGAGGGGAGGGGTTGGGAAGGACGGGGAAGGGGAGAGAAATTTTTTTAAAAAATTTTAAAGCAAAGCAAACAGACAAACAAAAACCCAACTCAGGGGAGGCTCTGTGGTTCAATGGTTGAGTGCTGGCTTCCCACATATGAGATCCTGGGTTCCATCCCTGGCCCTGGTACCTCAAAAAAAAAGTGACCCCATATAGACTGTCAGACTTACTCTCTGTGACAGATTGAATTAGGTACCCCGATAAAAGACATGTTTTTTGTCTTAATCTGCATTCCTGTGGGTGTGAACCCGTTTGTATTATTAGCTAAGGTATTATTGGCTAAGCCAAATTGAATTGGGGTGGGCTTTAATCCATGTTACTGGAAGCCTTATAAAGAGAAGAAATTTTGACAGTTAGATAAAGCTACAGGAAGAAGTCAGTAGAACGTGGGAGCAGATACAAGGAGAAGAGAGCACCATGTGCTGGGAGGCAGAGATGCTGCCCAAGGATTGTGGCAAGTTGGACCCTGGGCAGAAAGCAAGAACTTGCCAAGAGCTTGATTTTGGACTTCTAGCCTCTGAAATCATGAGACATAAATGTTTCTTGTTTAAGCCAAACATTGTGTGGTATTTGTCATAGCAGCCCTGGCAAATGAAGATAACCTCCCTCTCAGAGCATGTGGCAGGTGCCTACTGGCTCTTTAGATAGCCTCTTAAGTAGGCTCCTTGAAGTTTCTTGAAGCTCCTCTCTCGCCTTGAGCTTAAAAGTGCTTATTCTTGGGGTAAATGGATGTGATAGAGCCTCCACCTATCATTTGAGAGGACCCAGGTTCGATCCCTGGGGCCTCCTGGTGAAAAAGAAGAAGAGAAAGCATGCCTGTGTGGCGAGCCAGTGCTTGCGTGGCAAGCAAATGCCTGCACAGTGAGCCAAGTGCCCATAAGGCAAGCCGAGTGCCCATGCAGTGAGCCAGTGTCCACACAAGTGAGTCATGCAGCAAGATGATGACACAACAGAAGAGAGACGAAGGGGAGAGTCAGGGTGAAGCGCAGCAGAGACCAGGAACTGAGGTGGCGCAATTGACAGGGAACCTCTCTCCACGTCAGATATCCTCAAGATTGAATCCCAGTGAATCCTATAGGAGAAAGATGAGAAGAGAAGACAAAAGGAGAAATAGATACAGAAGATCACACAGCGAATGGACACAGACAGCAAAAACAGCAGGGCAGGGGCAGGTAGGGGAGGGGAAGAAAAAAATATTTAAAAAAAAGACTTCTAAAAAAAGAACATGCTTACTCTTGGGAAGCAGATGTGTCTCAAGCAGGTGAGCACCTGCCTACCACATAGGAGGTCCTGAGTTCAGGTTTCGGTCCCTCCTAAAGAAGAAGAGCTAGACACTGCACCCACTGCAAGGAGCAGACACAGCAGATGCCGTAGCCCGCAGGCAACAGAAGTGACTCAGGCTGTTGGGCACTCTTCTCTCATGTGGGAGGTCCCAAGTTCAGTTCTTGGTGCCTCCTGGAGAAGGCGAGCAAACAATGAGCAGATAGATGAGAGAATCATGGTATGGGAAGGGTAAAAATAAAAGTGCTTATTCTTAGAAGGGTGGTGTGTTGGTAGAGAAAATGCAATCACCTTCTATTAAATTCTCTCCAGAAAGTTCTCTCTTTAAATCTAATTACCACCCCGTTTATACCCTTGGTGGAGTAAGGGGTTAAATCTGAAGTATTTCATAACCGCAATTCAGAAACTGAAAAATATCTTCAGATACTTCCCAATGGCGAATGTCCGCTGGGGGCATAACTGCCCCAGGTTGAGAACCACTCACCTAGCCCCGTGCTCCTCTAAGCGTGGACAGTAGATCAGCAGCAGCAGCATCACCTGGGAGCTGACTGGAAATTCAAATTCTCAGGCACCACCCCGGCCCTGCCAAATTAGCACCTGCATTTTAACAAGACGTGATTTGCACTGAGAAGCCCTGGCCTAGCACACCCTGTAGAATATAGACTGCCTATTGCATTTCGGTGACTCAGGTGAAAATGATGTTCAAGGCCATGGTCTGGCCTTGCTGGCACCCTGCTCTTTATACCGGCCCTTAACTTGAGGCTTGCACGGGAATCTCCACATGTTTCTTAAACTACATGGGTTGAGGCCCCAGATTTTCTGATTTGATAGCTTCAGAATGTGGGTCCAATTCGAATTTTGAAATGCTCCCAGTGAAGAACGCCTGATAGTTACTGGTGGTTAGCTGCCGCAGACTGAGTCAATAATTCAAATCGTAAAGTCTCTCCAGATGTAGTAATTGGATCAGAAGTGAGACTGGCCGTATTTCAGAAGCGCAGGGGAAATGGGGTCATTTTGGAATCTGGAGGTGGAATCTTTTCTGGGGCCTCTTCAGCGTGGTCTCTCTGGACGGGGCCCGTGGCCGCTTTGCCCTCTCTTGCCTGGAGGACCCAGGGAGCGTCCCTGCACACACTCCCGCTGGAACCCTGGCCCGAGGACAGGCGTAGCTTTCCTTCCAAGAACACCCAGGCTTGCTTTAGGCCCCTGTTTCCTCAGGCGGGAATGGCTGGAAGGAGTGACAGGGGAGGGTTTCTTGGAAATCAATCTGGCCTGTGTCAGCATTAATGATTCAAACGTGTATTCCCCAATAGTCGTAGCACATTCCTAAACGGTTTTAACTCGTTGGTTCAGAAACTCAAGTCTCTAATCTCAGTTCTTGAGGTCTGGCTCCTTTTTCTCCCTGGACTCAGACACCATTGACTAGAAATCTCTTTAATATCCTTAGAATCTCTCCCTTCTCTCCCTCTCTTCCTCTCTCTCTCTCTCCCCCTATTTTGTTTGTCTATCTACCTAATCTTTCTTTCTCTTTCTCTCTCTATCATCACCTATCTAATCATCTAGATAAAGATAATTGTAGAAATATTTATATTATAAAATAATATAAACTTGATTGAGAAAGTGTGGAACCTAATAAAAAAAATTCTACAATCCTGTTACAGTTTTCAGGACTTTTTGGAGTTGTCAGGATAACACAAATGCAAACAATAGGCTACCTTGGGGAATCAATCTTAGGGGACTTGACTGACTTTTTGTTATGCTCCTAGGGGCCATGGGAGCAGACCCAGTAACAGTTCAGGCCCTAGCCAAAGTATTGCTCTTTCCCAGAATCTAGGATCTTCTATTGTCCTACATAAGTAAATTTATTTTTCCCTTACAGTGAAACATACAATTGACTGGTTTCACTATGAAGAACATCTGACTGAAGCTAAAAATTCACCTGTTTTAGCCTACCCAATCATTTCCATTTTTGTCTCAAATGGGTTAACTTTATGAGACCTTTGTTTCTTATCACTGATCAACACTCAGTTTGTATTTGCCATTCATTGCAAAGAAGAGTAAGGGAAAATTAAATATTTCAATAATGATCTCAATAGCTGTTCTGCTGAAGATATTGACGCTGAAGCAAGACTGTTGGCGACTGCACAGAACCCCCATGAATTAGCTGGAAATTATCCCGAGTCAGCAGTTTCACAAAAGTTCACATGTGGGCTTTGAAAAGTCCATTGGACCTGCCGGTATTACAGTGTAGGAAAGGTATGACAGTGTAGGTGTTCAATACTTGAATTTAGTGAAGTCGAGGGCACTGTATAAATAGGACGTGCCCTTTCCCTGCATCACACAGTATTCTTCAAAATTCCCTCCTATCTCCTCAAAATTCACGTTACTCTGTTATCACTACAATACGCTACACCTTCCGGTATATCTAGTCATCACTGGAATAGGCAGAAATGTTGAAGATTTTTACTTTTTCTCTGAAGTCCAATCTAGTGCCTGTGTGCTATTTTGGGGGACTGCTGACATCCTGAAATATGTAGCACTTGCCAATTAGGCCTTTATAAGCCCTGAAGGCATCACCAAGGAGATCTCATCATCTAGTTGACAAATAGGACAATTAAATTCTCATCAAAGTTTGGCATCCAAACATAAAAAGAAGACAGGTGCTTGTATTAGATAACAAAGAGAGGTGAGGGAAATCATCTCTGATTATCTGTACCAAACAGAGGCTGTAAAATTCCTGCAGAGAATAGGAACATGCTGACTGCCAGCTGCCAGCTGGTGTTAGAAAAGGCTCTGCCCAGGGGCACCACAGGGAATGGAATGCAATCCAAATGTGAACCTCTGGAAGCCAGGAGCCTGGGCTAGCTCACTGGAAATCTGCTTGAGAATCCCCTTTTAAGTCTACCCAGCTGCATTAGTTTGGTCTCTTTTCTTTGCAAGGGACAGAAATCCACCTCAAAGTAGCTTAAGCCTAAAGGTGGACTTATTATAAGGAGAGTAAGCTGTCTCCTGGAACCCATACATAAGAATGCAACTGGGACGCAGGAACTACATGGAGTCAGGGACTCTACTGCCGGCGACTTCTCTGTTTTGTCTCCAGGCCTCTGAGCTTTCCCCTTTCCACAATGGCAATGCAGCTGTCTCCAATCTTCTTGCCTATGTAATTTGAAACATGGCTGCTCAGCACTCCTAAATTTCTATATTACAACTTTGCACACCCAAGAGAGCCTGGTTCAACTCTTTCAGCATTTGTTCCAAAAACCCATGAGTAACAATCATTGATATGCTTTGGTCAGGTGCCCTTCCATGAACCAATCAATTGGGAGCAGGGAACAAGGTCCAGTCGTAACATGGCAGCCTGGAAGAAGAAAGCGAGGAGCAGGGGCAGCTCCTAGAAGGAGAGTGGTGCCAGACAGACAATGCCATGGGTGTCCACTACACCAGAAAAACTCACCATTTTGATATTGTCTTTTGTAGTTGTTAAAACTATGGATCTGGTAAATATACCATGTTCATAGTAGATTAGAACGTTCAATATTATAAAGCTCCAAGTCGGCCCAAATTGATCCCTAGGTTCTATGTAATCCTTATCAGAATTACAACAGATTACTTTGTGCATCTTGATAAGCATATTCTAAATTTTTATGAAAATGAGATGGACCAAGAGTAGCCAAGATACTGGCTTCTTGAAGTCTTGGTATTTATAAGATGATCTTCTTACTCATTCAAAATATGGCAGAAGAAAACTAGGTTTTTAAAAAAGTGAAAAACTAACAGAATATTACACATAGTCGTTCCTCAATCAATGAACATTTGGCCATATAGCAGCTTGCTGGAAAAAATATTAACTCAGACAACCCAATTAAAAAATGGGCAAAAGACTTGAATAGACATTGTCCAAAGAAATACAAATGGCAAAAAACAAAAAACAAAAAACAAAAAAACCCACAAAAAAACAACATGTGAAGAAATGCTCAACATCACTAATGATTAGGGAAATGCAAAACAAAACTACAATGAGATACCATTTCGCTCCCATCAGAATGGCCACTATTAAAAAGACAGAGAAGTACAAGAATTGGAGAGGATGTGGAGAGATAGGAACACTTATTCACTGTTGGTGGGATTGCAGAATTGTACAGCCACTGTGGAGGACTGTTGGCAGTTCCTAAAGAAGTTGAATATAGATTTGCCACATGACCCTGCAACAACACTCCTGGGTATATACCCAAAAGGACTGAGAGCAGTGACATGAACAGAGATCTGCTCACCTATGTTCATAGCAACATCATTCATGATTGCCAAAAGTTGGAAACAACCCAGGTATCCATCAATGGATGAATGGAAAAACAAACTGTGGTGTATTCACACGATGGAATATTATGCAGCTGTAAGAAGAAATGAAGTTGTAAAGCATATGACAACATGGATGAACCTGGAGGACATAATGTTTAGCAAAGCAAGCCAGACACAAAAGGACAAACACTGTATGATTGCATTACTATGAACCAAATATATTGTGTAACATGTATGATTCTAAAAAAAATTTATATGTATCCAGTACATTTAATTGAAAAATGGGTGGTTTTATTCAACTGTGTTTTCTTTTTAGTTTTTAATTGTTTATATTTTCAATTATTAAATGTACAAACTAAAGTTAAAAAAAAAAGAAAAGAAATGAAGTTGTAAAGCATAAGACAACATGGATGAACCTGGAGGACATTACCTTGAGTGAAGAAAGCCAGACACAAAAGGACAAATAATGTATGACTGTGCTACTATGAACCAAATATATTATGTAATCTCATGAAATTAGTAATTAGAATACAGGTCACCAGAAAATAGAAGAAGGTTAGAAAACTGAAAGCTAGAAGTTAATCTGTACAGAATTGGTAAAAAGGTTGTAAATCTGGAAAAGACTAGAAATGGTGAAAGCACATCATAGTGTTTGTAACTAGCAGATCCATTATATGGGGATGACGGTGGTTGAAAGGGAAAGCCTAAGGACATGGATATTATCAGAAGGAAAGCTAGTAACATATAACATAGTGAAACCTCATGTGAAATATGAATATGGGTAATATTACATATTTTCTTACAAAATATACATACAAATAAACTAGAGAGACAGAAAGAGAATAGCAGTTATGTACAGCAGAGGAAGCATAGAGAGATTGAGAGGTGATGAGTTTTTGTTTGTTTGTCTGTTTTCTGTTTTTTGTTTCTGTTTGAGGTACTGGGGTGGGGATTGAACCCAGGACCTCATATGTGGGAAGCAGGCACTCAACAACTGAGCTACACTGGCTCCCTTATTAATATTATTGGAACAATGAAAATGCTCTAATAATGACTGAAAAGATGAACGCACGACCAAGTGATTATACCAAATACCATTGATTGTATACTTTGGAAGGTTTTATGCTGTATTAAAATATATCAAAATAATTGATTTGTAAAAAATAAAATCATAGAACTCAACAATAAAAAGGCAAGCAACCCAATCAGAAAAATAAAATTAACCCAGTTCACCATCACAACAAGGAAACTTGTAAACTTTAGGTCTAGTTTAGGGAGGTGGGCTAATGCTTGCATATCAAGGCGTCATTCAACAAACATTTATTTAAAACTTATTATGTGCCACTATAGTCCTTATCCACCAGTAAGTTCAGCAATGATTTTCATCCTCCCTGTGTTCCAACATTCCTGTGTACTCTGTTATCTTTAAATACTGAAATACTGTGGGTTTTTTTGTGTCTGAAATACTGTCATGTTGGCCTTTGAAAATCTGAAATATAAATTATGTATGTTTTTAGACTACTCTCAGAGTATTATGCTGTATTAAAATTACAGTTGAACAAAGAGGCACTCATTTACAAATAATTTTTTGTACCTCCAAACTTGTGTACTTTTCTGTATTTTCTATACTTTGTTCAAGAAAATAACTTGAACTTTCTACTTGTACTTTCTATACTTTCTAAACTTTGTTTAAGAAAATAACCAACAAAGCAAAGCTTCCGATGCAACAATAATTATTATTTTGCTTCAAAGACTTTTTGAAGAAGTGCATAATTAATATCACAGATTGAAACAGATCCAGGGATCTAAATCAGAGTCTGATTCATGGTGAAGCTAAAGAAGACCAAAATAAAGTAGAATTTTCAAGCAAAAAGCACTGCTTGCCATCAATATGAAGATTATAGTCAAAGCCCCACATTCTTAAAAAAAGTGTATAAAAAAACTAAAGAACCTCTTATATTTTTACTGTAGCATTTTGTGTGATTTATGTATCTCAAAAAAAAGATTTAAAAATTTTGGAAAAAAAAGACGAAATAAAGAGAAATGGAATCAGTTAAGGATAAATGATTTGCTGTTGTTAAGGATTTATTTACTAAGAATTGGCTTTTGCAACTATGGGAGCTGAATAAGCAAGTGTGAAGTCCACAGAGCAGGAGGTCATGAAGGGAGATAACAAGGAAGCTGGAACCCTATTGGCATGGGTTGAAGTTTGTTGTTCCTGGGCAGTCAGGAAGGAAAATCCAGACCCAGCTGTGCTCACGGAAGACCTAAGCACCCGCACCCCTTCTAATCAAGTTGAGGAGACATTCGCATAACATAAAATTAACGAAGTGTACAAATTAGTGGCATTTAGTACATTCACAGTATTGTGCAAGCAACCGCTGACTGTTAAACATTTTCAACAACCCCCTGCCCCAAAAAAAGTCCTCACACATTAAGCAGTCACTCTAAATTTCCCCCTTCCTCAGCCCCGGAAACCACCAAGCTGCTTTCCATCTCTATGGATTTATGTATTCTTGATATTTCAAATAAATGGAATCATGCACTCTGACTTTATTTCTGGATTCTTGCACTTAATGTAATGTTTTTGAGATTCATCCCTTTGTTGTATCAGTTGCAGCCTGTAGCAGTACTTCATTTCCATTTATTTTCTATTTTACGGCCAAATACTATTCCATTGTTTATATATGCCACACTTAGTTTATCCATTTGTTAATTGATGGACATTGGGTTGTTTGCACCTTTTGACTGTGCATTCATGTGGAAGTATATGCTTGAGGACTCTTCTCTCACATGGCAAAGCACGTGGTTGTATCTGTTGGTCTCCCTTCTTTTCTGGCTTTTGTTGCTTTAGCTTCTGGCTTCCTCTGGCTTTTTCTCTCTGCTTTGGTGGGTGTCTCTGTACATTCATCCCATTTATAAAGTACTCCAGCAAGAGGATGAAGACCCACCCTGAGCCACACGTTATTAAAGTAATCTAATCAAAAGGCCATTAACTGAACTAATCTAATCAAAAGGGCCCACCTGCAATAGGTTCACATCCATAGGAATGGATTAGCTCCCAGGACAGGGTTTTCTGGGGTCCAAAAAGGCCTCAAACTTCCACAGTCTATATTCAAGTTTTCATATGTTCCAATAATGTCCTTTTAGGCATTTTCTCCTCCATTATTAGATCCAATATGGGATCATGTATTACATTTAGTTGTAATTGTCTTTTTAGACTGTCTCTTTTTAAAATTGTTGTGGTTACACCAACATGAACTTTCCCATCTCAACCACTCTAAAGCATACAATTCAGTGGGATTAATACATTCACAATACTGTGCTACCTTCACACCCATCCATTACCAGAACTTTCTGTTGGAAAGTTTTTGATTACTGATTCAATCTCTACTTGTTATATGTCTGTTCAGATTTTTAAAAATTTCTTCTTGAGTCAGTTTTAGTAGTCCGTGTGTTGCTAGGAAACTGTCCATTTCATTTAGATTATCTAATTTTTGGCTTACAATCCTTTATAGTATTCTCTTATAATCATTTTTATTTCTGTAGGTATTTGTAATAATGTTTACACTTTCATTCTGCATGGGAGATTGTTTATTCTCCCCATTTATTTATTTATAAATGAACTCATGAATATTTACTTTATACTTTGGGTAGTATAACTCAATACTACTTTATTTATTTTGCTGCTCAAATTACTTCTGCTTTGCATTTGGGAACGCTTTCAGTTGGCTCCTGTGCCCTTTTGACAATGCTTCCATTATTGTGGATTTCTTTTCTTATCTTTTTTTTAAAGCAATTCCTTTCTATCTGGCTCTGTAAAATGCTCGAAGCTCATCTTGATTATTTTACACCTCAGTCCTACCTAGAATCAGCCATTTCTCCAAGGAGCCCTGGTTCCTTTTATGAGATAATGGTATTAGAAACCTAGATCTAGATGCTAGTTGTGTTCATTTTTATTAAGTTGCCATCACGTCTATGCCTTTTCAGCTGACAGAGTAAGAAAATATATGTATATGCATGTTTTAGTTTGTATATGCATGTTTTAGTTTGCTAGGCTACTGAAAACAGATACTATAAAATGGGTTGGCTTTTTTTTTTAAGATTTATTTATTTATTTATTTATTTATTTATTTATTTATCTCCCCTTCCCCCCCACCCGAGTTGTCTGTTCTCTGTGTCTATTCGCTGCGTGTTCTTCTTTGTCCACTTCTGTTGTTGTCAGCGGCATGGGAATCTGTGTTTCTTTTTTTGATGTGTCATCTTGTGTCAGCTCTCCATGTGTGTGGCATCATTCTTGAGCAGGCTGAACTTTCTTTCGCACTGGGTGGCTCTCCTTATGGGGCGCACTCCTTGGACGTGGGGCTCCCCTACACGGGGGACACCCCTGTGTGGCATGGCACTCCTTGCGCGCATCAGCACTGGGTGTGGGCCAGCTCCACACGGGTCAAGGAGGCCCAGGGTTTGAACCACTGACCTCCCATGTGGTAGACGGACGCCTTAACCACTGGGCCAAGTTCACTTCCCTGGGTTGGCTTTTAACAATGGGAATTTATTATATTGTAGTTTTTTAAAAAAGATTTATTTATTTATATACTACCCACCCCACCCCCACACCTCTTTGTTTGTGCTCGCTCTCTGCTCTCTGTGTCCATTCGCTGTGTGCTCTTCTGTGTCTGCTTGTCTTCTCTTTAGGTGCCACTGGGAACAAATCCTGGGAGCTTCCTGAGTGGGAGAGAGGCACTCAATCTCTTGCACCACCTCAGCTCCATGGTCTGCTATGTCTCTTATTGTTTCTCCTCTGTATTTCTTTTTGTTGCATCATTTTGCTGCGCCAGATCTCCGCACAGGCCATCACTCCGTGTGTGCCAGCTTTCTGCGTGGGCCAGCTTGCTTTCACCAGGAGGCCCCAGGAATTGAAACCTGGACCTCCTATATGGTAGATGGGAGCCCAATCACTTGAGCCACATCCACTTCCCAGTATATTGCAGTTTGAGGCTGAGAAAAAATGTTCAAATCAAAGCATCACCAAGGTGATGCTTTCTTTCCAAAAACTGGCTGCTGGCAATCCTTGGGTCTTCTGCCACATGACAAGGTACATGATGGCATCTTCTGGTCTCTCTCTTCTCTTATGGGTTTCATTGCTTTTAGCTTCTTGCTTCCATGTCTTTCTCTCTCCCCCTCTCGATTCATTCGATTTATAAAGGACTCCAGTAAGAGGATTAAGACCCATCCTGAATGAGGTGGGTCATACCTTAACTGAAATAACCTACTTAGAATGGATCCACACCCATGGAAATGGATAACTTTAAAAACATGGTTTTCTGGGGTACATACAGTTTCAAATCACCACAATGTACATATCTACAAATATTTCTATATGTAGCCATCTGTAGCTATACTGAACTAAACATGTTCACACTGATGTCTCCCAATTCTCATCCATACCACATGGATCATTATAGCCTCCTCCCCTTGCCAAAGCACTCTTTTAAATGTTCCTGACTGATTAAACCAGGCCCACCCAGGTTAATCATCCTTTTGATGAACATAAAACCAACTGATTAGAGACTTTAATAACATGTTCAAATTCCCTTTACAATAGTACCTAGTATTTGACTGAAGAACTAGAAGGTGTGCCTATGCTACAAAATAGGCATGATCTTCCTTCCATCCTCCCACTCTCTTGAAAGAATAATACTTGTAGTCCACCCTAACTGGAAACATACTAGAAAGGGACTTCCGGGGTCTGTAGTTTAGGCTAGCCTACTTGACACATCATATAGCCATGGCACTAGTGTGAGTGACAGTTTTGGGAGATAGTGCCCCAGGATTATATTCATGATTCTTACTTCATCCTGCACATCATTGTCAACTTCTGACCCCCAGCTTTGGGCATGTGCCTCCTATGGTTTCTCTCCCTCCCTCCATCTGGCTCAGTACCCCTCATCCTCAGGGCCTGATTCAAACGCAGCAGCTGTGTGTAGCTGCAGCCTTCCCTGGCTCTTTAAGGCCCAACTGGTCTCCACTTTGTTGGGTGTCCTCTCTTTCACACCCTAGAACCCCAAGTCTCTGAGTACAGAGATTTGCCCTTGCAGAAATGGGAGTCACACCTACTCACAAATGTTCTTCTGCATTTACAGCTACTTTTCTGGTGATTTTGTTACTCACATCAAGGGCTTTGAACATTCCCTTGCTGCCTACGGCTCGAATTGCTAAATTCAGCGCTTC
Organism: Dasypus novemcinctus; assembly: GCF_030445035.2. Taxonomy (NCBI): domain Eukaryota; kingdom Metazoa; phylum Chordata; class Mammalia; order Cingulata; family Dasypodidae; genus Dasypus; species Dasypus novemcinctus. Next base: position 25,011,510 of record NC_080695.1, on the reverse strand, counting down.
TGGGATCACTGGGAAGGTGATTGCTTTTGGTTGATTCTGCATCTGTGTTATGCTCACTATGTGCATGTGAATATTCGACCAGTATTTAAACTCCACCAGGGCAGGGCCTTGCTGCCTTGTTCACTGCGGTGTTTCCAGGTGCCTCCAACAGGATCTGGCACCTGGTGGGCACTCAGTAAATATGTGTGATTGAATGAATACCCTACACATGCACATTGCTGTCCAAGTGCCTGTGTGCAATATGTACACCTCTAGGTGTGTAGCTGTGTTATTTTATGTGCGTGGTGGGGAGAGGGGGACAAGAATACTTGGGTAGGCTGCAAACAGCCATCAAAGACTGCTTTAATGACTTCTAACCGTCAATATAGAAGATGTTCAGAAAAACATGTAGAAAATTAACATTTGTGCTGAGAAGAGAAGAGAACACACAAACATGGATACTTTCTGTGGAGCATATGGGAGCTTGGGGCCAATGTGACCAGGGCTGTGTGTATATCCGGTGGGCACGCACACCCAAAGCTCCTCCTCGACTCCCAGCCCAGGTCTGTGTTATGTCCAAAAGCATAGAAAAATTTGCAGAGAGCAAAGCAAACAGGCAAGTGGAGGAGCAGGGCTGGGAGGGCCAGGCCCAGAGGTCTAGAAACCTGCAGACTCACTAAGCCCCTGGAAACATTCTGGAAATAGTGCTGCACTGCTACTTCTCAACATCTCCCACCCCCCACCCCCAGAGACCACCAGGGGTCTCCAGGTAAGGGAGGAGGAAAGGGGCGGTCCTCCTGCTTCCAGCAAGCCGGGGCCTCTCTGGGGCACCATCCTGGAGGAAGGTCAGCACCCTGGAGGAGGAGGGCACCGGAGGAGGAGGTGGGCGCTGAGGAGAGCAGGTGGGGGTGGCGTTCACGCTGCCATCCCTGCAGTCTGCTTGGGTTCCTGTCCCAGTTGCTTTGCCTCTCCTGCCCAGCCTGGCTCTGTGACCTCCAGCACCTCGGCCCCTGGGAGCCAGCCAGCTCCACTGTCCCTCAGTGACCAGCAAGAGCAATGAGTAGCGGCGCTGACGCTCGAGCAGGGTGTTTCCACAGTCTCAAAATATCTCCCAACTGGTTACTTATTAGTTACAAAGGGAAAAATGGTGACTTAACGGTGGAGAAACCCTATCAGATCCAACCTTAGCCAAAAGATCAAAGTCAAAACATCACCAGTAGTTGGACACCCTCAGAAAGGCACAACGTCACTTCCATGGTGTGCCTACCTCCACCCCCCCATGTATAGCCTGAAACATCAAAGGGCTCCACCTGAAGGCTATTTTGTAAATCCTTATCCAGTAGGCTCCAAGAATGAAAAGCAGAGAAAGAGAGAGGAACTGAGTCAGATTAAAAGGGACTGTGGGGACACAACCACTGAGTGCATCACAGAGGTCAGAAGGGGCAAATTGCTCTGAAGGAGTAGTTGGGACAATTGGGGAAATTTAAATACGGACTGGAGATTTGCTAATAGTATAGGGTTATCATTGTTAAAATTCCCTCATTTGATCATTGTATAAGAGAATGTCCTTGCTTTTAGGAGATAGCAATTAGTATTCAGGCATAAAAGGGCACACTACCTGCAATTTACTTTCAAGTGGCTCAATAACAATAATATATGTGTGTGTGAGTATACACACACACACACTCAGTGAGGACACAAATGAGGTGTAAGTAAATGTGGACTTAATTGGTGTAGCTTCACCAATGGTTTATATGTTTGGAAGTTTTTCAAAATAAAAAGTTCTTAATAAAGCAATACAGCTTTTTCTCTGTGGATATAAAGATCCTTGAAGGAAACCCTGTCCCCAACACTTAATTAAATCCATCTCGACAAACATTCTGAGGCCTCTTATGGCCCAGAACAGTGTTGGGTACTGCGGGGGAGGGCGCAGGGAGTAAAATCCCACCCCATCGCCAAGCAGTTCCCTAGCTGATGAGGGATGGGGTGGAGAAGCAGACAAATTATACAAGGACAGAATACACCATGGAACAGAAGAGCTTCAAGAAAGGGGTCAGTTGGGGCCCAGATCACAAGTGTCCCAGAAGTGAGGTCCCTCCTGAAAGGGGTTGGCATTTGTGCTGTGACTGAAAGGTCTGAGAAGGACAACGCAGGGGAAGGGACCTGCAAGAGCAAAGGGACAGGAGCTGAGACCTGGGGCTTACTGAGTGATTGGCAAGTCATTGTCGTCGTCCTGGGCGCTTCAGTCAAGTAGGCAACTGAATCTGGGGCTCGACGTGGAAATGTGGGCCCTGGATGGGCAGCTGGGACCATCTTGCTCACTGCTGTGTCTTCGGCGTCTAGGACAGTCCCTGGGGCAGAACTTTGTAAGGCTCATGTGCTGAGGTCCCCAGGATCCTACTGAGGGTAGCACATCCTTTGAAGAAGCTCCCTGCCTTGGGAAAGGGTCCTGGGAGGGTAGTAAGAAGCTGATAGCCCCTGCAGGCCTCTTTAGCCAGGAGGCGAAAACCAGAACCACAGGTCACACCCGGGTTGTAGGCTAATCACCGGGCCTGACAACCGCTCCTGGTGGGCAGAGAAGGACTGGCTACTACCTGGAGTTCCTCCCGCCCCACTGCTCCCCTCCCTGGAGCTTCCCCAGCCCTGAAGGTCTGAGATTTGCCTGAGAAGAGAACACAGTCCCCTTGCCGCTATTCCAGGCTACACTCTGCACCCAGCATGACCTGAGTCCCTCTTCCTGCACCTCTGCCTGGGTGGTTCTCAAACCTGGCAGGAGAGCAGAACTTTTTCCTTCCCTTCCCTTCCCTCCCTCCCTCCCTTCTTTCCTTCCATGAATTTATTAAACCTGAATCTTTCTGCCACTGGCTTGTTGATGCCCCAGGTCAGAGAAGGGTGTTGTCTCTTTTTTTAGCTTTTTAGTTTGAAATAATTTCAAACTTACAGGAAATTTGCAAACATAATACAAAAATAATACAGAGAACTCCAATATGCTCCCTACCCAGACATCCAGATTTACCAGCTTTTAATATTTTGTCACATTTGTTTTTTATCATTCTATCATCTATCGATACCAATCTATCGATTATCTCTTTGTCTCTTGCATCTATTATCATCTATTTTCTGAGCATTGAGAGTAAGTTGCATACATTATGCTCCTTTACCATCTAATACTTCTATGTATATTTCCTGAACAAGAATATTCACTTAAAGTTCACTTTTCAAGGTCAAGCGCTTTAACACTGATATAAAGCATACAGTCTTTTCAATTGTCCCATTCATGTCCTTTTGGGCATTTTCTCATTCTTTTTAATGCACACATACATGGATAACGCCATGAATTTTCACAAAGAGAACAAACTGTGATTAGCACCCAGCTCAAGAAGTAGAATATCATCAGCTAGCCCCTTTGAAACCCTCTTCCTGCCTCCTCCCAGTCACTAATCTCCCACTCCCAACTCACAAGGAGCTGTTCAGAAAATACAAATTCCTCGATCCTTTCCCCAGAGCTTCTGCTCCAGTGAAACAGGAGAGCGTGGTGTCTACTTTGCAAAGCCGCCTGGGTGATTTACGCACATAGCTAGGTTTGGAAGCCACTCCTGGAAGTCATATAATCTTTTTTTTTGTTGTTGGAAGAGGAACTCCAGGACACTTTACTTCCATTCCGAGGCTCAGCACCACTAGAGTCTGAGACTAGGTTTACCCCCCGGAGCAGGGGGCATTTCCTGTATCTGGGGTCCATGGAGCATGTGGGTGGAAGCCCCCCAGCTCAGGAAGCCCCATTGGCCAGTTCCAGTCTGGGCACGTGGCCCTCCCTCTCTGGCGGGAGTTGCATGAAGAGGTATTTTTGGAAGGTGCAGGAATTTCTGTAGCCGTTTGGAAAATGCCTGCTCAGAGGCTGGGCTGGATTCTCATTTTAAAATGATGATGTGGCTTAGGGAGCCTGACCTGGATGGCTTTCTTGGTTCTGGGGGTGGGGAAAGTGAGAAGGCATGCTCATTTTTCCCCCTTTTCTTTAAATTGTATCTCATTTTCGGTTTGTCTCCAATCCCTCCATTCCACAAGCTCCGAGAGAATTGTGAGGTGTCCCCTGCAGCTCCTTGGCTTTTGGATGCTGTTTGCAGGTGTTTCATCCTGTCCCAAATTAGCAGGGCACTTGGGTCACTATAAGTACGGCGTGTTAACCGATTACGCAACTGGAACTCTTTTGGGTCACTTTAAATTGAGTGAGTGTTTAACCAATTTTCCACCAAGTTTCTTTGGCTTGAGAGCCCTCCACAGGAGTCTTCGTGCTCTTTATGGCAGGACCCTAAGTGACTTAAGTGCCCTCCTGTTACCTTCCCTGTATCGCTCTCTTCTTCGCTCTCCTGGGCTTCTTTGACAGCTACAACTCTTGCTGTCCACCTATCTATTCACTGTCCAGCCATCTATTCAACCAGCGCCAGGCCCCGAGCTGACAATATGATGGAGCATTGGACAGACACAACCATCCTCTCTCATCATTATTTCTGCCCTTGCCCTTGGGAATCCCCTTTGTCACCCCTCTCCAGCTGCTCCCACAGTCATGTCTATGCTCTTCGAAACATTTTTGTTCCTTCACTTGCATTGTAAAAGTAGCCTGTCCTCTCCATTTTCTATTACCAGCTCCCTTGGTCTGAGACAGAGAATGAAGAGGTGGGCACTGGCATGATTCTCTTCCTCATTTTTCCATTTCTGAGGGCCTCCCCTTCATTGCCACCTCCTGCCTCTGCTGCCATCCTCTCTCTGTGCCAGATCCTGGAATGACAATGTCATGAAGGCAGATCTGCTGCAGGTTTGTCCTTCCGAAAAAAACCAAATTTATGCCAACAGCCCTCCAAGGAAAAACTGCTGAAGAGTTGTGCTGCCTTTTTCAGTTCCCCACAAAGCTTGCAGAGAGACTTTCCTTCCAGGAAGTGAGCTGAAAGAGTCCTCACTCGCCCTCTGCCAGGCCTTCTTCCTTGGAGATGAATTCCTGAGGAAGAAGCTGAAAAAGGCTGGCCTGGAGGGCAGAGGCTTCTTGGGCTCTCCTGGGGTCGTGGTGAGCACTTGCCCTTCCTTTTCTGGGAGTATACATAATCCCAGGTAAGGATATATGTACTTACAAAAATACAAATGGGCATACTATACACACTGTTTGAACTTTACTCTGTCGACTGAGAAATAAACTAGCTGCTAGGCCACAAAGGCATTTATTTGGGGCCTTAGAATTGCAATTTGGGGAGCACAGACTCAGATAGCAACCCAAATCATGCCCCATCTTGGCATCTTCAGGCAAGAGTTTTTAAAGAAAAACAAGATTATACAAGTCATTGTGGTTGGTGGATATTTGGGGGACAGTGTACTTTTGGTTAGTGGTTAACTGAATTGTCTACCTTATGGCTGGTTTTATGGTGTCTGGATGTCCTTGGGGTTTTGAGGAACATTGTTGCTTGAGGCTTTGCCTACTTTGGCACTTTGTAATATTTGACTGATATTTGCCTAGACGTTATCTCCAGAATGACCTGACTATTTTAAATCTCTTAGCCATAGCAACTCTATTTTGTTCTATTTCTTTTTAAAACTCTTTTCACTTGAGTATATTTTGGAGACTTTTTTCTTATTAGTATACATACTCTGTGGGATGGGGACAGATTTAGAAAGCAGAAAGGACTCAGCTTGTTCCCAAATGACCCTGAGCTTTGCTTTGGACCAAGCTGCTCTTTGCCTCTGGCTCAAAGGCTGGACAGCGTGGGCCTGGGCTCACCTGAGTAGGGATCTGTGTCTCTTTTTTTTTTGCAAAGCAGCTCATCAAGAAGACAGTCTTTATTATCACTTTTTTTTGTCTTTATTTTTAAAATATTACATTAAAAAAATATGAGGTCCCCATATACCACCCACCCCCCTTACCCCACTCCTCCCCCCATAACAACAATCTCCTCCATCATCATGAGACATTCATTGCCTTTGGTAACTACTTCTCTGATCACCGCTGCACCTCATGGTCAATGGTCCACGTCATAGCCCACACTCTCCCACAGTCCGCCCAGTGGGCCATGGGAGGACATACAATGTCTGGTAACTGTCCCTGCAGCACCACCCAGGACAACTCCAAGTCCCGAAAACACCCCCACATTTCATCTCTTCCTCCCGTTCCCTACCCCCAGCAGCCACCATGGCCACTTTCTCCACACCAATGCCACATTTTCTTCAATTACTACCGTGTCTGGAATTTGTTCTCACAGTTTAATATGTGCTAGGAAGTCAAGCGCCAGACCCTGACCTGGCTACTAAGTTCTTTTTTTCAGGTCTCCTAGGTGGGTGAAGAGTTTCTGGACAGTGTGGGAGGCCACCTCAAGTGCTCTGTGTTTTTGTGCTGTGGAGAAAGGTTGACGGGGGCTGTGCTTAGTAGTTAATGCCCCATTAATTATTAAGGGGGGGGGCGCTCAGTATTACTTGAGTATGAAGAGCTCTTTTCCTGGAGGGGTCTGAAATGCAGGAAGTGGAATGGGACTTGGCCCTCACTTCAGGTTAAAAGACTGGTTAAATGACTTCAGGGGCTGCCCTCAGGTTTTTAGTCACTTTGTAGCATGTTATCTCCTTCTTGCCCCGCCCCCCCTTGCCCTCTGCCTGTTTATCTAGCTTATTTTATTTTGATAAGCTGAGTTGTCCCATTTCTGCTGTCCATAACCAGCTTGTGTCAAATCAGATCATCTTCTTCATTTGATTTAAAAATTTCAAGGGAAAAAAAAAGATCATGGTGGGTATTTCTTTACATTTCCTCAGCTCAACCAGTGTACAAGATTCTGCCAATTGAATAAAGAAAACAAACAAGCAATATTAGATATACTGAGCTGAACCCTTGCTCTTAGGGAGGCAATTTAGCCAGGGGCTTTCAAAAATTTATTATCACATTTGAATTTTTAAAAATTCACAATCATACAACTCACCAATCTAAAGTACACAATTTAATATGGTTTTTTTTGTATGTTCACAGAGTTGTGCAACCATCACCACACTCAAAATGAGGACATTTTCATCAGCCTCCCAAAGAACACATGCATTAGCAGTTACTCCCTCTTCTTTCTTACCTCCAGCACTAGGCAATCACAAATCTACCTTCTCTCTGTGTGGATTTGCCTACATTTCATAAAAGTGGAATCATATAATATGTAGTCCTTTTTGACTAGCTTCTTTCACCCAGAGAAATGTTAAGTTTCATCCATGTTGTAGTGTGTATCAATCCTTCATTTCTTCTTTTAAAAATTTTATTAATTTTTATTTACAAATACTCTATACCTACCAATACTCTATACCCCCTTTCTCCCTATTCCCTGGTAACCTCTGCTTTCACTGTGTGAATCTGCTAATTCTAGATCTCATATGAGTGACATCATACAATATGGTCCTTATGCACCTTGCTTATTTCACTGAGCATAGAATGTATAGTCCTTTGTGACTAGCTTCTTTCATGTGGCATAATGTTTTCAAGGTTCCTCCATGTTGCAGTGTGTCTCAGAACTTCATGCCTGCATATGGCTGAATAATATTCCATTGTGTGTATATACTACATTTTGTTTATCCACTCATTTGTTGATGTACACTTGGGTTGCTTCCACCTTTTGGTGGTTGTCTATAAGGTTGATATTGGGGTGCAGATATCTGTTTGAGACCCTATTTTCACTTTTTTTTGATATACACCTAGGGGTGGAATTGCTAGGACACATGGTTTCATTTTATTGCTGAGTAATATTCCATTTGTGGCTATGCCGCCTTTTGTTTATCCATTCAACAGTTGATCGGCATTTGGATTGTCTCCACTTTTTGGCTATTATGAATGATGCTGTTATGAACATTTATGTGCAAGTGAACCAATTTTGTGTGGACTTCATTTCATCTTTACAGCAATTATCTAAGGTACATACAGGACCCCATTCTGTAGGTGACAAAATTGATTCCAAGATAGTAGACAAGAATTTTGAATACAGCTGTTAGATTCCCACACCCATGATTTTTCCAAACCATGTTACCAGAATTGGAAGAATCGCTTTGAAAGAACCTGGTGTGGGATGCGTATGTAAGAAAAAAATTGTAAAATGAGCGGTGATGTTTTTAAATTGTGAAGTTTCAGTTCTCTCCCTGACCTTCAACCTTCCCTCACTGTCCTTTTCTTCTTAATTAGTTTCAGTTCTTTGAGTCAGAGCTCCATTCCTGTGGTCCGGAAAGAACGGGCTATCACTCAGTTACACTTTTAGGCGGCACGGAATATTTTGAGAATTTGAAATTTGCGTTTGCGAGTTTTCTCCAAGAGATGAAAGCTCCTCGCCAAGTAGAGGGCAAAGATGTAGCTTTTGAAGCGGTGGACAGGTAAAGGAAAGTTTCCAGGAAAAGCTCGTTATCCCACGGTTTCACGAAAGGAAAAAAAAAAAAAAGGACGAAAGGAGGCCAGGAGGAGAAAGGGCTTTTTCAGCCACCGACATGGGACAGCTGGGGCGCTGTGGACCTCCCCCCACGCGCGGCTCCCTCGAGCTTTGCCAAGAGCACCGTCGCTCCGGGGACACCCGCCCAGGCAGGTAGCAGCGGCGAAACCGCCTCAAGAGCACCACTTTGGGGGACGCGGCGCTCGCGGGGAGCAGTCGCCGGGGGCGCTAGCCGCGAGCGACGTCAGATGCCGGCTCCCCAGTGCGTTCTGGACCCTGCGGAATTCCTAGCGGAGCCGCATGCCCCGCCTCCCTGGCAACTGACGAATCACAGAGCCCGACACATCGCCCCGGCCGGGCGCCCGGCAACCAATCGCCGGGCGCATGTGATCCCGCGGCCGCCGAGGAGGCTGGCTGCTGGCGTTGAGGCGGCGACGGCGGGAGTCGCTGCTGAAGCGGCCCCTAGCGCGGGTCGCGGCGGCGCTGCTCCGCGCGGCCGGTTCAGATTGGCAGCTGCTGGTACCGGTGAGGTCGGGCTCCATGGACGGGCGAAATGGCCCCGACCTAGGGCGGTGGGCGAAGCGGCTGAGCCCAGGATGCTGAAGAGACTGCGCTGCGGCTCTTCACTCAGCCCAGGTAAGGGGTGCGCCGCGCTGGCCGCTGCTCCTCCGAACGCCGTTTCGGCCCGGCTGCCCTCCAGCCGCCGCCCACCGGCTCCGGGCCCCGGCCCGGCTCCGCCTTGGCACCCCTTGGCCCCACTTCGCCTTCTGCCTGCACGTCTGTCTGTCCCCCGCCATTCTGCCCGGCCCCCTCAGTGTGCGGCGCCGGCGGATCTGCCCCAGCGGGCTCCTGCCCCCTCGCCCCTTCCCCCCAACGTCCCTTCCCCGTCTCGGGCTCCGCCGTCGCCCGGCTCTCCCCCGGCGTGGTCGGTCTCCGGCCTTCTCCCCTCTCGTCTTTTCCCTCCCGTGTCGCGGCTCTGTTACCACCTTCCAGCCCCCGCAGTCCTGGGGAGCGCCCTCCGGGAACGAGACCGCCGCGCCGCAGGGATCAGACTCGTGCCCTCACCTCCGCCAGCCTGGGACTGAGCGTCCGCAGGCTCACTCTCCATCCCTAGCCGTGACACCGTCTCCTCTCGTCATTTCAGCACCCCCCGCCGCCGCCGCCACCTTTGAGGTGTCCCAGGTCTTGCCTTTTGCTCCCAAACGCCCTCTCCTCCCTCACTTTCATCAGTCACCGGCGCTAGGACTTCTCCCTTTCCTTTACACTTAAACCTTCAGATACTCCCTCGCATTTCCACTCTCCTGACTGCTGGGTCCATAGTTTTAACATCTTAATTCGTCCCCCAATGAGCTGCACTTATAACTTCTGAAGTGCCTTGCCCAGAGTCGGGCACACAGTAGGCCTGGCACATGGTGGGGCGCTTTTGCATCTTAGCCTCTTCCTCCTCCCAGGCCTTTGTACTCTGCAGATGGTGGTAGCCAGAGAGCCATATTAATATCCCAAGGGAGTTGACCCTCCATCTGAAGAATGATTTCGGAAACGGCAGGACGAATTGGTGAACACCAGTGTGATAAAGGGATTAAATTTTCAACTGTTTACTCATTGCATTTATTCAGAAGAGACTGAATCCTGCCATTCTTGAGTCATGTATTGTTTTATGTTAATTGGATTTGGAAAGGATTCCTCGGCTGCTTTACAGGGAGCTTTTCAATATAATTACTCCCCACCTCCCCACTTCATCTGCAGTGTTTACTAACCTTTCATTTTAGGGAAGAAAGAGCCCCTGCCTCCAAGATTAAAGTGCACTCTCACAGTCCAGAGAGCTGCAGTCAGTTTTCATTCTTTGAGAACCTGAAGAAATCTCTGATGAATGGATCGGATATCTTAGGGCTTAAAGTTCTGTCAAGTTCTTTTCTAAGTCAAAGTGAAAGAGGAATTATGAACCCGCTCCCCACCTCTACCCCCGGACTTCCCCCTTCTTGCCAACAATCTCATCCTTCTTGGCTAGCAGATGAAATAACTACTATGCCAGAGGTCAGTCAGTTTTTAAAGTGAGTAAAATAAATTTGACTTTTTTTTTTTTTTTTAAATTATAAAAGCAATGTTACTGGCTTTTTGCCGTTCTTGCCACAGTTGCTCTGCTGTTCTTCCAAGCCTGGATGAAATCAAGCAGTCAGCTTTTTTCCTTTTTCTTCTCCTGGGCTCCCCAGGGCAGACTGGAGAAAATCATGTAACTGAGCTGCTGGGTGCTGTTCTAAACTTCTGGAGTCCAGCTTCACCTTTGCTCTTAGCACTTCCTGGAGATCTTCTGACTTGCCCCCAAGGTTCCTTGTATGTCCTAAAACCTAAATGGCTTTTATATATCTTCACCTTTCTTCTCTCTTTGTCCTACTCTTGCTTTCTTCTCTTCCTTACTTATTTTGCTTCCTACTTCGCAGAAGAAATTGGTGAGCAAATTCTTTTTTTCTTAATTAAAAATTTTTAATGGATAACTAAAATATAATACAAAAGTTTCCATTTTAACCATTTTTAAGTGTTCAATTCAGTGATATTAATCACATACACAATGTTGTACTACCATCTCTACCATCTATTACCAAAACTTTTCATCCCTATTCCTTCTTCCCCCCACTCCAGGTAACCTCTAATCTACTTTGTCTATATGAATATTACTTATTCTAGATATTTCATGTAAGTGGAAGCTGACAATATTTATTCTTTTGTGTCTGACTTATTTCACTCAATCTGATGTCTTTAGGGTTCATCCATGTTGTGGCACGTAACAAGACTTCATTTCTTTTTTTTTTAAGACCATTTTATTTTAGATTTTAATTGAACTATTTTTTTCCCCCTTCGAGATGATTCCTTCATCTGTTTGCTCATTTTTGCTTGTTGTTTGTGTTTTTTTCTTTAGGAGGCACCAGGAACTGAACCTGGGACCTCCCATGTGGGAGGCAGGCACTCAACTGCTCGAGCACATCTGCTCCCATGCATCTTTTTTTAAAAAAGATTTATTTATGTATTTATTTCTCTCCCCTTCCCCCCACTCCAGTTGTCTGTTCTCTGTGTCTATTTGCTGTGTGTTCTTCTTTGTCTGCCTCTGTTGTCAGCAGCACGGGAATCTATGTTTCTTTTTGTTGCGTCATCTTGTTGTGTCAGCTCTCCGTGTGTGCGGTGCCATTCCCGGGCAGGCTGCACTTTTTTTCATGCTGGGCGGCTCTCCGTACAGGACGCACTCCTTGCGCGTGAGGCTCCCCTACACGGGGACACCCCTGTGTGTCAGGGCACTCCTTGTGTGCATCAGCACTGCGCATGGGCCAGCTCCACACGGGTCAAGGAGGCCCGGGGTTTGAACCACAGACCTCCCTTGTGGTAGGTAGGTGAACGCCCTAACCACTGGGCCAAGTCTGCTTTCCTCCCATGCATCTTTTAGAACAAATTGGTCTCACTTTAGGCTGCTAAGCCTTGGAATTTTTAACTAGAATAAAAACTGTCAAATTGATAAAATATCTTGAACAGTGATGTAACTATTTCTTTTTAACCAAGAGACTTAGGTAATGTGCCTTAAACTCTATAGCTATATGAACCTCACTAGCATTCTTGATGGTGGAGGGGGGAATCTATAATTCCCAAATATTTAATTACTATTACAGGAAACACCTGTAATTGCTCATGTATTGCTCTGTTTCCTTTTTTTTTTTTTTAAGACTTTGTAAGGTATTTCTCTTTATAGAATTTGCAATTGACAATGATTTCTTTGAGTTTATCATGTTTCATGTTAGTTCAGCTGCTTAAACTGTAGGCTTATATCTTTTGACAAATTTGGGGGGGGCGGTTTCAGCCTTGCTATTTCTTAGCATACCTCTTCAGCACCACTCTCTTTTCTGTGATTTCTGCGATACAACTGTTAGATCTTTTATTAGGTCATGAGGATCTATTTTATTTCATTTTTTTATTAGTCTATTTTTCTTTGTTCAGGTAGTGTAATTTCTATTGTTCTATCCTCAAGCTCACTGATTCTTTCCTCTGTCATATTCATTCCACTTTTGAGCCTACCAGTGTTTTTGTTTTTAAGTTGCGGTTATTAAATTTACATCATGATGAAGTGGGATTTATTCCTGGTATGCACGGGTGGTTCAACACAAGAAAATCAATTAATATAATATACCACATTAACAAAATGAAGGAAAAACACCACATGATCATTTTGATCAATGCAGAAAAGACATTCAATAACAGGCAGCATACTTTATTGATAAAAACATTTCAAAAAATAGAACTAGAAGGAAAATTCCTCAGTGTTATAAAAGGTATATATGAAAAACTCACAGTCAGCATTGTACTCAATAGAGAAAGGCTGGAAGCTTTCCCTCTAAGTTCGGGAACAAGACAAGGATTCCCACTGTCACCATTGTTATTGAATATTGTGCTAGAAGTTCTAGCTAGAGCAATTAGACAGAAAAAAGTTAAATAGGAAAAAAGGAAGTAAAACTCTCACTCTTTCTGTATAACATGATCCTATATTTAGAAAATTCTGAAATTTCTATGACAAAGCTATGTGAGCTAATAAATGAGTTCATCAAAGTGGCAAGATACAAGATTAACACACAAAAATCAGTAATGTTTCTGTACACTAGTACTGAACAATCTAAGGAGGAAATGAGGGGAAAAATTCCATTTATAATAACAATAAAAAGGCTCAAATACCTAGGAATCAGTTTAACCAAAGAAGTACAGGACCTATATGCAGAAAACTACAAAATAATGCTAACATATCAATTAAGACCTAAACCAATGGAATGGCATTCTATGTTCATGAATTAGAAGACTAAATATCATGAAGATGTCAGTCCTACCCAAACTGATTTATAGATTCAATTCAATACCAATCAAAATTCCAAAAGCCTACTTTACAGAAATGATAAGGAAATTACCAAATTCACTTGGAAGGAAAAGTACACCTAAACAATTAGAATGACATATGAGGAATTTCACTGCCTGTCCTTGAACCATATCACAAAACTACAATGGTCAAAACAGTATGGTACTGGCAAAAAGATAGATATATTGATTGGTGGAATAGAATTGAGAGTCCAGAAATAAACCCTCACCTCTACGGCCAACTGGTTTTCAACAACAAACCTATCAAGTGTGTTAATGGTACAAAACAGTCTCTTCAACAATTGGTGCTAGGAGAACTGGATATCCATAACCAAAGAATGAAAGAGGACCCCTGTCTCATTCCATATATATGAGTCAACTCAAAATGTATCAAAGACCTAAATGTAAAGCCAGGACCATAAAACTACTAGAATAATATTAGTGAAACATCTTAAAAATCTAGTGGTAGGTGGTGGTTTCTTAGACTTTACATCCAAAGCATGTGCAACAAAAGAAAAAAATAAGTAAATGGGACCTCCTCAAAATTAAACACTTTTGCCCTTCCCATGTCTCTGTCAAAAGGGTAAGAAGGCAGTCAAATCAATAGGAGAAAATATTTGGAAATTATATGTCTGATATGGGTTTAATATCCAGGATATATAAAAGAGATGTTACAACTCAACAAAAAAAGACAAAAAACCCAATTAAAAAATGGGCAAAAGACTTGAATAGACATCTGTCCAAAGAAAAAATACAAATGGCAAAAAAACACATGAAAAAATGTTCAACGTCACTAGTGATTAGGGAAATGCAAATCAAAACTACAATGAGATATCATTTCACACCTATCAGAATGGCCACTATTAAAAAGACAGAGAACTGCAAGTGCTGGAGAGGATGTGGCGAGTTAGGAATACTTATTCATTGTTGGTTGGAATGTAGAATGGTATAGCCACTCTGGAGTACTGTTTGGTAGTTCCTAAAGAAGTTGAATATAAACTTGCCATGTGACCCTGCAATACCACTCCTGGGTATATATCCAGAAGAACTGAGAGCAGTGACATGAAAGAACATTTGCATGCTAATGTTCATTGCAGCGTTATTCACAGTTGCCAAAACTTGGAAACAACCCAACTATTCATCAATTGATGAATAGATAAGCAAACTGTGAAGTATTCACATGATGGAATATTATGCAACTATAAGTCATAAAGTATATGACAACATGGATGAACCTGGAGGATATTATGTTGAATGAGGAAAGCCAGACATAAAAAGACAACTACTGTATGACTGGGCTACTGTGAACATAGTGTGTAACATCTTGTGTGATTCTATTTATATAAAATGTAAATATAAATCAATTTAAAACGTTAAAATTAGATTAATGGTTATGTAGGGCTTGGGAAGGCATGCTAAGGGGTGTGTAGTTTTCTTTTTGGGGTAATGAAATAGTTCTAAAGATTTTTTTGTGACGATGAATGCACAACATTGTGATTATACTAAAAGCCATTGATCATACATTTTGGATAGATCATATGTCATGTGATTATATCTCAGAAAAACAATTAATAAATAATTGTGCAAGAATAGACAGAAATAGCAGCTATGTACAGCAAGGGAAACAGATTAAGAGGTGAAGATTTTCTTGTTTGCTTTTTGTTCATTATTACTATTATTGAAGCAATGAAAATACTCTAATAATGATTGAAGTGATTAATGCAAATACCAGTGCCATTGATTGTGCACTTTGAATGAACTCTGTGCTTTATTAATATGTATCAATAAAATTGATTTGTTTAAAAACCCAATCAGGGACAAAATAATATTGAGTGTCTCAGCAGGCTGAGGCAGCCATAACAGTAGAGAAAAACAAGACATTAACCAAAAAACTTAGGATAAAAGGATAAACGGGGAAATTAGATGTCTATAGAGGGTAGCTCTGAATATTCCTGGGAATCAAGAAGGAATGCACATGTCTAGGAAATATCTAAGAAAGCCCTATTCTCTAACTAGCTTACCTGATGCTTTGCACAAGCAAGAAGTGAAGGCTAGGGAAGCAGATGTGGCTCAAGCAATTAGGCTCCCATCTACTATATGGGAGGCCCTGGGTTTAATTTTCAGGGCCCCCTGGTGAAGGCAAGCTGGCCCATGCCACAGAAAGCTAGCACAGCAAGATGGCACAACAAAGGGAAACGTAAAGGAGAGACAGCAAGAGATGTAGCAGACCAGGGAGATGAGGTGGCTCAAGCAGTTGAGTGCCTCTCTCCCATGCTGGAGGTTCCCCGTGCCTCCTAAAGAGAAAAAAGATGAGAAGAAAAGATAAGCAGACAGAGAAAGAACACACAGTGAATGGACACAGAGAACAGAAAGTGAGGGCAATCAACAATGGGTGTGTGTGTGTCGGGGATTAAAATATATATTAAAAAAAAAAAAGAAATGAAGGCTAAGGCCCAATTATTAACTGCCGGATCACTGAAGAATTGCTGTAACATACACACAGAGCCTCTCAGCAATGGCTGGGAGAGTTATTGGTTCAAGACATTTAAGGAAATCTCTCTAAGCATTAGATGACCAATAGGCAAACCAAGCAGAAACTTCAGTGGTTGCACAAGACAAAGGATACAGGCTTTACAGAATTAGTGAAAGTAACTTAAACAAACAGAAACAACAATAACAGCAATAAACCCAAGGGGAGTAGGATAAATACTTCCAGATTAGCCACATTATATTTCAAATGTCCACTTTTAAACAAAAAAATTACAACACAAGCAGGGAAACATGAAAGTATGACCCATACAAGGGAAATAAGGCAGTCAATAGATACTATCCCCAAGACTTTAAGTTACCTGTTGTAAATATGATCAAAGAACTAAAAGAAACCATGCATAAACAATGAAAGGAAATCATAAGAATGATTCTCACCTAATGGGGAATATCAGTAAAGAGGTAAAAATTATTTTTTAAAGCATGAGTCAAATAGAAAGAAAAGGATTAGAAAGTACAATAACTGGAATAAAGAATTCACCAGAGTGGCTCAACTGCAGATTTAAGCTGGTAGAAGAAAGTATCAGCAAACTTGAAGGTAGATCAGTTTATCCAGTTTGAGGAACAGAAGAGAAAAAAAAATGAAGAAAAATGAACACAGTCTCAGATACCTGTGGGACATAATCAAAGATACTAACATATGCATAATGAGAATTTCTTAGGCAAGAGAAGAAAGGGAAAGAAAGAATATTCAAAGAAATAATGGCCCAAACACCCCAAATTAAATTAAAAACATTAATATACACATCCAAGGAACACAACAACACCAAGTAGGATAAACTCAAATAGATGTGCATGTAGGCAACACATAACCAAACTCTCAAAAGCCAAAGAGAGAGGATTTTGAAGACAGCAATTGAAAAGCCACTCATCACAGTAAGATGAAAAACTGATCTCTTCCAATAAACCATGAAGGCAGTGGGAAGACATATTCAGAGTGCTGAAAGCAAAAGACTATCAGTCAAGAATTATATGTACAGCAAGACCATCCTTCATTAATGAAGGAGAAATTAAGATATTCCCAGTTAACAAAAATGAGAGAATCTGTCACTAGCAGAGTTGTGCCACAAGAAATTCTAAAGGGAGGCCTTCAGGATG